>NC_052625.1:55964831-57214831 GCF_016161935.1 Mauremys reevesii | reverse complement strand
CTGCAGACAGCCGACTGCTGTAACACTACAGGGACATGTGACCAGGTCACCTGGTGCTGGGCTCCATCTTAGGATATCAGTGTTTTCCACTGACTGGTGTGGGAACCAAGCTTTGAAACAAATGGTTCCCCTCATATGCAAAAGCTATTTAAGGCAGGGGAGTGACATCATCAATAATCTTCACTGACTCCCCACCCAAAGAGACTCCTGGAAACCCTGAGGAACAAAGGTTGAACTGGGGGAAGTGCTGGACCCAGGCTAAAGGGATATTTAGTCTGTGAATGGAACACCTGGGATTCCAAGCTGTAAACCAGTGCAGCTTGCCCTTTAAAAATCGGCAGCCCGCTTGTATTGTCAGTTTGGGTGAAGATTTGCTATTCATAGCCCATCTATGTAGTATATTAAGCTTACTTTGCCTGTTTTGTTTATTTGCTAGGTAATCTGCTTTGATCTGTTTGCTCTCACTTATAATCACTTAAAATCTATTTTGTGTAGTTAATACAATGATTTTATGTTTTAATCCAAACCAGTGTGCATTTGATTAAGAGATCTGGGGAAAATCTCAGCTTGGTTACCACAAGTGTGCATGGTCCTTTTCACATTGAGGGAGAGGCTGACTGGGTTAAACCCATATACTGGCCAGATTTGACCAGGTAGGATGGTACTGCTCTGGGGTCCTAGGCTGGGAGGCTGGTGGTTAGAGAGCCTGCATGTAACTGCAACTGGGTGTGTCCCTATCTGTGTGAATGCTGGTGAAAGTGCAAGCTTGGAGGGCTTTGCAACTTGGCACAGCAGCACAGTGTGAGAGGGAGCCCAGGCTGGTGGGTCAGAGGGCTCAGTGGTACCCCAGTTCCAGGTGGGAACCTGTCACACTCCTTACTCTGGCAAAGCCCTCACTGATGAGTTTTGCTAGAATTTGGTTGCGCTGATGGTTGTGGCCAGTCTCCAGAATCCTCCAATTCTCTTTAGGTTCTGTGCTCTATGGATCATGCTGCACAATGTCTACTAAATGCCAGATCATCTGTGAGACCAGTGACTCCTAAATCATGCAAATATCTCGTGTCAACAAGACATTAACAACATTAGGTAAGGATGCATGCTGTACTCATAAAAGAAAATGCTGCTCAGCAGAGCAAGGAGTCAAAGCCATCAGATAGAATTAAAGCTCTTTTATTAGTTTAAGTTGTTCTTCTCAGGCAACGCAATCTGGGGCACTCTTCATAGTTCTAATGAAATTCATAGAATAATCCAATTGGAACACTTAATGGCACCTGAGCCATTGGCAGTTCCTGACCTTGTGGCCTGGAGAAACACAGAGAAAAAATTGTGTTAACCTATCCTTTGGATACAATGGGCTCAATTTGCAAATGTCAGTGTCTAAATTGTATCTGTAAATCAGAAACTTGCCAACAGGCAATTGCATGCACAAAACAGCTAAATAAGCATGCAAATGGATACTTATAGCCCCATTTATTACTAATTACTATCTGTTGATGGAGTGCCAGCAATGTAGTAGGCAAGACAGACAAGAAGAAGAAAGTTCACTGCCTCAGGACTACAGCCTGCAGGCCTCATCCTGCAGGCTGTTCTGTGGAGGCAGAGCCCTGTGTCCATGTACAGCTCCAAGTGGCCTCATGCAGGCTGCACACAGGTTTGGGGGTCCATTTCTGCAGAACAGCTTGCAGGATCAGGGCCTAGCTGATCAACATTCCGATGAAGAGTAGGGACTGGGGTACAGCAGAGCGACAGAATGGTGGAGGCAGCCCTGGTCTTTTTGCTTCCACCTTTTTGTTGGGATTTTGTTTCGCATTCTTCGTCATCTCTTTTTATGAAGTCGTGTCTGAGAGAGATACACGGGGCTATCAACCCAATGGGAAAAGCCTCTTTAAGGAGGGACTCAGAGGAGGAGAGTGAGTGGAGGCTTGTCAAATGAGGGGAGTTCAGGCATAGCATGGCCAGGCAGAAAGAGCCAAGACCAGAGTGTTGACAAGGACAAAAGGGGGATCCATTTTCCTGGCTCAGCACTTTGATCTCCTTCCTTCCATCCCTCTCCGGGCTCCCCTTCTCCATAGCATCACTTTTAAGTCCCTTCCTGGCCTATCTCTATGCAACCTCTCCTATGCTATCAAGACATTATTATCAGGATACGTGCAATGAGCCCAGCCCTTTGATGGCGTTGTCATCAGCCAGGTGGTGAGCCAGTAGCTCGCCATCAAAATAAGTCAGTGGGCACTGGTCAAGGATGTGCAACAGTCTGAAGTTGACTGCAGCTGCACCATGGGTCATTAGAAAAACCCCATTTAAAGAGATTGGCTGCACAGCTGCCCTGTCCTGTTTGATACCGGTTCAGAGATGACCACAGGTGCCTTGGTCAATCAAAACCTGGTGGGCAGATGGTTGGTCAGTGACGAGCGAGTGATTAACGACTGCTTTCGCAGAGCACTCATTGTGCCAAGCAGATTCCACCGTTGTGTCCTGTGGTGGCATAAATGACCATAAAGAGTGTCTAAAAGGCAGGCAAGCTTCCGGGGATGGGGTGAGGGGGGTTGAAGAGGTCTGCATACAAAGGCAGGTCGCTATTCCCATGGATCATAGGCAACAGCATATGTTACCAAGTATTGGCAGCCATGGAAATGGAGTAGCCGATAAAGTCCCAGTAACAATAGGCATAACTTTGTTAAGCTCTACATCGACCAGCCTTGTGTGAGAGGACATGAATTCCTGTCTTTGCTCTGCAAATGATGCCAGGCTCCATTGCTCATTATTTAAATTTACCAATGAGCAGCTTCACTTTTTCTCATGCTGCCCCTTACGCATGTAAGAAGCATCTCATAAACATCCGCAAAGTCACCTCATTGGCCGCCTTCAAATCCCTCCTGAAAATACCTCTGCCACTGTGCCTACAAACATCAGTTAGACTGCTGGTGTGCTGAGACCACTGCCTGTCACACTGACCAATATTCTCACGGTTTCCTAGTACACCCTGTCGGTCAGTTGGTAGCCATCTGTCGTCTCTTGTTTTATACTTAGACTGTAAACTTTTTGGGTCAAAGACCTCTCTTTCTGTGTTTGTACAGCACCTAGCACAACGGGGACCTGGTCTGTAACTGGGGCTTCCAGTCCACAATGGGGATCCCAGCCACTACAGTAATACAAATAATAATGAAGGAGGGCAGTGAGACATGTGGCTTGGGTAGAGTGGAGAAGGAAAAGGAGTTTAAAAGCTCTTGAAGATTTGCTAGTATAATTTCAGTATTATTCTGTATGGAACAATTCTGCTTTGACCAAGGTGACTTACTAGATTCTCCCCCCCACTAGATCTATTTGGTGCGGAAACATCAACCAGGAAGGTTAAAGGGCTCAGTGCCTGAGATTTAAAGCATCCATTTGTTGGATATATAAATGAATGGGCTAAGCATTGGAGCATTTGTTGGGGGGCTATTATAGCTGTTGGCTAATAGGGTGGAATTTGATTTTTCACAGAAGTCTGTGCAGATGATTTTCTTGGAAGAGATTCTGAAGCGTCTGCCTGTCCAGCATATGGGACATGATGTCCCTGCAGTGTCTGATTAATCCCTTGCCAGGCAGCAGCATTGGGACTGAAAGTGGAAGCTTGTGGCTCTTCGATGAATGTTTTCAGTGCTAGCATGAAAGAGTCAGAATAAGAAGCAATGGCACATTCATATTAGAGACAGACTCAAACTGAAGCCCCCAGATGTGAATATCATTGAGCTTTGGAGTATTTGAAATCCAAACATGGATCCAGATCTAAAATTCAACAATGGTCGCTGTCATTAGGGTCAAATAAAAACTTCATAGCCAGAAACCATCAAGCTGAGTTGTTCAAATTTCAGGCCCAGACTTTCTGACCGAGGCACATCTGTATTAACAGCTGGGAATAATGTGATGAAACTGAGCAAAGGAAAACTTCCTCCCAGTGTTATCTGTGAAAACATGGAATAATCTCAAAAGGGAAATGATGGAAGCCAAACCACTTTAATTATATAAAACTTGTCTGGTCAAAGCACTGTGAGATAAACCACAGGTAAGAATCCAGCTTGTGTAGGGGCAGAAATGGGGCTGGGACTAGAAGATTAAGAAATATTCTCCATATCAAGTTTCTATGAATCTGTGAATAGCTCATTCTGAAGCAAGATGCTGACCCTTCCCATCTATTAACACTTCCTTTGCCCTCTCTCCATTCTCAGGCTATGAGAAAGGGGAGACTGCTGGGAAGTTGAAGGGATACAGTCTTTCATCTCTAGGTCAACACTGTTTGAGCTTGGCTCAGTTTGCCAGTGAAAAGCAACAGTTCCCACTTCCCATCTTGACAGATGGCCTCTGTGAAAATAATCTGTGGTCTCTCTCCAGTCATTAGTGGACAGGGGTCCACATTTTTAACAAAAAAAAAGCACACTGCCACCAGAATCAATATATATTGGCATTAATTAGCACCAGCAGTGAGGACAAGGACAGAACAGGCCATAAAAATGTATGGGCATTGAAGGGGCAGGGCAATGGGCCAACCTCCTATCCAATCAGAGTCCAGGGCCTGAAGGAGTTTGCTCTCATTGTGAAAAAAAGACTGGGGCAGTAGGGGGCACCTCAGTATCAGGGAACTCAACTAGTCTGTTAACACTGTGCAGGCAGAGGCTGGGGTGGCAGAGGTTCAGGACAGCCTATTCACTCTGTCCCAGAGAGATCTGAGACAGTGGGAGCCCCACTTCAACATCAGGGGTTCATTTCAAAGCCATCTGTTGCTCTGTGCCAGTGCCTGTTCTGCTGGAACAGTGTGCCTGGATCATTCCTGTTCAGATGCTAAGTAGAGAGCAGTGTCACCCTCGTGTCAATGAAACGGTTCATTTAATGAGCTGTATTAAAAATAGCCGGTCTCTCTGGAAACTGTGTCTGCACAGACACAGGAGGCCGTGAAAGGAGCAGCCATCCCCCTGCTGCCATGTAGCACTGTCTGGCTTTGTTTGGGCTGGGGTTCTCAGAATGGCCACAGAACCTTTCAGGCAATGGGAAAAGCACATTTTATTTTTCAAACCAAAACCATACAATGGCACTTATGGCTCAGACAAACCAGCTCTTCCACCTGAATACCGTGCTGTATCTAAAATGTTGCTTGGGCTCCAGAACCTCCTAAGAGGACAATAACTGACTTGCTAAGGCCATCCCAATCCCAATGATGTAACAAAGCAACAACAGCTAGCATTTGTGGTGGGTGTTCCCATCTGATGGCTGTTTGGAGATTTATGTGGAGTGAGTTGATGGTTCTCAGTCCAGTTGCTAGGGGACAATGTCCAGATTACATCTTTACATTGGCACCGTCACTGGCTGTTTTAGTATAAAGGACAAGGACTGAATAGGGATGGAGAATAACACTTTCTGTACCAGCCAACCCGCCATGTTCATGCAACAGCTCAGTGACACAACCAGGAACAAAATCCTTTTCTTTTGATCCTGCCCACTATGACACACTGCTTTCTGTTGCCAAATAACATGTAAGAAGTTACCATCACCTGGAAGCAAAAATAACTGAACCACTGGACAGTGACATATTCAAACACATTGAGGAAGTCAGACATATTATCTGGCAGAGGTCAGTAGTGCACATGCATACTGGCCAGCACATTACATTCACTGAGCCCTACTCATTGTTGCTGTAGAACTAATCAGACCAAATCCAGAAGGTATTCCAGATTTACTTCAGAATATCTGAGAGCAGAATTTGTCCCATAACTCTTAAAAAGGGATCTATTCAAGTAAAACGTCCTGTGTCATCATCAGGTCAATTAAAAAATGAACTGAATCTTAATAGCTTATGACATCTAAAGTCAAAGCATTTTTATCAGTCAGTTGCAAAGATTTGGGATCAGCCATTGGAACATAAAATGACCTCAGTAAAGCGTGGACTCACCTACATTTTGCAGACACATATCTACCTGGGGCAAACCACTACAGAAACAGATTTCTCAATCATTTATAGCTCAGTAGCACAGGCAAGCTGCATGCTGTTCCTCTCAGGACAGTCACTCCCTTTCAGGCTCACAGATTAGCTAGCAGTGACTTCCAGAATGCTAATATGCATTTGCTGAGAGATCATTTTCTGCAGCACATCACTGTTGATTGGTGTATAGCAGCCACACAGCCATTTGTCTATCAGGCCCATTTATCAGATGATGTAGTGCCAAATCCAAGAAGTGATAAAGATGTTTGTTTGGCAATCACAATTTTTTTGTTTGTTAAAATAATCCTTTTAAAGCAATTCTTTAAAATAGTTCGGGGCCAAAATATAAGTTTTGAGAAAAACATGGATTTAAATAAATCTCATGGTGACCCAAGACAAAATAGCTGTCTCTTCAGATAGAAGATTTCTTAGAGTACTAAAGATAATCAGATCTCACTTTTGAGGGTGCAGACTGATTTCCTTCCTGACAGGGGCGGCTCTAGACATTTCGCCGCCCCAAGCAGGGTGGCATGCCACGGGGGGCGCTCTGCCGGTCGCTGGTCCCGCGGCTCCGGTGGACCTCCAGCAGGCGTGCCTGCGGAGGGTCCGCTGGTCCTGCAGCTCCACCGAAGCTGCGCGGGACCAGCGGACCCTCTGCAGGCACGTCTGCGGGAGGTCCACCGGAGCTGCGGGACCAGCGGACCCTCCGCAGGGACGCCTGCGGAAAGTCCACCGGAGCCGCTTGCCGCCCTCCCGGCAACCGGCAGAGCACCCCCCGTGGCATGCCGCCCCAAGCACGCGCTTGGCGTGCTGGGGTCTGGAGCCACCCCTGCTTCCTGACCACTGCAGCAATTTTCCTCTTTATGTACAAATAGTACATGTGGACAGTGGTCTGATCTAGTATGTAAATCTTGTGTTCTTGCAGTATGAAGCACACGTTTTTTGGAAAAAATTAGTGCTCAGAATATTGCTGTATCCTTAGCTGTGCTGATGAAATGGGTCATAAATTTTAAGGCCAGAGGGACCATTATGATCCTATAGTCTGTCTTCCTACATGATACAAGCCATAGTCTCTCACCCAGTACTTTCTGCTTCAAACCCATCACTTCTGTTTGAGCCACGGCATCTTTAGGGTATGTCTACACTGCAATTAAAAACCCATGGTTGGCCATGCCAGCTGGCTCAGGCTTGCAGGGCTCAGGCTAAAGGGCTATTTAACTGCAGTGTAGATGTTTGGGCTTAGGCTGGACCTGGGCTCTAGGACCCTGTGAGAGGGGAGGGTCCCAGATCCCAGGCTCCAGCCAGAGTCTGAATGTCTACACTGCAACTGAACAACCCCTTATCCTGAGCCCTGCAAGCCCGAGTCAGCTGGCATGGCCAGCTGCAGGTGTTTTACTGAGATGTAGACACACCCCTTAAATATCAAGTGTCACTGTTTTGGGACAAAAGCTATGAAAAATACTTGATTGCCTCTTTAAAAGGAGACAACCTGGATCCCTCCTGATAAAACAATCCTGTTCTAACATCTTTCATTTTTAATACATTTCTCTGTGTTGTGAGAGTAGCAACTACGGACTCAAGTGTAACAGCAATGGTTCTCTACAGCCTGTTGTCTCTGTTTTGGTCTCAAAATGTGTGAAGGCACTGAGTAAAGCTCTGGGCCCTAAGGAATCATTGCAGTGATTGTGCCCTGTGCCAGCAGTGGTTACTGAGCTGCCCACCTCCATGAATAGCCAGCCACTCCACTCTGCTTCAGTTACACTAAGCAAATAAATGCTGGAGAACATACATCAACTGTACCAGGGCCAAGACTTTGTATTATGTGATGGCTGCTGCTATATACGTGCCAAGCACCAGAGCTGTTATAGTGATGCACATTAACCCTGCAAAACTACAGTGGATAGAAAGACAAATCTAAATGAATGGCTCACTCACTCACTGCTCTTACTCTACAGTGCACAATATGGGGGATGGTCCCAAGCTTCTACATTCAAATCCAGACCAGGATTTTGAACAACCCCAAATTTGTCTGGCTTTTGTTTACCTAATACAGAGAGCGATCCATATCTGGTTTGCATTCTGAAGCCCCATCCAAAGATCAGGGTGTTTGTATCTGGGATTTTGGGTTGGGCCTATCTCAGACTCTAGCACAAATTGAGGAGAATTTGGTTAGCCCTCTTCTGCAGATTAAAGCAGGATTCTTGTATCAATAGGATCCTGGCCCTATGAGTAGTCTATACTGCTCAGTGACTCAGAGGCAGCATAGCAGATAAGGGCAATTGCTTCTGGTCAGCTACCAGCTGAGTGGTTTCACTTGGGCTGCAAGGTCAAGTACTTGGGAATGGGAGAAAGACAGGTTTACTGATGGGGCAGAAAGGCTAGGAAAAGAGGTTGTCAAGGAACAGGAACATTGTTTTGGGCTGGGGGGTGTTGGTTGGTAGACTGACTTAATTCTGGTGGAGCTGGGCCCAAATTTAAGCTTAAACTATTCATAGTTCCTTTGCTGTAACCAAACAAAAAACATTTCAAAGGTGTTATGCCATGAAACCTTCTCTTTCTCAATAGCCCTTAAGAATAACTGCTTTCCTGTCTCTATACAATGTGCACTCTGCTCACCTAAAGCTTCCTACCTGAGCTCTGGAGGGATTATTAACTGACTGTACTTGGACTAGTCACTACAATTCATCTCTGACATTTCCAGAACAGACATACTAGTACTAACACTGGTACCTTCAAACTGAAGACACCTCAACTGCATGGTGGTCACATTTAGTCTCAGGTAGAGTGAGTCTAAATGGAGGCAATGAATGTATGGATAATACTGGCAAGGTCCTCCTCTAAAATGAAAGGGAGGAGTCTCCTGATCAGCTGAAGATGGAAGAAATCATTATTCACTAGAGTTTCACTCTTTGTATTGTGGAGGAATGCAAAGTCCATCATAACCCCGAGGAATGGACTACTTCACTGATCAGGAAGTCCTCACCTGATAATGGGCTTAGTGTAACAGGCAGCTCCTCAAAGTGTTTCCCTCTTCCATTCTGCCTTCCTTTAACATCCAACATCAGTTCAGACTGGAGTCTTTGGAGGTCCTCTGCATAGCTTTTGAGAGCTAAATAACTCATACAATGGGTGTAACTAGTGGCTGGAGACTAATCTGGTTGCACAATTGTTTGAGAACCAGACTCCTGTACAACCATGAAAAGTGTTTATTATCTGTTCTATAAGGCAGGGTAGAATCAAAAAACAAAACTACCTGGAGTTTTCTGGGACTGGAGGTCCCCACCCCCTTTGTTTAAATGACATTCACTCCCAATTTGTGCTCTTCCCTCTATCAGGCCTTAGTCAGGCTTCTCTTTTTCCCCTAGCTTACAGAATATTATGGTTTAATTGTTACTAGTCGTCCAACATGCTGGGCAGATGTGATGGAGGATGTCAATCTGTGTGTCGGCAAACAAGGCACTTTTACAACAAGTAGCCAGCTAAGGAGATCCACCAGTGTGTTTATTTTTCATGAGCCCCTGCTGAGCAATTTGTGCAGGCAACAACGGCCTGCTCTCCAGTTACCACGAGCAGCATGGACATTAATTACATACCTGTCTGCTGCAGCAATGTCACAAGCAAGATGTGAGGGAGGGCTTCTGGCATTATACTGTGCCTGAAGCTTTTATACTCCACCCCCAGCTCTTAACTGTAACCCACAAATTATCATATGCATCCATTGTGAAGGCATTATCAGCAGGGGCACTCTATCCTGACTGGATAAATTTTCAGTTAGGTCCAGATCCACCAAAGGGACTTAGCTGTTATGATGCTCAGCATTACAGCACCTAACTTTTAGGTGCCTAGAAAAAAAAATCACAGGAACAACACTGCTAGCCACAAAGCCTGCATTAGGCATCTAGGCTCCCTATACAATGAACGGGGAGAGATGGAGCTTTAGAATTCAATCCACAAATCCAGCATCAGAGCCACCTACATTAGCCAATGGGAGATGCTGGTGACATGGTTGTGCTACGTCCCACCCCTAAGTCCATGTTGCAGAGAGGCATCTATCTGCTCATGAGTCACAAGCCAAAGGAAGATAGGTGTTTGGCCTCCTAGGTTGCATGCAGGGGCCCAATCAGAAACTGCCAATGCCACACAAAATAGCTAGGAGGGGGAAAGAGGAGGAGGCCCACTTCCAAGGACACTTGAAAAGTGGGGGAAGGGCAGGGGCTCCCTCCCCCAGGCCCTACCCCTGTGTCCCACCCAAGGCCCTGTCCCCGGCCAAGCTGGAAGCCAGAGCTGCCTGTGTCCTCCCTCCCACCCAGGGCAGGTGGAGGGACCCAGGCTCTCCCACAGCTGCCCGCATGGCTCTCCCTGACCCGGCTTCAGCTGGGGGTGGGGCTTGGAGCTGCAGCCCGGCCATGGTAAGACCTGCGCAGGCAGCTGTGGGGAGTCATGGTGGACCCACCACCTGCCCACAGTTCTGGAGGCCCAAGCAGCCCCCGGCCCAAATCCCCAGCCCGTGGCCCCCTGCCCATGTGGTTCTTACCATTGCCGGACAGCGGGTCAGAGGCGCCCACCCCCAGCCAGAGCTGGGTCAGGGAGAGCTGCGCAGGCAACTGTGGGGAGCCAGTGCAGAGTCGCGGACCTTCCACCTCCACCTCCACCTAGCCAGAGAGCCCGGGGGCAGGGACGTGGGCCAGGGGCTACTCTCAGCCCCCGCAGCACTGCAGGCAGGTAGAGGGTCCACGCGGCTCCCTAGCCAGGCTCCAGTGCCATGCTGGCCTAGCTTGGGGCATGGGGCCTTTCAGGGGAAGAGAGAGAGAAGGTGGCAGGTCTGCCTGGGAAAAGTGGATGGGCTAGGCCCATTCACTTCCAAAAAGTGGGAGGGCAATGGCCCCTTGGTCCCCCCAGGTTCCGGCACCACTGTCCACTTCCTCATAACCTTTAGTCTACTGGCTCGAGTACTCACCCAGGATGTGGAAGACCCCTCAGTTCAAGTCCTTTCTCCTCTTCAGGAGAACTAAGATCTACCATCTCTCAGGTAAGTGCCTTAATCATTAAGCTATAGCATATTCTGAGGTAGGGCCATCCTGGTCTCTCCAATCAAAGTTGTTTCACTTTAAATAATTAAATATTAGTTGATTTAAATATTAAATTAATTAGTTTAATTAAATATTAGTTGATTTAAATATTAAATTAATTAGTTTAATTAAAAGAGAGTTGAACTCACTTTAGATACCTGTGTGAACCCCTTCTCCTCATCAAGCAGAAGGGGGCTTGAACCAGCAGTTTCCCACATCCTGGGTGAGCCTCCTAACCGCTGCATCTCAAACAGTCATTTACCCCATGCAAAATGAGTATGAAATGCTACTGGATCAGAGAGGTAGCATTTTACACTCATTTCACACCGTGATTGCACAAAGTGCAAAGCACTGGAGAATCAGGATATATAGTGAGGGTTCATCTTGCATAAAAACTCCCATACCTTGTTTGAGGTAGGGTGACCAGACAGCAAGTGTGAAAAATCAGGACGGGATGGAGGGTAATAGGAGCCTATACAAGAAAAAGCCCCAAATACCGGGACCGTCCCTACAAAATCGGGACATCTGGTCACCCTAGTTTGAGGGAACAAAGCCAATGGGCTATGATGCTATTTTATAGTGAAATCTGTACAAGAGATCTTTCTTATTAGGCAACCTCCTATCTTAGAAAAGTGTCCCAAATTACCTTCAAATGGACTAAGTACAGTTCTGCTTCATCTTTAGTAGGAGACCACCTTCATTAAGCAACCAAATATTGTCAATCCCTTGAGCAGTTGTGTAAGAAAAGTTTCTCTATATTTTATTGGCATACATATTTCCAAGGTGCATCCCTGCAGTACCTGGACCTGCTCTGTTAACAAACTAACTGAAGTTTGGAACACAAGACTGCTTGCACCTGAAGGTAGAATCATACATTATGCCAAAGAACCAAGAAAGAGATAGTACTAAGAAGTTGTGTAGGATTAGCCCAGGGCCACAAAATAGGCGGCTGGGGATGATTTATTCAAAAGTGTGATAATCAAGATGGAGAGAGTTATGCTACCCCAAAGAAAAATAGGAATAAGGGACCATAATTAAGGAAGCCCTATAACCTGAATTGATCTAGCAACACATACAGGCCATAACACAACTGCGTTTGCTGAATGTTTCCTCATGGGCATGTACAGTGAGTCACTGCACACAACTCCCTGCTGAGATCCACCCTAATAACTCGGCAGAGAGGCTGATGATAACTATTAGTAACAGGGATCTGTGTATGTGGGTTGCTTGTGGAGGATTGTATGGCAAGTTTCCATGACTTATGTATGCATCACTGTCCTAAAAGTTAGGTATGTAGGAAGTAATGTGATGCCTCATGTGTTATCAATAGGCTTTAATGGCACCCTCAAGTAACTGGGAGCTAATTAAAGACTCTGTGGAACTCACCTGCTTAATATATGGCCAGTCCCTACTTTCATTAACAGATGTGGTGCTGGATGGTGCACACTAGCACAGCTTTTTGATATGGTTTCAGAGAGGTTTGGGTTAGGAGGCATTTTTTAATCCATGCCATCTGTTGGTTCCAACACATCATGGTCTGTTCTGTTTGTTCCTTACTCTCCTGTTCTGCTGTGCACATCTGAGTTTAACCTACTTACTTGCTCTTTTAGGGGACAAGGGATTTGAATGAGATCAGTCAAACAAAATTCACTTGTTAGCCAACTCAGATATAAATCCAGGTTTCCTACAGCTGAAAAGCCAATGCATTTGCTCCCCTCACAGAACTCCCATTAAAATGGAATTAAATTACTATGGAGGAATTTCAATTTAAAGGCATATTCAATTCTTTGAGTACTTCACTGGGAAACATTCAATCCAAGCTCATCTACCTGTTAGTATAGTGATGCTATTTTAATTACATTGCTTCTTAAAGTTTGATTCAATCCTGGACATTAGCTTTGGCATTAACTTCTATACAAGTAGGATCTGACCTTATTTTGCTCTAAGTCCCCACTGTTGGTAAACCAACCACTATCGTTCAGTCAAGTTTCCAATGAATTAGGCTCCATTGCTCATCCCCTGTGAAGTACTGCGCAATTCTCCTTGCACTCCCAATTACTTCAGCGTGTTTTTTGTCATGTCAGGCTGATGTTCCAGAAGAGAGGCCTCCATGGAAATATCTCTGGGTAGTACCCAACACAAGTGCAAGATGTTCCCATGTCATTTCACTTCATGCTTGCCCATGTATGGTTATTTCCCCTGACCTTCGGAAATGGTTCCAATGGGTGAGTCAGTTCTTCATTTTAAGGCTAGGTTTGAGTGAGATTTGTTTCTTATCGGTTGTTGACTAAGATTTCTTTAGAGCCTTTCCAGGTACAGGTACAGGTGGGCTCTATCCTCATGGTGTTTGCTTTGAATTGCTGCTTGGTTAGTGGTCAAAGTTTGAATGGCACTTTGAACATGTAAGCACTACAGATGTGCTAAGTATTAGCACGATCTCTTCATGTGATGTGCAATGGCAGCTAATATCAACAGGTGGCTTGATCATTCTAATATACTGTGCCCCTATTGGCGCATGCAGGGCACAGTTCAAGCACCAGAGCTGTGCACTCAGGTTCCTCCAGTGCCATGCACTGGTAAATTATTCAGGGACTGGGGGAAAGGCTAGTGAAGTGGCTTGAGTAGCTTCTGCCAAGCCTGTGCACCCTATGCTGCTTCAGGAGGAGAGAATATGTGCAGTGGTGAATCCACTAGCTCTGACCTGCCACCAAAGACACAATGTGCAGAGGTGCCAGGAGGTCCACTCAGCACTGAGTTCTGTGATCTGCAGGAAGTGCATACCCCATCTAGGCAGGATCCCCACATCTGATCCCTCCACCTTGTGCAATGAAGTCACTCTGGTCCTGCTGCAGGTAGCCCCATCATGTGCAGGTTTAGCAGCTTCCTAATGATGCCTGTGTGCAATGCCTCTGAAATCGAGATTCTAATGATTAATGTTAACAAAATAACCTTTTCTTTGCATGTCTTTCATACCACATGTACTTCACAGTACATTGCTAATCTAACAATGCAGCGAGGTGGTTATAGTAAAAGAAGATCAAAAACTTATTTCTCCTCTAGAAAGGAATCTCTAATAAAGCAGACCTTGCTACCAAATAGCCTGATCCAGTTCAGCATCTAGCCACAAGCCGGCAACTACAGAAAAATATACACCTACTCTCTGCATGGGAAACCCCACTGCTGATCAGATAGGTCCTTCCCCACCAATCCCAGAAGGCACTGCTAGAGGTAAACTTTTCAAACACATATTGTGCCTGCTTAATATGGGTCTGATCTTGAGAGATGCTGAGCACCTGTATCTCTCATTGACTTGCTCTAGCCACTACAGTCAAGAATGGCTATCATGCTAATAAAGAATTAGAACTTTCTCCAATACTCTCAGTCAGAAGTGTATTCAAGGTACTCAGACTATGGAGTTATACTTTTCCATTAGATCAAATGCCTATAGATCTGTATTGGTATTTTCTTTTCTTGCAGCAATACACAATGTTGCAAAAGGGAGCATGGGGGGCACAGCATAACTTTGCCAGTATATTACTGTTTGTCTGTACAGATTGTAAATCCTTTGGTGTAGAGATCATCTCATATTCTGTGTGGCTTTGTCCAGACAAGGATTTAATGTGAAGGCTTAGATCCTGCTCACTCTAATTAACTCTCTTCAGACCACCCTAGATTTTAAGTGGACCAGTTTAGTACGGGCTAAAGTACAATTGCTTTGTTCTGACTAGAGGTTTGGAAGGTGTTAAATAGATCTAGCTAGGTAACTCCATCTAACATCACGTTTACATCCTAGTCTGGACAAGGTCTGTGTATAGAGTGCCTAGGCACAACAGGGCTCTGATTGTGACTTGGACCTATAGGCACTAACACAACACTATATTACTAATAAATAACTAGCAATTTTTTACGTCTGTTCACAACAACAGATGTCCAGGAAAGTGACTAACACTGATGTAATATCAGTAGTGACGGATTAGCTGTAGGGAAATATGATCAAAGGAATTCTTGTGCTGATTTTTTTTTTAATATTTATGTCCTCCTTCCTATCCCTACACCTCAGAGATAAAAAAATTTACCCTACTCCGGGATGGGGTAAATGGTGGCAGTGTAAATGCCAGTTACATAAGTTTCATTTATTACTGTATATTATATTTGTTAATTGATTTTATTCAACTGCCCCTGTGGATTTAAATTAGCAGTGACATTTAATCTTAGTCTATTATACCCTGTTTCTTTAAGTTGTTAAGTAAATGACAGTTAGCTCTAATTTAAGTATCTTGGGATGAATATTATTTATAATTGGTATGTCTGAGTTAGACCCATGCCGCACATTATTATTATTAGGTTTGTTCCCATCTTGGAGGTTCCTAAGGCACGCTATTGAGTGTGTACAGGGGCCAGCCAGGTGGAGGCACCACCAATTTTAACTTCCTTTAGGAGTAAAGGGACTGCAGCAGAGGGGTGGATAGAGGATTCCCACTTATCCAGCATCACCACTGGGATACTCAGGATCTCCTTTAATGTCAACAACATCGGGCGCCCAGGCACACAGGTGAGAATTGCCTGCTCCCGAGTAACCCAGGGAAGAAAGGGGGGTTACCTGAGCATCCTAGGCACAGAGCCACTGTGAAATAAGAGAAGTGAGTCAGCCCTAACATGAGCTCATGCTGTGCAAGCTCCTCACCACTACACCTCAATTTAAACCTGTAACGCTCCCTGCTATTCCGGTTCCAAGCTACCATGTGACTCAAACCTGGACTGCCACATCCATGCTAATCTAGTTCTGGGCCTGTCCTGAACATAGCCAGTCACACATGCTTAATGATGCTATGTCCTATTCTTTGTGCTACAGATACCTAAATACACTGGAGGTTAAACTGAACCCACCACATACATTTCCTTTGGCACATCTGCCAAATTTGAGCCTGGAGATCTCCATAAATGAAAGCAGCAAAGAGTCTTGTGGCACCTTATAGACTAACAGACGTTTTGGAGCATGAGCTTTCGTGGGTGAATACATCCGACGAAGTGGGTATTCACCCACGAAAGCTCACACTCCAAAACGTCTGTTAGTCTATAAGGTGCCACAAGACTCTTTGCTGCTTTTACAGATCCAGACTAACACAGCTACCCCTCTGACACTTGACATAAATGAAAGGTCCAGTATCAACCCTCTGACCCAGACATGTGATCCTAACTCTTCCACTGGCTCAGTGGTTGACTCATAAGCATAAGAGAGGCACTATGACTTGCCTAATTTCCTCATGAAGGTGGGGATAATGCTAACCCTGCTTTGTAAAGTGCTTTAAGATCTTCAAATGAAAAGTGCTATGTAAGTGCAAAGTACTATTATTATAACTCATTTCAGTTGGAGGAAGTTTGTCTGGTTTCAGCTTATCATACCCGGAAAAAATTCCTTCCAGATCCCTTGTGGTGATCAGCTTTTTGCAGTTTATTATCGCTATTACTTTGTCACATAGGCTGACAAATATTAGTGCTGCTCATACAGCCAGCCTCCGGCCTGCAAAAAGGTTTAAAATCACAGCAACCAAGTGCGTGTTAAACATTTTCTATCACTAGATGAAGACTTCTCACTGGATTTCTGCAGCCTCCATTTTGAAATTAATTACTATTTAAAGAAGATGGTCCCACTGGGATTTGATTGTGGCTGGTTAGCGATCAGAAGGGGGTGATGGGGGCTCGGGCTGCCAAGCTTTTTCATTCTATTGGTTGATTCTGATTATGGACACTAGCATTCCCGTGCCTTCCCTGCCATGACTATAATGCTTGAAAAAGTGCTGTGAGGACATTATTAATCAGACAAAGGTAAATTCACCTTAATGCAAATGTTCACTGTTCCCCAGCATGCATGCATGCCATTTTGTCTGCCAGGTGCAGGACTTCATACAGAGTACTACTGAATCTCCCCTTGTTGCCTTTATACTCTGTGTCCCTCACAGCAGGTAGCTCCACTCAGACCTTTCCATCTGGCCAGCGTGGCATAGCTCCTTCCCCTGTTCTAACCTTTGCTCTCCTGCAGGAGCCCACTCTGTGCACATCTATTCCTTGACTGAGCTCAGGTCACCCTTATAGTCCCCTGCAGGCTTGGTTCCTAGTCACATGTATCCACTACATGACCTCTGGACTGAAAGGTAAACTAGTCACAGGTGAGGCTGAAAACCCAGGACTCCCTTAAAGGGCCAGCTGACCCTGCACCTAGCTACAGAATGAACCAAGCAATCCTGTCTTTGCTGGGTAGGGTCACCTTTGACAAGCTTTAACTCAACACCCCTAGGGCCTGATTTTCAGTGGTACTAACTACCTAGCAATTAGCAACCAATATAATCTGGAGATGTAGGCACTTAGCACCTCTGAAAATTGGGCCCAGAGTGTGTCAGTTGGAACCCCACAAATTGGAGGCACCCAGAATTAGGTGAGACTTTTGAAAACGTTAGTTGGTGCTGCTCTCTGCCTCGGTTTCCCCCATCTGTAAAATGGGGATATACTTACCTTTCTTTATAAAATACATTGAGATTGGTGGATGATAAGATCTATAGACATGTTAAGTATTATTAATTAAATAATCATAATCAATATTTAATGAAACAAAATACTTTCCTTTCATTGTATTCCTCCGCTGAATGACAGTATTTCCAACATCAACACCATAAACACTGTTCAGTGGAAAACATTACATCGCCTCTATTTTCTGTCTTCCTCCCATCCTTATCAGAATTGTTATCCAGACAGTGTCATACAGCAATTTGTCCATCCCTTTTTATCCAGCACTTCAGACATTCCCTGATTCAAAACAATTTCTGAACAATGTATCTCTGTCACTATTGCTTCCCTCCTCTTTCTCTTGTCTTGGTTATAATGCAATCCATGAATAAGGGATTTTTTTGTCCCTACAACTTTTTGTATTCAAATGTTGATCCAATAGAAGATCACATAATCTTTCTTTACTTCTATCATAACTTACTTCACTTTTTCACGTAATCTAAAATACATTTTGGGTCAAAAGAAACAGTGGAGGCTTGATCAGTTTAGTTTGATCTGAAATTAAAATCTTGAGTTTTTCAATGTAAGGAAAAATTTGAAAAAAAAATAGTTTGGATCAGTCCAAAATGTTTTTTCCCCCTGATTTTTCAGTCCAACTGAAAAAAATCAGTTATTCACACAGTTTTAACTGTAAACTGTGTCTGGGTCCATACCAGTTTTTAATTACAGCTAGAGCATTCAGAGTTACAAAGGTGAAGTAGCGCCTGAGTTCTGATAGTGAATCAGTGGGTCAAATCCAGGTCTGGCTCAATTCTATGGAAGTTTGCCAGTTATTTCAATTGGACCAAAAAGTCCCTTGGCCTGCGCCACTTCCCGCAGCTCCCATTGGCCTGGAGCAGTGATCTGCCGCCAGTGAGAGCCGCGATTGGCCGGACCCGCCGACGGGGCAGGTAAACACACCAGCCAGGCCTGCCAGGGGTTTTCCCTACACAAGCGGCGACCCCCGTTTGAGAAACCCTGTTCTAGTTCCCTATGCACGAGACTAGGCAGCACAGAAGGGACCCCCTTCCAGCCAAATCCCTGAATCCAAATGAAGCAAATGACATTTGAAAAAACCACTTTTCTGCTATTTCTTTCTAAAGAAAATGGAGCATGTTTTCCACTGCATGCCAGAAGGTGAAGACTGGACATGTAGAAGTTACCTAATTAAAAGCACTAAATTTGGGAATAAAAAATGTTAGTCACGGGTTTTTTGATATACCCTGAAGTTTGTCAGAGATTTATTTGCAAAAACTTTCTAGTAAGGGCAAATCAACTGCCCTGATGAATACAACATTATATATTAGGGAATACATGATGCAGCTCTTCTGTTTTACATTTTCTTAATCAGTATTTCTAAGCTGATTTTATATTTTAAATGTACTCTTATGCCTTCATAAAGTAATCATTCCAGATTACTACATATTTAACTCACTGAAACAAAGACATTATTTTAAATTAATCAGTCACAGAGGTTTAGTGTGTTCATAACAATGTTCATTGCTTTTAGAAAAAGGGAACATTAATTTACTTTGTGTGATTCCATAACAATAGACATGTTTATGAAATTTCACCAACTTTAAAAAATATGTTTCCAAAGATGTTAGGCATAACAAAGGATTTTATGTCTTACTAAGGTACTGATTTTGCTAGAGGGTTCTCTTAAAACTAGTTAATCAAATAGGCAGAAGTAAAGAAAGGGAAACTCATTTGTCCAGCTGTCTCAGGGGTTCTCAAACTGGGGGTCAGGACCCATCGGGGGTCACGAGATTATTACATGGGGGGGTCGTGAGCTGTCAGTGTCCACCCCAAACCCCACTTTGTCTCCAGCATTTATAATGGTGTTAAATATATTAAAAAGTGTTTTTAATTTATAAGGGGAGTCACACTCAGAGGCTTCCTATGTAAAAGGGGTCACCAGTACAAAAGTTTGAGAACTACTGAGCTATCTGTCAGGAAAGGGGTGTTGCCCCTTTAAGGGCTTTCTTCAACAGGGGGTGAAGGGAGAAAGGGATGGACAGAAAGGACAGGAAGACTTGGGAAGGAAGTTTTTTGTACTATAGTAATTAAAATTCAAATGTGTATTTTAGATAACGGTGGTCTTTTGAAGGATTTTTTTTTAAAAAACCTATATGTCTGAAGATCCAAGCATTTAAGGCTAAAGATGAATTCTCAGATTGTGCATCTAAAAATCTACGTAAGGATTTTTTTTAGAGATGTGATTTTTATCATCTTCAGCAATGAAATATTTTTAAAGCAAATTTTAAACTAAGGTCCTGTAGATGAACATGTTCTGAGTAAATATTACAGTAATGCACAACTGTTTTTGTCAGTAAATTCAGAAACTGACAGTATATAAATGGGGGTTGGCAAATGCCTGTTAAATGGCTTTATTACCACTTGAATTACCACTAGATTTAATGTTGTGCTCATAGTCTGGCAGGCTGGAAGGCTTTTTCACTTTTAAGTACTAGATCCCCTATGGAGGAAGTCACACCAGGCTGCAGCAGCTAGCTGTGGGAGCCTTGCAGGAAGGGTCAGAAGAGGGATAGGAAGAGCTGGGAGGGTGGACACTAAGACCCAGGAGTGCCCCAAATTTTCAGGTGCCCTATGCAGCCTTGTACGCTGCATATGCCTAAGGACGGCCCTGGCGGTGAGGGCATGGGGGGTGGAGTGGAGTGGGGGTGGGGCAGGAATGGAACGGGGGCAGTAAGGGGTGGCGTGGAGGCAGGGGTGGCTCCAGGCACCAGCACACCAAGCGCGTGCCTGGGGCGGCCTGCTGGTTGCCATAAGGGCAGCAGTCAGGCTGCCTTCAGCGGCATGCCTGCGGGAGGTCTGCCGGTCCCGCGGTTTCGGCAGTGGGTATGCCGAAGGCATAGGACCGGCGGACCTCCCACAGGCATGCCGCTGAATCCGCGTTACCAGCAGACGTCCTGCAGGCGCGCCGCTGAAAGCTGCCTGACTGCCATGCTTGGGTGGCAAAATACATAGAGCTGCCCCTGGGTGGAGGTTTGGGGGAAGGGGTGGAGTGGGGGCAGGAAGAGGCGGGGTGAGGGCTTAGGGGAAGGGGTGGAGTGGGGACGGGGATGGGGCCTGGGGTAGAGGGTGGTCAAGCACCGCTTGGGAACTATCAAAGTCAGCACCTCTGCACTGCAGCACACAGCTTCATTCTAATAAATGCTCCCTTCTTCCACCCTCCCCATATCCACCCTTCTTTCTAAGCTCCTTTCCAAGGCAATGTAAAAACCCCAGCCCCTGATGCCATCTGTCAAGCTACGCTAATCTGTCCTCTGCTCGTCTCATGATCACTTTGGCTCATCTCTGATTGATGCAGCTATCTTTTATGTTACTGGACACAAGGAATTTACTTGCAGTACCATTCGTGGGTTGATACTTTGATTTTCATAAAATAATGTAATAATTATAAATATTACATTGTTCTCAGAGATGCTTTTCATCTGCAGGTGTCAACGAATTTTACTGAGCATTAATTAATTAAACCCTATAACAGAACTGTGAGGCAGGCTAGCTTTAGTAATCCCATTTTACAGATGGGTAAATGAGGCACAGCAATGTCAAATGACTTGCCCAAGGACATACAGTGAGTCAGTAGCAGAGCTGAGACTAGATTCCCGGAGTCTTGGAATGAAAATTTAGTCATCAGCTTTAAAACACTAGATCACACAAAAAGAACAGGAGTACTTGTGGCACTTTAGAGACTAACAAATTTATTTGAGCATAAGCTTTCGTGGGCTACAGCCTCTCACTTTGCCATGCCAGCTCTTCTTTTGTCTTTGTTTACATTGATTTCCATGGCAGCTTTCCAAGACTGTGCAGCATCAGCTAGGGCTTTTTTTTTTTTTGTCAGAGAAAGGAGAGACTTTTTTTATGATTAAGTCATTGGACTTAATATAGCTCCAAACTCCATCCCTGTGAGAATCTGGAACAAAATCGCAGATACGAAGCTCACATCTATTCTGTTAATTAACAAGGGAGCTTAGACCAGTTATTTTCTCCAGCTGCAGGAGGTAAAGGGGACCCCTTGCAGCCTCTTAATAAAGGGACACTGAAAGGGAGAAAATGTTATAACTGTATCAGCATTTTTGTTGTCCGCATGCCACTAGCTGGACAATTTTGACAGCTTGATCCACTCCCTTGCCCTGCTTATATAATCTAAATAGTGCAAAGAACAGATAGGTAAACAGAGAGCTGCATGTGCTCAACACCCTTCTGCATCAGGGTGAAGTTGTCCAGACTCTAAAGGTTTGAATAAACACAGGGGTGAAAGTAAGGCGGCACGGGCCGGTACGGCATACTGGTAAAAAGTGGCTGTTGGAACTGGCCCATACCCAGCTGACTTTAAAGTGCTTTCATGTCACTGCCCCTTTTGTGCCCCTCGTCAGTGGCCCTGTCAGGTCCCTACCAGCAGGGCTACTGACGGGGGTGGGGGGCACAAAAGGGACAGCGATGTTAAAGTGCTGCCGCGGTAAAGGACCCTGCTTAAAGTGCTGCCATGGCAGTGCTTTAACATCATTGCCTGCGGCCCGGGGCAAAGGAGCAGCTGCCCCAGGGCTGGTGATTTAAAAGGGCTCAGGGCTCTGGCCACTGCTGCCGCTACTGCAGCCCTGAGCCCTTTAAACAGCTGCTTGAGCCCTGGGCAGCATGGGCCAGGCGGTGCGGATGGGCTGGCTTGGGGATGCTGACCCCGAACCCCGCCCCTTCTGCCCGAGGCACTGGCCCCCGTACCAGTAAATCCTGTGTTTTACTTTCACCCCTGAATAAACATATGCATTTATGACTGGCTGTCCAAATCAAACTGTAACCCTGAACATGTTGATGTTCTCTCTTCACTGGTTGTTTACCCTTCCATCTACAAACATATGCAGCGTGTATACTCACTGCAGAGTCATTTCTAGCGGTAAAAGGTAAAGACCATGCAAGAAAAGGCAATCTGAAAATCAGCTGATCCCATAATTCCACACTGAACAGTCACAATTATTTAAATTCCTTTTATATGAAATGAAGGAAGAATCCTGCGGAGTCATTTCTTCTTTCCACTGCTCCAGCTATCCCTGAGAGCTGATGACACAACATGGGCAGACCTAATAAGTTACATGCACAGAAGCTATATGTTTAATGCCTACTGTTGTTGAGCCAAATATAATCAACATACACAGCAGAGCACAGTGCAAAACCAATGAATGTAAATTACAAGATTTAAAATTATCTTTCCCCCTTGAGTATCTTGGGAATGTTGGAGACCTAGGCCTTATCCACACAAAAAGTTGGACTGCTTTATTTATACCGGTGTAGTTAAAGTGACACATGCCCTAGTATGGAAGCAGTTATACCATATAAGAGAGCTTGTATTGCTAAAACTTCTTCCCATGTGGGAAGGGGAATAAACTATACTTGTATAATTCACCTTTATAACAGTGTCCACAGTAGAGACTGTACTAGTATAACAATTTCAGTTAAAAAAAAAATCACACCCCTAGCCAAAATAGTTATACCTGAACAAAATCTTTGCGTAGATAAGGCCTTAGAACTGGCAGAGAAATAATGGATGCTGCAGTAGTGTGGCTAAATTCATAGCAAAGCTGGGGAGGGAAAGGACTTGGAACAACTTCTGTATGATGTCTGTGAGAAATACAGTGTTGTAACTGAGGCAGCATGGTCTAGTGCAGTGGTTTTCAAACTTTTTTTCCTGGGGACCCAGTTGAAGAAAATTGTTGATGCCCGCAACCCAACGGAGCTGGGGGTGAGGGGTTTGGGGTTTGAGAGGGGCTCAGGGTAGAGGGTTGGGGTGAAGGGGTGAGGGCTGCAGAGTGGGACTGGGAAGGAGGAGTTCAGGGTGGCTCTGGGCTGGGGTATGGGGTTGGGGTGCAGGAGGGGGTCAGGGCTCTGGGCTGAGAGTGCAAGGTCTGGGGTGCAGGAGGGGCTCCAGGTTTGTGGGGGCTCAGGGCTGGGGCAGGGACTTGGGATGCAGGAGGGGGTCAGGGCTCTGAGCTTGGGTGCAGGCTCTGGGGTGGGGCCAAGGATGAGGGGTTTTGGGTGCAGCAAGGGGTTCTGGGTTTAGGAGGGGCTCAGGGCTGGGGCAGGGGGTTGGAGCACAGAGTTGGGGTGCAGACTTACCTCTGGCAGCTCCAGGTCAGTGGCGCAGCCGAGCTGCAGAGGCAGGCTTCTGAATACTGACCTCCCTTCTGTACCATGGGCAGAGCCAGGGAGGGGAATGAGTGATGCTGTAGAATGGAACACTATGGGAGATTCTGTTCCCTAAATCTGGAACAGTCCATAAGCAGTTCTCTGGAGGCTGCCCTAATTTATTCCAGAAGCCAAATGATCCCTCAGAGCAGCCCAGGATTCTGAGAGTGGGAAGATGGCTACCTGGCTAAAAAACATCTTTGCCCCACTCCTCACATGGGTTAGACCTCAATCTGTATTTTCTAAAACATTATTACAAAGCTCTGTCATTGTTTCAGTCTCTCCATATGCAGTGAATGAGGCTGGTGTCCCCATCTCTCTGCTGTTGATCTGCAAGTCCCTGCACAGCCAGGAGTGCAGGTTTATAGTGCTCCAGCAGAATTGTGAGCAGAGGCTATGCCAGGTCATAAGTACATCACTAAGCTTTCTCCTCCACAGCAAACTGTAGTAAATCTCAAGCCCCTCACTCACCCACTCCCATATGTGCAAGCATGCTGGGTAAAATGGGGCAGGGTGTCTGGAGAGAATGAGAGTAGACATGGACTTAAGCATCATCTTTGTCTATACTGAGGCACTGTATAGGCTGTCCTCCTAGGCCTCATTTCTGCTACTCAGCAGGAGTAACCTGTGATCAATGCTCTCATTAATGTGGACTGGATTGCCA
Organism: Mauremys reevesii; assembly: GCF_016161935.1. NCBI lineage: Eukaryota > Metazoa > Chordata > Testudines > Geoemydidae > Mauremys > Mauremys reevesii. The sequence continues at coordinate 57,190,401 of NC_052625.1, read as the reverse complement.
TGCATGCCTTGTGTTGCATAGATGTTTAATTTATGTGCAACACTCTTCATCTGTGCCTGGTAGGATGACGTGCTCTGAGGATCAGCCATTTAGCAGACAGGACATCCTGTTGGGAAGCACCCAGGAAATGCATCCCCCAATACAACGCATATCCCTTATAATAAGATGGGAGAACTAGAGTGCCTTGAATTAAATGAGGATATTGATATAATAGGCATCACAGAAATGTGGTGGAATGAGGATAATCAATGGGACACAGTAATACCAGGGTACAAAATATATCACAAGGACAGAACAGGTCATGCTGATGAGGGAGTGGCACTATATGTGAAAGAAAGCATAGAATCAAATTAAATAAAAATCTTAAATGAACCAAACTGTACCATAGAATCTCTATGGATAGTAATTCCATGCTCTAATAATAAGAATATAGCAGTAGGGATATATTACCAATCACCTGACCAGGATGGTGATAGTGACTGTGAAATTCTCAGGAAGATTAGAGAGGCTATTAAAATAAAAAAACTCAGTAATAACGTGGGATTCAACTACCCCTATATTGACTGGGTACATGTCACTTCAGGATGAGATGCAGAAATCAAGTTTCTTGACACCTTAAATGACTGCTTCTTGGAGCAGCTAGTTCTGGAACCCAAAAGAGGAGAGGCAATTCCTGATTTAGTCCTAAGTGGAGCACAGGATCTGGTCCAAGAGGTGAATATAGCCTGACCGCGTGGTAATGGTGACCATAATATAATTAAATTTAACATCCCTGTGGTGGGGAAACCACCACAGCAGCCCAACACTGTAGCATTTAATTTCAGAAAGGGGGACCACACAAAAATAAGGAAGTTAGTTAAACAGAAATTAAAAGGTACAAAAGTGAATCCCCGCAAGCTGCATGGAAACTTTTTAAAGACATCATATTAGAGGCTCAACTTAAATGTATATCCCAAATTAAAAAACATAGTAAGAGAACTAAAAAAGTGCCACTGTGGCTAAACAACAAAGTAAAAGAAGCAGTGAGAGGCAAAAAGGCATCTTTTAAAAAGTGGAAGTTAAATCCTAGTGAGGAAAATAGACAGGAGCATAAACTCTGGCAAATGAAGTGTAAAAATATAATTAGGAAGGCCAAAAAGAATTTGAAGAACAGCTAGCCAAAGAGTAAAAAAGTAATAGCAAAAACAATTTTAAGTACACCAAAAGCAGAAAGCCTGCTAAACAACCAGTGGAACCACTGGACAATTGAGATGCTGAAGGAGCACTCAAGGACGATAAGGCCATTGCAGAGAAACTGAATGAATTCTTTGCATCAGTCTTCACGGCTGAGGATGTGAGGGAGATTCCCAAACCTGAGCCATTCTTTTTAGGTGACAAATCTAAGAAACTATCCCAGATTGAGGTGTCATTAGAGGAGGTTTTGGAACAAATTGATAAACTAAACAGTAATAAGGACCAGTATCAGGACCAGATGGTATTCTCCCAAGAGTTATGAAGGAATTCAAATGTGAAATTGCAGAACTACTAACTGTAGTCTATATCCTAGCATTTAAATAAACTTCTGTATCAAATGACTGGAGGATAGTTAATATGATGCCAATTTGACGCCAAGGGCTCCAGACGTGACCCCAGCAATTACAGGCCGGTAAGCCTGACTTCAGTACCGGGCAAACTGGTTGAAATTATAGTAAAAAACAAAACTGTCAAACACATAGCTGAACATAATTTGTTGGGGAAGAGTCAACATGGTTTTTGTAAAGGGAAATCATGTCTCACCAATCTACTAGAATTCTTCGAGGGGGTCAACAAGCATGTGGACAAGGGGGATCCGGTGGATATAGTGTACTTAGATTTTCAGAAAGCCTTTGACAAGGTCCATCACCAAAGGCTCTTAAGCAAAGTATGCTGTCATGGGATAAGAGGGAAGGTCCTCTCATGTATTGGTACCTAGTTAAAAGATAGGAAACAAAGGATAGGAATAAATAGTCAGTTTTCAGAATGGAGAGAGGTGTAAATAGTGGTGTCCCCCAGGGGTCTGTACTGGGACCAGTCCTATTCAACATACTTATAAATGATCTGGAAAAAGGGGTAAACAGTGAGGTGGCAAAATTTGCAGATGATACAAAACTACTCCAGATAGTTAAGTCCCAGACTGCAAAGAGCTACAAAAGGATCTCAAAACTGGGTGACTGGGCAACAAAATGGCAAATGAAATTCAATGTTGATAAATGCAAAGTAATGCACATTGGAAAACATAATCCCAACTATACATATAAAATGATGGGGTTTAAATTAGCTGTTACCACTCAAGAAAGAGATCTTGGAGTCATTGTGATAGTTCTCTGAAAACATCCACTCAATGTGCAGCGGCAGTGAACAAAGCTAACAGAATGTTGGGAATCATTAAGAAAATGATAGATAATAAGACAGAAAATATCATATTGCCGCTATATAAATCCATGGTATGCCCACATCTTGAATACTGCATGCAGATGTGGTTGCCTCATTTCAAAAGATATATTGGAATTGGAAAAGGTTCAGAAAAGGGCAACAAAAATTATTAGAGTTATGGAATGGCTTCCATATGAAGAGAAATTAATAAGACTGGGACTTTTCAGCTTGGAAAAGAGACTACTAAGGGGGGATATGATAGAGGTCTATAAAATCGTGACTGGTGTGAAGAAAGGAAGTATTATTTACTCTTTCTCATAACACAAGAACTAGGGGTCACCAAATGAAATTAATAGGCGGCAGGTTTAAAACAAACAAAGGAAGTATTTTTTCACACAACACACAGTTAGTCTGTGGAACTCTTTGCCAGAGGATGTTGTGAAGGCCAGGACTATAACAGGGTTCAAAAAAGAACTAAATAAATTTATGGAGGATAGGTCCATCAAAGGCTATTAGCCAGGATGGGCAGAGATGGTGTCCCTAGCCTCTGTTTGCCGGAAGATGGGAATGGGCAACAGGGGATGGATCACTTGATTGCTGACTAGGTTTAAAATGGCTGGAGACCAGTCGAAAGATTCATCTCCCTACCCACCTCTATCATCGATCGGGGTTTAAGATTGCCCAAAATAAAAACTAACAAGGAAGTGCAGGACTAAAACTATATTGACTGTGACCAAAAGGGTTTTACTCTCTCCCCAAGATGGGTCCCAGGTAAGGGGTATGGAGGACTTAAAAGGTCTCTACCATATCTTCCAGCTTGTCTGGAGCCTCCTGACCTCAGGGCACGAATCAGGTCTGGAACCGACCAGCTGACTCGGCAGGGTGAGAAGTGGACCTAAGGCAACAGGTAGGTGGTAACTCTGTGGTTTTTCTTCCTTCTTCCCTGTGGTGTCATGGGTGCAAGTAAGATCTGGATGAAAGGGTGACAGCTAGCAGCTCACCCTTCCATGCACGTGTGTTAAACCTTCCCACAATCCTAAAGCATGGTGCTCTGGCATATACACCTGAGTACAGCACTCTGCCACTCAGATGGGCAGCCCTCTCCCTCAGACGTGCTAGCCCTTATATGCCCTACTGTTACTGGGCAGATCATAGTCACATGGATATTCGGTTTCCTGCCTTTTGGCAAAAAGGGTGGGAAACTGTCCCTAAGGAGGGGGAAGAAAGGCACCCAAGATGGATTCGCTGTTGTTGTTGTTGTTAGGAATTCAAGATGGCGTGTGGGTATTAACAACCAGAACAGAAATACAGAAATTCTCCACCTACATGATGAGTATCTGTTCTGTTTATTCCCTCTGGGACACCTGGCATTGGCCACTGTCAGAAGATGGGATACTGGGCTAGATGGACCTTTGGTCTGACCCACTATGGCCATTCATGTTCTTATCCCTTGGGAAACTAAACTAAATTTCATTATTTATAATTCAGTAATTCAACTACTGCTAAATTTACCATTTAAAAAAAATTACATCATCTTTGAAAATAACTGACACTTCACACCTAAACTGTACATCCTTCCTGAGCAGAACATAACTTAATGAAACACTAGTCTTCAGCCAAATCTCTGCACTTACTTAATTCTGGGAACTGTCTTTCTCACACAAATATACAGTAGGTTATTTGTAGTTCTTTCATGTTTTGATAGTTATTTGGAAGATTAATACATTTATATCAATGTCTCCACCCTAGTTAGAACTCTTTGTTAGTTTGGTTTAAAAGTAATATGTGGTTTTATAACACTGATATGAGCCATGTTCGTGCCAAATGAATTGATGTACCTTTCACTCGGCAATGTTACCAACTTTGATTCATTTATTTTAAATGCTGTTCTCAACACATTTTCTCCTTGACTTCTTTGCAGAAATAAGAAGCTCTTGTACGGATGATGTAACTGCTGATTTGTGTCAGCAAGTTCCAGTATTATAGCTAAATAAATGCAAAATGATTTTAATAATTTTTCATTTGTCTTTCTACGCGGCTTTCCATTGGAGGATTTCAAAGTGCTTTACAAACATTAATGAATTAATTAAGAGTCAACCCCTCCCCCATCCCACAATGAGCTAAGAAAGTATTATCATCTTCACTTTACAGAAAGGGGTCTAAGATACAGATAGTTTAAGTCACTTCCTGAAGGTCACACGAGAAACCAAAGCTAGGAGTTGAACCCAGATTGCCTGACTCCTAGTTCTAGATCCTCCAAAATATGTAGGCAACTAAATATCTTGGAGGATCTGGGCCCAAGCACTTTAACTGCTGCCAGGTGACCATGCTGCCCTCGCAACCCCAATCAAGACAAATTATTTCTATTTGTTCCAAAGATTAGATCCAAAATGTTTTAATTTTGAAAACAAGAGTTTACCCTAAATAACTCTGAAATAGCATTTGTATTATAGTAGAGACCCATGCATCTAAAGAGAATGAATTGGGTGGTGGAGGTATGCAATTTATTTGGGCGATCAAAGGATTTTTAGGGTGACTGATACCATTGGAGAAAGAGGGGACCACCCCTATTTTCACATGTCCAGGGTTTTCAGATAAAAGTAATATCAGATCTCAAGGCTTAGATGATGAGGATATTGGCCACACCGGCCTCACTGCGCCATCTCCCCCCCCCTCCCCCCGGGCACCGGCAACAGCTGCAGGCAGCGGGCGCCCCGCCTCCAACGGGCCCCCCCTGCGCGCGGCCTCACGGGGCCTTGTGAGCGGCCCGGGCCAGCAGGGGGCGTGGCCTAGGCAGAGGGGAACGGTCACAGCGACAGTGGGCGTGTCTCTGGCGGTGACGGACAGGGCGGGGGCGGGGCCTTTGGGGGCGGAGTCAGACGGCCCGAGACCGAGCTGTGGAGCTCAGCTGAGGGGAGACTCCAGCCGCCGACCCGCTCCGGCCGCCGCCTGCCAGGTAACGGCCCCACGGGCGGGGGACGAGGCTGGACAGCGCGGGGGCGACTGCGGGGCCCGTCCAGCCCCTCGAGAGCGCTGTGGGCTCCGGGGTGAGGTGGCCCCGGGCCCTGACTCGCTCGGTCCGGGTGTGGGGTGCGGGGCCCCGCTTCCCTTCCCCCAACGGCGCTCGCCGTCAGGCGGCGCAGGGCCCCCCCCCCCCGCCCTTCCCTAGCAACCTCCGTATCCCCGGAGGCGGCACCGCCACAACCTCCGCCCCGCACCGCCACAGCCGCAAGACCCCCCCTCTTCCCCCCGCCGAGCACCGCAGCAACCCGCCGCCCAACAGTTCCCGGCCCCTGTACATCCCCTCCCCCTCCCCAGCACAACAATCACCCCGACACCACAAAGCGCCACACAACTTCCTCCCCTGCCCCCAACCGGCGCCGCCGCACCCCGCCCAACAACAGTGCCCTTCTCCAGGCTGCACCAGCCATAACAGCTAAATAACTATCCCCCGTTCCCGGCAGAGCAGTGCGGTGTCCTACAGCGCAATACACCCCGCACAAACACAGGCTGGCTGTGGCTATCAGGGGAAGCTGGCTTGCGCCACAGGGGTAGTTTCATTTCCTGTTGTGAATGTGGTTTAACTTTATTACTAGTCTACCCCACACAGACACATATATACAAACAGACAAACTACCTGGCCACCAGGAATCACTCCTAACCTCCTGTCCCCCGCAAGATAAATAGTACCTGGAGAAACATTCCTTGGATTCATCATTCCCTAGCCCCAAATTTAAGAGGTACAGAGATAACTCTTTGGGACCAGTTACCCCTTTGTTCCTCCAGCTCAGCATTAATACATTTCCTCCCCAGTGTCAATAGTTTCAGCTACATAGTCTCTTGGGTTAATAATCTTTCCATCCAGCAGCAGTTGCCTCTGTTCCTGACCAGTCCTCCCATAAGGTAAATATAGGGAGCACCAGACCTGGGATCTGTACAAACACAATAATACTGCTGAGTGTCTAAATGATGGGTAGGGAGAAAAAGGATTGCCTGTGGGGTTGCTACTGAGGGTTTTTTTTTCCTGCTGGCTCCCCCTTGGTAGTATGGTACCTGTGACTCAGGCCCACAGGACTTTTGTGTTTCATGTCAGCTGTTTCCTCTTATTTGTTGTCAAATTGTCTGTGCTTCTGGTGGAGCCTCATTCTCAAACCAGACATAGGCTGAGCCTTTACTGATTGGCTCCCAGCAGCTCACATGACCAGTATCAGCTGTTGGACTGCTCTCTTCCACCCCCCTTTTGGTTTTCTTTGTGTACAGTTTAGGTTTAAATAATAGAGGCTGCACTGTATGTTCTGGGGCTTGTGGCTATGAGCAAAGGCAGTAGCGCATGCTCTTGCAATCTGCAGTGGGTGCTCCGTGAGAAAGATTCTAGTGCTGCAGTAGTGATGCTGTTGCTCTAGCCAGAGCATAGCTCACTGCCAAATATAGCAGCAGTCTGAGTGACTAAAAACATTTATCAGAGGGGAGCAGGCTCTGTATCCCTTTTTTTTGTCTTCTAGAGTCAATGAACAGTCCACATTCATTAAACTGTATATGAAACAGGAAGAACTGAAACAGAATAATCTTAACTTTTGAAAATTATTGTGGCAACAGCAAACCTCGCGTATATAACATGCCTTATTTCAAAACTCCCTTCCAAGTGTGTATTTTTTAGCATTGGGAAAAATTCTGAGGTAGTTTACATCCACAGTTTAGGTTTCCTTTTTTTAAAAAAAAGTTAATAGAAATAATTTTATGATTTAAAAAATTGTAAAACTTTATTGTGGTTCTGTGTGCAAATACATGTAACCACTAAGGAGATTACATAGATTCCTGGAGCTCTGTCTGTTGCTCTTTTGGGTAATGTTGATCGCTAATTTGGCTCCTGAACCACTGAGGTCTGAGTATCACTATATTACAATGCAGCAAAGAGTCCTGTATCCCACGAAGTGGGTATTCACCCACGAAAGCTCATGCTCCAATACGTCTGTTAGTCTATAAGGTGCCACAGGACTCTTTGCTGCTTTTAGAGATCCAGACTAACATGGCTACCCCTCTGATATATTACAATGGTGAGAGCTATACAAGTACCTAAACAGGAAGTGTTTCAGACTGCAGCTGTACATCAATATTGTGCAGTCAAGGTTCCTGGAGCCTTCAGGTTCCCAGCAATTTACTCTCCATCTTGATGCAAATAATCCATTCCATATTCTAGATGGTGTCAGCCCTGGGCCACACTGCAGAACGTAGCTGGTTACAGTTTACTGTCCCCCAAAGACTATGACCCAGAACATAACTGATATTTTAAGAAGTTCTCTCTTTCTAGAGAGCCCACAAACAGAAATGATTTAATTAAGGCAGAGAAATGTGTAGAGCTGAGCTAATACCCAAGTCATTTTAGATAAACTTAGCCCTTTTTCAGAAACAAAGTGATAGTTTAAATTATTTAAGGAAAAATACATGTGGGGGGTTTAAACTATCTACCGTCTTTGCAAGCCAAAGGTGGGACCCTGACAGTAGCACTGACTAAAAACAATACTGAAATTGTTCTGTTTTTCACTGTCTAAAACGAGTGAAGTGAAAATACCAAAAGGCAGAAGAGTTGAAAAATAAATTACTTCTAACATTCTTTGATCTGATGAGTTATGTATTGGGATCACAATTAAGGAAACTTAGTTAAGAAGATTGTCAAACAATAATCCCTTTTATGCAGACACTAAATATGGCAAACGGGGGAAAAAAGTATTTTTATAGCATTCATGAGGGCTTATCATGCCTGTTATCACTTCTATAGCTTCAGGTAATACTCCCAACTGTTTAACCATTAACATAGTCATTTTCTTTGGTTAGTGACCCCATGTATTGTCTAATGTGGATATAAACTTGCTGATTTCCTTTCTCCTCTTCTCTCCTCCCATGTCCCTTGCCCTCCTACCATTTGACCCTGTATAGCCCGCTTATGATAAGACATTCAGCATGCAGGAAGTAATGGAAGTATTTTATGATCAACAATCATGTTGAAGTGAAGTGCTGTCTTGCAAGCAAACCTATTTCCTGACCTTTCAAACTTCAGATGTGTGGCTATGTGAGGCTTCATACAATCCAAAAAGACCCCAATCCTGCAAATGGCTCTGCATGGATAGACCCAGTTGTCTGCACAGAGCCCTGTTGAAGTCAAAACAGCTCTGTGTGGGTCTAGCACAGGGGTCTCAAACTCAAATGACCACGAGGGCCACATGAGGGCCTGAGGGCCGCATTACTGACACCCTCCCCCCTGCTGCCCCTGGTCCTGCCCCCACTCCACCCCTTCCATGAGGCCCCACCTCTTCCCACCCCTTCCCTGCTCCCATTCCAACCTCTTTTCTGAAGTCCGCACCCCAACTCCACTCCCTCCCTGCCCCCAGAGGGTATATGAGGGGTGTGGCGGGGGCTCAGGGCAGGGAGTTGAGGTGCAGCAGGGGGCTCAGGGTGCAGAAAGGGTGTGGGATGCAGCAGGGGGCTCGGGTGCAGGAGGGGTGTGGGATGTGGTGGGGGCTCAGGGCAGGGAGTTGGGGTGCAGAAGGGATATGGGATATAGCAGGGGGCTTAAGGCACGGGGTTGGGGTATGGGGTGCAGCAGGGGGCTCAGGGCAGGGAGTTGGGGAGTGGGGCGAAGAGGGCTTCGGGGTCTGGGGTGGCAGTGGTGCACACCGGGCCCAGGACAGGCTCCCGGCCCCGCTCCGCTCTGCTCCACTCCAGGAAGTAGCTAGAACCGCGTCCCTGTGTCCTCCCTCCCCCAGGAGCCACAGGGCTCCGCATGCTACTTGCTGCTCCTCCAGGTACCTCCCCTGAAGCTCCCATTGGCTGCAGTTCCCCGTTCCCAGCCAATGGGAGCTGCGGGGGGGGGGGGACGGACTGGCCGGTCCCTAGAACCAGGGTAACACACAGACCTCTCCCTCTGTTTCTCTCTTCCCCCTCCCCCCTCGCCGGCTGCAGGGACGGGATGCCAGCTGCTTCAGGGAGCGGCGAGGGGCTCGAGGGGGGCAATCCCGCGGGTGTAGTTTGCCCACCCCTGGCCTGGAAGTGGGCTGTGGGGGCGGTCTGCAGGAAATAGCCCCGTGGGCCGTGTGTTTGAGACCCCGGTCTATCATTTACCTACACAGCCATTTTCAGGATTAGGGCCTTAATGATGTGTAGCTTTATGTTTCTGCTCCTGTTCCCCCACCCCTCCATTTTATAAAAAAACATTATTTGTTTAAAAGCATCTTTTCTATTTATGCCTTTCTGAAGCCTCATTCCATCTGTCATGTGAGATGTTGAATCAGCCTTAAGTAAACCCTGTGTCCTTATTTGACAGCTGACTCTTTTATATTAAGTATTTGGTTTCTTCAGTGCTAGAATGATCTTGGTCATCTGATTATTAAGAATTTCACTGCAGTCATATTAAAAAACAGTCTTATCTTAACAAATTTTGGATTTGCATCTCTTTAGTCTGACATGGATTTTCAAGAAACTAAAATATTTATTCCAAGTGTTTTAATTCTGGAAGAGATTTTAATTGAGGCGAAGAGGGAATCAAAAGTAATGTCTGTATATAAACACAAAATGTATGATGTCTAAATTAGTATGAGAAAACCAATATAGTTTTGAGTAATATATGGCATGCTTGTTTCTTTTTTTTAAAATGATCTATTTTAAAACAGTATTGTGCTAGAATTTGAAAAATACTTTTGTTGCATCTTCCATACACAGAGCAAAATGCAATATCAAGATTAGGTTAAGGAAACAACAAAGAAATAAAAACATGCAAAGTGTGAATGACAGACATGTACAAGATATTGCCCTGTAGTTTGTCTTCTAGTAGTAATTATTAGAAATTAAAATGTCACTTTTAAGCATTAGTCATCTTTTCTAATGTTGTGTGTCTACAGAAATATCCTTTGTAAACTTGTCACCCATTACTTCCCCTTTTTTTAGTTTTCAAAGTATTTAAACATATTATAAACTACAAATTTAATTCCCCATAGATTAACTTTTTCATAAATGGGCTTCAGCCATTGTGTGGGATGCGATGTAGGGTGTGCCTGAAAGCTCCATCAAGCAGGTAGGATAGCAAGACCAGAAATGTTACTAGTAGTCTCAGACAAACTTGCCAAATATTGTACTTCCCTTTTCAGTCTTTATTGGGAACCACCACAATTTTACAGCAATATTTTTAAAGTTAGACAAGTTTTCTCTCTAAAATAATCAATTTGTGTGATTGGGGGAGGGGGTTTGTTTGGTTTTTTTTCCTTGCATTGGGGACCTAGTTAGCATGGTGGTATTTAAAAATGACTTATTAGGTATATAGATGAAATATTACACTATGAAGTTTTGATGACATGACTCCCTTAAATTTTAGGGCTTTTATCTACCCTAAAATCTTCCAGTGTATAAGCGAATTTTTAGTGGCGATACACTGTAGAAAGTCCCCTTCCTGCCAGTAGACATCATTTCTGCATGTTTATATGTGAATACAGTTGTTCATCTTTTTACCATTTTAACTGAAGGCTTATTTTGAACATGTCTAATAAAACATTGGTGTTTTCAGAGTGAAGATTAGTACTGTTTGGACACTGAAGTTGATTAAATATCATTCAGATGTCTATTTTTATTTAAAATGTGTAATACTTTGTGGAAGTTGCTGAGGGGCTGATTCTGGAGACTAAAATTCACTATTCTTTTCCCTTAAAATATTTTCAAACTGAATACAAAATAATAATGTATGTGCACTTAATTTTTGCTCATCAAAGGCACTTGAAAAATCAGGGAGGAAAGGTGATCTTGTGGTTAAATGTGTTGACACTTAGGTAATTTCTGGCTATGGACTTCCTGTGTCACATTGGGAAAGTCACTTCATCTCTGTGTCTCCTTTACACATCTGTAAAATGGAAGAAATATCTCTACCCTGCCGGGATATAGTGAGGGCACATACGTTAATGTCTGTGATGCTGTGCTGATGTGGGGGGCGATTGAGAACATGGTAATACAAATAATAATACAGGTCAGCTGAGCTGTCTTCCAAGTTCTTTGATACAGGCTGTCTTGTTTGTTTGCAACATCAAACACTATATTGACTCACTAGGGCCATGTCTACACATGCTAGTAGATCGTCACTGCTGCAATTGATGCAGCGGGTGTTGATTTAGCGCAGGGATCGGCAGCCTTTGGCATGCAACCCGCCAAGGGTAAGCCCCCTGCCAGAGGTTGCCGATCCCTGATTTAGCGGGTCTGGTCATGGCATCTACCTTAAAATTCCTGGCTCAGCTTTCTAGAGGACATGCATAATATCTAATAAGTGTGTTATAATGTATTATACCTGTTCACTTTTGTTCCATTGCCTGCTTCAGCTTGCTCTGTCCAGCATAAGGATGCATGCATCATGAGGGGCAGGGTTTATACCCTGCTAGCTGTAGCCAATTATTTTAGTTTATTATCCATTTATTGTGTGATATGATTAATCAATATGTCATAAGAATATAAGAACAGCCATACTGGGTCAGACCAAAGGTCCATCTAGCCCAGTATCCTGTCATCTGATAGTGGCCAATGCCAGGTGCCCCAGAGGGAATAAACAGAACAGGTAATCATCGAGTGAGCCATCCCCTGGTGTCCCTAGCTTCTGTTTGCCAGAAGCTGGGAATGGGCAACATCACTGCCCATCCTGGCTAATAGCCATTGCTAGACCTATCCTCCATGAACTTACCTAGGTTGTTTTTTTTTTGTTTTTTTTGTTTTTTTGTTTTTTGTTTTTTTGGAACCCTGTTATAGTCTTGGCCTTCAGAACGTCCTCTGGCAAGGAGTTCCGCATGTCAGAGAAAAACAGAGTTCTCACTCTCTGGCTGTGTGCAGCAAAGTCGGATACTTTATTATCTCTAGCAATTGCATGGAGGGAGAGAGCTAAAGAGGTCTCTCTCTGACAAACAATTGCAGCAAGCATTTATACTTTTTGTTACAAACAATAATGTGTAAGAGCTGCATTTTGTTTAAACATTGGTCATCCTGATATCTTATTTTTCTCACCAATTTAAACTATAGTCTACATTCCATACTTATCTGACTCAAGGTTGCAACAACTTCTCACACAGTTCTTTCCCACTCGCCTCACACAATCCTTGCTTCTACAAATCTCGCGTTATTAGGGTTACAGCTTAGCCTGACAGTTGCTCACAGAGGGGACTGTTTGCATTGAAATTCCCTTCAGATCCCTGTCAGTTCTTTCGCTACTTCCACATCCCCCGCTTTTGTGCTTCTAGCACAGCTAACATCTTTAAACCTCTATTTGCATCAAGCCTTGGATTTCAGATTCTACATCAAATGCTTCAACCTTAGGGGTTTTGATTGGATGCAATGACAATGCATGATTAGCATGGACATGAGAGGTATTACTATTATCACATCCTTTACAACAACAACATAATCCTAAACTAAATAACAATACAAACAGTAACGTTCCCATGGTAATAATATGATGGGGTTGTTGTACAATTTTAGTCACAAAGTACAATACATCATACTTAGTACATAAAGTAGACCCTCTATAAGCTGTATGAAAGGCATTCTTTTCAACTTGATATATATTTTGAAGCATATGAATTTGCCCTTGTAATTCAGAGATTCTTTGAATCTCTGGTAACAGTGAAAGCAAATTTTGAAACCGATCAGGTACTAAGCTAGTCCAATTAAAGAGTATTTGAAACCTAAGGGCTACTCATAAAGCTTTATCTGCAGGCCAGTAAACAATATGACTGCCTGCAGCAGTAGTGAGATTAAAATGTATATCACGCAACGTGGTGGCGTCAACATACACACTTTTTCAAACTAATAATAGCTGTAAGTGTCCTGTCAGGGTAGTTCCTTGTCCCCTATCCTCCCAGCAAACGTCATGAACAGTGACAACTTCTCCTGGCTTCAGTTTACATATACACTGAAGCTGTGGAGGTTCTAACAGCTAAAATGTCCATTGACTCCTTAACCCCATCCAAATGTCAGTGCTCCTGGGATAACACCAGACTAGAAATTGATTAGGCATACCAGGTAGTCTAATTTCCCAAATGTCTTGGTGAGTTACCCAATCTCACATGCATCCTCCCCACGGACCTGGTAGGATTTAGTATGTGGGAGCCCACACCCCTCCAACCTGTCCGTATGCTTGGAAGGAGCACTGTGAACGTCCGCATCTCCACGCAGAGAATCTCCAAGTATGTCTCCAGGAGTGTCATCTGATCTGTGGCCATGAAGTGTCTGTAAGGGCAGTGGGCCATGCCTGGTGCTCTAGATCACTCCGAATGGCTATTAGCTGGTCATTCTTGAATTTCTGAACATGCCAATCCCACTGCAATACCTTCCCAGCCTCAGTGATATTCAGTATCATCTCTGCCAATAGCTTCTGGGTCAGTTCAGTACAAGTAAAATTTTCAGTGGCAGAACACGGTTTCTGAGTAGGAGTCTGATTATTTACTAATTGGGTAGCCAAAACAATAAGGACCCCTTTCCCCTGACATACTACAGACCCCTGTAATGTCTGTTATATCAATCTCATTATACAACCTTAATTTCAAATTCTTGAAGCTCAATTGTAATGATGTCATATACGTCTGTCTCCGCTGACTAGTCTTTTTCCACTCAATTGTTCGCTTATATGGAATATTCTGAACCTTAAAAATATTTTTTTCCAAACGATATTTAAATAAATCACTAAAGTGTGAAGGCCTTGGCCATTGGGTTTTATCAGATATATGGCATTGTCTGTATTTTGATGTGTTATAGGGGTAATAGTGTAATGGAGGAAATGGCGGGGTAGTGGCAACAAGGTGCCTTTGGTATTTGTCATTTAAAATCCAGTTAGGGAGGGCAATACATGCTGAAGGTACTCATCCAAAAACACAGGGCACAGCCTGTAGAATAAACCCCAAAATCCAATCAATACCACATTCCCAAGCATCGGTCCCACAAGTTTCTTCCTGCTAGTGTATAGTTCTTTGTTCTTCACCAGGGTCAGTTCTTAATGTCTTTTGTAGTTAGGAATTCCTGGACTTTGGCAATTTCAGCGGAACGAGTATTTTCTTCTTTCCTGATGTAGTCGTGGCTCAGCATCATACAGGGGAGAGGTTACTAGCACATCACCCTGTAATACTTTGGTTTCTGTAGCAAATACTGAATGCAGGTTAGCTCTATCAGTGCACCAGGGAGAGGTTACCAGCACATCACCTTGTCCTTTTCTCCTGCTGTCCAGAAGGAGGAAAGAAATACCAAAAGAAGAAACAGGCTGATCAATGATAGGAGTGGAATTATCTCGAGGCAGAGGGGCTTTCTTGCAGTGAGAAGCATGGGTCCAGGTAGTCAGTCCTTGACACTTTACAGCGGTGCTGGTAGTTAGCAGGACTTGGTAAGGGCCTTTCCAGTGTGGAGCCAGAGCAGTCTTTCATTGCGGGACCTTATGTAGACTCAGTCTCCTGGTTTCAATAAATGGCAGAGCTGCTAGGGTCTTTAGGTAACGCTTCTTTTACCTGTGAGAAAAGAAACCTGACATTTAATTAATGCCTGGCAGTGTTTGCAGTCTTTACAGCTGCTTGGGCACATTCAAGCCCCTCTCTAGGATACAGAGGTGAAATGATCTGGACTTGAATCAAGAGTGGATACATCTTTTGAGCCTCTCCATGTGGCTCAGTGAGTTTCTCCCCCACCTAAGGGAATGTGGCTCCTGTGGTATGCACCACTTCTCCTCACGGGAATGACAGTGAGTGCTGGAGGGCCATGGGAAGGTAAATGACTTTACTTGTGAATATGAAGATAGAAGGTCTGGTACTGCTGCATCTCCTCTAATTAGCAATCTTTTTCGGTTTTCTCTCTTAGATTTCAGAGTGGTTGGAAATGGTGCTGAGACAGTATCCAGACTGCTGGAACAATATCTGGTAAAGTGAGTTTCTATGTTCAGGTGTCTACTGTCAAAATAGACATCAGCGGTTGGTGTATTTTCTCTGTGCAACTAAAAATTTCTCAATTGTTACCATGCTTTTAAAAGGTTAATAAAGTTTTATTTTGCATTATCTCTTTCTGTCATCTATTGCTTGTGGGGTGGAATGGGTAGAGCAAACATCAGTGAAGTACCCCCTTAGGTACTCTCGAGTAGTATGCGTCCAGTAGGTGAATAGCTTGATGAGTGACAGTTATTTGCCCTGAGCTGACACTTGCAATTCACTTCATAACAGTTGCTGTCAACTGTTACTTTGACCAAGAGCTTAAAAGTTTCTTATTCTGTTACTGACTCTGAATCACCTGATTCGGAATATTGATATTCACTTGAATATTGGGCAACTGATTTAATGTTTGTTCTGTTAAAATCTGTAAACTTTTCCATAAGGACATTGCATATCTTGCACACATTTATTAGAGGGTGAGGAACAACTGGAGGCTGCGTAGCTGCTTTGAGGAAGGGCTGGGGTACAAGAAGTCTCTACCTATTTCTCAGACTCCTTTGGAGTCCTTCCCTGTAAATGTGTCTGATACCTGTCTCTGGTGCTAGCTTCCTCAAGAACAGCATGGAACTGGCATAATGCTTGATAGCTCTGCTGCCGCCTCCAGGGTTATGAATATCAGCAGAGAACTTGAACTACTATGAGAAGTCCATTGCAGCTGGACTGGTTCTTCTTTCATTGGAACCTTGTCCTTTGTAACTGGAGGTCTAAACTTTTTTCAACGAAGACATTAGTTTCTGCAGAATTAAGGCCTTAGTCTCTAATATTCACTGGAGAGAGACTTCACACTCTAACTGTGAGCATGAGACAATGAATAAATATACACCCCATACCTCTTACATGGGATGTGAAATCTGAAAAAAAATAAAATTAGACCACTTATGTTGGATGATATTGTACCTTGCATTTAGGTGACACTGGATGCTAGTCAGGAAGGCCCAAAGACAGCTTTTTGCCTCTGCTGTATGGTTTCAAGACATACTTGACGATACTCCAAACACATTCCTTTGCAGGGCTCAGCATCAGTATGTATGAAAGGGCAGCCAGCCTTTGTCCACAGCAAAATATCCCCTCAACTTGTGTGTTCTGCAGGTAAGTTAGTGCTAAACTGGTGCTTACCTGAAAAATTTCAAGGAAGCATCTCAAGTGCAAATTCAGAGTTTTCCTAGGGTTTTCCTGCTCCTTGTTAGCAATACAGCTTGTCCAGGATGTTCAAGATCAAATAATCTTTTTAAGGCCTTTCTTTTAGCATTCATTTGGTAATTCTGTATTTCACCTTAATTTCTAGATTTATATATAATAACCTAAAGAACTGTGCATGAGGTAAACTTCAGAGCAGTTCAACTAGGCTCTCATTTACTTACTGAAATAATTGGATTTTTATCGAGTAGTTATAAAATCCAGAGCCCAAATAAGTATTCCAGATCTTTATACTTGCAATAAGGCTAAAATTTATAATGGGGAAGGTAAGTGTGTGGATTTTTAAAATGTTAGTCAGAAACTTTAGTAAGGAATACATTAATTGCTAGTCATAGATTTTTAGAGACCCTTATGGTTATCTAGTCTGACCTCTTGCATAACAGGCCATAAAACTTCACCCAGTAATTTTAGCATGAAGTCCAAAACTTTTGTTTGAGTTATAGCATATCTTCAAGAAAGACATCCTGTCTTGACTGAAACTTAGTGATGGAGAATCACATCTCTAGGTAAATTGTTCTTTTGGTTTAATTACCTTTGCTGAGTGCCTTATTTCTAGTCTGAATTTGCCTAACTTTAGCTTCCAACTGTTGTATATCATTATGCCTTTTTTCTATTAGATTAAAAAGTAGTTTGTCAGAAATCTCTTCCCCCATGTAGGTACTTGAACAACATGAATAAGTCACTTCTGAACCTTCTTTTGGGTAAACTTAAATAGGTTAAGTTTCTAACTATAAAGCATGTTTTCTAGAGCTCAAACCATTCTTGTAATTCTTTTCTGAGCCCTTTCCAATTATTCAACATTCTTAGATACTAGAACAGGGTGTCTTTCTCACTAATGCTGTGTGTAGAGGTAATATGAACTCCCTACACTAGCTGATATTTTCTGCTTGTATTTCCAGGGATTACATTCACCCTATTAGCTAAGAATTGCACTGGAGTTTCCTGTTTAGTTGGTTGTCTCTGCCAAGTCCTTTTCAGTGTCTGTTTTCAGGAGGCAATCTCTCATATATCTAGAGATAGAAATATCTATCTATCTATAAAAATATAATTTTTGTTTGTTTGTTGGTAGAGGTATGATCTTGCATTGTGCTGTTAAAACAGATGTTCAGATGAGCCCTCCTTTCCAAGTGATCCAGCTTAGTCTGTATAACTGACCTATCCCAATTATTTAAAACTCCACTAATTTTGCCATCTGCAAATTTTACCAGCAATTATTCTATATTTTCTTTCAGATCATTGATAAAGATACTGAATAGAATAGAACTGAGATACATGTGGCGCCCCAGTAGAAACAACACCGTTAAATGATGATTCCCCAGTTAATTTTTTTGTGATCTATCAGCTAACCAATTTTTAATCCATTTAATATGTGTGACATTGATGTTGTTGTCACGGAGTCCCTTGGCGATGCTCTGGAACTGCTCCCCGCAAAGCCAGTAAGGACTTTGGGGAGCGTCCTCTCCCTTGGAGCAGACTGTTTTCAGGGCAAGAAGCTCACAAGTCTTCACCTCCTGGGTCTCTCCTTGGAGCATTCAGCATCCTCTGCCCCTCCGTGCGCTTCCCACAGTGAGCCTGCCCCGGCGGGGTCCTGGGGAAGCCACAGGGTCCTACACCCCCACTTTGCAGTCAGACGTGACTCTCAGCTAGCCAGTAAAACAGAGGTTTATTCGATGACAGGAACACAGTCTAAAACAGAGCTTGTAAGTACAGCGAACGGACCCCTTGGCCGGGTCCATTCTGGGGGGCAGTGAGCCAGACCCCCACGTCTGCACTTCCACTCCTCGCCCCCAGCCAGCTCCAGACTGAAAACCCCTCCAGCCCCTCCTCCTCTGCTTAGTTCCTTTCCAGGGCCAGGAGGTCACCTGACCTTTTTGTCTCCAACACCTTCAGTTGGCTCCTTGCAGGGGAGGGGCCCAGGCCATCAGTTGGTAGGAGACAGTGTCAGGCATTTAGGTGCACTGGCCCTTTGCTCTGCTAGAGACTTAAGAACTGCATAGGGACACTGAGGCACCAACACAGTATTCAGAGATAACATTAAGAACATTCCTAGTTTACCACAGTTGTATAGCGCTTTTATTTATTTATTTATTTATTTTTACTACAGTGCCATGAGGGACTAAGTCTAATACTTTACCAAAGTCTAAGTTGGTTATGTCCACAGTTTATTATCATCCATACTTGTGATCTCATCAAATATATCAATTTTTTTTACAAAACTTGTTTTCCATAAAGCCATGTTGATTGGTATTTGTTATGCTACCATCCTTGAATTCTTTACTGATTGCATCCCGTATCCACCTTTCCATGCTTTTGACCAGGATCAATGTCAGGTTAACTGGCCTGTAGTTTCCCAGGATATCCCATTTGCCCTTTTAAAAATATTAGCACAGCATTAGCTTTTTTTCAAGACCTCTGGAACTTCCTCAGTATTGCAGGATATGTTAATGATCAACATTAATGGTTCAGAGAGCTCATTGGCCAATTCTTTTAATACTCTTGGATGCAAGTTATCCATTTTTGCAGACTTAAAAATGTTTAACATTAATAGTTGCTCTTTTACATGTTCTTTAGTTACCATTAGAATACAGCATTTCATTATCATTGTAAATTATGAATACACCATCCAGCTTCTTTCCAAATACAGAAGAAAAATATTTATTGAATACTTCTGCCTTTTCATGATGACTTTATCATTTTTGTTCAGTGTCAGGCCTATACCATTGCTGGGATTTCATTTGTTCCTGGTTATATTTAAATAATTCCTTCTTGTTGTCATTTTAAGCTTACTGGCTGTGGATTTTTTCACAGCTTCCTTTAGTTTGCTTTATCAATTGTTTTTCATTTCCTGCATACTGGCTTGTACTCTTCGCTATCAGCTTCACCATTTCTCCATTTGTTACAAAAATTTTAAACTCTTTTTTATTGCTGCTTTTACTTCCCTTCTTTTACCAAGTAAGATAAAACCATGCTAGAAAGGGATATCTTGCCACTTAAAATTCAACTGTAATGCTGAAATTGTTTTATCAAGTAGAGAGACCTGCTTTATTTAATGTTTAAAAGAAGCACAGTACATGCTGACTGAAAAGAAGATGCAGACTCTAGCACTGCTACTTTGAAGTTGTATATACTTACACGTTTCTCAAAAACCTTATTCACTGTTTAATTCAAACATTTTAATACACAAAACCTGTGGTAAAATACTTCTGTTCAATAATAGGCTGCTTATTTCATTACCAAACAAACCACGTTACCATACAATACAAAAATACAAGAAAATCATTGCCATCTACTTTAAAAGTATGTTTTAGGTGAGAATGGTTGTGAGATTTCTGTGTTAATTAGTTTTTCATGCCTGTGAAGGAACTTGTTTCCATTTAGGAGAGAGAACCTCTAAAAACAGAAATCTGAAGTGGGAAAATATTTATCTTAAGATTCACCATATCAGATCAGACCAAGTGTCCAAGTTGTGTGTCCTGTCTCTGGTTGTCCGATATCTGATCTTCACAAGAAAACCAAACACCCTTCCTCACATACATAATGCACCAAACTCATTGTGTGATGCAGTAGTAGGGGAAGAGAAGGAAGATATTCTCTTCTGATTCCTCTTGGTAACTGGTTCTTGACCTGAAACATAAAGAAAGCAGTACTTTAACTAAGCTTGTATAAACAAAAGTTGTTTGGTTGTAAAGCTTCTTTGAGAGAGAGAGAAATGGAAATAAGATAAATGATTCAGTAACAGTCCACTTTAAAAGATATTCCTCTGTTTGATAGTGTTATCCTTCATTACCTCCTTTTGCTGTTTGGGTATCTTCTGTGCATACTTAATGGCTAATTTTCAATATGTTGGCAACTTCAACACAACTAACTTACTTTAGTTCCTTTTTGCAGGTTAGGAGAATTGCTCAGTTACTTTGTTGATGGTGCCTAGAAATACCCAGGGTAGACATATAAACATTTTAAGCTATCCATTTTTTAAAATAGAAAATGTTTATATACAAGCTGTCTACTTCTAAAGCCTCTGGAAGGTGGGTTGGTTGTTACGTGAAATAGCATCTGAAGCTTAACTACACGATTATGTATGTGAAGCTATAGTGTTGCCAGGTTCTGCAACAGGCAGCAAAGTATTGAGGCTCAATCTGCTTTATTAGAGGAACTGAAGCATCCTGGATGATTTTTAGCATTGTGTATAATAGTGAAGCATTACTACATGATTGCATGTGACACATTGTGACACGCTTGGGACATGACAAAATAAGTATTAAAGTGACTCAGAAAAATTAATCTGTAACCATCCTGCTGATTCACAGTATTACCACAGAGGTAATACTAAGTGACTTATCCAAGTGTTGACTAAGATGGATGAGTTTTATTGGAATGGCATGTCAGGGCTTCAGTAGAGAGAATAAATTCTTAGATGGGGAGGGAGCATAGGGTTTTGAATAAAAGAGCCACAATCATTACAGCCTGAGGCTGTGGTTCGCAGATGTGAGTTACTGTTCTTTGCAGGCTCACTCACTTGGGTGAGTACATCTGATTGTACTTCTATTCTCTCCTGGTTCAGAGCACTCCAATATGTCCTTCTGTGCTCCTCTCCTGCCCTTGTCCTACTAACATATGGCAACAAAAGGAGGAAATGGCCACAGGCAATTGTGTGTAGAGGGGCTATGCTGTGGAATAGCTGTTTTGCAGAAGACTGCCACTGTGGAAATGTACAGTCCTGGAAAAGTACTCAATACTGTAACAGACAAGTGTTGGAGGGCATGTTGTGATGACTCTTATTTGTATTACAGTAGGGTCCGTAGCCCTACTGTGATCATATCAGGGCTTCACTGTATAAGGTGCTGTATAAACACCCAGTAGAAGGACAGTCTCTACCCTGAGGTAGTTCCTTTTTTCTCTTGCACTGTCTGAATGGTGCTTCACAGCTTTGTTTGGCCTTGACTGCCCAGGACCCTGATCCTGCAAATAGTTATGATTTAGTTAACCTTACAATTGTGAGTAGTACTGTTGAAATCAATAGAAAGAGAGACTAGTCCAGTGCTTAGTGCTTGATCTATGTGACCTTGGGCAAGTCACACATGTCTACACAGCAATAAAACACCCACAGCTGGTCTAGGTTAGCTGACTCAGGCTGCGGAGCTATAACATTGCAATGTAGATGTTTGGGCTTGGGTAATCCTTCTAAGTAAAGTTTATTCAAGATGTGAGGAAAGTGACATGGAGTCTGTTAATGAAGAAAGCTCTATGCTGTTTCTTCACCCACTTGGTAGCTTAATAGCTTTGTTTACCTAATAAGTAAAAATGGACCTTTGGTTTTTTTGCATGAAGACCGGGCTAGTCAGAGAATCAAACACACGTTCCTTTGTCTAAGGCAGACCTGTTCACCAGCTCCCTGGTTTAAACACACTTTAGTCATAATCCTAGCATATATCCATAACACTTAATACACACTGTGTATATGCATCTTCTAAGAATATTAATGATCCAGTGAGTTATTAGTTTTCAAATGATACCTACAAAGCATATTTTGTGCGAAGAGTATTACAGTAGTGTGTAGGGTGTGAATACAGGGGTTCTTATGGTCACAGTAGGCATTCACTGTTTTGCTATAGAATTGATCATATACTCCCACATTTGATCTGACTTGTCTAGAGACTAGTCCATTTCAAAAGACAATAGTTGCAGCAGTATTAGATATAGGATTCCTAAAAGCAAAACAGCGTTGTTGTAAAATTAACTAGAGCTCCATCCAGCTCATATTGAAGACAATGGAGGTTTTGGTAGTGATTTCAGTGGAAGTTAGATTGGGCCCTTACATACATTATTACCAAGAGTACTTTACCATCTCACAAATGCAGTATTAGCTGATCTGGATTTGCAGACTGGAAACAAAGTTAAAAATCTATGAAAATGCACAGATCCCATTTTCAAAAGCAGTTTCTTGACTTGCATGCAACAGACTTAAGCAGACATTTAAACAAACAGGGCTCATATGCTTTGTACTACAAGGGCATTTTAGAGAAGAGGTTCTCAAACAGTGGCATCTGAAGCATTGA
This sequence comes from Mauremys reevesii, assembly GCF_016161935.1. Classification (NCBI taxonomy): domain Eukaryota; kingdom Metazoa; phylum Chordata; order Testudines; family Geoemydidae; genus Mauremys; species Mauremys reevesii. The sequence continues at coordinate 57,167,777 of NC_052625.1, read as the reverse complement.
TAGGCTGCGCAGTGCTGTCATATGGTGCTAATTCTTTACTTCTGCTGCTAAATTGCATTAAAATACAGCTAAAAATGCATTTCTTTCCTAATATTACTGTTCTATATAAATAATTGCTGTAGATGATCATAGCATATATCCATGGGCTGACCACTTCTTTCTATATTAATGCCAATCATGTACTGAATGGGAGGTGAGGTGTCTGAGACAATCTTACATTACCTTTCATGCTATGAAAATGTTTGAAAACCCATGACTTTTTTCCCAGTTTTGTTCGCTAACTGCACACCCTATTTTCTTAATATAATAAACATGTGTGGTTGGATAGTCAGGGAAATTTTCTATTTAATGCTACCTTTCCCTGTCAATTCCTTAAAAATAAGGAAGAAAGCATATTTGCTTTTAAAACATAACTGCATCATTGATCAAAATGCAACAAAACTGTGTCAGCAGTTGTATAATAACAAATCAGTATACAAGTGCAGTGATGGGCATTTTTTCTTTTTCAGTAAACAGATTTGTTGCAGGTTTCCAAGGAGATTTATAAAAGCTAATGAGAAAATAACTTCAGTATTATAACTATCTCAACTTTATTTAATTGTATTACCATAGCACCTAGGAGCGCTAGTTGTGGACCAGGACCCCATTGTACTAGGTGCTGTACAAACACAGAACAAAAAAAAGTCCCTGCCTCAAATATGAGACGAGACAACAGATGGATACAGACAGACCTATGGAGGAGTACAGAGAAACAGTGAGATAATATTGGTCAGCATGATAGTGGTCTATATAAGAGGCCAATACCCTTTGATATGCTATTTACATTAAGATATCCCATATTTATACAATTAATTTACATGTACGAGAAGAGAACCTTAAAATCAAATAAATGCTTTATCTATACTTGAGGTACTGATCATTTTTCTTCGGACTTGAAACAAATACATTCTTGCGTCTTTCTAAGGTTCAGGTAAACATCTTTAATTTTTGATAGGTCATGGTACCTCTCAGTGAATAGAATGAAAACCTTTACTTTAAGTTTTTACATCATATTATTGGAGTGTCTTACAAGTTTAAACATTTTTCCCAATTATCTTGGGTATCTGAAGTTGCTCTGCCATGTAACATTTCCTTACTAAATGAATAAAATAAATACACACTAAGTTAAATGAAGTTTTTAACTTCAAAATAACATGCAATGAGATTTATGGTCCTTCTAATGAGCTCAAAGAGTTTTACTATTGTAGGCCAGCTGCTGCAAAAAATGTGTCCTCCCATGCTCATGATCAAGGCCTTGAATTTGATTTTTTTCCATGGGTAGCAAATGTAAAGAGCTGAGTATGATCTGCTGTCCAGTACTGTGTATTGCTGAGTTGCTGCTGTGTTCTCAACTGACTGAAGCTGTTGACCCTGACAAAGCTCCACTCCATAGGTATGATAAATTGCAGTAATCAGGAGATAACGAATGCATGTATCACTGTGGCCAAATCAGTCTGATAGACAAGGGTGCAGTCTTCAGGCTACCCATAGGTGCAAGATGGCTCTTTTAGCAATTTGGTTATTTGAAGTATCAAGGAGTCCAGAAGGACCCCAAGACTTAGCTCTCCCATCATTAAGACAGTTGATTCTTTTGCTAGAGGAGGATGGTATGGATGTGGCAAATCCTTTCGAGCATCTCCCTCTCCCTACCAGCATAACCTCAATCTTGCTTGGCTTCAGCCTACTATGTTAAACACTATGTTATGCACACATTCTTGTATTGACACCATCTTGGTCCTCCTTGAAGTGTTTCAGGCAATTGACTGGGTAGGATTTTCATACCCAGTGCATAGACAATTCAGTTATATGAGTTGAATTGGCCATGTATCAAGTCTGATCAAACTCAGAAATGCTTTTTTTATAATGGAAGTGTCAAATACCTGTACTAACATGATAGTGAGCTGTGACAACACAAGTGTCACTGTAATGACTGTGCTGGTCACCTTTTTAAAAACAAACTCTTATTTTTGTTCTACCAAAAATCTGAAGGAAATGAGATTTAAAAATCAGGTTTTAAAATTAAGGGTTAAGGATTCAGCTTGAGCCACATACAAGCAAGGAAATGTCAAACTGAGGTTGCTCTGCGTTTCTGTGCTTCTCCCCTCCCCCTTCAACATTGTGCAGCTTATACCCTCACACAATATTTGATTTAAGTCAAAAGGAGAGATTTAATTAAAAGCTGCCCACCATTTGGAAACTTTACAGAGTTCTGATCTGCCAGCTGTATATTTACTGATTTCTTCATAATGCATTCCTGATGGGACAAAGAAGAAAATTTAGGAGAGAGCCTCCTGATTTTGGTTAGGTTCTTAGTCTCTATTTCCATCAGGGTTAAGGAATAAAGGATCAACACAAACTATACGTTCAGTATTTAATAGATCATAAAGAGTTTATATATTTGTCAGCTGAATTGCCCTGCAATGTGTTCTGGCCATATGTCAGAGGAAGTCTTATGTGAATTTGCTGTATGGATGAAATATCTCTGTTTGCTTTCAGGTCTTGAGTCTAATTTTAAGAACTTATAAAAATGGGCAGAATTTTCCTGGACCATATTGGTGGCACTCGTCTGTTCTCCTGTGCAAACTGTGATACAATCCTGACCAACCGCTCTGAGCTCATATCAACTCGCTTTACAGGGGCCACAGGAAGAGCCTTCCTTTTTAATAAGGTTAGTAAGAAATTAGATGACACGAGAGAGAGCTTCTTGCTTTTGAAAATCAAGTTTGTGGGAGGGCTGAGAATCCATCATCACACTAACTGTTAAATCTTCTTGGATTCAGTTGACATCCTGCTGTTGTGATTTTTGTTTAAAGGGTGTTGTGTTTTTTTTCTTTCTAACTTGCTCTTTAGGTCATTGAAATTTCACCATAAACTGCCTAAACTATTGGAGTTAATGCTTAAAAGGCTACAGGGAGGATTGTGAATTTAGTATCTTGCCAAAGTGCATGCAGTTAAACTTGAAGTATTCTGAATTCTATAATGTAAAGTTCAGGTTCATTGTAATAATACTTTTATGCAGGGTTCCAAAGAGATTTACATTCATTTTTTGTCTAATCTATTCCAGATTTTTATACCATGCCTACTGCTATAATATCTTTAAACTTCACAACACCATTGCAAGTGTATAGATAAATACTGTGCCCATTTTACAGGCAGGTATAGTGATGTACAAGCTGGTATCTGGACTGAGATCGCAGAGTTGGGAATGAGAATAGAATATGGCTCCCAGTTGGGGTGGGGTGGTGGTGCTGGTAAATATTTATGTAGAGACCAGGTTTTTTAGGCTGACTGGTTTAATAACACAGATTTTCTGTGCTTTCTCAACAAATACTGCCAGGTAATCAGGGGTGTATTTTCTTGAAATTGACCATCAGCAACCAGACGTTGGTAACACTTTTTTTGTTAGCATAGTCCTCCCAGGTACAGGGAAGAAGTGTCTTCAGTTAGTTATGCATGGTTTCAGAAAGCGCTGCTGTGGTGTGTGCTGAGTTCTGTCAGTAGCACATATGTGCAAGTCTTCTTCCGTATACTGCAGGGGTTGTCAGACTTTTGTACTGGTGACCCCTTTCACACAGCAAGCCTCTCAGCGCGACCCCCCCTTATACATTAAAAACAGTTCTTTATATATTTAATACCATTATAAATGCTGGATACAAAGTGAGGTTTGGGGTGGATGCTGGGACAGCCCAGGACCCCCCATGTAATAACCTCGTGGGGTCCCGACCCTCAGTTTGAGAACCCCTGGTATACTGCAAGTGTGTAAGGAAAGACAGCAGTACATCTGTCTTCATACTAGTCCAAAAAGTGTTGGATCTGTGGGTCCAAATTGTGTTTGTGAGAAACAGTGAGTTTTGGCTAAGGCTTTATGATTGTTGATCTCTGCAACCCCAACTTGCATCATTGTAAAGTATCAGATTATTTAAATGGAATCTCCATTACAATTGTCATAGACATTGTTACTTTTCAGCAAGTTATTTACACTAGTTCCACATGTTTAGTTACCTAAACAAGGTACAGGTGGATTTTTTTAACTGCTAAGATTAAGGAAAGGAAGGCATGCATTTGTACCGGCCCTAAAAGGCATACACTTGTCAACTCACTCAGTGCACCTTTCTCAAGAGGTGAGATTTTTCAAAAGTACCAAAGGGATTTAAGAGCACGTCCCATTGACTTTTGTTGAAAGTCAGTGGGACTTATGCCTCTAAATCTCATCTTAATTTTTTTTCCTGAAAACAGTTTTTTAACTCTAATATTCCAGTGACTAAATTGACTGATCCATTCCTGCGATCACACCAATTGCTAATAATGGGTTTGTTATCAAGAAATTACTTGTGACATCAAGGGGTTACTAAACCAGGGGTAGGCAACCTATGGCATGCGTGCCAAAGGCGGCACATGAGCTGATTTTCAGTGGCACTCACACTGCCTGGGTCCTGGCCACCAGTCTGGGGGGCTCTGCATTTTAATTTAATTTTAAATGAAGCTTCTTAAACATTTTAAAAACGTTATTTAATTTACATACAACAATAGTTCAGTTATATATATTAGACTTGTAGAAAGAGACCTTCTAAAAACATTATAATGTATTACTGGCATGCGAAACCTTAAATTAGAGTGAATAAATGAAGACTCGGCACACCGCTTCTGAAAGGTTGCCGACCCCTGTACTAAACTGTCGCATTGTGAGTAGCTTTATCTAATTGCTATGCCTTAGTTGGGTAAACTAAATAATACTTTGCTCTTAGGCTTTTTGTAGCAGGCTCTCGCTGTGCTTCACAAACAGTGTAGGCTCAGAACACTCTTGTGAGGTAGATCTCTGAAAGCTCTTTCCTCACGGGCAGCAGAACTTTGGTAGTTTCACCTGTTAAGTTTCTGTGCCCAATATGCACAGTGCCACAGGCTCTTCACTTAGACATTTTGTACTTTGACAGAGGTGCCTTGGATTTCCTAGTAACCGGAAAATGGCTTTCAGAGCCTTGCCTTCAGTAGGCTTAACCCTTCTTCTCCTCATCCCCTTTATATTTTTCTCAGGTGGTAAATCTGCAATATAGTGAAGTTCAAGATCGGGTCATGCTCACTGGCCGCCACATGGTTCGAGACGTGAGCTGCAAGAACTGCAACAGCAAACTGGGTTGGATCTATGAATTTGCCACTGAAGACAGCCAGCGCTACAAGGAAGGCCGTGTTATCCTGGAAAGAGCTTTGGTCCGAGAGAGTGAGGGATTTGAAGAGCATGTTCCGTCCGATAATTCCTGAAGAGATGTCAGCCTCTTTTCTGGTGTTCTTCAGTGAAACTCAAAAAATAAAAAATAAAATAAAAAAACAAAAAAATTCTACTTGTATACACTGTCACCTTAGCATCAGAGTTGGATTCATTGAACTATGGACTGGGAAAGATTGTGAGAGAATTTCAGATGGAAACTTCCTTTCTTTATTCATTTAATTTTTACTTTTCTCCCAACAGCTGTTTGTAGAGAATGTTGAACAGATGCTGTAATTTTTTTTCTCCTTTGCATTTACATCTCTTAGATCTGAGATTGTATCTACAGCTAACAGTGGGCTGAAAGGAAAATAATCTGGATATATCTTTTGTTAGAGAAATCATTGATTTTTAGTTCATATAAAATGATATATCAATAGAAAATTATTTTAAGTCGAAAGGTGTGTTTTAATTTACTTTCCAATTTTTGATCTAAGTTTTTAACTTTTTTTTACCCAGTCCTTTCACCAGATATACTAGTTTAAGAAAAGAGATCTGAATTTGTGACGAGTGCAAAAGGTTCAGTGTTGGTACGGCTTGTGCTGGCCATTGTGCCATATTCTTGTTGAGGTTGATCGGTAGCACAGAGCCCATTCTTTCTTGTCATTTTTGACCCAAAGATGTCACCAGTCCTCGTTTATTTGTATAGTCCCTTTCACCATAAAATTGCGATTGGAAGCTATTTTTGAAATGGGGCAAAACTGCTTGGCTTTTTTTCTTTTAACTGATGTAACTTATAAGCATAGTAATAATCTAAAGTAATAATTGTCTGTTTAGTCTTGTGTTGCTTAAAAATCAGAAGCTGTTTGTAATGATGGGGTTTACTGAGTAACTACTATTGCAGTAGTGAATGTGTTTTTTTTTCTTTTCATCTCTTTACTAACCTCATTAAGTAGACAAAGCTATTGCAAATCTTAATTCTTGTTCAAATGGCTTTCTTTTTTAACCTGAGACTTTGTGTTTAAAACACAGCTACAGGGGAGAAGGAGGAGAATGCTAGCATGTGCATTCATGCATACAGCATACAACCTGCAACTTTTTTAAACAGCTTGTTTTCAAATGCTGCTTCTGGTATTGAAACTCTTATCTGTCTCCAAAATGTTGTTGCATCTTTCTATTGTGGTGTTACACCTTTTGTCTTTCTGACCAGCAGAACAGGCTTGCCTGGTTGTAATTACTGGCTTGATTCCTGCTTCCTTCCTGTAGAAGTCAACTATTTTAAGATATTGAAATATTACTTACCTCTTGGCAAAAGTGTTCTCCATTATCTTTCTTAAGGGTGGCCAAACATTGTGACTTGGAACCACACTGACAACTTGCTAAGAGCCCAATGGCTCCACCTAATTTGAATGTTAGTTATGTACTGTTCTTTATCAGAAATAAATATGCATAGATATAGTTTCTGCCTGAACTTAGATTTTTGTTAACGAGCAACTAATATTTGTTTAACTCCACTAACAAGCAATGTCAACAAAACAAGGCATCCATAGGCCCTATCTCTGTATCTGAAACAGCAGACAGGAGGGTGGGGGAGGGGTCATATTCCAGAGGGTTCCTTTGGCCACTGCTTTGGCCACCCCGTGACTTAAATCTGTCACCTATTGACTTAAAAGTAGCTTTACTATAGAACTATGTCGCTTAGCGGGAACCCAATGTAGATTCACATACCAGAACTATTTTGAATCAAGGTACATAAACAGTAGTGTAACTTGTGCCTCAAGTGAGTCAGCTCTTCATGAGCCTGAAAATCACCATTGGAGTGATTCTCTGCAGTACTCTTCGTGTCCTTTTGGTGTTATAGTACAATAAAATGTGTGTTGTCCTGAATTGTATCTCACCAGTCTCTTGGGTTTTTTTTACCTTTGATTATTTGCAAAATTCAGTGCAGCATAGGATCAGTCAATTGAGCACATGACTGCGGTTCCACAATATGAGATAACAAGAAATGGTTCAACATCTCAATAAGAGCACAGCCAAGGACTGCTCATGGTTTAGCACAGTGGTTCTCAATGTACATGCTGCTTGCAGCCCAGTCAGCACACATGTATGGCCCATGTGACATCTTCAGGGCTGTAACTAGGATGGAGTGGGAGGGGCACCGGCCCAGGATGCGGGGGGGGGGGGGGGCATGGGGGCCGTACAGGATCAGGACTAGCCCATGGCATCAGGCCCAGCAGCAGCAGTGCCCCCCAGCAGGATTGGGCCCAGCAGCATCAGGAGGCGGGCAGGGTGCTTAGCGCCCCACCGTGCAGGATTGCGGGTCCAGTGACCCCAGCTGGAGCAGGCTCCTTGGCAGGGCATGCTGTATCGCTGAGCTTCCTGCAGCCGAGGTAGGAGACCAATGAGCATGGGGAGGCGGTGCAGGCAGTGCATGGGGGACAGACACTACGTGGGGGAACTGGTAGCTGGGGGCAGTTCTTAGATGGGTTGAATCCTGTGGGGGGAGTCCTTGGGGGTGCTGGGTGAAGCTGCTGAGGGGTAGTACCTAGATGGGGGACTGGGTGCATGGGGGGCAGTCCTGAGTTGGGAATGCATGCTGCACTGGGCAGGGCTGCCCATCTTCCCAGGCAGCCATGCTCTCCAGGTACTCAGCCCAGTTGCAGCGCAGTGAGGGTGGCAATTCACCATGCCGTGCCACCCTGACAAATTATTTTTTACAATGTTTTGACTTATTTTGCTAGTTTAAAATGCTTTTGGTAGACATTTGCCTGTGTTGAAGTGAAAAGTACTATATTCATTTGAATCATATTGCTGTCATATAACAAATACTAAACCTTGCTCTTTTTGTAGATATGCAGGTAGTATATATGTATTGTGTGGATGCAGCCCACATAATACTTAAGAGAGCTGCCTATGTGGTCCACAGTGGTAAATAGGTTGAGAACCACAGGTTAGATGGTATAGAGCACGGCTTCATAAATAACAGGTTCAAGACCACTTTTAGACTGAGTTCAAAGGTGATATTTTTATTTAAAAAATTAAAGTGGCAATAGAATAAGCAGGAAATAATTATTCTTGAATGTGAAGGCTACCATATAATTCCCCTTATATCTTCCTGGTTACAAGTTTCCACAGGAACAGTTCTGGTCTCAATTCCTACCCTCTCCGGTATTGGCTTAAATGGTTTCATACCCACGGCTGCATGTATTTGGAACTTCAGGAATATTTTTGTTTGTATGTATGTGAGCTGTTTGTGCAGAGTGATGCATACTTGTGATACTTGAGCATGATACTTGATTTATTTTAGCTGCTGAAGAACACGCAATGGGGTGGGCAGAAAGGAGAACAATTATTGGGTACAGTATACAATCAGGGCCTAATCCCATTTACATTGGCAGAGAATCAGGCCATGAGACTCTTAAAGTGCATTTCTTTGGGTGCTACGGTATGAAAGCACACTATTGGGTGAACTCCTTAAGAACCCACTAGTCTCAAGCAAGACTGTTTATAGTTTTAGATTAAAACTGAATCCCATGTATTTTGGTTTGCTCTGTCCCCCTCAATATAATCTCTGTGGCTGAGTGAGTGGGAGGAATTGGCTCTCTCACTTTTGGTTTTTCCTCCTCTGTGATGGTGACACTTGGTGTGTGTAAGTGCAGGTCTACTGCTAACCTAACTTGCCTGTAGGGGACAATATATGATTAGCATTTTGTCCCTGTGCCAGTAGATTGAATGGAAAATCTCACTTCTACAACTCATTAGTGATTAACAAAGACAATAATTTGCCACTTGATTTTAAATGTTAATGACCAACAAAATATTTTGTATTGTTCTTTGAATCCCAAGCTAAAACTTTATTATGTATCTTCATTAGAATTGCGAAGATTCATCTTTAGAGCACCAAGGTGCATGAGGTAATACCTTTTTTCTGGACCAACTTCTGTTGGTGAGAGAGACAAGCTTACACGGAGATCTTCAGGTCTGGGACTACAACAACAACTAAGCTTCATCTTTGTCAAAACATGACTGTCTTGTCTGGGAGGGTTAGAAAACAGCATGCTATAGATCTGTGGATGGAAAATCATGGCATTTTAATTCAATAAAGTTTTCAGTGGGTGATCAAAAAAATAAGAAATTTACAGCTCACCAAGAATTACTTACAAGCCAATGTTTTTTGTTCCTCTATCTAAGCATTGAAAATTAACATAGGAGACAGAAAGGAAAGAGGTTCATATGCACCTGACTCCTTTAAGGGAAATAATTGGAGCAGGTGCTTTACACTGTATCCATAATCCCACATAACAGCCTTTCTGTCCTATGACAGAACTCCCAGTAAGTCTAAGATACAGTTCCAGATTTGCAGGTAGTTAAGAGTAAGTCAGACTACAATGTGCCTTTAAAACAGAGCATGTACTGGGAATAGCTTTTGCTTCTCTCTTTGAATTGCAGGAGGGAAAAAAATTGAATGTTAACTCTGTTTAAACTTGCTGATTTAGGGGAAGCTATGAAAAGTAAGTTGCCCTGAGTGACATGGAAACAGGATTGGGCAGAGAAATAGTGGCTGTTAGTTCAGAAGCTTCTGCCTAGTCTATACCAGCCTTCACACTGTGGAGTGCAAAAATCAGTATGCTCACTTTTTTTCATATAATTCGTACTCAAAAGCTCTGTTAATGAAGCTTCCCTCAGATGGCTAAATTACAGTTCAAACTGGTTGGCTCTTAACTTTCTAGGCCAGTGGAATTTTGAATGTGTTGTAGAGAGTGGATGCATATTTGTTACCTCCAGGCATGGATGATTGCAATGTTCTATACAGTAGGTAGGGTTGACACCAAAGAGGTATTCACTACTAACAGAGAAACTTGAGACCGCCTCAACCTGATGGTTCCTATGCTGCACTGGCTCCCAATCCAATGTAGGGTCCATTTAAGGCCACTAATGTACTGGGTCTCTTTTCTGTTGGGTGATTTACCACAACTGCTGTGATTCTCAGGGATACCAGGAAATGAGTGTGTTTGCTACTCTGAAACTCTCAGCAGCTGGCCTGTGCCTTTTGGCTCTCAAACACAGTGTGCTGCTTCAGTCCTGAATGAGAAAGCAACTACAAAGAGGAACAGCTTTCAACAGCTTCCACCCCACCATCAACCTCAGCCTGGACCAATCTACATGGGAGGTCCACTTTCTAGACACCACGGTGCAAATAAGTGATGGTCACATTAACAACACCCTATACCGAAAACCTACCGACCGCTATGCCTACCTTCATGCCTCCAGCTTCCATCCCGGGCACACCACAAGATCCATTGTCTACAGCCAAGCACTGAGGTACAACCGCATCTGCTCTAACCCCTCAGACGGAGACCAACACCTACAAAATCTCCACCAAGCATTCTCAAAACTACAGTACCCGCACGAGGAAATAAGGAAACAGATCAACAGAGCCAGACATGTACCCAGAAGCCTCCTACTGCAAGACAAACCCAAGAAAGAAACCAACAGGACTCCACTGGCCATCACATACAGTCCCCAGCTAAAACCCCTCCAACGCATCATCAGGGATCTACAACCCATCCTGGACAATGATCCCACACTTTCACAGGCCTTGGGTGGCAGGCCAGTCCTCGCCCACAGACAACCTGCCAACCTGAAGCATATTCTCACCAGTAACTGCACATCGCACCATAGTAACTCTAGCTCAGGAACCAATCCATGCAACAAACCTCGATGCCAACTCTGCCCACATATCTACACCAGTGACACCATCACAGGACCTAACCAGATCAGCCACATCATCACCAGTTCATTCACTTGCACGGCCACCAATGTAATATATGCCATCATATGCCAGCAATCCCCCTCTGCTATGTACATCGGCCAAACTGGACAGTCTCTAAGGAAAAGGATAAATGGACACAAATCAGACATTAGGAATGGCAATATACAAAAACCTGTAGGAGAACACTTCAACCTCCCTGGCCACACAATAGCAGATCTTAAGGTGGCCATCCTGCAGCAAAAAAACTTCAGGACCAGACTTCAAAGAGAAACTGCTGAGCTTCAGTTCATCTGCAAATTTGACACCATCAGCTCAGGATTAAACAAAGACTGTGAATGGCTTGCCAACTACAGGACCAGTTTCTCCTCCCTTGGTTTTCACACCTCTACTGCTAGAACAGGGCCTCATCCTCCCTGATTGAACTAACCTCATTATCTCTAGCTTGCTTCTTGCTTGCATATATATACCTGCCCCTGGAAATTTCCACTACTTGCATCCGAAGAAGTGGGTATTCACCCATGAAAGCTCATGCTGCAAAACGTCTGTTAGTCTATAAGGTGCCACAGGATTCTTTGCTGCTTTTACAAAGAGGAAGTGATTAGCTCTTGTCTTCTTCAAGTAGGCTCCCCAGGGGTGCTCCACTCTAGGTGTGCTTGAGCCACCTGTGCCTTTGATTGGATATTGCTCATAGCAGTGTCCATTTAGCTTGTGCATGCATGTTACTCAGTCATGTGCCCCATGCCATTGTTATGTAGCACTGCATGGGTAGTTCTTTTCAGGTGCCTCAGCCTGAAGTGGACCTCTGGCACTTGTCCATGTTTTACCTCAACTGTGCCCTAGTCTTTATTCTGTAGTTCTTAGCATTAGACAGTAATTAGTAAGTAATAGCAGTCTTTAGATTCCTACTTTTGGGGGGAAAATAAAATTGTGTGATAGTTCTAGTCCACTGGGAGGTTATCTATAGCTATCTTATGCTTGGTTCTCCTGGTTTCAAAGACTGTCTGTTGTGCTGGGAGGCAATCCTGGTGAGCAATGGATACTGCTGGTGCAGCCATTGCTTCAGGGAGTCTCACGTTGCCCCGAAGTTAACTTCTGTCTGGTGGTGAAATCTAGAACCAAAAAACAGGGTCCATTCATGATAGAGAGTTCACTGCACCCAGCTTCTGACCCAGCCCAGGGGACCTACCCCAGTACACTGGTCTCTGAGTAAGTCTGCTGCTTCCACTGTCTCCAAGATGCACTCTTCGAAGGCCCAAGAGGAAGAGCCAAGATTCCTTTCATAAAACTTCCAAAGATGGCCCCTCGAGCGCTCGAGAGAGAGAATCTATCTTAAAAAAAATAAAAATAAAAATTGCGGTCTCAAGTAACCCAAGCAACTTCAGCACCTTCTCTTCTCCAATCCAGTACCCATGAGAGCACCACTAAACCGAAAGACTGCGAAGTCTGAGGCCTGGGGGATCATTGATAACATTGGTGGACCAAAGAGACAAGAAGAGCTCTTCCTCTGTTCACTTGGTACTGAAGAAGCCCACTCAGGCTCCAACCGCACTTCCCTCAGAATGGCCAAGAATCACGATACTATCAGCTCTCTCAACCACTATCACTTTGGTGCATGGCATGGACTTGGTACTGACAGCATGGTCAGTACTGCAAGAGTTTTGTTTTCCCTGAGACCTGACTGTATCTGAGATGTCCGGCTCACCACTGCTCGGCTCCAACGTATTTTCAGTACTGGAAACATTAAGATCTCTGGAAACTTGCCCAGGACCGACAACTTCACCTCCATTTTCTTCTGGTGCTTCACCATTTCACATTGAATTGGAGGAAGAGGATTCTGATAAAAACCTTGCCTCGGTCTTCCAAATATTAGTACAGGGTTCTCCCCTTTATCCTATAAACTAGAAGCCCTTTTCAGGAGTCTCTGAAGGACAAAGCTGGAGTCATCGTAATACTTCTGACCTGGCCCAGATAAACATGGTTTCCTTAGCTGATACAGCTGGCTGTTTACTCACTGATCACTCTCCAGGCCATTCTACATCTACTCTCCCAGGAAGGCAGGAAGATTCTTCACCCCAATCTCAGTTCTTTATCTCAAATCGTGGCTGGTCGATGGCTCATGGGATGAGAAACAACCTGCTCAGAAGAGTAAAAAGAATATTGTTACACAGCAGAAAATGTTCTATTCTTCTTGGAGTGATTGCTCATGTCAATTCCAATCAGATGTGTGTGTGCGGCATGCATGGCAGTGGGAAAATTTTTCCCTTTGTAGTATCCGTTGGGTTGGCCTGGGCGCCCCCTGGGGTCACACCTTCATGGCACTCAATATAGGGCCCTGCTGACCTGCCACTCCCTTGGTTCCTTCTTTCCACCAGTGACGATTAGCCAGAACGCCTTTGGCTCTTGCCTTGGCAAGCATGTTTTGGCAGTGTCTTATCTATGTGTATATAGTTGTTAAATAGTTAGTTGTAGTTGTAGTAGTTATTTAGTGGTAGATTAGTTCTATAAGTTTTCTTTGGGGTTTCCCCCCACACACTCCCTGCAATGCTCTCCCAACAGCAGGGCATGCCGCGATCCCCTGGGCTTAAAGCCTGCAAGGACTGTGGCAAGTGTATGCCCAGGAGCGAAACTGCACACTTTGTGTCTGAAGTGTTTGGGGGAGAGCCACCTGAAGGAGTGCTGCAGGATCTGCAGGGGATCTTGCTGGAGAACCCTTAAAGACCAGGAGCAGCTCCTTAAAATCCTCCTGATGGAGGCCACAAGCTGTCTGCAATTGGACCCTGGCTCGACAGAGCCGACTCTGAGCACTTCCTCCTTGGTGTGAAGTGCACCGGTGGCACATGAGCCGGTGCCGAGAAGGACTCCTCTACAGACCCTCAGCATCACCACAGCTCTGCCAACAAGATGCAGGCCACAGGGGAGGCACCAGTCTCAATCCCCGGTGCCCCAAAAGAAAAGGAGGCTGGAGAGGGGCCACTCTCCCCAGGCCAATCCTAAAGAGCCTGTTGCCGTGAGACCCGAGTTGGGCCATGCCTCTGCCCCACTGCCTACCAGGGTCATGTCAACTCCTGCCCCCTTGGAGGCTCAGTGGAGTCCGGACCCCCACCGCTCTCCGGCCCGACAGAGCCGAGAGCTGCAGCTACCCTCTATGCCAGAGGCATTTGACGCTGCTCAGGACTTGCTGGAGCTCACACTGCCATCTTCCTCCCCGAGGCATGACAAGTCTCCGGTGCTGATTCGTCCACTGGTACCATCAAGGGGCAAGCCAGCAATGATGGTGCGGCACTCCTCATCACCTGCGCATCATTCCCCAGCACGGGCTGTCCACATGGGGGAGATGCACTGGTCCCCCGCCCACAGCACTGATCACCAGCACCTATGAGCACCCCTCCTCCATGGTCATCCTATTCGGAGTCATCAGAGGAGGACTTGTATTCTCCAGCAGCAGCAGGAAGTCCAGGTCCCTGTGACTGCCAGCCCTACCCCACGCCGTGGCTGGGTCAGTGGCAGGCCCAGACCCAGTGGCCCTTCTGGACGCCCTGGTCATTTCACCAGACCCAGGGACAGAGCCAGGGGTTGCACTCCAGATCAGCGTCGGTGGCCTCGGTGTCCTTTGTGCAACCACAGACAGCGGCAGCCCCAAGAGTATCGGCGTTAGCAACGACCCAGTCTGCAGTTGGGGCTCCAACACCTGTGGCATCGGCACCCTCAGCGCCGATGCTTTCGGCGCCGATGTCCGTGATATTCTTGGCACTGATATCCGCGATATCCACAGTACCGGCGGCTCCGGCTCCACGTGCAGTGTCTGCAACATTCCTCCCAGTGCTCACAACACAAGGGCATCGGGCACCACGAGACCGCCTTGGACCAAGGGCAGTGAGCAGAGCCTACTACCTGCGGGGTTCTCATCTTTGTCCTCCCCAGACAAGGCAGTGGCGGGCACATCAATGGCCCCAATCTTGGAAGATAGCAGGGTCTTGCAGCAATTGCTGCAACAGGTGGCACAGAACCTGGGCATCCAGGCGAAGGAAGTGGCGGAGGATGCCGACCCCATGGTGGACATCCTCACCCGTTCCAGGGGCCTGCCTGCAATGCTTTGCCACCGATCAAGACTATCAACGATACCACCAAGACATCATGGCAGATCCCGGCCTCCTTTCCCCTCACGGCAAAGAGGAACGAGAGGTGGTACTTCGTACCTTCCAAGGGGTACGAACATTTGTATACCTACCTCCCCGCCAGACTCCTTAGTCGTGGATGCAGCCAACAAGCGCCAGGGCTACCAGGGGCCCTCCCCGAAAAACCGAGGCTTCGTCAACAGCATTCCTGGCACATCTTCCAACCCAGGAAATATGCAGAGCAGCAACATAGTCCTCCATTCATACTTTCACATCACATTATGCAATTACCCAGCAGGCCAGAGATGATGCAGCCTTTGGTAGAGCGGCGCTCCAGACAGCGAACACTTAAGTTCTGACCCCGCCTCCAAAGCTTAGGTTTGGGAATCACCTGATTGGAATTGAAATGAGCAATCACTTGAAGAAAAAATGGTTACTAACCTTGTAACTGTTGTTCTTCAAGATGTGTTGCTCATGTGCATTCCAATACCCACCCTCCTTACCCCTCTGTCGGAGTAGCCGGCAAGAAGGAACTGAGGGGGTGTCGGGTCAGCAGGACCGTATATTGAACACCATGAAGGCACAACCCCAGGGGGTGCCCAGACCGACCAGATGGGTAGCTGCTAGGGGAAAACTTTTCTGGTTGCCGTGCACACAGTGTGTGCACACACCTGATTGGAATGGACATAAGCAACACATCTTGAAGAACAACAGTTACAAGAAGGTTAGTAATCATTTTTTCACTATACGTACTCTCAAAAATGGACAAGATTTGTCTGTTGGTGTGATCTCAAACATACTCTACTGACAACCTCATCGCTGTCAGATATACTGGACTGTATTCTATCACTCTAAAGCTCAGGGCTGTTGTTGAACTCCATTAGAGTCCATGTAGCAGCCATCATGGCTTTCCATGCTCCAATAGTTTTATTCCGTTTTTGCTCACCCAACAACAACGAGGTTCTTCAAGGGGGCTTGGAAATCTCTTTCTGCCAATCAAGTGTCATATGCCAATTGTGGACCTCAATCTGGTTGTTAAATGCCTTACAAGACCACAATTTGCTCCCTTTATCAATGAAAACAGCATTCCTGATAGCCATCACATCAGTGTGACGGGTTGGGGAAATAGGGGCCCTTATGGCATATCCCCCCTTTTGCAGTATTTTTTAAGGATAAAGTCACATTATGATCACGCCCCAAATTTCTAACAAATTTCTATATTAACCAACCCATTCACCTACCGATTTTCCGTCCTAAATCTCACCTCTGTAGACAAGAGGCACTGTTACACACCCTTGACATCAGGAGATCCCTGGTTTTCTATCTTGATAGGACTAAACCCTTCAGAAAGATTCCCAAACTGTTTCTCTTGCTCGCAAATAGAACAAAAAGTTCTGCAATCTCTAAACAAAGACTTTCCAAGTTGCTGTCCGACTGCCTTAGTTTTTGCTACGAATCTTGTAATCAGAGGGGACACATTGGTGGAGCGGGCAAGGTTGGCCCTCCTCCCAGATTTGCTGCTTGGCTTGTACTGAGCATGCTCAGTAACACTGCTGAAGCCTCTGCCCTCAGTCCACCCTCCCCCCGCCCGTCCACTGTCCAGGTTGCCTCTGCTTGTAACATTCAAGCACCTTTGGATTTATGAACTCATTCTGCGAGGTCCATTTCCATCTCTACAGTCTTTCTCAGAAGTGTTCCCAGCATTGAAATATGTACAGCTGCAACCTGGGCTTCTGTACACACATTTGAACACTACGCAGTAACTCAGACTCTTCTTCCAATACTGTGTTCAACTTGGCTGTACTTTCTTCCACAGTGGACTTAACTCCAAAGCCCCCTCCACCTTAGAAGGAACTGATCAATAGTCACCTAGAGTGGAGCACTCATGGGGACACTACTCGAAGAAGGGGTTACTCACCCTGTGTGGTAACTATGGTTCTTTGATGAATCCCCATCAATGCTCCACTAACCACTCTCCTTCCCCTCTCCTTCGGATGTCTCTGCTATAGGGCTTTGCTGTAGAGAAGGAAATGAGGGCAGTTCACCCGTGCAGTGCTATATAGCAACGCTATGGGGCACAAGACTGAGTAGCATGCATGGGCAGAACAGACACTGCTATGAGAAATCTCTGATCAAAAGCACAAGTCGCACAAGCGCACCTAGAATGATGCACCCATGGGGGGAGGGTACATCTCAAGGAACCATAGTTACTGCACAGCGTGAGTAACCATTTCTGTGCTTCTTTGTCTCAGCTTTCTTGGTGACACTGCCCTAGTAAGGAGTTTTGTAATCCTGATACCTGTTCAATGGGAATTGGGCTAAGACCATTAACTTTTCTCCTAGAAACAAGCCAGCAGCCTGGAGCTAGTTTTCCCGTTTGTGCCCATTTTGTATCAGTAGTGCCCTAGCTTATACGGGTATTGTGATGGTTTGGGGCATCTGTGTACAACTGATGAATTCTGATTAATGAACTTTATGTATAACTGTATTCCTCAGTGTACTGAATCAGGCTGGCCCCAGAACAATTAAAAGCATAGTTAACATTGAATGACTCTGCCATGGCAGAACAATGTATATGCTAAAGAGACTGGCCAAGCTAACGGAAGCTGGCTCTGCCCAGGTTGCCCGTGTAGTAGCATAAACTGCTCCCTGGCAGAATTTCCTAATGTGACAGTTGCAGTTTGTGCTGCTACACTTGCAGAGAGTTGGGGTTGGAGAAGCATGGGAAATTCCCCAGCAGAAAAGGGGAACAAAGAGAGGTCTTAGGCCTGGTCTACACTAGGAGTTTGTCGAATTTAGTAGCGTTAATTCGATTTAACCGTGCAACCATCCACACCAGGAAGCTAATTAGTTCGACCTAGAGGGCTCTTTACCGAATTCGAACTACTCCACCCCGACGAGGGGAGTAGCGCTAAATTCGACATGGCTATGTCGAGTTAGCCTATATGTGGACGGAAATCGACCTTAGTAGCTCCGGGAGCTATCCCACAGTGCACCACTGTGTTGACACTCTGGACAGCAGTCCGAGCTCAGATGTTCTGATCAGCCATACAGGAAAAGCCCCGGGAAAATTTGAATTCCTTTTCCTGTCTGGCCATTTTGAATCTCAATTCCTGGTTGGACATCGGGGCGAGCTCAGCAGCACTGGCAGCGATGCAGAGCTCTCCAGCAGAGGAGTCCATGCAATCTCAGAGTAGAAAGAGGGCCCCAGCATGGCCTGACCGGGAAGTCTTGGATCTGATCGCTGTGTGGGGCGATGAGTCTGTGCTTTCGGAGCTGCGCTCCAAAAAACGGAATGCAAAGACCTACGAGAAGGTCTCCAAAACCATGGCACTCAGAGGATACAGCCGGGATGCAACGCAGTGCCGCGTGAAAATCAAGGACCTGAGACAAGGCTACCAAAAAATCAAAGCGGCAAACGGACGCTCCGGAGCCCAGCCCCAGACATGCCGCTTCTATGAGGCACTGCATGCCATTCTCGGTGGGTCTGCCACCACTGCCCCACCAGTGACCGTGGACTCTGAGGATGGGATAGTGTCGACGGGCAGTTTCTCAGCGATGTTCGCGGATGGGGAAGATGAGGAAGGGTTTCTGGAGGACGAGGCAGGCGACAGCACTTACAATACTGCTTTCCCCGACAGCCAGGATCTCTTCATCAGCCTCACAGAGATCCCCTACCAACCCTCCCCGGCCGTTAACCCGGACTCTGAATCAGGGGAAGGATCAGTCGGTAAGTGCTATAAACATGTAAACATTTATTTTTTTTAAAAATGGGAATAAAAACTATATGAAAAGAAGGTCAATACATATAGGGATAGAACAGAAATCCTCTTGGGACAGTTCCACGAAGCTCTTGTAGAGGTACTCGAAAAGCCTCCGCAGGAGGTTCCTGGGGAGAGGTGCCTTATTGGGTGCTCCGTGGAAGCACACTCTTCCGCGCCAGGCCATCCTGAGGTACAGTGGGAGCATTGCCTCGACCAGCATGGCAGCATAGGGCCCCGGTCTGTGCAGGGATTCATGCAGCATGCGCTCTCTCTCTCTCTCTCTCCTAGTGACCCGCCTCAGGGTGATCTCGCTCGGCGACTGCTGCATCTAATTAGGGGAATTATTGTAATGTTACTATTGTGAATGCTTGACTTTTCCTTTGCATAACAATGACCGTCGTTTAACAGCCACGTGGTGGAGGCTGCAGAGGGAAAGCATACAGGGATCTTTCCCGGGGACAGCGGCGAGGGGCTGGAACAGGGTCAGACTTTATGCTTTCCAGATTGCCTGCAGCAGGAGGGCACTGCTATCCATTAACTGTTAAGCAGCCTAAAGTTTACGGCTTACCAGGCCTGGCTGCTACACGGATTCTGCTGTCCTGCCTCGCTTGTCCGATCTCCAGTGCAAGACCCCAGGCAATGAAAGCGAATGCCGAAAATTCGAACTTGTCCTGAGAGCACATGAGATAGGTGCCCTGCATGGTCTTGTTCACAGAAACTGAGTAGACTGTGTTCAGTGTTCGCAAACATGTATCTTTGCAAGGAAATCACTTCCTTTTTCCCATCACACAGCTGCGGCTCTTTCCCGAACTGCCCCGGCATCCCCCTCACAGAGGCTGGCGCAGATTAGGCGGCGAAAGAAAAAGACTCGGGACGAGATGTTCGCTGAACTGATGGCCTGCTCCAGAGCCGAGGCGGCCCAGCAGAGCCAGTGGAGGGAGACCCTCTCTCAGCAGCAGTGCTCACACAGCGAACGGGAGGACAGGTGGCGGCAGGAAGACCAGCAGGCGACTCAAACGCTGCTTGGACTAATGAGGGAGCAAACGGATACGCGCCGGCGCCTTGTGGATGTTCTGCAGGACCGCAGGCAGGAGCAGAGAGCCCCCCTGAACTGTATCTGCAACCGCCCTCCCCCGCCACAAAGTCCTGTCCCTCCCACCCCAAAATCACAAGAAGGAGGGGCGCTAGGGGCCGTGAAAACTGTCACTCCACCCCAGCAGAGCGCTCATGTACCAAACAGCTCTCATTCCCTAAAGTATGAGAATTGCTTCCCTTCCTGGCTCACCCAATCCAAAATCCCAGTTTCATCCCCCAACTGTGTAGTTGAGTATTAAAAATAGTTTGCTGTTCATTACTGTTTCCGTCATGTTTCTTTGCAGAAGACTTTGTGTGAAGGGGAGATAGGGGTTTGTTAATTGCATAGGACAGCCACCATTACCAGGGTACAGACATGGGGGCAGGATCAACAGCAGGTCACACACAGAGTGCAGTCACTAGGCACCCGGGTCACTCTGGGAGGTGTCTGCTGCCCCAGGTCAGTCTGGGAGGTGTATGCTGCCCCAGGGTCCGAGCGCCTGGCATCCACAAATGGCAAGGCAGGCTGCCCTTACCATGCCCTTCCACCCTAGCCAGGAACCTCGCCGATGCCCTGAGCCCCAGCCAGAGCCATCATCCCCCTACACCTACTCACCCTTCCCACACACCCCTCACCCCTTCCTGCAAACCCACCCCTTCTGCACACCCTCCTGTAACCGTCCTCCCCTCAGACCGCTGTAGGAGCAGGAGCCTGTCAGTCCTCAAGTGTAGAAGTGGTCTGTACATCACTGCACACCGTACCCACCACAGTCTGCGTCCCTGTTTGAACCCTTTAACGCGAATTCGTTAGTAAAGAAAACTTTGTTAATTAAAAATGTTCCAATAACTTTATTTTTAAACGTCTGTTGGAAGGGGGGAAACCTGGTGAACGGGGTATGTAACCGCTGAAAAAAGTCAATAGTAACTGAAAGGGGGGCAGGTTCAGCTTCTCTGTAAAGAGACTGGACAGTTCCTCTCTGAGGAACCTAGCTTTCAAAGCCTCCCGGATGCACAGCGCTTCCCGCTGGGCTCTTCTAATCGCACGGGTGTCTGGCTGAGCGTAATCAGCAGCCAGGCGATTTGCCTCAACCTCCCATCCCACCATAAAGGTCTCCCCTTTGCTCTCACAGAGATTGTGGAGCACACAGCAAGCTGCAATAACAATGGGGATATTGGTTTCGCTGAGATCCGAGCGAGTCAGTAAGCTCCTCCATCTCCCCTTGAGATGTCCGAAAGCACACTCCACCACCATTCTGCACTTGCTCAGCCGGTAGTTGAAGAGCTCCTTGTCACTGTCCAGGGCGCCTGTATAGGGCTTCATGAGCCAGGGCATTAGCGGGTAGGCTAGGTCCCCGAGGATCACTGTAGGCATCTCCACATCCCCAACACTTATTTTGTGGTCCGGGAAGAAACTACCTTCCTGCAGGCATCTAAACAGACAAGAGTTCCTGAAAACACACGCGTCATGAACCTTGCCTGGCCACCCGACGTAGATGTTGGTAAAACGTCCCCTATGGTCCACCAGTGCTTGCAGCACCATTGAAAAGTAGCCCTTTCGGTTAATATACTGGCTGGCCTGGTGGGCCGGTCCCAGGATAAAGATGTGAGTCCCATCTATAGCCCCACCGCAGTTTGGGAATCCCGTCGCGACGAAGCCATCTATGACGACCTGGACGTTTCCCAGGGTCACTACCTTTGAGAGCAGTAGGTCAACGATTGCGTGGGCTACTTGCATCACAGCAACCCCCACGGTAGATTTGCCCACACCAAAGTGGTTCGCTACTGAGCGGTAGCTGTCTGGTGTTGCAAGTTTCCAGAGGGCTATGGCCACTCGCTTCTGCACACTCAGGGCTGCTCACATCCGGGTGTCCTGGCGCTTCAGGGCAGGGGCCAGCAACTCACACAGTTCAAGGAAAGTGCCCTTACGCATCCTGAAGTTTCGCAGCCACTGTGATTCATCCCAGACCTGCAGTACTATGCGGTCCCACCAGTCCGTGCTTGTTTCCCGGGCCCAGAATCGCCGTCCCATAGCATGAACGTGACCCATTGCCACCATGATCTCCGCGGCGCGGGATCCCGTGCTTTCTGAGAGGTCTGTGCCACTCTGACACTTCATGTCCTCACCGTGCTGCCGGAGCCTCCTCGCCCGATTTCTCAGCAGCTGACTGTGGAAGAGGTGGGCGATAAGGTGCGAGGAGTTGACAACGGCCATAAGTGCAGCGATGATCGCAGCGGGCTCCATGCTCGCAGTGCTGTGGCGTCCGCGCTGTCACTGACCAGAAAAGTGCGGTAACAGATTTCCCGCCGGCGCTTTCAGGGAGAGAGGGCGGGAGTGACGGTTGAATGACAAGTTACCCAAAACCACCCTCAACACATTTTTCCCCCAGCAGGCATTGGGGGCTCTACCCAGCATTCCAATGGGAAGCGGGGACTGTGGGATAGCTGCCCAGAATGCACCGCTTCCAATGTCGATGCTTGCCCCGTTAGTGTGGACTCACAAAGTCGAATTAGTGTCCTTAGTGTGGATACACAAATTCGAATTCATAAGGTTGAATCCACAAATTCGACCTAAGTTAAATCGAACTACTCTTGTAGTGTAGACATACCCTTAGAAGCTGCTGTTGAAAAAGGGCCTTGCTCTTTGAGCTCGGGTGAACCTGTTCAGTGCTTCCTGAACAAACCAAGGTGAGATCAGCATGGATTAAACAGCTGAGGAATCAATGCAGGTGCTGTTCATTTCAGTTTCAGGGCACAGTTGCAAGATGGGAGGAGGAGGAAGAGTGAGAGTCTGTGTGTGGCTGGCTAAAGTGTGGCTTTGACCTGAGGAAACACTGACAGGATAGTCAGCCCTCCTGGACAGAAAACCATAATGTGGTGTTTTTCTAACAGCACCCTGCAAAGATGAGAACAGAGAGGGGCCATTGTGTCTTGTGCTCATTTACAAAAAAATTAAATCCTGGCAAGAGAAAATAACTCTGTTTTGTTTGTTCAGTGAGCTACTCTTACTCACTGCTGCCCTGTGACAGTAGCCCACCCATAAATATGCTCTGAGTCCCTCTTGGGTTCCAGGTGCCATATTCAGTTGCGGGTTCATTATTTATAATCGGTACAGCTCTGAGGTACGGTTGTTATTTAGGGAACCTATGTAATATAACCAAGGTTGCTGATTGGTCTAGCCTTCACCACAACCTCAGGTGAAGCTGTTCATGACCTCACCCCTCTCCCCCATCCTGTCACACAGGGTTTCCCAGGGGGAGACTACACATATTCTAACCTTGCCTGCCTACCTACCTTTTGCTATTTGCAGGTAAGATTGCTCATAGCCTTACCTGCCTCCTGACACCTTCCCTCCCAGGCATCTTCAAGAGGAGGGTATTTCCTGGTATCCCACCCCCAGTCTATTAAACTGTAGAATCTTTAGGGAAGTGTACTAGACCCAACCCCCAATGTTACGCTGCAGGGTTGTTGCAGAAGAACTCGGATACTATGGTAAAATGACAGGTTTCAGAGTAGCAGCTGTGTTAGTCTACAAGGCTAATTAATTAAGATGAGCTATTATCAGCAGGAGAAAAAAACTTCTGTAGTGATAAAACAGTTGAAATGGGCAGAGGGGCATTGCTGGCACATGATGGCATATATCATACTGTTAGATGTGACTCGTTCACCTGCACATCTAAGGTGCCACAAGTGTACTCCTGTTCTTTTTGTGGATACAGACTAACGCGGCTGCTACTCTGAAACTTCCCATGTAGTGCTGATCAGCAGGGGCTCCCAGACCTGCAGACCCTGGTTTTGAAAGAGGTGTCTGCAGGCACAGCCGTTTCTACGTGGGCCCTTTGGCTTTTACATTCACTCTCCCACTTGGTCCAAAATAGCTAAAATTTGTAGCCAGCCACAAAAAACATTTGAAATAAACAGACTTCCTGGTGTTCGGCTGACAAGTGGCTCTGCAATGTGGCAGAAGTCAGCCAGCAGATGCTGCAGGGCTTGAAAGTGAAACTGACCTGGAAGAGAAAGGAAAACAAGTTCCGGGGGGGACTTACTTATGTGGACAGACTGCCAGGGAAATCTTTGTTTGGCGCAGTGAGGATTTCACACACAAGTCACTTGCATTTCCCATGCTGAAGAAAGTTCTAAAGGTAAATGTGTAAATTTTCTGTCTGGCTTGTGCAGAAGTGAGATTAGAGCCAAGCAAAGCAAGGGGTCTGAGATCTCATATTTTTCTTAAAATGCTCCTAACAGGCTTAAGATCCTTTAGAGCAGCGGCAGGCAAACTTTTTGGCCTGAGGGCCACATCGGGTTTTGGAAATTGTATGGAGGGCTGGTTAGGGGAGGCTGTGCCTCCTCAAATAGCCAGGCATAGCCTGGCCCCTGCCCCTATTCCTCCCATCCTGCTTCTCACCCCCTGATGGCCCCTGCAGGACTCCTGCCCCATCCACACACACCCCACTCCCTGACTGCCCCCGGAACCCCCACCCCTGACTGCCCCCTACCACCCCATCCAACCTCCCCCTCCTTCCTGACTGCCCCCCTGGGATCCCTGCCCCCATTCAACCCCCCCAGTTCCCTGCCCTTTGACCACCCCGACCCCTATCCACACCCCAAACTCCCCTGCCCTCTGTCCAGTCCCCCCTGCCCCCTTACAGTGCTGCCTGGAGCACTGGTGGCTGGCAGCGCTACAGCTGCACCACCCGGCTCAAGCCAGCCACGCCACAGCGCAGCACTGGGTCAGGCCGAGCTCTGCAGCTGCTTTGCTGGGCCGCCCAGAGCATTGCACCGGTGGTGCGGCATGCTGAGGCTGTGGGGGAGAGGAAACAGCAGGGGAGGGGCTGGGGGGGTAGCCCCCTGAGCCAGGAGCTCAGGGGCCGGGCAGGAGGGTCCTGCTGGCTGTAGTTTGCCCAGCTCTGCTTTAGAGAAGCAGAACTTGATCATTTCCAGTTCTGGTTAGAATCCTCATCCATTGAGAAGGTAGGGAATGTAGAAATAGAATGAAGTTTCTGGCTTTGAGAATGAGGAGTACTTGTGGCTAACAAATTTATTTGTGCATAAGCTTTCGTGGGCTAAAACCCACTTCATCGGATGCATGCAGTGGAAAATACAGTAGAAATATATATGCACACACACACACACATCACACAGAGAACATGAAAAAAAAGGGTGTTGCCATACCAGCTATAACAAGACTAATCAGTTAAGGTGGGCTATTATCAGCAGGATTAAAAAAACATTTGTAGTGATAATCAGGATGGCCCATATCCAACAGTTGACAAGAAGGTGTGAGTAACAGCCGGGGAAAAAATTAGCATGGGCCACTCTTTCTGGCTTTGGTGCATTTCCCAAGCTGTAGTGCGTTTGTGCTTCAAAATGTGCTGTGCTTTCTGTGTTTAACAGCATCAGTAACTTGCATAAGAGAAGGTAAAAACTGGAGATGAGTTTGTGCTACAAAGTTCAGTACAGGGTTTGGGTTCAGTCCAGGGTAGAGACAAGAGGCCTATCATGACATTCAGCTACGGGGTTGTTTGGATCTGGGGTTTTGCTCTGGGACCATCTCTAGCCTCTGCAGTAAATAATGTAAAATTTGTTAAGTCTCTAATGCAGTAAGTCTGTTCAGTTTCTTGGCTTTCGCTATACAGATTGGATGTCACAGTTCTTCTGATCTCATGACAAATATTGCAGCAGGCATGTAAAACTGAAGATGGCTGCTCCTTTCCTATTCAGAGAATATACAGCACAACAGCAAGCACTAATCTATCCTGGTGCCTGACTGTAGCATGCACACTGCAATCGGCTTGGGGATGACCTATTCTAATTCTTTCAAGAGTCTGAAAATTGTATTCCAAGCAGAAGCTTAGGGCCACCCCAGAAGGAGAGTGCAGAGGGAAGGCAAGGAAGGAGAATGTTATGGTTCACGGCCATATCTTGGTCCCTGTGCACAGCCCAAACAAATGGGATTGTGCAGAGGAGCTGTGCAGGGCAGGGCCTCCCATAGGATTCCAGGGGCCTGGGGTCTTCGGCGGTGGGGGGCCCCCGCTTCGGCAGTAATTCGGCAGTGGGGGGTCCTTCCGCTCCGGGACCTGCCGCCGAAGTGCCTCGAAGACCCGCGGCGGGGGCCCCCCGCCACCGAATTGCCGCCGAAGCAGGACCCGCCGCCGAAGTGCAACCGGGTCTTCGGTGGTAATTCGGCGGCGGGGGGTCCTACCGCCCCGGAGCGGAAGGACCCCCCGCCAGCAAAGACCCGGAGCGGAAGAAGTTCTGGGGGCCCGGGCTCTGCGAGAGTTTTCCGGGGCCCCCAGAGCAAGTGAAGGACCCCGCTCCAGGGGCCCTAAAAACTCTCGTGGGGGCCCAGGGCCTGGGGCAAATTGCCCCACTTCCCACCCACCCCCGGGTGGCCCTGGTGCAGGGTGATGCTGGTATCACCTTCAACCCGGAGGCAGGGCCTTTGCTGTAGTGTCCTTGGTCTGTTAAACTTCCTCAAGTGGGTTTTGGCCAATATATGCTTCTCCACCCTCATATCTTCCACACACCCGCCCCCCGGTCTGCTTTGGAGGCCTGTGCACAGCTGGGCCCTAGCTGCTGGGCCCTGTAATAGAGCGTGCTCTGCATACTTTTCTAGAATACGAGTACAAAGATACAGCTTGGCTGCTGAGGGGGTGGATGGATGGAAAACAAAGTGATTTCTTTAACATTTTTATTCTTTTATTTACTCTGTATTAAGTTCCCTTTTCAGTATAAATGAATATAACTATTCTTACTGCTACTTGCATTCATTCTGCTAACCATATGAAATCTAGGAAAGGGTCATGTTTATCCATCTTTTAACAAACTCTGTAGAATTAAGGATTTGTTGTTTTGCCTTGGAAATATGATAAACTGACTTTTGACCTTTCCCAGCACCGAGTCAGCTGCCGGGAAGTTAGTGTCTGAAACGCTTTGGGCCTGACTCTTTTCTCACCCCCCACTGGTTTGACACTAACGTAGCCCATTGACTTCAGTGGAATTATTCCTGATTACCAGCAGCATGAGAGGAGAATGTGTCTTCAGCTTTGTTATTTTGAGGAAATAAAACTCTGCGGTTGCTGAGCTGGCGAATTTCATTTTCATTTGGAGTTCTTTCCAGTGCTGAAAGCACGCATCTCGTGACCTGTATGGTAAGTGGCTGTTTCTTGGATGCACATGCTGGTTCTCTCCAGTGAGTTGTGTGTGAATCTCGCTGTATTATCTCAGCTGTAATTTTCCCCCCCCTCCAGCCCCAATCAGATTTTTAAAGGAGTGACCAAGGTTCCCCATGGATTATAAGAATTCAGCACAACTTCTTTTCTTTCTTATAGAATTGGGACAAAATCAGAACCTGATCTGAGGCCACAGGACTGGTGGTTCAGATAAAATAAATCCTGAACCCAAAGCACTCAAGATTTATTTTTTGGGCGGACAACCCAACGGAAAACCAGGCTTCTCTGCTCACTCTGACCATAGAGTCATACAAATGAAGGGCTGGAAGGGACCTCAAGAGGCCCTCAAGTCCAGCCCCCCTGTGCTGAGGCAGGACCAAGTAAACTTTAGACCATCCCTCACGGGTGTTTGTCCGACTTGTTCTTAAAAATCTCCAAGGAAGGCGATTCCACAACTTCCCTTGGAAGCGTATTCCAGAACTTACTGTCATTATTGTTAGAAAGTTCTTCCTAATAGCTAACCTAAATCTCTCTTACCCCACTGATACTCCAGCCCAAGGGAGGCTGACTTAACTCCAGCCACTGCATTAGCCCTGGGACCACTGCTCCTGGGGCCAGCCAGCTGCTCCGGCGGTCCAAGGGTCGCTGCTCTGCTGGCCCTGGGGCTGACTACTGGCCAGCTGCTCTTGTGGCAGGGGCTGACAGCCGCTGGTCCAGCGCTTCGGGGGCTGACCCACTCCCGGCCGCTGCTTCAGCCCTCGGGCTACTGCTCCACCAGTCCTGGGGCTGACAGCTGCTCCAGCCCTGCCCCGGAATCAGTCCTGGAGGTCCCGGAATCATATCCTTAGCATTTTACAAAAGTAGGTAAGGATTATTATCCCCATTTTACAGATGGAGGTACAGAGAGTTTAGCTGACTGGCCCAGGCTCCCATGTAAACCAGTAGCAGAATCTCAACTAAAAGTCAGGTCTCCTGACTCCCAGACCCATCCTCTAACCATTAGATCACACTGCCATCCCCAAAAGGAAGTATAAGCCAATTGATTTGGATAGTATGAGAACCAGCTGAACCTGGTGCAGTAAATCAGTTCTCCCTTTGAAACAGTCCCCTGCAGGCTTGACACCCTTTGCAGGCTGGGGCCTAGCAGGTATGGTTGGATCATAGAAGATTTGGATTGGAAGAGACTTCAGGTCATCTAGTCCACCCCCCCCCCCCCCGCTCAAAGCAGACCAATCCCCAACTAAATCATCCTAGCCTGGGCTTTGTCAAGCCGGGCCTCAAAAATCTTCAAGGGTGGAGATTCCACATCATGCTTTTGCTCCCTTTCTAATGTTCCTGGGCTTCCCCATTTTGTTGTGCCCCAGGGTATGTGACATACCACTGAACCTCCAGAACCATTCAGATCTCCCGTGTGTTATGGCACCATCTGGATGACTGTGTATACTGGACTTTGTGGTGCAATCTAAGGGCATGTCTACACTTACAGGTAGATCGCCACTGCTGCAATCGATGCAGCGAGTGTCGATTTAGTGTATTTGGAAAAGACACGCTAAATCGATTGTGGAGCACTCCCCCATCAATTTGTGTACTCCACCTCCCCGAGAAGCATAAGGGAAGTTGACGGGAGATGCTCCCCCGCCGACACAGCGCAGTGTAGCCACCGTGGTAAGTGGATCTAACTACATCGATTTTAGTTACGTTATTCACGTAATTGAAGTTGCATAAGTTAGTTCAGTTTACCACGGTAAATCAGGCCAGGCCTAAGGCTGCAACTAAAGGTATGTCTATGCAGCAATACATAAATAAATAAAAATCATAGCAGTGAGTGTCAGAGCCCAGGACAGCTAACAGGGGCTTGTGGGGCTAAAAGTAGCAATGTAGATGTTTGGGCTTGGATTGGAGCCTGGGCTCCGAGACTCTTGCCAGGTTTCTGAGCCCTGGCTCCATACTGAGCCCAAATGTCTACACTGCTATTTTCAGCTCTGCATCGTGCTTGAGTCAGTTGACCCAGGCTTTGAGATTTGCTGCTGCAGGTCTTTTTTGTTTTGGGTTTTTTTTCCGCTGTGTAGATGTGCCCTAAATAGGAACAGCAGAGAGACCACCGGATCCCCTAGTTCCCAATTTTTAATACAGAGGAACAGGCACTAAGGGCCCCTTCTACAAAAAGCAACTCTGTGTATTGAGCAGTCCCTTTAAAGTAATCCCAAGATTTCCAGTTTTATTTAGTTCTACCTTTAAAGACCTATCTTCGTGGTGACTGATCTGCTGGTTCCTTAGTTGACCTGTAATACCCTTTTCACTGTATGTTTTGAATCTAAAAATTAGCCATCTATAGGGTAAGATTTCACACATACAGATAATAAGGGTCTGGTCCTGGTGCCTTTCCTTGCCTGGAACGCCCATTAACTTTGCTGGAAGCAAACTAGATTTTTGCACTTTTTGTTGAGTGACATGCAAGGCGGCTGCCATTGGTCGGTGCTACAGCTCAGTCCTGAGATGAACTGAAAGACTATAGGGGTTCCAGTGAGGGGGCAGCCATGCTGGGTCATGGATCAGGATGCTGTGCCGTCAACAAAGGCTACAGTGGGCACCCCTCCTCTCTAGTACAGATCCCATCCCCCATTCGCATCCAGGCTCTCAATCACCTTGCCCTCTAGCAGAACTCTTCCACTGGCCTTTTCACTCAAATAGCCTCCATTTCTCATTGGCTGGACACAACTTTTCATTTTAAATGAGGGGAATACTTTTTCAGTCATGTCCACCGAGACAGAGAGAGAGCAGCCATTTCCCAAACAGGCCACACATCCTGGGCCACTGGTATCAAACACTTAAAAAGCTTTTTTTTTTTTTTTTTATAGGCCTTCATTACACATGTTTGAATACATCTCATCGCATGGAAGGGACAGTCCCTGACTGGTGTAAATGGACATAGCTACACTAAAATCCATAGAGCTACAGAGATTTAGGCCGAGCTGAGGATCTGGCCTCAAATATTCAGTTCATCTATGCTGGTGCCTGTTTATTTCTACTGTGACCCATCAGGATGGCTGTAGCCTTCATCAGCTTGCTAGATCAACACTGTCATGTGGGTTGTGTTTTTTTTTAATTACTTTATTTTCTTTAAGGCAACTGACCTTCATTGGGTGCAATGACGGAAACGTGCCAAGACATCCTGCTGACGATCTTGGAGGAGCTGGTAGAGGGA
Source organism: Mauremys reevesii (assembly GCF_016161935.1). Classification (NCBI taxonomy): domain Eukaryota; kingdom Metazoa; phylum Chordata; order Testudines; family Geoemydidae; genus Mauremys; species Mauremys reevesii. The sequence continues at coordinate 57,137,438 of NC_052625.1, read as the reverse complement.
CAGAGAAAGAAGTTTAAATTGAAACTCAGTGACATTCAACTGAGGAAGGGCTATGCAAACATTCCCACGGGACATCTGGAGAAAGCTGATGTAACGGACATGGTTGATCTGCTGATTAGATACTACCAACAGGAGTATGCTATGGAGGTGGTGATAAACGTGCTGGATCAAATCAATGATAAGGATCTGGCTGAAAGGTTGAGAAGAAAGTCAGCTGAAGGTGGGTGGTGATTAGGATGATATCTAACCCCTGTCTGTAAGTATAGATAGAGATGAAAGGTAGGAGCCAGATTCTGTGTTTTAGTGCAGCCCCTTGGCATTGCAGTCCTGGTGCAAGGTGGCCCTAAAGCCACAGGAGATTGTCCTGGTGTAGGGTGATCCTTCAGCGGTACAGAGCCTTGCCTTCTCCAATATAAACACATAGCAACGTCTATGTTTAAAAAACAAATCTCCCCAAAATAAAACACTCCACGGCACATCCATCTTCCCCCCTGGAGAGAGACAGAGAGAGAACGAACCACACATGGGAGATGTTAGTCATCTCAATGCACTACTGGGAGGTGTTCTGGTGCTGTGATGACAAGGAAGGTATCAGAACGTAGCCAGAAGGCAATAGAGGCTCCTAGGCTACCTCTGCTCCTGGCTGTTAATGAAAGGAGTGGCTGGGGCTTCTTTGTACCCTAACAATCCCTAATTGTCATACTAGCCCTTAAGGCCATTTTCAAACTCCTTGCTGGATTGCACTGTGAATTTTTTAGAGACAGCTCCGGCTCTGGGCCCATATGTCTGTATCATTATAGAGTTGTCATAGATATGACATATATACTCTGATAGCACGTCTGGGAATCAAGACATGATGCATTGTGTCTTTTCTTTCAGTATGGAAAACCAGACCTGTTTCTGTAAAGCCCCCTGACATCGGTAAGTTTGTGCACTAGTTCATACTGTTGAAAAACTACATGGGTATCAATCTTTTTAAAAGCTTATTTTTCTTTTAAGTCTGAGGACTAGCAAAGTGATATGAAATACAGTGGCACGTGCATGGATGTGCTTGAATTCAGTGCAACTCCATTTACAGTAAAGTAAAATGGAAGGTCAGAATGCATCAAAATGTTCAGCTTCCAAGTCTGCTTATACTGAAACTTCCTCTTAGACTGAAGTGGTTCAGTGGAAACAAAAGGGCTTTGCTCTAAGAGAGTTCCACTGGACCTGGATGTGCCAGGTATTTGCCCAGTACAGTTTGTCTAGGTGTAAATCTGAAATGGATTTTGGGAAGATCTCTGAACTGTAAGGAAATTGGATCCACATCTGAGCTTTGCAGCTCAGGCCATCTTTACTGTAAAATGTCCTCTAAAAATGACTGTTTCTGTCTTAGTGATATATTTAAGGATATGTTCTTAAATGGACTAGAATTCTGGTAATCTGTTCTCGTCTCTTTTCCAGACCACAGAGCGAACTATGTGGCCTCCGTGAAGGAAAAATTTAGAAGAGTGAAGGATTATAATTCCAGGCCAGGAGAATGGGTGTCTTTGGAAGACCGCTACACAAAGCTCTTTATAGTAAAAAAACACCATCAAACAGAAGATAAAGAACATGAGCTACTCTCTAGAGGAAAAAGACACATGGATATCATGAGGAAGCCGAGCAGCTTTGTGAACTCCCATGTTAATGTGGAACATCTTTTTGACACATTATCAGATGGCACAATAACCAGAAAAGTGATCTTACAAGGAATAGCAGGGATTGGAAAGACCGCTACAGTTGGCAAAATTATGTATGATTGGTCATCTGGGAGGCTTTACCAGGGCAGATTTGATTATGTTTTTCATTGGAGCTGCAGGGAGCTAAACCAAAGAACAGAAAAACTGAGCCTAGCTCAATTAATTTTACAAAACTGGGGACATCCAAAGCCAGAGATAGGAGAAATTTTGTCTTGCCCAGAAAAAGTCTTGTTCATCATCGACGGCTTTGATGAACTCAGGTTTCCTGAGGATTATGATAAAAGTAAAAGCTTATCCTGTGATTTGGACACGCCTCACTCAACAGCAGCAGCTGTGGTGGAAAGTCTCCTCAGCAGCCAGAGCCTTTCAGAAGCATGCCTTCTTGTCACAACGAGACCCTTAGCCATAGGAATGCTGGAGACCCATATGGAAGCCGACCTCTGGGCAGAGATTGTGGGCTTCTTGGAGGAAGACAGAAAGGAGTTTTTCAAGAAGTTCTTCAAAGATGAAGAGAAAGCAGCTTTTGCCTACAGTTATATTCAAGAAAATGATGTAGTGTTCACCATGTGTTTCGTCCCCCTCATCTGCTGGATTGTCTGTACAACCCTGAGCCTTCAATTGAGGTATAGCAAAGAGCTCAATCCGAAGGTGAGCACAACCACCGAAATATTTACCTATTTTGTGGCCACTTTATTGCAGTCCCATGGTCGTGCACAGACATCCACACAAGACCTTTTTCACAACCTTGGATCATTGGCCTATGGTGGTGTGAGGGACCAGAAAGTGCTGTTTGATGAGAGTATGCTGAGAAAGTGTAACTTGGAGGTGTCAAAAGGCCCATCAACTTTCCTCACGGAATTGCTGCAGGCAGATATTTTTGTGGAAACTATCTATAGCTTTGTGCATTTGACTGTGCAGGAACTGTTTGCTGCCTTGTTCACCTTCTGGAACAAGGAGAAAGCTTCTGAGCTCTTGAAAGAAGCCTTTGTGGAGAATAAAAGCCATTTGATCTTAACTGTTCGCTTTCTGTTTGGTTTGAACAATGACAAGTCACTAAAGCCTTTGAAAAGGTACTATGAAACCAGCATGGGCATCTCAACGGATGAGCTGCTGAAATGGACTAAGAAGGCATTGCTTATTTGCCAGGAACAGGGCGAGGAGAGCCGTCTCCTCCTGGAGCTGTTGCATTGTTTGTTTGAGATTCAGGATGAGGAGTTTGTTAGAAGTGCTTTGGAGGAGATGAAGGAAGTGGTCTTCCTGGAGAACAGTCTAGGGCAGGATGACCAACAGGTGATCCTGTACAGTCTGCAGCATGCCAAGGAATTGAGTCAGCTGAAATTGGGCAGTCTGAAAGAGAGGGACATGATCAAACTGGTTCCGTTGCTAGGGAAATGCAAACAGATCCAGTAAGTACCATCAATGTGACCAAACTTTAGCAGAGTTCACAATATTCTGATCTCACTTGTCTCAGTGTGAACAAGGAGTAACTTCACAGAAGCTAGTGGAGTTACACTGCTATTAGTGAGGTCAGAATCGGGTCCAATAATGTTAATAAGGTGAAACCCAGGGCAAAATTTTGCCTGAAAAATCCTTGTTACTTGTGGTTATATATGAGCCAGCAAGAAACCTCACAAAATAAGTTGAGTTTTCAGGGTTTGCAGTTAAATAGCGCCTCCCCACATCTGGACTCCTTGGATATGTCCAGTTCGGAGCTGGAAATATCCAGACAACATGCCAACTCCGCTCCTGCTCCTGCGCTAATATTAGCAAAGTATCCAAGCCCGCCGCCCCTTTGGGTCCATACTTGGGGTACTAGTCCATGCTGCCACCTATGTCCCAATGTCCACATTGCTATTTTTGGCATGCTAGCTCGAGAAGAGCTAGCATGTGTCTGTCTACCTGGGCTGAGAGACACACTCCCAGCTGCAGTGTAGACATATCCATTGAGAGATAGTAAGCATGGAAAGCCTCTGTCATTTTTAGTCACTCTTCAGAGAGCTTCCTATTAAGACCCTTATCCAAACATATTCAGTTATCTGCCCTCTTCTTCTCTTCACTTGTCTCCAGTGCTCATCCTTCATCCCAGCCCAACCAAATCCTCGTCCTTTCCTTCCCAGCCTTACCCTTCTCTCTTCCCAAATGGCACTGCATCTCCAATGCCTAGCCTCCTGCTCCTCTTCTGTAACCCCCAAGTTCCACATCCTTCCCCTCCCATTCCCTTACCCCGACAAGGACACCTGCCTCTTCTGGTCCCATCATGGGATATCATCAGCTCCTCAGTCTCTCTACTCAGCCCAGATCCAATTGTTAATTCATAAACTACATACTGTGTAGTGCTCCTTCACTCTGATATTTTCTGTATCTGATATAAGACTACTACATATTGTACACTAGACCAAAACTCCGTGGTAGTCCATTGCAATCATTCCTGTGATAACATCCATCTCTGTCCTGAACGGTCTTCCGGATTAGCAGAGCATCTACTCCTGTAGCCTCCTATACAGATATTAACACTGCTAAATCTGTTTTTCTCCCTGTAGTTTTAACGCCTCTGGAATCTCATTGTCTACGGTACTCAAGGTGTGTGCTCACCTTTTACAAAAGCTTAGAATGACCAGACTGCACGTGGACCACGAAGCAGAAGACGAAATGTATTTTACAGTGGAAGCGAGCTGTGAAAGGGGCCCTTGCACGTAAATACAACTATTTGTCTCACTCACTCCTAGAGACAATCTAGAGAGAGAACCTTAGCAGAGAACACTGCAGTATGGCTCCTATGGCTTTGGAGAGTGACTGTAGAATCATATGCTATTTCTATAAAAGGCAGCCAGAGCAGAATAGTTGTGCTCCTTTGATATCTGATGGCAAGAGAGTTGAAAGAGAAGCTAGCAATAGTGTACTTTCCATTGGTTAGTAGAACCTGGCCTTTCCATCTGTAGTCCATTTCACACTCATATGGGATAAAAGTGATCATGAAATTAAATTAATGAATCTAAGGAATGGCAGGAGAGCAAACAGCAGAATAAAGACAATGGACTTTAGAAAACTCAGAATTGGTAGGTGAGATCCCATGGAAAAAAAGTACAGGAGAGTTGGCGGTTTTTTGAAGAGACATTATTAAGGACACAAGAGCAAACTATCCCAGTGCATACAGAAGATAGGAAGTAAGCTCTGGCTTAACCAGATCTTCAACAACCTGGAACTCAAAAGAGTTATACAAAAAGTGGAAACTTGGTCAATTATGAAAGATGAATATAAAATTAAAACACAAGTATGTAGGAACAAAATTAGAAAGACCAAGGCAAAAAACAAGATTAAACTAGAGTAACTACATGAGAAGCCAGAGGAAGACCAAGGACAGAGTAGGTTCATTACTCAATGGGGACGGAAAGATAACAGAAAATACAACAATAGCCTCAGTGTTAAATGCCTTTTTTGTTTTGTTTTGTTTCAGTTTTCAACAAAAAAAGTTAGCTGTGATTGGATGATTAACCTAAGGAACATCAGTGTAAATGGGGTAGAATCTGAGGCTAAAATAGGAATGAACAAGTTAAGAATTACTTAGACAAGTTAGGCCAGGTCTACACTACAGGCCTATATTAGTATAATTACATTGCTCAGAGTGTGAAAAATCTACATTCCTGAGCAACGCAGTTATACAAACCGAACCCCCCGTGTAGACAGCACTATGTCAATGGGATAGTTTCTCCTGTTGACATAGCTACCCCCTCTCGGGGAGGTGGGTTAACGACACCAGTGGGAGAAGCTCTCCTGTTAGCATAGCAGAATCTTCACTAAAATGCTACATCGGTGCAGCTATGCTGCCGTAGCACTGTATGTGAAGACAGGCCCTTAAATGGCTTCAGATTGAAAGGCTGTGATGAAATATGGCCTACAGCACTAAAGAGATCTCTGAGCCATTAGCAATTATCTCTGAGAATTTGTGGGAGACAGGATAGATCCCAGAGGACTGGAAAAGGGCAAATATAGTGCTAATCCACGAAAAGGGGACTAAGGACAGACCAGTCATCTTAACTTCGGTATCCAGAAAGATGAGCAAATAATCAAACAATCAATTTGCAAACACCTAGAAAATAATAAGTTGATAAGGAGCAGTCAACATGGATTTATGAGGAGCAAATCATGTCAAACTAACCTAATATCCTTCTTTGACAGGGTAACAAGCCTTATGGATAGGGGAAAGCAGTAGATGTGGTATATCTTGACTTTAATAAGGCTTTTGATGATGTCTCACATGACTTTCTCATAAACAAACTAGGGAAATACAGCCTAGATGGAGCTATAAGGTAGACGCACAATTGGTTGGAAAAGCGTGTTCAGAGAGTAATTATCAATGGTTCACAATCAAGCTGGAAGGGCATATCAAGTGGGGTCCTGCAGGGAAGTGTCCTAGGTCTGGTTCTATTCAATATCTTCATAATTTATTTGGATAATGGAGCACACTTATAAAGTTTATGGATGATTCCAAGCTGGGAGGGGTGCAAGTGCTTTGGAGGACTGGTTTAGAATTCAAACTGATCTTGACAAATTGGAGTAAGGGTCTTAAATAAATAATATGAAATTCAATAAGGAAAAATGCAAAGTACTCCACTTAGGCAGAATAAGCAGTTACACAAATATAGGGGAAATGATTGCCTAGGAAGGAAGACTGCAAAAAAGGGTCTGGGGGTTATAGTGGATCACAAGCTAAATATGGGTCAACAATGTGTGGCAAATTGCCGGTACTGTTATGCTGGGTCTCGTGCTTTCTCTTCACTGGGGAAGGTTCAGGGCGCCATTGCTTGCCTCTGAACCGGTATTTTTAATTACCCCACTAGTGTCCTTGAGGAGTGGAGTGGAGAGGGAGGGACCTGGGCCCACCCTCTTCTCCAGGTCCCAACCCAGGGGCCCTGAGGTTAGCGGTGAACAACTTGTACTGGTGGTTCCTTCCCCTGGGTTACTTCCCTCTCCTGCCCTTCAGCTTGTGGAGGGGCTTCTTGCCTTCCTTCTACACAAGCCAGGTGCCCCTTACCTAGGGTTTTTGGACTTCTCAGCCCACCGCAGCACTCTTCCAAACTTTCCTTTTGTCTCTCTTCAAAACTGTTCTCTGCTTCAACCAAATCTTCCTGCTCCAACAACTCACCCTGTCTGACCTGAAGCAGGGGGTTTATATCATGTGACTCACTGATGGTGCTCTAATTGGCTTCAGGTGCTCTAATTGGCTTCAGGTGCTCTAGTTAATTTATAGCAAACCTTCCACCCCTTGCAGGGAATAAGGCTCCCTGCTAACACTCTCCTGCTGCCCTCTGGCCATGCTGTATCACAAATGTAATACTGCTGCAAAAAAAATGAACATAATTCTGGGATGTATTTGCAGGACTGTTGTAAGCAAGACACAAGAAATAATTCTTCCACTCTACTCTGCATTGATAAAGCCTCAATTGCAGTATTGTGTCCAGTTCTGGGCACCATACTTTGGGAAAGATGTGGACAAATTGGAGAAAGTCCAGAGGAGAGCAACAAAAATGATTCAGGGTCTAGAAAATATGGCCTATGAGGAAAGATTGAGGAAAAAAATGGGTTTGTTTAGTGTGAAGAAGAGAGGACTGAGGGGGGACGTAACAGCCTTCAAGTATCTAAAGGTGGTATAAAGAGGAGGGTGATAAATTGTTCTCCTTAACCACTAAGGACAGGACAGGACAAGAAGTAATGGGCTTAAATTGCGGCAAGGGAGATTTAGGTTAAACATTAAGAGAAACTTGCTAACTATATGGGTAGTTAAGCTCTGGAATAAATTGCCTAGGGAGGATGTGGAATTTCCATCACTGGAGATTTTTAAGAACAGGTTTGACAAACACTTGTCATGGATGGTCTAGATAAGACTTAGTCCTACCTCAGTGCAGGAGACTGGACTAGATGACCTGTTGAGGTCCCTTCCTGCCTATATTTCTATGATAAAATCACATCTGTATGCAAAAGGACAGCCCTAGATCAGTGCACCACGTAATTCCACTTAAGCCTTATTTTGGTGGATTTATCTGAGATGTAGAACTTATGCTGGCCCTCTGCACAGGAGAGAAGTTCACCCTGCGAACTCCTGAGTTCTAATCCCAGTGCTGCTGCTGAATCACTGCGAGGGGCCCTGGGCAAGTTGCTTAACCTCGCTGTCTCCATTTTGATTTATCTGTAACATGAGATGGATCTGTCGTGAAGATGAATGCCTGTGAAGTGCATTCATGATGGAAAGCTCCATATATGTAAGTGCTACATGTTATCATCATCTCTGTATTTTAATGAGATACCTAGTTCATGACAAAGTTTATCAGGCACTAGTCCCAGTTGACAGCCCCATCTTAATTCTGCCAATGCATCACAACTTGGTACGGCTCAGTGTTTCTAATGGCCTTCCTCAAATGCAAGGTGCCCTGGTGGGGAAGAGCTGCTGTGTCATAGCTTGCTGCATGTTCACTCAGTCAGTGAAATTCCCACCCCATGCAGGGAGCCAGCACGAATCCTGTGCACCTCCTTGTTCCTCTGCACAGGGGTGAATTTCATGCCTAGCTAGTGTTGATCTCGTCAAGATCACAGAGCTGTTTTGAATAGCGGAGCAATGTAAAGAATCATAGAACTGTAAGATTAGAAGGGATCTCAAGGGTCATATAGTCTAGCTGCCTGCCAAGATGCAGGATTTGTTGTGTCTCAAAGAAGTGGTTTTTCTAAGTCAGAATTTTGTTTTATTTGTCTTTGTAGTGAATGCAGATGATGATGTTAGAGGTGACCTTCTTGAAAAGGAAAAAAAAATTGGACTTTTTTTTTTTTACCCACTGTTTTTCCAAAAAAAAATGTGCTTGCATTTATTTTGGAAATATCCAAATATCAAATCTAGTTCTTCTCAGGTTTCGGTGGATGACCCATTGGAGGTCTCAGAGATATGGATAGTGATTCCTTTCAGCCCTTGCTTAGTGGGCCTGGGGTATTAACAAAGAGAAGTTTGCTTGCACATGTCTCTGCATTTGAGTTAAATAGCTGTTAGTTAAAAGTCCTGTACTTTTATTAACCTGAATTTTTAAAAAAGTCACTTCCTCTCACAATGAGTTTTCACTTGCATGGTGTCTTTAATGGCGTAAGGCTAACAGTTCTCCAGTTGACCATAGAATCTTAGAGGAAGAATTGGGTAGACAAGACCTAAATTTCGATGTCATAACAGAAAAAAACATCGTTCATTTCAAAACACCATGTGGGTCTCCTTCATACATAAAATTATTTTTTTTAAAAGGTCACTAGCCCAGTTGTCCCCCTCCCCCACTTCCTATTCCTTTGCTGGTCACCTCAGAGCGGTAAAACCATTCAATTTCATATTAGCCAAGTGGAGACCACACTGGTTTTGCCCTGACATTTCTCATTTTATTTTCCTACTCTGTCAAAACCTCTAAGTAAGGTGATATCATTCTGCTTACAGAATAACTTTAGATAACTTTCCTGAAGACACTGCCATTGCGATTTGTGACCACGTTATTCCAGCTCACCCTGGCATTGTCACCCTTGATGTGAACGGGATTCGGGGAAGCAAGGAATTTGTAAATAGCCTGAAGAACAGTCTTCTGGACTCGGACTGCAGACTGGAATCAGTGGGGTAAATGGACATTTGTCATTTCAAGTTATCAGACAGACTCACCAGTTCTCAGGGGACCTGCCATATCCTTCCTCTCATAGAAACCGAGCCAGGTTCTTCCTGATGATAAGCATCCATTTATTTCAATTTCATACTTTAGCACAGAAGCGGGTTATCTTGTGAGGGTCAGGAAGGTGTTTACAGATGGTTTGATTCAATTTTATTTTCTGCCAAGCTTCAACATTGAGAACCCCAGACTCCAGGCTTTCCAGGACATCTGCCAACATCTTGCTACTTGCCGTAGCCCGAGAAAATTCCTCTTATTCCGAAGGTATGAGGAGGATGCAATACATTTTGGATATGAGGCAAAGGATGAGGAGAAGAGTGGCAAAAGGTACATTTTAATTTATTCTTCTTCCTTTGTCTCTTGTTGAAATAATAGAAGGATGGGGGTGTCACTGGGACCTCAAGAAGTGGATCTAGCTTTAATAAAATAACGTCACAGGAGCTTTCTTTATAGGGGGTTTACATGTATTTTCATCCTTCCCCGTACTAAGACAGGACATAGTCAAAAAATGGCGAGATTGCACACTGAAACCTCTGGCTGTGAAATTTCAATCTTCACAGGTTTGGTCTCAGCATATGAGGGTGAACAGTCTCAGCATCCAGATTCACAGTGCCTGTAGCATTCAGCATGTAAATGGACTGCCTAAAAGTTCCAATATCCTGCTCTCAATTTCCTGGTTTGATTATCCTGGTTTTTAGGTCATAAGGTAGCAGTCCCCTTTGACAGACTTCAGCCTGACCAGCATACATAAGGCACCCCTGTTTCAGAATACAACATACCCCTGCCCTGGCCCAGACTCCACTTTCCTCACCAAGCCTTGCATATTTTTTTCAGGATCAAATCAGGGCAATTAATTCCTGCTTTTTGTGGCTAATTGTTGTCATGGCAACCTCCCACTTATTTCCAGGTCTCAGCACAATTTAATTCCCAAAGAAAGGGAAAAAGGAACTAGCACAGGAAAATGCTGCAGAATAAAGAGACATAAAGACGGGGATGAGGGAGGGAGAGAGAAGACAGTCTCTCAAACTCCATTTGTATCTATTTACTCAGGCCTTGTCTACACTATGCAGTTTTTTTGATGCAAGTTATGCCGACATAAAACCACTGCTTTAATTAAACCGCTGTTGCATGTCCACACTATGCTCCTTGTGTTGGTGGAGCACATCCACACTAGTAGCTCTTGCATCGACACAGAAAGCAGCGCACTGTGGGTAGCTATCCCACTGTGCGTCTGGCTGTAGGGTGCTTTGGGAAGGGTTTGCACACATATCCCCACCAGTCTCGCCTCCCTCCCCAGCTCTGCGCAGCAGTATTCCCCCCACAGCAATAGCCTGTCCTGCCTTCCTTGTTGCAGTGTTCCTAGTGCTGGGGAGAGCAGGATTCCACATTAATGACTTTGTGATTCCCTCCAAGTTCTCCCACAGCTTCCTCTTCCCACAGAACAAGATGATCTACCCCTGCCCTGTAGTCCAGGGATGAGTGTGTTTGCTGCCAGGAGCCAGCGTACTCAACTGGACAGTAGCTATGTGAGCTCTCCATGCTGAGGAATGTCAGCACTTCCCCAGGGTTTTGAAAGGGGAGGGGTACATGCCTGTGTAGCTGAATACAGGGCAGTGGCATTCAAAACAGTGAGCAGAGTGGTCACAGCGGGCATTGTGGGATACTTCCTGGAGGTCAATTACAGTGACTTAACAAATTCAGTGTCTACACTGATGCTTTGTCGTCCTAACTTTGCCGCCAAACGCTCTATGCCATCAGGGTGGTTTTATTTTGTCGCCAAATGGGAGTTTTGCTGCCAAAAGTAGCATTGTAGTATGTATGCCTCTAGCTTGAGAACATCAGGTGGGAGACATTTTTTGGAGTCATCTAGTTGAGATGTGGTGAATGGAACCAGATTTCTGAACTTATAGTTACATCTGAAAGGTGGTTTAACATTAAAGTAAAAATGCCTGACCAGCATGATTGGTCTGCAGTGATCTTCTTTAGGTTCCTCAGAGGCTCTAAATAATGAACTTTAGTTCAACAGAGTGCTGATGAGCTTCGCCATACAGTACCCCAGTACAACCACGAAACCATGCAAAATAAATTCTTCATGAACCGACTCCTTTCCAGTGGACCTTCTGTAGCATTAGCATGTCCCCTAAGGCAGTATGTAACCCACGCCCACTCAGTGTAGTGCTTTGTCCCCTTTTAGTGGTGACTGACCCACATATCCAGGTTGATGAGCCTGCTACATCTTGGCCTAACAGAGCCAGACCTTTTAGCTCAGGCGACAGAGCTCATATTTGTAAGATCCAGAGGTTGTTGGTTTGATCCTTGCTTATGATGACCCACCCAGGGGCACAGCATTACCACTGGTGTGTATTCCCAGATACCAGCAGTGCAGATTAGGTTCCTAAAGCACTTCAGGCGTTGACACACCTACCCAGGAACTTATATGTACTTTCAACTTTAACTTCATCTGAGCAATATTGGGTGGGTTGGTTGGTTGGTTTTTGGTCAAGAATACGTAAATATAGATCTAGAAATTTTAGAAACATGGGCAAAACATAACCAAGTGAGATTCTATTTGAAAACATGCAATTGAATACATCTGGGGGAAATCATCTGAAACAGAGATGTTAAATGGTCAGGAAATGGTAATGCTAAAAGAGACTTGAGAGAGAAAGGAGAGCAATTTAGACATGAGTTTGCAGTATGATATGCTAGAAAAGGGCAGTGCAATTTTGGGGGCTGCGTACACAGAGGCATCATACCCTAGGATTTTCAGACACTGAGCTTCTTTAAATTTGTAACTTGAGTCACTGTAAGGTTATTGTTATGAATAATAGTTGATTAAAATAATGGCATTTCTATTGCTCCTTTCACCAGATTATCTCCAGATATGGAAACAGCTGTGGAAGAAGAAATGGAAGAGCCATGCAGTAATTCTTTTAGCACCTATTTTCTATAGTTATGATGTAATCTTTTTCACTTTCTTTTATCCAGACTCCAAAAGAAAAAGAAGAATCAAAAGAGAAAGGGAAAGAATGAGGCACAGAAAAAGTGTTTTCCCTGGCCATGTTTAATAAGGAAAACGAGTGAGAAAAAGGAAAAGAAAAAAGACTGCATGTAACTATTCCCTTCCCCTTTTTCATGGCTCTTTCTTGAAATATTTTCAATAGGTCAGTGTAGTAAGATAGAAGTCCCTAATACATTTACCCACAAAGGGACAGATACCAGATCCAAATGAGATTAAATGATATACTCTTGTAAGGAAAAAATAAACTGCAGAAGGACTCGAATCAAAACCCATGCATGAACTTCAGGAAATTTCAGACCTGGTTCCAAACTTCATGATTTGTGCCCATCGCTATATTAAGTAAACCTAAATCCAGGATCTGCAATCCCACAAACTTTGGGAACATCTAGATCCAAATTTGCAGTTCAGTCCCATCTCTGAAATACTGGCAGAGAAGAAAGAAAAAATGTTTCTTTAGTTATTTTCCTTGGTCACATTATTATTATTATTATTATTTATTTATGTGTTTGTTTGTTTGTTTGCAACAGTGCCCATAATGTGCTAGGTAGAGCTGGGAGAAATTGTTTGTAAAAACCTTTTTTTTGGCAGAAAATACAGATTTTGGGAAAGAGACATTTCATCAATTCATTTTGACATATTTTGTTTCAACATTTTTTAAACAAAATGTTTAAATGTTTTGGTTTAAAACAACTTTTCAATTCAAATTTCCTTTTAATATATTTTTTTAAAATATGTGAAATGCTCAAAAACGAAACAAAATGTTTCATTTTGGGTTGAACAAAACACAAAATAATTGTTCAACCTGAAACAATTTTTTCCAGCTTTTCAATTTGCTAAAAATTTTATTTTTGCCTCTATGTAAACTAATTTTTTTGGAAATGCCAGTGAACCAGAAAATCCATTATTCTCCCACCTCTTGTGCTAGGTGCTTTCTAGACATACAAAGGGACAGCCTCTGTCCCAAGGCCCTCACAGACTAAGGGCAGACAAACAAGTAGACAAAGGTCAAGGAGGAGGGGGCAACAAAATGGATTTTTCTGTACAAATCAATAAGATTTGCTAAAAGCAGCATGGCTGGTGTGTTTTAAGAGGGACTTGAAAATGGAGCGGGCAGGGCCTAGCATGAGTTCAGGAGAACTGAATGGCATGGAGGTGATTGTTTGAGGTTGGTGGACAAAGGCAGTTTAATTGTTGAAGTGGAGGGAAAGGAGACGATGCATATCTTGACCAGGGAAGGCCGCTTAATACAGAACCTTGAAGGAGGATCATGTATCATGTCGGCTCTTCCTCTATGGGTTCTCTTCCTGACTCTGCTATACTATCGGCGTGACTATGGGCTTTCACTTATGCCCAGATTTTCAGAATTGTTCTATAATGTTTAGATGCTCAGTTTTTGGGTGCTCAGATTGAGACCCCCTCTGGGCCTGATTTTCAGAGAAGCCGAGTGCCTATAGCTCCAGTTGATGTGAATGAGAGTTGTGGGTGCTTGGCTCCTCAGAAAATTCAGCTCTAACTGTTCCAAGTTGGGCATCCAAAAAAAAGGCCAATTTTGAATATTTTGGCTTTAACTGCTTTGTGCCTCCGTTTCCCCAGCTACTTTGGCAGAGTGCTTAGAGATACTCAGGTGGTAAGTGCTACCGGCGGGAAAAGAGTTGTTGTTTTTATTTATTGTTATATCTTTTATTGTTAAAATCTGCTTTTTCCATTAGTGCTGTCCTCTCCTGTCTCCCTGAAGAGTATTTTCTTGAGCTCACCAAGTGGGTCACCTCCACGTTCACTCCGCTAACCCTGTGCCTGGATGAAAATTCCATCAATGATGAGCAGATGAAAACAATATGCGAAAATCTGAACAGTACTGATTATCAGCTTCAGTCGCTGAGGTGAACAGAATCTTCTAAGGCGTCTTCCTGATATCCAGGATAGGAACATAGGAATCTGCCAGAATTGCCAAGACCAGACCAGTTCTCCATTTGGTTCAAACAATGAGGAGTCCTTGTGGCATCTTAGAGACTAACAAATTTATTTGGGCATAAGCGTTCGTGGGCTAAAACCCACTTCATTCGATGCACGGAGTGAAAAATACAGTAAGCAGAATATATATTCTAGCACATGAAAAAATGGGAGTTGCCTTACCAAGTGGAGGGTCAGTGCTAACTAGCCAATTGAGTTAAGGTGGAGGGTAAGGCAACTCCCACGAAAGCTTATGCCCAAATAAATTTGTTAGTCTCAAAGGTAGAACGAACACGGCTACCGCTCTGAAACCTGTCACCATTTGGTTCAGTGTCCTGTCTCTGACAGTGACCCGTACTAGATGCTTCTGAGGGATGAAATTTACACCAGCTGAGGATCTAGCCCCCAGTTTGATTTTCATTAAGGTCTTACACAGTGAATACCCACCAGTGGGAGTTACTCTGAGTTGTTCATAATGAGAGAGCCAGGGGTTGGTAGGGGCTCTAAAAAATACGTGTCCATGTAAGTTCAAAATATTTGCTACAGCAGTCGTCCCTCTCCAGTTTGAAATCTGGACTATCTCTGTCTATTGCTGTCTTTCAGTCCAGGGCTTGTTTAATCTTTTCTCCTTGTATCTTTCTTTTTAAAGCCTTCGCTCTTGCAGCATAACCCACAAGAGCATGGCTAATATCTGCTCGCTATTCCTCTGCAACACGGCAGTCTCCTTGGACCTGCATAGCAACCCCGTGGGGGATGAAGGAGTTAAAATACTTGCGGCGTGCCTGAGGAGTAAAAGTTGCTGCCTAGAAAAACTGAGGTACAGTCGGAGACAGATGCTCTGGTGGAACCATTGATATGAAAAACTGAGCACTGTAACTAGCACTTAGGGTGGTATCCACTAGTTTCAAAGCATAGTTACTGACATAGGCCCTGGTCCTGCAAATATTTATTCATGTGCTTAACTTTACAATCCATTTACATGGGACTGCTTTTGGTAGGCAAGGTAAGCATGTGCCTGTGGCTTGGTCTACCTAGAAAATTGTCGACTTAACTACATCTCTCAGCGGTGTGAAAAATCCGCCCCCTCCCCGAGCAATATAGTTAAGCCGACCTAACCCCCAGTGTAGACAGCACTAGATCAATGGAAGAATTTTTCCATCAACCTCGCTACCACCTATCAGGGAGGTGGATTAACTACAGCAACAGGAGAATCCCTCCTGTGGGCTTAGGTAGTATCTTCTCTGAGTGTTGGCAGGATTGGGGCCACAGTCTAAGAAACGAAGGGTCGGAAGATGGCCAGCAGAGAATTTGCTGTGTGCAAGGAGCTCTTTTGCTGGCCAAGGCTGCCTCCCTCAGACTGGCAGAAGGGTTCTTGGGATAGGGCACAGGCGGCATAGGGTTGGGGAGGCAGGGCAGAGTGGAGCCCTTCTGCACCCAGTCCTCTGAGACCTGAGCAGAAGACACACATCAATTCAACTTTTCTTTTGTGGTTATTTCAGCTTATCAAGTGCTGATCTCACAGAAGACTGTGTCCCTGCCATCACCTCTCTGTTTTCCCAGAAGAACACCCTGATTTGGCTTGACCTGAGCTTTAATAACCTCGGAGATGGTGGAGTGAAAGCCTTGTGCTCTGCCCTGAAAGATAAGGAGAGCCATCTTGAGAAGCTAATGTACGTCCAAGCTCTATTCTTTTTTCTTTTCATTTTGTTTATGCCATAAAGAGTCCTGGGTGGGTTGTTTACAAAACCGTAATGCACTCCATAATTCTTCATTTTCATCATGGTTTCAGTGATTTCAGGCAGCAGTTAGGTTTTCAAGCTCTCTGATTCTGAGTCTTTCCTCTTTCTCCCTATTGTGTAGCCTTGAAGACAATGGCATCACTAACAACTGTGAGCAGGAACTCATCCAACTCATTGAAAACACCCTGTCTCTGAAATACCTGTGCTTGGATGATAATAAGTTTACATCCACCTCCAGAACCCGCATCTATGATGTATGGGACAAGTATCATGATGATGAGGAGGAGGTGGAGGAAGACTGACTGTGAATCACAGGCACTGCACTCAATTCTCCCTTCTTGGCTGTGAAGGTAGGTGCAGATCTCGAGAACTTCAGTATATTACACAAACATGGTGCTAAGGAAAGGTACCAGAATGAAACCACTGGGATTTTTACAGTAAATTCTTTACACACTGAACAAAGTGCAACACGGGATGCAGCAGTGCAATCATTTCCTATACTGCTCTTCCTATGAGCCTCAACCCTGGCATGGATGGAGCATCTCTAAGGATGAGATGGTTACAGTCTCCATGCTCACCCAGGCCTTGGCTTTTCTGATGTGACTGGCATAAAGGGTGCCAAGCAGAGGTGATGGAAGAGAGAACAAAGGGGGCAAGAGGAAACCCACCTATACAGACCCAGAAGTTGAAATCTGAGTTTCAGAAATGACTTTATCAAGTGACCGGACATTTATAGATGGCAACTTTGCAAACTACAGTCACCTCAGAGCTGCAAGCTGGTGGTTATTCAGTACACTAAAAGAGACTAGGGCAAATAACTCTTGCTTGTGAGTAAATGTTTACTGGTTCTTGTCTATTACTGAGCAATATAGTGTAGTACAAATAGTTCCAAAATTAAAGGATAATGCAAGACATCACCTGTTTCGTGTCCAGTTTCCAGATTGTGAGCTGGGATGTGAGTTGCAGCTTTGTTCCTTAGAAGCCCATGGAGATTTCCTGCAGTTAGTTAATTCTGCCACTCTCAGGGTTAATTCATGCAAACCCCTGGTCTGTACTTTTGGCTGTTCCCCCATGTCTCCATGAGGGCACTGAGCCAGGAACATGCAGTCAGGCCCTTTACATATCCATGCTGCCATAGGGATCAGGGTCTCACTTTCCAAGGCTGCCCAGAAACCAATGGGATTTCTCTGCATATCACATCCATATGATAAAGACGGCCACTCTGAAGGTGCTTCACCTTGAACTCATGATGCAGAATAAACTCTGTGACCAGCATGGTTGCGGGTCTTTCTCACTATGTGTGGCCTGGTAGTTCTGTTTTCTCAGTACGGCCTGGCCTAGGCCAGGATTTTTTTTGTCAGTTATGCAAGTTAGAAAAAAATGCCTTGAAAATTGGTATATCTAAGGTCATTTTTAGATTCCCTGGGAATCTATACTGTGTGAGCATTTCATGTACTATGTGCTGGATAATAACAGGAGGATTCTGTTCTTATTAAACGAACCTGCCTCTTCATTAAAGCAACTGTTTATAGAACTACTCCAACCATACCTTAATGTTCCTAGCCATGTGCACACAGATTGACTTCCCAGTTTCTCCTCCAAACTCTTGTCGCCTGCAACCTATTCTCCTCCCTTCATGGTCCATGTGCATTGCTACAATGGGAATTATAGATTCCAAGGCCAGAAGAGACCATTGTGATCATCTAGTCTGACATCCCATATAACATAGGCCATAGAATTTCACCCAGTAGTTCCTGCCCCGAAGACAGTCCTACAAAGAATCAAACCCAAGAATATTAACAATAAAAATAAATTCCTTAATGTTTTGCTTTTGACTGTAACTATCACAGCTCATAAAACATCATAGTCTGTAATCTCTGCAGCTCAATACAGTGTGAGACCTCTAATGCCTTGTAAACTGGAACATGTAATGGGATTAGGACTAAAATGTACCAAGGCAGCTAATTTTTCATTCACTATTAATATTTATAGGCTCTTCTAAATATATTTCACAAGTTTCAATAACAACCTAGTAACCTGATGTGGCATTTTAGCAATTTATAATCACCTTCTGTAACAGGGATCTGAATTAATCTTTATACATCTCATTAGTATAGCTATCACAGATCTTTTACAAGGCAATTGGCTTTCAGCAGCCTTCATTTAATTTAATTTATTAATATCTCATTTATATTTCATATATGCTGTTTTAATTATTAAATTGCTTCATCTCAGAAACATAATTCTGTTATACAGCACCTACCCTGTGCTTTTAGAGCTTGAAAAATGTTAAAAGGCATTTTTGAAACAAGCGAAGGTTTTTGTTTGTTTAAAGTCAAGATCAATTTAATTTTGCTTCAGGTTCTTGTTTTTTTTTTTAAATCTGATCTTAATTTTGAGCCAGAGGTTCACAAAGTTTTTTCTTAGCAAATTAAATTGATTTTTGTTCTTTTTTTAAAATTTCTCTTTATTCTATCCTGATATAAACTTTTATAATAGAATTACAAAAGTGCGAACTATACAGGGCAGAATTATCATTAGTAGAAGCACCATTAAACAGTATTACACATTGGGTGTTGGGGGGGAGTGACCGATAAATAATCTTCTCCAATAGCACTATAGCAATATTCAGATCTTCTAGCCAGTGTAATAAATTATGATTATTAATGTCAGTGAATGATCTGAAGTACATGCCATTAAGAATAATAATTCATGTTCATAGAGCAGCCTTCATCCCAAGGATGCCAAAGCAGTTACACACAATGCACCATGAGTCCTGCTCATCCCCTTCTTCCCATTAGTTCCACTAACCTCAATGGAACTAATCACGTGAATAGAGGCTGCAGAACTGGACAGGATGCTGGGACAGGCAGAGAGATAAAAAGTGTTCAGCTGTCTTACTCTGGTGTCCTGTTCTAGAACCCCACTTAAAGATGCAGAGCTGTTTGCTAGCTGATGCTGGCAACCAGACCAGGTGGGGTCCCATTAGCACCAACTAAGGAGCATAAATACTGTAGTTCCAGAGTATCGCTGAGGCAGAAGAGAAATAAGGATAGGAACAAAGTGGTTCTGCAGAGACAGGAACAGCCAAGCTCATCTTGAGAGTATATTGTTAGTTAAATGAGCAATAAAGACAAAGCCGAGGAAAGGAGTATGTTTGGACAATACCCAGGGCGATTGCTGTGTTAGGAGCAGGATGGAAGTGCCATCCACTGAAACAGATGCTACACACAGTACCACTGAAATGGGACCATCTCTGGGTAGGGGGGAATGCAAGACAGGGTATCAGACAGCACACAGAGCATTGCACAACAGGGCAGGGAGAGACAGTTGTGACCACAAAGAACCAGGGATGCCCCATTCCAAAATATGTAATGAGATCTTGAGGGTCTGTTTTTCAGCACTAAGAGCAGCAAGCAAAGACCTAATCTGTGTGTAACTACTGTGACTGCCTGCATAGATTTGGGGATTTGAAGGTGCTGTAGCAGTAAGTGTGCCTGCAGTTGCACATATTCCAAGGCACCTAAGCTTTGAAAATCAGGCCTTTGCCGTCCAGGTAGAGGAGACAAGACTTCATCTTTTTAAATATCCCATCTGAAAAATCCACACGGCATGCACTCAACTTACTGTATCTACTTCAGGCTGGAAACGGGCTGAGTCCCCCTACCGTGGTTGGTGCCTGAGGTTTCATGGAGTCTAGGAATCCAGCTCTGATGCTGAGACCACCAAGCTCCATCCTGGAGAAAGATCTTCCTCCTCTCACCGGAGTAATGTTCAGGCAAGAGGCCCAATCCTGCACCCACTGAGGTCAATGGATATTTTGCCATTGACTTCTAATGAGAGCAGCAAATGAATACATCTCTGTAACAATGCCAGGGTCAGCTCTCCTCCAGGAAAACCAGGTGGGAGGAATTCTCGGCAAGAGTCCCCTCACAGTGTTTCCTATCAGATTACTCCATCGTGGGTTTCTATCCCCCCTCCTCCTACAGCATATGCGGGTGGTTCCTTCCACCCTCGGGACCAGCAACTCCCTTGACAGGCACCAGAAGTAAAGGGCCACTGCTGCAGTCTCTGTTCCTCTGCACTTCCTCCTGGCCCCCTGCTGCTCTTCCCTGGCTCCGTCAGCAGCTTCCCCTAGCACCCTGAGCAGAAGGCATCCCATTCAGAAAGGAATGTTGTCCTAGGTATGTCATGTTCTGAGCAGAGTTCCCACGAGGGAGGGAGGGATGAAGGGTGTGTGTGTGTGTGTGTTTCCCCACCTCTACTTCAGACCCTCCCACCCCACTGTGTACAGATCCTCAGACCTAAGAAGGGTTCTCTGCAAGGCCCGGGGTAGTGTGGGGACAGGTGTGATGATCCCTTCACAGCGATTCCCTCTGTATGGAGAGCTGGGGTGCCTAATTGTCTTAATCCCTGCGAACAGGCTGTACTTGCTAATCGTGCATGTGTCACTCTGCATTAAATCAGCTAGGGACATGAGTCTCCCTTGGGAGCTGTTTGCTGTGATGTGAGTAACCTCTATCAGCTAAAGCCCTCCTGCAGTGGAAGTTTTTAAACAATGCTGTGTGTTCTCTCCTGCCAGTAGCCAGCAGGGCAATGAGGGTGTTCTTTCCACGGTCACTTGCTGCTCTAGACCAGCACTTTTCAAACTTCATTGCACCGTGACCCCCTTCTGACAACAAAAATTACTACAGGACCCTAGGAGGGTCATGGAGGGCCAGAGCAGGGGGAAAGGAGGGCCAAGCCAAAGCCCAAGCTAATCTCTGGCTGAGTTACTGAACTCTTCAAATCATGGTTTAGAGACTTCAAGTTACAGAGATGCCACCATTTACTCTAGTTCAAATCAGCAAGTGACCTATGTTCCAGGCTGCAGAGGAAGGTGAAAACCCTCCAGGGTCTCTGGCAATCTGGCTTGGGGTAAAATTCCTGGTCAACCCCAAATATGGTGATCAGTTAGCATGTGGGGGAGACCCACAATCCAGCCACCTGGTAAAGAATTCCAATAACCCAGAGCCCTCTCCATGTAGTGTCTCCTTTCTAGCCGTTGGAGATATTTGCCAATAGCAGATGTGGCTGTGCCAATGTAGGCAACCTAATCATCTGTGACCGGTGCCTTTTGAGTATTAAATACACTGCAGAATCCTTGGGCTTGAACTACTACGGCACCTCCTTTGAGTACCATTGCAGCCAGTACAAAGGACTCTGGGCATTAAAAACACCCACTGTACCCAAGCAGTGAGAGGATCCCTTTAAAACTGAGGAAATGACAGTAAGAGGGCTGCTGAATTGGGTGGGTGACAGGGAAGAAGGGAGCAAGGAGTGATTGATTCAGGAAGGCATCAAATCCCATCTCCACCTACCAGACTGGAGGGCATCCACATTGAGCCCCCATGTCTATTAGACACACCAAACCATGACACAAACCTGCAGGCAATGAGAACGAGCCCACGTGCACTGCTACTTGGTGGCTTCTGCAGCAACCTCAGCTCCCACGTTTGAGACTTTTCTAGCGTCAGTGCTGTAAGTTGTAGATTCCCTAGGGGAGCAATGGCAGCGAGCTCTTAAAATAGGGGGATTTGAAGGCCTTCGTGAGCTAAACTCTTGAGGTAAACAGCTCACAGCCATGATAGCTTTGCTTTTGCATGGCAATGTCATACCAAAAGCAAAGGTGGGTGAAAGAAGCCCAACTGCTCCCTCTGCTGCTCATACCCAATATCTCATGGAGTCATGGCAGGTTTTTTTTTCATGCAACATATCTGGCTTTAAAAGGGGCACTTTTCATCCATGTGCCTTTTTAAATGTAGCTGTCTCACTATCACTTGTAACACCTTGGAAATACATTCTGAAATAAGATTAAATTAGAAAAAAAAATTAGACACTTGTGGACAACATCATTCTAGCAAGAATTATAGCAACACCTTCTGAAAAAGAAAAAAAATTGTTGAAAAACATTTGTGCTTTTTTGCATTTTTTCTGCCAACTCCATTCTTCAGTCCTTGCTCTTTGCTGAGGAAGGTGCCAACCAGTGCCAACTGCGGTTGTTTAGGTTACGTGAAGGCTCTTGGAATAGACTCTATGTAACATAGTGACACCACCAAATTCTGACGTGTAGGCCACTGAACAACCTTCTGATGGTTGGGCAGATCTTTGGGTATGGCTTAGCTCTGCTCAGCGCTGGAATCTGGGTGGGATAAGAGTTGCCATGTGACAGCTTTACGCTCCTCCAATCCGAGTGGCTGCCATTGGCCAGTTCAGCCCCCCATGCAAGGCAACTCTAACCTTCAATAGCGAGTAAGCCCCCCAAAGGGTGGTTACACCAGCAAGCAATTACTAAACGCTACTGCCATGCCCTCTTCCAACCCTAGCACCACACTTCTACTCCGGGGAGGCTGGGAGAGGGTGGTTTAAAGCCAATTATACCCGCTCTGCACCAGGGAAACGTTGGAGAAAATTTCAACTGCCAGGCAGATTTCCAGCCCCTGTCAAGAGTGGAGCAAAGGGGGTGGAGCACGGGTGAGAATCTGGCCTTGTCAGTAATTACTAAGGTGAGCCTTTCTGCTGAGCTTGCCAACAGCAGGCAGGGCAATCAATGTCCACTGGGAGCGTGATATTCTGTTTGTATGGATACTTATCCATTAGGAACAGGATTGAGACCCAATCAACTCATTTCACACAAGCACAGAGCCAGCAATGGTTTTACCCTCTAAAAGGCAGAACTACCGTTCATTACTGAAAACATTGCCCCCTCCCTCTCCTCTTCCCAAAATGAAGGTTCCTCTCCATTAACAATTTCATCTATGTGTAAGCAGAGTCAGGATGAGCTCTACCCTGACATCTGGTGGTGAATTATGGCAAGTATGGAAAAGAATTTCAGGGGCTGATCTTGTTTGCATAGGCACACCTACCCCGCCTAGCACGAGTCCACGGCAGCCTGAAATGGTCACTTTGACAGCTGTGGGATCCCCAATTTCTCTGTTATTGGGGCAGGAGGAATAATGTGTTGTTACTCTGATTATGTGAATGAAGGACTATGAAACTGTTTTATGACAGAGGGTCTCACTATCAACTATGTAGCACTTGCTAGACAAGGGACATGGGTTCCAAAACCCATTGAAAGGAGAGAGGTTGGGGATTGGTATGTGTACCTGATGGTATGGCCCCCTTCTGAGGCTGTGGAACACCAATTGCACCGTCTCCTCTCTTCATTGTTGAAGAGCAGAACTAATTTTGATTCCATCAGGAGTCTATCTAGAGGCTGCTAAGCTGAATTCACTTTGGGCCAATGGTGTATCAGCACTGGGGCTCCCCTACTACAAGCTGAAATCACTAAAAGAACTAAACTTACTGAGCTGAATGCTATGTTAACTAGTGGGGGAGCCTGAAGATCTATCGCTAAGTGGCTGGCAGTTTGCAGCATGGTTGGAGCAGCCCACGGAACAGTGAGCGGAGCGGAGTGGAGCTGAGCGGTTTGTGGGACGGTTGGAGCAGCCCATGGAACAGCGAGCCAAGGCTGCTCCAGTCGTGGTGCAGTCGTGGTGAAGGCTGCAGCAGAACTTCACAGAGAGGCAGGGCAGTTGGCTCTGGCCCACGTAAGGTGCCCCTTAACACCCTGTGTGCCCCCCTCCCCCCTATTTCCACCCAGCTCGGGGGGTAAAACTCTGCAGATAAACTTTTGAACTCTGGGGCGGCACTGACCAGGGACAGAGACTTTTGGGTTGTGGGACTTTGGGGTGACTGGACTTAAGACCCTAAGGAGAAAAGGACATTGCTGTGGAAGCAGGGAAAGAATTAACAAGGATTTGAAGGGGATTTTAATGCATGTCAGTCAGTTAGCAAGAGTTAGGCCAGCTGTAACCCTAATGACGTGAGACTTGTAGAAGCAAGGATAGTGTGAGGCGAGAGGAAAAGAACTGTGTAAAAAGTTATTACGACCTTGTACTGATAACCAAATATGCAGGCTTGTGTCTTCTAGGAGTGAGACAAATAAGATAGTAGAATGGCTTATGTATAAACAAAATGCAGTTGTTGCTCATTATTGTCTGTATTATTGCTAGTTATTGTCTGTATAAATGCTTGCTGTAATTGTTTACCAGTTGAGAGACCTGTCCGGGACTGGGGCAATCCTGTGTCCTAGGGCACTCCCTCCCTCTATTGTAATTACTAGAGAAAGAATAAAGTATTTGATTTTGCTGCACCTAAAGAAAAAGCGAGAACTGAGTTTTTCTCCGACATTGCCAAAACCTACTTGGTGGGTCTTTTGCTCATGGTTTATGTTATGAATCCAGTTTGTGGTGTTTCCCCAATATGATGCCACATTGTTTCCCTCCTTTATTAAAAGGATTTTACTATGCTCAGACTCTGTACTTGCGAGAAAGGAAGTATTGCCTCCTAGAGGTGCCCGGGGGGGGGTGGTATGTAATTGTCCCAGGTCACTGAGTGGGAGCTTGAGCCGGTTTTGCATTGCCTTATTGGCTGCTGTGGCAGGGGAGAGACTCCCCTCCTTCCCAGCCTCAGCTCTGTGGCTGCTGTGGCAGGGGAGAGACCCCCCTCCTTCCCAGCCCCAGCTCGGGGGCTGCTGTAGTGGGGGACATGGGCACCAACTTATATGGGCTCGTGGAGCTAAAGCCCCAGGAATATTCAAAATCAGGGGCTCTGCTCCACCAATATTTGGAGCTAGGTTTCGCCCCTTTAAATCCCAGCCGCCGCCGGGAATCAGAGGGCTCTGGGCTGCCCGCTGCTGCGGGGAGCCCGGAGCCTTTTAAATCCCAGCCGCGGCCAGGAATCAGAGGGCTCTGGGCTGCCTGCAACAGGAGCCCAGAGCCCTTTAAATCTCAGCCGCGGCTGGGAATCGGAGGGCTCTGGGCTGCCCGCAGGGGCAGAGAGCCCAGAGCCCTTTGAATCCCAGCCGCGGCGGCTGGGATTTAAAGGGCTCAGGGCTCCCCGTGGCTGCCAGCAGCTCAGAGCCCTTTGAATCCCAGCCCCTGGCTGCTGATTGCCCCCTCCCCGGACTCCCACCCCCTATCTAAGCACCACTGGTCCTTGTCCCCCGTTACCCCCTCCCGAGACCCCTGCCCCTAACTGCCCCTTGGGACCCCAGCCCCTATCTAAGCCTCCCTTCTCCTTGTCCCCAACTGCCCCCTCCTGAGACCCCACCCAACTTCCCACCAGGACCCCACCCCCTACCTGTCCCCTGATAAACCCCCTGGACTCCCATGCCTATCCAATTGCTGCCTGTCCCCTGACTGCCCCTCTGAACCTCTGCCCCATCCAACCCCCCCTGCTCCTTGTCCCTTGACTGGCCCCTGGAACCCCCTACCCCTTCTCCAACCTTGTAATCTTGTGGCACTGACGCGTTGTAGCTTCATTTTATATCGGCTTACAGGGCGGGAGTGTGGGGGGGGGCACCACCATTTTGGGCCCCACCAAAAATTATACAAACCTGCCGCCTATGGTGGGGGAGAGAGGGCACATCCATTGCATTAGAAAGGTAAGACTACTGATATTAAAATATGAGTTGTGTGCTTTTATTTGTAGAACAAAAAAAGTTTATTGTTTTTTTAATATAGCACCTTTATCCAAAGCGCTTTACAATAGTTAGCTAACAGTACAAACAACATTTGGAAAGATCATTAAGTGGTCCGCCGAGACTCTCAGCGATTTTCAAGTGGTCTGCGGGGAGAGAAAAAAGTGAGAACCACTGCTCTACAGGATACCAACATTCCTATTGATTTCAATGGGATCAGGTTCAAACCCTTTAACCAAATGCCAGGGACTAGCATCCTTCTCTGAGATTCTGGGTATTTCTCCCAACTACAGGATACAGGTTAACAGGCCCCAGGACAGCATAGTCCCTGCTGTGCTATATGTAGAGCATGTTGCTGCATTGTTACAAATGGTTCAGAGCCCCTTGGATTGGTGTAAACGTCTCTTTTGCCAGCCAGCCCAAGTAGAGTGGAGAGCACTGTTGCGCAGAGGGCTGAACTCTGTCCGAGGTAATAAAAGCCAGCTCAAACTGTTGCATAAAATTGTTCAGAAAACAGTACAAAAGGGAGAGAGAAAGATGGGATTGGTCCAAATGAAAAAGGCTGCTGATGCCGCCCCACGACTGTAGTAAGGTAAATAAGAGGATAATGAACCCAAATGGATGTGCTGGAAATTAGACCTAATTGGTGGACAAAATAATGAGGTTATTCTACTCACCATTCCCTTTTGAGGTCCTTTAAAAAAGACTTTGGCGGGAGGTCAGAACACCGGGAACAGCTGGACTGAAAGGAGCAAGTTTCACCCTCATGGCTGCCATCCCCATATCTCCTGGGATCCATCACAACATGGTTGGGACGTCATCAGACGAATCCTGAGAAATGCTCTGAGCAGTTCAGGACAGAGAAAGGGAATCACTGGCATTGCCAAAGCTGATGGAGGTGGCAAAGTCCTGAACAAGCCTGAAATGTGAGACTTGGGTTCCTGCTGTCGCCACCCACCCCTTCCTTGCTCCCCACTGTCATTTCTTTCCCAACCTTATTTCTTCTCTAACCCCCCTCCCCTCTCTCTTTTTGCCTCTTGTTTAATAAGACTCAGGGTTTGCCTGAGACTCTGTCTCTTTCACAACACTGCTGTGGACCAGAACTAGGCAGCCTGAGACTGGTGTAGGTTTGCCAGGTCTCAGAGTGGCTGAGAAGACTATGTGCCGTGCCTGTGTTTCTCCAGCAGTGAGGCTGCAAGTGAGAGTCAACCCCAGAGACACAAGCTGCACTGTCTGCCTTTGCTGTTCTTGTCTCTTCCCCTTTGTGTGGGGTTGTCTCATGTTGTCATCAAGGAAATGGGCTCATGCTTTAACAACAACAGCACCAGCCCATTGCAACTACATTTTCCCCCTTTTTTCCAAAAACGGAAGTTAGAGGCCTAAATACCTTTGAAGATCTGGGTGGTATTGCCATCTTTACCATTTAAAGACTGTTTTTTCCTTATAAAAAACTCGCCAGTTGAAGGGAAGGGGATACTGTTTAAATAAAAGCCTTAATTAATGCTTTACATTTCAAATGCTACAGCTGTTTTCCCTTCTTTTTCTGTATCTTTAATAAAAGGTTATCAAAAAGGTAATGGTGGTTGTTGCCATGGGAATAAGCAGGCTAAGAGCTCTGTACTGGAAACCCTGTTTCACTGTTCAGTGTTGCACAGTGACAGGGTCACGTTAACATCTTTGACCCGCTAGGTCCATTTATTCTATTTATCTAAATTAACACAACAGCACTTACACTGGATGCCTGCCTAATATGGCTCAGCGGTTTTGCAATAGCTGTAAAACAACTGAACAAGAATTAGGAAGTAAACATGACTGGATATTTGCGTGTTTTCCTCTTAGCTGCCCATCACCCCTTCCCTAGCACATGTAGAGAATTTAACTTTGTAGGCTGAATCTTTCTTTCCTCCCCCTGCAAGAATTTTACTTTCTACATCATCATAGTGTCTCAACACATCATAGAATATCAGGGTTGGAAGGGACCTCAGGACGTCATTAGTCCAACCCCCTGCCCAAAGCAGGACCAATCCCCAACTAAATCATCCCAGCCAGGGCTTTGTTAAGCTAGGCCTTAAAAACCTCTAAGGAAGGAGATTCCACCACCTCCCTAGGTAACCCATTTCAGTGCTTCACCACTCTCCTAGTGAAATAGTTTTTCCTATTTTCCAACCTAAACCTCCCTCACTGCAACTTGAGACCATTACTCCTTGTTCTGTCATCAGGTACCACTGAGAACAGTCTAGATCCATCCTCTTTGGAACCCCCCTTCAGGTAGTTGAAAGCAGCTATCAAATCCCCCCTCATTCTTCTCTTCTGCAGCCTAAACAATCCCAGTTCCCTCAGCCTCTCCTCATAAGTGATGTGTTCCAGCCCCCTAATCATTTTTGTTGCTCTCCACTGGACTCTTTCCAATTTTTCCACATCCTTCTTGTAGTGTGGGGCCCAAAACTAGAGACTAGACCAGAGGTGGGCAAACTATGGCCCGCGGGCCACATCCGGCCCACGGGACCCTTCTACCTGGCCCCTAAGCTCCTGGCCTGGGAGGCTTGCCCCCTGCCCCTCCCCTGCTGTTCCCTCTTCCCCCACAGCCTCAGCTCGCTCCACCGCCGGCGCAATGCTCTGGGCGGCAGGGCTGCAAGCTTCTGGGGCAGCTGCAGAGCCTGGCCTGACCTGGTGCTCTGTGCTGTGCGGTGGCAATGGTGTGGCTGGCTTCAGCTGGGTGGCACGGCTGTAGCGCCGCCAGCCACCGGTGCTCCAAGCAGTGTGGTAAGGGGGGCAGGGAGCTGGGGGGTTGGATAGAGGGCAGGGGAGTTTGGGGTGGTGGTCGGGGGCAGGGGTGTGGATCGGGGTTGGGGCAATCAGAGGGTGGGGAACAGGGGGGTTGAATGGAGGACAGGGGTCCCAGGGGGCAGCCAGGAAGGAGAGTGGGGGTTGGATGGGCTGGCGGGGGCAGTCGGGGGCAGGGGACCCCGGGACACTCGGGACAAGGAGAAGGGTTGGCTGGATGGGGCAGGGGTCGTGGGGGGGCATCAGGAATGAGAGGAGGGGTTGGATAGGGTGGCGGGAGTCCAGGGGCAATCAGGGGACAGGGAGTGGGAGGGGGGCATCAGGGGACAGGGGGAGGTTGGATGGGGCAGGAGTCCCAGGGAGGGGAGGAGAGGGGCAGATAGGGGGTGGGGGACGGGCCACGCCCCCCCCCCCAACCGGCCCTCCATACAATTTCCAAAACCTGATGCAGCCCTCAGGCCAAAAAGTTTGCCCGTCCCTGCACTAGACAGTACTCCAGATGAGGCCTCACCAATGCCAAATAGAGGGGAATGATCACATCACTCGATCTGCTGGCAATGCCCCTACTTATACAGCCCAAAATGCCGTTAGCCTTCTTGGCAACAAGGGCACACTGTCAACTCATATCCAGCTTCTCATCCACTGTAACCGCTAGGTCCTTTTCTGCAAAACTTCTGCCTAGCCACTCTGTCCCTAGTCTGTAGCAGTGCATAGGATTCTTCCGTCCTAAGTGCAGGGCTCTGCACTTGTCCTTGATGAACCTCATCAGATTTCTTTTGGCCCAATCTTCTAATTTGTCTAGGACCCTAGGTATCCTATCCTTACCCTCCAGCATATCTACCACTCCTCCCAATTTAGTGTCATCTGCAAACTTGCTGAGGGTGAATCCTCCAGATCATTAATGACGATATTAAACAAAAACAGCCTCAGGACCGTCCCTTTGGGGCACTCTGCTTGATACCGGCTGCCAACTAGACATGGAGCCATTGATCACTACCCGTTGAGCCCGACGATCTAGCCAGCTTTCTATCCACCTTATAGTCCATTCATCCAGCCCATACTTCTTTAACATCCTCTACCAACTGCACCGTTCTCTCCCTTCTGGAACCAGTAACGTTTAAATGCTGGACATTCCAAACCGCATTACCCCTGAATCCTCCATCTACTAGCACTTTGCAGGCATTGGATTGCCCCTTGAGGCTCTAAGGAGACCAGTTCTAAGGCAAGCAGTTTTAGCTTAACAGGATTGTTTCTGGTTACTTAAACACAGGGGGGAAATCACAGACTGACAGATGTTATAGAGTCCTTAAACCTCCCTGGAATGTGGTGGTTTTGAGTAAATGTTATTACTAGTAATGACTAGATGATGTGAGGTTATGGTACAATTTATAGTGGCCTTATTTTAACTTTGACCACAGCTGAACTAAATCTCTGAAGTCAGCTCTGTGCCTTAATCTTTAGCCTCGGCAGATACACAAATCTTTCTGCTGAAAGAAGCAGTGGGGCTACTTGTTTAGCTCCGTTTCAGAGCTCACTTTAGAAGAGCTGTCTCGTGGCTAGCACAGGAGGTGGGGAGTTTGTTCTGGGATCTAGTCCCAGCTCTGCCACTGGCTTTTGATGTATTCCTGAGCAAGTTACTTAATTCCTCGGTATCACTTTCTCCATGTGTAAAATAAATCTAATAGTGGGTCACAAGGGTTTGGGGGATGAATTATCATTATTTGCACTAATTAGATAAAGCCTGTGGTCCTAATGATGTTCTAGTGACTCTGCCGAGCCACTGAAAATGTCTTGCACTGTAATTCATGCTGTTAGGGGGCTGGTCAGCAGCCAGCACTCACAAATCACTGGCTGGTTCTACCCACTCCCAAACTAGTACAGCGACAGACACTGAAAAGAACCTTTCTGTTCCAACCCTTGGGAGGAGACTGTGTCATGAAGTGTTGCTGGGCCAAACCCCGGTCCTACTGAAATCAATGGGAAATTAACCATTGACTTCAGTGCAGGCAGGATCTGGCCCCTGGCCTTTTGAATACAAATCAGTCTGGTGACAAAGGTCTCTGCAAAGGTGAAGGTCTGATAAGAGAAGGGCTAGCTTCTCTTCCACTCTTTCTCTCTCTCTTCTACTGAGTTGATTCCAGCAGAATCAACCCCCTGTGATAGTGAGCTCATGTGTTGTGTGACTGGGATCTGGCTGGCAACACACATAATGCTGGCTAGCAGGGGACTATGTTAAATCCAACAAGGGGGTCACGCCTCTGCAAGCTTGGATCAGTCCAAGTCTCCCAAGATGCGTCACTAAGATGCTCAGGGTCAAATTCATCTCTGTGTTTAACTGCTGAAGCCAAGATCATTATGCCCGGGATGAACTTGGCTCACTGTTCCAGATTGACATGCAATGTCCAAAAACCTGATAACTCTGCTGATTTTGATGTCTGGATTTCTAACTCTATTTGTTGAATAGCTTGTCACAAGCCTTCCCTAACTGGAGTGACTTTACCTTTAAATAGGCCAGAGAAAGCTGTGCTCTACATAAGCCACTCCCACAAAGAAGATAATGTGAGCTCCCACTGCTGCTGGCTGGATTTAGAAGAGAGATCTCCATGGAGAAGGCCAGATACTGTTATATGGGAGGTCCTTTGAATAAGAATCTGTTAATTGTCCTGTTCATCATCCTACAAGGAAGCAGCCCTTGTTGTACATACTGAACATATGCTAGTCTTATCTACACCTCAGGGAGCAGCAGACAACTTAAGAGGTATCTCTGCATTACCCATATACCCCCAAGCACTGTTTTTACAGTCTCTCTTCTGGGCTATATGTACAATATACTGGAATTTCCTATCCCAGGATGTCTTGCATGGAGCTGTCAGATGCGGGAACACCAGGCTTGGTGAAGGAGGTCTCAACTCCCCCGTCACGTACCTCTGATTTCTCACTAGGCTCAAAGGACCCTGTCTACATTACAGAATTAACTGTGCTTGAACATGGTTGTGAAACAAGTTTACAGCACGACTATTATAACATGGCCTCTTTTTTTTCTCATGCAGCCAGAAAAACCTCTGTTATAACCATGTTGAAGGACCATGTTTTAGCCTAAATATCTACTGGGACCAATCACTGTTCCAATCACATGGATTTTTCAGTCCACACAGGCAAGAACAAAATATTCCCTTGTTTTAATAAATCACTTAGCCTGCAGCCATGTTTAAAGATGGTTGGTGTTGCAGGACAGAAGAGAGATTCTGTCCATGTCCATAGTGGGAACACAACCTTGCTAGCTACAGTCATGTTTAAATGATCTGCAGGATTTAACTGGTATCCAAGAGGCAGTGTGGACTGGACCAAGGCCCAGGTGCCAGGAACCACTCAGTTCTAATCAGCTCTGCCTCTGACTCACCATGTGTTCTTGGTCAAGCCGCTTAATCTTTCTGTGCTGAGTCCTGTCTGGATTAATTAGTTTAGGTTGCTTAGTGGTTTGAGAATATGATGGTCTCTGTAGTATTATCCAGCTTGTTTCTCTTGACCAGTCAGACCTATGCTAGGTAGACTTTCCTGCATAGATCTCGCCACATACGACTGTTTTACAACATGGTCCTCCAAACAATAACCCGCTCCAAACTGACCAGGGAAAGCATGCCAGCACCCTGCTAGCTAGCAACAGCCATGTTGACATGCTACTGTTCTGATCTCCTGGGGGCAGGAGCTTGGAGCATCTTCTGGTCAACTAATCTGAACCTGAGCCTTCTGCCTGAAGACAAACTTCACTGGGATAAAATAGCTGAAGTGAACAAGAAAAGAAATGTAAAGAAGCAAAGAACACAAAGTCCCTGAGGGGCTGCCCCCTCAGAAATATAGTAACTCCCATAGGTCTGGAGAGTAGGTTGAGCTGTGAAGTTTCAATAATAATTAATTATTATTATTCTCAGCTCCTATATATCTGTAGGTCTCAAACCCCTTTACGAAGGGGATCAGTAGCATTATCTCCAGTTTACAGATGTGGGAAAGCAAGGCACAGGGAGGTGAAGTGACTTAACTAAGGTCACCCATTGACAGAGCCAAGACTAGCACCAGGCCTCCTACTGGCTAGTCCAGTGCGCTAGTCACTAGGCCACATACACTCACTCAAGCTAGCAGCAACTCCAAATCAAACTCCCCTAGTAGCTTAGCTCAAGGTTGCAAGTTCAGTGCCTCCTAGAGATTAACCCAAGCATTGAAGCTAGGATCCAGAGCCGAGCCCATGCTTCTCCAGCCTGGGGAGGGGTTTGGATTCAGAGTTCTAGTTAAGCCCATTATAGAGATGGGCCCATGCTGTGTAGTTAGGATCCTGAGCCAAACTTCCTCAAAGCTTCAGGGAGGTTTCAGATCAGGTGTCCTGATCTGCACTCCTGGCTACTCCTAACTGGTGACAGGCACAAATGCAGCACTGTTCTAAGCCTTCGTGGCTTTGATTTCTTGTCTGCCAAATCCAAGACAACCGGCCAGCTCAGATTCCTTCTTCCCGATTCTAGAATCAAGTCTCTGCTAGATTGGGACTGCCAGCTTCAATCACAGAATGCACTGAGCTCACTCCATATTGAGCTGGGTAGCTGCTCATGTGATTGGCCCTCCCCTGCTGCCCCTCATATGGAGACGAATTATCCTGCTTCTTCCCAGAGAAAAAAACTCCCTAGCCCCTAAGAATGAGAGCAGAGATCTCCCTGCTTCCCCAGGGAGGAGGGGAGAAGCCATCCACATGCCCCTCCAAGGGACAGGAGGGTAAGTCAAATGGCAGCCTGCAAACCAGGCCAGTGTCACTTTAATGAAGTTTCCC
Source organism: Mauremys reevesii (assembly GCF_016161935.1). Classification (NCBI taxonomy): domain Eukaryota; kingdom Metazoa; phylum Chordata; order Testudines; family Geoemydidae; genus Mauremys; species Mauremys reevesii. Next base: position 57,104,207 of record NC_052625.1, on the reverse strand, counting down.
TGGCATACATGCAGAGATGAGCAGCTGCTTTGGAAACACTTCATCTCCCCATTTAGTAATTAGCACTAGAGTCAGTAAAAAGCTGTGCACCAAAGCTGAGCGTGCTACTGAAACTGCTCATTAACTCTCAGCTCCCCACAGGACCAGCCACTTAGTGCCTCACTGGTTCCTGCACTGGGTAGGTTTGAGCACACACAAGTCTCCAATGTACTGTACTCTCAGCTATAGAGATGGGAGAGTTGTGTAACTAATACCTGTTGGAACCTGCTTGCTCCAGCACAGTTTGCCGTCTATGCCGTGGCAGTGAATGTTTAGAGATGAGCCTGTTCTCTCTATGTAATAATGAGGAAGCTTTGCCCTTTCCAGCTGAAGATCTCAACATAATTTTACACCAGTGTGTAAGTATTATCACCCCCATTTTAGAGCCCGGGAGTCCAAGGGATTTGGCCCAGGTGGCACAATGAACAATGTTAGGAATACAACCAAAAGTACTGTCTTCCAGTGATGGGCTTTAACCACTAGACAACACTGCCTCCTAGTATACAAGGTCTTTGTTTGACATCAGTGGCAAGGCTGGCATTAGGTTTTTGCAGGCCCTTGTATGAAGCAAGAAGCAGGTGCTTGTCACATTTCTCCACACATCAGGCTCCTATCTGCTCTCATCCTTCCCCTTCCCTGCCCCCCACTCTGACAGCCAGCCTTCTGTAATTTGTACATGAACCCAGCTATTTACCTAACAAGCAAGCAGTTGAGGAATGGTAGTGGACAGTGTGAGGCGAGAGGAGTATGGCTGAAGCTCACTCTGGATAAGATGCCCCTCCTGTAGCTGGAAGATGGGGTGAAAACTATATCTGCCCTTTTAACTGAGCAGGTGTGTCCACCATTTGTTACTTGAGCTCACTGTTGGGGAGGAGGGGAGTTTTTGGCTCCCCATGTGCTGTTAGACGATTGGTTAGCAGAAGTGACCAGAGTGGCTCTTCAATCCCAGCTACCTGCACAGGGTCAGCTGTCTATTCCCCACTTCTCGTCTACTTGCCCCACAGTGACATGACTCTGATCAGCACAGAGTGGTGACTGGAGGGAAGATAGCAGCACTTTAAGCCTTTTTTCCAATCAAAAAAACATTTTATATAATGTTCTTGAATTATCTCATGGAACTCACTGCCACAGGAAATTATCAGAGTCAACGTATAGAATGCCCTGCTGTAGGATACTAATGAAGTTTGCCCATGGAACACACTGTTACAGACCATAAGGGCTGATAGTGAAGGATATTACTGAGATTAACCCATAGAACTCAGGTTTCAGAGTGGTAACCGTGTTAGTCTGTATCAGCAAAAACTATGAGGAGTCCTTGTGGCACCTTAGAGACTAACAAATTTCTTTGGGCATAAGCTTTCATGGGCTAGAACCCACTTCATCAGATGCATGGAGTGGAAAATACAGTAGCAGGTATAAATTCACAGCACATGAAAAGATGGGAGTTGCCTTACCAAGTGTGAGGTCAGTCTAATGAGACAATTCAATTAACGGTAGGATACCAAGGGAGAAAAAATCACTTTTGTAGTGGTAATGAGAGTGGCCCATTTCAAGCAGTTGACAAGAAGGTGTGAGTAACAGTAGAGGGAAATTAGTATGGGGGAAATTAGGTTTAGGTTTTGTAATGACCCAACCATTCCCAGTCTTTACTCAGGCCTAATTTGATGATGTCCAGTTTGCAAATTAATTCCAGTTCTGCAGTTTCACTTTGGAGTCTGTTTTTGAAGGTTTTTTTGGTTGAAGACTTGCCTCTTTTAGTTCTGTTACTGAGTGACTGGGGAGATTGACGTGTTCTCCTACTGGTTTTTTAATGTTACAATTCCTGATGTCAGATTCGTGTCCATTTATTCTTTTGTGTAGAGACTGTCCGGTTTGGCCAATGTACATGGCAAAGAGGCATTGCTGCCACATGATGGCACATATCACATTGGTAGATGTGCAGGTGAACTCACTGTTGCAGGATGTTTTGAAGTCAGCTTGTGGAATTCATTGCAACAACATATTACTGAGGTTAACTTGTGGCACTCACCGATGCAGGATATTACTGAGGTTAACCTATGGTGCTCATTAAAGTGGGATAGCACTGAGGCTAACCTACGGAACTCCCTGCCACAAGATATGTGTAGATGCAGATTGGAACTCAGCTTTCATAGTGCTTAAGACTCTTACATTACACGGAAGTGCAGATCTGAACTGGATTCATACACAACATCTTGTGCCTATGATTTCCACAAATTAAGCTCAGTTTGAGTTTCAGATCAGAAATTTTGATTCTTCCCATTATATAGATAGGAGTCAGCTAATATATTTTGACATGGATCGAGTCCTGGACTGAGGGCTTGGAGGAGGGGTGTTTTGGTTTGGGTCCATCCCTACTGTCAAACACCCTTGAAATTTACGGAAGTTCCGCTCCAGATGTTCACCGTGTGACTGGGTCCATCTCCAGTGTAAAGATCTACATGAGAGAAAGAGGGACAGAAAGGCACATGCTGCCTAGTCTTTTACCCAGATGTGATGAAAACATAGTGTTCGTTCATCTCACCATAAGAAACCCATTAAAGAGGGAAAGGGGGCAACGCTCTGTGTCCATCTTAAAATCTTTACATGGGCTGTGGTGCCTTTTTATTTCTACACCACAGGAAAGCACAACAAGGCATTGGGTTCAGAGGAGGGCAGGGGGTGCGAGGAGTAATATCACATCCAGTTTCCTCTTTTAAACATGTGGCAACTGACCAAGCTTCCTGTTCCATTTTGTATGAGCACACTAAACACAGGTGACCCTCCAATAGTAGGCTGACCATATATCCCAAAGAGAAAATGGGACACCCTGAGGCCACCTCCCACCCTATGTGAGGCTGTTGCCCACCATGGCTGAAACCCTGCTCCCCCCCATTGCCTGTGACTAGAACACTACAGGGGACACCTTCTGGAGGCTGTCACTGGAACACTGCCTCCCCTCCCCAGCTTTGCCTCCTGTGCTGCAGGGGGCCCGGGGCTGGCATCTTGTTCCTCCACACCGCGCCCCACTTTTTTGACAAAAGTGGGCATTTTGCTCAGGGTTTAACTGATCGCCATATTTGGAGTCAGGAAGGAATTTTCCTCCAGGGCAGATTGGCAGAGGCCCTGGAGGTTTTTCATCTTCCTCTGCAGCATGGGGCCTGGGTCACTTGCTGGAGGATTCTCTGCAGCTTGAGGTCTTCAAACCGCAATTTGAAGACTTCAATAACTCAGACATAGGCTAGGGGTTTGTTATAGAAGTGGATGGGTGAGATTCTGTGGCCTGCATTGTGCAGGTCAGACTAGATGATCATAATGGTCCCTTCTGACCTTAAAGTCTATGAGTCTATTTGTTCTGTTTGCTCTTGCCAACGGATCATGTCAGCAAGAGCAAACGGGACAAATGCCTCCTTTTGGGGGAAAAGGTCAGGACGGCCAGGACAGGGCTTAAAAAAGGGACTGTCCTAGCCAAAAAAGGCCCTATCCAATAGCCATCTGCACACTGTGGCTACCTTTTCCCATCAGTCCTTGGTAGCCAATATCAGGACACACTGAAAACCTGGGCACCATTTAAAGGCCTTTGGAATGGATCATTTTGTGCCATTCCCTATGTCTAAGTGGGCCCAAAGTAGGAACCATACCAAATAACAGCTGGTCTACCTACAGAATCAGGACATGAGAGCTTTTCAATTTCCTATTTGTGGCTGCACAGATGTTGCTTATCTTAGGTCTCCCTGTGTTGGCTCTCTAGGATCAGCAGCCAGATTTTTGCAGCCCTTGATGAGAAGTTGTGCCATATGTTGTCAGTAGCTACCGGTGTGGTGCTCTGCTCTTATTTGATGATGATAAGTCAGCTGCATGCGTGTTCCCTCTGTGTGCTGCTCCAGCTCTGCGCAGATCCCTGACACAGCAAACCCTGAGAGAACCCCCAAAGACCACAGACTCTAGTAAGGTACAAAGGAACCTGAGCCAGGTTTATTGTCAAACGAAGCACAGTAATAGTTCCCATAGACTCTACAAGACATACTACGAATTTGTGCCCCCTGGCAATGGACCGGCTCAGTAAGTGGTGGGACTTTCCACTGCCCCATAGTCCAGACAAAGATGTGCACTCCAGGATATATTTTTATACAATTATAGGACAGATTACTCATCCCTACTGACATATTGAGGTACAGCCCCTTGACTCATTAGGGTGCTGTTTCCCCCTTTGATCATGTTATTTCAAACAAACAGATCTAGCCATCATGCTGTCCTTTTGACCCTGTCTTTAAGATGCACCTGCCTGTTCCTTGTTATCTCTGTGAAGTATCCTTGTATCGGGATGTCCAGGTGCCATCTTGGCACAAATTCCTCTTACTAGCACTTATATGTGGATGCACCTGCTTTTAGCAGCCCTCTTCTTGCCAACTTCTGTGAGTGGGACCTGCCTCTGGCTCACGGTTCAGCTTTTGCTTAGCAATGCCTGGAAGTACTTTGGTTCAGGCTTCAGGCCTCAGACTGGGCCTTTGATAGAAGAGTTTGTGTTTCAGGGCCTCATCTTACTATACCATACTGTTTTCTTTATAAGGAATGGCCACCCATTTCCTCTTCTCTCTGCCTCCTTCCTCCTCCCCTGCCCCCAGCTGACATGGGAATTCCACTTACGCGTATTAGACACACTCTTTGTCTTCATGTCACATAGTGCTGTGATCTACTCAAATCTCACAAGCTGAGCATGGTCAGGCCAGGTCACGGCATCAAACGCCATCAGGGAACACCAGGTTCTACAAGAAAGGGTGGTGATGCTGGCGCTCTCCCCTCTGAGTCAGTACAGAACCCGGTGTCTCAGCATGGTGTCAGGGGTCAGTATGCTGACAAAGAGACCAGTTTTCAGGTGAGATGTAAAACTAAGGTCTTGTAAAGATCCCATGACAATTTTCACATGAGTAGGGATGGCAGGCCTGGTGGCCTTTCCAAATGCCAATGTAGGTCATTACTATTTATTCAGCTTCCCTACATTCCTCTAACAGTTCAATTGGAAGAACTACTCCAATTTCTTCTCAGAGGTGGCTTCATTTCATTGGTGGGTGAGAAATGAGCATGTACACAGTCCCTACAGCACTTTTACAATGCATCCTGTGGGATGAATGGTGTTTATATCCATGTCAATTGTTATTACTACATCCACAGCCCACTTCTTCAACTTCCAGCCCCAAATGCTCTTTTCAGGGGGAGAAGAATGCAGATGGTTTTCTTTTTAGCCTAAAATTTATCTACTTTAGTTTTAAGACATCATTGAAAATGGACCTTGAGCCACAGCTGCAGACACCTTCTGTTACACATTTTTTGACCAAATGTGTATCTTTGTACAAAATGATACTCTCATCTTGTCCATGGCTGCGAAATGGCCAACCTGCTCTGTTGGTCAGGTGCTTAGCGCACTTCTACTATAGCACCAAAATGTAATTGGTCTGTCCTCTAGATTAAAAAAAACAAAGCAGGAGACCTGGAGAATGGATTGTATAGTGAGACTCTAATGTCTAAACCAATCATCCTAGTTGTTGCAAAGCCACATGTTCCCCAGGAGGGGGCGCACACTTGCCATCCAAGGCTGCAGCAGCAAAATGTTAGAATGCACCAATGTATGCAGAGAGGAGATAAATTGATAAAAGGGCCAAATTTTATGCTGGCTTAATTCCATTGGAGTCAGCGGAATTATGTTAGTAGAGAATTTGACCCATTATATGTACAAGGGGGAAAGCTTGATGGGTCTACTTAAGAAGAATTTCTCAACAGCAGTTATAGATCTAAGGGTCTGATTCTGATCTCACTTACACCAAACTAATCAAGGAAAAACTCTGTTGGCTTTCAGTGCCGTTAATTTGCTGTCCAGCTAGTGTAAATGGGATGAGAGGCAGCCCCCCAAAGCTGTACTTCAAGGGAAGAACCATGTGTTGTGGTGGTATATGTTTGAATCCCTATACACTGAAAGCACCTTTATATCAGGCAGATTTTAGTGACCTCCTTGAGTGAGAAATGAACAAAGCAAAGGTGCAGTTCCCATCAGAGCAGCAGGGCTGAGTGGTAAAGCAGAGAACGATCATGAACTGAATACAGAAGAGAGCGTGAGATACGGACCAGTTCATTTGTAGAGGTCCGTACAGTCCATCTGTGATATGGAGGGATAATAAAGCTATGACTTTATTTAATTTTCACCACTTTTCACTGGCCTCTATACACACGATTCATCCACTGATTGCTCTAGATCCCCATTTTAATCACATGGGGGTAAAATTTCCCCTGTGCAGGGGTCCAGCACAAGGTCTATGCGCCACTCAAACAGAGCTTAATTGGAATTTCAGTGGCCCTCAGCACTAGAGTGAATTTCACCCAGCAGGAAGAATTGCTTAGCATTTGGTCTGGTTGCAGTTCTTTTTCCTTGCATATCACAGCCATAATAACCCTGCTTAGTGAGCTAGACCTTGCTTTGTGATTGTCTAACCACAAGCCTCGTTGTCTGTATTCTTAATTCACCCCTTCCCAGTTGCTGTTCTTCCACACACACCTGACCAACCAATAAGACTTGCAATGGTAGCCAGGGGCCAGACCTTCCTCCTGCAGAGCAACGTGTGGGTGGGTGGGGCCCAGAGCACAGGAGTGAGCCACCTGGAACAGCCTCACTCCCAAGTCCAGGGATGCTAGGGATCTGCACCAGTAGAGAAAGGAAGCCCTTTCTGCCTGGACACAGGAACCATCCTGCAGCAATAGGTGTCATGATGCTGGCCCCATCTCTTCCCTAACAGCGCAGGTCCAGCAGGGGCTGCATGCCCTAGACCTGTGGCAACCCCAGAGGAGAACTAGAGAGAAGCACTGCAGCTCCCAGCTCTCTCACTTCCCACCTAGACTTCCACATAGAAATCCCCAGACTTTGCAGGGGAGGGTGTTGACAAGAGAGGCACCTTTTCAGCCCTGTACCCTGCTGCTCCTCACCTTATCCTCTGACCTCAGCAAAGCTCTATCCACATGAAACCAAGAAAAGGGGCGTCTGCACAGCACAAAGAAAGTGCCGTTGAGGAGGCACACCACCCCCCTCTGCACAAACAAGGGAAGAGCTGTGCCTGGTGCACCTAGCCCAGCTTAATGATCTGCATCCTTGCATTGTTTTCAAGAAGGAGCCATTTGAAAACATCTTTATTCTAGTGTTTGAGTAACAGCACAGATAATAAAATGTTCTCACCACTAGAGGGAGTTTTTGTATTTACATAATCCATGTAGGTTAAGTCTACACAGGGCCGGCTCCAGGCACCAGCATCCCAAGCAGGTGCTTGGGGTGGCAATCTGCAAGGGGCGGCAGTCGTGCATTTTTGGCCCCAAGCAAGTTGCCGAATTGCCGCCACAGACAACGGGGGCAGTCCGTGTGCCATTAGGACGGCTCGCACGTTTCCGCAGCGGAGGCAATTCGGCTGCAGTTTCTATGTTCATCTGTCCATGGTGGCGCAGCTTCTGTCTTCCAGCTGAAGACAGAAGCTGCCACCAAATTCCCGCCACCGTGGAAACGCACGAGCCACCCTAACAGCACACAGCCTGCCCCCGCCATCCGCGGCGGCAATTTGGCACCCTGTTTGGGGCAGCAGAAACAGTAGAGCCAGCCCTGTGTCTACACTGCAGTAAAATACCCACAGCTGGCCCAGGCTAGCTGACTGGGCCTCGCAGGCCTTGGGTTGTGTGGCTATAGAATTTCAGTGCAGATGTTTGAGCTCGGACTGGAGCCTTGGCTCTGAGATCCCATGACGGGGGAGGGCCCCAATGCTAGAGCTCCAGCCTGAGCCCAAACATCCGCACTGTGATTTTATAGCCCTGCAGCCTGAGCCCCATGAGCCCAGGTCAGCTGACACGGGTCTGCTGTGGGTGTTTCATTGCATTGTGGCTGGTGTACACAAGAGGTTTTACAGGTCCTGAATAGCCTCCTGCCCCCACTCCCTCCTTAGAGAAGATAGTTGGTTAGCTGATGTAGTTGACATGCACACATTTAATACTGGTGATTCCAGGTTCAAACCCTCACGTCAGCCGAAGCAGCACTGGTTCTCTTTATATTATAGTACTTTATGATACTCATCATTGCACTTTACACAACAAGAGAGAGAATTTTCTGGGGGAGGGAGAAGGAAAAACAGCAATCCCCAGAATGAGGGGTGTAGAATGTCCAGGGCCCCATTATCCAGACAGTCAGAGGGGCTGGTGACTTTCTGATAGCCGTTATGTTGATGGAACTCACAAGCTGCTCCCTAGTTTCTGGGACTTGAAGGTTGTGGGTGTGAAAGAGGTGACCGGAGCATGGAAGTAAGGGTGAGGCCTGGTCTACACTGAAAAGTTAAGTAGATCCAGCTATGTCACTTAGGGGTGTGAAAAATCCCCTGCCCTAAGCAAGGTAGTTAAACTGACCTAACTTCTGTCAACCTTGCTACCACCTGTTGGGCAGGTGGATTACCTAAGCCAACAGGAGAATCACTTCTGTTGTGTAGGTAAGGTCTATATTGAAGCGCTCCAGCTGTGCCATGATAGCCTTCCAAGTGCAGACAAGCCCTGAGTTAGCTGTGGTTGGTACAATTGAATCAAGGTTAGAGAATGACCCAAGTCACAACATACAAATCCAAACCTGCAAAGAGGAAGGTGATCCAGAGCCAGGGTTTTGGTGCACTTCCATCTCTGGTAAAGATGTTACATATGCAGCATGCCTTTCTCATCTATTCTGGACAGGCAGAATAGGTATTTATGCCACAGTCATCACCACTATGGTATCAGAGCACACTTCTCCCAGCTGGGTATGCAGCTAACTGGCCTATTCTTTTAAGCAGGAAGCTGAGGATTTTATTGCATTACTTCTTGCCTTCCTGATAAAGGGAGATCCCTCTACATTAGGCTGAAGGTCACTATTGGGCATCATAGTTCACATTAATGGACCCCAGCAAGAACCTTTCACTGACTGTGGAGGGGACTTTAGCAGGAGCGGCTCTAGACATTTCGCCGCCCCAAGCACGGTGGCATGCCGCGGGGGGCGCTCTGCCGGTCGCCGGTCCCAGCGGCTCCGGTGGACCTCCCGCGGACCTCCCGCAGGCTCCACCAAAGCCGCGAGACCAGCGGACCCTCCGCAGGCACGCCGCCGAAGGCTGGCTGCCTGCCTGCCACCCTCCCGGCGACCGGCAGAGTGCCCCCCACGGCATGCCGCCCCAAGCACGCGCTTGGCATGCTGGGGCCTGGAGCTGCCCCTGGACTTTAGCCTCTGTCACTACTGGCCTCATTGCCAGTGCATGCATGAACACACATGCACAAGATGGGACCCCACCGAACCCCAGGATCCCAAACTCTGGGATCCAATCTTTGCATCTGGTCCCTATTTCTATAATGGGCTGAACAAAACCCTCCAAAATTTAAAGACACCAAAACTCTGGAGGAATTTGAGTCCAGATTTGGATCCAAATTTCCCAGCCTAGAATCATCTCTGCTACTCACTGGCAACGCAGAAGCAGCTGACTAACACAGAAGGGGTGGCATAGCAGACAGCTATGCAGGCTCTGAACCCTGCTGGGGACTCCTCTGTGCCCGGCAATTTCCAGCTGGGGAGAAGGTGGTTTCTTCTCCCTTTCTACCAGCTGAGAGGCACGCAGGGAGCAGAGAAGTGGGTTGGCTCCATTATAAAGCAGTTTTTACACTTACAATGCTATAGTAAGTAAAACAATAATAAGATGACTAGAGAGACACGTTGCTGCAGCACTTTGGGGGCTTAACCCTTCTGGAGGCTGCAGCCACTAGAGAGTGATGCAATCCCACACAGTCTAGATATGTCAGCAGTGTAGCCTGCGTAGACATACTTAAACACACTGAAAAGTGATGTGATGATGCATGCTTGAGCAAGCCTGGTGACACATACTCGTTGAGGGAGGACACACACAAATGTAGGCGGATAGTATATATTGAGTTAACTGTAAGTATGAGTATATAAAGTCCCAGTCAAAGAGTGTGTAATATTCCTTGTGCTCCAGGCCTGATTCTCGTACCATGTGTCATCATTTGCACTAGTGGAAGGTGGGTGTGAAATGCTATCATTCTGATGTGGCCCTGTGCCTTCCCAGTCTGCTGGTTGACCACAGTATTTTCTGGGCAACCAGGAATCAGGCTCTTTGTGTTTCAATCCACCACTTCTTGGCCTCCAAGAAATCAATAAACCCCCAAGCAACAGTTATTTTATAGTGTAGAAAATAAATCCATGTGTTTCTCTTATGCCTCCTCCGCTGGGTCTGAAAGCAGCAGGTAAGTAACACATAGCCTTGCTGGGGATCTGTGCTGCTGCCTTTCTCGGTATCGGTCTGGTACTTGCAAGGGAACAAATCAAAAGAGCCGTGTTTGGTTTCAGCTCTCTTTGAAACACTGGAGGGGATAGAGCTTCCCACAGGGAGCAAAATGAACATGTTTAAACTTGTTTGACAATCAAAATGGAACAAAAGAAAAATCAATTTAAAAAATTGAATAGCACGGGGTTATTTTAGGTTTCAAGATGAGGGGCCTGATCCTGCACATATATCTATCCATCATCTCTCTTGGGTTTTATATAGCAACTATCGCTGTGGTATGTATGGCCTCAGTTCAGCAAAGCACTTCTACATATGCCTAACTTTCAACATTACGTTGATTAAGTGCTTCGCTGAATCAGGGTTTTGTTGTATGGGACTTTATTGGTCTGCACAACCAGTGGTACTAATCACATGTGCAAGGGCTACAGAATCAGCCTCCAGCCTTGTATTCTTCACTTACTGGTGTAAAACAAAGCAAAAGGGTTGGTTACAAAAGTGGCTTTTATTTCTGTCCCCTTGGTAGCATCTCTAGGTACTATAGGTGCTGCCACCAAATAGCACCAAGGCACTCTGGTTTGCCAGAATTACATTCCTTGCCTTCTTCCTCACCCGGGCCATGAAATAACACTCTCTCTATCCACCTTTTGATTCTGTTCCTGCATGATCACCGGCTGAAATGCAACAAGGATGTCTAAACGTTGATCTTGTTTTAAGTTTCTGCAGGCTGCAGTGAAACTCAAGCAACATCTGGAAGTCACCGTGAAATCAAGCCACAAGACCCCTTTTCCAGTGAAATATATAGCTTGATGCACTCTGCAGGAGCTTTACAAGAAGAGGAACGTTTGCCTTGGGACAAACTCAGGTAGGGCAAACCATGAATATTCTGATGTGCTGAGACTGAAGAAAGAATATAGCATGATTATTAAGTGCCAGTTGCAACTTGCATGACAGGGTTATGGTTATTTTCTCCCATGATACTAGGGAGATGAGTAAAAGAGAAGCAGATGATCCATGGTCTGATCAGAGAGGATCTAACAGTCTGAACACAAGAGTGGGAGTTAGGAACTCCTCCTGAGTTCTAATCCCAGCCCTGATGTGGCCTCTTTCTGTGGCCTCAATTCAACTATTTAGAAGGACATTGGCAAGTCAAATCTGGCCTCAAATTTAAATTTTTTAAAATAACTTTGTACAAAAGACCCAGAGCAATATTTCCATGATTTTGTTTCTAAACTCCACTGAAGGGTTTATTTTTTCACTAAGAAATTTTCCCTGCAGTATTTGGAACCCTGACTGGGAGACTGGGAGTTCCATTCCCAAGTCTGGTGAGCCCTCTGGGCCTTGTTCACCCCATCTCTAAATTGGAGCTTGTAAAGTGTACCTTCATAAAGCGTTTGCAGGCTAAGCATTAATGTTTGAGTAATATATTCATTACAATCATTTGTCATTTCCTGGTCAATGCACTTTCTGGCTACCAGGGACTTGCATATTGCTGCAATAGGAGAAAGGTTAAATCCAAAAAGTCTGTTTCCATTAACATTTTAACAGTAAATGTAATGAAAACACTTGGATTAATATAAGGTATGATAAAGTTTTGGATCTTATTTTAACAAATCCTAAATGTGAAGTCTGAATAAACTACCTGACCGTGCCCCTTTTATTTCTCTGCTCTAGTTACCTGCAAATGCTCTACACAGGAATACCGTTAGCCATTTGTTTTCTGGCATGTTTCTTGTGATCCTTTTATTGGCTGATTGTTACTGATTTGTAACATCACAGGGAAGTCCTGTTTGTATTTGCTTGTGTCTTGTTGCATTATATTCTCCTGAAAAACAAAATATTGTAAAGATTGATAAAATTAAATTAAACGATCAAAGCAGCAACAATAGGGACTAGAGCTTCAACTGGTATAAATCAACAGAGTTACATTAAAAATCAATTTACATGACTGAGGATTTGAGCCGCATTGATTTACACTGGCTAAGGATCTGGCCCCATGAGTTTAAAGAAGTGCAACAATGAGATGAAGGAATCTGGGGAGCCCATTAGACAAAGAATAAAGAAATGAAAATGTTTCTATGTCAGGCTCCCTTTACTTGAACTGCCTGTCCACCAAAGTCAAATCATGGAACTTTTAAGGTGTATCCTGTGTTCATTACTGGGACATGGGAGGCAGAATGTGTTTAGTTCTCATTTTCATTTAAATCAAAATTCTTTGAGCCTGGTTCTTCTCTCCCTGAATACTATTTTACTCCTGTGCAATTGCATGGGATTCACTGCAGTGCCTCCTGTTTCCCACTAGTGTAAGTGGGAAGAGAATCACATTCAAGGATGTAATAAAAAGTGAGGAAATTACTGAGCAATGGAAGGGTTAAAGGCCTTTCTTTTTTGAATTGATGTGTTAGGGCTTGTCTACACAGGGACTTATTGTGAAATTAGTTTAATTCACTTTAACTTTCATTCAGAATTACAGTGGCCTTAAAATGGTTTAGTTTAATTCAAGTGAATTAAAACTAAACTGAAGGAAGGCCACTTTAATGCAGCATGAGAGTGTTCACACAGAGGTTTAATGAATTTGCTTTAAATTCACACCATTAGTTAATTTGGATTCATTTTCCTGAGAGGTTCCATGTAGAGCAACCCTAAGGACATATACGGCTTTTAAAATCTATGCAGGATTTTTCTACCTACTGAGCATATGGGGGCAAATCCCGAAGTCAGTACTCAGCATTTATTCACTCTTTACTCAGACAAAACTCCTGTTGGTGTCAGTGCAAGGGCTCGTCTACAGTTGGAAATTTACACAGATGAAGGTAGGGTGTGAATTTAATGTGCAATGGCTATTCCTGAATAACTTCACGTGTTGACATGAACTTTTAGGTATCTGTTTTCATCAAGCAACACAAATATATTTTTAGTGGTATATGCTCTCTTAGACCCAGCCCCTGGCCACCTCCTTAGAACCAAATACTACCTAAAGATCCCTGTACCTATGGGGTGGAACAGGCCAAGTCTAATCTGATTTAAACCCTGGGGTTCTCTGCTCTGCTTTTAAAAAAAACAAACCTAGCCAGTGAGAAGAGAAACTGCTTTCTAAAAAGTCAGGGCTGGATTGAATTGTTTGTTCCAGCCTTGTCCTCTGTCTAGAGTCAATCAGTCAGATTAATCACAAAACAGCCCTCAAACAGCTTGGTACTTGAGAAATCAAGAACAAAAGACCTCAATCAGATGCCGTCATGGGAGCGAGGCCCAAAAGGATTAGGGGGAAGCCATAGAATTGAAGTGCTGCTAACTAAAGAAGCATTTGATACAGAAAATTGTGTGTCTGGTTTAAATGGGACACTTTCTTTTTCTTCCTTTCTTCTTTTGTTATGTATTGACAACTCCATACAAATGGACAAAACCAGACTCTACATGTGTGCATGAGAGGGGCAGGGAGAAATTTCTGACAATCCATTAGAGGCAACTGAGAAAGGGCCCCGTCTGAAGAGATATGGAGAGTCCTCAACTCCTGCTGGAGGCAAGGGGAGATCAGGGCAGTTAGGGCCTGATTTTTAGAGGTATTTAGATGCCTAAAGAGTCAGGCACCCAATGGGATTTTCTAAAGCACCTAGGCCCCTAACTCTTATTGTAGTCACCTCAGTACTTTTGAAAATCCCATTAGGTCACCTCCCTGGATCTTTATGTACCTACTGCCCTTAAAAATCCGGCCCTTAGAATCTCATAGGACGGATCCTGGGAACAAAGTCAGTGACTATAGAATTGCATCTGTCTATCAGACTATTTGGTTAGAAGCAATTGAAGCATGGTCCTGATCCTGAGCACCATTGATTTGAATGGGAATTGCTCACCTGCGCGGATTGCATAATCAGACTTTTTGATTGTTTTAGCTCTGCTGGAGAGAACTGGTTGCCTTTTTACTTACCTGCTCAACCCACCAGCTCCAACATTTAAGAAACAAACAAGGCCCAAAGTCTTATTCATTGTCATAGGTCTCACCCCCACTTAGAGCGGTTGGGTTCTAAAATGGGGACCTGCACTGGTTTCCCTCTAAACTGAAAATCCTAGTTTAGATCTGGTAAAAGCTGCCACCACCCAATCAGGTACGTGGATTGGGACACAGTCCTTCCCCAAAATCCTTGGGGATCCCAAGAGCCCCAAATCTATGGAGTTCTTACACCCAGGAGAAATAAACCATTCCCCCCTGCTTCCTCCCCCCTCCCTTTTCCTAGGAGAGATACCGGGATCTAACTACAGAGGGATGCCTCCCTCCTCCCCCTTTCCCTGAGAATCCACCCAAGGAAAGATCAACCAAGTCCTTTATAGAAAAGATTTATTAAAGAATAAAAAAGAAAGTCACTGTCTCTGTAACCAAGATGGAACAATACACAGGGTCTAAACTTATCAATCTCTGGAGAGAATTCCCCCTCCTTTCTTTCTCAGTAAAAGCAAAGTAACAGCAAACAAGAATAAAGAATTTCCTTCAGCAAACACACAATTGCAAATGTAGAAATCAAATTATAAGACTAATCCGCCTGTCTAATTAATACTCACTATTGAATAGTAGAAACTACTCCAGGAGAACTTGGAGACATGACTGGCCTCTCTTAGATCCAAAAAGAGAACACTCTAACAAAGAACACAGACAAAGGCTTCCCTCCACAGAGATTTGAAATTATTTTGTCTCTGATTGGTCCTCTGGTCAGGTGGTCATCAGGTACTGCATGTTAACCATTTACAGGTAAAAGAGACCTTAACCCTTAACTATCTGTTTATGACATTCATGAAATCAGTCGGATTCCTATTGCTGGCCTTCACTGGTGCCCATGTGTTCTGGGGGTGGTGATGGGGGTTAAACTGATTATATTCACTTCAGGGTGAAATTAACATGCGTGGAGACAGGCAGCATGAGGCCTATGCACTGCTTAAATCCCAGTTAATCAAGTTAAGCCTAGTGCTACCTTTTTTTCACCCACCGGAACTTAAATCTGTTTGGGATGGTTTGATCAGTTCCTTGTGATTTACTTTAGCCTGGCACAAAGGAGAGACTACTGGCTCCTGATGCAAAAAGACCACCTCCTCATTATATAATATTAAACTAGGCAATTCAGCTGTCCGACAGGCTCAGTGGAAAACACACACCCCTATGGTTTTGGGGTTGAATGGGTGGGGCAAAATTTGGTTTTAAACCCAGCTCTCAAAGATTAGAGTTTAACACATACCCACTTCAGCTTTTGTATGAGCAGCTGTTTTTCCTGCATAACATGTATCTGAAGGAGCAATATCGGTAACTACTACAAGCACCATTCATATTTATACACACAATTACCCATTTTGCTGGCACAAAGCTGGCTGCCTGTTTGAGGATTTATACCACGCTGGTGTTGTCAGCACAGTATCTGGGTGCCTGTTGCAGGCAAAACAGTTCCATAGGTGATATATGTGAGTGCTGCTTAGGAACCAACTTTCATTTTGTCTGTCTTTCTTATTTGTATTATGGTAGCAACTAACGCACCAACTCGAGGATCAGAGTCGAGTGCTACGTGTTGTACAAGTAGGTAAAATAAAGACAGTCCCTGCCCTAGGTTGTGAGCTCCAGGATTACAAGAAGACATAAAAAAGCCTGAAGCAGATGGATAGGGAGATGGAAGATAGGAAGGGAGGGTAACAGTAAAAACGTGTTGCATAAGTTAGTAGTCTCAGCAGCCCAGCCTGACCAATGACTGATGGTAGTACTTTGCAGGCATCTACGTCTGATTTGACCCACATAGTAGCTGCTACTCTGTATCCCTTGTGATTTATTTTTGCTCAGCTATTTCCTAAGGATTTTTAGCATGTGGGATTAGTTTATGCACACAGTTTAGGGTTTAAATTAATTTTTTAAGGTGCACAGGCCTTTTGGGGCACTCTGCCCAGGGATGACTTTCATCCTCAGTGATTTATTTTAAGAGGAAAGTTGGGGAAATTTACCTGTTCACCTAAACTATCTGTTACCTTGTTCTAATGGTTCTATAATTTTCCCAGGCAGGCAATGTATTTTCCCCCCTCCTCCTGTATTTTGCTGTGGTTGTATTCTTGTTTGTTAAATTTGGCTTGGCATTATTTGCCTCATTTGGGAGTTTTGAGACCATTGTGTGGTTTCTTGCTTAATGCCCTCCTGTTAAAAGTTTCACAAATCAATCTTTGCCTGCAGCAGACACTCATGCATACCCTGTCTAGCTTGTAGGTAATCCACCAACAAGGGAATCCTCCCCAACAGGATTTGAGAGATCAGTTAGAGATCATTTCTCTCTCTCTCTGTCTCTTTTTGGGAGGTGTGGGGAAGGCAGTGTCAATGGAGCTGGGAGAAACCCAATGGATCAATGTCAGTATCTCTCTAACTTAACCTGAAAGCGGCAAGGAAATTCAAAGTTAGGGCTCACACGCTATTCCCAATTTGCCTAAGCATCCCAGACGTCTCCAGAAACATGTGATTTTTTACATAAGGTAAATAGTGGTGTCTAGGCACTCCGGGTAAAATTCACCCCTGTGTAAAGCCACTTCAATCCCATAATTCCCCCATTTATGGTTCCAGGGAGATTAAGTGTTGCACAGGCAATATGATGGCCCTCTGTTTGGGGGTGAAATTCACCTAAAGTGAGATGAGGTGTTAAGGACAGAGTGCCAGCCCTACCTCAGACTTCTGTTACTTCTGTTACCTAAAAACAGTCATTGTTACTGGAAACTAGTGGGCAGATGCTACTCTCAGCCCACTGGTGTAAATGCAGAGTAACTCTACTAGCATCTATGGATTTATACCCAGGTAATTGAGAGCTGAGTCTGGCCCAACCTTTGTGTTTGCATGTGTATGAGTGAGGGAGTGCCACTGATGTCGAGTGGAAAAAACCCAGCACCAGAAACTATTCCTTCCTCCAACAAAGAAGCATAACGCATTAAAAATAAGATCAACATAAACAGCAAGGGTGAAAAAAACAAAACCTCAGCAAAGCAACTTGCAGCTCTTCCTCCTCCCACCTTCCCATGGATTATTTTAAACCTTGCTCCTATCCTGATTAGGCAGCCCAAAATAGAAACCAATAGTGCTCTCTTCTCTTCAGCGTACACTTGGAGGCAGCAAGGTAAAGAAAGCAGGGGAGTAAGGCAGAAATCTGAAAGGAGGAGGAGTGGCTGCTGTGATTGGTACTAACAGCTCAGTCTGATGGAGAGCCGGGCGGATAGATGTGACAGAGATGAGGGAGCTGTGCTTGACTAGCTCGTGGGCCTGTACTGCCAGTGCAGTTTCAATGAATGGGATTTTAAAAAACGGAGTGAGCGTGTAAACGTCTCAAGCGGACTCACTACCAGAGCACTTACCAAATGCGGAGCCGCCTCGCTCTCTCATTTCTGTGCAAAGCGTGCACCGCGAGAGCGGCACGGTTGCACACCCAAACACCCACCGGCCGCTTGGAAACGCAGCCCAGGCGAGAGGGGCTCGGTCGTGCCCGAAGCGAGAGCTGGGCTGGGTAACAACCTGCTGCAGCCCGAGCCCCGCTGACGCCACGGCAGCCAAGCCCAGCTGTGGCCAATCAGCGCTCGCCAGCCCGGCTCCCAGAGCGGCTGCTCGCCGCAGGCTGGAAGCACGAAACCATTCATGATTTTGGTGACGTCATCCCAGGGAGGGGGCGGGCGCTCTGAGCAAAGCCACGCCCCTTCCTCTATATAAGCGCCTTCCCGGGCCGCTGGTGCGGCTCAGGGCTGTAGTGGCAGCTGGTAGCGTGTCTTTTGTCTTGTGGGTTAAAAGCCGATCAGCGCGTAGCCTCCCCGCTGGGCTGCTGTGCCCCTGGCTATCTCGCACCGCTCTCAAGGGAAGCCGCTGGGCCCCTTTGCTACGCGCGCCCTGTTTTTGCATCCCAAAGACGCTTGTCAGCCTTTGTGGTAGGACTTCATGTCTGTATTTTTCCCCATTCACTGGTGAGTACCCTCTTGCGGGTTCCCCGGGGGCGGTTGGCGGACTGGGAGCTGGCTAAGGCTTTGGCTGTGCCTGGGGTAACTTTTGAAGGGGAGGGAGGGATATTTGTCCTGCAATGGCTTTGCAGGCAGAAGTCACAGTCAAGGTTGTGACGGGAGAGGGGGGAGGTGTGAGGGAATGGAAACAAAGGAAGTGAGCGTGGAGGCTGCAGTAAAGCGTGCAGAAGGGCTGGGGGAGGTTTGCTAGAAAACGTGCCCAGATCTTCACCTATCCACCCCAGTTACGAAAATCTAGGGGGTCCTGGAGATTGTGCTTGGGGGGGCTGGTTCGGAAGCCCACTGGAGTGTGGATGCGTGAGCTGCTGCCAGGGCTGCAAAGCCTGCCAGAGAGAGGGGTTTTATTCACCTTGCGGCTTCCCCAGGGCAGCCTCACAGACGCCCAACAGGCGCTAGCAGTGGTCTGAGCCCCGCTGGGGAGTTGGCGGGGCAGGGGTGTTGCAGAAGCGATCTGGCTGCAGTTGATCGCATGCTGTAGCGGCTGCAGTGTCCCATCCTTTCACCTATTCCACACACACACCCCTTGCGGTGACTCGCAAGCGCCTCTTTATCCTCTCCCTGGCTTGGGAGAAGAGAGCGGGCGGGACTGTGCAGGGATCATGCCGGGGAAGACAGGCGGAAATACTTTCCGGGTGTGTGTTTGCCGAGCAGCTGGAACTTGCTAGGCGGCTTGCAGTCCCGCACCCGGTTACCATCTTTCTTGCGCCGAGCCTGGACAACGTCAGGGGCGGGGACCAGCAGCCAAGGCAGAGGCGATCAGGTCAGCTGGGGAAACTGACACGGCAAACAGCTCGGCTGCAACTGCTCATCCTAACCCCAATTTCCTTCCCCAGGGAGACGGTGTAGCAGCCTTCCCGTTGCCCTGCATCCTCCCCCCACTCTTACCCCCAATAAATTCAGAAGGCTAGACTGTGCTCTGTTATATCAGAGTAAGCAACTGAATTCAGCAGTTACTCCTGGGATGAATTTAGCCCATTGGCATCGCTGCCTGTTCCTCTGGATTTACACCTATATAAGGGTGGGCAGAGGCTGGGCCAAGCTCCCTTATTGCCTGTACACGCCTTTTCAAGTGCATCCTTTGAACAATCCGTGTGCAAGTCCATCTGAGGACTGAAATCCGAATAGCCCTGGATTAGCGCTACCTGCTAAAGCAGATTGCTTGGGAACTTCGGTGAGCTTGTCACCTTTATCTTACTATTGCCAGGTAGCCACGGGGCAGCTAAAGCTGAGGTCCTAAAACCTCTCTTTTCAGTTGCTTTTGACTTTCTTGCTAATCTTCCATTTGGGCTGAATTATAGAGGGGTTGCTCAGGGTATAACACTGGAACTTAATGCTGCACCTCCAACCTTTCTTTCCAAATTAAAAATCACCCTGTTTAATATCCTTAATGTTGCTTCTGGGAGTTGTAAAAGGACACTGGATTAAGCAGCCTTCCTCCCCTTGTATTGTTAGAGCTGAGCGATCTAAACATCTGACTACATTTCAACAACAATCTTGTTCACTTCCTTTATTTTGATTCCCTTGATGAAAATAGACTCTGTAGCTCATGCAATTGTTTGGATTGCAAATGCTTTGGGGGGGGGATGGTTGCAAGCAAATTTTTTTTTAGTGCAATTTAAGACAGTCCTAGAAACATGCATGTGGATACTGGCTTTTGCAAAAACCCTTGTTTTTACTAATCCTGTGCTGACCTACTAGTATCCTTTTAACCCATCTAGAGTTGGAAAATAGAGAGCTCCAGCTCATCAAACAAATGGCTCTGTGCAACTTCTCTCACTCCCAGGACGGGTATGTTGCAGCAGAGGATAGGAAGTAGGCAAGCTACTACTATTTAGCTTAGGCTAGGGAGTTTGCAGAGATCTCCCATCAGCAAGGTTCTTGATGTACCACTTAGTGAGAGCTTGGAAAAGAACACTCTTTTCCAGCTCTCTGCCAGTTACTTGATAGGTGACACTGACAATGATGCGGCTCCACAAGTTGTCATGCCTGAGTGGGGTATCTGACCTAATGAAACATGCATCAACTCTAATGCTACAGCTTCTGCTGCTGCTGCTACTTATAAGAGCTGGTGCATCATATGGTCTCACTTTGCCACTGTAAACAAAGCCTTTGTGCTTATCATTATATATCTGTTATCTGTGTATCTTGTACTTTGGGATGCTTTTGAAAGCCCTCATTGTGCTGGTTCATGCATAGTAAGCTGGAGTGGCATTGGGAGGGCAATGTGAACTTGTCTGAAGTCACTTCATGGGAGCAAGGTGCAACAGATGGCCAATATTTTGGTGACAAATGTGAGTTGACTTGTGTGCGCAAATACAAAGTACTGCGGTTATAAATAGGCTTAAGTAATAGCATAATGTAAAATAGAGGAACTACAAGCTGTGAAAATCAACTTCACTTTCTCAAATTGTCGAGCTGGAAACTTCATTATGACTGCAAAAGCAGCGCTGCAATTGGCATATCTCCTACTCAACTGCTGTGGAAATCCCTGGGGTAGTAAAATAAGTCAGTAGGAGTTAAAACTGATTAGTTTTTAAAGCTGGGGGGGGGGGAGAAGGTAAGTGCTAGTGCTTGGTGTGGGGTTTTTTAACCTACACTTGAGGGTAAAGTTGGAGGAAGTGGAGTTAAACTTTAATCTGTCCTGGTGAAATCTTGTATTGCTCAAAGTGAGAGATCCTGCAAACTACTTTTTGGGTGCATGATATTGTGTACTGATTCTTTAGGTGAATAATTTTTGATTCCCTTACAAAGAAGGGGATGGTGGGGGGAGAACAGAAATAGGATTTAGTGGTTTAGCATTTCAGTTCTTATCTGTGACTAGCTCTGCAGCAATATAAAGCTTTAGTTTTTAGATACCACATAATCTTGTTCAAGGACAACAGTGATCAAATGGCTCCATGAGAGCTGAAAAAGTATCTTTATCTTTGTTTCCAGCCCTGATTATCTGAGATCAGCTGAAATGACTGAGGTGATGATGAGTACTACATCTATGGATGAAATCGGGCTAAGCCCCCGCAAGGATGGCCTATCATATCAGGTAAGCTTTCTGTTGATTGGATAGCATTGTTGGCTGGTTACATAATAGTCAACTATGGAACTGTCCAAGCTAGGTTGCAAACTTCTAGCCTAATGTACCTTTCCATGATCTGAGCTAATAAATCTTTCTGTAGTGAGAACAAGTCAATGGTCTAGGATGTTTGCTTGGCAGGAGCAATTTGTCTAAATTTAATTTCTATCTTAATATCTGATTGTATTAACCAAGTACCTTTTTACATAATCCAGATCATGTAGTATTCTTGGGGAGGGGCTATCCCAGGGGGAAAGTTAGCCCTAGTGGACAATCTAACCCTGGAGTTTCTTTTGACAGATCTGCAACTTGGCCCACAAGCCATCTGCCTAGAGCAGATGGGAGGAGTTTTGTGGCACTTCAGTCTTTTAAGATAATTCTTTGTTTATGCTGAGCAGATAAGGCTATTTTAAACTGTTTGCCATGTGCCATATGAGACAGTCTATTTCCCCATTCTCCCCACAAAACCTTAATCTTAATACTCAGTGGTATAAGCTCCTGGCACTTAAAGAACGTTTGGTAGGAGGATATAGCATAAAATGACTGACTAGTGGAATTAGCTAGAAACTGGATTTTCTTTCCATCCCACAAAAATTGCAAAACTTAAAATAGTAAAGTAAGTGTGTGTGGGGGGGGGGTGGTTTAACACCCTCCAAATGACAGGGTTCTAAGTTTTTTTGAAAATAAAGCAAATTTAAAAAATGAAACTACTTTGTTATGGAAAATCTAAACTTTCTTTCCAAAAAGATCAACATCCTGTTTTACCATTTCTGAAAACTTTTCAGTGTTTTTTCAAAACAAAGTTTCATCAAGATTGATACAATTTTGCAAAATGTTTAGCTTCAGCTTAAGCAGCATCTTCAGATGCGAAACTTTCAACCGGCTCTAGTGGCTAGCTCTGAGATATGGGCCATCAATACAATATTGCTGGGTGTGGAGAGCTGTTGTATGTCTTTTGATATTAGCCTATTGATTGACCAACATTTCAATGCTTGTCTCAGTCTATTTTCTACATCACCTGAGATGTGCGAAGAATGAGCAATTGAGTAATTGTACCTTCCCAGTCCTCTCAAATGGTGATTTCCACCCTTTAACTACCCCGTGGGAGAGTTACTATTAAAGTTTGATATGAGAGCTTGTGCATGCAAGTGGCTGATTTATGTGTATGCCGGATCTGTGCATAACAGGGCAGTTTTTATTTTTATGATATATATATATATATATATAAACTTCCCACTTGCAGATGCTATTACAGCAACTGTATGTGTAGGTTTTAAGTATGCATGCAAATTGGTGCACCGTTGCACGCCTAGCTCTTTAAAAGGGCCTTAAATGCACTAGTGTAAAGAGTGCATCAACCTGTTAGATCCAACCTAAACCAACGCTCTGGATAGGGAAAATGTGGTGTATTTGATCCAAAAAAACTCCAGTTCCACGTGCTGTGCTCTGGGTTACACGTTTGTATGTGAAATAACTGTTTGGCTCTAAAGGTTGTAAGGATGCTCACGGCTCATGAGTGAGTTGGAGCTTCCAGAGAGTGGGCATACTTCAACAAGAGTCCTCAAACCCTGCTTCATCCTGACAGCACACAACCAGCCACTGCAGTCATGGTGTTAATAGGTCACCGCATCCAGTCAGGCCAATAACTCCCTTCCTCTAGGCTCCTCTTAAACTGTCCAGACAGATCTGGAGATTTTGGAGAACCAGTCAGAATCTAGGCACCCTGCTTGTCCTAACTATGTTGTGTGAGCTGGGTTTTTCCAGCGTTCGCGGTACTAGGGCCAGATCTCCACTCCACACTTACTTCAATACAGCTGTGGCTCCAGGGTGTGAAAAAACCCACACCCTTGAGTGATGTCGTTTATACTGACCTAACTTCCATGTAGACAGGACTGTCTCAGCAGGAGAGCTTCTCCCATCGACATAGCTACCGCCTCTCATGGAGTTGGCATTAAGCTGACTGGAGAGCAATCTCCTGTCAACTTCGAGTGTCTTCATCAGCAGCGCTGCATCGGCCAATGCAAGTTTGTAGTGTAGACCTGCAGTAAATGTGTTTGTTTAGACCCTAACATTGGGGAGCAAACTGCTTGGTTGCAGCATTCAAGTTGCTGGGAGTTCCATTAACATTTTGCAGATACAGTAATTTGCAATACTCAGTCCTAAATGCAACTTGCAAGTGTTATTGGCTCTTGGAGCTCTTGCTTCTCTGTAGTGGTCTGGTCCTATTCAAATACCTGCAAGCTTCTTATGATGCCTATGCTTGCTTGGCCTAACTGACAGCCTAGTTGACTGTAAGAAGCTACTTTCTCCCTCTGTTAGCATACAGTCTTTGGATGGCTGGGTGGAGTGACAGAATGGGTGGTCACCTTTTAGTAGGGCCCATGCCATGTGCTGGCAATCTTCAGAAGCAAATAGTTATATGAACAACGTACAAAGAAGGACACTCGTTTACATTGCCTGTAAATTGGGCTACAAGGGGGAATGAAGGTCTAGACTGTAGTCCTCCCACTAATGCACTGGGATGGAAACTGTCGTATTGTGGTATGGGTTACTAAATATGAACAGCGATAGAAAATTAAACTGGCTTGTACAGTTTAAAGTAAAACCAAACACTGAGAACGAAAGAGGAAACCCCCCTAACGGGATGCAAACAAAACCACTAGCTCACTGCTTTCTGTGACTGGCACTGCTGACCCACCCCTTCTGCTGATTGTGAAAGATTTTCTATAAGGGAAATTGTACACTAGTCTATTGAGTGCCCGAGCTTAGAATTATACAAGTGGACAGGGCTAATGAAGCATGAATGCTCCTACAATACAAGCCACATGGTTCTAAGCTACAAAATCATCTACCTGTCCTGCAGAGTTGAATTCCAATTATAAGAACCACAGCACTTGGACATAAGAGGCAAGGACTTGTAAAACCAGAATTGGAACTCGGTTGCTTTGTTAATATTTCCTTGGACAGTGGACAGGCAGTCCCTTAATTTCAGCATGACTCTTCTGTACCAATGTTCAACTTAGTTTTGGATTGTGGTGGTGATGAGCTTGACATGGAATTTTAAATCTAACCATGGGTCTCTAGATCCCTGAGCATTTGAACTGGTCCCTAGTTGGACCCTGCTCCTAGAAGGGGACTGTTCTTCAGAAGGTGGCCCTTAATTGTAGAAAGCTCATGAACTGACTTGCGAGATTTTAGTGCCCTTAAATCAAAACCTCCATCCTAAAGTAAATGAGCATAGATTTGGTACTCAGCTCTGTTTTGAAATGCTCTCATGATCACTGGAAAACAGACTGGATATCCAGCTATAAAAGGCTCTGTGCCAAGAGAATGTAAACATGGAGTTCAGCAGAACTTTGCAGGAAAGATTAACCAGTGATTTCTAAACTTATTGTAAGATTCCTGCCTCTGTCCCCCACCAGCTGTTGTGCTCTGTAAACTTAAAACACTGTCTTCCTACTCCTGGCAATAGACTATCAGTTCTGTCTAGATATACAACTGAACTCATGTAGCTCATGAGTCCAGTGCATGTCAGGAGAATGAACATATCATGGTTAGTTTGCTCTTAAAGTAGCAATAGGAAGGCTTGACTTCCAGAAGGCTGAGGCAAGCACATTCTTTTTGCAGAAGTCTATATACTGTACCTACTTTGCATGTGCTGTTGTACTCACATTGGCCTAAATTCTCAATTTGTATGCAATTTTATGTACACAAACACCTCAACCCTCAACTTTCTGTTCATTTGGCTTTAATGATACTTAAATGCAACTATACTTAAATGCAACCAATAGACAGTCAGTCTTGGAGAGTTTAAGCTAATGCACTTAAAACTCTTCCCTTGTTGGACAAAGCTTTTATTAATACAGTATCTACAACCAAGGCTGCTCTGTTAGCTCCCAGGAAGATGGCTCAGCTGCCAGGTTTGAAGGGCCAAAATAGAAGCAGATGGTGAAAGCAGAGCAGGAGTCTGGCACAATACAAGTGTATCCTATGGGAAGCCTGGACAAAATATATCTGAAAAAATGAAGTCAGACTGGGTCTTGTGACTGCAGTGAAGAGCTATTTTTGGATCTCTAATGGCTGTCCCATAATTCCTATGGGGACATTAACACAGTAACTCATTCAAATGCAGCTGATGGAGCAAGATGCCCCTCCTACAGAGACAAATGTGCACATGAAAAGTTTCATTCATTTCCAGTCCGTCAGCCTTGTGCGAGTCCTGTCTCTTTATAGCCGGTTGGAGCTAATATATGGTGACCCCTTAGTTCTCTCTCTCTCCCTCCACCCCAAGAGAGGCCCGTTATCTGAAAATGCCTAACCATCTCTCTGCTGGCTCCCTTTCTTCTAATGTCATTCCACAGCAGCACAAATGATGTGGATGAGAAAAAGGTTCTCAAGACTACATTAATCATTTTTGCTGCAGTGTTGTCAAAACAGTCCCTTGACCTGAATCGCTCTTAATTTCTTGGAATGGTAGCTGGGGTTGAGCACAGTGAAAACATCTTGATGCCTGAGGCAGCTGTACTGAGCAAGCAGTGTATGCCAAACTCTTAGCCAAGAGTTCTTTCCGGTGGACTAACTGCCCTGGACAGGTGACTGACTGATTTCTGAATGGGGTAGGCATGCAATGACTGAGCTGGCTTAGTCACATCCACCCTGCTCTGGTGGGCCTGGGAAGCTCAAACCCTAAGTCGTGGTATTCTCATGCTGGGATTCTAGCACTGGCTAGGGATCTGATCTGTCTGACATGTGTAACCCTCACGCACGTGGCAGATACTTGGAGGTTTCCTCCCCTCATTGAGACTAGGACTTCTCGCAGCATCGTCTGCCCATGAAGCCAGCTCCTCTTTTGTTCTGCTGAAGCAAAGTTGATTTTCAATAGGCAAAGACAATGTTGGGTATTGCTAACTAATTCCATATAGGGAGTCACATGCTGATCTGTAACACTAGTGTAAATCCAGAGTAACTCCACTGACTTCAGTGGAATTGAACTGATGTTGCTGAAACCAGATGTGTAAGGATTCAGACATGAGAGGTTGTAACCCATGACAGACACATGTATTGCCAACCTGATGGCTAATGGGGAACTTAGTATGCCTTCATATTCACCTCTTGTATCTTGTAAGATGCCTTTATATTAACTTAAGTAAGGAAAGCCATACCTGTACTGAGGCAGTCCTGCATTGGAACTGACATCTATGCACTGTGTAAAACTGTCCTCTGAAGTGGTTCCACTGTACAAAATGAAAGCCTGGAAGTTCACCTGTTACTCAAATCCAGATGTGCACAGTACAGACAGTGGCTCAGGAAGTTGCACTGGCATGTGCTGACACATGTCTAGTGCATAGATCAGGCTAAACACTTAGGCCTAGGAGCACAATAGTGCTTCAAATGTTAATGAATGTGATCAGAGCTAAAAAAGATAGTTATCTGTAGCCCTAATAATTCCATCTATCTTTTATTGTAAACCAAGGAACAGCATTAAACTGAAACCCAGGATGATAAAGGGACCTTCTGATCACAAGACCTCCATGTAGAATTTCTTGCCCTCCCCTATGCAGCTTTTGCAAGGGAGGATCCGTTACCTTGATTGGAAACATCGCACACAAACACAACTTTCCTTACCACTTTTCATCAGTCTGAGCACTTGTCTGTTACCCTGAGTAGTCATGGTAGTAACTGGTGCCCCAGCATTTCTTACCACTGACATGCCCCTCTGGATTATCTTTCTCTTTAATGTGAACTTTCATCCTGCCTCTTGGAAGGGTATGGTGTTCTGCTTCTGGGGGTGGGAGTGGGTTGTTAACTTTTTCCCTTGACAACCCTCCATTCAGGTCTGAAATAAGATGTAGTTGGTCTCCGGCTTTTTCAAGAACATCTAGCTTCTAGTATCATGGCTCTACCTCTAAGGATGGTAGTGTCTGTATGCTGTCTCTATGCAGATACATTTTGGGTACTAAAGAGGCTAAAGCACCCTTGAATTCCATCAGTCTGCATCCAGGGGGGTTATCCTGTACTACTGTCATAGCAGAGAACCCAGTCTAAAGTACCAGTGTCCTAGAACTTGTCAATACTGATACAATGACCTGTCCAAGGAAGCAGTTGGCTTCATTTGGGAATATCTTTCGTATCTGGAGGGAGCTGTATTCTCCCACCAGTGCACTCTTACTAACAGTAATTTGCTGGGTGTCTGGGGCTGGAGTCCGATCTGTTACACCAGTGTCAATTTGAAGTTAACTTCCTTTAAGTCAATAGATGTTGCTCTGGATTTACACCAGTGTAACTTTGACTGGAATATAGTCCTCTGTATCTAATGTTGTGATCCTTCCAAGTCTCCCATCCCCCTTCCAGAAAGCAGGATGTTCGTGCTACTGCTGTCTCATTTTGTATTGACAATAATTAGCCCATCATGTACAGTTAACTACACTGCATCTCGCTGTCCAGTAGTATCTGGTTTCCTTATTAGCATTTCTCAGCTTCTTGCAGTCCTCCTGCATGAAGCTAGCAGCCAAAGGTTAGTTTAATTATGGCAAAGCTCCTCTGCTCTGGGGTACTGGGAAAGGGCTCTGGCACCATCTGCCTTTCCAGGGGGGTTAAATGTTTTCCATTCTCGGTGCCAAGCTCTCAATCTAGAAGTCACTTTTGGCTCACCTGGCATGGAGATGTATGTGGGTGACCTTAAGTTTGGGACTTCAATTTCTGGTATCGCCTTTCAGTTCACCTTCTAGGCGAAAGGTGAGAACTCAGGTTTGCATGTACCTGAGATGGAAAAGAATGGGATTGCCAGAAGACCTCTGAACAAAGCTTGTCAACCACTGCCTTCTCAAATCCGGGCTAAGTATGCTGCATGTCATCGTTAGGGCAGCAAACCTATTCCTTGCCTTCTGCAGCCTGCAAAGATGTGTGTCAGAGCTCTTCGCATAAAGCTTAGAGACAGGCCTTGGCTTCTAAAGCTGTGATTCAGTGACCGCAGTTGCTATGATTACATATTCAAAGTTGTATGCAGTCATATGTAGATGACAGGGGAAAGTTAGCCCATCATAAACGCTCTTCTGTAGCGTTCTTGGCTGTTGGAAGGTGCCAAAAGCTCCTGTCCTACGCTGATCTTAGCTCTTTAACTCCAAGACTCTGGTGAAGCATGTAACTACAAGCTTTAATATCTACACTGTATGAGTATTCACACTGCATTCCAGGACATGATTTTGAGTGCCATGAGCTCAATGTAAAACCTGCAGTGGGTTATGTGGGTGCAGATTTCCCTTTTTGTTTCCAATTCCTGCTCTGGAGGGGGATGTCCCTTGGGGTATTTCCATCTATGCTGCATTTCAGATTATACAGAGAAATCAGGCTGAAGAGGGTGGGTAAAGGAGTGATTAGTCTCTTCTGTATAGTGACTGGGAATCTGCCTCTTGTTTTGGAGTGGCTAGGGCTCAGATTGCATGGGGTAATTTGCCTGATCTGTTCCCTGAATGTAAATGGCAGTCTTATTATGACAAACTTTTTCCTTGGTTCCCACAATAAGGGCAACAAGTAAGGCTATCTGTCACATGCTAGGAAATCTGGCTTCATATACTCTTTTTCCATTGACTGTCCACACCCTTGGAAAGGGTAATTGCGACATCTCCTTTTTTTAATGCTGCCTCTATGATTAAAAAGCATGACTTAGTGGAAAAAAAGCTTGACCTCCTTGGGTTCAGCCTCTCGTGCAGCTGTTCAAGATAAGATTGTGCTAGTAAAAAAATAAAGCTGAACACCACGTTTGGGGATATTTGTTTGTGAGGAAATGACTAGGTCCTTGGCTTCTGAGAGAACCAATCTATCAGTCTATTTTCAGAACTACTCCACTTGACCTAATGCAGCTAAAATGATAGCAGCCAAAGGTTAGCAGTATAATAATTAAACTTTTTTCCTACAGTGTAGGCTATTTTAGTGGCATTATCAGCATATATAACCTACTATAATATGCTTTCTTTCCATTGCAGCCCTCTAAACAATACAGTGTCAAGGTTCTCTGTATCCCAAGTCTGGGGAGTTAATACTGAAAGTTCAGTTCTGTCTACAGCTCTTAAGCAATGGACTGGGTATCTGGGATTGGCCTGGCTGAAGCCACTAAATCGTATGAGACTCGGTTACTGTATGGCTTGCTCTGGGAATGAGTAATAGCAAGTACCACAAACTGTAACACCCCTGTTAATGTCACAGCATTCATAGGCCTTGTCCATACCATACTCCTCTTGGCTTCCTAGCAGTCCAGCTGAAGGACCTGGCTAAGGTGCCCTGGAGTGGTGTGGGAGAGCTGGAATTAGACACCCCTCTGCCTTGCTGCCTACTAGCAGCCTAGGCTGCCTGTCTGAAATGTGGCTTTTTGTTTTGAGCCATCCCTGGCTGAGAGTCTCTAATGGCCATACTGAAGCTGTTACTGCAGTATCTTCTCCCAAGTTAGTCTCTCCTCTCCCTCCCTTCTTTAGTAGCCATTTAACTGCTACTAAACTGGCAGGAAGTTGGGATTAGGTCCCAAAAAGTCTTCCATTATCTAAAGAACAACACTGCTAAAGCCTGTGAAACCCTGAGTATTCAAAGGTACATCTGAACTATGCTTTCCTTTGGCTATTGAGTCCTGGCAGTGAATCACAGAACACTCAATGGAAACTGATCTGCAGAGGGGGTTAATTGTCTGCCATATTATAGCATATCTCTAGTAGCTCCATTGAAGAAGTTAGGCCAAATTTTCCAAGAGTGTCTACTGGGTGTGGGTGCCCAGCATAGGACCGGAAGGGGACTTGTTGGATCATTTTGTCCAGTCTTCTTCCATTGCAGGCAACACCATCATGTAGTCCTTTTCATAAATTTATCAAGCTCCATCTTAAAATTAGGTAGGTTGTTTGCTCCTCCTGGAAGGCTGTTCCCAAACTCACATGAAACACCTCAGGCTTCTGACCTGAGCATCTGCTACTACAACTGGAACTGCAAGTGCTCAGCGCCTATTTTTAAAAAAACAAAAACAGGCCTTGCCTCTCAAAAAATGAGGCATTCCAAACTGGTGGATGATTCTGAAAATGTAGGCACTACTGTCTAAATGAGGCGCTACTTGTCTCCTCTGCAAGCCTCAGGAAAATGGAGTAGCAGTCGTGACTGCCTTCTCATATTTTGAAGACTACGTTTTATATTTAATGATGCCCAGATAAATGCTTAGTCTTGTAAACAGGACAGGAATTTTTGATAAATGGTTAATTGCTTAATTATCACTGGATAATCTGAGTTGGCGGTTGTCCCTTTTTTTCCCCTACTACAAATTCTTGTCTGTGTGAACAGGTTTATTAAAGACTGTCCATTGGTAACCCACAATAATTGCACTGCATTGCTCACAAGCAATAGTACTTTCTTGCCTGTCCTGCTTTGAAGGTTCAGTAAACGTGGCATTTGGGCTCGTATTCCAGGGCACATACCTACAAGTACTCCTGCAACATACTACTACAAAAGCAAGGTGCTTTTCCTGGATTGAGTTTCTGCCTTGACATCTAGCACTAACAGTGTAGTCTGCTCTAGAAAACCGTCTGGGTGCTCTCCCATCTCCAGCATTATCCTACCAAAATGGCCCCGGTTTGGGCTTGGGT
The DNA here is from genome assembly GCF_016161935.1 of Mauremys reevesii. NCBI lineage: Eukaryota > Metazoa > Chordata > Testudines > Geoemydidae > Mauremys > Mauremys reevesii. The sequence goes on along the minus strand of NC_052625.1, from coordinate 57,073,158 downwards.
GGTCTGCTGGGGCTATCAAAGGGTGGCATTTAGATGGAAGATGGCAGGAGATCCAAATCCACTTCAGGACTGGGAAATGCATCTCAGAATCTTTCAGCGCAATAGAAAATACTGGCCTTATAGGATAATCTGAAAAAACAAACCCATAACCATTTTCAGGAATAGTTTATTACTCATTTGCATGTCACTGCACTCTAGCCTTTAAATTTCATCCTGTGATTCCTGCATACTGTCCCCTAATTTTAGAAATGTTCTCTCTGAAATTTAAAGGTAACCATGTAAAGAGCCACTTTCTCCATGTTGACTCAGAACAAGAAAACAGTCTTAGATAGCCAGTCCAAACCCCTGAGGCAAAAAGACCAAGAAGCAGGAGAGCTAAAATAGCGAGCCTGTTTTCACAATATTTCTGGCCTGACCAAAAGCAGGAAATGCAGACATCAGATTCTCATAGTAAGATTTTTAGCTCTGTCTGCAAATTCATGAGCATTGGTGGTAAGCAGTGAATCTCGGGGAGGCTTAGTTGATGTGTGTCTGAAAGCATAGAGATGTCCATCTTGAACTTTATTCCAGCAGCCTGTCAGTTTTGGAATCCTTCAGACAGCTGCCCCCACCCATTTTTTATTTTATTTTTTGACAGCATTCTGGTGCTTCAGGTCACAGCCTGGTTCATGAGTTTTCCTGAGAAGCTAACCTGAAAACTCCTGAACTTGCAGAACTTCATTTATGGTTGACTCTGTCCCTTGGAACCAGACCTCTTGAGATTTGGCTCTTGATAGTTGTGATGCTCTGTAAGCTGCTAGCCAATATCAAAACACTAAAATATTCTTTCTAATGGAGGTACTCCTTTTGTTTCAGATTTTTCCTGACCCCTCAGACTTTGACCGTTACTGTAAGCTGAAGGACCGCCTGCCTTCCATTGTGGTGGAGCCAACAGAGGGGGATGTGGAGAGCGGGGAGCTGAGATGGCCACCTGAGGAATTCCTCGTCCAGGAGCAGGAAGAGGAAGAAGAAAACCATGAAGAGGCAAAGAAAGAGAACAAAGAGCAATAAATGGCAGCTGAAGAAAATACAAGGGATTGTATTGTCTTGAGGGAAGAGCCACACCTGTTCTGAAGGTCTTTTTTTCTTAAGAAAAAAGACAGACAAGTTCAATTTTGCACCTGCAAGATCTTAGGTTTTTTCATATTCTCTGTATTGAGAACTGAAGCCCTCGATGTGACAGACTCTCCAGACCTTCTGAGGAAGGAAGTCATGCAGAGAAAAATGTTTGCTGTTCTCAAGATCACTATCTGACTTTTTATTTTATTTTTTTATTTTTTTGTTAAGACTCAGAGGCAGCAGAGAAATTCTAAGGCCCTTGGTGGATGGTGAACAAGCAAGGCTGTTTAATGAGTTGTGGGGAGGGTGGGAATAAAGAAATGTAAGCAGTGTTGAGCAAGGAACTGCTTCTGGCTACACAAGCATGAGACTAGAGTCTTCATCTCTCAAAGTTTCCTTTCTTATAAGCTTCTGTTTATGTATCTGGAGTGGAGGGGAAATGTGTGGTGACATCACAAATGGATGCTCTGCTGACATAATTGCTGGGTGGCATAGAGAGGCAAAGGGGCTTGTAGTCTTTCCCCAGTTGCACGTCTCCTGAAGTTACACAAGCATGTGTAGGAGTAATGGTTTTCTTGCGTTAACTATCAAACCTGTTCCCAGTCTTTGCCCAGAAGATGTTTTCTTGCCTTCTCTTTGTCTGCATTTAAACCTTGTAATGCTGAACAGCTCAGTTGGTAGGGTCAGTGTGTTCTGCTGCTACCCTCCATCTATTCTGCAAGGTCCTTGTTTATCTTGAGGTAACACAGAAATTTCATGTAATGTCTAAATCTACCTGAGATCTTGTTCTAGAAGTGGTTAGGACGTTTCTCTCCTGCTAGCTGTGCCTGCTGTAGTAAGAACTCATTACAGTGCATAAAGCTTGCAAGGTGAAGGGGCCACCTGCCTTCCAGATGATTCTAGGGCTGCGTGGTTTCCATCTCATACATGCCGGGTCAACCGTTTGTTCAAAACTGGCTTAGTAGAGGGGCATGGGGAGAATCTGCAGGGAACTGTTAGATTTGGGTTTTCTTTGTTAGCAGCATTGCTTTACCAGAGCTCCAAGACCTAGAAATCCTGGCAGACCAAGATGCTGGCAGAAATCATCTGCGTAAGAATGGATGAAATTGAAAATTCCCACATGCCACAAAGTCAAAGAATGTTGCCAAAACTGAAATCAAAGAGGCAGTCTGAAATCAAATGGCTGACTTGAAAGGATAAGATTGGGGCAGGGAATGATGCCTCTCTTCAGACAGTATTTCATGGCTTTTGAGTGTTCTGGGCAAGAGGATGTGCTTCTGATTTGTAACAAAGTAGTAGTTGGGTTTAATAAAGGGCAACATGGTTTGTAAGGTCTAAGGTATCCCGTGCAACTTGTTCAGTGCTGAGTGTTGTCTCTGTCCTACCTGACCTTTGCCTACAAGGGGAACTGGTTGTAAGGCAGGTTGACTTGCAACTTTCATGGAAAGTGGCAATCCAGCAACTTTATGGAAAAGCTCCAGGGGGGGCCAAGGCATCTGTTGAGGAGCTGACAGGTCTAAGAATAAAGTGCTGGTAGTTTCCACCTTAAAACAAGTCTGGAGACACTAAAGCAAGAAAGACAAATGTTAAGGCCTTAACCAGACCTTATGATAAAACCCAGTGCATCCTGTCTGCTAATAACTGGTTCAATTAAAAAAATCTGTTTGGACTTTATGTGTGTGTGTGTGTATATATATATTTGTATCTAATACCTCATGAGTAGTTTAAACGCTGGTGGGGGTTGGGGGATTGCTTTTAACATATCAGCAGAATTGTTTTAGTCTTTGTCTTGCTTGTGGTTTAAACATAATGGCAATAACTTATCAGCTCTGTTACTATTTCAGACAGACCTGAGGGATTGGAGACTGACTTTTTTGCATTGTTCTGACTAGTAGCAATGTAGAATGCAGCTTGTCTCTTCCTTCTTTTTAGCAGCAAAGAACCAGTCTCGTGCTCACTCCCAGGTTTGATGGATGCTTTGACATCACTGACCTCTCATCATGATCTAGTGATATCGTTTTTAAACTGATGGATCCAGCTGTTTGTATCTGAGCATCTGTTCTAGTCTTGCTGTCTAATGGAATGAGCTTGTACACCTGTATACCAGCCAGTCTCAATGTTTTAAACTGGTACTAGTCTTCAATCTGTGCCACCATGTTGAGGCTTGTTAACAGAGATTATTATGTGGGTAGCAAAAGGATAGAAATCTTTATCCTCCAGATCTGAGGAGAAATGTCTGCCATAAAGACTGGTATATTCTTGTCTGCATCCTCTCTTTTTTTAAGGTATTGTGTATATTTCTATTTGTCAAATGTATAAAGAACAAAGCACTCCAGTAAAACTCCTGTTGTCTGATGTACATTCTATTTCTGTAATTCTTTTTGAGCCTCAGGGAGAAGCTAGCTTTTTTTTTTCTCAAACTACTTTTTTGTCACTGTGACAGTTGTAAATAAAGTTTGAAAATGCTTTCCAACTTGGTGGCTTTTTTTAAACTCTGCTTACAGAAAAGCAGGTTGGGATTTCAGATTTCCCAGAGCTTTAATCTGTACCGGAAGCAACCTTTCACTTTAAAAGCAAGGCCATATTATGCAAAGCACTTTGGCATGGGCTGTAAAGCTGATGTAATTTAAGCATATGTTTAGACTTAATTATAATTCTTAAGGGGCTTGCTGAGCTAGCACGTAAATCACTTGAAAGGATGAAATCAAGGGGCCTGACTCTTCATTGCCTTGCACCTCTGTAAAGAACTAAGGGGTGGGGGAATCTGCAAAGGGACTTGAAGTGCAAGTTGGGCACCTAGGAAATCCCAGGAACAACACTGCCATCTACAAAACTAAATTGGGCACCTAGGCTCCCAATCCAACAAATGAGGAGAGACAGCCTAAGAACATGATCCACAGTCTAGAAGCCAGCATGCAAGGATCTCCCTATCTAAGTTAACCAATGGGAGATGCCCAGGTGCAAGTCCTGCCCCTTAGAGATGGATGCCAAGGTGTAGGCAGATGCCTAGCTATCCATGAATGGGTGTGTAGTTTCTTGTGGGAGCAAGGAGGAGGTGGTGGTGGTCGTTCTGGTCCACCTTAACTTTAGCATAGTGGTGTCCTAACCACTCAACTACAGTCCCCTCCCGTCCCCTCCCCCACCACCTCCCAATGACTGTTCCACTGTGGGTAAACAAATGTGTGCACATGGGAGACACATTGCAGTCCTGTGGTCAAGGCACCCATCTGGGCTAAAAGTTACTGGGGGGGCACCCACCAGCCTTCTCCTGGCTTTTGAATGGGACCCAGTTTGGTAGGCATGCTCAGAGTACCTACTGGATTGGGCTGTTAGGTGTTCATCCCCTTAACTTGCCCACTCTCCCCCAGGGTTTGTGGATCGTGCTTGGGCTTGGGAGGGTGGAGAGATGGGTGTCTGGGTGTTGAGTGAGGCAGCAGTGCATGTGCTCTGAGGCAGAAGAAACACAGGGACTGGCCTGAGGGAACTTGAGTCCCCCCCACTACAATCCACAAAACTCATGTCAAACCGGCTAAGTAGTTTTGTGGATTCTACCCTAGATTTTTTTCAGAGGCACAAATTGCACATAAGTCTTGAGTTGAACCCCAAACTCTTTGGACATCAACCCTGAAGTAGTGTGAGTCAAGAAGTGGGCACAATCTGAAGTGCTCTTACTGACTAACAAATTGCTTTTAAGTATAAAACCCAAATCATCATCTTACCCAAGTCTGTCCTGACACCTGTATGTTACACTTTCACCTCTGCTGCTTAGGCCAGTGTTTCCCAAACTTGGGACCCCGCTTGTGTAGGGAAAGTCCCTAGTGGGCCAGGCTGGTTTGTTTACTTGCCACATCTGCAAGTCGGGCTGATCACAGCTCCCACTGACTGTGGTTTGCTGCTCTGGGCCAATGGGGGCTGCTGGCAGGGCTGGCTTTATGAAGGGTGGGGGCTGCTGGCAGGGTTGGCTTTATGAAGGGCAGGGCCTGATCTGAATAGCCGGCAGCAGTCTGGGGCTTTGGCAGCACTTTGGTGGTGGGGGGTCCGCTCTGGGTCTTCCGTGGCACCAAAGGACCCCTGCTGCTGAAATGCCACCAAAGCCCTGGAGTGGACATCCCCCCCCTGCTGAAATGCCACTGAAGACCTGGAGTGGACACCCCCTGCTGCCAGGTGAGTGTGTTTTTTTGGGGGGAAAAAATGCCTAAGGCATGAGTCCCGATTCCAGGGAATTGGCTTAAAGCCGGCCCTGGCCACTGGAAGCAGTGGCCAGAAAGTCCCTCGGCCCGCGCCGCTTCCAGCAGCTCCCATTAGCCTGGAGTGGCGAACCGTGGCCAGTGGGACCTGCGATCGACCGGGCCTGCAGACGCGGCAGGGAAACAAACTGGCCCAGCCCGCCAGGGGCTTTCCCTACACAAGTTGTGTCCCAAGTTTGGGAAACACTGGCTTAGGTATGTTGCTGCACTCTGAACTAAGGTCACCAAACACAAACACGTTGACTAAAGAGACAATAATCAAGGAAGGCATTGGCTGAAGACTAGGGCTGTCAACTGTGCTGGCCCTTCAAATTCAACAGGCCTACTATATGACCCAGCTACAACACAGTTAAAATGTGTAGCACAGGCTGCATCTTAATCATTCTGTGACCAGACTAAAGCCTTGGTCGTGTCCAAAAATGTTAGCTGCCTGACTTTTGTGTAGCTGGGACTCTTAAATGGAATCTCTTTTGGACAGCTTTTCTTGTATCAGAACATTTGAATTGCAGGTAGGTTACAACCAGATTGCCAGGCTCAATTAACTGAGAAGGCCCTCTGTGCTTAATGGGGATAAACTTTGCACTAGGAAATCCAGGTGTTAAGGGCCAAACACCTTCTGAAGTCTGTATTCTTCCTCCAAGAGGAGGGAATTTGTAGTTTTATGGCTGGGTATATAATGGACTACAACCATATCTACTCAGACTAATTGGCCTGTGACTGGAGCATTAACTTTACATTAGACTGGCTTAAAGATACTAACTTGGGACCTGACACTAAAATTAAATGCTTGGGAATTAAGGACACACCTAGCACTAAGCCCCAGCTTAGAGATGCTTAATGCTTTCTTGCTCCTGTGATGTGGATATTTGCATTAGTACTTCTAGTGGAAAAATGTCAAGTTTGCTCTTTCCTGATGGGACTGTGGTTTAAGCCTCTTTCCAAAGTGCCCCTTTAATTAGTTTTTCACCTCTCCTTAGCCTTCAAATTCTCTCCATTATAGCAATGTTGCAACAATCTGTCAAGCTAGGGTAGAAATCTGCGAGATCACTTGGGAGGCTGTGTTTCCTGCACCAGAATATTGGTTCTCTGAGGGCAAAGCACAGAGCTGGTAAGGATTAGAAATGAGGTGGGAAGGAGCTGGGAGCAAATGAATGTGCTTGTCTGCCACCTCAGCACACATGAGCTGAAATTGTTCTCTGGCTCAGATTAGAACACCCCTGATTGTGTTTTGTACATGTAATTCTTTGCCAGCACTGAAAAGGTGGCCTGTCAATCTCTGATCAGATGAACATCATTTGGAGTAGAAGAACTGACCTGGCTGAAGTCAAAACTAAAATGGTCCTAGTAGAACTATGTTGGGGGGGAGGAAGTCTGGTGCTTGGTTTTAGCCAGTGTGGTCATTGTCCACCTTGTGTGAGCACCACCAAATGAAAACAGAATTGGCCTGCTGTCAAATGGGTGGCCCTGAGTCCTTGTCATGCTGGTGCTTTCTTACAAATAGAGTGCAGGTTCTAAAGCTAGTCCAGTAATTACTTCTCCCTCTTCCCTTTTGTTTAAGGATTTAATTCCTTCTGGAGGGAAGGGGAAACAATGGGTGGGTCTACCTAGCAATTAAACATCCGCGTCAGCTGACTCAGGCTTAGGGGATTTGGGCTGGAGGGCTGTAATGTTGCAGTGTGGGCCTGGGCTCTGGGATCCTCCCTTCTTGCCGGGTCCCTGAGCTCAGTCTCCAGCATGAGCCCAGATGTCTACACAGCAATCTTACAGCCCCGTGGCCCAGGTCAGCTGACTCAGGCCAGCCACAGGTGTTTAATTTCTGTGTAGACATGCCCTGTGTGGCTACCATTTCTACTTGAAGCATTAATTCTCCTTAGGGGAGTGCATTTAACTGTGAGCAAATAGCTATACACCATTGTCCAACTTAGTGAACAAACACTATTCCTTGTCTTGGCCTTTATCATACGGTCCTTTTGCCCCATCTTTGAAATTAGTGATGTGTTTCTCCAATGTGCTGAGCAGCTGAACCTCCACTGGATTTGCCCCCTTTTGTGTGCACTTGACCCCTGAAAAGTGCTTGGGTCAGTAGGGCAGGGGTTCATAGCCTGCTTGTGTAGGTAACAATATCTGCTATGGTATAGAAGAAGCATTGAATCAGGCTTCTACTCAATAGCACTTAAAGAACTAATACCCTCTCTTTGGTAATGAGTAGGGGATAACCCCAAATTTCTGCCCTTGACAAAAAGTTCATAATGATCCAAGTTTGTATTTGAGCTATTGAGAAGAACATCCCCATAGAGCCTCGGCATTATTTTGGGAGATCTTGAAGCACACTTAAAAAAACCCAAAACTTTAGTCTAATAATCTGCAACTAAATGAAAGCCAAGGAGCAATACATTTTAACAGACATGCCTCAAGCCCTCCAAAGCAATCAAACAAACCAAACTTATATACATAAATCAAAGCAATTACTATACCCTCAATCCTTGCCAGAGTAGAAAATAAAAGCTCTGAAATGTTCCAGATTTGCATTGGGTGATTGCTTTCTGTTTATCTTTGACAGGATGGGAAAGGAACAACATTGAGAAAATAAGAAGTTTAAAAACTGAAACTGGCTCCCTTAACTGAAGTTTAATTATGCACAAATCTGATCCAAACCATCCCACCGCTGCTGTGTATGATATTTTGGAGTAATTTTGCTTGTCCAGGACAAATCTTAGCTGATGCTCATGTAATACTCATCACCCCTCCCAGTTAAGAGAGACGTACCCATGTTGTACAGTTTAAAAAACAAGCATACCTGTCTTTCTGTGGTGCTGTCACTAAGTTAGGTGTATGTATCATATATGAGATAGCTCTCTAAGTTTCTATAAGGACATCACCTTGGTATCTGAGAGGGCCAGAACTAGGAGGGTCTACCTAGCTCTGTTCCCAGCTCTGACACTGCCATCCTGTATGATCTTCAGCAAGTCACTTAGGCCAAGATCCACAAAGGTATTTAGGCTCCTAACTTCCAGTGATTACAATGGAAGTGATGAGCCTAACTATTTTGTGGATCTCAGCCTTACCTTCCTTTGCTCAAAAGCAAGCTCAAAGGGGTCTTTAGGGTAAACCAACGAATAACTGTGACAGGTATTGAGATGCTCAGGTGGGAAAGTGCCAGCGATGGGCTAGGTTCTGTGGTGCATCATGAATACCAGATGCTTGAACCCCTGATAGAATTGCTGCCCCAAGAGAGCTTTGGGAGGTAGCACCCTGGAAGCATCAGCTGTAGACAGAGAAATAGGTGATCTGGGTTCTGCTCCCAGCTGGGCCAAAGCCTTTCTGTGGGAACTTGGGTTAGTCACTCTGCTGGAAGGCACTCTAAGAGTTAATACTGAAGGTTCCACTCACTACTCTCAGAAGTGTAGGGTGCTGACCCTTCTATAGCATTTCCAGGTCACTGCTAATAAAGCATTTACCTAGCGCTGCTACCACCTGGGCCTGTCTGTGCTCATTATCCTTGCCTGCATCCTTACACTAGTCTCTCTAAACTTTCCGTGCTTCATTGTGAAGCTATGGATAATACCTACCTTTGTAAGGAAGTTTGAAGTCCTGGCATGAAAGGGACCAGGAGTAGGTAAGTGCAAGTTTGTTATAACAGAAGTGAAAGTTTGTGAGTACTCCTTTGAGTGGATAAAGCCTTTGTGCTCAGCCTGGTGTAAGGCAGAACAGCTGGGGAGTGAGATGAGTTCAGAGGCCAGTTTTGCAAATGGTGGCTAGAGTCTGTTAGTTTACAAATCTAGAGTTCATGTTAATGTCATTTATCTTGAGTACTTTATGAAGACAGTTGTGTCCAGACTTACTGTGGAGGGAAGCTGAGAGCTGCCCTGGAACAATAAAGGGGGAAGTGAGTGTTGTTTATATACGTGTAGCATCAGAAATGAGGAATGAATGTCAAAAGGTTTGGCTGTTTAGTTTGGGTGCTTCTTTGAACTTTCTTATATCCCTTTGCTTTGAAAATGAAGCTGGCAACGCAAGGAGATTGTCAGCACTTGTTGGGCTTTTCTCTGGGGGGGAAGGGGACATTGGGGATAGAAGGCAGGGCTATATATCAGTAGTGCCACAAACACTTGGTCTTTCTCATGTTGTTTCAGTTCAAAGCCCTAACAGCGTTAATGTTTTAAATCCTCCACAGAAAGTTCTAACCTTGATTCAATGCAAATGTGAGTGAAGGTCCAGATAGGTTCTTATTTTATCTGACCAGATTCATCCAGCCCTAATCAGGGGCATGTCATGTCAGTGATCCAGCGCACACAGAGGCTGCGAAGTACACCTCTACCTCAATATAACGCTGTCCTCGGGAGCCAAAAAATCTTACCGTGTTATAGGTGAAACAGCATTATATTGAACTTGCTTTGATCCGCCAGAGTGCGCAGCCCTCCCCCCGCCCCCGGAGCACTGCTTTACCGTGTTATAGCCAAATTTGTGTTGTATCGGGTCGCATTATATCGAGGTAGAGGTGTATTGTTCAGGGCAATTTATTTAGTCTTTCCAATGTTCTTTTTAGTTAAGCTGAAAATTTGTGTGGAGGGAGGGATTGAATTAGCCCTGGTTTCAGATGCAAGTGCAGTTCATAATGCTGCATGGTCAGTTGTGGTGATACTTGAAACAATTCGGAAAATACTAACTGCTGTTTTTTAACCCTCTGTTGTGGTTAGAAAGCTCAAAACCAGAAGACTGACCAGCTTGAGTGTGGGACATGGGGGTTTATTTGAGGGAGAAATGAAAGACTATAATGGGCCAAGTTCATCCTGGGTGAAACTCCATTGAAATAAATGAATTGGGTGGAATAGGGGCCTCCATTAAGGCTCGGTGCTGAGCTCTTGACTTCCTAACATTTGTTACAATGTGCAAGGGTGGTGGAGACCTTTTGAGTGAAGTGGAATAGCTGTTCACTGAACAGTTGGGAGGGGTCCATACCACAGGTGTTTGAGAAGAGGCACTCACCACAATGAGGATGTTCTTTCCAGAAAGATGTAAGGAAGGGGGTGATAGGCTCCAGAGCCTCTCCCCTTTAGGTCACCAGTTTCATTGCAGGGCAGGGCAGTAGTAACTGAGTGACTTTATCACTTGATGATTGTTGGATGACCCTTGTGAAATAAACGGGTGACTTCACCACTGTTTCCAATGGATGGGAGCGTACCCCAGCCTTTATTCTCTAAGCCAGCACCTCTCACTGGCATGAAATCCCAATAAACAGAACAACCAATCTACAATGAGACGGGATGAGTATTGTTTCTGAGGTTCTGAATCAGGCTTTATCCCCCCAGTGCAAATATTCTCCTGCCCCCCCATTGTCATAAGTGCCTTGCTAGCTTTGGCTGTGGTGTGGTTTTTCCATGTACAAAGAGCAGCCATAGTCTTTGGGTCAGAATTATCTCTCTTTTTTGCACAAAGAAAACAATGAAAGAGTGCAAAGCTAAGGTCCCTGTGTGTGAGAGAGAGCACAGTGTGTATGTCTCCCCTGTAGCAGGTGGCCTCTGAACATAAAACGTCAGCAAGGAGAAGGGACCTTCCCATCCTGAAAAGATTCAGAAGGCAGAAACAAGTCATAAAAAGATACAAGCTACATAAACCCTTTTGTGAGACAGTGGAGCGGGAGCAGTATAAGGAACATGGTGGTGGGGAGAAGAAAGCCACAAAGGAAGTGTATGCTGAGCATTTGCTCTCTACCAGAGCTGTAACCACACAGTGTTACCGTAGCAGCGACCACCAGCTTCATCTGATAAATATAACCAAGGAAGTAAAGAGCACAAGAGGAGAGGATGTCATAAGCCAAGCATGAAAATGTCACAGCAGCTTTGGTTTTATTTTCAACACTTCCTTCTTTCTTCTGCACTTGACTTGTTTATGAAGCCTGGTATTTCCTGCGGAATTGGTTTGTACATGTGTAATGCTATCATTCTCCCTCTCCCAAACATTGGCATGACCCAGGTGCTTCCCTGACTCCAGGCATTCATGCAAAATACCCTCTTGGAGTTGGTGGGAATCTCATAAGCAGGGAATGCCCCCAGAACAAGGGCTGCAGCCTGCTTGCTCGCAGGGCCGGCTTTAGGAAGTGTGGGGCCCAATTCGAACAGTTTCGACGGGGCCCCAGAAAGGATGACTTTAAAAAAAAAACACGTAAAAAAACACGTGGGGCTTGTACTCACCGGGCAGTGCTCTGAGTCTTTGGTGCCACTTCGGCAGTGGGTCCTTCACTCACTCCGGGTCTTCGGCGGCACTGAAGGACCCGCTGCCGAAGACCCGGAGCGCCGCCGGGTGAGTAAAAATTAAAAAGGCGCCTCTAGCCAGGGAAGGGATTCTCACTGGGTGCGGGGCCCTCTTAGGCGCGGGGCCCTATTCGGGGGAATTGGTGGAATAGGCATAAAGCTGGCCCTGCGTGCTCGAAGGAAGAGAAACACCAGAGGCCAGATCCTCAGCTGAGGGAAGGCAGCACAGCTGCATTGACTTCAGTGGGGCAGCATCAGCTGACAGTTCTGCCTCCTTCTCCCCCCAGATGTTTGGTTCTGGGCACCTCTGTACCAGGAAGGTGCAGACAAACTGGAAGGAAGGAATCTGGTTACAAAATTCACTTATGGCCCAGTCTGCACGTCAAACTGGAACTATGTTGCAGTTGGATTAGGGGACAACCAAACTGCAATCACCTGCTCTGTCATGAATGTAACTTTTTTATTTTTTGTCCATGCAAAGAAGGGGGAAAAAAAGTGGTTGGACTAGAGTCGTGTTTCAAAACTTTGTTTTCTTTGGCTCTCTCCACACTGAGGCTTGAACTGGGCTAGCTGCAATCAAGTCCAAAAACATTTGCCTAGTGTAGTTCCTCAAGAACTCTGATTGGCCACTGTTTTCCATCATGTCTGATGCCAGCAAGTGCATTATAGTTACCATGTCAACTCTGGACATGCTACAGAGGGGCAAGACCCCATCTATACTTCAAAGGGCCCAGTTATATCCATATTGCAGTTAGCATGGGGAAGGCCCTGAATACGCTGTCAAATTGAATGAGCTGATACCTGGTCCCATGGTACCATTGTAGCTGCAGTACAGACAGGGCCTTGTTTGGCGTGTAACAGTGTGCCCTGTGGATGCAAACCGTGTTTGTTTGGAAACCCCTTCAAACACGGTCACAAGCCCCACTCTGCAGAGGGCCTGTCTCTCATTCCCTCTCTCATGCCCCAACTCTGAAGCAGCTCGTTACCCTTCCCTGGCCTCTTAAGTAATTGGACACACTCTTATTTTTAATTGGTCAGTTTAATCCATTAATGCTCCAGACGATGCTGTTTGTGACACTCTTGTGAGGCGGGGAATTAATGCAGAATTAGAGCAGGATTTAGACTGTGAACGTGGCCTGATGGAAAGGACAGGGTGGGAGGTGGAACACAGTGTGAGCTACGTAGTTCATAGGGTGCAGCTCTTCTCCTAGGACACGCTGAGGCTTGTTGCTCCAGTCAAACCTTGATTTATTATCCCTATGTCTGAGTAGGAAGGAATTTAAATAGTTACCAATCTTGTGACCAGTCTGACCCCTCCCCACCCCCATCTTGTTAATCTGAATTAAAATGGAGTTTGTCAAATAATTCAGAAGTCTTGACAGAGATTCATGGGGTCCATCGTAGCTGGGTGTTCAATCTGGGGGTGCGTAGGGGGGAGGGGTGAATTTGGGTCTGTGTACCTGGTATGCAAAGTGGGTAATATGGGCGGGAGTTATACAAATCACGCCCCCCCCCAAAAACTAAACACGCAGGGGGTAACATTCTCTGCAGAAGGCCATGGGTTCCTCGGGACATACTTCCAATGCAACCCAAGACTACTTAAATAATCAAGGGGTCTGACCACATCACCCGCAGGACCCCGATGACTTCCCTGTGATGTTGCACCCCATGATGCTTTACAGAAATATGCTTAGAGTGGAAATATGACATAACTGGAACATGTTTTATGCTAGGTATGCCATGTAACATATCTTTGCAAAGGTTATGATCTACCGAATATATCCATCCTATTTGTATGCATGTATAATTTTTATATCTGAAGTTATGAGTGTTGGCTCTATGCTTGTATTTACAGTGTGTGCTGGAGGAAGCACATAAGGCAGATTTGGTCAACTTAGTGTGAAGGGATTATTCAAGTAATTGGGAGTACTTAACTAACAATGGACTTTGGGAGACGCCAGTCCACATCTGAGCTTTCCTGGGAACGTTCAAACTAACATGTAAACAATGGCATCAGCCTGCAAAAAGCTGAATCATTCATAGACATGTGACTTGCCCTGGTGGCTAGAGACCCATCTTGTGACTGTGATATTGTAGAAGAGAGAGAATATAAAAGGCCCTAGAAACCCCTCCATTTTATCTTCAGCTGGCTCAGAAGATAGCCTCTCCACTCCAAAGAGATGCCTGAAAGACAGTGGAACAAAGGACAGTAACTATGGGGGTCTGAGTGATTGCTGGACCCAGACTAGGAAGGAGTCTAGTCTGTAAAAGAAGCTTAATGGAACATCTCTGAGGGTGAGATTTACCTGCATTTAGTTTCCTACTATATTAGACTTGCGTGTTTTTGTTTTATTTTGCTTGGTAATTTATTTTGTTCTGTCTGTTATTACTTGGAACCACTTAAATCCTACTTTTTATACTTAATAAAATCACTTTTTGCTTATTAATTGACCCAGAGCAAGTAATTAATTCATGGGGGAGCAAACAGCTGTGCATATCTCTCTATCAGTGTTATAGAGGGCGAACAATTTATGAGTTTACCCTGTATAAGCTTTATACAGGGTAAAACGGATTTATTTGGGGTTTGGATCCCATTGGGAATTGGGTGTCTGAGTGCTGCAGACAGGAGCACTTCTTAAGCTGTTTTCAGTTAAGTCTGCAGGTTGTGGGGGACGTGGTTCAGACCTGGGTCTGTGTTTGTAGCAGGCTAGCATGTCTGGCTCAACAAGACAAGGTACTGAAGTCCCACGCTGGCAGGGAAAACAGGCTCAGAGGTAGTCTCAGCACATCAGGTGGCAGTCCCAAGGGGGTTTCTGTGACCCAACCCATCACATTCCCATCCTGTTCAAAAGCCATTTCAGCATAGCCCTCCATGGACTGGCTCCAGCCCTTCTCAGTTTCTCAAGCCCAAGTGGTCTCTTTGGATCTTCTCACTAGCTTGCAGCTATTGACAGAGAACCTTCTTCTCTGGAGCTCATTCCCTTGGGCTCAGCCTCCCTGTGTCTCTTGGCCTCACTGACTGCTCAGCTGAATCTCTCGGTAACTATTAATTGACTGTAAAGCATTTTTGGCTACCACTCACTTGAAGGATACTCGTGCAACATCATTGTGTCCAGTACTTCATAGAAACCTGCCATAAGTGGTTACCCATACACCTGCCCACCACCCAGCTATAGATACTCCAAAGTGCGAGGAAGTGTGCCCCACCACAATGAAATATTAGTCAGTGATTCTGATTAACACTGGTCAAAAATTCACAGAGGTCCATGTAATGGAGAGAGTTGCAGTTTAGTGCCCTGAATGGTGGCCTGGAGCCAAGAAGTTCCAATCAAAACTCTGACACAGATTCCCTTCATGATCTTAGGCTAGTCACTTAAACCCCAATCCATCAAACCATTTGTGCTTTGTTGAATTGGTGCCTTGGCTTCATCCCATCTTACAGATGGGGATCAACATTGTCAGTGTTGTGCTGGGCAAATCCATCTAGCCTAAGCCTGAACACACTCCTATGTTTTGCATCCAAAAGTTCAACTCATGCTCAAAAGCTGTCAGATTCATTTTCCACTGTGGAAAAAAGTGCAGGGTTAAATAGCTTGGGGAGTGCGGGTGGAAAAAATGGAGCAGGGAAGGGGAAGAACAAGAAAACTCTAGAATGTGTATGAAATAAAGACCAGAGAGGGGGATGAGAGAAAATCCAATGACAAAATACATATGGCATGTACCCTCTTGTGCCATCTGCAGTCTGGTGGGGAGGGAGAATCCCTCATACAGGCCTGATTCAGGAAAACACTTAACACACATAACTTAAAGCATGTGCTTAGATTGCATTGACTTCACCATGTGCTTGAATGCTGTCCTGAACTGGAGCCATGTAGCAAAGGCCTCCCTCTAGCTAGGAAAACATTTGTTTTCAATATAAATTCCCTTGGGGATAAATTAGTTTCAAGTACAAGAAAGAAAAGGTTCATGAACTCAGGTTCATTTAGTGAACCCTCTGATCCCTGTAAGAGCTGGAGAGGTTTGTGAACCCTTGAACTTTGCGAGGTTCTCCCTTCCCAAGCTGTGAAGATCAGTTAGGTTCGTGAAGATTAAAAATACTCCCCTCCTAACGGATACAATAGGTCTGAATGGCTCAATCCCGCAAACCATTGCATGCGCACACACACGACTTGACTCACTTGAATAGTTCCATTGAGCCCTATGGGTGTATATGGGCTTGCGTGGTGCAAATACCTTTTGTCAACCCTCCACACACAGGTGAGTTTCACTCCTAACAAATGGCAGAATGGCACAAATCTATTGAGAGGAAATTCACGGAATACATTATTCACTAGGAATTATCCTCTCTGCTCTTATTTTTAATACATAAATGCTGCAGCCTTAAGTAAATATTTCTCTTTAGTATTATTCCACCATCAATAGATTTCCTTCTGTATTGTTAATTATACCTGGCACTTATATGGGGGCCTGATTCAAAACCCACTGAGGTCAGAGTCTTTCCTTTGCAGCTGGTCTTGTTGGATCATTCTCATAGACCCTATTGCCAGACGATCTTCAAGCCAGATCCTCCACCAATGAAGAAAACAGGAGTACTGTCATTGTCTTAATGAGAACAAGATTTAGCCCTTAATTAACATAAGCTTTGCAATACCAGCTGGAGGTAGGTAGAGAACAGGTAAAACAATTATCTGTGTTTGTACAGCACCTAGCACAGTGGGGTCCTGATCTATAACTTGGGCCCCTAGGTGCAACGGTAATATAAATAAATAATAAAGAACTTATTTTCATTCACTCTTCAGCTGGCTGCAGATTCAGGAGTGGAAATCAAAGTCCTCGTGTATGGTGTGTAAAGCAGTTTGCAGTCATACAATATAGTATATTGTATGGTACTATAGCAGGGTGGAAGCATCATTCATGGGAGGGGTACTTCGCATATCAGTAACTTGAAAGAGAGGTAATAACAATGCTTCTGGAATTTTATTTCACTTCTTGCTGTCTAGCTTGCTTCCCAAGTGCCTGATCCTGCAGATATTTCAGTGAAACTACTCACATGCTTAAAGCTACTCTGTGTGTGTCTGCAGGATTGGGGCCTATTTGTTTCAATCAGCTGTCACATTCATGCAGAGAAAAGCAAACCCGGGAACTGACTGCCAAGTTTTTGGCTATGACCAAAACAGCGCGAAGGCCTGGCATGAGGAGAGGTTACTGACAAGAGCTGATAACACGCTGACTTTGCTAATTACTGTTTTTAAAGTCCAAAGTCATCGGAAAAAATGACTAAAATTACTTTTTGCACACCAACAACAAGAGAAAAGCTTACTGGAATATCTGAGTCATTATTCCAACCACTCTTAATTATATAGAGATACATATTTTATACACTATATTACTTATTATGAATGTACATAGATGCTTTGGAAAGCGAAACAGTTATTATTATAGACCCAGCTGACTCTGGGTTTGGTGAAACGGCAGAACTGAGATGGTGGTTGTGTTTCGAGGGGGTAATGCATAAATTGAAGCAAAGTTTCAAATGAGCAAATGGAACTTTGAATGTGTCTCAGTTTCTGGCTGGGCTGGTTCATAGTGCAGTGAGCAGACTGGGGTCAGTCAGTCTGTCTGACTCATTCACCTCGCACAGTGTGTCTCTTCGTTCTGCATTTGTACCACATCTGTCACAATGGGGGCCTGGTCCATGACTGGGCCTTTTTAGTGCTACCAAAATACAATACAATTTTATATATACTGAGCATAGAAGAAATGGTCTAATTGGGTGAAAATCTTGTCTGTGCAGAGGACCAGCACAAGACCTATGCACCAAATATGGGTTTAGGTGGGACTGAGGCCAGGTCTACAGTAGAAAATTTTGCCAGTCTAGTAATGTTGGTTAGGTGTGTAATTTTTCTGCAACATTCTTACATCAGCAAAATAGAATAAGACACAGTTGTACTGGAATAAAAGTGCTTCTGCTGGTATAGCATGGGGCTGACTGTCCTTAACCATGAATAGCAACTAGTAAAACATTCGAATCAATAGTAGTTAAAGAGAAACCATGATCAAAGGAAAGTGAAACTAAACCTGTAAACCCCAATTTCCCCTTGAAAAGAAGCATCAACAAACTAGCCAGTGCAAAATATCAAAGAGCAAAAATCCAACAAGATGTTTAGCTGGAGCATTCAGTCACTTTACTTTCTATTGGTTCCTTTTTCCCATTAAGGGCAGGATCCTGCAAACACACATGAGTAACTTTTGTTCAGGTGAGTGATCTGACTGAAGCCAGTGTGGGAGCATTTGCAGGACTGAGATTTAGATGATAAATTATTCAGGGCAGGTACCTTGATTTCTTAGGGCTTGTCTACATGACAGAACTAGGCCTTGGCTACACTGGCACTTTACAGAGCTGCAAGTTTCTCGCTCAGGGGTGTGAAAAAACACCCTCCCTGAGCGCAGCAAGTTACTGTAAAGCGCCAGTGTAAACAGTGCTGCAGCACTGGGAGCGCGGCTCCCAGCGCTGTAAGCTAATCCCCATGGGGAGGTGGAGTACGTGCAGCGCTGGGACAGCTCTCTCCCAGCGCTGGCGCCACGACCACACTCACACTTCAAAGCGCTGCCGCGGCAGCGCTCCCGCAGCAGCACTTTGAAGTTTCGAGTGTAGCCAAGCCCCTAGACTGACATAGTTAAACCACTCTAATTATACCACTCTAACTTCCCATGCAGGTACTCTGATTTAAGTGTAGCATATACCATTTTTAAAGTGAAATAAACTAGAAACAGGCCCTTTTATACTGGAATAAGAGTGTCTAGGGGTATGTCTACACTTAAACAGCTACAACGGCACAGCTGCAGTACTTCAGTGTTCACACTGCCTACTCCAACAGGAGAGAGGGGTCTCTCATCGCCTCCCCGAGAAGCAGTAGCTATGTCAAAGGAAGGGTTCTTCTCTCCACCTACTGCTGACTACACCGAGGGTTAGGTTGGCATAGCAACGTCGCTCAGGGGTATGGATTTTTCACACCCCTGAGAGACACAGCTACGCCAATGTAACTTCCCAGTGTAGACCAGTCCTAGATGTGGAGCTGTACTGGTATAACTACAGCAGTAGAACTCATACCAGTATAGTTCTGCCAGTAAATTTCCCAGTGTAGGCAAGCACTCGTTGTCTTTAAAGCCCCCGGCATGTTCATTACGATATAAAATAATAGGGCCAGATCCTGAGCCGGTGTAAATTGATGTGCTTCCACTGAAGACAACTTCCAAGCCACTTTGCAACAGCTAGGATGTGGCCTGGGATACTTGGGACGTATATAGCACATCCCATTTTCAAGGCACTTTACAAAGCTTGATGCAGGAAAGCCTGTAAGCATGTTCTCTAGTGCCCTTGACGACATACAGTCAATGCCTCTTGCTCCCCACTTCTGTTGTAAAGGACTCGCACTTCACTGCATGTGCCTGATGTTTATCAGCAAGGGATACAGGGAGCTGAATCCTTTCACCAACAGAACCTATTCAGAGTCCAGAGATGATGGCCCAAAGCCTGGCATTTAGCCAGTTCATCGCTAGCTCCCAGTAACAGCCCCGTGTAACTGGTGTCATTTATATTCTTGTTTTTCCTGGGTTACTTTTGCATCTATGTGACTGGGCTTTCGCAGTAAAGCAATAAAGATGCTGAGGCCCCAGTTAAGAAAAGAGCCATATGCATAGAGCAATGTAGCTAGTATCTTGAGTGCAGTTACAGATAGCTGCGAGGCACAAGACTGTGGAAAACTCCAGCATAGAAAGGGTTAGGAACTCAATTGCATAATTCCTTTAATGGGTTGTTTTGTCATAGGCCATATCATAAACAGGCAGGCGCTGAGGCGAGGGGGAGGAAGAAAGATTCCTTAGTCAGACTGAAGCAGGACTGGGACTGTAATTCACTGGTGGGTGACTAACTTAATTACCTGCTTTTTGCATATTCCCCGCTCCCCCTCACTACCCAGCGTGGTTTGTTTCTTTTGTGGTTTGACCTCTTTACTCTTCCTTTGTTCTAACCACCCCTCCCTGTCCTGATTATAGACACTCGCCCCCTCCTACCCAGAGCCAACACGTCCACACTGTTCTGCAAAGCAGGCAAAGGAAGGAGCTCCCTGTATGCACCCAGGGCTCCAGCTGCATTGATAAGGAGAGATGGGTGTAAGATGCTGGAGCGAAGTGCCTGGATTCGGGGGGCCTGTTTCTGAAGGTCAGAGTTGGAGCTGGATCCAAGCTTTTCCAGGACCGTTGCCTATTTAAAAATACCTGTAGTATTTAGGGTAACGGTCCTGAACCCTGCAACTAAGGGCTTGTCAACGGGGTGCGGGGGGAGAGACTGGAATAGCTATTGCTGAATAACAACTCCTCACTAGCTCACAAGGCGGACATCTTATTCCATGTGAAAAGTGCCTTTCTGCAGTTTACCTTAATTCACTTTTCATGTGAATTAACAGAACCCGCATACAGACAGTCTGAGGTTATGTCTACACTGCAAGTGAAGGTGTCTCTGAGCACAGGTCGGCACACCCCCACTAGCTGTAAGCTTTGCAAGTAACCGTAGTAGCACAGACAGGGTGACACGGGCTAGCTGCCCAAGTACAAGCCCACTAGGGAGCCTGGGTATGTACTCTGACAGCTAACTTGCACTGAAGCCTGTGCCATCACAGCTACACTACTATTGTTACCGATGCTAGCTGGACTAATGCTAGCTCAAGATGTGCTACAATCACAGCTTCACTTGCAGTGCAGACATACCCTTACTGTAGAATAAGTGTGTCCACATTGGTAATTACCAGTGGCGCTGGAACCCTTTCAATAGTGGGGGTGCTGAAAGCCAGCCCCCTTACTCCTGTCTGTTCCCCACCCCCAGCTGGGGCCGGAAGCTGTGCCCTGTTTCCAGGGGGACCCAGACAGAGGCAAGGGGGCAAAGGATGGGGGTGGGCACAGGGCCAGAAGCGGAGCTCCAGGCACGGGGCCCGCAGCTGGGACCCCGGGAGCAGAGGCCAGGTATGGGGCCCTGGGCACGGGGCCAGTGGCCAGGCAGTGGGGACAGTGCCCCAAGAGCAGAGACCCAGGCGTGGGACCCGGGCACAGGGCCAGCAGCCGCAAAGTGAGGCCGGCAGCTGGGACCCGGGCGCAGGGCCAGCATCCAGGGTGTGGGGCCAGTGGCCGGGACCCAAGTCCTGGGTGCAGGGCTGGGAAGCGGAGTCCCGGGCATGGGGCCCCGGTGTGGAGCCCCAGGTACGGGTCCAGCAGCCAGGAAGCAGGGCCAGTGGCCAGGGCCCAAGCTCTGGGCTGGGGATTGGGGGCTTGGGCATGGGTCCAGCAGCCCTGCATAAAACCTGGGGTGCTGCAGCACGCGACCCCCCCCCATGCACTTCTAGTTCGCGCTCCTAGTTCCCACGCCTATGGTAACTACTGTGGAAAAGTTATTACGCGTTAAATTTACACCCTAGCTATTTCGCACTAACTTCCCCATGAATTCCCTGTGTAATCAAGCCCCTGCAAGAGTGACCTGGCAGTGTTTGGCACTATAAGTCTTTCTACACCTCCATATCTTGTGTGATTTCCAGCCCAGTTCTGCACGCCCAAGATTCAGATAATTTGGAGAGGGTGTAGGGAAACAAACAAATGTCTGGGTCCTTAGCCAATCCAAGCTGCCAGAAATCTGAGAGTTGTTCATCCCCAGTCATTTTATTGTCCTATTTCTGAAACATGGGAATAAAATCTGAAGGATACAGACTACAGAGGGAGCAACCCATAACACTGCTAAAGGGGTTGAGCAGATTAGAAGATAAGTAACAGTGCTCTGAGATCCTCACACAGAAGGCACTTCACGCTCATAAATTAATCATTTAAACCTCCTAGCACCTTTGAGAGGTAGGCATTATTCTCCCAGTTTTACAGATGGGGAAAGTGAGGTATGGTGCGGTGAAGTAATTTGCCCAAGGCCGCACAGTGAGTCTGTAGCACAGCCCAGAAGAGAACCCAGGTGTCCTGATTAGAGTGGTGTGAAATGTTTTGTTACAAAGCGAAACTCAAGCCATAGGAAACTATTTTCAATATGACTATGTGGGCTGTAAACTGGCCTGCCTGTCCCTACCAGAACCCAGCGCAGCAGTGTGATTCTTACCGCGTACATAGTCTACTGAGATCGCTGCTATTCACTCTCGCTCCTGCTCACTCACTTAGGCCACCCTCTCAGCCCCTTTCCCTGCACATGCTCACAATATCATTAGCAGGGAAAAGTTCAAACTGGGTCAATGTGCTGCTGACATACTTGGTGGTTCAATAGAAGGTGCTCTGCCTAACATCCTGCAGCCACCCACTCCAGATTCCTGGCCAGGATGTTGGACTACCCAATGGAGAGACTGCCCCATAGACTCCATTCCAGGTGCTATACTGAGCCCAGTGCATGGTGGGACAGGACTTTATAAGTTTAACCAGTGCTGTGTGTAATATCCATGCACTGTTCTGGCAGGCTCAGTAGAGCTCCTAGTTATGTACTTGACTATTCAAGGCTCGGTGCTTTGATGTAAAGATGTTCCCCCAGGTGACTGGGAACCCCTGAAGAACCTGACACAGCTGGATGAAAAATTCTGATAGCCAGAATAAGCAGATTACAAATTCTAGGTCGGGTTTAGCCACACAGCTCTATTACTGCCCATCCACCACTGATGGATAGGAAGCTAAATGCTCCACAGGAGAAATAAGCAGCTGAGATCTTTCCATTGGAACAAGACAATGGATGGGCCATGGAGACCAGCAAAAATTCCGCAAGCTGCATAAAACATGCAGGGGAAGGAGAATGATGCATCACAATGTGGTATTTCTTTTCAGTTTAGCCTCCTAGTAAAAAGATAGCTATTTGGTGGGCTGGATTCTGCCCTCACTGATGCCATTGTAAACTCAGCGTAACACCACTGAATTCAAACCTTTATTGCAACACATGTATTGTTATTGTTACTGGGAAGAGGAGCCAGATTTGAGTTCAAGGGGATTACTCCAGGTTTGCACTGGTGTAACCAAGAGAGCAGAAGCTGGCCCTGGGAGAGAGAGAGTTTGCAGATACCATTAGTGTCATAGACACAATTAATGTCATAGACTGGACGTGCTGACAAGACCTCACTGAGGCCATTCTGATGTGGGCAGGAACCTAGGGAAGCACTTTTTTTGAAGAATGGCTCTTTTTGATGACAGAGAGAAAAATAACATGACCCTTGAGATACAGATGTCAAGTACGCTGAGTTGAACTCACATCAAAGATCCTTAATGCGGGTGGGGTGCCGTGCGGGAGGGGATAATTTGTATGACTAATACCATCTGTTCCATGGGGCTGTGTGGCTTAACAGATCCATCTGCCAGAAGTGGAGGAAGAGAGAATTAGATGGGGCCAGCAGCCTAGCTCTGTCATCCAGTAGAAAAACACTTCTTTTCTGAAGAAAGGAATGAGGAATACTACTGATCTCCCCAATGATTCAGTATTTCTGTGTGTTGTGCGGATTTCTGCTAGGCCTGTTTGACTGGAGGGGGATGAAGAAGGAGGGAGGGCTGAGCAGTGGGTGAATGTATCTGAGCGTAAGGGACAGCGGGGCTGCAGATATTTCAATGCCACCTCTGGCTGGATTTGAGTGGCACTTGCAGTGTGGCCAACTATCACAATTTTATCATGAGTATTGTGGTGATTATTATTATTATTTTTTTTAAACCTTGCCTCGAGGAGACGTGATTACATGAGACTCGCCGCTTTCATTGAAAAATAAAAGCATTTTTAGCTGGTGTATTTACCAAGAAAAGCTTGACAAATGACCCCCGAAGGCGAACAAAAAGGGCCCCCAATTAATTGGCTTAAAAATCATGATTTTTGAATACTTGGGGTTGGCAATGCCCTAACAGGCAGGACTGGGTGTGAATGAAGCGCACACTGACCGTGTATATCTTCGTCGGTCTGAGGGGGGGTCAGCTGGGTTTCCTTGAAGGACAGAACGGTTGTTGTTTACAATTTGCATGGTGACAGAGACTGGAGGTACCAGTCAGTCATTGTGCTTGATACTACATTCACCTGACAAAAAGATGGTCTCTGCCCAAAATGCTTACAGTCATAGTGCTCTGGAGGGCTGACTCTGAGCATCCAGTCCTAGGCAGGTCAGCAGTGTCCTCCCCTACTAGCTTACACTCACTTGCACAAGCCGGTACCAAGAATGCTCTGCTGGCTTTAATATATTGCTGTCCTGAGTGACCTCTGGTATGTGCCTGTAAGGCTGTGTACAACTGGTGTATCATTCTGATTGAAGATGGCAGGGATGCCCTGAAGGTACCAGGATCTGGAGCTGACCTGTCATT
Source organism: Mauremys reevesii (assembly GCF_016161935.1). Classification (NCBI taxonomy): domain Eukaryota; kingdom Metazoa; phylum Chordata; order Testudines; family Geoemydidae; genus Mauremys; species Mauremys reevesii. Next base: position 57,049,208 of record NC_052625.1, on the reverse strand, counting down.
TCGGCATGCTGTAGTGACCTCAGAGAAGCCTGCCATGTGTGCATAAGCAGGGGAGAGGTGTGTGGAGGGCAGGGTGTGTGGGGCAGATGTCTGTGTGTATCATACTGAGCACATTCAGCTGCTGCCCTGAAGGAAAATCCAGAGCTCCTGACCTGGAAAGATTAGAGGCTGAGAACACTATGAATGAATAAGAGAATGTTTGGCTTATTGTTGATTAAGAGGAGGGAGGACAGACTATGTACCAAATCCTCTGAGTCTGTGGCCCATTAAAGTTGGCCAGAGTGGGGAGTGCTGAGCCCTTGCAGGATTGGCCCTTCTGTACGACATGGCAAAAGAAGAGAGAAAATGGGATGAGGTGCAGCTTGGGCTTGACTCTCGTGTTTTGGATGGAGGCTGTTCCTCTTGTTTGGACAATTGTGGGTTTTAATTCATGCAAACAGTGCCTCGGAGAGGTACTTTCCTTGTGGCATCACTACAAATCAAATGGAGTGATTAAAATAATCAGCCCGAGGGGGCAAGGGGAACGGGGCAGGGAAAGGACAAGGTTCACATGAAAGCAGGACACTGGTGTACTGGCTTGTGTAACACACACGTTGTGCAGGTTCCACAGCTGTAGCTGGTCCCTCGCTCTCAGCGCTGCTGCCTGTGTGTGTTGCTCTAATGTCTGGGAGGGAGGGAGTGACGCTGTGATGACGATACAGGCTGATAATTACGGATGGGAGCTGAAGACACAGGCAGTTAGTAACTATATGGTAACTAAACACTATTGAATTTGCTGTGCGTGTCTTTCTCCTGCCCCCCGGCCCCTTAGTGCAGTCACCTTCTGTTTGACTTTCTATCAAATGATTTTTTTTATTTTTAGATCATTCATATTTTCCATCATATGGCAGGGCAGGGGCCTGCTTATTCGCTTTGCTTCTCTCCCTGAGAAGCATCATTATCACCCCGAGAGAGATGTGCATTCAGCCATGGCCACAAGCAAGGCAATAGGTGAGTCATCAATGTTTCTGCTTTCCAGCAAAGTCCTAGAAAAGCCTGTGCAAATGGGGGTAGAGGGGCCTACTTGCATTTCTGGGTGTGTGCATGTGCAGCAGTGCTTAATGTGTAATGAAAGAGGTGCCAGGCATGGGTGGCGGGTGAGCCCCCTCTTTGGGGAAGCTAGCCTGCTGGCCTCACCTCTTCTGCCCGAGGCCCCACCCCCTGTATGCCAGAGCCCTGAAACCCGCCCCCCATAACAGGAGGAGCCCTGAGCCCCCCCTCCCCGTGACCAGAGGCTCCCCAGCTCACCCACCCTAGCCATCCTGGGCCAGCCCCCCCAACCCCAACGCCAGGCCAAGCGCTGTGTCAGGCTGCTCCCTCCATGCCGGGTTGAGCCGCCCTTCCCTTCCTCCCACTCCACCCCCAGCGCACCACACCAGGCCGAGCCGCTTCCCCGACCAAGTGCCAGGCTGAGCTGGCGGCCCCAGTACCCAACCGAGCCGCCTCACTCCCGCACCCACCGCTTGCTCGCAGTATCCTTTCTCACTCCCCTGCTCCTGAGGGGAAGCGACACGGTGAGCAGCGGGGAGAGAGGTGGAGTGCAGGTGGCAACAGCAGCAGGTGGTGGGTGGGGGGCCTCAGGGAAGGGTGGGGCTACCGTGGCCCAGGTGTCCCTTGGAGGCAGCTGCGCCAGGGAAGGCTTAGCCTTCCTTAGCTTATTATACCCACCATCCATGGTGCCAGGGCTCAAGCAATTTTTTTTTTTACATTCATAACCAAACCTAGGGTGACCAGAAAGCAAGTGTGAAAAATTGGGAATAGGAGCTTATATAAGAAAAAGCCCCAAATAGCGGGACTGTCCCTATAAAATTGGGACATCTGGTCACCCTAACCAAAGCAGCAAGCCCAGAGGTGCCGGGGCTAACCCCTGGCAAGCCCTGGGACAAATTAAGCCCTGATGTGCACATATGAGCATGTGTGTTCACAGGCACGTTAGTGAGTGAGTGCACGTGCGTCAGTGTGCCTATGAAGCTATGTATTTCTAAAGTGCCTTTCCCCATGGTATGTAGGGCTCAGACTACAAGGGTATTTAGGTGTCCAAACCCTACTAGGAGTTAAGTGCCTGATTACCTTTGAGGATCAGGACCTAGGTGCCAGGTGGGTGCACATGGACATGTTTGGTTTTGTGCAAATGTGCTTGAACCCACAGTGTATCCAGGCTGATGCATGTGTTTAAGTGCATATACAGGTGTGTGTGCATTTCTTTGGGTGCATCGATGCTTATGTGCATCGTGCGTGTGCCTGTTTGTGCAGTTGCTAATGGATCTCAGAATTTCCCAGGCACTCTCAGAGAATGTTAGAGTAAGTGAGGCCTGGATTCTATTAGAGACTCGCAAACCCTTTGGATAATATAAGGACTGACCTAGACTTTTGCCCTATATTCTAACTTGGACCACATTTATGGATCAAAAAAGGTGATGTTCATCTCAGCTTCTGGGTTCAGAGTGGAAACCATCAGAATTCCTGGGAAAACCTGTCCTGGTGAGATTCCCAGCCCTGCTGAGCAGCTCTGAGAGGTTCCCAATCCAGAGAGGATGAGAGAGCCTTACCCAGCACAAGGAATGAGAGTTCCCTGAGATTGTTGCTTGAAATCTCTATTGTCCCTCTCCCCCTTCCCCATCCCCCAGAGGTGTTTTGTGTTTCTGACAGCTCAGGACCCCTCTGCCAGCTTATCTTACTATAGCTTTTACCACAGGTTGGCCCTGCAGAGGATCAGCTGAAGAGACAGACAGTTAGTAACCGCATGGTAACCAAACACTGTTGAATTTACTTGGGGGAGAGAGTAATCATAGTAGTTAGCATATTATGGGTTCAGAGCATGGCACACACACCAGCTAAGTGATCCACACGACATCTCCAGAAAGTAAGTTAGTATTATCCCTGTTTTATGGATGGAAAAACAGACACAAAGAGGCTGTGTGACTTGCCAGAGGCCACGTGCTGCATCAGTGGCTGATCCAAGATGAGAACAGAGTTGTTTCTGGCCTAGTTCAGGCAGTTTGAGCCACCAAGGACTGTGGGTGCAAGAAGGGGAACAGCATAGGAGTCACTAGGGACTGGTGTCCTGGTGGGGAAGGAGAAGAGGGCTTGAGTGGATGACAAAAGGGTGGCGTGGGAGATGGGATTGTGTGTACTTTAAACCTAGGCAGAGGGAAACCTCATTTTGAAACAGTGCTTGAGGGTTCATCTGCCTCAGCCCTGCCAGTTCCACGCCCTACAACAAAGGGCTTGTTGAAAAGAGGTGGAAGGAAAAAGGAATTAAAAGAACCGGGAAATTCTTAAGATTCTTTCCACTGGAAAATATGTCTCCACTTATCAGTCAGTGTCGTCAACAACAGACACCTGCCTCTTTAAACTCTGAACAGCGAGAATCAGGACAAAGGTAATTTAAGGCCTCAGCTAGCTTATAATCGGCCAGGTTTCAGTTCTGGCTCATAGCTAGGAGCAGGAAAGCTGCCTGTCATTTGTGTATGTATACGCAGAAGAGGTGGCCCTGAGCTGGAAGATTAGATCAAGACACCTCTGAACCAATGTGTGGTCTGAATTTCGTGACTTGGGCACGCTGGCCCATTTCTTACAGCTGTCTCTCTGCATATATAGAGTGTGCAGATGCACATATGACTGTGTGAGTGAGGTGCTTGCACTCTAGCTGTTAAACAAAAATAAATAAATAAACTATATTAAAAGAACACTACGTTTGCAATCTCGAGCACTCAAAAGTTAGGAAATATCAAAATTAAGGTTGCCCGTGCCACCTTATTCAGCTCCATTGTGCATATGCATTATAATACAGTCTTTAATTACGTGATCACATACTATTATTTCTTCATTATGTGCTCTGTGTATTTAATAAGCAGCTACTCAGTATTTTGTTTTCGTCTGACTGTTCAGTGTGTGGCCTCTTGCCTTATTCACTACGCATCATCCTGGTTTGAAGATGGAATTGTTAATTTCCTTATGGGCTTTTCTGCGGTGCTCATCACTATGGTATCTGAGAGCTTCAGACAATTTATTTTCACAGAACCCTTGTGAGGTGAGGGTGTGTGTGATCCCCATTTTACAGCTGTGGAACTAATTTTGGATGCTCAGTTTGAGATGCCTAAGACCTGATCTTCAAGGGTACTTAGTATTTTAAAGCACTTCATATGTTCAAAGCACAGCTTCTATTGACTGCAGTTGCAGCTGTGACTCCTCAGTATTTTTACAAATCATATCCCAGGGACTCAAGTTGGGAACCCAGAAAATAAGGAACATAAATGGCCACCTGGAAAAAAATTGGTTTAAGTGACCTGCTCAGTACTACATAGGAACTCAGTGGCAGAGGCAGGGATAGAATCCAACTCTTCAGGGCCGCATTCAGCTGCCTTAAGCATGAAACTGTCCTTTCTCTTGCGGAATTCAATTGCTACACACCTTCCAACTTCTGCAACAAATAAAGCAGAGGTCCTACAGACAGCAGTCTCCCTTGCTGCAAAACGCTGAGTCATCCCCAGAGCAGGGCCATCCTGTGCAGTGAACTAGGTCATTTCTAGAATGATGTGTGCCTATGTCTTTAAGGCACAGCCCTGCGTTGAATGCCTTGCCAAGAGAAATTGCCTCACAGGAGCTCCAGGAGACATTGGGCTTGGCTACACCAGAGAGTTTATATTGGTGCAGCTGCACCCCTCTATACCGATGGGTGAGAGCTCTCCCACTGGCTTAACTACTCCAGCCCCCACAAGTGGCAGGGAGAAGCTCTCCCATCAATGTAGCACTGTCCACACTGGCGCTTCTGTTGGTGTAACTTATGTCACTTGGGGCGTGTGTGATTTATTCACATGCCTGAGTGGCAAATGTTTTGCCAACGTAAGTTGTAACGTAGACATAGCCATTGAGTCTCATCAGGTGGACAAATCTGGCCACCTCCAGGGCTCCGTTGTAGGCAGCAGCTTCACTTAGGGCTTGAGCCTGTGCCCTTTGAAGTCAATGGCAAAGTTCCCATAGATTCAGTAGAGCAGGATCAGGCCCTTAGTCCTTGTGCTCAAGAACTGTGCCTAGTCCTGGCTCTTTGCACCCCATCTTCCAGCTGCTCAGCACAGTCTGGCCTTTTAGTGTGTAAACTACTAGACAAGCATCTGTGTAACTCTGTGTGATTGGTGTGTATTAATACATTTGTGTGCTTTGTGTTCAAGGCGCTGAACAGACATTAATCAACCTTTGCAATGTTACTGAGGTAGGTAGGCAATGTACTTGTAACCAAGTTGGTCCCAGGATATTAGCGAGACAAGGTGGGTGAGGTAATATCTTTTATTGCACCAGCTTCTGCTGGAGACAGAGACAAGCTTTCGAGCCATCCAGAGCTCTTCTTCGGGTCTGGGAAAGGCACTCCCAGTATCACAGCAGCATCCAAGGTGGAACACTTTGTTCAGCATAAGTAGTTAGAGTACATATTGGAAGGGACCATTCAAGTTAGAGTGGCCCATTAGGCAGGCAGGCAAGTGTTATTCCCATTGTATAGATGGGGAAATTCAGGCAGCAAGGTGAAGTGACTTGCTCAAAAGTTCATGCAGCAAGGAAAGGATACAACCTGCTGACTTAAGCACCTGTGCTCATTCCTCCTGAACAACACTTTGGTTCTGTGTTCCAATGCTCCACTTGGGTTGTGTGTTCTGATACAGTAGTGATGAGGCCAGGCAAAATGATTCCCTGAGAACAATGGAGCTATTTTCTATTGTTCTCATAAACACGGTGGTTGCTGAAACTTTACCTCTCCCTCGTAATGTGTCCACTCCAAACTCATGCCAAGAAAGTCTGGGCATGCTGGCCTATGTTGGCCACCAGCTCCTCCCTTTGGATCCTAATCCCCAGGAAATGCCTTGCCCTCTAATCTTTAATGCTTACGTAGAATTTCTTTATGGGACTTTTCCACTCGGCTCACATTCAACCCAACAAAGCCCTGCCCAGGGCTGCTTGGATTACTTCACATCCTTCACTTCTGCCAGTCCTTCCAGTTCTCCTTCATTGCCAGGTCCCCCACCCACTTACCTTCTTGCAACCTGGTATCCATATACTGATATCAAAGGCAAGCGGACAAATCCAGATGTGAGAGTAAATTTATTCTCTCCCACCTCCCCGCAAATATCTGATTACTGCACAGCTCTCTTTAGCAGAAGTGGGCAGGAAGGTAGCGTGGCCAGTGATGAGAGCAGGAGACCAATAGGCAGAACACCTCAGTTCTATTCCTGGCTCTGCCACTGACTCACTGAGTGACCTAGGGCAAGCTGCTTCCTTTCTCTCTGGCGCAGTTTCCCCATCTGTAGAGTGGATACAGTGAATCACCTTCGTAAAGCACACGGAGAACACCAGATGAAAGGCTCTGGATAAATGCAATCTGATTATTATAATCAATGTTTATGCTGACCACATTGTTTCTACTGCTGTTGCTTTTCCTTAAAAGTGTTTAGTAATAAGGTCAATGGGAGAGAGGCCTTTATTTACATCCTGTTCAATTCTGAAGCAAGAAAATCCCTGTTGAAATCAATGGGAGTTCACAAGGCTATCACTTCTGAAGTCCTTGCTCAGGTGATTAAGGCACTGGACTGGTATGCAGGCAATCTGGGTTCCTTTTCTGGCTCTGCCAGTGACTACCTGTGTGACCGGGGGCAAGTCACTTCCCCTCTTTATGCCTCAATTCCTCATGGGTAAAATGATACTGGCCTCCTCTGTGAAGAGCTTTGAGATCTGTGGCTGAACAGCACTCTAAAAGAGCTAGAGAGACAAGGTGGGTGAGGTAATATCTTTTATTGGACCAACTTCTGTTGGTGAGACAGGCTTTCAGAAGGAGAACTCTGTAGCTCAAAAGCCTGTCTCTCTCACCAACAGCAGTCGGACCAGTAAAAGCATGGGCAATGGGTATAATAGTCCAGGGGAGGCTAAGCCTCCCCCAAATAGGATACAGCACACCTCCCTTTGGAGGAACGCCGCCAGCCTGCTGCCTTTGGAGTGCCACCATCGCTCCACCCTAAGGCCCCGCTCCTGCGTCCTGCTCTTCCCCTGTGACCCTGCCCACGTTGCTCCTCTTCCTGCCCCCCCCCCGATTGTTGCTCACACTTCTCCGCAGCTTTACACATCAAGTTAATTCACATTTAGACACTAACACACATTTCAATCTAAGGCTAATTAAGTACAGGCCATGGACAGATGAAAACAATGCAATCAACCTCTCTTGATTTCTCTTAGCACAAGTGAATTGCCCTGAATACATGTTGACCCACTCAACCCTTCTTCGCTATTCAGACACAAGTGAATCACTCTGGTGCTCTGATCTGAGCTGGCCTGTCTGCGTCACCAAGCTGGTAACCTGTTTAGACAACATCATAGTGTTCTTATTCCTTTCTCCCACCCTTCGTCTACTTGGACTGAAAGGCTCAGATCCTCACAGGTATTTAGGCACTTAGCCCTCACTGAAATAAATAGGAGTTAAGCACCTCAGTAGCTTTGAGGATCTGGCTCCAAGCTATTTAAGGCAAGCGTTGTCTCTCACTGTGTGTATGAACAGGGCCCAATTCAAAGGGGCCCAGTCTCAGCTGTGACCTCTACTGAAATACAAATATTTAACGACAAAGGACTTCTGCATTTGGCACATAATGTAATCAGTTGACTGATAAACCTACAGAAAACTCAGACCGCTGCCTGAATCTCCATGTTACATTGCTATATTTTTCCTCTAGTAGTGTGAGTGAAGACAGAGGGCTATATCCTAAAACTTGGCATTCCTTCCTGTCAGCTGATATCACCTTACCATTATTTAAAATGTTTTTTTTTAATTCACTAATCAAACACTCATTCCCAGACCCCTCCACTGAACAGCTCCTGCTAAAAGCTGTAACGTAATTCAGCATCACCTGGTCCCTGTAATGTTACAATCATTTGTCAAGGCTCATTTATTTCAAGGTCTTCAAGTCTGGGAGGGTTTTCACTTGGTCTTCAGGAATGTTGGCCCTGTGTCAAGGCTAGATGAAAGGAAAAGAGAAGAACCACAGAGAAACAAAGGCAAATGTACTTCCAGGCAAAGGAGCATATTAAATGGTTTGTGTTAAACACAATGAAATCCATAGTGGGGAAAATAACAAACTCATGACCATTCACCACCTCGGTGTTGCCAACTCAAGGAAAACACTAAAAATCGAGCTGCTGGAATCAGTCTGTTGTACAAGAATCTCAGTTACTTTCCATTTTAAAAGGAAAAGTTCTAGCTCTTATGGTAGCCTAGAAGAGTTTGAAAAGGTGAGCCCTGTACATGCTGAAGGCTCGGGAACCAGAAGCCAAATAAAAAGAACCCAATATTTAATGATCTTTTTAAAATAATCATTATTTTTAAAACTCAGTTTCTGGGGGCCAGGCTCATGACTTTTGCATGTTTGGGATGACAATACTGGTCACCTGCCCCATTAATGGTCTCCTAGAATGGGGCAGCCTTCAAGTGTAGCCATTGCTCCAGGGGTAGAATAGGCCTTTCAATCCCTGGGTTCCAAACCTGCTGTATTGCCCTGTCTACTCTATCCATTTGAACCAGTAATTTAATTCTTCATTTTAGTGACATGGTTGACTCTATGGATGATTTGAGTCTACACACAATGTGCATGTTGCTTGGTTTGCTTCTGTCAGTGCCCTAAGCCCCAACCTGGTTGTCTTTCCATCCAGCCCACTATTATTGTGCAGTATAGAAACAGTTACACAAGCCTGAGTAACCTGGGTTGCTTGATTTTCCTTCCATCTGTCTGTGAAGTAGGACGTCCCAGAGTGCGTGCGCTGAAGGTGCTGTTCTGGGCCACATTTTTAGGTTCGGGGCTCTTTGGAGAATCTGACTATAGGTGTCACAGTGGGGAATTATGCTGAGACCGCAGCTCTTTTGAAAGTCTGGCCCTTGTTTAGGTGGCTGAATGGGAGCTCAGCTCCAAGATCTGCCCCCACTTGTGACTGCTGAGCACTTTCAATCTGTCCATCTGTGCACATGCCCTCTGGGAACCCCTGCTGAAACACTATGGGAGAGCACAGGTAAAAAAAACACTCAGGCAGCATTGCAGACATGGGTGCACAAACACTGAGCTGGGGTGTGTTGTGAAAAACTGCATTGTGGACACAACTCCACCATGCTGGGTATAACTGTGTCTGACTCTTCCCAGGGATACCCAGGATTGTGTGGCACCTCACCACCACCTGGCCTTAGCATGCAGCAGTCTTGTCTGAGCCTGCTGTGGATCAGTTCCCTCAAACCACCAGCCTCTGGCAGCGCAAGCACGACTTTCCAGGCCCTTGCAGCCCCTTATCCACTGAAAACTCACAGAATTACCAGGCCTCAAAGAATGCAGAGTTCAAGTCATGGTGAGTAAGAATATTGGAAACCAATGGTTACATACAAAAACATTTCCCACCAAAAGCTTTCTCCAGTGTTTTTCAGTCAAGCCTGATTAAGACCCTTTTTCATAAAGCAAATGCGCTGTTTACTTCCTCAGTGAAGGGTGCCAGGGTGTCGTATTTGCCTCCCCCAACTCCAGTGGAGCAAGCCTTGAAAGTGCACCTCAAGATTAAGTTCGCTCCCCCCTTTCTTTCTCTTCCTGTTAGTTTTTTTCTGAAGTTCTGACAATCCTCCCTTTGTATTCAGGTCAGACTGGTGCTAGGAGACCCCTTGTGAACGAGACAATACTCAGTTTACACACAAACAGGGCAATGGCAAAACCTCTCTTCTGACAGAAAACCTGATTTTCACCTTTGCTGCAGACTGGTACCTAGACACAGACTTTAAGAACGTACTATGTGTGCATACGCACACACACACACACACACACACACACACACACACACACACACACATGCATTTTTCACAAGGACGTTGATGACCAATGACACTCTGGCTTTCATTTGAGACTTCACATGATATTGTTCGGTAAACTCCAATACACATACCAGACTCAGGAGATTCCTGTAGCCCTTGGGCACTTGCTCTGCGCCCCTTGCCAGTTGGCACTAAGAGGCTCTTGGGTCACATTGGCTCAGACTAGAGCACCGCATTGTGGTAACGAAAGCACGGGTATGCTAGTAGAATAGCTAAGACTTTAGTCACATGAGGAATCCTACTGAATTCAATGACACTGTTTGTATAAGTATTAATCATGTAAGTAAGGGTTGCAGGATCTGGAGTCAGCAAGGAACTGATTTTCCAGGGCCAGGCAGGAACCTGTGTTCTGGTTTTGTGGAGAGGAGAAAGGTAAGTGAGAAACAGGGACTGGGGCAGAGAGAGAATACTCCTCATAGTAATTAATGCCTAGCTCTTATGTAATGCTTTTATCCATAGATCTCCAAGTGCTTTACAGAGGAGGTCTGCAGCGGTGAAGTGACTGGGCGGATGCTTGGGAGACTTGGGTTCTATTCCCAGTTCTGTCACTGCCCTGCTGTGTGACTATGGCCAAGCACCCTGTCCCGACCACGACGTGGATCTAGTTGTATTATCTAAAGCAGAAAAAACAAACATTTTGAATGGTGAAGCTACAAGCTCATCTCCAGGGTGTTAGTGACTCAAACTCCACCAGGGCACCTAGATGGGAGTACAGTCCCATAACTCAGTTAGTAGTTAGTTATTCTACGAATAAACCCCCCTTTGCCCCTTAGAAAATGTCACAGGGTTTTTATAAGGCCCATAAATCTTCACAATAGCTGATAGGGCTGGGCTGACTCATCAAGGATCCTGTATCCTGTGGCTTTCCTATGGCTTCCAGTTAGCCTTTGTTCAATCACATGAATGAAGCAATTGTATCAGTCCTCTCGTTTCTCAGAGCTATGCCTCTCCTAGGGCTATGGACAGCTCAGGACTGAAGATAATTTTGTTTAAGGATGGATAAGCTTTGGAAAGTTTAGGGTTGGTTTAGAATTGGATAAGGATCTAAAACTTATAGTGTTTATTTGAAGCTTACTTAGTTTTAACCAAATCTTCAAAAGGCTGATTTCCAGAGGAAGAATAAGCTTAGTCACAAAGTTTCTTGTCTTTCTTGCTTTAGGTTTGTGGCTATGAAATTGTGATGCCTCTGTTTTCCTGCATACTGCATCTTTAAATACCTAAGCACCTACCTCATGCACACAGAGCTTGACAGCCATTTTGTTTCTCAGAGTGCCTGGAGCATGTGGAGATGTGTACACTGTGCTCTCTTCGGCAGACTCTTTAATTTTGTTCTTAATCCAAAGTAACTTTAGACTGAAAGAATGTGTTTTGCTCTTTGTGTATGGAAATATAACAAGGTTGGAAAGCAAATACGATGCCATAAAAATATCTGTTCTAATAGTGTTTTGCTACATCAGCTTTCATACCTGGAAAGCTAAGTGCAGCAGTACCTCAGTACAAATACTAAATAATTATCATCATCATGATGCAAGATACTATTCAGTGTACATAAGGGTATTACAATCTGGTCCTTAGTTTGTAAACTCTTTGGGGGGCAAAAGGGGTCTTTGTTTTGCATACATAGCCCCAAGCACAAAAGAGGCCTGATCAGGGCATCCACACGCTATCTTAATATAAATAAAGAACAATCAGCTGATGCTGTTTGTATTTGCTTTTCATTGAAACTAAATGGTCAGTTTCCCTTTCCGGCTCTCCTGCACTTATGCAATGCTGTTGTGTATTTGTGTTTACAGTACCAAAAATGTTTTTATTGACATTTTAAAGACGTGAAAATATTTATATTCCTAATGGGACAAAATCTTCAGTTCACATTGAATACGCTTCTGTTTCAGTAGACGAAAAGCAAAACAAATACTCTAAGGTGGCATTCGTGTTAAGTCAAAGAAAACAAACCAAAAAAAGAGCAAGAGTCAAGTTTCCAGGACCGAGCACGGTGTGTTTGTCTTCTTTGTAAAAGACTAAAACAATAATCTGAACAAAGTGACTGCTGGCTCTGCTTACAGGCAGGTTCTTAGGATTTAATAGGGCAGCACACAGAGAATAAAAACTTCACAGTTCAAAGCTACCCGGTTCTCAGAAGACATTTGAGTCAGTGGCAAAACTCCCATTGTCTTTGATGGGGCCAGGATTTCACCCTCTAGCTCTGAATACAGCCACCATTTTTGTTAGGTTCGTTTCCTAGACTTTGAGCCTAACTGCTTGCATCCCTTTCACGGCAGAGGCTTAGGCTTAATCCAAAGGAAAACAGTGCTGGCAGCCACCACAGCACACAAACTGGAGAAAACAGCTAGAGCAAAAATTGGAAGGGATTTCAAAAGCCATTGTCGGAGTAAACTGGCCAGAAAGATAATCACTCCCACTAGTAACCAGTGCGACCCAAGACTGCAGAAGGACCACATTGTTCTATCTTATCTGCTTTGAAGGCACTTTGGTGACCTCCATTACCACGGTATCTGATACCCTCAGAGTCTTTAAGGCATATATCTTCCCTACATCTCTGTGAGGTAGGGCAGTGCTATTATCCCCATATTACAGGTGAAGAACTGAGGCACAGAGAGGCTACGTGACTTGCCCTTGGTCACACAGGAAACTTGTGGCAGGTCCCCAAATTCAAGGCAAGGCTTTACCTGCTGGGCTATCCTTCCTCTCTGTTCAGGTGTAGACTAGCACTGGATCAAGGCTGCTTCACAGAGGCCTCCATTTTATATTTTCCTCCCTCAACCTATCACACCGTGGTCACTCCTAAATGCTTACTAGAGATGCTCTGTGACGTGCGGACAGCTGTATCCCGGGCTAGCACGGGGTAACTCCAGACATGTTGTTTGTTACTGTGGCAAAGTTGCCACCCCAACATGTCCCCTCCTAACCAACTGTAGCAGTGTGGCAGCTTTTGCCTCAGTTTCCCCCTTCTTTTGGCCTATTCCAGCCACAGAGGCATCCTGACCTTCTGGCCTGGCCACTCTACATGTGTCCTGCCCCTTCTGGGGCCATAAAGTCCTTCATCAAAGTGCAGGGAAAATGTATACAAACCAAACCTTCAGCCCCACTAGGCTCAGCAGGCAGTCACCTCAGCACAAACGTACTGCTGCTCCTCCTCTTCCTCCCTGGTTCAATCAACCCCCAATCCAGGGACTGGCACTCAGGATTTCTGGCAGGTATCCAGTTTGCTCCATTGAACCCTACCTGATCTTTTTTCCCTTGCTCCTTTTCAGCCTTCTTGTCAGACAGCTTCCCTCCTCTTCTCCTCTGGGTCTCTCTTCTCCAACTAGGTTCACTCAGCTATTTATAGAGACAACTCTTCTGTCTCCTAGCTGGGCTTTATTTCTAATCAGGCTTGGCCCACCCTCCAAGTGCACCCAAGCTGGTGAACTGGCCTCTCGGGCCCACATTAACACTTTTGCAACCTGTGTGGGGTAAACACCCTTTTACGATTACGACGACTCTTCATGGGTTTGAAGAGGAGTGGTCTCCTTCTCTCACAAGTGACTCCTTACCTTTCCTCAGCCTCCCCATAATATGCCTGGCATGTCCTCCCAGACTCCAGGTCTACTGTGAAATCCTTTCTCAAGATTTGCTCCTCTCAGTTAGCCTCTCAGCCCTGACCTCTGCTGCACCATTCCTGCACCCTTTGGGACTCCATCAAAAGTTATATAAAACCTGAAAGATGTGTATGCCACAAAACCCTGATTATCATGGATCTTTCCTTTTGTACCTGTCACACCCCCCTTTTCCATTCTTCCTTGCTGTAGCTTTAAAAGCACTGCCCTCTCCTCTGGTGTGATATCAGTAATGCTGCATTAGGAGGCCCGGTTGCCATGGATGGGGGATTGTGGGAGCTGTCCATGCCCTGTTTGCCCTTTGGATGAATAGAAAGGCTGACCCTCTTTTTCCATAGACTCAAAGCGTTGTGCACCAACTCTGTAAAGGTCGTGGAATGTGGTTATGCTACCAAGAGACCCCAGTGGAAAGCTCCGTCTCTGCTTCCTCCCCTCGCCCATGCTGAAAGGAAACCCCAGGGAGTAAGAAACGACCTTTGAAGTGTTTGATAAGATCTCTATCTCTCTAAGTGACTAGCTGGGAAGGTAGGGGTGGAGACAGTGACTGTCATCCCTTTGGCTTTGCCTCCTGGCACAGCCCCATCCTAGATGAGGTGCCTGAGGCAGTGTGGTCTGGTGGGATGCTTTGCGCTCTCTTCATCTCACCCCGAATGGATTAGAACAATGCAATAAGGTGACAAGCGCTGCCATGACAAAAATAATAATTCTCCTTTGATGCACACTAAAAGGGAGGTGGAAACCACCCGGGAATAGAAATGCAATTCTCACTCCCCTCCTAAATGGAGGCTGCTAACAAAGAACTGAATCTTTGAAATCCAAGGGGCCTGGCTTAACTCTTCCCCTGATGGTTGATATATATTTTAATGAGTGGGTCATACACGTTCAAATGCAGGAGAAAACAACTGGTTGCAAAAATACATGTAAGGAAAGAGCATTGCCAGAGAGCAGCAAGGGAGCACAGGACTGAAACAGCAGGGGGCGGCGTGAGCCAGGGGCATTGGCAGAGCTGCCTGGGGGCCGAGGGCTGACAAAGCAGCCGGGTTTGTGAGACAGGCAGGAGATGCGTTGGCGGAGCTGGGGAAGAGAGGAGAATTGGAAAAGCAGGGTAAAGGCTGAGGTGCCTCAGCAGGGCTGTGTGGGAACTCAGAAAGGAAAACAGCCAGGAATATCGGAGGACGTGGGGCAGAGCTGTCTGACAGGAGGTTGTACAGGGCCTGCCTGGCCTGTACCTAGCTCTAGCCATAGCTCCTCATTCGCACTTTCATGATGCATCTGATGAAGTGGGTATTCACCACAAAAGCTCATGCTCCAATACGTCTGTTAGTCTATAAGGTGCCACAGGACTCTTTGCCGCTTTTACAGATCCAGACTAACACGGCTACCCCTCTGATATTTGACTTTCATGAGTGTTGCATTAACCTGCAGATAGCCCCCCTCCCAAAACGCCTTTTCCTTTGCACACTGAACAGTGGGCTATTGTCACGTGAACTTTTCCTTCCTGCTGGACCCTGATTGCCTCAGAACGACTGTACTGGAGCAACTACTGAAGTCAACAGAGCATTAGATTAGGAAGCACCTTGCATGTTAGTGAAGTGCTGTTCCTAGCTACTGGTGGAGTATTCTGAAGCACATCTGGATGTGTTGGGTGTCTCAGGGCTGAGCTCATTGGAACAGGCCTTGACTTAAAGCGGGACTTTCCGTTGTGATTTTAGCTTTCAAATACCTTGTACATTCAGGGAAATCCATTCACTCTTCACTTGTTTTTCGTGCCTGTTTGTGTTTAAACAAAGGCTTTGTTCCTCATGGACCACCTGTTCTTTTTATTTCAATCGAGCAGTGACGTTTTAGTGTTTGAATTTTGGCCATGGCCATCAAGTGGTTCAGAGAGTTGCTGAGTCTGTGTCAGCCAGTGATACAGTGAAGGGATGGTGCTGAGTGAAAACCAGTGCTGCAGAGAGGAAGGGTGAGCCTGTGGTTTAGGCATGGGACTGGGATTTGGGAGTTCTGAGTTTAGTTCCTCGCTCTGCCACAAACTTCCTGTGTGACCCTGGGCAGATCACTTCATTTCTCTGGGCCTGAGTTCCCCATCTATAACATGGGGATAACAACACTTAATTTATCCCATGCATGTCTGTCTTGTCAATTAGAATGTAAGCTATTTGGGGCATACTGTCTCTTAATCTGTGTTGTGCAATAATAAATTATCGTATAATAAATCATAAGAAAATCACTTATGCTTGACAGAGGGCCCCAGCTATAGACAGGGACTGTGTCCAAAACTGAAGCCAGCTGTCTGTGACATTCACTCCCAAGTCGAAAGCATATGGATTGGAAAGAGGTTCCTAAAGAGTGAAGACTACGGCACTAATGAGGTGGTTAGACAGCTCAGGCGATGCTGCCTGCCTGCCTGCTGTGTTTTGACGCAAAGAGGCTGAGGGAGAGAGCTTGGCAGTCCCCCGGACAGAGCAAAGAGAGCAATGATAATGACGTCAGAACAGTGCGTTCCTCTCTGTATGACTTCCCAGTGCAGGCAGCTCGTCTTTCAGGCACCAAGTAGCTGCATAGTTTCCATTGAGACTGATGGGCTGCAGTGTCACATGCACATACCTCTCTGGCGTGACTGTTCTCCAGGGTGGACATGAGGCAGCAGCTCTCCGGGTTTGCCTAGATTAGGCAAGGAGGTCAGGGTTAGCAACTAACCATGACCTTTTCCCTAGTACAGGCGTGTAGATTGACATCTTTTACCTTGACATAAACTGGCTTCTCCTAGAGCTGACTTTGACCAGCTAAGCAGAAGTAAAATGTGGTACCTTACAGTGATGGCAAAGGTCAGGACTAGCTAACACGTGTTTAAGTAACCTCAACCTTCTTTCTGAAGCTAGGGTGATCAGCCAAGCACCCACTGTCAACAGAGAAACCATGACTTGTGCTGTCCCTTGACATTCAGAGGATGCAGAGCTAGGCTCATTTTCAGAACAATCACAGTGGAAGGCTGTGTGGTCTAGAGGGCAGGGCACTACACAGGGAGTTGGAGGTTTGGATTCTAGTTCCATTTCTGCTGTTGCTCTGTGGTCTCCAAGTATATGATGTTACCTTTCTGTGCCTCAGTTTCCCCATCTGTAAAATGGAGATTGTGACTCTGTCCTTCCTTTGTAAAGCACTTTGAGGTCAATTGATGGCAACCACTATATAAGAGAGAAGCATTGTGATTACTTTTATTGTATTGTTGGTAATGCCAGGATCTTTTCCCCACTATGCTACCTGCCAAACCTGTCTTTGGTATTAAACCAGTTAGCATCATTTGAGCAGAGGCAAAGCTTCCTGGAAGTTGCATTCCTGAAATTATTGTTTTATGTGGAGATACAGGAGTGGCACTTGGACTTGCCACTTTTTAAACTTTGAGCTTCTGGCTGTGTGGAACATCTCTTGTGTACGGCTGTGGGGTGCAACTGCAGAGATCAAAGGTTCTCCTCCATGTTGGAACTGTAGGAGGCAGATCAGAGGGCTGTAGCAGACACTAAGGTCTGGTTGCTGTTGTCTTAAAGTAGTCGTCCAATTCAAGCTTTCTTGCTTTAATGTAAAGAACACACCAGACAGTCTCAGCATGAAACAATGCAGGGCGAGAACTCCTGGGTGCCATGACCTTGTTTCAGCACAATACAATGTCATGATGTTGCCATGCGATGACATGTGTCCCCACACTGCTGTGCACTCGGACACCATGGTGATCAATGCAGTATAAGAACCTAAATAGACTAGAATAAACATTGCATTGTGACAGTGGCTTGACAGCCGTGATGACATTTTCCATCTCCTCACAGTGGGTTGTAGGACATCGTCCCCATCGGAATCAGGTTGGATGGCAACACTATGATCTCTGAATCCCTCCAAGGGTGTGCCCAAAAGTTATCCTGGCACAACCAATAAACCTATCTCTCTTCCATCCTCAACTCCCTGCCCACTATTGTTAGAGAGAGTGTTACAGCTTCCATTGCGCACCAGGATAAAATGTGACAGCTGTTCCTCCAAAACCCCTCAGTGCACCTTCCCCAGGTAAGCATCTGGCAGCAAATCTGGTGTGCGCATGAGAAGGAAAGTGAAATGTTTAGAAAAAGGGAAGTCTGTTTTCCACACTTTGTTTCCAGTCTGAAAATGGAGCATCAGGTAATAATCCCAGATACGGATTCTGTGTAATGTGGTGGTCATTTATCAAGAGCAGTGGCACCTGGGAACTGCCTGGGATTGGGTAATGGGCTATAAAGTCCTTCACCTCTAGGTCACCAATACAGATCCAGCTCAGATCAGCAGTGACAGAATGTTGATACCATATGATAGTTGGCCAGTGGTCTCTGTGAAATGGAGGAGCTTTCACACCAGCCTCTAGCAATGAGGTGACAATCTCACAAAAAACGGCCTTACAATTGATGCTCTTGTTGGCAGTTTCAGCAGCTTAGCCCAAGGATGCAGAGCCCTGTTCATGCAGATGGTCAATGGGTCTACTCTCATGATGAGGAGCTACTTTTGAAAGGTGTGCAGGATCAGGACCCTGAGCAAAGACAGTCACTTTAGAGTTCAGACCAGTGCTTAACCCATGTCACCTAGAGGTAGTGGCATGCTGGATCTCAAACCTGTTGCACGGGTGCAGGTAACACTGTGGCCTCTGACATCTGTCCTCAGTAGCGGGGTCAATGTCATCTGGAGTTGCTGTGCTAATACCATCAATAGAAATCAGCTGCCAGAACTCTGCAGCAGGGGGCCAGTTCAATTTAGCTTGACAACTCATCAAGAGGTTCCATGGGAATCTTCTTGACCTACTGAGGCTGTTTATTCACTCTGGCCCCTCACCATCAAATACCAGACTCCTCTCTTGAATTGCTGTAGGGCTCAGCAATGTCATCATTCCAAACCTGGCAGTCTGAGAAGTGGATCACTTACGGCTTTCTACCTGGTATGCAGGGCAGTTGTAACCATGCTGGTCCCAGGATATTAGAGAGACGGGGTGGGTGAGGTAACATCTTTTATTGGACCAGTTTCTGTGGAGCACATGCAAGAAAGAAAACATCATCCCTGTCTCACCGTCTGTAACCCTCTGACCGCTACATACAACTCCAAATGTGCTGAACACAGAAGTTGGTCCAATAAAAGATTATTACCTCAACCGCCTTACTTCCTACCTCGACAGGCAAGTGGGTAGCTAATGAGAGTGTGAACCAAACCCCATGCCCATTAGCTGCAGCCCTTCCAGCAGACTCCCTTGAAGTAAGAAAGAAGAAAAGTGAGACTCAGTGCCCCTTTTCTCCAGGGGTTAGCTATACCAGGAGTGCTTGTTTTTCCACTATACTCTGCTTCTGAGATACATATTAACCTCACTAATATCCCTGGAGGGGAAAGAGCAGGGTTTAGCAAACAAAGCCTTGTGAAAAGGGAGAGCCAGAAATAGAAAGGGTTGAGAATATAGAAGGCCCCTGGCAATGTCTTCCTCTGTCCTGGAAGAAAGATTTTCTTATGATAAAAGACACATTCTGACTGGCTCCACCATAGCCCCAAGTAATCAGAGGGATGTGCAGTCCCATCAGCTAGGCATTTTTCCGTTGCATAGTAAAGACCTGCGCAGAAAAGAACCAGAAAGGGGAGAGAGAAAACCAAACAAAAACCCCAGCAGCTACAACTAGACTCTTCCCCCCCCCCCCTCCAAAAAAAATATTAACACTTCAGCAGCACCTTTCATCTACAGATCTCAAAGCACTGGAAAAACCCTAATTAATTGAGCCTCACAATAATATCACAAGTTAAGTAATTTGTTCAAGGTCAATAGCAGTGCTGGGAACTGAATGCCCAAGACTTCTGGTCAGTTACCCATCTTTATTCTGATGCCTCCTTGTCGTCTCCGGGATGGTGTAGCATGCAGCAGGCATACAGCCTCATTAGAAAACAGGCACACATCTGGTATGGAAGGATTCAAAGCAGTTGCATGATGTTTGCAAAGAAACCCAGTTTGTTCCCAACTTGAAATTCGTCTCAGGATTGTGAACTTTCTGAAAGTTCCAGAGGTTGGATTATTGGTTTGCATTGAAACTTATGCTTTAAGTGCAAAACCAGCTGAAATTTTGGTGGTTTGGGCTGAGTTTTGCCTAGAGGTGTTTTTGATTTATTCAAACCTGAAACTCAATGAGAAACTTTGGAGAGAGGGAAGGTTTGAGAGGAAATGCAGGATGACTGAAAGGGAATAATATGTTGGGATGTTCGCATGAGCCTCTACAATCCAAGGCAGCTGGATTTGACACAGCTGTGAAAGGAATGCAAACATGCAGTTTGATCTGCAATGAGCTCCCTTACAAGTGTTAAAGGATTATGAGACGTGGAGTTCTGTAATGATTAGTTCTGTGCTTTAAAAATATGGGTCACTTTGTTTTTTTTCTCACGTTACATGATATCCCATATGCAGTGTTTTTTGGTAAACAGAACATGTCAATAACCATTTTGATAATGTTTTTTATTAAAAAAAAAATTGTGGGGGGGAGGGGATTAATGAAAAATGGCTCCATTTCAAATACTCTGAAATGGAAACTACTTTGAAATTCCAAAACCTTTCATGAAAATAGCCTTTCATTTTTCAGCCAGCTCTAGTCTAACATATAATATTTTGAAATCCTTGTGCTAACTTCACCCAGCCTTCTCTGAATACATCATTCAAGTGTTGTCTTAACATGGTGGTTTTCGCAGGGTCAGGCCCTAAATCTTTACTCCCGTGAGTACCTCCAATATCCTCATTGGGATTACTCAACCTAGTAAGCAATATGTCTGGGAGTACGCGTCTGCAAGATCAGACTGTGAAATTGTAGCTTTTGGGGTCCGGGACCCTAGACTAAAGTCTTTTCTCCTTTTTACCATTGTAACTTCACCCAGCTACATGAAACCAGTATTCATCCCAAGCACATATCTCTCAACCAGCCAAGGTTCAAATGTGGGGCAGAGTGTGTGACAGAGATCCAAATGAGAGCCACAAACCAAATGGTTCATGCAGGAAATTCAAAATGCTGTTTGATTCACTCTTTTAGTGTAAATGGCTCTTTTGAATCCTCAGTTCTATGATTTTTGCATTTCTGAGGTAACTAATTTTCAACAGTAAAGTGATAGGACACCAGATGTGTATGGCACATAGATAACGTTGGGACTAAGGCCTCTTCTACACCTAAAACTTAAGTCGACCTAGTTATGTTGCTGAGGGGTGTGAAAATTTCATATCCCTGAGAGAGGTAGTTAAGCTAACCTAGGCCCCCGTATAGACTGCTTTAGGTCCACTGAAGAATTCCATTAACCTATCTAGTGCCTCTTGAGGAAATGGGTTTACTACAACAACAGAAGTACCCCTTCCATCACTGTACCAAGTGTCTGTGCTATAGAACTACAGTCAGCACTGCAGTTGTGCCATGGTAGCATTTCTGGTGTAGACAAACCCTAAGAAATGAGGGACACTTGACTGGTATCTGAGTAACCATTATGTGCACTAATAGTGTTATATAAATAATAGCGCCTTTGATCTTGAAGTATTTAGCAATGTATATATCAGCTATTTGCAGAGAGCACTTAGAAGGAAAACAAAACCCTCAAGGATCACTAGGAACAATGGGATAAAACTGAGCAAGGGGAAATGTAGGCTGAATACCAGGAAAACATTCTCAACAATAAGGTCACTTAGACTGTGAAATGGGGAAATGGCAGAATCCCCTGCACTGGTTTACTCAGGCTTGGGACAAAACACTTGAGAATGTTCTGTAGAGAACAATTACATTCAATATTGTCAGGAAACTGGGCTGCAAAATCATTGTAGTGAGTCTTTTCTAGCTCTAATCCTATGGGGATCTATGCAGGGGGCAGGCAAAATCTCTGTTTTGTCCTCCTGTATACTAATGTAAGGGCTTGAATACACTGAGAAATTATTTTGGCTTAAGGGAGGGCGTGAAGGTAAAGCGGAATGGGTATTCTTTGATTAGTTGCCTCTTATCCCAGAATAAAAGCATCCACACATGGAGTTCATCAGGACGAGTTAATGAGGAATAGCCATTCTGGAATAATTTAAACAAACCTAAATCGTATGCTTTTATACTGTAATATGTTAATTTTTAAGGAAGGAAGGCTGGAGAAAGGGTTTTGTTGGAAACATCTGTACTTCCATTTGCATGCAGAGAGCTGAGCTGGGGACACAACTACAAGGACCCAGAAAAATTCAGAAGAGAGATTGTGGTAACTGCTGAGCATGCTCAGTAGCTGTTGGAAGCCTGTGTGGAAGTCACTGCTCAGCCCAGTTCTACTTGACTCAATGTGTCCCCAGACCAAGAACTGAGCTAATCACAGCTCACTGTGGGAAGGTAGACGCAAGGCAAGATTTTAGGCCTAATCTGCACACAGATTTTGTACTGGTATAACTGTTTTGGTTTGGGGTGTGATATTTTCCTAAAATAGTTTTGTAGGTCCAACCTTTGCATGCACACAGTTATACAGGTATAAAGATGCCTAATATACTGGTATAGCTTATTCCCCTTCCTGCATGGGAATAGCTATATCTGTCTAAGCCCATTTATACCTATATAACTATTAGGGTTGCCAATTTTGGTTGGCTATATTCCTAGAGGTTTTATCACATGACCTAATCTTGAATTAAACATTAATCTTTAGTTCCTGGAAGCCCCAGGACAACCCTGGAGGGTTGGCAACCCTAATATCTAGGTCTATACTATACCAGCATCGTTAAAGTGGTACAACTTTTGTGTGTAGACAAGGCCTCAGTGAGACAGAGGAACTACAAAATTCTCAAGTGACTCATCTGAATGACAGATGGTGCAAAGCATCCAATGGTTGCTCTCATTGTAAAGTTGTGGCTACAGGTAAGAATTCCTATTGGAACAGACAGAATGAGGAGGGTGTCCATTTGCAGAGGACTGAGGCCTTGTACATGAGTGAGAACATTGAACTAAATGAACTAAATCTGTTTAGAAAGTGATACTCTATTGGGTTAGTTGTTAAGAAATCAATGTAAACTAAATTAATCTGACACTCTTCAGCTGAAATAAGAGCGTCCTGCAAAGGAGTGGCATCAATGTAACTAAATCCATTTCTAATCCTATACTGTCTCAACTCTGCTGTATTCCTTTAACTCTTGTATTTGTCACTTTCCCTTGTAATATTTGGGTAAGAAATTTGTACTGTCAACAATTTTGTTTAGCTTTAATAAAACTTAATAAGTAAATCTCTGAATCATGGTCTATAAAGCAGAATACATTCTTTCCTTGCCAAGAGGAAATTAGTAAGGTGAATTGCTGCCTGCAGATACAAAGGAGCAAATATTTTTAGCTTGCCCATTTAACACAAAAGTGAATCTGGATTTAAAATCCATGGAATAAATATAGACTTGGAGAAGGGATCAGTTGGTCTTTGGAAGTCCTGAACCCTTTGTGTGATGTCTTTGTTTAGAGTTTGTGGATAAAGAGAATATAGTTATCTGATGAGACATGAGTGCTCTGATTTTTCTGTATTGCATCCACCTAGCTGAAAAAAGAAAAAGGCTTGGAAAATTGGTTATATCTGGCCCTTAAACTGCAGCAAGAAAGTGCGAGTTATTAGATCAGGCCTTCAGCTTCAGAGGTAGATTGATTGATCTGGTGGCAGTGGCAGTCTTGTTTGTGTGCCTAAGACTAAGTATAAACATAATCTGATTCCTGAAATAATTAAAGTCACAGCATAGGAGGCTGTAAGTCCTTCGCTACCTCAGAATACATATAGGTCTTGATGATATTGGAAACATGTCCACAATAACCCATCATCAGTCGACCACTCAGTCCACTGATCGTCCTGGCCTAGTAGAGCTCAAGCCAATTGTTAGAAGTGGGTTTTTAATTTATTTTTAAATCTTTTACACTTCTTAGACACTGCTTCAAACGTTTACTAAAGCTGCATGCAGGCTAAAAACCGTTCCCTGAAGTGGTGTCTTAGGAGAATTGCCTGAGGTATATTTATAGAGTAGAAGTATAGCTGCTGAAACACTGAAATATTCTCATAATAAGGAAAGACATGACTACGGAGGTACAGGATACACAGGTCATGTACGTACTTCATGATCAGCTAGAGGGGACCAGCTGGCTCAGGAGTTTGGGCTGAAACCTAGAGACTTTCACCTCTAAATTACCAGTTTGAATCCAGTCTAGGTATAAAAAGAGTGAAAGTCAACACCATTTGAAGGCTGTTTGGTGGCCATGTGGAATCATCCGGTGACATCAATCCAGCTTCAACTGGAGACTTGTTCCCACCCCAGCAACCACTAGCATAACTTTAATTCAGCCATGAAAAGGATGCCTAAGATTGAATGGGCATGGTGGCTGAACTATCCCGTCACTCCTAGAAGTGATCTTTCTAGTTCATTGTGGAGTCATGCTGGTGATGGACTGTCCAGAGATAGATAGAAAACTTCATCTTCAGGCACAGCGGTGGCATTTTTCCCAAACAATAATGAGATGATAGTTGCATTCAGTCCTTGGCTTACCTACTGAGTCTGCCGCTGGTGATGTCAATGGAGCATCTGTTCATTCCCAGCTGGACTGAGAAAACTAACTCATTGCACATAGGTCACTGAACAGTGACTTCTGGCCCCCAGTGATAAGAATTTCCTTTGTTAGAAGACCGCTTACAAAAACACAGAAATACAAAATGAGGGTACTCATGTGTCACATTTTAACCTACCATGCTGGATGTCTTAGGTGGCATGGGTTTCACAGCAATGCCAACGGGGTGGTAACAGTATGATGACCATTATTGTGAGGTACTGTCATCAGCTATGAAAATATTGCCACAAAATTAGACTTCATGTATTCCGCTCCAGGAACACCAAAGTAACAATAAAACCAGCCAGCCAGCATTTAGATTCCTTGCAGCCTGCCAGAGCCCTTCAGAAGCTCACATTTTCTGATGGGAACAGTCTATGACAGGAGGCAGCAATTGAAAAGAATGAGTGTAGCATATGGGAACTTGAGGTGGTGATGCTCATCCATTTGTCGCATTCTGAATTGGTGGCAGGGTACTGACAAATGCAAGCAGAGCTAAGCCATCTAGTCCTGGTCCCAATGTGAGTCAGTGGGCCAAGGATTTTATGGTGGTTTAACAAACAGTGAATGGTATTTGCTCTTACAAGCTAGGCAATGAATTATTTGCCCTTAAGTAGTTATACCCTTTGCTGGAAACTCTCCTCCCTCCTCAACACCATCTTGCCCACCTTGCAAATACACTCTCCCTTTCCTTTCCAGGTTCTAGTAACATTTTCCAGGTAGACACTTAATTTCATTTCATTTTGTTGATAGTACAGTAAAACTACCAAATAGTGTTGTCCTTGGGATCTAATCCGTCGACCAGGTCCTAAAAGAGAATGCCCAGCTCAGAGACACTCAAAAGCCACCCAGAACTACTGACCAAAAGAGCATAGGGTGGGAAAGTGGGGAACCAACCCAAAATAACGTGATCATTCTAGTCATAAAAGGGTCAAAAAAGGGTGTTAAAAACCTTTGTGGAAATGCACAGAAATCTAGGTTGGTTTGGCTTTTGCTGCCTTAGAAAGTTCTGGCTTTGGTATGGTGTTTCTTCGGACAATGATAGAAGTGCATTGTGATGCTTGTAAAAGGGGTGCAGAGAGTAGGAGAGACTGGGCTGATGGGAAATTAGAATCACATTTGCCTAAAACAGTGATCGATAGTTACAGAGATCCATGGGCTGGTGTACACCAGGAACGTATGTCAGCGTAGGAAAAATCCACACCCCTGCAAGATGTAGCTAGGTCGATGTAACCCCCTGTGTAGACAACACTAGGTTGACAGAAGAACTCTTCTGTTGACCTAGCTGCTGCCTGTAAGGGAGGAGGATTTCCTATGCCCATGGGAGAGCCCCTCTCATCAGTATAGGTAATGTCTACACTGACGTGCTGCAGCTATGCCAGGGTTGCATTACAAGTGTAGACAAGCCCTAAGTGTCAAACTTATATGGAGGGTGGGAGCCCAAGAGCAGATCCTAGGCCGGTGTAAATTGTCATAGCTCAACTGACTTCAACTGAGACCAGCCTAGAATCTGTCTCCCGGACTCTACAGTAGCAGTCCAAGACCTGTAGTGAATGGCAGGGTTACTGCAAGGCTTGAGATCATGTCTGTAGAATATGGTTGCATAGGGCTTTTTAAAGGAATGACTGCATTGTGTTTTGTTTTCCTTTTATAATGAATTTGCCCCTCCTTCCCCTATACCCTTAAGGCTAAGTTCTACTTTAACTTACATCCCTGCAACCATAATGACATCCGTGTCAGAGCAGAATTTAGTCTTTAATCTGTAAGCACCATTACACTTCAGACCTATCCGTCTTGGCCTATCCCAGCCAATGATTAAGTGACCTAAGGGTTCAGCCCGGGTAAGGGTGAGAAATGGGGTTCCTGAGACTTTCCCTCAGCCCTTCATTCATCATTCACTTACTATCCATTCACCTAGTCTTCTCTTTGCCCCCTTTGGAGCAGATGCATCTGTGCACATTTGTGCTGGCTGCTTGGATTCCAACAAGCCGGCATCACCCAGGGCGGGTTTTGGGGAGTCAACTCTCGCACAGTATCAGGGGGTAGCTGTATTAGTGTGTATCCACAAAAACAACAAGGAGTCCGGTGGCACCTTAAAGACGAACACATTTATTTGGGCATAAGCTTTCCTGGGTAAAAACCTCACTTCTTCAGATGCATGGAGTGAAAATCACAGATGCAGGCATTATATGATGACATATGAAGAGAAAGGAGTTATCTCACAAGCGGAGAACCAGTGTTGACAGGGCCAATTTGGTCAGGATGGATGTAGTCCACTCCCAATAATAGATGAGGAGGTGTCAATTCCAGGAGAGGCAAAGCTGATTTTGTAATGAGACAGCCACTCCCAGTCCCTAGCACAGACGTCCCGTGTGACTGTGGGAGAAATTCAGGCCCTGGCAAAACTCGTATTGACTTCAACAGGGTGAGGATTTCAGCAAGTAAGTCCAAAGTTATGTTGTTTTTCTTCATTTTCTCATTTTCAGTGGTTTCCACTGGAAGCTCCTTCCATGTATGTGCCTGATGCCTCCTTATGAAACCCAGCTCTCATCCTACACCCCTTTCTCGGTGTATCTGTCTGTTCCTAATGAAAATGGCTTGACACGCACCAAACAAATCCCAGGCTCCTCTCTTCTGTCTGCCTTCCTAGAGAGTGCTCCAGATTTGGCAGTTACATCACAAACTGGAACAAAGACGCCCCCCTGGGTTTTGGGCCTGATCCACATAAATTGACCTCTGAGTGCTTGGGGAGTATTTAAAGCAGCATGCGAGAGGGGTTTTAGCTCAGCATTGACATTCCTCCATTATCAGCCTCCAGAGCGTGTTGCTTATGCACCCGTCTTGAGCTGTCAACAGTACTGGCATGCGACGTTCCTATCTGTTATCAGTATAGACAATAAGATGCGGGCTATTGTCTGTCTTGCAAGGATGTTCTGCTGCCATTAGCTGCCTGTCTCTGTTCTCGAGACCACCTTGCCTTGATTATACCTCAGCTGTTCCCTTCCCCTGTCTGCAATTGCATACGCTTCACTCTCCTTTCTTAAAAATTCCTCCTAGGAGCAGCTATTGGAATCTAAAATATTTTCCCTTGCCTAAGTTATTCCACCTCTTTATGGGGGTATTTGGGTGAATTTTCCTTGCTGTCTAATCACTTCCAGAGACAGGCCTCCAGTGGAGCGCTCTATCTGAGTGGTGCAGGGGTTCTGGGATTTGTTGTTTCAGTGGCAGTGCTAGCTGCAGGGAATGGACTATGCCGCCACTTCTCATTGTCCCAGGAGAACTCTGGGTGAATTTTCCTTGCTGTCTAATCACTTCCAGAGACAGGCCTCCAGTGGAGCGCTCTATCTGAGTGGTGCAGGGGTTCTGGGATTTGTTGTTTCAGTGGCAGTGCTAGCTGCAGGGAATGGACTATGCCGCCACTTCTCATTGTCCCAGGAGAACTCTGGCTGGCTACCATTCCTCAAAGGTGAGTACAGAACTTGGAATTGCTGGACTGAAATACATAAGTCTCTACTGCTTGAGCTAAAGGCCCCAGTTCTCTTAGGCAAAGCTGCACCAGGCTCATGGACCTGTAGCTAAAGCCCAGCCACCACTAGAGGGTGACAGAGTGCCACACTGAATGCGTTTTACTTTCCCGCAGGCCAGGGAAGCTCATCCTGACCTTCAAAGGACGAGGAGCTTCAGAGGGGGCTCTGCCATCCTAGGAGATGAGGGGTGCCCCAGTTGTTGCACCACTTTAACTATATCTGTTTGTATATAGTTATAGTTAAAGTGACACAACCCCCTAAGTGTGGACAGTTATACGGTATAAAGGGGCTTATACTGGTGTAGCTTATTTCTCTAAATTTAGGGAAATTCTGCCACCTTTACTCACAGGGAGCAGTGTCGTGCTCCAAGAATAGTCCCACTGAAATCTGTGGGTCTATTCACACAGTAAGGCTCCAAGAACTCCCAGGTTTGATGCACTTGCTTAACTTCACACACTGTATGTAGCCCTTGACTTCCTGTAAGTGCATGGAGTTAAACCCATGTGTCAGTTTTTACAGGATAAGGGCCTAAGGGACTACTCCAAGGGCCAGACTTTCAGAAGCGCTCAGCTCCCATGGACACTTACAATGAGGACTTTCTAAGATGTTTGGAAAATCTGGCAACACATGAGTAAGGATGGCAGAACCTGACCCCCTTATGGAACCTGTTGGAGAGACTGAGTGAAATGACTAGGCTGCTTTTGGGATTTGTTGCAGAGATTAGAGAAGCCAAAGTAAATGTGGAAGATAACACATGTTTACACACATGCACTGACACAAGTTTTTTTTCCCAAAATAGCCACTTGCATTTTATTTATAGCTATTTTTTTATTTCTTCTGCAACTGAGCTGAACATTTACATAAGGGAAAAAAGGAGAGCTGATGAATAACCATTGCATGTGCAGGCTGGAATCATCATTAGACCTGCCACTGTGGACAGATGTCTGGATCAAACAGCGCACCAGAATTAGCAAGTATCGTTTAACTTTGTGAAGTTTTTAACTCGTGCTGGGCAAACCTCAAAAAGTTCAGAGGTTCATTTCCAAGCACCAAAAAGATACAGGGCCGACAGTCCTTATGCAGTGACCACTCAGTCCTAAGTCTCCTTGGCCCATGTAGACTCACAAAGCTAGATTGTGACGTAGTTGTACCTTATACACGTGTCAAGTATCAGAGGGGTAGCTGTGTTAGTCTGGTTCTGTAGAAGCAGCAAAGAATCCTGTGGCATCTTACAGACTAACAGACGTTTTGCAGTATGAGCTTTCGTGGGTGAATACCCACTTCTTCGGATGCAAGTAGTGGAAATTTCCAGGGGCAGGTATATATAAGCAAGCAAGAAGCAAGCTAGAGATAACGAGGTTAGATCAATCAGGGAGGATGAGGCCCTGTTCTAGCAGTTGAGGTGTGAAAACCAAGGGAGGAGAAACTGGTTCTGTAATTGGCAAGCCATTCACAGTCTTTGTTTAATCCTGAGCTGATGGTGTCAAATTTGCAGATGAACTGGAACTCAGCAGTTTCTCTTTGAAGTCTGGTCCTAAAGTCTTTTTGCTGCAGGATGGTCACCTTAAGATCTGCTATTGTGTGGCCAGGGAGGTTGAAGTGTTCTCCTACAGGCTTTTGTATATTGCCATTCCTAATGTCTGATTTGTGTCCATTTATCCTTTTCCTTAGAGACTGTCCAGTTTGGCCGATGTACATAGCAGAGGGGCATTGCTGGCATATGATGACATATATTACATTGGTGGATGTGCAGGTGAATGAACCGGTGATGGTGTGGCTGATCTGGTTAGGTCCTGTGATGGTGTCGCTGGTGTAGATATGTGGGCAGAGTTGGCATCGAGGTTTGTTGCATGGACTGGTTCCTGAGCTAGAGTTACTATGGTGCGGTGTGCAGTTGCTGGTGAGAATATGCTTCAGGTTGGCAGGTTGTCTGTGGGCGAGGACTGGCCTGCCACCCAAGGCCTGTGAAAGTGTGGGATCATTGTCCAGGATGGGTTGTAGATCCCTGATGATGTGTCGGCCATATGGAACAACACTTCCTCAGTTCCCATCCACTCACGCCCCTTCTCTACCTACGCTACATTGATGACATCTTCATCATCTGGACCCATGGGAAGGAGACTCTGGAAAAATTCCACCATGATTTCAACAGCTTCCACCCCTCCATCAACCTCAGCCTGGACCAATCTACACGGGAGGTCCACTTCCTAGACACCACGGTGCAAATAAGTGATGGTCACATTAACACCACCCTATACCCAAAACCTACCGACCGCTATGCCTACCTTCATGCCTCCAGCTTCCATCCCGGACACACCACAAGATCCATTGTCTACAGCCAAGCACTGAGGTACAACCGTATCTGCTCTAACCCCGCAGACAGAGACCAACACCTAGAAAATCTCCACCAAGCATTCTCAAGACTACAGTACCCACACGAGGAAATAAGGAAACAGATCAACAGAGCCAGACGTGTACCCAGAAGCCTCCTACTGCAAGACAAACCCAAGAAAGAAACCAACAGGACTCCACTGGCCATCACATACAGTCCCCAGCTAAAACCCCTCCAACGCATCATCAGGGATCTACAACCCATCCTGGACAATGATCCCACACTTTCACAGGCCTTGGGTGGCAGGCCAGTCCTCGCCCACAGACAACCTGCCAACCTGAAGCATATTCTCACCAGCAACTGCACACCGCACCATAGTAACTCTAGCTCAGGAACCAATCCATGCAACAAACCTCGATGCCAACTCTGCCCACATATCTACACCAGCAACACCATCACAGGACCTAACCAGATCAGCCACACCATCACCGGTTCATTCACCTGCACATCCACCAATGTAATATATGCCATCATATGCCAGCAATGCCCCTCTGCTATGTACATCGGCCAAACTGGACAGTCTCTAAGGAAAAGGATAAATGGACACAAATCAGACATTAGGAATGGCAATATACAAAAACCTGTAGGAGAACACTTCAACCTCCCTGGCCACACAATAGCAGCTCTTAAGGTGGCCATCCTGCAGCAAAAAAACTTTAGGACCAGACTTCAAAGAGAAACTGCTGAGCTCCAGTTCATCTGCAAATTTGACACCATCAGCTCAGGATTAAACAAAGACTGTGAATGGCTTGCCAATTACAGAACCAGTTTCTCCTCCCTTGGTTTTCACACCTCAACTGCTAGAACAGGGCCTCATCCTCCCTGATTGATCTAACCTCGTTATCTCTAGCTTGCTTCTTGCTTGCTTATATATACCTGCCCCTGGAAATTTCCACTACTTGCATCCGAAGAAGTGGGTATTCACCCACAAAAGCTCATGCTGCAAAACGTCTGTTAGTCTATAAGGTGCCACAGGATTCTTTGCTGCTTATACACGTGGTATATATTACCATGGTATCTGGTCATCTCACAATATTTAATGCATCTGTTTGCACAACACCGCTTTGAGACAAGGCACTGATATCCCTATGTTACAGATGGAGAACTTAGGCTTGGCGAGGCCAAGTGCCTTGCTGAAGGTCTCAGGCAGAGTCTGCTGTGGAGCAGGGAACTGAACACATGTCTCTGGGTTGCACTCGAACCAGGGACCATCTTTCCTCTCTTGAACTTGGACTATGCCCACATAGAGAACTAAGAGACAGGAAGCACTTACACTTCTCCATGGGTTTCCTGGAGCTTGTCCAGGTGCCCATCAACTTGTGCTGCATGATGCCCCTCTCCTCCCCTCCCAGAAAAGGTGGCCAGGGAATGGTGGGGAACGGGAGCCAGCTGTGGAGACTGGCAGGAAGTGGGAAGCATGGAGGGGATTATGTCTTAGAGGTTCAGTTGGAATTTTGGACAGAAATTCCCTGCAAGCTCTTATGGTCCCCTGAGAAAGGCAGGGTGGTCTACTGGGCTGAGCATAGCGCCCGTCCTGAGACACTTGTGTATGGAGGTCACTTTGGAGTCACAGGGCACCCTGCATAGAGAGGGCTTTGCAAAACTGAACCCTCCTAGTTCCAATCCTGGATTTTCCACTCTTGCTTTATGGCCTGGAGCAAGTCACTTCATCCCCCTGTTGCAACTCCCTCACAATGGGAATGACATTTACTCTCCTCACAAGGATGTGGTAAGGACTGATTAATGTTTGTAGGGTAAAATTCACCCCTGCCGCCTACATAGGGACAGCAATGCTTACTTGCAAGCATTCCGTTAAATCCTCAGTGGAACTGAGTGAGGCCCTGCCTGCCAAGCCTGCCACTGAGCTTTACTAGAACAAACGCTGGTGGAAAGTGAAATTAAAAACTAATTTCAGTATTCTCGCCAGAAGCGCTTGTGTAGCCAAGTGGAAAGTCTGAGTTGTCGACCCCACTCTGTGTCGATTCACAGATGATACGAGTCTGGTACAGCCTCAACTAGGGCATGTTGCTGCTTTAGCTCAAGCTGTAGCAGCTCATGCTTTTCCGTGTTTCACCTCCAGTGGATGGCTCATGAAGGCAGCTATTACACTTGTATATTTATACCCTGAGGGAACAGAAACAAGACCATGTGGTTTATCTGACTAATCAGAACTAAGGACCATGGCTCAGATTTCGAATAGTCAGTCTGTATTTTGTCCGTGTTTCAGTTCAAACAGATATTCACCCCACTGATTTGAGTAACAAATTATTTTGAAGAAATGGTGATCTGCTCATGGATATTCTCATGCAGAAGATGTGGATAAATTTGTCAGATAGTATGTTGGTTGTTGGGAATTATTGCTCTCTTGCATATTCTCATTCTTATTTTGTTATTTATTACATGTCAGAGCATCTCTAATCGCTGCTACAAGACAATGATAAAGGATCACAGAAAAGGTCACTTTCTTCAAACACTAAACAAGGAATTTTATGAGACTAAAGAAAACAGTATTATCTCTTAAGCTACCTTGCTTTCCTCCCCATTTGCTTAGATCCTTCCCTCATCTCCACCCTCTTCTGGCTTCCTGGTACAATTTTAAAGAAACAGCACATCTATTGTCAAGAGGGTTACATGAGGACACACTATCACCTTGTTGCAAGGTCACACCGAGAAGACTTCATGACAATACATTTGGGGCTCTTCACCTGTCCCACCAGGTGGGATCTAGTGGGCTCTGGGTGTGTTTGTGTTTTACGGTGAGTGGCAGTAATCCTTATTCTCCTCCTTTATGATTAATTCAGTCATCACCCCCTCTGCCTGCAGGGTTGGCAACATTACATTTCATTGGAAGTGGTGGTGGTGGTGTCACAAGCGCTGGATTGCAGTGTCACGATGGCTAAAGAGAGAGACGAAGGAGGCGGCTAGCTATAAAGGAGAAGCTTTGTTCTCTTTAGTGCGCATAAAAACCTTGGCAGTTGCCAATGATGGGAAAGGAAACAGAGGGGAAAGGACATGACAGTTTAATGGGGTCTTAGAAAAATAACACTTTTTAAAAACTTTTTATTCTCGCATATTTAGTCTTATGTAACACAGCCCTAAACCTTTGACAGAAATAGCGATCCACTTTCTCAACAGCCTAGCTTACAAAACTCCCACATTTTAAACTCTCCAGGCTCCTCTGGAGCAGAGGACTGTCAATCAGATCAGACACTGCTCTCATTAAGGACAAGTTTCTCTTTGTTTACGCAGAACTTGCTGCACTTGGTAAATGGTGTTAACTGCACACCAGCATCCTAGCTCTGAAGAGCTGACAGTCAAAACAATATGAATAGACCTGTTACAGGCCAAAGCAATGCCTCTGGGTCACACACAAGCAAACTAAGTGGTGTAGAGCTAATGTTATACTTCCCATTTGTCCACTGCTCATGGGCAGGGGGAGTAGATTACTGTTATTTAATCATAGAATATCAGGGTTGGAAGGGGCCTCAGGAGGTCATCTAGTCCAACCCCCTGCTCAAAGCAGGACCAATCCCTAAATGGCCCCCTCAAGGATTGAGCTCACAACCCTGGGTTTAGCAGGCCAATGCTCAAACCACTGAGCTATCCCTCCCCCCATGATTGGATCTTCCCTACCCAGAATCGGTGCCCAAACGTGCAAAACCCAATCCCTGTTCTTCTGCAGCCTTCGTTGCTGGCCATCTCATGCAATCTCGTTCCTAAACGAGGCCTGTCTGCATCACCAGTGTAATTACCAGTCTCTGCCATAAGCCCAGAAGCTGAATGGGCATGGAGGTTCAACTCCCTCCCCAGCTGGGTAGGTAGGACTGAGGCCTACTTGTCCTTATCCTGATCACAGCTTGCATGGCCAGAGCCTGTGCTGCTGGATTTGTTCTGTAGATAAATAGGGAACTTTAGGTTGAATGGCTTCCATTTTTTCCCCCTTTGCACTTTGAGCACTGTGGTCCCATTCCACCTCACACTGTATTGAGAAAACAAAGGTGTTCAGTGGATCAGCTCCAATCAGAGCATGCTACTGCAACACAGTGTTACCTTTGGCAAACAAATTGGTATCACCTACCTGCCCAGGCTCTCTCTTGGCAGCAGAGCTGTGTGTGGTTGCGGGCAAGCCTGGGCAGGTAGGTGATACCAATTTGTTTGCCATAGGTAACACTGTGTTGCAGTAGCATGCTCTGATTGGAGCTCATCCACTGAACACCTTTGTTTTCTCAATACAGTGTGAGGTGAAATGGGACCACATTAAAAAATAACAAATACTCACCAACAAAGCTGTGCATACAAGCTTCTTCCCAGAGCTGGTCACCACGCACAGTAATTACTGAAGGAGTTCAAAGTTCAGACCCATCATGGGATGCACTCGATTCTTTCCTTGTTCCATTAGGCCTTCTTGCTCAGAGCTCCTCTTTATTTGTCCTCTGGTGACAGAGGCAATGTCAGCTTGGCTGGAATACACATGGAAATCATCAAGTCAATGAAACACGCAATGGTGGGGGGTGGTATTGGCAGCAGGTGTGGGGGGAGGCACCTGGGAACAAATGTTCTATTGAGATGATGATTAATTCCGAGAAAGCCAGGCTAACTTGCTTGTCTCTGAATAACTCATGAAAACAAACAGCTTCACAATGCCTCTGTATTGGTGATCCATGTCCCCAACATTTATTCATGAAGTAATCTTTTCAAACAGTTAAACTCTGGAGACTTCAAAGCCTCAGAAGGAAAAGACAACTGCCTGGAACTGACTTTCCAGAGTCAGATAAATGGGAAATTGTATTCAGAAAGCCTACGAGTGATTCTATTAGGAGTCATCTTTGGCCACAGGAGAATACAGCAGTGTGTTTATGGAAAGATTTATTTTTATCTTAGCAATGCCGAGGACAACATGCCTGGCCATGGCTGGAACACTTGTACGGCTAAAGACATGAAAGATGAGTGGAAAATTTTCAAGTTCTCCATCACTTCAAGACATCACCTTAGTACGTGATAATACGTCACATCTCTCTCGCGCGCACACACATGTATCTTTCATGTCTAGAGCCATATGGGTGTTCCAGCCATGGCCAGGCATGTTACCCTCTGCATTGCTAAGATAAAAATAATCTATCCACAAACATATGATATATTGAGTATCACCACGTAATATTGGGGAGGAAGGAAGGGCTAGCGACTAGGACACTGGACTGGGATTCAAGAAACCTGGGGTTAGTGCCCAGTTCAGACACACGCTTCCCGTGTGATCTTGGGCAAGTCACATAATCTACCCCAAGCCTCAGTTCCCTATCTCTAAAATGAGCATAGCACTTCCTTACCTCACAGGGTTTAAGCAGAGTCCTTTGCCATGGCAGCACTTTAACATCCCTGCCCCTTTTGCCTCCCCCACCGGTGGCCCTGCCGGTAGGGTTGGTACTGGCAGAGCCGCCGACGGGGATGGGGCAGCAATGTTAAAGCGCTGCCATGGCAAAGGAACCTGCTTAAAGTGCTGCCGTGGGTCATTGCCCCTTTTGCCCCCCCTGGTCCCCCTCCAGCAGTTGGAGCCCTGGGCCCTTTAAATTGCCGCTGGAGCCCCGGGCAGTGTGGACCAGGCAACGTGGAAGGGCTGGCTGGGTGATGCTTTTGAGTGCTTGACTTCATAACCTTAAGAATGTTTTTAATGTTGTTTTGGGGTGTAATATAATATGTATAATATCATAACATGATATCTCACACAGAGGTTTGATTATATGCACCTCATACGGGTGTGTACAATTACGTTCCTGGATGTCATTTCTCTATTTGGATGCGTATATTTTAGGTACATGTGTGCATGTATAAACAATATAGATGTATGCATTTTTTAAAGTGCATCTTCACTCTATGTGTGCATGTGTATAAATTGCTGGATTTACAAGGATCTGCATCTTCCTGGAAGCTCAGGGCATATTCTGAAAATTTCATGCCATTCCATACATCACTGCGTTGTGTTTTTAGGCCTTGCTTGCAAGGAAGCAAGACAAAGAGTAATGGAAGGCAAATCTTCTGTGAAGTCTTTCATTGGTGATTTCTCCCAGATGTCTCTACTGCTTTGAGCTTGCACCATCACCAAGTACATACATGTCTGTCTTTTGAATTAGATTGTGATCTTGTGTGCATAGTACTGATCACATTGCTAGTGCTCAAAAATAATCTCTCTCTCCACTGCAGCTCTATAGTGCACCCATTACTAAGCCTGTCCCTATGACACATGCTGGCAGAGGACTTCCCCACAGGAAAGGAAGATGCTCCATGTGATTGGGGTCTTGTCTCAGGCTGGCTGGCCGTCTAGGCAGGCTGAGCTTAACCTGGCCTGGGACCTAGCAGTTATCTCTCAACCAATCTCAATCTGGTCTGTAGGCAACTGCTGAGGCACCACTCAGCAAACTTGTTTTTAAAAGCCCTGTGTAACTGAGCTGCTTCTCAGCAAGGGAAAGAGCTACGTGCTCAGTCACATTTCTTCCCACAATGCACTGCACACGTTATAAACTTTTTATAGAAACGCTCTTGGGGTTTGTTTGTTTTTTTGTTTTTTTTTTTATTTTCATCTGTGGGGATTTATCCCACCAGTTGGTCTAATCAGCTCCCAAACCTGACTGATTCTGGGAAGCTGTGCAGAAAAAAATAACTCGTGAGAACGGGGAAAATAGAAGCTTGGGACATGCAGGCTATTAATAAAAGCTTGTTCTGCAAAGTCCTGCAGTTTGAGTTTGATGCATTGAACAAGCAGAAGGAGCTCCTTCATTTGGGTTAAGCTCCTATTAAAATGATGGCAATGATTGCTAAGCTTTCTGACCCCAGGTTGGCTTTGTGGGCATCCAGTAGCACTGAGTCCCAAAGAGCCTCAAGACTGCAGAGTGATTTGACAGTCTGATGCCAATGCCCTTGATAATAGAGGAGGTTACTGAGGAGACAAGTTCCTTCCAAGTCTGTGCCTTGTCTTACAACCCCTCAGTCTTGCCGGCTTGAAGCTTTAGCCAGTTGCAGTTCATCAAGGTGATGGTCTCAGCTAGGTATTGAGAGATCTGGCAGATGGGACTTTGTACGTGTGATGGAAAGGAGAGAGAGAGAGAGAGCAGAGTCATCCCCAGGGTGCGCTTGTGTGTTTGCTAGACGGCTATTAGTATGATTTCCCTGACCAGTGTGAAGACGGGCTGTCTTGTCTGTGATCTGTGCTAGCTAAAGTGTGCTACAGATTCTCCCTCTGAGCAATGTATCATGCCAGGTTTTAATAGCGCAATCCCGCCCTGGGGGAGGGAAGCAGCATTAGAGCCACACTAGCATCAAGAATGTTCAACCTACTTTGAAACTAGCACCATTCTGGTCCCACCGTGGACAGGAGCTTAACATCACTTAAAAAGGAGAACCTGTGATTGGGTCAGAACCCTATGTGCAGCTGAGCAGCCCTGCGCCGTAAGAGGTTTTCTGCTTTCCTAATCCAGGGGTCAACTCGAGTCCATCTTGGGACCTAGCATAACTGAGAGTTGCCAGAGGTTCACTGGCTAGCACGGTTCCATAGGGATTGTCAGAGTGCAGAGGCATGTTTCTTCCCACCTTGACAGGCCCCCCATGTGTGGGTGGGTGTGTAACAGAAATCATGTTGTACATTGCCTATAGATTCTTCTGCTCCAGCTT
Organism: Mauremys reevesii; assembly: GCF_016161935.1. Lineage (NCBI taxonomy): Eukaryota > Metazoa > Chordata > Testudines > Geoemydidae > Mauremys > Mauremys reevesii. Next base: position 57,011,505 of record NC_052625.1, on the reverse strand, counting down.
TACACTGCCTGAGCAGCAGGGGTGCTGGAACAGTTTGCATGGTGGTGGTGCTGACAGCCATTGAACCAAACTGTAAACCCTGGATATAATGGAAACCACATCAAGAAAAGGGTGTGGCAGCACCCCCAGCATCCCTAGTTCCAGCACCTATGCTGAGCAGCACAAAGCAGCTGTACATAGGTGCTGGAACTAGGGATGTGGGGGGTGCTACAGCACCCCCTGACTTGAAGTGGTTTCCCTTATATACAGTTTGGTTCGATGTCTCTCAGCACCCCCACTATAAAAACTGTTCCAGTGCCCCTGCAGCTGTACGATAGGCTGAGAATCTGGCCCCTCTTGGGATGTGGGCATCCCGAAGAGATGTCCCTGATCAGTACTGGAATGTTGTAATGTTTTCCCTTTCATGTCTGCCTTTCCTTGTATGGTGTGTTATTCCCACAGCTGCTTTTAAATTCTTTGAGGAATAAAACCAAGTGCCTGGGAACTGCACACATGAATATACCTTTAGTAAAGGCAACCCATTCAAAACAATGCATTCTCTATACCAGGGGTAGGCAACCTATGGCACGCGTGCCAAAGGCAGCACACGAGCTGATTTTCAGTGGCACTCACACTGCCCGGGTCCTGGCCACCAGTCTGGGGGGCTCTGCATTTTAATTTATTTTTAAATGAAGTTTCTTAAACATTTAAAAAAACGTATTTACTTTACATATAACAATAGTTTAGTTATATATTATAGACTTATAGAAAGAGACCTTCTAAAAACATGAAAATGTATTACTGGCACGCGAAACCTTAAACTAGAGTGAATAAATGAAGACTCGGCACACCGCTTCTGAAAGGTTGCCGACCCCTGCTCTATACCATCGTCTTGAAAATGAGCCTGTGAATGAATTGCCTCCTTCTGACAGCAGGATGCTATAAATATAGCACAAGGCTATGCTTGCTGTGCCCCACATCTTCCAGTCTGATTTTAAAAAAAAAAACGGTACTACTGCCAAATCAGAGAAACCTAGTAGTAAATTAGCAAGTGAGTCTTGTGTGACTTTTTCATGGTGAAGACCAGAGTATGTCCCACTACATTGGACTCAGATAAGAAATGGATCAGACAAATATATATGGGGGCATATACTGAGTAGGGGTCTTGGTATTTAATTTCCCTTCTTCAAACCAAGATCTATAATATGCTTCCTGATCTGTGTGTGTTTTTCAATAGCTTTGTGGGTTTTTATTTTTTTTCCCTGCTGGATACTTTTGGATGTGGTTGTACTAGCCAAATATTTCACAGTAGCTACAGCAGAGATTGTTTTACAATTCTGAGACGAGAGTATAGAAGGTGCCATAAACTATCCAGCAAGTCTGTTCTGTCAGTGGGTGAATACGTTAGCAACGCTTCTCTGCAAGCTGAAACAGTATCAGAGAAAAACACACTTCTTCACAGCTGGAATGTGGCTGTCAGAACAGGAGTGGGGGTGTGTGGCTTGCTTTTATTTTATTTGGACCTGCTATCAAAGGAGGTAAAGGAGCTTCTTGAACTGCTGGGGCTTAATCCAAGTGGACCTAGCACAAATCCAACACAGGGTCTCTACCCGTTCTTCAGAGTTGTCTCCTTTAGGCTTCAGTGTATCCCATCACTATGCAGCAGAATTAAACAACTAGGCGGAGGTTAGACCAGAAAGTATATGCACAATTACACTTTCTCTCTCTCTCTCTCCTGCTGCAGCAGCAGCAAAAACAGAGTTAGACCCTGGAGTTTTTCCCAAGCAGAACCCAACTGTTCACTTAAGACTTGCTGACTCTGAACTGGACACATCACTTAGACAGTCCCAGGAGTGAAGATGAGCTAATTAAGCCTGACAGTTAATAGCAGTATCCCATTTTACAAGGGAAAATGCCACTGGAGACGCATGCTATGTGATGGCGTCACAATCCCTGCCCGTGGAGGCTGTGGGTTCTTTTGAATTCCCTGGGGTGAAATTTCCCTGTGGCACGAGGCCTAGGCCCTATCTAAACCCTCAGGGCTTAAGCAGGACTTACGTGGTGCCTAGGCCTTGGACTGGCCTTCACAGTGCTGCCAACTCGCATGATTTTATTGTGAGTCCTGCCATAATTGGTGTGTTTCTTAAAGCCTCAGCTCCTGGAGTTGTGTTACAAGGTGGCCACCCTCCAGCCGGATTGGGGATGGGACCGAATCTAGTAGGTGTGCACAGGGGCCCTGCATGCAACTTAGGCAGATGAATGCCTGTCTTCCCCCAGATGTGGACAGTGCTGGGGCTTAGGTGGGAGATAGGCAGCTGGAGGCTTAGAGGGTGGCAGCAATATGCATACTCAGAGGCAGAAACATAGGTGCTGAGGGAGTTTGGGCACCTACAGTGTTAGGCAGGAGTTCTGTGGATTGTAGTGGAGCCTAAAACTGGGACTTCAGCTGGGATTGAGGCACCTAAGTATTCAGACCCTCCGTGCCTCAGTTCCCCACCTCTAAAATGGGGCTAATAGCACTGCCCTGCCTCACCTACATTAAAGATTGTGAGGTGCTCAGGTCAGATACTATAGTAATGGGCGGCAGCTAAGCACCTAAAAGATCTATCTAGATAGACTCCAATGGATTCAGGGTCAGGGCTTAGCGATCACGTTAGGAGGAGTCAGCCACAGTGTGGGCTCTTTCCTGTGTTAGCTAGGGAGAGAAATGGTGTGTCAGCGTCAGTTATTTCCCTCTGGGGACAACAATGAACAACTGCCAGGGCAATTGGTCAACAGGTGACTAGCTCACAGAGTAGGAAAATATGATTTGATACAAGCTTCATACAGGGATATAATTCATGGCAGCAGCTTAAATACCAGCCCAAGTTATGCGTCTGCCACTAAATCAACAGTTTGATTCTCACCTCGTAATAGCTCTAGCCATATGAGCTGTAACTGACTTTTTCGCTAGATGCGTTTGCAGGACAGTATGTGTGGACTCAGCTTTACAAAGGAGTTCTGTTTGCTGAAGGATTTTCTTTCTTCTCCATATTTGCAGCCCACGCTCCAGCGTGACTCCCAGCAGCTGCTGGGACAATGAAAGCTCTGACCAACTGCAAGGGCACAGCTGCATCACGGAGCACGCACACTTGTCTACTGCTTTCAAACTGGGCATTTAGGAAGGCAAACAGCAACAGAAAGCAGGCATTTTGATCATTAAGGGTGAGGGCTTTCTGAGGCTCCTTACGATCTTAAATCTCTATTAAGACACCAGTGTACACTTTCATTGGTAATATGCAAATACAGTGACTACTTTGTGTACAGGGTTGACAGCTCACAGGACAAATCTTCCATTTCGGGGCTAGACGGCTGTAGGTTCAAGGCCCTCGCTGGTGCATAGGCTCATATGCACTCTGGCCATTGCTGTAAATGTAGAGGGTAGTGTCACTAGCAAAAACCCTATCCTTAAGGGTGATACCTTGAGCTGCATTGTCCTCTGTTCACCCCCAGAAAGCAAATGAGGCATATGATGTCCTATTTATAGCTGCATAAAACCTGTCCAGGTGCCATTGTTACTGACTCTGCCATCAGGACAAATCTTCTTAAATTCCATCGTCCATATATATTAAGGAACTTTTCTGGGTTTCCCAAACCTGCTACAGCCCCAGGCTGCCTCAATCTGTGTTTCACCTTTGGGCTGAAATATGCCAGGTCCAACTTTACTGCTGTGGTTGTCACTAGATTATTTGGATCCCTCAATTGATTTATCATCACTTCAACATTGCATCTGTCCCCATTTATTATCCTATATATAACCAGATGGAACTACCAGACTGTCTCCATGGCAAGAATGCATTCTAGGCCACAGGTGCCTCTTTGTCCTGATTAAAAAAAGGTTAGAAGCAAGTGTCAATTAGAAAAGCAGAACACTGAAACTCTTTCAAAACATGCTGGCATACTTTAGCCACTGAGAAGAGTACACCGAATGGTTCACTGCCTGGATCGAATCAGGAGAATCATGGATGGCAGGAAACTGAACCTTTGCTGTTTGGACCAAGAAAAGACAAATGTTGGATGTGACATTGCACTCCATATGATTTTATGAAAATATGCTAATGAGTGTGAATATAACGTAACTGGAATATGTTTCATGCAAAAGGCCTCTTGTAAGGTATCATTACAAAGCTTATAATCTACCGAGTGTGTTTATCCTATTTGTATGAATGTATCATTCTTGTATCTGAAACTAGGAATACAAAATATAACTCTGAGTTCCTATTGTAGTTATGCAAAGTGTGGGCCATTAATGGTGGTTTAGAATCTTGATGGCTCCCATCAACTAGAACAATTGACTGTAGATGGCTCTGTTTACTTGCAAGCCTTCCTCTGAGTCAGGCCAGGAAGAATGACGGCTCGGAGTCTCACAGGACATGTGACCATGTCACCTGAACTCGAATCTATCTTAAACCTGGTGCTTTTCCATTTAGAAGGAGGGGTGGGGACCCAAAGAGACACAAGATTCCCGCCTTGTGCCAAAGGTATATAAGGGGGTAGAACAGAACAAAGGGGCTGCAATCATGAGAAATCCCCTAGCTATCACCTGAGCTGGAACAAGGACTTTACCAGGGGAAAGGATTGGATCCAGACTAGAAAGGAGTCTAGTCTGTGAGAGAAGCTTATTGGAACATCTCTGAGGGTGAGGTTTCATCTGTAATCAGTTTCTTACTGTATTAGGCTTAGACTTGCATGTTTTTGTTTTATTTTGCTTGGTAATTTACTTTGTTCTGTCTGTTACTACTTGGAACCACTTAAATCCTACTTTTTTAATAAAATCATTTCTTACTTATTAATTAAACCAGAACAAGTAATTAATACCTGTGGGAGAAAACAGCTGTGCATATCTCTCTATCAGTGTTATAAAGCGTGAACAATTTGAGTTTACCCTGTATAAGCTTTATACAGAGTAAAACAAATTTATTTGGGGTTTGGATTCCATTGGGAACTGGGCATCTGGGTGCTAGAGACAGGAGCACTTCTTAAGCTGTTTTCAGTTAAGTCTGCAGCTTGTGGGGGACGTGGTTCAGACCTGGGTCTGTGTTTTAGCAGGCTAGCGTGTCTGGCTTAACAAGACAGGGTACTGAAGCCCCAAGCTTCCAGCGAAAATGGGCTCAGAGGTAGTCTCAGCGCATCAGGTGGCAGTCCCAAGGAGGTTTCTGTGACCCAACCCGTCACACACTCAAAGGTTTTCATGTTTATCCAAACCTCCTGATTCTGACCCCTGGCAGAGTGAAGGCAAAGTGAATAGCTCCTGAGAGGATGGGCCAAATTTAGAGTTGTCTAATCTGGTAGAGCTCTTTTTGAGCCACTATGTGGCCATGTTTCAACAACTTAGACTCCTCTAGCCCCAGATTTATGTCCTCTTGCATCACGTCTAAATCTGGCACAGTGTGTGTGACTATAAATCTTCTTCAACGTATAGAACCCTCTTCCCTTTGAGATGATCCCAGGGTTTGGATCTACAGGTATAATCCTAGTGCAGTATATAGCCTGTGTGACTACTTCATTTCTCTGTCCAGATCTACCATCACATCTTCCTGTGAGAAATGTTGGGCCTGCTATTTCTGACACTTCTGTGGATGTAAATCAGGAGTTATGCTTGTATAAAACTGGTGTATGGGGTGAGGCAAATCAACCCCCTTTTGAGCAGGTCCTCACTTCTGTCTGTTACTCACATCCAAATAAACACACACCTGATTTCCTTCTTTGGTTACCAGCTTATGCTGAATTATGTCTTTCCACTTGCCCAAATTATATTCTTTTGTATTCATCCTTAAAAGTAATCCTTTGATCAAGTCAAAGGTATGAGTCCATTGTGCCTGTCAAGCTCTGAACACAAACACCTTGCATAAAAGGTAATAAGCCCCCATGATTACCTTTAAAACCTTTGGTGGAATCAATTCCTTTTAATATGTTAATTACAAATTCACTCTAGAGGATCCTTTGTTTTCTGAGAGGTTACAATGCTTTGATTAGAGGTGATGTACATGGAATATAGACTATCACATGAATAAGCCATTCCTACATTGACACTGGGCTGAACCAAAACGAGGTAGAGAGGTTATAATGTGATACAGACCAGGAAGCTCCCCTGAGTGCATTTTTTCACATTGTTGTAACCTTTCTTGCATTGCTTAGGGACTGTGGGACTGGCCTGCAAGCACTGATGTATTAAACTATGTTCTGTCCTGGCCAAGGATCAGGCCAACATTGGTCAAAAGAGAGAAAAGGGCTACCTAGAGTTTGATAGAAAAGGTTTTTCTATGTGATTCGGTCATGTATTTCAGAGCTCCTCCCTAGTTTTGACTTCAATATCCAGGCCTTATTGAATGTACTCCATTTATCCATTTGCTGCCAGTATCCTATGCTGACTAAAGGGGCGGTGGCGAAGTTTACTTGCGGCCCTTAGGTGGAGTAGGTTAGATCTCAGCCCATGGCAACAAATGAGTTAATCCATTGCTCCTTCCAAATGCAAAAGTGTTTCCACTGGTGATGTTTATGCGAGGCAGTGTGCACGCTCAGCAGAGAGAGATTATGTAAAAAGGAATGGTGACCCAGTGAAGTGTAATTAGCATAGCCGTCACATAGGAAAAGAACATGTTTGTACAGATTATTTCCAATTTTCAGCAACACCTTCTCACTTGCTTTAACCAGATTTCTCAAATGGGGACTAATTAGCACTACCTTGGAAGCTCAGCTCTCTCTAGGCAGTAGCTTTGCGTATTTCTTCTGAGGGAAGCTGCAATAAATACTATATCAGAAGCTGATAAAAAGCAAGGAAGGATTTTAATGCCCTAAAACTAAATAAAGAAGGAGAATAAGTTCATCTGCTCTGACTTGGAGCTGTACTTTGCTCTTCCCTACAGCAGCAAGAGTTGTGGTGTAAATTTTCTACCCTGCTTCCTGCACTTACTCTAATGAAAAAAAAATAATAAGTATTTTAATCCATATAGACCTTTTGGACTAATATACAAACAGTAGGGAGAGATCACTTTGTTTGCTGATGAAATGCAGCCACCTCTGGGTTCAAACCCAGCAGCTGTTTAACAGCACAGAGAAACATTACAGAATACTTAATACTACATTTACAGTGCCAGAAGTTAATAATTCACTCAATTATAAGCAAAATGAAAGATGCCACTGCTATTCTAAGCATTAGATTCCTCTTGCTAAGTGAATAAAGGGCAAGAGGATGCCTGAGATTTCATCTATCAAAGCTCATGGACATGCAGACCTATGATCACAATAGTGAGTTATCAGCTAGTTTATGGAAGTTAATTATGATGATGATGATGATACAGCCCATAAATCTAACTAATCACTGTATTAATCTGAGGATCTCAAAGAACTTTAATAATAACCTTAATTAAACCTTTCAGATCCTGTGAAGTAGGCAAATAGTGTTATGATACTACAGATGGGTAAATTTGAAGCACAGAAAGATTAAATGAGCTGTCCGAGGATGCAGAGCCAGCCAGTGGTTGAACCTACAAACCTTGACTCTCCATCCCTGGCTGTAAACACTAGACAACTGCACTCTTTTGTAAAGAAAATCCTCTTTAAACAGACCTTTTGTTAGAACTAATTTTCCTAATAAGTTGATTAAGGTTTACCATGATGACTGTTTGTTTCCACACAAGCATTCTTTTATTACTGCAAAATGCCATGTGGTGTTGGTTACACCCAAAATATCAATATAAGCATAAACACCTTTTGATTCTGTAGCCTAGCACCAATGCAGTTATAAGCATTGGCTGAATACTTTCAACAGGTTCAGGCCTGGGAGATGCCTCCCCATCATGGCATGATTCCAGAGAGGTAAGGAAAAGCTCTGATAAAGAACCCCTAGAAACCGTTGCTCGTTTTATATGCTATAACAAACAAGTGATATCATTGCTGATTATTGGACCTTAGTTAAAGTCAGCTGAAGCAGTTTAGAGCTACACTCTGCTCTCTTACCCGTATTTTTTCCAAAAGACTGGACTACGCATTTCTAACCAATTGTTTACTGAACCTGGGGCCCACTTAACCATGTTTTCTTTATTTCCCAAATAAGATAACACTGCTATTCCAAAGGGTCTCTACAAATTTAACATAAACCATCTTTTTTTCCTCAGGAATTCATTCTTTTTGGTCACTTGCTTTGATCTATTGCTCATGCTAATCGCTGATAGTCCACTCATGTCTAACATGGGCCTATACTCCTTCATGTTTTGTTTTCCTGTGGTGCATACAATGATTGTCTTTGAGTGAGTAACTATCTAGCTTTTGTGCAGGCTTCCTGCAGTTTGATTATTATGTCTCTGCACTGTGAATATCTCTGGACATTTCTAGGGGGTCAAAGGGTCAGAGATGGACCCGTGCTGCAAACTTCCAAGCTGGATTTCAACCCCTACCCCTACCATGTTCAGATTCTGACTTTTGTTTGGGGGCCATTTTTACACACTTTGGCTCAGATTAATGAAAAGAAATCACACACAGGGTTCCTCCCATATTTTATTGAATAGAAGTGACATTTCTTAGTTTCTGAAACATTATAAATATCTCTTTCCTTTTAAAGACTGATCTTTAGTTTCAAGTCAGTAGTTTCTAGTTCTGAAAAAATGGTTTGTCCTTAAAAAAAAGGTGGGTTTTTTTTTGATCCATAATATAAGATTAGATAAATCACTTTAATTTTGTCAGTAACTAGAATTATTCATGGTTTCATAGAGTTTAAGGCCAGAAGGGGCCATTAGGTCATTCAGTCTCCCCTGTATATCTCAGCCCATTACGTTTCACCCAGTCACTCTTGTATTGAGCCCAATAATTTGTATTTTACCAAGTGTAACTTCCATAAAAGCATCCGGTCTTGATTTGAAGACATTAAAAGAGGGAGAAGCCACCACTGTTTTTCCATAATCACATTCCAGCTCTTATACCCTGGATCCTGCTCCCACAGAAGTGAATGGGACTCTCCCCATGGACTTAAATGGGAGCAGGATGAGACCTTGGCAGAATGTCCCTGTGTTGGGGATGCTAACCCTTGACGGGATTGTTAAATTACTAAAAAAGCCTTGAAACTTTCAAAGGACATCCTGGAAACCTTTCTGTTGTAGTAAGTTCGGGAAAAGTTTATTTTTACAAAACTTATATTTTGCCCAAAATGAACATCTCCTTTTAACAGACCCTTACAAATCATAGACACTGAAGATGGAATGTAACAATTTGATTCCTGTAACTATGATTAAAAATTAACTGTCTACGTTTTCAATAGAGCACACATTAAATGGATGAAGAGCTCGCTAACTGAGAGTCCCACCCCACACCAAAAAGGGGAATGATCATTAACTGGACTGTTGCCAGTGGAGTTCTGCAGGGATCAGTACTAGACCCAACACTGGTCAGCATTTTCATCAGGGATCTGGAAGTAAATATAAAATCCCTGCTGAAAAATCTGCAGATGACACAAAGATTGGTGCAGTGGAAAATAACGATTATGAGGACAGGGCAGTCATTCAGAGCAAATCTCTCTCCCTCAACAGCAAACACAACCAGTTTCCCCTATGCACATTGTAAGTTGGGAATAATACATTTTAAAGATCTTTAGCTGTAGCTACCAAAGGTGGTGTTTATAATATAGCCAGTGAAAATTGTTTCCTTATTTTGTATTGTACTAAACATGGTTAATCTGACACTGTCCCCTTAAATCAAGCAGTCCATCCCCAGGAGCCTGTGCAGGTTGGTTCCCTAGGCTGTATTCTCCCTCTGTCCAGACTAGTTTAAGTGGCTTGGTTTACTGATTACCACTCCTCTTTCTGTGAGATAGGGCTCCATACTCCAGAACTCCTCCATGATTTTATACGTTGAGCCAAAAATCTCTTTGCTCAGTTTCATCCCATTGCCCCTAGTTATACCCTCATGGAGCCTGTATTCTTCAAAACTCAGCATTATTCTATTTAGATCCTTATACCACCCTCATCACCATAGTATGTAAGCATCTTCCAGGAGAGTGTTAAGCAATGTGTGACGCTCTCCCCACAGGAAATACGCACTTTCCACACTCCCCCTTCCTTATCTCTGGCCTTGACCACACTACTAGGCTTGTTCTTGTCTCCACCCCCCACCCCCCTCAAAAAATAGATAGTAGAAATAGAGGAGTTCAGAGATGGCTGACAAGAATGATGAGGGATATGGTAAAACTCATGAACAGAGACTGAAAGATTGGGACTGTTTACCTTAGAAAGGAGATAAATAAGAGGGGTCTTGATAAAAGCATGGAAAATAGACTATGGTATAGACAGAAGGCACAGTGGGAGCATTTGTTCTCCCTGTCTCAAGAAGAAGGTGACTTACAAGGAAATTGGAAGGTGGTCAATTCAAACTAATAAAAGGAAATATCTTTTCAACCCATGCATGGTTAGCATGTGGAACTCATTGCCATAAGAGTGAGGCCAAGCAGGATTCCAAAAAGGATTAAATATTTATGAGTAATAAGAACAGCCAGAGTTATAGCAGTAAACATTTTAAGAGCTTTCAAAGGGGTATAAATCCTTAAACTGTGGGGTATAAGCAAACCTTAATTACTGGCAATTTGGAGGAAACTTTCCCTGGGGGAAAGTTAGCCAGAACTGCCTTCAACAGGGTTTCTTCCTCTGAAGCATCTGGAATTGGCCAGTGTCAAAGACAGGATACTGGAATAGATGGACCACTCATCTGCGCCAGTGTGGCAATTCTTACATTTCCAGGTTTGATAATCTGTCCTCATAAATCCTAATATCTCTGACCTTTTAGGAAGTAGAAATCTTTATTCCACAACTGATCTCATTTACTTTGAAGCATTAATTTAACATACAGAAATGAATCTCTAATCTTGTAAAGCAAAGTAACAGTAAGTTATTATTTAACCAAACAATCCCCAGGAGGGACTTTAGAAGAACTAATTGCATTTAAAATGCTCCAGAAAAAAACCTGCAGGTAGCCTCACAAATGCTTAAAAAAACAAAGTAATAGGCCTGATTCTGATCTTGCAGAAGTGTAAACCAGGAGTAATTCTGTTGAAATCACTGAATAAACTGACAGCCACTTATACAGCATTTTTTAACCAGCTTTTATTTTTCTGTATAATCTATGGCATATGTACTAAAGAAATACCAGAAAAGCGACTGGAATGGGGGCAGAAATTAAAGAAAGATCCTATGGAATTAGGTATGAGCCTTGTTTAAGGGGGTGCGAATGTTGTAGAGAAGGAAGACTCCTTGTCTGTTTCCCCCACCCCTGTGGACCCAGGCTAGAGCCAGGCATAATCTGTTTTGGGTTTTTTTGTTTTTTTTAATTGCTCCATGGAGCTATTGCATTCTATTACGTGGCTGCACTGTAGTTAAGGTTGCATTACAGAGTTCTGTCTTTAACAGGAGTTTTATTTTGTGGAAATCTCACTGAGATGGCAAAAACCTAAATAGAGAACGCCAACTGTGAGCACTATTTGAGTTTTTCATGGTGATTTTGATTTTAAAAAAATGCATTGATACAGAGAAAATAAAAGGCAAAACCTTGACAGTCACATCAGCAGCATTAAGGCAAAATAAAGTGTGGTCTACACTACAGAGTTAGGTTGACATAAGGGAGCTTATGAAGCTTCCTTTCCTGTTTTGTTTGCAAGTACTCATCTGGCCAAGTGACCATGGCTACTCCACGGAGCAAACGATCCCTGGCTTGGACCCTGCACTTACCCCCACCCTTCCAACAAGACCTATCGTCAAAATGGAGAGAGCTGCACTGTGGGACAGCTGCCCTCAGTGGGCTGTTCTCGTTGGCGATGGAAGTGCGGCAAATGTAAGCACTATCTGACGCCTGTGCAGGGCCGCCCCTACCAATTATGGTGCCCTACGCAGCCTGAGTACCTGCTCTCCCCCCACCCCCACCGTCTGCGGAGCGTCTGGGCTGTGCTCAAGGCCTGCGGGGCCATGGAAGCAGAAGCTGTGGGGGGCCACTTTGTCCTGATCCAGGATGAAAAGTCAAAAATATTACATTTTTCATGGGACGCGTTTTCAAGCAAAATTCCATTTCAGGAAAATCCAAACAGATTTTTTTCAGCTTTCCTGCTGAAAGGCCGTTGTCAATTTCACAAGGGAATGCACCAGGCCACTTCACCTCCCCTCCAGCTCCAGCCAGGGTGAAGAGGCAGCGAGCCCAGATACCTGCCTGCCCCCCACACCTTTGCCTCTCTGAAGCTGGTGGGGACTGCAGGCAGGGTTTCTCCAACCTTGCAGCTGGCAGGGCGGCTGAGAGACCCAGAGTCGGGGTGCTCGGTGTGAGGGGCCCTCCAGGCAAGCTTTTGTCAGTTTTACTGACTGAAAGGCAGGCAGCCGGGAGCTGTCATTTCAATATTCCCAGGGGGAAATCAAGTGTATTTTATTTCCAAAACTGAAATTTTTTCACAGAAAATTTTGCTTTTGCCAAATGGGCCTTTCTTCACTGGAAAATCATTCCTATTGAAACTTTTTTCAACCAGCTCTTCCTAAGTGCTGTATGCCATGTACTTAACCGCTTTATAGATTCTGGCCCCATGCAATGTGCCTAGCAGCTGTTAGTCTCTTCTGTCATCATTATAATATAGATGGTTCCATACAAATGGCTCTCTGAATGCAATGTGTTTTCTGAGAAGCCACTCCACACACGCATTGATGCTGACATCCTTCCCTGTGCTTTTGAGATGTGCACTTGCTTTCTCGGTGGGATGGCACAATGGGGAGAGAGAAATATAATCGCCTTTGAATAGGTGCAGGGCTTTCAGGCAGACTTGGCTCATTCAGAGCTGCACTAAGCATTCTAGTTTGCAAGGTTCCCGGGAATGACAACCCAGCGCGATAATAAAAAGTAAAGCAAACTCTAACAGAAAGGAATGGGATGAGCTGTGTGAGTAATTAAGGGTTACATGATACAGTAGCCTGATTTGCACAGATTATTAATACAGTCACGTTTGAATTATATAAAGCATAATTAATATGCTGCCTGCTTACTATTGATTACACCCATCGCCTGGCATGTGTAACAAAGCAACAATGGGTGAAACAGGCAAACCTCAAAAAAACAGCTCTGCAAGCTCTCGTTATCACTGCATCTTACGGACACTGGGAATCGGGACTCCTGAGTTCTATTCCCATGTGGGTCACACATTCTGGGCCTCAGTATCTCCATTTGCACAGTGGAGAAACTACCTCCTTCCAAGGGCATCATTAATGGTTTGTTTATGAAATGCTTCCAGACGCTAAAGAAAATGGACTATGGAAGTGAAAAGTAGCAAAACTACTCTAAGAAATCATGCCTCCCATTACTGTAATGTAAAAAATTGCAAGATTGACTTAATATCAATAATATTAAACCTACACAGATCCAAAGAAAAGCTTAGGATAGGATAGTTGAGAAGATGGTCTGGAGGCTAAGGATCATTACCTCTTTAAGTTGCTGGCTCAAAACCAAATGAGGCTGGAATATGACCAAGCGTCCTCATTAGCTGACAGAGAAGTGTGTTGATCTTTATAGTCCACTTTCTTCGGGACAAGCATCCAGTTGGCACCAGTCAGTGACCTTGTTGGAGGGAATTCGAGGATAGCAGAGAATTCAAGGACAGTATTGTGTATATATAGAGACTAAATTCCTCTTTCTATCCCAGAACTAGTCCCTACAGAAGAACACTGTGGCAGCGTGGAGTAAACATACATTGGCCCTGTGACATGTCATTCCATATTCTTTATTAAATTATGCTTATGATATGAATATGACATAACAGATGTACTGTATGCAAGATGGCTCATGTGAGATATCATTGGAAAGGTTATTATTTACTGAATGCAATTATCCTATTTGTATGCCTGTATCATTTCTGTATCTGAAGTTAGGGATATTGACTATGTATCTGTATTTCAATTATGCTACTTTGGGTGACACCTACTGCTAACACTTCAGGTACAACAATAGAAAAGCCAGACAGGGTGGATGGCCCATCAGCGAGGACATTGAGCTGTGACAAGCCTGGCCTTCCTGTGGCTGCTCCATATTGCCACTGGCTCTTGGACGCTGTGATACTACAGGGTCAGGTGGTCTTGTCACCTGATACTAAAACACTACCTGGGACTTCTTGTAACTTTCCACTGTAAGGGAAGGGGGGTGAAGTTTGGGAAACAAAGGATTCCCGCCTTATGTAAATCCTATTAAAGGGTGGGGAGGAAGGCAAACAAGACTCCTCCTCTCCATGGCCTGTCTGCCCAAGAAGAAAGACTGCAAGAGGGGAGTCCAGCCTGAGACAGGGGTCCAGTCTGAAAAGGAATATAACAGGAACTCTGAACCACAGAAGCTTTGCAAACTGCCTGCAACAATATCTAGGGTGAGAAATACTATTTGTAACCAATTTCTTTAATTAAACTAGCTTAGTTTGCGTGTTTGATTTCATTTGTTTAGTAATCTGCTTTGTTCTGTTTGTTACCCCTTTTACCACTTAATATCTGCCTTTTATAGTTAATACTATTTGTTTTATTTATTATTAAGCCCAGTTTCTGTAATATCTAACTGGGGGTGGAGTGAAGAAGTGTGCACACCTCTCTCCACATTGAAGGAGGGGGCGAATTTCAGAATATATCTTTGGGTCTGCACTCCAAGGGAGGTGGACATCTGAGTGCTGCAGCAAGTCCCTTAAGCTGAGTCTTCCCAGAGCTGACCTGCAGCTAGGTGTGGCCCTGCCTGTGTGTGTATTAGAGGAGGTTTTAAGAGCCTGACTCAGCAAGACAGGTTAAAGGGGACCCATGCTGGCAGAACAGGTAGACTCTATGGTATCTCAGCACCTCAGGTGGCTCCCCAAGGGGTCCAACCCATCACAGGCCCTCTGCCTATTCAGTGGTCAGAGGACTTTTGCCTCCTGGGCTATCAGTCTGTGGCACCTTTCCCTAGCCCTAAATTCACTATCAATCTGAAAATGAACAAAATAAGACTCCTGTCTTCCTGAATTCACGTGGTGACTGCTGAGTCTTGTAATAGCCCAGCACTGAAGATTAAGGTTAACATAACTTCCATTACCGTCCATGCACAAGAGCTGTCCAACATGATGTTGAATTGATACATCAGTTGTTCTAAGAGAAAAAGACAGCACTGTGTTTTCCAGTTGTGGCTGCTGTGATTGATATGCTGCCTGCGTGTTTCTGATCTTTGCACAAGAGGATTTCGAGGTTAAACAAACAACAAATCTGACTCATTTAGTTAAGAGGAAAGGAAAGACAGAACATTTTTGCAAATGTTAAGTGGGCATGTTGCATGTTAAATAGGGCTATTGGCTCTGAAGAAGAGAAATGCACAAGGGCCCAGCTCCATGAAATGTAATGCAATTGACTACTTTTTAACCTGAGTGTTTTTGACAGATTCAATGTACCTAATTTTACATATGTTATACCAAGTTTGCCCTGGCAAATTTACAAGTATTGTTTCAGAGACTGGAATTTCAAACCTGTTTTCATTAGTTGCTGGGGTCTGAGCCTGTAGCCTCTGTTACATTATCAGCTTTCTTTATTAAATGGATGCTGTGCTTGTGAGAGGTGCTAGATTGTACTCGCTGAAGACTGAAATCCTCTATTTGTGAGTCAGGTACAGCATGTGCCATGGCAGTGGAACTTTCCACATTCACCACCCCACAATGGTGCCTTAGACCTGCACCAGAGGTCAGTGTCCACGTCCCTTGGACCAATAAGGGAATGCATTAAATAATGCCAATTGTGTGGAGGGCCGGATGTGGTAGCTCTAATCAGGGGCGGCTCCAGGCACCAGAATGCCAAGCGCGTGCCTGGGGTGGCAAGCCACGGGGGGTGCTCTGCCGTGCCGCCGAATCTGCGGAACCGGGGACCTCCTGCAGGCAAGCTGCCGAAGGCAGCCTGCCTGCCGTGCTTGGGGCGGTAAAATACCTAGAGCCGCCCCTGGCTCTAATAGACTGGGAGAGAGATGCTGTCCCTGGGGTATTTCCAGCCCAAGTGGAAGGAAGAAGGAGCAGCAATCTCCCAAGAAATCTCCCTTTTTGTACGACCTCCAGGCCATTTGTTGAGATTCAAGAGATTGGAATAAGTATTAGACTGTTGGCTGTTTATTCAAAGTTTCAAACTTCTTGAGGTTCATCCATCCCTGATCTCTGACCTTATCAAGGGAATATTATACATGCGGTGACTTCTTGAATTGGTCATTGTTGCCTTCCTATATATGTGTCTTTTTCAAACACCTTTCCCTGTTGCACCGGGGTACCCCTTGGAAGATCTCCCCAAGTTTTTGTATTATATATTTATTATTAACTTGACTGTGATGCACCATAAGTTTCAGACACGCTATGTGCTGGAGGTGACGATTGGGATGCACAAGCAACGCTATCAGTGACAGGAAATAGATTTTCTGTTAACGGTTTGCCACATTTGGCAGGCACCATTTATTGACTTTGATGGTAGAATGAGGGATGCACAAAAAAGGGGCTGATTTTGCAGTCCTTTCACAGGCAAGGCTCCCATTGAAATCAATAGGATTTTTGCCCCAGTAAGGACTACAAGACTGGGCCAAAATCCGAGCCAACCTGAATCATCACCCAAAATGTGAACGTATTTAGTGCTCTTTACAGAGGTTCAAATGACTCCTTTCTAAAGGTTGTTTTCTTACATTTTCATTCTCCTCCGCACTTTCAAATTGCTGCCAGGCTTGCAAAGAGAAATGCCAAAGTACCCCACAAAAGGTTGTTGCAACACAGTAGTTATGTAAGTATAATGCAGCTATGTTGTGAATTTATTTCTATATACTGCACTCTGAAATGTAGAGGAGTTCTCTAGTCGCCTGCAGGGACAGTGCCTTGGAGGCAGCTCAAGATAAGAGTATATTTTAGAGTGAGTTGTACATGGTCCTCTCTTTCTCATGGGGAACTTGTTTCTGACTTGGCATTAGAGGAATTACATTAGTGTAAGAGAAAATAGTGGTGCCCCC
Organism: Mauremys reevesii; assembly: GCF_016161935.1. Lineage (NCBI taxonomy): Eukaryota > Metazoa > Chordata > Testudines > Geoemydidae > Mauremys > Mauremys reevesii. Next base: position 56,994,513 of record NC_052625.1, on the reverse strand, counting down.
CACAAAGCTCGTGTAAATGAGATTGGAATCAGGTCCTTAATACTTGTTCTTTGCTGGTATTTTTTAATCACAAATGCAGATTGTCTAGATTGAAGATGCATGTTTGGACTGGTAAGTGCATTGTCATACGGAGAGCTGGTTGGATCAGCCCTGTATACCTTGGACTCAGCCCTCTTTTGTATTTCAACTGTCCACAAGCTGATCACGATTTCATTGTTTCTATAATTTTTACAAACAAGTTTCATCCTATTGGATTTTTCAGGAAGTATTCATAGCAAGTGATACATGCAGTATTCAATGTCCAGTATTGGAGCTTGGTGATTGGCTAACTAAGTCACATGGCATGGTTTCTGTTCCCGAGTTGAATGACCTAAAGCAAACATGTCTGGCATGAATATTCTCATTTGTGAGCAGGCACCCATGTTCTTTCGAACAGAGGGACAGATCCTCAACTGGTGTAAATCAATGAAGTTTTGTTGACTTACCAGCTCAGGATCCATCTCTGAAGCCACCCCTCAAAAGTCCATGAAAGCACAATACACCTGTGTGAATGTCCGGGGAAAAGAGCAAGTAAGCATATGAACAAACCGCAGAGGCATTTGTGAATACTTCCCCCACCATCCCCTTCACGGCTGTAAGATCATTTTAAGCCAGTCTAATCCTTTAATGATAAAAGCTAACTTGATATAATAATGACTGTCTGGGTTCATAAGGGAATTTTTGAAATATGGTGCTGGATAAGTGACAAAACCTCAGAATTAAAGACAGAGTACAAGTTTCTTCAGAAGTAACTTTCTGCTTCAAACTGCCATGGGGTTAACTAATTAGAACTAGAATTCCTGGTGCTGACAACTTGCAGCCTTGAGGGGCTTCAGTCTGTGCTCAAGCCACTGCTGCCAAACCAACCATTTGTCTGATGAATTGTTTTTTAAATGTGTTGCTGTTCCTATTAAGTCATTAAGGCATTTAAAGGTATTTAGTAGGATTTTCCAAAGTGCTTACAGTTAGGCGCCTGGGTAGTTTTCACAACCCTGCTAGGCACCGAACTGCATCTTTAGGAGCCTAAATGCCTTTTAGAAATCTGGCCCTACCATTTAGGTTAGACATTAGGAAAAACTTGCTAGCTGTACAGGTAGTTAAGATCTGGAATAGGCTTCCGAGGGAGGTCACAGAGTCCCCATCATTAGAAGCTGTTAAAAACAAGTTAAACAAACACCTGTCAGGGAGGGTCTAGGTTTACTTGGTCCTGCCACAGCGCAGGAGGGATGAACTGGATGACTTCTTCTCGAGGTCCCTTCCAGCCCCTACATTTCTGCGATTCATCAGTTTTCTCCCCATTTTTAGCAATTGCCAAATAGTCTCTCTGTTTGAGGTAGCATTACCTGAGCTGTGAGGAAAGGTTCCCTTTGTTGCAACTGGACTTTTACAAAAACTACATGTTAAGCGAAAAAAACAACCAAACAACCCCACCGTGTGTAGGCTTTCCCACTGATTGTCAACCAAACAACCTCACCGTGTGTAGCTTTCCCACTGACTGTCAACAAGACCTAGACTCCTGCACTCCTATGCCATTTTCAAAAATGGGAGTTAGGCCCTAAATTACTTCAGGACCTTTTGAAGATTTTTACCTGGGATCCTAATATCCTCAGGAAAAGGGTTACTTTAAAAAGGAAACTTTCCTTCAGAAGAACAGACTTGTGGTTGAGGCACAAGGTTGGTATACTCATGAGATCTTGGCTGAATTCCCAGCTTTAACACAGATTTACTGAGTGAACTTGGGCAATTCACTAGAGGCCCAGATCCTCAAAGGTCCTTAATCTCTCTATGCCTCAGTTCTCCATCTGTAAAAGGGGGATACTAATGATTCCATTCTCCCCTCTTCTGTTTTGTCTATTTAGATTACAAGGTCTATAAGGCAGGGCTGTCACCAACCACATCTCTGTTCTATAGCCAGCACAATAAAGTTTCAAATTCAGTCGCACCCTGCAAGTGCTGCTACTAAAAATAGTCTATCAAAAAGTTGATCCCCCCCGCCCATTCTGAGGGCAAAAAAGTGGCCCTTTTGTTGTAAAGAGCTTCTCTCTGCACTCCCTCCCCCCACCCTCCAGGTATGCTGAGGGAAAGCGCAACATATTCAGCTTGGTGCTCAGTCGCCCCTTTTGGTAAAACTTATATAAAAAAACCCATTAAAATCTCAAGTTTCCATAGCATGCCCAAAACATCCCCCAAGCCAAAACCCACCATTTGTTGCATTGCTTTGTGCCCTCCACTGCAGGCTTTGTGTGTCAGAAGGCAGTCACACTCAAGTGCTGCCCTGCCTACCAGACACATCACTTTGAAGGTCCAGTGTTGCTGTGGAAATTCAGATGTGTGGGGCAGAATCTGAAGTGTCATTCGGTTTTATATCCCATTCCAAAGGCTGCACCTGCAGTAGCAAAGTGTGGCCCACACATTCACTTTGTTGGTTCAGTGAGTACTGATTCTGGTTGCTGAGTCACTAATGACACTTCTTACAGGCCCTCTGTGGTCTCTCTTCCAAGTGCAGATCAAGCCCAACCTTGTTTAGCTAACAATCAGAGAAAATCCCAATCTAAACTGATACAGCAGCACTTTTTTTTTTCTTTCTTCACATGGATTTTTTCATGGGGGCCAGTTACCTTACTATCTAAACAGAGCCTCGCTGGAACTGGATATCCTGTTACTTGGCCAGAATACATTCTCTGGTTACTTAAGTGGACAAACACAAGTGGTTTTGCTTAATGGTATTAAACAGAAGATGATAATATTACCTTAGGGATCAAGTTGTAGGCTTTGTACTTGGTGACCTGAGCAGCAGGAGCCCCTCACAGCCAGGCTTCACGTGGCATTTCAAGGTGGATGATGATGTATGGACTTGTCTGGTATGGAAGAAATTTACAAGGGAGGAAGGTTAAGAACAGGGAAGGGATGAATGGAACATTTAAAATAAAAACCATCTATTCACAGCTTCCTATCAGACTTTAACCCACCTTCCCCCTGTTTCAGCCTAAACCTTTAAAGGTGTTCTCCCCCGACCCCTCCCTCTTTTTTTTTGTTTGCACTAGAGAACACAAAAGTTCACCACTCTGATTTTCCAAGAGTGAACTGATCCCATTGCAGCTTGGGCACCCAGTCCAAAGCGTGCAAACCCACTCAAAGATCGGAACGGTTTTAGTGAAAAAGCAGAAAAACCAGGCTGGTTGCTATACACTTCCTCCTACTGATCCCCCTTCTATAATTCATAATGGGCTGGAGTTGTTATGAAGGCCCCAAGGTTCATAAGAAGCATTATTTATGTGAAATTAGAAGGCGAAGGATAGGCGTACGCTTTTGATTCAAGAAGTGAGTGGGTAAAGAAGTCAGCAAGGCTGACTTTTAACCTTTTTGGGAATGTGTGTGTGTATATATAGTGTATGTAGTATAATTCATGCATATTTTCTGTGTGACTTGGGGGTGGAACAGGCTTGTAAGCTACAGTTTTGGGAGGCTGCACAGACAACTTTTATTCTGGCATTTCCTATCGTTTGAGTGCTTGATTTTGCAACTTTAATAAAAAGAACAGGAGGACTTGTGGCACCTTAGAGACTAACACATTTATTTGAGCATGAGCTTTCGTGGGCTACAGCCCACTTCATCAGATGCGGATATAGACTAACATGGCTGCTACTCTGAAACCTGCAACTTTAATGTTCTTTTAACTTAGCTTCATTTAATTTCCCAGGTTTTCTAAAAATTTACATATCCAAAAAACAAAAATTCTATTACGTGGAACCACACTGGTCTTCCACTTCAGTCATCAGCAGGTTGGGATCTTCAGATACACAGCACAGTCCTCTACCATTTGAAATAACAGGGTAATTGGTAGCAGTAGAAGGCTGTTATCTATGTGAATCTGCTACTAGAGGGGGATGGGGACACACTTTGCTAGTGGGTTTCATATACATGTTTGCTGACAACAAAGGATAGTTGAGGCTCAGGAATCCTTGGTTCAGTTCCAGATTCTGTAGGGGAGTGCTCTCTAGTGATTAAAACTCTTCTGCTCCTGCCTCTGCATGTAACCAAAACAGCATCACAAGACTTAGGTCATCACCCGCTAGCTTATCGCTTCAAAACTGCAACCAAGAGCTGGTGTTGTCACTTACAGACATGTAGGACTAGAAGGGATCTTGCTAGGTCATCTAGTCCAGTCCCCTGCACTGGGACAGGACTAACTATTATCTAGACCATCCCTGACAGGTGTTTGTCTAACCTGCTCATAAAAACTTCCAGTTATGGATATTCCACAACCTCCCTAGGGAATTTGTTCCAGTGCTTAAATACCCTGACAGGAAGGTTTCCTAATGTCCAACCGAAACCGCTCTTGCTGCAATTTAAGCCCATTGCTTCTTGTCCTTTCCTTAGTAGATAAGAAAAACAATTAATTACTCTCCTCTTTATAACAACCTTTTACATACTTGAAGGCTGTCATCATGGCCCCCCTCAGTCTTCTCTTCTCCAGACTAAACACACCCAATTTTTCCAATCCTTCCTCGTAAATCATGTTTTCTAGACCTTTAATCAGTTTTGTTACTCTCCTCTGGACTTTTTCCAATTTGTCCACATCCTTCCTGAAGTGTGGTGCCCAGAACTGGATACAATACTCCAGACGAAACCTTATCAGTGCTGAGTAGATTGGAAGAATTACTTCTTGTGTCTTGCTTACAGCACTCCTGCTAATACATCCCAGAATGATGTTCGCTTTTTTTGCATTAGTGTTACATTGCTGACTCATATTTAGTTTGTGATCAACTATAACGCCTAGATCCCTTTCTGCAGTACTCTGTGCTAGGCAGTCCTTTTCCATTTTGAATGTTTGCAATTGATTATTCTTTTCTAAGTGAGGTACTTTGCATTTCTCCATATAGAAGTTCATCTTATTTACTTCAGACCATTTTGCCACTTTGCTCAGATCATTTTGAATTTTAATCCTATCCTCCAAAGCACTTGCAACTCCTTCCAGCATGGTATTGTATGCAAACTTTATAAGTGTACTCTCTATGCCATTATTCTAACCATTTATGAAGATATTGAACAGAAGCAGAACCAGGACATATCCCTGCAGAACACCACTTAGCATACACTTCCAGCTTGATTGTGAGCAATCGATAATGACTCTGAGTACAGTTTTCCAGCCAGCTGTGCACCCATATTATAGTAGGTTAATGCAGGATGTATTTTTCTAGTTTGTTTATGAGAAGGTCATGTAAGACAGCATCAAAAGCCTTACTAAAGACATCTACTGCTTCCCCTCCATCCATAAGGCTTGTTACTCTGTCAAAGAAGGATATTAGTTTGGTTTGACATGATTTGACTAATCCATGTTGACTGTACTTATCACCTTATCTTCTAGGTGCTTACAAAGTGACTGTTTGATTATTTGCTCCATTATCTTTCCAGGTACAGAAGTTAAGCTGACTGGTCTGTAATTCTCTGGGTTGTCCTTATTCCTCTTTCTATAGAGAGTTACTATATTCACCCTTTTCCAGTCCTCTGGGATCTCTCCCATCCTCCAAGAGTTCTCAAAGATAATCGCTAATGGCTCAGATATCTCTGCAGCCAGTTCCTTAAGTATTTTGGTGATATTTCATCAGCCCTGCCAGTTTGAAAACATCCAACTTGCCTAAGCATTTCTTAATTTGTTCTTTCCCTGTTTTATCCTCGGATCCTCCCCTATTTACCCTGATGTTCACTATGTTAGTTGTCCAATCACTGCTAACTTTTAAAATAATTTGTGTTGCTCTCCTCTGGACTTTTTCCCAATTTGTCCATATCTTTCCTGAAGTGTTGTTGCCAAAACTGGACATAATACTCCAGTTGAGGCTTTATCAGTGTTGAGTAGAGTGTGAGAATTACTACTTGTTTTTGGTGAAAACATGTAACTCCTCAGCCATTGCTGACTTTTCTGTTATTGGCTTTCCCACCTCATTTAGTGATGGACTTACCCTGTCCCTGATCTCCTCTTTGCTTCTCATGTATTTGTAAAATGCTTTCTTGTTAACCTTTCTATCCCTAGCTAATTTAAACTTGTTTTGTGCCTTGGCCTTTCTGATTTTGTCCCTACATGCTTATGGGTTTTTTTTTATATTCCACCTTTGTAAATTGAGCTAGTTTCCACTTCTTTTATGACTCTTTTTTGAGTTTCTGGTCATTCATAGAATCATAGTATCAGGGTTGGAAGGGACCTCAGGAGGTCAGCTAGTCCAACCTCCTACTCAAAGCAGGACCAATCCCCAGACAGATTTTTTTTGCCCCAGGTCCCTAAATGGCCCCCTCAAGGATTGAACTCACAACCCTGGGTTTCAAGATCTCCTGGTTATCTGGAATAGTTCCTTGGGAGTATAGGATATTGACAGGGCGCTGCCTCAGGCACTGTAAAAGTGTTTGCCGGGCTCTCCACGTTTACATTTCGGGATTGTTCCTCAGCTTCCACTTGGCCATATTGTAACCAGTCCTTGACACCCCAGCTCTCACTTGAGGTAGAATACCCCGATGTTTTCATTTGAGGTCAGTGCCTGAGGGAGTTGTTCTAAAGGAACCAGGTTCTCCGCTATCATTGGCATTTTCCACCATTTTGACTTCAGTTTGCTTTGGATAAAGCCCTAAGAGTGCTGTATCATGCAATAGTTCGGGGCATGTTGTGAAGAAGAATATCATCCCCCACTGAAACTGCACATGCACTCGGATATCCAACTGAAATGTCTGGCCAAGGAGGCTTTACATGTTTGATTAGTTAAGAGAAATAAAGCAAAGCACTAGATCCTCAGCCGGCAGGAGCACCATGGACTCTGGTAAGGTGATGCCAGTTTGCAGCAGCAGGGAGTCTGGCGTAAGTCTCTCTGTGGAGGAGCAGAATGAGTGTGGAGGCTGCTGAACTGCATTGTCAACCTAGCAAATGGCAATGTCAAGGGCATTAAACCATTAGATGAGATATCCCTTGACTTCTAAAAGATCTCAGCTCAGAATTAAACGCTGCACTCCCAGAACAGAAACCTAATGAACTTTTGATGAACTGGGATAGAGGCAGACAGTTGCCTCTATTGAATCAGTGTCCTAGAAGGCTGGTTTTATTAACGAATGTTATAGACAGAGAGACTGGCTGAATCAGAGATTTCAGACTTGAGCTGTGTGGTGTTTTTTTTTTTTTTTTTTATATTTTAATTGCATTTTCAAGAGTTCACAGGAGAAATCTGTGCTGGGTCAGAAATGGCGAGCTTTTGGAAAGAATTTCAGGCATCTTTCCTGTGACCTTCTCAGTCTTAGACACAGTCATAACCGTTCAAGAAATACTGATAATGGGATCTTGGAATTGCCTTCCAGGATTGGAAGCTTCCCCTCTTATTTGCTGAAGAGGATCCATATGTGTATATGGACGAGATTGTACAAGCTCTTTTGGGGGTCAGCAGAAGCAGCTCACCTGCTTAAACAAGTGCTGAGGTGGTTTATGGGCGGCTGCTGTAGTAGATACACAATTAGCCCGCTGCTGTTCCTATGTGATTGGTAGGATTTATATTTAATCTGGAGCCTAGTCAAGTCTTGTGAATCCCTCAGAGTAGATGGGAGTTGCTTCCTTTTTGTCTGGAGATGAGGGTGGAAAAAAAGCTGAGTTGCTTTGCTGATTCAGTTAGACAGGGCATCTGGCCTAGTTAAGGTTGCATGTTACAGAGCTGTCTCCGGGGTGGGGGTTTACCCAAATGAGGACTTAAAGATTTGGTCTCTAATGCCTAAGATCTAAGTAAAATGATCCCTATCTAATAAGAATGCCAGGCAAGTTCTGGGGCTCTGGGAAGTTAGGAGCCTAAATACCTTTGAGGCTTTGCACCTCTGTTTGTATTTAATCAGACTTACTAGAGAAAGAATGAATAGGGCAGGGAATGTAGGAAGCTAGGACAGAAACCTCCTGAGACAGAGATATTGGGGGCCTGACTAGGAAACAGAGCTTTGCAATCTGCCAGCCTCATTCTCATTATCAATACTGTCAGCACACTTAAGAGAGCAGGGGAGAAATATATTACAGCAGATTTATCAAACAGGATCAAAAAATTATTTTATCTAATCTGATATTACAAAAAACAAAGCCCCACCATGCATCTTATCTATTATATATGTCATACTGTATATTGGAAGAAGGAGTTGGGAGGAATTTCCTTCCTGACCCCTGCAGGTAACTAGTTTACAACCTGAAGCATGGAATTTGGTTACCCTCACTTTAGCAGCATAACTACAAATGGTCTTCTTGTTAACATAATTGCAGACAATGGATACTGAGATAAACTTGGAGAAAATCTCAACAAGTATTTAGTGGCACATGATAATGACAGCTTTATCTTAGGTTCAGGGGTGAAAGTAAGCTGGTACGGCCGGTACGGCGTACTGGTAAAAAGCGGCCACCGGTATCAGTCCGTACTCAGCTGATGTTAAAACGCTGCCACGGCAGCACTTTAACGTCACTGCCCCTTTTGTGCCCCCTGTTGGCGGCCCTGCTAGGTTGCAGGGCCGCTGACCAGGGGGTGGGGAGGGCGCAAAAGGGGCAGCAACATTAAAGCGCTGCAGCGGCAAAGGACCCTGCTTAAAGCGCTGCCATGGCAGCGCTATAACGTCGTTGCCCCTTTTGCCCGCCTGGAGCCCTTTAAATCGCCGCTGGAGCCCCGGGCAGCACAGGCCAGGCAGTGCAGATGGGCTGGCTGGGGGGCGCTGACCCCCAGCCCCACTCCTTCCACCAGAGGCCACGCCCCTTCCCGGGGCCAGAGCAGGCCCCCATACCGGTAAGTGCTTAATGTTACTTTTACCCCTGCTTAGGTTGTTTCTTAAATGTTTTAGGCACCTTACACAAAACACAGTAGAAACAAACAAGTTCTGCTCTCAGTAATACTGGCATAAATCCAGAGTGACTTCACTATATTCATTGGAATGGTACTGCGAATGGTATTGAGAGTAGAATTTGGCCCTAAGTGTCTAACTGGCCTTTTCAGCATGTAAATATTTGCTTTGCTTTACCTTCACCTTCAGGTACCCAGTTAAGTAACCCACCAAATTGCAACAATGAACACAATGATTGTTCACAATCACCTTGCCTATTGTTTTACTGCCATTAATCACTTGCTTCTGTCATGCTGCTTTTTAATCCTGCTGTTGTGCCGAGTGATTTTTTTGTTTGTGTGTACAGTGGTGGCAATTGCACCTCCAAATTAGGTGCTCTCTTGCCACTGGGTTTTTCCGCCCCCCTCCTCATGCATCAGGCCTGATTTTTCACAAATGTGTGAGACTCATTGAGCATGGGAAAACGAGCTCTTGATTTGCAGATGTAATTACACCCACTGTACCCACAAACTAAAAATCACTCCAACTACTGTCAGCATAAAAAAGGGCATGACGTAAGCAAAAGATCACTGACATTAACACAAGAGACAAGGTAATCGTGTCCCATGCTATTTACTCTTTGTTCATTACTGCTATTTGATGGGCTGCTTCAGAAGGTTCCTGAAGGTTAAGGAACTTATGAGGAGAAGCTGAGGGAACTGGGATTGTTTAGTCTGCAGAAGAGAAGAATGAGGGGGATTTAATAGCTGCTTTCAACTACCTGAAAGGGGGTTCCAAATTGGATGGATCCAGACTGTTCTCAGTGGTAGCAGATGATAGAACAAGGAATAATGGTCTCAAGTTGCAGTGGAGGAGGTTTAGGTTGGATATTAGAAAAAAACTTTTTTACTAGGAGGGTGTTGAAGCACTGGAATGGGTTACCTAGGGAGGTGATGGAATCTCCTTCCTTAGAGGTTTTTAAGGTCAGGCTTGACAAAGCCCTGGCTGGGATGATTTAGTTGGGGTTTGGTCCTGCTTTGATCAGGGGATGGGACTAGATGACCTCCTGGGGTCCCTTCCAACCCTGATATTCTATGATTCTATGAAAAGCAAATCAAGTATTTGCATGCACAAGCCACACAGACCCAGATCTTTAAGTGCTATAACTCAGAGTAACACAACTAAAGCCATGCAGCTGAGAATCTGGTCCATAGGATCAAGGGTTTTTTATACTACACCAGTATTAATACAGTCACATCATTCTAGAGTCCAAAGTCCCATCAGTGAAATGATTGGATTTTCCCTGGTGTAACAGTGAACGAGATCAGGCCCATAGCTGTCCGTTTGCATGTGCAACAGCCAGTTGGTGCATGCTATCTCAGTAATTTACACTCATAGCGGAGGTGCACAATTGTGCATTTGTGTTTGCATGCCTGGCTTTGAAAATTGGGCCCCCAAAATCTAAAATCAGATCAAATGTGCTGTGCTTTCTAAAATGAATGTGGGAGGAAGGTTAGATGCAATTTAAAAGGGGCAAAATCTGATTTCCTTTTAAAGTCAGAAATGAATGAAATGCTTCCCCAAAATGGAGACCGCAGAGCCATATCCCGAGGGTCCCTTCTGTCTATGTAACTCCCAGGCTCCAAAAGGTCCAGTCCTGTAGATCGAAGAGGTAAGATGGCACGTAGAGGCCCAGACACTCACTAAGAAGCTGCACTTAAAATATGAGATGTGTGTGATGTCTTTAAAAAAATAAACTTCCTTCAAATAATAGCACGCTCTAACCCACTATTTTATGACTTCAACAAGAAGCTAAAGGGGGAAAAAATGGTAAAAAGAGGCAGCAGCGAGTGTAAACGTAACAAACAGAATGAGGTTTCCTAAGGTGAGCTTTCCCAGAGGAGGAGACTGTAAAACATCATTCTCCAAGGCTGGCTCAGCTGCTGCTGCAGAAGGAGGGAAGGATGACTTGTGGGATATCAAGAAGGAGGGACCAGAGTCAGGCTTTTGCTTTCCTAGCCAGCAAGTCTGTGAGCTTGGCAGAGGAGGCAGAATGCTCTCCACTCCTGGGGCACGAGAGGAGGGTGGGATTTGCATCACTCAGCTGCAAAACCTGCTGTCTAGCCAGAAGCCATTTCAGAGATGTGCTAACAGAGGTATGACGTGGCTCTATGAGGCCTGGGTATGTGGGGGTTGTGTTTGTGCACGTTCTCATATTAGAGGGGGCCCCAGAAAAAAGCCCAGATCTGAATACTCCTGAATTGAGATGGACAGGAATTTTCCAACACCGTTTTTCACAGGAAAATGGTGATTCATTGATTCAGCTGAAACTTCTAATGGGAATGGTCCGGTTTCAATGAAACTTCTTCCTGGAGAGGTTTCTCTAGTCCAGAAATGTGTGTGTGTGAGAGAGATCCATATCCATCCCAGTATAGTCAGGTCCCTGAGTTGGAGTGGGACATTGTGGATCCCAGATGAGTGCCCTAATTACTTGGCGATTAGCTATGCTGGAGTGTGTCTCTGGTGTGGTTTTTTTTTTGTTAATGAAAAATCTCAAAAGGTCTCAGTTTTGTCCAGTGTGGAATGGACTACTTCCTGCTCAGCTGTACTCCCAAAGCTTTGAGAGGATTTGGAATATGGATCAAATTTCCTGGCTTTCAGCTCCACAGCACCAAGGGGAGCATGCTGCGGAGGTAGAATTCCCTCTTCTATGTGCACAAATGGAAAGGAGCATGAGGCCTTTAAAATTGGAAGCTTAGAAGTTTCAGATTACTGCAAAATGCAGAAAAAGTGTGGCGAGAGACTAAAATCCTGAGGTCTGCAATTTTCCCCATGCCCCAATTCCTACCTCTTCTTGACATAAAGGTATCTCCCCCTCCCCCCGAGGATTTGACTGTGTTGCCAGGGGACACTTTTATAATCCCTGTGCAAACTGTCCCAGCAGCAGCCTCTCTGTCTGTCTCTGCCCTTTAATCAGGTCTGGCAGGAAGCATATGCAGTGATGTTCCAAAGGGGCAGGTTTCATTCTGTTAAAGAAACTTTAGCACAGTGTTTCTCAAACTGGGGTCGCCGCTTGTGTAGGGAAAGCCCCTGGTGGGCCAGGCTGGTTTGTTTACCTGCCCTGTCTGCAGGTCCGGCCGATCACGGCTTCCACTGGCTGCGGTTCGCTGCTCCAGGCCAGTAGGAGCTGCTGGAAGCGGCGCGGGCTGAGGGACTTACTTGCTGCCGCTTCCAGCAGCTCCCATTGGCCTGGAGCGGCGAACCACAGCCAGTGGGAGCCGCGATCAGCCGTACCTGCGGACGGGCAGGTAAACAAACCGGCCCGGCCCGCCAGGGGCTTTCCCTACGCAAGCGGCAACCCCAGTTTGAGAAACACTGCTTTAGCAGATGCCCACTGAGCATGCTTGCGTAACAAACCTTGTTCATGAACACTTACGCTCATCAGGAGGAACTGAACTAGGGATCTTCAGCACCATAGGCCCTGACTCTGTGGGTGCCTGGGGCTGGAGTACCCACAGGGAAAAAATGGTGGGTGTTGAGCATCCACTGGTAGCCCCCCATTAGCTCCACCCCACCCCTCAGCGCCTCCTGCCCGCCAGCGGGCCCCATAGATCAGCATCTCCCCCTCCCTCCCAGCGCCTCCTGCCTGCCACTATCAGCTGTTCCGTAGCGTTCAGGAGGTTCTGGCGGGGGAGGAGCGAGGAAGCAGAGCGCTTGGGAGGAAGGGGGTCTGAACTGGGCAGGAAGAGGCGGGGGTGTGGCAGGAAGGGGCGGGGCAGAGCTGGGGCCATGGGGTAAGGGGTGGAGTGGGGGCAGGGCCTAGGGCAGAGCTGGGGGTCAAGCACCCCCCTGGCACTTTGGAAAGTTGGCGCCTGTGTTCAGGACGAAAAGAGCACGATTCTATCATCTGAATTAAAGTAGATCTCCTTAGGTGAGAGCAAGTAGGAGGCTGTTATAATTCCTGTGTCCATACACTAGGGGGACACATGAATTAATCCAGTGTATTACACTCAGAAACAGAGCTGTGCAAACAACACGTTTTTTGGTTCGCTGGCAATTCTGAAAATGATTTTTTTTTTCAAAAATTTTGCTGGATCAAAAAAACAATTGTTTCAGGTCCAACAAAACATTTTGATTTTGAGCATTTTTTTTTTAAAGAATGCAATTACAGGAGATTTCTAAATGAAATGTTTTGAAAATGTCAAAACAACATTTCTATTTTTTTCAGAACTTTGGTTTTGTTTGTTTGTTTGTTTGTTTGTTGTAGTTTACTGAAATATTTTGGAGAAATCAACACATTTCAGTGCCCTGAACCTATATTTCCTTTCCCTTTTCCCAGAAAAGAAGTTTCTGTTGGGAAAATTTCACCCAGTTCTGCTCAGAATGATTTTTTCCAATGAAATTTGTTGTTTGGAGTTTTTTTTTTAAATTTTCCTCTTAGGGCTATGCAAAGCAAGCGCCCTTAATAAGGACTAGTTCCAGACCAGGTTTCACATTTCGCTCATTTTTTTCTGTAGCCCTGTTTTGTTGTTGTTTGTTTTTAAATATACCTAAGGATGGAATTTTATATTTTTGGTAAAAGGAAAAATGTAATTCCCCAGTCCCCCCAGTTACTCAAACAGCTGAAGGGAGTTTGCTCAAACTTTCCAAAACAACAAATTCGCCTCCAGGCAAAGACCAAAAATGGAAAATTTCAGCCTGGAGGGTGAATGTTTCAGACAGCCATGAACCTGTGAAAATGGATTTATGAGGGTGCACTCCTTTCCGGTGAACTAGTAGGTGCTACCATAGAATAGCATTGCTCACAAAGGCACAAGTCTGAGCCAACCCCTGGATAGCATGATCCAGTCATGTTTTCCCCACTCCCACCTTAAGGGTAATCAGTCTAATGTGAGGGAGATACACTCGCCGAGCATTGGGTGATATGGTGGGGGAAAAGAAACCCTAGGAGAGATAGGGAGAGTGGCCAAATATAGAGATGTGGCATGTTGCTGAACCCATCTGCATATAGACATACACTCATAAGCTTCCCTCACTTTACACACCCATGGTCATCTCCACACATTTGTCTTCAAAAATGTTAATTCCCAAGTCTGACCTGCTGGGAAATGAATGCATCAAGTCTACTATGTTTTCTGGCCAAATCATTTCCCCTGTATCCTCCCTCCCACCCCCACCTCTGCACTGCATTCTGAAGATCATACAAATGTATTCCTAGCAAGCAGTGCCGAATGACTTCCTTAGAGAAACATGTGAGACAATATGGGAAAGGCATGAGTAATGGAGCCTTTTGTGGGCTAATAAAAGAAAAATTTCCACAAAAATACTATCTGTGGGAGCCTGAAAGGGGAATGATTCATATTAAATATGAATGTGCCAGAGAACTGGGGGAGGAGGGTTGAATGAGGGGGAGACATGCAAATCTGAGCCCAGCAGTCCCTGCCTGTAAGAGAGGAAATGATGATAAAGCATGAATCTTTCAACAGCCATATGCAATCATCGAAAGGACTAAAGAGTGAGTGATATATTGGGGAAGAACACAGACTAGGAGTGCTTGAAAGAAAGTCAGCTTGGAGGCAAACAAGATTTGTGAGAGAAATAAGATCAAGGGCTAGCAGCCACAAGAGCTGGATTCCACTCCTTGCTCTTCTGCTGACTTCCTGTGCAAGGTGGGGCAAGTTTTAACCACTCTGTGCCTCAGCTTTCCCTATGTGTAAAATGACACTAATAAGACTTTTCTGCAAGGATCAGTGTAAGGCTTAACACATTAATGTTTGCGAGTAGCCGCCGCTTAGGACGAGAGCTGAGCTGTCAGCCACCAGTGGGAGAGGAAAGCCCAGCCCAGCAGCAAGGAAGCATAGGGAGAGGGATAGTACAGAAGCACATGCAAAGGAGTGGAAGTTGGAGTGAGGTGGGAAAAGAGAACAATCTGACTTTTTAAAAGAGGACAAAACCCTTCTCACATTAAACAAGGTGAATACGTCATGGGCGCTGAGGGGACTTGTACTCCCAACTCACTGAGACTTTTGACAATCCCACCCTAAATCCTTCCCTGATGTTACTTTTCCATATAAGCAAATGCAGCAGCTGACACAATGATGTTCTATGATCACACATAGGAAGTGTAAGACTTGGTCTCCACTTAAAAAAGTTTTATTGGCATAGCTGTGTTGGTTGCGGGGGAGGAGGAGGATTTTTGCTGAAATAACTATATAAGTAAAAACCCTAGTACAGATACAGTGTTTACGTGAGTATGGATTATGCTGGTTCCTCGAATCAGCATACCCTATACTGCTGTAAACACTTCTACACTGGAATAACTGCATCAGCACTAGGCGGGTTTCACTGGTTTAACTATACTGGTGCAGTCAAACTAGCAAAACTTTAAAGTGTAGACAAAGCCTATGAAAAAGTCAGGACAAGATGACTGAGCCTCTGATCTAAGGCACTCAAACATTACACTTTTAAAAATTAAACTAAAAGAAGAAAATGTTTATGGTTAATGTAAGCTGTGGAATTGAACAATTACTAGAGCAGTGGTTCTCAAACTAGGGCTGCCGCTTGTTCAGGGAAAGCCTCTGGCGGGCCGGGCCGGTTTGTTTACCTGCCGTGTCCACAGGTTCACCGCTCCAGGCCAATGGGGGCTGCGGGAAGCAGCGGCCAGCGTGTCCCTCGGCCGAGTGGGAGTTGTGATCGGCCGAACCTGCGGATGCGGCAGGTAAATAAACCGGCCAGGGGCTTTCCCTGAACAAATGGCAGCCCTAGTTTGAGAACCACTGTACTAGAGTATAAGACATCAACATAGTCGAAAGCGGCAAGAATCCAAAGCTCTTCTCTTTAGGCTGTCTTACTGATTCCTACTGAAGGTCAACAGTTCAGAGTACCCAAAGCTTTAGTCTCATGAAACACAAAATATATATGCATATACTTAATGTACGCTTGGGAGACCTCCCTCACTTACTGGCTCTTGACAATCCCACCCTTAGTATCTACACGTATTTTAAAGGCGTAAAAGTGGAGTGATTGTGTCAGGTGGTGCCAGGGGGCACAGCGAAAGCTTCTGGAAGTAACCTTAGGCTATGTCTACACTGCAATTAAAAACTCATGGCTGGCCTGTGCCAGCTTGTGGGACTCGGGCTAAGGGGCTGATTAATTGCTGTGTAGATGTTTGGGCACAGGCTGGAGCCCAGGTTCTGGGCCCCTCCCACCTTGCAGGGTCCTAGAGACTGGGCTCTTGCCCAAGCCCAAATCTCTACACTGCAAATAAACAGCCCTTTTGCCCAAGGTCCTTGGCCCACATCAGGTGGCACGGTCTGCCCACAAGTTTTTATTTGCAGTGTAGACATACCCTTAATGGGTTCAGTTTTCAAGTGGTTCAGGACCTGAACTGGTTTCGTTTCCAAGGATTTGTCAGCAAAGCGTCCTGACAGGTTTTCCTGGAGGCTCAAACTCAGTAGATTAGAACATGCAAAGGGAAGCCCTGACCACATAGCCCTAGCCCAAGGGCCACCTTACCTAAGTTAGCTTCTGTGTAGTTACTTTTCATGTCTAGGGAACCTATGGAGCCAAGTCTGCTCCCGGTTCTGGCTGCTAAACCCTGCTTTGTAGGTGTGTAAGGTCTGTGAATGATCTGCAAAGGGCCAGGGAAGAATGCGTCCAGTGCAGGAGCACTGGCCCTATGCTAGCCTCTCCCTTGCAAACCCCAGTTTACAGGATCTATTGGGGGCAAGAGGGGCAGTGACCATAGCACGCAGTTCTGTGGGGGACTATGATCCACAATGCAGTCTATAGGCAGCCCTGAGGAGGTTATTCTAAGCTAAACCAACCCCTGGGACTGCTTTAGGTTATGTCCAGGATTGTTTGGGCCTGAATAGCAGCCTGGAATCTGAGGGTACATCTGCACTGCAATCAGAGGTGTGACTGCAGCACACGTTGATATAACCTACACTTGCTAGCTCAAAAAAAAAACAACCCAGCAGTGAAACTGTGGCAGTGTGGGCTGTACAATCCCACCCAGGACCCAGGGTATGTACTCCAGCAGCTAGCCCATGCTGCTGTGGCTTCCCTGCTCTTGTAATTTCAGCAGGCTAGATCAAAGCTAGCTGGAGAATGTCTATGCATGCTACAGTCACACCTTTGAGTTCAGTGTAGACATACCCCGAGAAGCACAAAAGTGGCTTAAAACTCCCTTTGCCCCACTCCCCTGGGCTTCATCTTCTGTTCTGGACCTGTCTGTAGATAAGGGACAAAAGATCCGATCTAGTTACTACATGTTTATTCCTGTCAGCCTTTGCTAGAGACGTCTTGGTTTTAATGAAGGTGCTCAGATCTCACAGGATGGGGGGGGGGAGCGGGGGGTGAGAGAGATGGGCCTGAATGGAACAGATTTGGGCCAGAAAGCTCATTGCACTCTCTCCGTTTGCCTTTGATTGTGCTCCTGTGCGTCTGTGCTGTGGTTGTGCTGTAACTGCATCTGACATCCCCTGAGGTCTCTTATTGCATGCTCGAACAGGGACTTTTTGCTGCACACTATATTTAGGTTACAGATTTGCATCATCAGTTTGTGGGTCTTAGTGAGCGTAAAGCTCACTTGTTGCACCAAACATTTACCTGCCATATGGTTCTGACAGCACTTGAATTTCTCTGTGTAATGTGCTGGAGGATGCTGTGCTGGAGGAGCAAACAAACAGCTGTCAAAAATCCGTTTGACATTTTAAAAAGGAAATTATGAAAAAAAATGGAGTCATTGAGAGATGGAACCAGAGTGGGGCACATTCCAGCTTTCACTTGAGTCAATGGACTTCAATGGAGTTGGATAGGATCCCAAATCCAATTACTGCACAGGCTTTGGGTGCTGGAAATCAGAACCTGGATCAGAATTGCACAGATGCCCCCGATCTTTATAACAGGCAGAACTCCCTCCCCCACTCCCAACTGCCAACAGCCCCTGCGCTGTGAGATGTTTAAAATCCAGATGTGCATGCTGTGGCTAGAACACAATTTAAAAATCCGATTGGACCTGATTTTTCGGAGGTACTCAGCACACAGACGTCCCATCAACTGCAACTGAACTCCCAACTTCTGAAAAACAGGCTCATTTTGTTGCTTAATCGCTAAGACACCTTTTTAAACAATGTATATTTTAGCTTAAACTCCTCTATAGGGTCTCTCTCTCTCTCTTTTTTTTTTTTTAAAGAAAAACTCTTTACAAGAAAGGATTAGGGTGACAAAATGGAAAAACTAGTCACCAGTGATTCACAGATAGATCATAAAAATATGCAGCTATTGTTCCCTTATATATGCCCCAGCTGGGAAGAGTTGTTTGGGAGAGGAAGCAGGAAGATAAACAAACATTTGCAACATGCAGTAATGAAGGCTCCATTCCAAATTTGTCAACCCCCCGAATACAGCTGTTAGACCCTCCTTTGCTGTGTGTACATTCCTAGCCAGAGCCCAAAGTGAGCAGGAGGTCCCAGGAACTGAGTTGCAGTACAGTTAAATGCAAGTCAGAGCTGGGTTTACACACACACACACACACACACACACACACACACACACACACACACACACACACACACACACACACACACACACACACACACACACACACACACACACACACACACACACACACACACACACACACACACACCCCTACCTACCTACCTACCTTCCGTAAGGGGAGAACAAGTAGATGGCTCAAGGGATTGCGATGGGCTGCTATGCCTTTCTCCTCTAGGTCACTGGTTCAACTGCAGATCATCAGGAGTGGGAACATAACATATTGTAACAATGTTGACTACTAGGCAGCTGATTTACACCTGGCCTGTGTCAGTAGAAGCTGGACATTTTTACAGATAGAAAGTCTCGTTTCTAGTGGCGGTTGTTGTTTTGAGTCTGGCCCTACTGGTAATGGCTGGTTAGTGGCTCATATGAAATAATCTCGATGCTCTCGGTGTGGTTCCTACTGGACAGATGGCTACAACACAAAAATGGCCATTTGATGGCCACCATTCATGATAGCCTCAGTAGAGAGGCCAAGGACTCAGCTGGATGTGGGGACAGACTACCTTAAGTGGAGCTAGAGAGAGTTGTGTTGGTGTGTGACTTACATTTTCTTCCAGACTTCTGAATGTGTATATTACTCTAATGTATATGCCTGTTAGACTTAGGCCTGGTCTACACTAGAAAATTAGGTTGGTATAACTCGGAGATGTGAAAAATGCACTGTCCTGAGTGACATAGTTAAACTACATGAGGAATTAGGTCAGACATTGGTAGCCAATGGAAGAATTCTTCCATCAGCCTAGCTATTGCCTCTGGGGAAGATGGATTAACTAAACCAACAAGAGAACCCTCTCATCGGTGTAAGTTGTATCTACACAGAAGTACTGCACCCCTGCTGTTGTAGCATTTCAAGTATAGACAAGCCACTAGACTCCTTTAGACTAAATGGACTGACTTACCCACTTGAGATTCACACTCAACTCCCCAGTATGTAATTTGCACCCTCCCTTTATATCTAACCTCTGAATTGGCTCACTGAGTCGGAGTGTAAGGAAGGAATACAACTTCAGCTACATTATTTAGAGCAAAAACTTTAAAGGGATTAAAAACCCTCGTCCTTCAGGACAGAAACCAACCACTCAGGGCTGGGATTAGGAGGAAACTTCTCCTGCGGGCAGGTTGTTCCATAATTGCCTGCTTTGGGGTTTCTTGCACCCTCTTTTAAAACATTTGATGCTGGCTGGCCACTGCTAGAGATGGGACACTGAATGAAATGGACCCTGCCCTGGTGTAATCTGGCATGCTGGTTCCTTTATTCCTACACACAGATTCCCTTCAATTTAAATGAGAATGTCTTAATTTAAACCCTCACCTGGATTTAATTTAGCCACTGGCAAAAGAATAAAACAAAGTGCCTGTGACAACATCTCTAGGGCCAATTCTGCAGTCGGCATAAATTGGTATAAGTCATTTGGCTTCAACGGAGCTACATTTACGTACACCAGCTGAAGATCAGGCCTCTAATGGATCAGAAGAAAATCCAGCCATGCGGGCTCTTAAACACAGAGCTTGTGAAAAGCCCTTGCTATAGATATTTAACACCACAGGTGCCTTATGAGGCACCCCACTCCTTACTGAGCTTGCTTTCTGTAGCGGTACAGCAGGAGGAAAGCAGGACATATCACATCTGTCTCAAGGCCACACAAATGTCATTTTGCCGCATCTATGCTGCATGATGGCCAGGAGGCAAGGAGGGGGAGTCAGTTGCTTGAATGGCCACTGTCTTTATGCTCTTTCATAGGCATCACCTTCCAGCCGGGAACATAGAGACAAAATGAGTGGGGCTGGTTCTTTTCCTGTGGTGCCAGGGAAGGGGCCATGAATATATATCCCACAAACTGTGCCTCACCATAAAAATCAGCAGAATAATCAAAGTTCTCCCATTCCTCCGGGTTAGGATGAGCCATCTCTTATGTACTAAGTGATCTATAGCCAGCATAGCTTTCAGGAACCTTTGCATTTCTGGACTGAGTGTAGTAGTTACACAAATGGCAAATGCAGCCTTGCTCGGTCAGACCATCCAGATCTGAACTGTCACCCCAAATGGTCACACTAATGCAGGGGTGGGCAAACTACAGCCCACGGGCCACACCCGGCCCGCAGGACCCTCCTGCCTGGCCCCTGAGCTCCTGGCCTGGGAGGCTAGCCCCCGGCCCCTTCCCTGCTGTCCCCCCTCCCCGGTAGCCTCAGCTCACTGAGCCGCCAGCGCAATGCTCTGGGCGGCGGGGCTGTGAGCTCCTGGGGCAGCGCAGCTGCAGAGCGCGGCCTGACCCGGTGTCTGTGCTGTGTGGCAGCGGCATAAGCGTAGCCCAGCTCCAGCCGGGCGGTGCGGCTGTAGCGCCACCAGCCATCAGTGCTCCAGGCAGCGCGGTAAGGGGGCAGGGAGCAGGGGGTGGGGTTGGCTAGAGGGCAGGGGAGTTCGGGTGTGGATAGGGGTTGAGGTGGTTGGCGGGGGGAACAGGGGTTGAATGGCGGCAGGGGTCCCGGGGGGCAATCAGGACGGAGGGGTAGTTGGATGGGGCGGCAGGGGGCAGTCAGGGCAGGGGTTCTGGGGGCAGTCAGGGGGACAGGGAGAAGGGGTGGTTGGATGGGGCAGGGGTCCAGGGGGGCTGGCAGGAATGAGAGGAGGGGTTGGATGGGGCGGCGGGAGTCCAGGGGCAGTCAGGGGACAGGGAGCAGGGGTGTGTGGATGGAGCAGGGGTCCCAGAGGGGCTGTCAGTGAACAGGGGGGGGGTTGGATGGGGCAGGAGTCTCCAGGCGGGAGGCAGATAGGAGATGGGGGCCGGGCCACAACCCTCTCCCCTAACCAGTACTCCATACAATTTATGAAACCCAATGCGGCCCTCAGGCCATAAAGTTTGCCTGCCCCTGCACTAATGTATTGTGTTGCCTTTACACTCTCTTCTGAAGTGAGAAAGAAAGACAGCTGCCCTCAGTCCGGCTTAGCCGCCTAGTTGCAGAAATTTTTCACCATGCGTAAACTGAAATTTACAAGAAACAAAGTTGTTACATTTGATGTTCCTGCACTTTCTAAGTCAGTACCTCACCCTTCTGGTAGGTGGAGGAGTCAGCTTCATGGGTGAGATCAGAAACCAGCTCCCATCCTCCATTAGTGAAAATTTCCCAGAGGTGTCAACAAATAAACTGGAAATATGCCTGAGCTATAGCCTCAGAGCCAGACAAGCATGATCTTTGGGGCATGTTCAGAGTCTGAACCTAGATCTGGATCTGAATTTTGTAGCTGGTTGCCTATGGGCAATACAAACCCCCTGAACCATGAGGTGTTTTTGATCTCAGATCTTAAGCTTCTGTAAATTTTCCAGCGCTCCAGTGACTGAAATGAACCTATGATCATTTACGCCCGTTGAAGATCTCCTCCCTGTCTGGATCCGAATTTTGCACATCAGGCACAACACTAGTATAAAACAAGGACTGGGAGAAGAACACATGGGAGCAGGGAAATCCTACGCCTGCCCAAAGCAGTCACAGTGGAGTTGGCTCAACCAACTCCCAGCACCTCACATTCATGTCTGGCTTTGTCATATCAGGCTGTGTCATGATGCACACATGTAATGCCACACAAGGAAAAGAACAGCTGCTCCCCAAACAGCCTGTGCTTTGGGATGTAATCGGCAGGAAGCTGGGCAGGAGAAGGGGGAAGTGCAAGGAGAGATTCTTCAAGTTCATCTAACTTCGTGGACAAGAGCAGAACCCAAAGCACTTTCCGAACCATACTACAGTATTGAAATGCAGCCACCTCTAAGGTGCAGGGAAAGGTGGAGAGGGGAACTGTTGGAGAGAACCCCTACTCTTAAAAGGTGTGTCCTGGATGGTTTAAATGTCTTTGTTTTACAAGGGCTCAGCAAACAGACAGACACCCACACCCAAACTACATGGGGCTCAGTTTATCTATCTCCAAAGAGTAGGGCTGACCTTAATGGGGTTTGATACTATGGTTTGAAGGAGCTGATTCCTTTCCTTTGCACTGGGCTAAATTCTGATCTACTTGAAGCCCGTGGCAAAACTCTCACTGATTTCAGCAGAACCAAGCTTGAGTCCTTCAACTGAAGGTGCATCAAGCGGATACCCTCACTGAGCTCCTGTCCCCGGCCTTATTGATAGCTCCAGCTCTCCCATTTTGTTCTCATTTAACCATGGTCCAGATTAACGCCACCTCCTTTCAGCTGGAAACGGCTGACTAATGAAGACCTGTGAATGTTCAACAGCTCCTACATTATGCAGCATGTGGCTAAAAATAGCCAGCATTATAGGTCTGAGCCCAACTTTGTTGGGAGAGATTCATACTCCAGACTCAAAAAGTGATTGATTCACTCGGTGGCCATGGCAACAGCCATTACTAATAGAGGCAGTAGGATGTCAGTGGCATGGCAATGTTCAGTGAGTGAGTGCATGATAACCCCATCAGAGCGCACAGCAACAGAACTGACTGTCGTTCCGATAAGCCACATATTTGATTTCCCTTCTCCTCCCCAAATCCGCAGTCATTAATACCTGTCTGCTAAAAAGGAAGAGGCTTCTAAAGTTGGTTAGCTTGGGAAAAGAAAAAAGAAAAAAAAATGTTGCATTTGCAACCAAGGGAGAAAAAAATTGCAGAAGTCTAGGGCTGCCATTAAAGATGACATTGCAAAGACTGGACTTGTGGCCTTTTGTGTTTCTTTATTATTTATAAAGAAGGTCTAAATGTTTTTGTGTTTTTCTTTCCTGCTTGGTTTTAGCCTTAGAAATATTAGGAATATCAAGTGTGTCATTCCATTACTTTATTGGAACACTTTTGGAGTTAATAAGTTTATTGTGAATTCGTGCACTTCAGTAGAAGGGAGAGGTACGTTGAATCTTTACCAAAGATGCCCTTTCCCCCAAATGTTCATTAGGCATTTGAGTCAAAAAGTTGCTAACTAAGCCAAACAAAACCCAAAGTGTTTTAGGCAAAAGTGACAAAAATCGCCTCCCCTCCCAATTTCTTAGTTTAGCTCTTTTATGTCATCATTCTGTTAGTTCTGCAATTGTCATAGAATCTTTCCAAGCTGATAGACAAGACCTGAATTTTTGATAGTTGAAAAAAAGTTGAAAAATAAAAAGAAATTAAACTTGCAGGACTTCATTGTAAATAATTTTTAAAGGGAATGGGGAGCACAAGCCCAACATACTTTTGCCCTTTGTGGGTCACCTTAAAAAAGTGAAGATTTGACAACAATTACTATATAGTAGTTTTGGAAGTATCACTCTTTTCCACTCTGTTCTTACAAAAGGTAAAACCTGAGGTATTTCAAACACCATTTGCATTATAAAATGAACAGTCTACATTGTCAAAAGGGACTAGAAATTTTGAGTTTCTCAATTTTTTGGAATTTATATTCAGACACCCTAAAGGGACAATTTGCAGAAAGTGCTGGGCACCCATCCGTCGAAAATCAGACCCCTTTCAGAACTCTCTAGTTGGGTGTCCAAAAACGACAGCTTCCCAAAAAATTAAACCCATAAAAATACATGAACACTTTTCCATTGCAAGCAATTGTTGAAGTGGCCCACAGACGTGGTATGCGATTACAAATGGCAAGGAAAGTGGTTTATGCAAATGAAATGGAGCGTGTGCTCCCATGATTGCAAATAGGTTGGGGGTAGGTCCATGTGATCGCGAACGTGAGTGGAGGAGATTGACAAAGAAAATTTCTGTTAAGATGTGGCTGACCCTATTATCTTGTTCTTGCTTAGCAATCTAAAACTGCTAACCCATTTTCAAACTAACTAGACCACGTAAGGTAACATGAGAGATTTCTGCATGAGCTGCTATTCTTTATCTTGATCTATGTCTGCAAGTGTTGGATGGTGTGATACCAAGAAAAAACGGAACCAAATGAGAAGGGCTTTATCCTTTACGTTAAACAGAGATGGCCCCAAGCTACAGAATTTGGATCCAGATTTTGAACACTCCAAAGTTTAGGGCTGTTTAGGCCTGGAGTTTTTGTTCAGCCCTTGAGGAACCATAGTGGACATTAGAAAAATCCAGATCTGAGTTTGGATTTCAAGCATTTTCAAGAATTTTGGCATGCTGAGATCTGGGGGTTTGGGTTAGGCCCATCTCTGCTTTAGAAACATGCTCAGGAAAGATGCCTGTTTTCTCCTGCTAGCCTGTTTATTATAAAGTTTAACGTGTTACAGTGACAGCACCAGTTGGAAAATGACTTCTTGTTTCTCAGAATTCATCTTTGGTCATTTCTCCCATTTCCCCCTTTTGGACTGAAAACGAAAGGAGTGGAAGGGAAAGAAAAATAAAAGCAGCCAAATCAGATGTCATATTGTGAAGCAGTCACCCCCCCACGGTTTTCAGGGCCCAGCATTTTAATGGTCCCCCTTTCATACAGGGACGGATTTAACAACATTTGTTAAATGATCAGTTGCTTGAAATGAAAAGCCTCTGTCACAAGCAAAGTGAGCAGTGCAAGAAACGATATGCGGTGGGTACTGGACACGTGCAGAATTCAAATAGGCTTCCAGCAGCTCTACCCTATTAAGCTATAATGCAATACAGTTTGTCTATAGACAGCATCCAAGAGAGAAGGGCTCGGCAGCTGTGGAGTCTTCTGGTCACAGAAGGGAAAGACAGAGAGCAGAAATAGTGAGGGAATAAAAGGGGAGATGAGGTATAAAAGCAGGAAAGGTGCAAACTTGTTCCAGTGAAGGGAAGGCTAATGGTGGGGCAGGAGGACATCACTGTTCTAGTGAGGGGGATGAGAGATGGAGGGGTCAGTAACACAGTGAGGGGGATGGGAGGAGGCAGGGATGGGGGGGGAGAGGAGCTGGCTTTGGGTGTCACAGGGAGGGAGGGGGAGTTGGGCTGGGTGTCACAGTGAGAGGTGCTGGGAGGAGGTGTGGAAGTGTTACTGGAATAATTTGAAGTAATTTTGTCTCCTGGGTAAAGGCTGATGTTCCTCATAGCTCCGTTCCCGCTCCTGTCCCTACGAGCAGTGACCTGCTGTGACTTTGTTCTGTGGCACATCACTTCCTGGGGCGCTGAGTTAACGTCCATGTGGCTAAGTATCAGGGAGTAGCCGTGTTAGTCTGTATCCACAAAAACAACGGTGGCACCTGAAGAAGTGGGGTTTTTTACCCACGAAGGCTTATGCCCAAATAAATCTGTTAGTCTTCCAGGTGCCACCGGACTCCTGGTTGTTTTTGTCAATGTGGCTGCTGTTTGTGTGGACCTGACACTCCCAGCAGAGGTGAGCAGTGGCATCTCTGCGCTTCCTTCTCTTTTGCAGCTTCCACAGAGGGGCAGCCCCAAACCAGCCAGCTCACAGGTCTCACAACATTCAGTTTCTTCTCGATACCCATCTCCTTTCTTCAGAACAGGGGCCCTGTGGAGGTAGAAATCATGTGTGGCACTACCCCAGCGGATCTCACTCTGCATTTTGACCAATTGCTACAAAAACCTGGGCCGGTTTTTTTCCAAACCTTTTTGAGCTGCTTTAGCCACAGCCCCTTCTCACCTAACACTGCATACAACTCTCCAGCAAAGTTTACACCAGTAGCATCCAAAGAGACCATGAGAACTTAGCCCTTCAGATCACTCCATGTTTTATAACCGTGGGTGTTCTTTCTGCTACAGCCCACACCGGGCCCGCCGATTGCAATTCTGGGCCCCAGGGCAGAACAGTTAATGGGCATGGCCAGGGCTTCCACATGCTGCCCGGCTGCCTTCGCTGCCGCCGGTACCACCCCGCCCGCACCTTGGAGCCCTGCAGCCCTCCCAGGCAATTTAAAAGGGCCCTGGCCGTTGCCTTTGCTATTGCAGCAGCGGCGGTAGCCGGGGGGCCCCGGGCTCTTTTAAATTGCCCGGGTGCCTGGGCAATTGTCCCCTTTGCCCCTTGTCGGCGGGCCTGGCCCAAACTGTTGTGCAGTGCAGCGGCTCCGTGCCACCCTTGAACCCAGAGATGGCTGTGTTTTTGTGGCATTGTTTGAATAGAGCCTGTGAAGTGCTTTGAGGCCCTTCAGGCTGCAAAGTGATCTACAAATATAAGACTATTGTTAGTTTGAAACTGTTCTCCATTCAGTTCCGGGGTAAGCTCTATTTTGAAGGCCTTTCTTGCTCCTGCTGCTACCTGAGATCTAAGGAACAGGAATGAATGACAGACATCTCTAGGGGATGGTCTAGAACAGGTATATTTAATCCTTTCTCAGTGCACGGGGGGTGGACTAGGTGAGGTTTTGCGATCCCTACATTTCTCTGATGTTATGGTCCTAAGTTCTGTTTCTGTATTGCAATGTGAGTTAGCTGCCTGCATGTAAGCCTATGGCCACTGACCTTCCCCTCAGGAAAATCACAGGATCCCGGCCCTACTTACTTGCAACAATATGCACATGCTCTGAGCAGTACTCTTGAGGTGCTGCAGCATTAGAGGCTATCATCAGTCTTAAGTCAAGGCAGCTGTGAAGACAGGGAAGTGCATAGGAAATAAGCATGTGGCAGATAAGTGATCTATCACATCGACTTTATTAACCTAAACTTGTCAAAGAAGTTTCCACTGAGAGGAGCCGAGAGAAGGTTTTTGTTATCCAAAGGCAATTTCAGACAGTGAAAGGAAGAGCACTTCTGTATCTAAGCAACTCTGGTTATCCAAGCAACTGCTTCCCCACTGCTACACATTCACATCATTCCCAAATGGAAAATAGCTGAGAATAAAGAGAGGAGGAATGGAACAACAAAGTGAATGGAGAGACTAGAATCAGATTTTCTAAAATGTCTTTCCAATTCAAGGAATACTAGTGTGCTTTACAAGGCAAAGATACCAGGAATGCAACTGTAGAGCACGGCTGCTCTTTCTTTCTTTCTTTCTTTCTTTCTTTTCTTTCACTCTCTCTGCAGTCTAAAGAGATAAGGGACCTAGCAGTACTACTAGGAGATTTCCTTAAGCTCAAGTAGTACAGGTCTTACAGTATGTCTTCATTGCAGAGTTAATTCAAGTTATCTGCACTCAGATTACTTCTCTTGAGTGAGCCTATCTCGAGTGAGCGCTGGTACTACTGTGAAATAATACTTGCCCTGCTGTGTTCATACTGGAGCTGTATAAAGACTTCTGGGGATACAGGCACCGGGGTTAATTCAACTTATTCCTAAGCGGATCATGAGATGTTTGGAACAGTCAATGTGCAGAAGGGACTTCAGTTAACAAGCTACCTCAAGCACAGTCTGCTACATAAAACACAGGAGAAAATAAAAGGAAGGTTCCACAGGAATGTTTTATCCCCTTCCTGCTTTAAAATATGTGAGGTAGGTTAGTGCTTAGGAGCTTTGAAGAAGCAGCACATTTCGAGGTGAAATTTGATAGACCATGGCTTTCAGTGAAGAGAGAACCAGGCTGCAAAATTCAGATCTGAATCTGGATTTAAGACTTCCTGTGTTTTAGGAGTGGTTGGAATCTGGGGGTTTTCTTTGGTCCCATATAAATCCTGCAAGATTAGAATCTGAGCTGAGTTCAGATTTCAATCCATACCCACCTCTGAGCTTCAGCGATGTTCAGATCTGGGGGTTTGGTTGACGTCCAACTCTTGTTTCTAACATGTTGGGGAACTGCACTATTTTTATATCAGTCAGGACCTGCCTTTTCCCATTCAGTCATTTGTACTCTAACCCACGATGAGGTTTTTTTTCAAAGTCACAAGAGCATCCTCGACCAATTCAGTGACTCCCAATTAAATGTAAGGCATCACACGGTATTAGCTCATCACAGTGCAGCACAAAGACTCACCATTAAAACAGCAGGGAAAATTAATCACAAAAGCGGAAGTGCCAGCACTGGATGATATAGCAATGGTTGGGAATCACTGCACTAGATATGTGCACTAGTGCTGAGGAGGGAAAAGTAAGCACCACCTTAAACTAAATTCTGTCTCTCTCCAGCAAAAATATATATATAAAAAATATCCAGTCATCTCTGTAACCAAACATGAATCCAAATATTTTTGGAGCTTCTAAATTGTTGCTTCATTTCATGTTTCAGCCACAAAAGGAAATCAAAATGCTAGAGATCAAAAAATATTTTTACCAGTCTTGTCTAGATCGGGAAAAAAGAATGCCCTTAATGGAGATGGAATTTATGACATTCTAACAAGTATTACCATCAGCAGGCGTTAACTTCTTTCTGCACTAGAGGCAAAATCATGTCTGACCTCTTGTTGGCTGACTCATAGACTTTAAGGTCAGAAGGGACCATTATGATCATCTAGTCTGACCTCCTGCACAATGCAGGCCACAGAATCTCACCCACTCACTCCTGTAACAAACCCCTAACCTATGTCTGAGTTACTGAAGTCCTCAAATTGTGGTTTGAAGACCTTAAGCTGCAGAAAATCTTCCAGCAAGTGACCCGTACCCCATGTTGCAGAGGAAGGCGAAAAACCTCCAGGGCTTCTGCCAATCTGCCCTGGAGGAAAATTCCTTCCCAACCCCAAATATGGTGATCAGACTTCTTCTCTTAATCTAGACAAGGCCATAGGAAGTTGAGTCCTATTTTTCAGAGCCAGGAGTTTCAGAGGAGCCTCCATTTTTGGATGCCCGTCTGACACCAAAACCAATCTCAGAACCTGTTGAGGCTGCCTCATTGCTCCTTGTAAGCCAGAATTCTACCATCGGGGCCAGGCTTCCAGTGACAGGAGATGGTTCTGGTTATTTTTCTGGTTTCCATAGGAAAGCAGAGTTCAATAAGGCAAGTGAAAAGAGAATTTACTGTTTTTTTTTTTAAAAGGTTGTACAGTGAAAGAGAGAGTAAAGTTCACCAACGGTAAATATAGCAAAACCAAATGAGTTTAGGTCAAATACTGAGGGCAATAAACATATATAGGTGAAATTTTATGAGCTTTTAAAGGGAGCTTTATGATCTTCTAGGGAACAGCAGTATAATTTGAAACCAGCGGTGGAAAAACAATGTAATATCCAATGTAGCATATCTAGAAAACCCTGTTAACCTAACCAACACAAAAATGCAGGCAGGCTAGGTTGCTATGTCTATAGATCTGCTTAGTGCCTCTCCATGATCCTGATCTGATCACCCTCCCTTACCAGTGTACGTGGTGCACCTGACATGGAATGACTCTTGCGGCAGCTGAGGGAGTCAAGATCCAGAAACGCAGTGTAATCGCATACTTTACATGCCGCTGTCCCAAACACAGAAAGAGAGAGAGGTTCATAAACAGGACTGACCAGAAAAGGGGAAGCTACAGTTCATAAAGGCCCTGTAGTGTATTGCCACTGCCAATGGAATCTCAGCCCCTATCATTGCTTTTCCTGAGGAGGACTGGGGGTTACCTCTCTGCATGCTTGATGAAAACCATTATTATTATTATTATTATTACATCCTTCTCACCCCAGTGTTGGCACACAAGGCGGAAACTAGTCTCTTCCATCTAACTGTCATTTGCTGCTTCCATTCACTCTATGAGGAAAAACAATATACTAGCTACTTAAAGATCCAGTCCTTGTCTATGAGACACAAGAAGGATGCCCCATAGTCCAGTCCTAACCATTGATGAAGTGGTTGGATAGGGGAAATGGAAATTAGATGCCTATAATCTGTCCTCTCCAAAGTCTGTTATTTCATAAGTAAGTGACATGCCCAGAAGACTGGAGGACTAGTCGCCCTGGAAAAGGCCAGGGACCATGCAGACCAGGGCTCTGCAAACTTCTATGCATAGCTGTGTCAATTAGCAGGTCAGGATTGAGGCTTGCTCCTGGATACAGATCCCTCCAGGATTCCCATTCAGCTTTGCTAATACCTTGAGTCTTGATCTGTCACATCCCCTGTTTTCAGCAGAGGCCCCCAGTCATGCTGAATTATGAAGGTTTTTTGTCAAATAAGGACTAGGATGAGCTCAACAAATGAGGTTTCCTAAGATGATATTTAAACTCAGGTGACTGACTTAGGAACTATGCCACCAAATCCCGCCTCCCTACAAGCATGCCTGAAGTAAAAGTCCTTGCTAGACAATTGACAATGTCACACTTTGATCCTCAGTTTGTCCTGCGACCACTTCAGTACATTCAGTCAATACAGCTGCCAGAGGGGTTTGATCCTGAATAACAATCATTACGAAATAGAAAAACTGGACCACATTCATCTCTGATGTGAGCAGGTCTCATTGACTTCCATAGGGTTGCGCTCACTTACAGCAGCAGTTTCCTTGACCAGCAGACAAATGAAGGAGTCTTGCAAATCAAAGAGGAGAACGATGTTATGACTTGCCTGTCCTCTTTGTCTAGAACATAAACATTTGGCAGTGAGTTTTCAACCAGAAGACTTCCGCATACAGTTAATTCTATAACCACAATAAGGGCACAACCCTATAGTCTTCCTTATTGACTTCTCATTCAGGCAGCATTCACATTAGGTCAATGGGCATCAACACCAAGCATTGGAGTCAAGATATGGTCCTCCTGAGTAAGGACTTCACAATTTGGCCCACTGAAGGTTACTGACAATGCCAAGCAGGGTCATATAGGTCACCAAGCAAATTGTCTCCTATGGTGCTAGTATTTAAGGCTTGCCTCACTCAATTGCATTTGGGTATTTATATCAAAACTGGTTACTGCTAATGCACCATGTATGTACAGGCAGTTAATGGAAGATCATGTTTAATTATCGCTTACAGAAAAAAATCTCCTGAGAAGTTAGTGTTCGTTGCCCAGTGAGCAGCTCTTTCAGACATAAATAGCCTTGGCCCAGTGTCAGAGAAGCCATGGAATTAGTTTAAAAGAGGGGGGAGTGGAAAAAAAAATCTACATATCTACTTCATTGTTTGCTGGTGATGATATATTTGGTAGATTCCTGTCCTGTTACAAATTCAGATACTGCTCTGTAAGTGCATAGCTCTGTGGCAAAGTAGTACTCTCAGGGTGGCTTTGATGACAAGCTGGAGAATGATGCTTGGAAAATGTGCATCGGTATATGCTAACAGATGTTTTGTGGCTCTACAAAAGTGTAGGATCAACTTAATGGAGGCCTGCCATATTTCATCCGATGCTTTCTTGGAACAGCATTTTTCCATAGAATCATAACATGTGAAAGTGTTCCTCAGCACATTTGCTAATGCACATGATCCAATCTAGCTGCAGAATGAAAAAAGAAAACTTTCACATAGATTTACAACTAAACTGCTCAAATGTGGGGTGCTGCTGTTTATGGGGTCATACTCTTTGTTCTTTGTGAATATTCAGAAGGATGTCAAGGATATTGAAAATGTTTGCAAATGAACCAGCACATGACTTACTTCTTATTCACTATTCTTTGCACTATAACTAGTGACCCTTGGAAGGGCACTCCTCTCCTTGCTCCAAATATAAATAAAGGTATTTATCCAAATAGGGAGCAGAACAATGTCATCTGACCTTTAGTATATAGCAAATAATTAAAGTGAATGTTTTCCCAACAACCCATAGCCTGAATATTATTTGTCCATGCTATTTAGTGAATATGGCCAGATACGGAACATGTCTGCAGTTAATATGACTGCAATGATGAGAATGGTTCATGAGCCAATGATGAACCCAACGATCACTGAATACACACACTGAAGCAAAAATTGAATCAGGGCTAAATATGATAGAATACACCACATTTGTGTGGGATTGAGTCATTTTAAGCATACCGTACAGAGTAAGATTTCTTCTTCTAGTCTCACTATTTTGGATTTGATTGATATTTTTTTCTGCAATTCTGTCCAATAATAAAGAATAGAAGGCTGGCAAAGAAGGAAGGGAAAGTCTTGTGGTCAAGACACACATTGGCATTCTGTTCCAGGCCACTTCCGTGGTCTTCCTGTATGATGATGGACAATTATATCCCTATGTCTTAGTTTCCATATCTCAACAAAAGAGGTGAAATTTGAGTGATACTAACCTATTTCACCAGGGCATTTGGAGCCTAAATGAATGATGGGAAAGTGCTTAACACTATGGAACCGTAAATTATTAGCAAAAGCAAAAATTGTATATCAGACATTATATAATAATCAGACTACACACTGGAAAATTAAAGATTGCGTATTAGTAGGCCTTAATTACCCTTTTAAGGATGGTACAATCACTGATAAGAAATATGAGTCTAAATGAGCAATTGCCGTCATGCTGTAACTTGTCTGTCTCTCACAATATGTATAAAGGATTATAGTATTATCTTTCCCCTGTAAAGCAGTAGTTAAGTGGTTACTAATATCTGTTTGGGGTCCTGACTTTCACAGCTGCATGACTGTTGTATGACTGTGTTTCCCTGAAATGTTTGCACCATGATACTGGTCAGTTTGGAGCAATTCACGGGACAAAAGGATTAGGACTTGATTCAAAGTCCATTGAAGTCAATGGGAATCTTTCTTTTGACTTCAACGGTCTTTGGATCAAGTCCTTAGTATATAGCTATGATAGATATGCAGGAATGAGCAGAAAGTTCTTGTTTAGGCATGTGATTTAAAGGGTTAATGGGAAAAGTTTACAGCAAATGCCCAGTATGCTGTTTTCAAAGGCTAAGTATGCAGTCAAATCAAAATCAATTTATCTTAGAACAAGGAAAAAAACTGCTCCTCAGTAAGATCTATTTCCAGCCCAAACTTAGCCTTTCTACTCCCAGAAGTTTTAGCTGGAGAGCTGTATTTCCCCGCCAGGTTCTTGTCACTCAAAAATAGATGAATTTTTCCCTTACAGTTTAAAATAAAATAAAAGATACCTTTGTCAGACACCAGAAAGTTTTAGTCCAATTGGTGAAAGTTTCAGAAAGCTATGAACAACTGAAAACAGTGGGTTTGAATGGAAACTCTTATGTAGCCTTACAGCATATCACATCCAGCGTCTTTCTGCAATTATTCTATGTTTTGGCTTTTTTATATTTGATTTCTTTTGCACCTCAATCAATACCCTTGAACTATAGATGGGTCCAAACCAAAATGTCATATTCAAACACCCCCAAACTTTGGTAAAGTTCAGATCTGGAAGTGGATCTTAACACTGGCACTGGCCTGTGTTTTGATAATGGATAAAACAAAAACCTGGATCCAAAATCCCCTGAGCTCCAGGAGAGTTTGGATCTGAATCCAGATCTGTACTTTGCCTTTTGAGTAGGACCATTTCTTGAACTCATGACATGCACAGTGCAATGGAATAAATTAGGAAACAATGTGACATAGAGTACAATAAAAAGAAAAATGCTAATATCAGTAATTATTGCAGAATGTCACTGTGCTATTTAAAGGCTGCTTACCGCATGCCAAAGAGTGCTCTGGGCAGAGTTTTCATTACAAAATCCTGCCAAAGCACTTCCTAAGGGGATAATGATAAATATAGATAGCAGAGAGCCAGTCTCAATCCTTTGCAGGGTATAGCAGTAAAGCACATGCTTTAGGGTCCATCAGTCTCATAAACCAGCAGATACTTGGGTTGGCTCAACTCCATGAATTGTTTCTGAATAATTTGGCAGACTCCAATGAAGGATTTTCAGGTAGCCTTGTGATATCGTATATAACTCACACTAGGGAATTAGCTACAATCTCACAGCACCAATGCCGCAAGGGTAACCTTTATTTCTATACCTTGATTAATCAAGATGGACTCTTTTCACATGTCATAGGTCCAATCAATTATTTTAAAATATTCTTTTTATTGTTTATCCAGTGTATAACTTGGCTCTTTGCATCTCATCATCACAGGAAAATCAACAGCAAGGAAAATGTTGTAAAAACTTATCCTTTGTAATAATATCCAGCACGATTCCCACCCATTTGCATGGGCATGAGTGCTGGTAGTTTTGTTACTGGTATTCAGGTCACTTCTCAATCCCCATGTTAGTGATCTGGGCCCTGCCCCTGCCATTTGATCTGATAGTGCCAACCCTGTCCTCATACAGAACCCTACGGGCATAGGGGTTCTGTGCCGGCGGCTCAGATTGTAGGATCAGGGCCTAAGATTATTTTCTTCCCACAGAAAATAGTGCCAATACTCATAGAACAAAATGATAAATGTAACGGGGCACCACTGCAGTCATAATCACTTATTTTCATGGCCAGTATCAACCAAATTAGAAATGCTTCCTTGCAGAATGGCAGAAAGAAAGCAGAGGTAGTATAATCCTTGCATTGATGCAGTGGCAGAGGGATAGAAGGGAAACAGATTGTGCCTTCTCTGTTTGGAGACTACTGGAGGCAGGTGCAGTACCTGCCACAGATGAGTGCAGCTCTGAGGGCTGTTGTAACTTGTGCCATTGCTTCATTGCCCCTGATGGGACATTGCCAGGGTGCAGAATCAGTGGGACGTAAGTCTGCCCCTGAAACACATGCTCTTCCACTCTCATCCACCTGCACCGTTCTCTGCTCTTCCCCCATCCCAGAATAACCCCCGTGCCTCAGGTTGCTGTGGAGGTGGCCCAGAACTGCCTCTGCACCTGACATATAAGCCTTTTCATTCGGGAAAATTCCCGAGGGCAGAGGGGTGGCGGGGAGGGGATTGTGTCTGCTCTAACACCAGCCTACTTGAATACAAAGCATCTCTAGGGCAATGGTAAATCTGGCCCCAAGAGTTTTCATTCACGGTTCTTTATTCTGAAATACTCTTACTTTAAAGTCTGTCAGGTTTGTCTCCAGAGGTTTGTCTCAGTCAAAAAGGGTATCCAGAACCTGCCTGACCTGAAGGAGAACTTATTAAGAAGTGGAGGGAGAGGACCAAATACTCCTTTCTTATCCTCCCAGCCATCCAGAGAAACCAGAGGCGCTTCCCTTTCTCGGCAGTCCTTGAGCTTTTTACCTATTCAATTCCCTGCCTTGTAAGTGGTTTAATCTCCAGCAAACAACTGAAACCAGGAATCTGCCCTGCAGATTAGAACACCTAGAGCAGAAATGGGAGGAAGTTCAAGAAAATACAGACACGTAGAAGAAAGGGATCATCTCTCCTCCAAGCAAAGAGTGCTAATGCTTTAGGAAAGGCAGGTCCCCTTTCTCCTACATTCTTGTGTTTTCTTTTCCCTTCTTCCCACATTACACTGAGCAATGTGGCCTGTAAGGCTCAGTATGAAATAACTCAAGGGCAGGAACAGCAGGCTTCAATCGAGACCCTTCTTTCATCTGCCTCCTCTCCTCCCACTCCTCTCTGTCTCAAGGTAGGTCTACACTTATGGCAGCATTTACAACAGGGGTTCTCAAACTGAGGTCAGGACGCCTCAGGGGGTCGCAAGGTTATTACATGGGGTGTCGCGAGCTGTCAGCCTTCACCTCAAACCCCGCTTTGCCTCCAGCATTTATAATGGTGTTAAATATATTAAAAAGTGTTTTTAATGGATAAGGGGGGTTGCACTCAGAGGCTTGCTGTGTGAAAGGGGTCAGTACAAAAAGCTGAGAACCCCTGATTTACAATATAGATACTGCATGTCCAACTAGCACATCTCTAAACAGCAGTATGGACGGCGAGGGACTGCTTAGACAAGTAGAATAAAGTGACACCAGAACCTTAGGGTACTTACCTTACGTGGCGCTCTACACACCCAAGCCATGCCTCCCCTGTCTACATTGCTATTTTTAGCAGTATGGTGTCCCATGGCCTCCCCACTGCTGGAGCTTTTCCCTGCCTCAGTTAAAGACTCCAGCAGAGGGAAAAGGCTCTGGCAATGGTGAGGCAGCGAGGAAATGCTCCTGTAGCTCCCAACGGGAGCCTTTCCCAGCTGCCGGAGCCTTTCACTGCTGCGTGCAGCTACCCACAGCAATGTGGACACAGTCTGCCTTTCACTATGGCATGTAGCTAAACATACTCTACATACTGCTGTAAGGCCTCAGTGAGATGGATTGCTCATCATCTTTGTATTTCAGGCCTCTCTCTCATGCATGCATAGTGAGCAAAAAATGGTAGAAAGTCAAAATTTCACATTTTCATGGAAATTTTATGTTTTTTAAATGTGTTCCACAAAATACATCATTACTGTGAAAATAATAAAGCCATAATGGCCCTAAATGTTTGAAAAGAAAAACTACCAGTAAGTGTACCGAAGGGAACAATTTTGCATTGGCAGGGCATATGCTGGATGACTCAATAAGTCTTTTGTCTCTCTTACATCTGTGATTTCATAGACCTGGGGGCTGTAGAGGAAAAGATCTGAAGTGTACTAGTTCCACTCATGTAATCTTGGGAACAAAAACCCTGTTCCCTTGACTTTAGAGGGAAGATAGTACCTATAACTTCATATACTCAGTGAGCTATGTACTGTATGGAGTGTGTGTATATTTTTATTATTGTTATCTTACTATCAGTGCCCAGAGGCCCTGATCAGGATCATGGTCAATTGTGCTTGGCTCTGTACAAACACACGGGTAGACATGATCCCTGCCTCAAAGAGCTATCTATATAATGTATGAGAGATTACAAATTGCCCATAAACCTGCCTAAGAGCAATGTATGCAGAACACAGCTGAGTAATCAGTCTGGACAAAAATGCAATAGAGGATTTTTTTTTTGATGAGCTGATGATGCCTATTTGCAGCACCTGCAGTGGTTTAAGTATTATGAACAACAAGAAATTCTCAGCTGGGAAAATGTCTACTGTAGCAGTTCTGAGCCTCTATAATGAATTCTTTGTACCTGCTGAAAGTCTGCCAGGAGAGCTGGATTAGTTGTCTGCTACCTGCTTTGTTAAATCATCTGCTTTTCTGAGCTCTCGGAGCTGGAAAACAGGAATAACAACATGTTTAGAGGTGTGATCCTTTCTCATGACCTACAAGGATTGTTTCCACCACTCATTCCAGAGGGAGTGCGGCAGGTAGAGGAAATGGAAAAAAACTATCAGGGGAAATAGCTGTGAAAGTTTGGTTTGGACACATTGATTTGAGATAAAAACAATGATAATTTCCACTGCCCTCTCCTTCTGCTCCAAACAGCAAGTGGACCCTTCAATTACATTCTAAGATATGTCCTTGATATTGTTCTTCCTCTTCATGTGCACAACAAAAGGTAAGTCCCATTCTAGGTACTCTGAGTGAAAAGGGGATCTGGGGTTCCCTGCTTGTCCCCATTCACCAACCCACCCAGCCCCTGGTCTCATTTCTGCCTCCAAAATGCGTTGAAGCTCCTTTGTGTTGTGCTTCAAAAGAAGCATCATTGCAGACAACACAAAGGATTTCTGGTTATTCTCAGAGGCCTCTGACGCCCATGGCTATGGAGAAACACACTATTCAAATTCTAAGAATGATTATTATTAATTGTTATTATTCTCTCGTCTTCTCCTCTTTTCTTCATCTTTTCTTATCCTCTCCTCTCCTCTCTTGTCTAGTAAAACCCACCCAACAAGTCTAGGAGAAGGACCACAAGATGAACGGAGGTTTGTTTAGTCTGGAGAAGAGAAGATTGAGAAGAGACAGATTGACAGTTTTCAAGTACATAAAAGGTTGTTACAATGGGCAGGAAGAAAAATTGTTCTCCTTAACCTCTGAGAATAGGACAACAAGTAATGGGCTTAGATTGCAGCAAGGGAAGTTTAGGTTGGATATTAGGAAAAACTTCCCAACTGTCAGGGTGGTTAAGCACTGGAATAAATTGCCTAGGGAGGAACTGACAGCTCTGCCAACTTGGAGTCTCTGTGTTCCCGTAACTCCTGGACTTCTCCCAGTTGTAGAATCTGTTTTGTGGTATTAAACCTCCACCTTGCCTGCCTCCCCCTACAGGGCTAAATGAATAATGGGAGGCTCTTGTTCACCCTTTGTCTATTTTGGGATCTCAAACAGTTCTACTGATAATCACTGCACTAAATGTTTATACTGATAGGAAACTGGCCCATATTGTCTGGAGATAATAACAGCACAATTTGATATTCAGGAAGTGCTGATGATCTCTAAATATAGAAGTAGAGTAATTATTGCTGACACGATTGGTTTGAAAGCAGATAAGAAGAATATCTATTTCTCCATTTATTTGTAGCAGTTTTTGTGGAGGGGAGGGGGCAGAAGCCTTGTTAGGCAAGCATCAGAGCTGCACAATGCAAGGGTTCATAATGAGGGGGTTGTTAATGATGGGGCCTGATACTTTATCGCTGCAAAAAAAGCACAGAAGCCACCGAAAACTATATTCACCAGTGCATTGCACCTTGTGCAAAGCGACTTCAAAATGCTGCCAAATCGTTACAGTGTCAATGACTGCACATGGTGCAAGGCAGCAAGGAATCACACCCAATCAGGCCTTATCCTGCAGGATGTTATTGGAGCTACAGGAAAAACAATGTTGACATTAACTGTAAAGGGAGCTACAGAAACCATTGTACAAATCCAAGCCATTGGGGAAGTTGCATAGCCTTGTGCTTCAACATGTAGGTCTGCAACTGGATGAGGACAGCCAGGGTGTACTAAGAACACACTAGACACAGACTGATGCCTTTGAATGCTACCCACTGACAGGGGTTGCAGATGGTCCCTCAGTGCTTCTGAAATGCCACACGATGGAGTATTATCCTATCCCTCGCTGCTGTGGGTGGAGTACATACTCACTGTCATATACAGCATCACATGCACACCATGTGTGTCAGTGGAGGGCATTTGGGGGAGATAGTCTTTCTGACCCTGCATGCAGTCTTAGATCCTTAGAAATCAACTGTCCTACAAAGTTAATTCCACTGAATAACATTGAAATGTTGTTGGCTTGTGGGTTATTTTTTTTTTAAAGATCCTTCCTTCCTGTAACATAGATGGGATTTTGATGCTCCAAACTTGCATGCGCCACTTATCCCTGCTGCGTGAGTAGTAAACACATCTAAAGCTACAAAGATCAGTTAGAGGGAGAAGTGGCTTTATTTCATAGTGATGAATTTAGCTTCTCTTGGCTTAAATATAAGCTGGTGAGGAAGAATTCAAGTTTTGTTTGATTCCATAGAAACCCACCCCAAAATCTCTCCAGGAGGGCATCAAGTTAAAAGCATTACAGCAAACCCCTCATTGGCCTCTCCTACTTTGGGGGTATAACATTGTTGCTGGCTGCTTGTGGTAGCAGAAGGCTTACACCCAGGGCCGGCTCCAGACCCCAGCGCGCCAAGCGAGCGCTTGGGGCGGCATTTTGCCAGCAGGGCGGCAGGCAGCTCCGGTGGACCTTCAGCAGTCATGCCTGCGGGAGGTCCACCGGAGCCGTGGGACCACCGGACCTCCCGCAGGCATGACTGCGGAGGGTCCGCTGGTCCCGCGGCTCCGGTCAGGGGTAGCTCTAGGAATTTGGCTGCCCCAAGCACGGTGGCATGCCGCAGGGAGCGCGCTGCCAGTCGCCGGTCCCGTGGCTCCGGGGGACCTCTTGCAGACGTGCCTGCCGAGGGTGCGCTGGTCCCGCGGCTCTAGTGGAGCATCCTCAGGCATGCCTGCGGGAGGTCCACCCGAGCCGCGAGACCAGCGGACCCTCCGCAGTCATGCCTGCAGAAGGTCCGCCGGAGCCGCCTGCCGCCCTGCCGGCAAAATGCCGCCCTAAGCGCGCGCTTGGTGCGCTGGGGTCTGGAGCCGGCCCTGGCTCCGGTGGACCTCCCGCAGGCATGACTGCGGAGGGTTCGGTGGTCCCGTGGCTCGGGTGGACCTCCCGCAGGCATGCCTGCGGATGCTCCACCGGAGCCGCGGGACCAGCGCACCCTCCGCAGGCACGTCTGCAAGAGGTCCCCTGGAGCCGCGGGACCGGCAGCGCGCCCCCTGCGGCATGCCGCCGTGCTTGGGGCAGCCAAATTCCTAGAGCTGCCCCTGCTTACACCAACTATTCCTTTCAAAGATGTTGCATACACCACATTCCTCTAGCCTGGTTTGTAGGCTTCAATTGTGACCCATCCTCCACGGGATGGAAGATCTAGCCTGCATTTAGAACAGTTTCCCTGACTCTCAGAGGTAACCCACACACCATCTGCTCTTGCCTCATCAGCAGGTCTGCCTTAAGCTTAGCAACCAGGTAAAGTTACAGAGCTCCACCCCCTTAAAGGCACACAATCCTTTTCCATAGAAGTGTTGTCACACATTCAAAATGTGTATTCTTCCTTTGATTATCTTGGACCACTGATTCTTTCTATAGTTGCCATATGCCACACAGCACTTGTGTACCTCAGAAAGTTAACAGGCCCCTTCCACTGTTGCCAACAATACAATCTGAATGTATCTCGCCTGCCTGGTGCGTCTTCTATGGTGACTTGAAACTAAACCCTCATCCTGGTTGTGCTCAGGCCTCAGGCAAATAGCTGTTTTGCAGACGGGATCATGGTTAGATTGCACTGTTACATTAAGGATAAGGGTGAGCCCCCATGAATTGTGCAGTCATCTGCTCTGCTGCTGAAATGGAAGTCCTGAAATGTGGTAAGGAGGGTTGTTCTAGGATGTGTCTGTTAAAGATAAAGCTAAGTAGCAGTGGCAGTATCATAAGAGACCCTGTTCTCAGGTTTCCAGCCTGATTCTCCAACTAAGGAGATTCTAATTTAAGAGGCAGGTTGAGTCTAAAACTGGAGTGGAGCCTGTTTTCCACATACAACCCAAAATGGCAACATCTTGCGAGAACACCTGATACTGGAAGAATACCAATATTTTGGGCTGAAATCCCACAAGAAATTGTAACCATTAAATGAGAACACAAGCCCATGCCTTGGCCGCCAACCCAAATCTCCATCTTTTACTTAAACCTAAGCCAGATCCTAACACTATTTCCTTGTTCCATCTCTACTTCAGATAGATCAGGATAAACTTTGGCTAAAAATCCAGATGGTTGGATGAGTATCAGAACCCTATCTCTGGAACATCTGCAATACACCCCTCAGAGCATCTCCATACCAGCAAACTTCTAGAATTAGAAATCTTTTCAGAGAAACCTACTGCATGAAGAAGACCTGACTATACAACAGGGACAGCTTAGCTGCAGCAAAGGTGTGCAATAGTGTGAGCATAACACAGAAAGCATAATCAGCTATCTCTCTGGTTGTACTAGCTCTCAGTCAATCAGTGATCTTGTAAAATAGCTTATCTAGAAAAACAAACAAAACACCAAAACAGGAGTTAGATGCCATGAACAGTAGTTGGGGTTCTTAACCCTTTCATCTGTCTCATGAGTTGATGTGTCTTTCCTCTGAGGGGGTGTATGTGTGTGTGTGTGTGTGTGTGTGTCTTTCCTCTTAGGGTGTGTGCGTGTGTGTCTTTCCTCCTAGGGTTGTGTGTGTATGTGTTCCTCTTAGGGTGGGTGTGTGTGTGTCTTTCCGCTTTGGGTGTGTGTGTTTCTGTGTGTTTTGTAAGAAAGCTGCCTATGTTTAGTTGCTCTCTTGACAAAACCTGAATCTATCCCTGTAATCCTTCCTCGTATCTCTATGGCCAGATTGGAGCAGCCTGTGGAAAAAATTCCTGTCTATTTTCAGAAACAGATAAAAGCATTCAGATTACAGAGCACAAATCTCAGCTCGAAACGGCTGGAAAAAGCCACTCAACACCGCTGTCACTGACCCCCACAAACTCTTTCAAGTAATGAATTTCAGTTGCCTCGCCCCCTCCTTGCCTCCTTCTTCCCCTCCCC
This sequence comes from Mauremys reevesii, assembly GCF_016161935.1. Lineage (NCBI taxonomy): Eukaryota > Metazoa > Chordata > Testudines > Geoemydidae > Mauremys > Mauremys reevesii. The sequence goes on along the minus strand of NC_052625.1, from coordinate 56,952,563 downwards.
CATCACCACTCCCGGAACTGCTTGTGCTTCCAACATCTGCAAAATGTCATAATTCTGTCCAGTTGTTTACCTCGCAGGGAACTTGGCGGGAGGTGTTATGTAAAAAAGGAGAGTTTTTGGAAATTATTATTGATCCAGCTCTCTTTTTAGGGCCTTCAGTGGGATCTTTGTTTTGAAATTTCCATTTATCTCAAAAGCTCCAAGGAGGAAGTGCTCTTTGCAGTCAGAAGATGACTGGAATCTGCTCTTTCATCTGAATGCATCTCATGCTCATAAAAGACTTTCTGCACTAGTTACAAAGTCAAATGCTCCATTGTCATGAGATCCCACGGCATATGAGCCTTCAGCATCATTTATTAGTTCTTAAGATTGGAGATTCAGTAGAGGAGATTATCCCTGATTTAAATGGATTATGTGTTTTAGGGAACCCCTGCTGCTTGATTATTCGTGTTCCCAATGGGTTAATCAGCTAGTAGCACACAAAATGTTGCACACAATTACAGAGAACTTATATTGCACTAGCTCAGGGCAGCTCTAGACTAGCTGCCAGCAACTAGCGCCCTAGGCGAACCGTGCAATCAGACCCCTCACCCCCAATCCCCAAGGGAAGATCTAGGCTGAGGTTTTTTGGTAAACTGGGAAACATTTTGACCTTTTTTTCCTTTTAATGTTTTTTAATTTTTTTTAATTTTTTTTTAAAACAGAGGCTTAATTATTCAGTTTGTCCGTCCATCCATCTGTCCAACCAATGTTTCTGAGATCAGATAAAATAGTGACATGAACTTTTCAGAAGAGATTTGTACATGACAGTTAGATGATATTTCAGTCCAATTTCAAATAAAAATGCATTAAAAATGTTAATTATGATTTTTATTATTACAAATCCAAAATCATCCATTACACTATCCCTCTTTAATTGCCATTACCACCACATCCAATATGGAAAGAAATAAGAAAACTCTTCAATGAACTTTAACCTGTATTTACAAAACACTCCAAATAAAAAACACTCTGTGCTCTTAAAACATGACTTTTCTTGCTTTAAGTTTTGAAAATTTAGTCACTAATTCTTTTAGATCCAGTTTTCCAGCTATTTCATGCTCTATTGACATTGTGGCAAGTCCAACAAGTCTCTCTTGCACCATTGTTGAACACAGATATGTTTTTATCAATTTTAATTTTGAGAAGCTACATTCCCCACTAGCTACAGAAACTAGCAAAGTTAAAAGAATCCATAGAGCTATAAAAATGTTTGGAAAACTGTCTGTGAGTTTATTTTCACAAACAAACTTCAGTACTTCTTCAGGAGTGGAATGTTTCTTAAGTCGTCTTGAAAAAGCCTGAAGCTCACTACACAAATCTGTAGCATCAATGTCTTTTGAATTTTCATGAGTCAATGCCAACTCCAGTTTTATACAAAATTCTCTTATCTGTTTTGCTGTTTTCTTTTGCAAGCTGTGGATATCGTATAGAAAACCAAATACTGACTCTAGCTGCTGCAGCTGTTGAAATCTTTCGTCAACCGAGTGAATAGCAGTATCAAGGACTGCAAAATAGAAATTCACTTTGAACCTTTGTTTTGGGTTCTGAAGGGGTGTGTCTCATCCTTCATATGAAAACTGCTGTTTCTTTTGCTGAATGCAAACTCGCTGTGGTTCAAATTCTGTCAGAAAGTCTATTTCTTCAGCAAGCTCGAGAGAATCTACCAGTGTTCTTTCAAACCCTTCATCACTTCAGAATTCCTCCAGAATATTTTTAGTTTGCTGCAGGTTTTGAATAGCAGAATGTATGTTCAAGTTCTTTTCCTGAAGCTGCTTACTGGTGAGGTTAATCTCGAAAAGGATATTATACCACAAAATGAGTGAAGTCACAAATTTGAACTTGGAAAGGCCATTTGCAAGAGCTTCTGCATCTGAACGTGCTGCATTGCCAGATGATCCAGTAAAGGTAGTAACATCAGAAATTTCAATTAGGGCATCATAAATGTTTCCAAGTTCATAGCAAAGAGGCTTCAAAGCATCAATGCAACTGTCCCATCTTGTCTGACTAAGTGGTTTCACAGTTAGAGAATTCACATGGTGAGTCAGAATCTCCCACCAGTATGTTGAACCTGAGAAAAACACATAAACACGTTGCACCAGGTCAAAGAAACTGGTTGCCTCCAAACAGCATCTAGCAGCATCATTGACAACCAAATTCAGAGAATGCGCACTGCAAGGAGTGAAAAAGGCCCTAGGATTGATTTCCATCATTCTCCTTTGCACACCATTGTCTTTACCCTTCATATTACTCCCATTATCATAGCCTTGGCCACGTAAGTTTTCAACACATAATGACATTGTTTCAAGCTCTTGTAGATAGTTCCAGTCAAAAATTCTCCAGTCGTCTCCTTCAGTGGTACGAAAGCCAAAAAATGTTCCTTTATGAGCACTTCAACATTATCTTCATCTGCAGACTTTTCCATATCCACAGAACTAATGATCATCATCATTTGTTCAATATGACTCACATCTGGTGTACAGTCCACTATTATTGAAAAGTATTTTGCAGAATGGGCATCTTCTACAATTTTCTTTTTAATGGCATTTGTTAGGATTTGAATCAGTCCATTCTGCATATTTTTTCCTAAGTAACGATCCTGTGTTTCTTGATCAGTTATTTTACATAGATGCTCCTTCATGACTAGATCAAACAAAGCTAAGTATTCAACAAATTTTAAAATGTTTCCATTACCTGGAGTGTATAATTTTTCTTTTCTACTGCGGCCGCAGAATGCTAAATTTTGCCCACCGAGAACTCTCACTAAAGCAATCAGATGCTATAATATTTGTTGCCAATATTCTTCTTTTTCTTTGATCACAAGTAAATTTTCTTCATCGATAGTTTTTCCTTTTTTCAATTGTAACTCAAGTTCTTTCCAATTTTGAAAACATTCTAGATGGTCTGTACTTCTTGCATGTGAAGAGAGAATTGAAGAGATGTTTTTCGAGTCCTTCGAACCATTTTCAGGAAGTGACGTACCAACTGCTTGATTTCTAAACAACTTGCAGCAAAAGCAAAACACAGAGTCCTTCGACACTGAATATTGTAACCAGTTTCAATGAATTTCTTCCCCATTAATGAGTTTCCTCTTGTAATGCTGAGCAGATAATTTTCTTTTATTTCCATCCTTAAGGAAGGGAAATTTATGAACTTGTTCAGGTCCACGTTCCATGAGAATTTGCCGCACACTGTCATCAGATCTGGGCCATGAAGCTAGGTCCCCATACTGTAACTTGTTTGTAACTTCCTCATCCTTTCTTCCTTCTACTTCATTTACTTCCATTTCTGCATGTGTCTCTGAAGGTGAATAAATTTTCTCCACTTCCATATCAGTCTGATGCTGTGAGCTGCCTTCGTCTAGAAGTAAGTTTCCATCATCTTGAGTTTCCAAACTGCTTTTTTGTGGATGTGAGCTACTCTCATCTCGAAGTAATATACCTTCATCTTGATGTTCCAAACTGTTTCCATGCGGATGTGAGCTAACCTCCTCTCCAAGTAAAATTCCTTCATCTGGATGCTGTGAACTGCTTCCATCTTTATTTGGATTAAAGAGAAGATATTTCAGGAAGGATCCCTGCTGTTTTGCTTGGTCCTTTTCCTTCTCAGCCTTTCATTTATGATACTCAGTTCCTGAGGGTTTTCTTTTTCCTCTTTCTGCCATGGGGCATTTGAATATTGTTATGTATTGTGCTCCCGACTGCAAGCATTATAGTGTTAAGGATGGCTGACACACCCACTACATGGTTGGTAATTTAAACCATATTGCAGCTATCCCAACATGTCTTTTCACTGCTTAAAGGTTCAATGATTAGTCACATACACTCACTTACCTATTAAAACAGTTAGTTACAGCATTTACATGGAAGCAAAATGACCTTTTTCAACATTATAACCCGAGGCCGGTTGTTTGGAAAGTAATCCCCTTCCTCACGGTTACCCGCTTGGAGTGTGACGTCATCACTTTCATAGTCTATTAAGCATTAACACTGTTACATTTCTTTTATGGACCTTATTTATTACATGTGAACCAGTTATAACAAAGAAAAGTTCATAATTGTACAGCCCGATAATAACGCTAAGGTTTAATAACGCTTAAAAATACTCACATTTTGGATTTATAATGCTGAAAGATGTTATTCTTTATTCTTTGGCACCAAGAAACACAATTTTCCACAGTATTCACTCGATGCTTAACCATCTACCTGCAACATGTGTTAAAATGACCATTTGACATGTATCAACTCGCGATATCTCCGCTCTACATGAATTTCCGGATATGCGAACTTGGTGTATATTTGAGTTAGGTGTCACTAGCATTGCAGATCTTGCCACTGGCAGATGTGTTTAATTGTGGCTGAGTTATTGCTTATCAAAATTGCGGAGTGGGTCATCTTGACCCTATGTCGCAAATTGAAAAAAAAATCACTAATATATTATTTATTTTTGCTGTAAATAAAAGATTTGGCATATTAATAAATTCTTGGAAATGTAGAGAAATGAATTATAATTCATATTCCCCCTGTACGTGCACGGGAATTGAAATAATGACATCTTTGTTATTTTATTTGTATTTTTTTCATCTTTCTTTTTTTTTTTAATTTGATTTTTTTCCTCAAATTTGGCACCCCATTTAACTTGGCACCCTCGATGACCGCCTAGTTCACCTATATGGACGGGCCGCTCCTGCAATAGCTTAAGAGTAAGCATTAGAAATTAGCACCCAGAAGTAGAGCATCCAGCTGGACTCCAGCTCTCAAAAAATTAAACTGGTTGAGGATTTACTTTTTAATTGAAAACTTATTTCTTTCTGATAAATTCTGAATGGACCTCAAATAGTGATGGCTCTTGCCAGCCAATAGCAGTGCCCAACATTCATTCCTGTCTTCCCTTCAGGGACATTCGCTCACTTCTGCATACACTGCATGCCTATTGTTTCTAATAATATTTGGCCTGTTCCTGACAGGTGCTGAGTAAGCACCAACCCAGAAGCTGAAGATGCTCAGCACTTACCTTCTTATATACCAGGGCGATGAGCATGGTATAAAAGCCTAGGTTGGTAGCACATTACATGATCATGCCATTAGCAAGGGTCTGCATTCTAATAACTGAAGCAGGTATTCTAGAAACTAGAACTCTTGATATTTAGTCTTAGCTTTGCCACAACAATGTGACCTCGGAAGAGTCCCCTGTCTTGTCTCTCCTGTTAAATGGGTACAATAATACTGGAATATCTGATTGGGCCTTTGAGAGGCTAAATTAAGTAAGAGCCTGTCCATGCTACAAGTATAACTGGCCACTAGCACAGCTTTCTGCCATGGTGAGAGGCAGGTTACATAGCCTAAGTGTACTGCTGACCCCCACCGTAGTTACAGAATTGTGTTGAATTGATCAAACTAACAATAACAAAAAATTGTTAAAACATGAAACTGCTCATGAGACAAGAAACTGTGTTACCCCATGATTATAAGTGTTCAATGGATTATGCTTTTGATATTAAATGTCTGTCAGACTGTTGCGGGGTGGTTACCCCGCTCTGGCCCTGCAGGGGTTAAAGCAGTCCTGGAGAGGGCTGTGGTACGGGAAAGCTAGGCTGATTGGGGGAAGTAGCCACAGCTGGGGCCATGCCCCAGTCAGGCCACAGCTGTAGGGCTGAGGGCCAGAGGCTGGGAGAACGCACTCTCTCTAGCTCCCTAGAGAGAGAAGGACCTGGCTGCCTGGGAAGCTGAGGAGGGTACCTAGGGTGGAGCAGTGCTGGGGAAGGGCAGAGGGAGCTGGGGAGCTCCAGCCTAGCAAAGCCCCAGGCTGCAGGCTGAGTAAAGGGCCCACAAAACGGTACTAGGGCTGCAGAGGAGTAGCTCAGAATAGGCAGAGGCAGCTGATCCAACCCCCCTTGCCGGTGAGTGGTTAACAGACTGCCGTCAGCCCCAGTGAGTGGGGGCTAAATGGAGACTGGCAGTAGCCACTGAGGCAAGGTGGGGATAGGGGGTTCCCCTAGGAGGGGAGACCCAGAGTGAGGGGGTACTGTGGTGGGCAAAACCCCTGGGCAAAGGGCACCGTGCTCTGGGAGGGACATGGAGCCCGCGACAGGTGAGACACCAGCCTGAAGAGGGCGCTCTGGGCTGGAAGAGCTAATTCCCAGGATGACCAGCAGGAGGTGCTGTGCTGGTGAGTCGTTGTCCCGCCACACAGTCACTTTGAGATCCTTAGTTAAAAGGCATTATAACATATGATATCAGCACAAAAAACCTGTGTGTATGGGTATATCGATGTGTAGGTATAAACACATACCCAAATATGGGCCCAGTTAAATATATGAGTGTGCATGTATAGAAATGTGTATATATACTACTTATATTATGGATAAAGGCCCCCATGCGCGCACACTGCCTAAAAGCCTCATGTTGAGACTACATCCTTGTTTTCCTCTCCCTGACTTGCTTTTTATTCCTAGAAAACACTTTAGCTGTTCAAAATTTTATAAATTTTGAATTTTTATAATATTGGGGGGAGTTTTTCAATAATTGAAAAGATTTGTTGACATTTCAAAAAATGTCAGAATCATAAAATTTGATCATTAAAATTGGAAAAAATCTTGCAAAATGTCATACTTCTTTTTGACCAGTTCTAACAAAGACCATTTCTGTGTAGAGAGTGCCATATCTAAAGCAATGCAAACGGCTTTAATTTTTCATCATATATGGTACCAGTGAGAGATGGTATAGAAATGCCAGCCATGCATACATAACTTTATCTTAATTTCCTTTAAGGTGCACAACAAGATTTGTTGTCCTGAGAAATAAATACTGACCCCAGACAATGTTTACCTGTAACAATAAATTAAGATGGTCACCAGACTATGAAACCAATATATCTGTTTATACATATTTTTGAATGTTTTCATCAGAAAGAGCTGAAGATTTTCTGCATTATGGACATGAATTTCAAATATAGAACAGCTTTTTATATAAGCAAAAAACCCTAATGTACTAAAGGCAAGATGAAGAAAAAAATGTTTATTCACCTCTGATCCAGCTGGAAACTAAAATGTGCAAATGATAGCTGTTGGTTCACTGAAAGGAAATAAAACTTTTCACTTAACAGTTACAGCTAGTCAGGATACGTATATTTGTATATATGATCTGATAGATTAAACTTGCTCTAGGCTTCAATGTATTGACTTCAGAAGAGATGAACAATAGAAATTTACAACATCACAATTCCCTTTGTGCATAACAAAATTAAAAATGTGTTTTATTTACATAACACCTTTTCAGTCTGAAAAATCTTAAACCATTAACACGTGCTCCACAAAGAAGAGTCATTTTAACCACTGCAGACACGCTCCACCCACCCACCCAGCAGTTTAACAGTGCACCGCATCATTGCTCAGCAGGCAAATAGGGCTATTTGGATACGTGCCTTTAAAAAATGTTTGTTAATAATCCACAGAAATAAAAACAAATAGTTTAGTATGGATAGGAAAATGAATCTTGAAATTATCCAGCTAAATCCTATTATCTTTAACCACCTCACCAAATGTGTTTGGACAGCCAGGAGAACGTTGGACTGTGTTTTCCAAATGCTCTATAAATCTCTTCACGAGCCTACTGCTGTTGCTATAACACTGAGCAGTCATCACAGCCCCCATAAGGCAGCGGAAGTATGTGAGAGTGAGAGAGTGTTTGGATAACTATTCCAGTTGCCCTAATTTGCCACCGTTTGGACTGTTCTCTTAGTTTTTGAGTGCCACCCTCTCTGGCCTTTCCCTCTAGACTCCTGTTCCTTGGTGACTCATATGCTGTTCCTTCTGTAATGTTTTCTCCGGGTGCTGTCATCTTTAGCTATATTTTTGTAAATGGTTGATTTAGGAAAAACACGACTGGCCCCCCGATGATGCCCTTTGTAATAAAGGCTCTCAAAGGAGATTTAGTTAGACTCATTTAAATTGTGCCCAGGGTTTTGGATGGGCACAAAGAACAAAATATTCATGTAAAAATCCATAAAATATACAACCTGGAAAATGTCCCAAACTAAAAACCCTCCCCAGATCCTTCAGGCAGAGCCTTTCCCACTACACTCTCCCCACCATTTCCCCTCACCAAAAGCCTGAGAGAACTGAGAAGCTTTACCGAATGAATTGGAGGTTGTGAAGAGTCTGACCCAAAGCCCACTGAAGTCAATGGAAGAGTCCCATTGATATCAATGGGCTTTGGATCAGACTGTAAATCTGGGCTGAGGTGGACCAAATAGCGGGTAGGGGAGAGGGAGAACGGGAATTTCATTCCATGGCTAAATACCCTTCGGTCTCTGTGGTTAGATTGTTTGGGGCTCTTTGAGTTGAAAGCAAAACCTTGTTCTTCCCTGGAAATCAATTGGAAGTAATTGTAAATCATAGGGCATAGGTGTAACATGCTCCTTACAGGAAATACTGCTCAGTAAGTAGATCCCATTCTACACTAATTTCTCCAATAGCTCCAATTTCTGCATAGTTTTAAGGTACAGCCCCACACAGAGCGCTAATCCAGCCTTGAGGTGAGGTGAGGTGAGGTTCCTACATCTGTTAGTAGGGTTGCCAGCTGTCTGGTTTTCGACTGGAACACCTGGTCGAAAATGGATCCTGGTGGCTCTGACCGGACCCTTAAAAGTCTGTTGGCGCAGAGGGGCTAAGGCAGACTGCCTGCCTGCCCTGGCTCTGTGTGGCTCCCAGAAGCGGCTGGCATGTCCCTCTGGCTCTTAGGCGGAGGTGCAGCCATGGGGGCTCTGTGCACTGCCCTCACCCCGAGTGCCGCCTCCCCAGCTCTCATTGGCTGGGAACCACAGCCAATGTTAGCTGAGGAGGTGGTGCCTGCAGATGTGGGCAGCACGCGTGCCTCTGCTTAGGAATTGGAGGGAAATGCTGGCCGCTTCTGGGAGCCGTCTGAGGTAAGTGCCACCTGGAGCCCCCTCTCGCACCCAAACTCCCTCCCAGAGCTCGCACCCCTGCCCACACTTAGAACCCCTTGGCCCAGCCTGGACCCCACTCCTCCATCCCAAACCCCAGATCCCCAGCTCAATACCAGAGCCCACAGTCACAACCCAGAGCCTGTATCCTCTCCCTCATCCTAACCCCCTTCCCCAACCCAGAGCCCCCTCTCACACTCTGAACCCCTCATTTCTTGCCCTACTCCAGAGCTTGCACCCCCAGCCAGAGCCCTCACCCCCCTGCTGCACCCCAACCCCTTGCCCCAGCCCTGTGAAAATAAGTGAGGGTGGGAGAGAGCAAATGACGGAGGGAAGGAGCAGGGTGGGGCCTCAGATAAGGGGTGGGGCAGGGGCGGGGCCTCAGAGAAGGGGCAACAGTGTTCAGTTTTCTGCAATCAGAAAGTTGGAAACCCTAGCTGATAGGGAAAGATACAACCTCCTAGTCAAGCACAAATGGGGAAAAAATAACAAAAACATTCTTGGCAACCACCTCTACCTTCATCTGTCTGAGTTCCCAAAGCCTTCCAGACCCTTGTGCCTCCAAGGTGTACCAACATGACTGTACCTTCTATCTGATGGATAGTCAGTATTCATCCTAATATGTTAACGCATCCTGAATGGTACATTCTAATGACACAACATCACAATCACACATCATGACAAATTGGGCCTACCTACACACGCCTGAATTGTTCTACGGACGTTTCATGAAAGGTAACTATCGAAATGTTGCATACAGTGGGTCTGATTCCAGGGATCACTGTGTCTCCTTTGTGCTGCTCGACTTGTAGCCATTAAAGATTCAATGGCAATATTTGGAAAAAGGAGGGGTGCTTTCTATATTCCCTTGCTAAAACAAATGACAAATGTAATTTAATTACATTCTTACCTAAATCCCCCTTGCAGTGCCAGCTGAATGCTGCAATTGGCCTTTCTGAAAGAGTGTTGTGTAGGGTTACTCTGTGTTATGAAACTATCCTTTGGTTCCATTGCAGAGGTGGGTAAATGACTCTGGTATTTGTAACATTTATAACGTATTTTGGGATTAAATTTAAACTATTATTATGTAAACCTATGACCATAAACTCCAGAGAGGAAAAAGTTCTTGAGTAACCCTATTGGTGAAGAGGTGAAAATGCTGCCATACAGAGTTTCATTTGCATAGATTACCTACCCACAATTCCTCTAGCGACACTTGGAGAATCACCATCACTATACATAAACTAGAATTTTGTGGGCTGTGGGCTCCCAGAGAGGCATTTAGAAATTATGGTGAAGTGCTCATTTCTAAGTAGCTAGGGTTGTGGGTGTCCCTGGGTTCCTTTGAAGGGGGAGGTTTTAATGTAGGAGTTAATGCAGGTTGAGGATTTTGTTATAAGAGATGGTACAGAGAAATCCGTAAGAAGAGACAATGCAGACTGACAACTTTGCTGTGAAAGGTGGAGTAGAAGATAGCCACAGAGCTGAGCATTGGGATCTGCTCTTAAAACTAGGTTCACTGGGTTTTTGGGAAGTAGCCCTGGTCATTGTGCCACATTGGATTACCAGGAAATTCACAGACATGGGTGGGCCAGCTTCTAGGGTTCTTAAACCGACTTCCTGATTGTCTGATGATTATATATAAATGTCCTGCTTCCCTTGTGGCTTTGTCTGAGCAATGTCATTGCCTCCTAGTTGCTATTCGAACCTGCTGCACCCAGCCTTGCTGTCTCACCTTGACCCCCACCAGCTGCTTGGCTGTACTTTCCCCTTGGGTTGGATTGCCTGGCAATCAGACCCCTTGTATGAACTCAATCACTGATTGGGGCTGCCCTTTGACCTGCTTGACTCCTAGGTATTACATTCAGTGGACTCTGGTGAGGTCCTGCTTATCCAGCACCCTAATAAAGCTACACCACTAAGCTGGGTTCAGTGGTGGTGCCTCCAGGCAAGCAACTCCCTTGTGATTGGACTGGAGATGGACACTTGGAGTACTGCTACTTGCTGATTCAAACTGTGAGTGGGATGACACAAGGTGTCTCTGGTGCTACGTGGTGTGCTATGCTGCCCAGCCCTGTTCTGTTGCTTCACACTAATAAACATGCCCAGGCTGTTTGCCTTTCACCATGTGTATCTTTTAGTCCTCTGTACTTTTACACACAGAACATAACATGGGTATCTTGTAGCAGAAGCTTTCCATGCAGCCTTCCTTCTCAGGACAGCTCACCTTCTGAGTCCCCCCCCCGAGTTCCCCTTGCTGTCTGTTCCTTCTACTGATATCCCCCAATTACATCATTAGCCCAATAATTACCACCCTGGTACTCATAATCCCCCAGCAGAAAGTGTTTAATTGCCTACCGCTGAGGCTTCAGCCTTCTTCATGGTGCAGCAACCTCAGTGATCAGGGTGCTGCCGCTAACACTCTGTCATTTGGGGATTGATGGATAGGTGAGGTGGTCAAGGCCTATTACTTGTGGGATGTTCTCCCTGGTAGCTGAGAAGGCAGTTAGATGGACTGTGGCTGAAATTAGTGGAAGGGGAGGTATTTTACTCTCTATTTGTATGTATATTCTGTTGCTGTGTTGTCCCAAGTTTCTGACACCATTCCCTGTCCCCTAATAATGATTTATGTGTTTGTATACAGCTGGAATGCTTGCAAGCAGGAAAGTAAGGACACCCAAGAGGGTGTGGTTAATGTTCCTAGGTTTCTGGGTGGAGGCTTGAGTTTAGTTATTTGTCAAGAGGGACCCTAGATATTTTGAACCTGGCCCTTTTTGCTGCCATTAACCACCTGGCAGAAGGATTACAGTAATTGCAGCTGGCTAATTTCCTAGGTTTTAGCAGCTTCTGCTAGGAGTGGTGTGCTGATGCAGAAGTTTTTATGGTTGCTAGGAGATGCTGTAGGTTGGGACTTGCCTCTCCTCCTGCCCCACCTTACCCTCCTCTCAGTTCCCAACCTGACCAGTTGCTTGAGGAGATGAGAATGGGGTCAAGGGAGGAAGTGGCCTGGAGCCAGCACTGATGGCAATGTAAGATGGGGGGTGATCATGAGGTGAATGGTCTGATGGGTGGGACATTGTTATGAGAGTGCTCTGGGTCTCTACAGTAGACTTTCGATTAGCTGAATAGCACAGGATATGTGGGTTTTTTTTGAACAACTGAGATGGCAGGAGCCATTCAGCAATGAGGTGGCCTCCCTGGCAGCTGGGGGGCTCATCCTCTTCTTCCTCACAGTCCTGACTGGAAAAAGCGACAGAGTCCTGTGGCACCTTATAGACTAACAGACGTATTGGAGCATGAGCTTTCGTGGGTGATTACCCACTTCGTCAGATGAATGACATCCTGACTGGGGATCTCTGCTCTGCCCCGCTCGCCCCCCAACAGCAGGGCTGCAGAGGGATGCAGCCTGTGCTGCTGCTCCAGGCACAAGGTGTGGGAGAGAGATTGTGATCCTGGAGGGGCAGAGTAGAGATCTCTTGCCAAGATGGCAGCCTTCCCTGCACCTTGTGCTTCCAGGGATTGGGCATCACCAGGCCTGCAGCAGCACAGGGAGAGCTCTGCTGTCACAGACCCACTCACTCGGTTCCATGACAGTGGGGCTAAGGATGACGTCCTGTGCTGCGCAGGAGGCATTCAGCAGCAGGGGGCTCATCTTCCTCTTTCTCACAGTCCTAGCTCTGCTCCAGTATCCAAACCTCTGCAATATCGAAATCCCTTTCTTGTCCCCCAGCATGAGCTATATGCCCCCTGCAGCATGGATCTCATGCTGGGGCAGAGCAGAAGGAAGGCATTCAGATAATGCGGAGGTTCCTATAAAAGGGTTTCGGATACATAGGAGTATGCCGTACATATTAGTTGATAAGGTGCCAGTCGAAGGTGCTCAAGAACATGGAGTATAGTTCTTGGGTTTTGTAGGCACAATCAAACTTCTTGTTGTGCACTGCAAATGGCTCTCTCTCTGCAGTTCTTTGCATCAGCTCGTAACAGATGTGTTCCAGCATTATAGTGGTGGGAGCGATGAGAGCAGTAGTCGGGGGCTTGCTTCTTTCATGGGACAAAGAGACAGGCAGAGAGCAAGCAGTGCAAGAATTAACACTGTCCTTACTGAAGATTTAGAATACTTCTTTAATAATTCAATGCCCTTGTAATAAATACCACTGAATTCTACAGCAACCGCCCCAGACCTGCTGCACCGGTAGTGTAAGTAGGAGTCTTTGGCCCTTTTCTATCGAGTATTGTTGTACTTTTAGGGCGCATCATAGCATGGACAAGTTAATGCTGTAGACTAAACTGCTAGAGAAGTTGAAGATGCTGGTTTCATTCAGTGAAACTGCAATGCTAATTTTTATCTCCATCCAAAAATAAATTGCCAAAAGGTGAAAAAGACAAAAGCAATTTGTGGAGGAAATGGAAAATATTGTCATGCTTTGAACAAGGAAATATAAACAGGTACTGTTAAAAGGGGGGGGGAAATGAAAATGATTTGACCTTGGCCTTTTAAGATGAGACTCATGCATATAATTGCTTTGTGGGTTGAAGTCTTCTATGTAATGACAGGCCTTTTGTCTTTATTCAGCCGTTTTCTTATACAGATTGGAAATGAGCAACAGGGAAGAAATATGGTATTTTCTTACATGATGCAACAAGATGTTATTCTTCCTGGCCACATGTAAAATACATTTATGGCAAAAACATGCCAGAAACGCCTGAGGAAAACATTAGCCTTAGCAGAACCCTGGTGTATATATATTCTTTTCAACACTGAATAATGGAATTGAAAGCCATTTTTCTTAAAACAGAACCAGGATGAATGGCTGCATTTCACTGGAGAGCAAGATCAAAGTTACACATGTTTCATCTGGTACATCAGGAAAAAATTATTAAGAAGTAGAATTTCACATGCACACAAATATATAATGTACCTGACACTGGGAGCCTATAGAGAGAGAAGTTGATTGTTTATTAGGTTATTATTATTGATTATCTGCATTACCTGCAGCAACTGGACACGCTTCACATGGTTTGGACTGAGTGCACTTAATGTTCCACAAATAAAGGGAAAAAATCATTACTCTCTGCAGCATTGTCACTAAAAGAACACAGAGTTAAAGAAAACCAAAGCCTTAGACTAGGGGTCTGATCCAAAGCTCACTGAAGTATATGGCAAGACTCCCATTGACTTCACTAGGCTTTAGATTTAACTCAAAAAGCCCAGGAAAACAGCACTCACAGTTAGTTCAAAGACTGGATAAGAGAGAGAGAGGCATCTCATTAGGAATGAGCTTTAAAATTTGGACAGGTTCAGGCTTAGATGCATCTCCTGCAGGAATTAATTCCAGCTGGAAGGGTCCATTAAAGGCCTGCAATATTCAAGATGAGAGGTGATGAAGTGACAAGAGGGCCAAGGTTTAGGTCTGTTACACCAGTGTAAATCCTGAGGTAACTCCATTGACTTCAGGGCAGTTATTCCAGACTTATGATGGTGTAACTGCGAGCACAATATTGCTCTCGTCTGCACCTTTTAATAGAGGTACAGGTAAAAATGAAATACACTAGAAGAGCGAGATTAAAACAACCCTTCCCAGCCCACTGATATACACATGCCTCATTACCATAATGCAATCCAAAGCCTCCATGTTGGTTAAAATTTCATCATTCACACTCTGGGAATTCTCATTTCCTCTGGACATGCTGACAAAGCTCATTGTTTATTGCTCACAGCATGTCATAACTGCTGGTTTTGCTTTAGATTGCAGTATGTTTGAAAAGCCACATGCCTTTTCTGAAGCCAGCTTGCAGTTGTACAGTCCCCCAGTGCCTCACTTGGCTGGTGTTCTCTCGGTCATTCAGGACACGGGATCCTGTCTCAGATGAGCTAGAACAGAACTACCTTCAAAGCAGTTCAGGATGTCAGATTGAAACTGACCAAACAAAACTAGATTTTCATACAAATTCTTGCTGGCAGCTGCATGTATAGCTTTTCCAGAAAAGCCACAGACTAAGGAGGGGGAAAGATGGATGGAGCTTTTTCTGCCTCATTGTTGCTCCCCTCCAAACCCCCACAAGAGGCTACTTCAAAGACCCTTCATAAACTGAGCCACGGAGAGGTGATTTGGAGATATGCTCTTCATGTTTTCAGTGTACCATTTTCCTGACCCATCAGTGCTCCCCACAGACATCCTGTGCGGATTATTCCTTCTCCTAGCAAGAATGCTATTCAGAGACGGGTTATACCCGGTGGAGTCTGCTGCACCCATGCTGGTGACAAGTCGGCAAGGGTCTAGAACTTGGTCTTTGGGACTGAGGACAGGAGAGGAAGGGAGCAGAAATTAAACTGATGTGCTGCAGCGACAAAAAAGGAAAGAGAGGGCCATATAGATCATTTTGCCAGTAATAATCTAGTTATTGTTAAAGCCCCCCCCCCACTCCACACCAATTTGCAGGGGCACAATGCAGACACTGAGGGCTAAACGGTGCACATCAGCAAATTGATAGCAATCTGCATGCATAATTGCGTATGAGGAGATAAGTGAGCTTCCAGAGCTGGGACTTGAGACCAAGGACTTACTTTGTGACCACAGGCCAATCAGCTAGGTCTTTCACTGGACTCCATTTTTTTTCAGTGTCCAGCTTGAGATAACAAGGACCTGATTTTCAGAGGTGCTGAGTACCTGCAGCTATTACTGAAGCCCTCTCAGCTCCTTTGGCAGGTAAGTAAGTTAAAAAATTAATAATAATGTTATACCTTACCTGATTATAGTATTTTCTATCCAGGGAACATCTTGAGCTGCAGGTTGTTAGCACCGCTGAATATCAGACCCTTGGTGTCTCAAGCTGGGTATCCAAAATTAATGGATCCTTTTGAAAATGTAGGCTTTAAGCTCTCTGTGGCTCAGCTTACCCATCCATATATGGGGATAATACTTATCTTGCTGTGATGTTGTGACATTTAAATCATTTGTGCTTGTTAAACACTTTGAGATCCTTGGCTAGAACGTGGCAATAGAAAAGTAATAATGATTTTCATATCTGCCAAGACCTGTATTTCCCCTTACTGCTAATCTCATTAACACCTAAACCTAGTTCCTTAAGGCTAGGAAGGGATGCAGAATGTTTTCTGTTATCAAATTCAGATTTGGATCCAAATTTCCCCAAAGTTTTGGATGATTTGGATCTGAGGTTTTGGCTCATCTCTAGTTATCACCTGTTACACAGAAAACACTGAACCCTGAACTTGGGTCTCCACAGATAAAAGCCCTTTAAGTTCACCCTGAACCATAAGTGTGGGAACAAGGGATGCGGGGGGTGCTGCTGCATTCCCTGGCTTGAAGTGGTTTCCATTATATACAGAGTTTACAGTTTGGTTCAATGGCTCTCAGCACCCCCACTATAAAAATTGTTCCAGCGCCCCTGCCCTGAACAAAGTTGTTCTGCACGTAGTAGGTATGATAGGTGAGAACGCTTGAGAGAGCGGTTATCCTGATGCAAAGGATAGGAAGTCAGTTGAAGGCGAACGGTGAAACTCTCTGTCTTCATAGAAATAACAATGGACGCACAGAGTGAGACAGAGAAAGAGCTCACTAACTGACCTTCTAAATCTAGCTATAAATCAGGGCCTACTGCTGCCCTATCTATTTAGTAGCACGTTGCTAGGACTGAACAAAATATTGTCAGCAAATCTGATAAAAAGGCACTGAAGATCTCACTATACCCAGTAGTAATGCTCACTAGCTGTGTCACTCTGTGGTGTAGTGAGGCTTCCAACGTTAACTCCTTAAGTGCCTACCAGCACAGGATGGCTCAGAGGACTGGATATGGGCTGCACAGACTTCCATCTCTAGGATGCTGGTCTTAATCCAGTCCAGGTGTGTAGTAACCAGACAGGTGTTGGATGGCTTTTTGGAATGAGCTAGTGGTCTCATACCTGTTCTTAATGAACAGAAGTTTCCTGATAGTAACCACCTGTATGATTGGCATTAATTCAGCAGTGAAGTTCCAATGTGGTTGTGAACTGGTTATATTCTACTGGTCATCCTTGCTTCAATCACCTTTTCCTAGGTCAAGTATCAGAGGGGTAGCCGTGTTAGTCTGGATCTGTAAAAGCAACAAAGAATCCTGTGGCACCTTATAGACTAACAGACGTTCTGCAGCATGAGCTTTCGTGGGTGAATACCCACTTCTTCAGATGCAAGCAGCTTGCATCTGAAGAAGTGGGTATTCACCCACGAAAGCTCATGCTGCAGAACGTCTGTTAGTCTATAAGGTGCCACAGGATTCTTTGTTGCTTTTCCTAGGTCCTTATTTTACCTCATTTTACTGCCTTTGCATGCCATGACTTTATGTTTCCTGTCTTTCTCTTTCCTCTAGTAGCTTGTTATCTGATGCATCACACTGCGTCTGCCCAGGTGACTAAACAAGATATCTTTTTTATTTTTATTATTATTGCATGATTGCTTTGTTCTTTGTTATTGCTTTGTCTTTCCTATTAGTATACTCTCTGGAAACTTGGATAGGACACCTTTACCTGCATCATGCAAAGGTAATAAAACCCTGGGAAACCAAAGTTCTTTTTTCTCCATCACAAACCACCTCTTCCCAACTCAAAATTGCTCTGATTTGTTTCTGGCCCTTTGGCTAACTTGCTACCCAACATGCCTGTTTTCCTGTGTCCTGCACATTTGGGAAGCAGCATGGCCTAATGGTTAGAGGGGTCTAGCACCATGGATTCTGTTCCCTGTTCCGCTATTGACTCACTGTATAATCTTGGGAAAGTCTCTTAAACCCTCCATGCCTCAGATCTCCCCATCTGTCAAATGATGATATAACATTTTCCCACCTTTTTAAGTGTTTTTAAATCCCTGGGCCAAATTCACTATGAAAGTGCAAAGTATAATTATTTTCATGGGTGTAACTTTGAGAAACAGTTTCTGCAATAAGAGCTCTATTGTCCCTTCTCTGTTTATTGTTATGGTGCCATATCCTCAAGGGATAATAATAATTCAGTTGCAATTTCTCACTACACCCACAGGCCTTTACCTAGGTCATAGAGCTTGGGTAATAACAATCCAATCACCTATACTTCTATCCAGGGCTCTCCAGTTCTTGAACTTCCTGAACTTACTGTTTCTGTGGCTGCTTTCTTTTGCTAATGTTTTTGTGTCTTAGTTTCATATCTGTTTTCAGGTCCTTTGGCAAGATCCAGTCTCTGTGATCGGTAAGCTTCATTATATGAATTTCTGGAAGCACCTGATCTGCGATATCAGTAACTGTTTCACTTGTAAAGACAGATGCACAACAGTATCTATTGACTCAGCTGTTTGCTTATCTTTCTGAAATTCAGGCTGTAATAATCAAAGAGGATGTTTGTGACTTTTGATCCCCAGGCTATCTCAGGGTAATATCCAGCCATATCTCTCAGGCTAAGGAAGGTAGAGCTCTATTGGTAGCTAGATAACGATCTACATTCTGCAGAAGATAGCACTTTCCCTTCTGCACCATTTCTGAAGAAATAACCCATTCTGGTACTGGTCAATATCTTGACCTCTTAATGTTACACTGCTGCCATGTTTCATGCCAAAAGTGGCTGCATTTGAGTGATGAGTGAATTCACTCCTGTGACAGAGTGCCGGATTCTGATCTCATTTACAGTGGTGTCAGCCTGGAATGATTCCCATTAACTTCAATGGTGTCACTTCAAATCAGAATTTGGCCCATCATCTTTAAAGCTCTTTGGGATCCTGAGCAATGAAATGGAAAGTGACTGTTTCATTATAATGGATCCATTTATTCTGTAACAAAACAAACTCTCTTCTCACACTTTTTTGTTCTCATTCTCACAGCCAATTATTTAGAGGGGAAATGATGAATCACAGAAATGGTTTTATACTTTTCCTATATGACCACCAGTAATTTTCTAATGGCATAATCTAATAGCGAATATTCCCCTAAAAGGGCTCTTGGAAGCCCCATAATAGGACATGTGAGACTCAAACTTAAAAACTAAACACATTGCCTCAAAACTTGCATCTGCAAATTGTTGTATGTCCTGACCCCTTGCATTTGCACATTCTATCATGGGCATGCCTTTTGTAAGGAATAGTTAGAAGTCTAATTGCTGTGCATTTGTGTGTGCAAGTTTGAAGCCCTTTTCTAATTTTGCCTTTCAAACCCAACTGGACAAAACATTAAAAATATGTATATACTGGAGGAGCAATCCTTCATTGCCTGGGAGATGTGTGGAGGACTTAATAGGTCTTTTCCACTTCAGAGTTCTATGATTCATGACAAATGGAATTTCTTAGTATTTGAAACAGGAGAGGGACAGATTTTAAATGATCAGAAAGGGCTGCAGTGTAAAACCTTTGTACTATTTTTAAAAAAATGCAGTGCAGGATTTTATTGCCCTTGCTGAGAGTCTAATAGCAACCAATTAAATAAACATTCCTGAATTAAGCCATATTCTCTTAACAATAGAGGGGTGTGTGTGTGTGTGTGTGTGTTGGCGGGGGGGAGTTAAATAAATGTTCAGTTATTTTATTGTACTGCCTCTCACATGTATACCTGCAGATGCCTTTCTAATCTGATAGCAGAAGCACTAGACTCATATTGCTCTCAGACTCTGGTGTATTCATTATCCCACCTGTTCCAGTCACTGGATCTGTTGTACAACAAACAGTGGATTTTATTGTTTGTTCCTATGCATAGTCTAGTGAACAACAATCTTATAATGTCTCCAGAGATATGCACCTTCCTTATTGGCACCAGAAAGATTATACCAGATTACATTAGTGCAGGCTTCTAGCACAGTAAGGGTGATCATGGCCTTCCCTGTTTTGAATCAGTGATGGCTCTTTACTCACTGCTGTGCTGATGCCTTTGAGTCAGTTTTGATGTCTCCAAACTGGTTAAATAAATTTTGGATATTTATGTTATAGATAGTTAGGCTGGAAGAACACAATTTGATAACTCAGTTTGCATATCCTGGAAGATTAGTTAATACTTTTGTTTTGAAATGTATAACATAAGGAGGGTAGAGAATATTACTGCTTTGTATTGTGGACATCATGGAAAAGGTGCGTTTTCAGGAGTAATTTAAAAAGGTGAGGGGAGTGGCTTCACATACAGGGGACAGTGTAAAACAGGCACAGAGATGCCTTTAGGGGAAATGGGTCACAGGCACACCTTTACATCTTTGATTTCTTGACAAAACCAGAGGTGGGGATAGTGGGTAGTGACCAAGGGTCGGGGGGAAAGACTAGTTTGGAGGAAATGGTGCAGGGGCAGAATTATGTGAGACCTCGAAGGTGAAAACAAGGAGTGAAATTCTGGTTCTGCAGAAATCAGTATCAAAACTCCTGTTACTTCAGTAGGGCAATGATTTCTCCCAAGATTTAATTTAACATAATGGAGAAAGGGGAGGCAGTGGAAATCTTCAGCAAGGGGGCAACATGTTAATTCACCCTGGCTACCAACTTTACATTGCAACTAGAACGGTCCTCTGTCTGAGGCTCTCAGGTTTCACCCCTATGATGAACTATAATGCTGTGCCACCTAAACACACAATAGTTATAGTGTAAAAACTCTCCTTCCCTGGGCTACTAAGGGCATCATTCTCATATTCTTTCTGTGCTATTTGTTTTTTCTCATGTGTGGATGGTGAAGCTACAGAAGTCAATTTCATTTTTTATTTGTGGCCTGTTTCACTTATGATTTCTCATGGGCTAGCACAATTTGTAATTCAGGATCATTTATTAATCCCTCCCAAATAAGTTTTCATAGAATATATTTTTCAATGCATAGTAAACACACTCTCCCCACCATGCTCTATTTATGTGTTTATTAAAAATTAAATCTAGATTCAGGACATTAATTTTTTAACCTTTGAACAGGTCTAAAACTTCCTTTCAGCTCCAAACAGCTTTACATTTGTGGGGTGAAGCCAGTACTTTAACATTATTGTAACAAAGCCATTTGAATTATACATGCATTTCCAGTCAGTTGGATCCTTCCTTTTTGCTGAATACCAAAAATTCTTTTCTTGCCCTCGCTGTTGTCTTTGGCTGTAGAAATTGTACTTTCCATTTTCACAGAAACCGTAAGGGCATTACAAATGCATGTATAATTTCTGAGTAGATATTTTGGTTTCTTATGCAACAGCTGCACTAATTCATATTATTGGAAGCTAATAGTTTTTAAATTATTTAGAATTAGCACCGGGTACATTTACAAGTCATCTAGGTGCTTACCTACATACCCTGCTTTCTCAATTGGATATGACCTTCTACTTCATTTTCTGTAACAAAGTGCTACTGTAAATTGTTAAAAATCTGCCCTGTTCTACCTCAGAGGTGGCATTTCAATGTGGTGGATAAAGTAATACCTATACAAACAGTATGAAATTTCTCGGGGATCCTAAGGATGAGAGACAGCAGGAAGTTATTTTAAACCTTCCTGGACAAATTGTTTTCCTCTCAATTATAGACAAAAATCCTGATTTCAGTAGGAGTTTGCCAAGTCAGGACCTTTGGAATTGGCCCTCTAATAAGACATTTATAATACTTTACATTTTCAGACTATATTAT
This sequence comes from Mauremys reevesii, assembly GCF_016161935.1. Lineage (NCBI taxonomy): Eukaryota > Metazoa > Chordata > Testudines > Geoemydidae > Mauremys > Mauremys reevesii. Next base: position 56,931,000 of record NC_052625.1, on the reverse strand, counting down.
GAACATCAGCTAACCCTGACACCACTCCTATCAGGTACTTAAATGGTTGTGTTCCCATTTCACAGATTAGAAAATGGAGACACACAATCGTTCAGTTATTTGGCCAAGGATACACAATGGGTAAGTGGCAGAGCATGGGTTAGCACGTGAGAAATCCTGACTCTTAGCCTTGTGTTCAGAGGCCACAATTGTTAAGATGTTACAGCCATGATCATAAGGCAACAAAGTAACTTGGCAAGCACTTTCTAAGAGACTTACTAACCCATGGGAGCAGGGATCTGTTTTGTTCCACAGGCTTGATCCTGAGAGGGGCTAAGCACTTTCACCCAGGGTCACTCCAAATGAGGCCCATGATGATCTGTGACCTTCCCTGTCTAACAAATACCAAAAATAATACTTAGATATGGATTAGAAATGTCCCAACTCCCCGTCCCTTACACACAAAGTGAATATAATGTTTAGGTAATGAATTTCTTACACTGTTTAATGTTCCTGACTTTTTATAGGCAGCATTTATCTGCCATAGGTACATATTTGAACCTGCCCAGGAGGCCTATAATTAGTCACCTGTGTAATCAATGGTTGACACTTGCATTGTAATCAAAGTGTATGTGCCTTTGAAATCATTCTGTATATATCACTTCTTTCCTTAGCTATTTCGCTCTACCACTTCTAATACTACAGTTTGTCATCCTCTCGCTCTTATTTACACAATAAATAGACATCCATTTAACTCGGCAATAAACAGACACTGAAGGGACAATAAGATCTTACGGTGTCCAGGCTCTTGGGTGGTATTCCTACCTCTGCCACTATCCTACTGTGACTCTGATTCTAAGCAGTGAGGCACTGAGCATGTGTTGATTGATGCTGAGTACCCACAACTCTCTGTGATTTGAGAGGGAGATGAGGGCACTCAGGGCCTTGCAAAATCAGGCCCTATGTGTCTTAGGAAAAGTCACTTATGTGGGAATTTTCAGAAGTTTGTGTGTGCATAAGTGGCCTGCTGAGTGCTCCAGCTGAGGCTCAGAGCTCATGTTTAGGCACTTAGGATTTTCAGAACAACTTGTTAGTCATGCCCCAGTCTCTTGAGAAATATGGGGACTGAGTGCTCCCAGAGGGCATGTCTGGAGCATGGTTAAGGGGCAGGCCACTCAATCAGAATTTTCAAAACTGCTAAGAGGTTTGTGCTCCATGTGCTCTGCCAGATGCTGCTGATCTAGTAAACCAGCCTTGACTGACACACAACCAAACACTGTTGCTTGGCAGAGAGGTCTTGAAGAAGGATTTAGAAGAGTTGGGTAGTGGCATTACAATTTAGAAGGGTTGTGTGAGAAGCTGAAGAGGCAGGCATTGTTTCCAGAGTGGAGGAGCGAACATGAAAAGAGAGAAGACAGGCAGGGAAGAAAGAGTTGTGGTTGTGTAGGGGAGAACGTTTTATCCGCTCCGAAAGCATTCCGAGACTTCAAATGGGGATTTTGTCAGTAAAAAGTGCAGCGTTCCTATCCAAAATGAGTAGAGATGGAATTCCAACCATTCCCTTTTTTTGGCTAGAATGTCAGTTACTAATAAACAATACTAATATTAACTTCCCCATTGTCATCTGTAGATCTCAGAATGCTTTACAAAGGAAGGGATGTAGCAATATCCCAGTTTTACAGATGAGGAAGCTGAGGCCCAAAGAAGTGATGTAACTTGCCCACACTTTCTCAGCAAACTAGATCAAGTTGCTTGGATTTTACTAGATTTATTAATTTTGTAACATAAATATGTGTGGGTGGAAGGAATAAATGAAGGTTAATTAAGTCACAGGACAAAGAAAGGCACTAATGGTCCGTACATTAGAATCTGAAAGTATTGCCAGTTTCAGGGAAAGTTAAGAATAACCATCTCCAGTACTATGTTTTAAAATACTACTGGCAGTGGAAATCATTATATGATGATTTTTATATTTCTTTTGTACTTGACAGACTGTTTTATGGCAGAATCCATGCCTAATAGTAGCAGGCTTTCTCCCCCCGCCCATACAGCACTATGGGGTTTGATTAATCATTGTCCCCGTCCATTTTAGCTGAGAACTAATTTAAAGAAAGTGTGGGGAGGAGGGAGGATTATTAATTCCCAAAACTTTTTTTTACATTAGCAGGCTCATGGAAACCAGACTGGTTCCATTTTCTTTTCAGCCTTAAACCAAAGCCCATAAAAGTTTGAGGATCCCAGTGAAAAACTATAGAAACATATTTGTTTTTAATGGGATAATGATAAAAATCAAGTGATTCCCATAGTGAAGAAAACTGTTTCCAGATGAGGTGGAAAATATGGAATGTAACTTATTTGGGAGGGAGGAAAAGAGGGAGGGTCGTGGAGGGAAGGTAGAGACAAGGACTGTGAGGCTTTAAAAAAGGGACATACTCACTTTTCAAGGACACATGAGTACCTATGTGATTCATCTCCTTGTATTGCCAAAATAGGGAAAGAACAAGTTAAAGAATATTTAGATAAGATAGATGTATTCAAGTCAGCAGCGCCTGATTTAAATGCATCCTAGGGTACTTCAGAAACTAGCTGAAGCAATCTCAGAACTATTAGCAACTGTCTTCAAGAACTCATGGAGACTGGGTGAGGTCCCCGAGGACTGGAGAAGGGCAAACAGTACCTAGCTTTAAAAAGGGGAACAAGGAGGACCTGGGGTATTATAGACCAGTCAGCCTAACTTTGATACCTGGAAAGATTCTGATACAAATTATAAAACAATCTATTTGTAAGCACTTAGAAGATAATCGGGTTATAAGGAATAGCTGGAATGGAGCTGTTGAACAAATCATGCCAAACCAATCTAATTTTCTTGTTTGATAGAGCTACTGGTCTGGTGGATGAGGGCAGTGGGGTGGGAGGGAGGGAGCAGTAGATGTGATCTATAGAATAACAGAAATGTAGGGCTGGAAGAGACCTGGAAAGGTCAAGTCCAGTCCCCTGCACCAAGTAAACCTAGACCATTCCTGACAGGTGTTTTGGAGGCTTTTAAATAAAAGGTTGGAGAATGATGGGGATTCCACAACTTCCCTTGGAAGCCTGTTCCAGAGCTTAACTACCTTTCTAGTTAGAAAGTTTTTCCTAGTATCTTGATTTTTAGTAAGGCTTTTTAAAACCATTTTCTTACTGTTATTTATAGAATCACCACTGAAGCATAAATCTGAACTGTAGTTCCTAATGAGATCTAGATCATACCCCACCACGGAAATACCTGCATCATCATCATCACTCCCATAACCACATTGGTCTGCATAGGGATCAGAAAACTCTGCAAAATTCCTTTACAGAATTTCCTCTAAATGCTTCTGGTGGGGAAAGAAGGGTGGTACCCCCCCCAAAAAAAGGTAATATTTAGCCTACCAATCTTATGGATCCCCTGAGATTTGCACAAGTCTGTTAGGGGTACAGAGTCCTATTTACAGAGATGGAGCTCAGTGTGTGTTCTAGGCTTTCTATGGTTATGTCCCTGCTTCTTAGCAGTATGGCTCCTATCCTCATGCGAATTTGTTGTTGGAAGGTTGTACATGCAGGGTGGGCTCCACACATTGGCCCAAATCCTGCCTCAGGACCATACAATCATAGAAATGTAGGGCTGGAAGGGAGCTTGAGAAGTCATCAAGTCCAGCCCCCTGTGCTAAGGCAGGACCAAGTAAACCTAGAACATCTTTTAAAGGTGTTTGTCCAACCAGTTCTTAAAAGCCTTCAATGATAGGGATTCCACAACCTCCCTTAGAAGCCTATTTGGAGCTTAACTATCCTTATAGTTAGAAAGCTTTTAATATCTAACCTAAATTTCCTTTGCTGCAGATTAAGCCTATTACTTCTTGTCATATCTTGGTGGACACAGTGAACAAGTGATCACCATCCTCTTTATAACAGCCCTTAACATAACTGAATACTGTTATCAGGTTCCCCCTCAGTTGACTTTTCGCAAGACTAAATGTGTCCAGGTTTTTTAACCTTTCCTCATAGGTCAGGTTTTCAAAAGATGTTATCATTTTTGTTGCTCTACTTTGGACTCTCTCCAGTTTATCCACATCTTTCCTAATGTATAGAGCCCAAAACTGGACATAGTATTGCTGCTGAGACCTCACCAGTACCAAACAGAATATGACAATTACTTTCTTTGTCTTACTTATGACACTTCTGTTATTATAGTACACCCCAGAATGATATTAGCCTTTTTCACAGCTGCATCATGTTGTTGACTCAGGCTCAGTTTGTGATCCAATATAACCCCCAGATCGTTTTTAAGCAGTACTACCACTTGGCCGATTATTCACCATTTTGTAGCATGTATTTCGTTTTCCTTCCTAAGTGAAGTACTTTGCACTTGTCTTTATTTAATTTCATCTAGTTGATTTCAGACAAATTCTCTAATTTATGAAGGTCAGTTTGAATTCTAATCCTGTCCTCCAAAGTGCTTGCAACCAGCTTGTTGTCATCTGCAAAGTTTTTATAAGAATACTTTCACTCCATTATCCAAGTCATTAATGAAAATAGTGAATAGTGCCAGACCCAGGACTATTCCACTCCATATGTCACCCCAATGTGATAGCGAACCATTGATAACTGTTCCTTGAGTATGGTCTTTCAACCAGTTGTGCTTGTGCATCCACCTTAAAGTAACTTAATCTAGACCACATTTCCCTAGTTTGCTTATGAGAATGTCATGTGGGACAGTGTTTATAAGCCTTTTAAAAATAAATATCTCATGTCTGTTGCTTCCCTTTTACCCACTAGGCCAGTAACATGGTGAAAGAAGAAATTATGTTGGTTTGGTATCAGGTGTTCTTTACAAATCCATGCTGGCTCTGCCTTATAACCGTACTAACCTCAGGTGCTTACAAATGGATTGTTTAATAATTCATCCCAGTATCTTTCCACATATTGAAGTTTTTGACTGGTCTATAATTATCCAGCACTTCTTTGTTCCCCCTTTTAAAAGATAGGTACTATGTCTGCCCTTCTCCAGCCCTCTGGGATCACACCCATATTCTCGACGATAATTGCTCATGGTTCTGCAATTGTTTCAGCTAGTTCTTAAGTACCCTGGGATGAATTTAGTCAGACCTGAATATACTGCTGACTTGAATATACAGTCGAACCTTAGAATTACGAACTGACCGCTCAACTACACACCTCATTTGGAACTGGAATTATGTAATCAGGCAGCAGCAGCAGAGAGAGAGAGACACACACAAAATGACAGTACAGTACTGTGTTAAAAGCAAAGTACTAAAAAAGGGGAGGAAGCAGTATTTTTCTTCTGCATAATAAAGTTTCAAAGCTATATTAAGTCATACTCAGCTGTAAACTTTTGAAAGAACTATAATGTTTTGTTCAGAGTTACGAACAACCTCCCGCTCGCAGCTCGCTCCTTTCTGTCCCCTCCCCACAAACCCCCCTGCCTACGCCTCTCCACCCCCTCCCTTAAGGCCCCCCCGTCTGCCACTTGTGCTTCTACACCCTCTCTGCCTCATTCCCCTGAAGCCCCCTCTGCCCCTCTCCATCCCCTGCCTCCCCCACCTCCCGCATCCCCTCCGCCCCCCAGCTTGTGCCTCTCCGCCCTCTCCCCTGGAGAGATGTGAGTGAACGGCAGGATAGGGGTGAGGGGCTTGGGGGAAGAGGCAGAGAGGGAGCGGGGCCTCGGGGTGGAGCATGGGCAAGGCCACGGTCTGGGTGCTGGTGGCTCCCCACCTTCTTGGGAGCTTCCGGCAGCAGCGCTCCAAAAGTGGCGGAGGTGTGCTGCATCCGCCATTTCTTGCCCCATTTGGGGAGGTTTAGCTGCCCTAAGTCTCTTATACCCACTGCCCGTGCTTCCAGAGGTAACCCAGACAGAATCTGTGGGTTGGATCTCAATAAGGTTTGCTATAATTTTACAGAAGTCAGTAAGATTGAGACTAGTGAGGGAGAGAACAACACACACACACACCCATAAAGGAGGAACCACAGACTGGAGGCCAAATATTTTCAGGAGGTGCACTGCATTATTGTGCCAAAGACGTGTGTGAGCCTAATGGCTACGCTAATTGTCAAGTTTTCTTTTCTTTCTTCTTTGAAGTTGTGTCTGTGCTCAGTAGTATGGATGCTGAAACAACTGGTTACATAATACAACTAAATGTTTTATTTAATTGTCAATATAATATCCAAGGCAAGACTATGTAAAAGCAGAAGATCTCCGATTGTCAGAAGTCCCAATCTCTGTATTTATTTTGTAAGGTGGTGTATATATTTTGAGGTTTAGGCCCTGTGTTATGGTCTTCAGATTAAAGGAAAATAACAAATCTTTAGTTAGTGATGTTAGTCTAGTTAGGGTGTATTGTAATGGCTGTGCTGTAATAGGTTTTCTTTTTGTAGTGTTGTTCATAAAAAGGAATTTGAAATCATTGTGTGTGTGCGCGTGCGGGCGTAATTATCTTATAGTAAATTATCTTCTTAGGTACTCGATTCCTAAGAAGAGAAACAAAGTGAATCTTCCTGTTATAATTTCTACTTTTAGTATGTGATCCCTATAGAAAATCTGTCTGTGGTTTCTTGCACAGATAGGAATTCATGGTCTGTGCAAATATTTTGTCAGACAAGAATTCTGTAGCACAGAATTGGTGAGTAAATTGACTCGCCTCCCCTCTACATAGGTAACATTCAGAATGCATATGCATTTCAAGGGCAGTCGCTCCCTTGGTGCCTAATATCCTCACAGAAATCTCATAGGCCTTGATCCTGAAAGGTACAGTATTTAGGCTCCTAACTTCCATTTATTTCAGTGGAAGTTAGGAACCTAAACACAGGGGCCAAGTTCCCAGGGGGTGCTTGACTCCTGCCCTGCTCCACTTCACTCCTTCCCAAAAGCCCTGTGCCTCCTTGCCCCCTCCACCCTCCCCAGTGCCTCCTTCACTCCACTGATGAGCTGATCCTAGTGGGTAGGAGGTGCTGGGAGGAGCTGCAGATTAGCGGGGCTCTCGGGTGGGTGGGAGGCTTGGAAGGGGAGGGGGATGAGCTGATCCCTGGGGCTGCCAGGTTGGCATCTTATGAATCTAAAAGCCTCTGAGGATCTGGGCCCTGCCATCCAAATCTATAAACCCAGGCTTGTTTGGACAGTCAAATCCACAGCATGGCAGGGAAGTTTGGGTCTGAGTGTGTCATTTTGCTGAGTGGAAAGAAAGGCAACACTTTTCTCTCCCCTCCTTCCCAGCGCCCATAGAAATCTATCTCCTGGCAGTTCCAGGGTCTCATTTTTTATACTGAGGCTGCACTGCCAACTCTTGTGATTTGAGGGGGAGTCTTGTGGTGCTGGGTGATTCTCCTAAAGCCCCATCTTCTGGAGTCAGGGGATGGGGTGAGACTCGCAGCTTCCATGAAAGCGTCGAGCCCTGATGGTTGTGGATCAAAGCGGGACACAGTGACCTCCCCCCCACCCAGGGCAAAGATAAACAGCCCGGAGTGTTGTTTCTGACAAGTCTATTGTTCGCTGTTAAGACAGGCCCATGGTTGCTGGTGGCGGGCTTGGCGCGGCACGTTTCAGCGCTCGGGTGCGTTAGCCAGACTCAGCGTGCGGCAGCCCGGCTCGGGAGCTGGGCGCTGCCCCTTTAAGCAGGGAAGGGGGAAGCCCGCGTTTGACACAAGTGGCCCGGAAGTGACCCCTGGGAGGAGGTCGGAGGTCAGGGGTGGTCTCGGGGAAGATGGCGGCGGCCCGGCATGTCTCCCCCCCCTCGCGGCGGCCCGGCCGCGGTCACCGGGCCCCCGGCTCCATGCGGGGCTGAGCCTCCGGCTGCGAGGGTGTGAGGGGGTTGGGGCGGGGAGCCCCGGGGGCTGCGGCCTCCTCCCGCTGCTGCGGCTCAGGTAAGGGGACCCCCCCCGGCTCGGATGTGGGAACGGGGGTCGGTGCTGCGGGGCTCTCAGGGCGGCACCGCTTCGCGGGGTCCCGCTGCTGCGTGTCCGGCACGTCCGCTCTGCCCCTGTCCCGTGACACTGACACTGCTAGAGGGAGACCCCCGCCCCCGGGTGCTCGTCTCCCCGCACCCCCCGGACGCCTCTGCCACGCTCTTTGCGTGCACCCAGGTGACTCACGGGTGTGGCCCTGTGGAGACAGCGCCCTGGAGTTGGGCTTGTGGGGGGGATGCTTGATCTAGAAAGTCTTATTATTTATTCCCTGCTGGTTTTATTTTCACGTTTTGCGCACCCTGGCTTTTTATAAGCAGCTCTTAAAACTATTTGGATTTCATACTAAATCTCAGTCGTATGTTGGTTTTTTTGTGGCTTTTGCAAATTTAGCAGAATAAGGGGCTGTGTTTTGTACAGCAGTGAGCAAGGGGTCTGTGATAAGCAGACAGACTTTAGCATCAGTGAGTGTATTTCCAGGTAGGTGTCCAACTGCTCAGTTTATTTGTTTCCTTTGTATTTTAGTCACATGTCCTATCATCCAGATTTCCCCTTATACTTGATTTTTTTTATCCTCTTAGTTTTGGTTTATTAATTTATAATTACTGTCTACTTAACCTTATCTGCAGACATATTTTCCTTTAGGCACATTCTCTTTAGGAAGGCTGCAACCTACAGAGACGCCACATGAAGAAATGTTGAAGGAGAGCGAGCTTGAAATTAAATGGGGATACAGTCTATATTTATGAAATTAAAAAAACAAAAAAACTTTGGTTTTTAATATTCTTATTTCTGACTGTAGTTTAAAGTAATAAACTGAAGCTTTAAGTTTACAATCTTTTTTATAGCATCTGTTCTTCCAAATGAATTAAAAGCACTTATTGTGATTTACAGTGTATATAGAGAGATAAGTTACAGTTTCCCATGTTTGTGTTGCCTTAGACATACCAACAGGGAAGAGAAAAATGTCTCAAGTACTATGACGGTTATTCATTTAGTTCTGCTCACTTGCGAAATCTCCATTGACCATTTTTGTGTGGGGGTGGGTGGAGTGCTGATCAGGTCCCAAAATAAATAAGGCATTTAAAACAGCAACTTCTATTAAACACATAAAAGCTGTTTAAAATGTTGTTAAGGTTGCGAAGTCAAGCACTCAGAAGTTAGGAAATGCCAGAATTAATGTGCAACTTTAATTCAGCCCCCATGTGCATATGCATTACGATACAGTTTTAATTACATTATCACAAACTATTTTTTCCACAGGAACCCTGCCTTATTCAGTGCACTGGATGGAAGGTACTTATTCAGTGAGCAGCTACTGAATATTTTGTTTTAACCTCACGGTTCAGTGTGCGGCCTGAAGCCTTATTCACTACACTTCATCCAAACCCTGCTCTGAAGACGCAATTAATTAACACATTGGCTTTTCTGTGGTGTTCGTCACTGTAGTATCTGAGTGATTCACAAACATTAATGAATCCATCATCACAACTCCTCTGTGAGGATGGGGTAGTATTATCCCCGTTTTATAGGTGGGGAGCTGAGGCACAGAGATTAAGGTGAAAAGTTTCCACTACTTTTGAGTACCCGATTTGAGATACCCAGGACTTGACTTTTTCCTAATACTGAGTATTATTAATGTTAAAAGCACACCACTAATTAACTTCAGTTACTTCTGTGAGTGCTCAGCACTTCTGCAAATCAGACGCTAGCATCTCATGTTGGGTATACAGAAAATGAGTTACACAATTAGTGACTACCTGTGAAAAGTTTGGTTTGAATAACTTGCCCATCATCACATAGGAACTCTATCACAGGAAGGGGTAGAATCTAGTTCTCCAGTGCATTATTCAGTTGCTTTACCTATGAGACTGTCCTTTCTGTTCCTGCAATCTCCTGCCTCATTCACTGCAAACCTTCCAACACGTCATATTTGCACCCTAGCTGTGGCCCCACGAAGTTGTGAGAACTCCATGTCAGGCTTCTCCTGGCACTAACCAAGATGGTCATCCATCACTCCAGGCAGAGGAAACTTGGACGACGAGAGGGGGGATAATCTGTGACTGCAGAGCCTGTTTCTGCTCATGTCTCCAAGCAGAGTTTGTCTGGGCAATGTCCACTGACTTCTTGAATGCCTTTGAGGGGCAGTGGGCACTGTCTGGGCTTCTCTGCTTGGTGTCCCTCTCTGGGTCCCTGATTTTTATACTATGACTTTCAGTCCTGATCCTATTTTTTTCTCTTGTTGTCCCAAGAAATGAATTGTGGCCTGGGCACAGTGGTTCCTCCATCTTAATTGAGGGGGCAGGCCTTTACTTATGGTTGGGCCTAGATCCACCTGCTCCAGTGGAACAAATAATACACGGGTCTATATTGAAGGAGACTGATTTATCCCCACAGCAGGTCCATCCTGTGCACTGAATAAGGTAGGGGTTCTGTGGGGGGCAGTAAGTATGTGATCAGGTAATTAAAGATTCCCCCACCCTGTTCCCCTATGCTGGTTCCTAGTCCAAATGCATCCCCATTTCTGGTTCCTAGTCTGTGTTCCTTCCACCCCCATTCCCCTCTCAGCTCTTAGTCCCAGCCTCTTCTTGGTTTCCATTCCCATCCCTTATTTCCCCCCTCCTTTACAGAGTCCTTACCCAGCTAGTTCCTGTTTCTCTCCCCACCCCCAGTCTTAAGATACTTCTTTTCCCAATCTGCTATCGCCCTCCCCTGATCTGACTCTTATGTGTTCTGTATTCAACTCAGTGATTTGCTTCTTCCTTGGACACTGTGGATTGGGGGGCAGGTGGTAGGGAAATGAGCATCAGTTCCATTGCCCAGCTCCATCCCGGACCAGGAAGGTCCAGCGTTAGCCCTGGGCTGGAGACAACATAGTCAGTTACTGTGTAGGGATGGTGCATGCACAGTCTGCTCAGTGTTAGGAGCTGAGAGAAGCTTGAGATGCTCAGTGAGGATGATATCTTTAAAGATTTTACCTGCTAAAATCAAAGTCCTACTGATGACTTGTGGTTGTGTGTATGCAGCGGAGGGGTAGGACTCATAACATCCCAGTTGCAGCCTTAAATGTGGAACCATGGCATTGGGTCCATAATGTGTTTTAGTTTGTCTTCTAAATGATTTGGCAGGTCTTGAAAAGTCTGCACACCAGTGATGGTGTGGGAAAGTTTGAGAATAAACTATCAATGTAAGCCTTCATTGAAAAACAAGTTTCTAGCCCTAAGGATTGTGAATAAAATATTCCAAAGGTGACCAGATTCATTGTTGTGTTTCTGGATATGCAGCCATTGCTCACAGTTCTCTCTTACGTAAATTAAGCTGTCATGGATAAAAGGGAAGGTCCTTTCATGGATTGAGAACTGGTTAAAAGACAGGGAACAAAGGGTAGGAATTAATGGTAAATTCTCAGAATGGAGAGGGGTAACTAGTGGTGTTCCCCAAGGGTTAGTCCTAGGACCAATCCTATTCAATTTATTCATAAATGATCTGGAGAAAGGGGTAAACAGTGAGGTGGCAAAGTTTGCAGATGATACTAAACTACTCAAGATAGTTAAGACCAAAGCAGATTGTGAAGAACTTCAAAAAGATCTCACAAAACTAAGTGATTAGGCAACAAAATGGCAAATGAAATTTAATGTGGATAAATGTAAAGTAATGCACATTGGAAAAAATAACCCCAACTATACATACAATATGATAGGGGCTAATTTAGCTACAACGAGTCAGGAAAAAGATCTTGGAGTCATCATGGATAGTTCTCTGAAAATGTCCACGCAGTGTGCAGAGGCGGTCAAAAAAGCAAACAGGATGTTAGGAATCATTAAAAAGGGGATAGCGAATAAGACTGCGAATATATTATTGCCCTTATATAAATCCATGGTACGCCCACATCTTGAATACTGTGTACAGATGTGGTCTCCTCACCTCAAAAAAGATATTCTAGCACTAGAAAAGGTTCAGAAAAGGGCAACTAAAATGATTAGGGGTTTGGAGAGGGTCCCATACGAGGAAAGATTAAAGAGGCTAGGACTCTTCAGCTTGGAAAAGAGGAGACTAATGGGGGATATGATAGAGGTATATAAAATCATGAGTGATGTTGAGAAAGTGGATAAGGAAAAGTTATTTACTTATTCCCATAATATAAGAACTAGGGGTCACCAAATGAAATTAATAGGCAGCAGGTTTAAAAGGAAGTTCTTCTTCACGCAGCGCACAGTCAACTTGTGGAACTCCTTACCTGAGGAGGTTGTGAAGGCTAGGACTATAACAATGTTTAAAAGGGAACTGGATAAATTCATGGTGGCTAAGTCCATAAATGGCTATTAGCCAGGATGGGTAAGAATGGTGTCCCTAGCCTCTGTTCGTCAGAGGATGGAGATGGATGGCAGGAGAGAGATCACTTGATCATTGCCTGTTAGGTTCACTCCCTCTGGGGCACCTGGCATTGGCCACTGTCGGTAGACAGATACTGGGCTAGATGGACCTTTGGTCTGACCCGGTACGGCCATTCTTATGTTCTTATGTTATGTTCTCATGGTACCGAAGAGTAAAAACTCATTCATCCTGCACATGCTTAATATTTTTTTGGAGTAGGAAGAATCTTTTTTTCTACATTATAAAAAAGCAAAGAAGGCCACAACCTCTCTTCTGTCAGGGCAAATTGAACTCTTTAGAGCTGCAGGAAAACCTACAGTAGCACCTCAGAGGTATGGATACCAGAATTACGAACTGACTGATCAACCACACACCTCATTTGGAACTGGAGGTACGCAGTCAGGTAGCTGCAGAGACCCCCGCCCCTGCAAAAGCAAATAGAGTACTGTTAAACAGGGCTTTGGAGCTGTGGGCCAGCTCCAAGCAAAAACTTGCAGCTCCACTGCTCCGGAGCTGCTCCATGCTCCCGCTCCGGGGTCCGCTCCAAAGCCCTGCTGTTAAACATAAACTACTAAAAAAATAAAGGGAAAGCTTTAAAAAAAATGACAAGGTAAGGAAACTGTTTCCATGCTCGGTTCATTTAAATTCAGTCGGCTAAAAGCAGCATTTTCCTTCTGCATACTAAAATTTCAAAGCTGTGTTAAGTCAGTGTGCAGCTGTAAACTTTAGAAAGAGCAACCAAAACATTTTGTTCAGAGTTACGAACGTTTCAGAGTTATGAACAATCTCCTTTCCCGAGGTGTTTGTAAATCTGAGGTTCTACTGTCTACACGCTTATTTCCTATTCTCTCCTGAATTCAGTGTGAAGCGAGCCAGTAAGACTGAAGACACAATAGACTTGTGGGGCATTAAGGAATGCTTGGGTAGCTTGTTGCATATTACTTGTAAAATGAGAAGAAATCTTCTTAGGACCTTCCCGAAGTCAGCTTCCTCTGACTTCTCCAAGCAGGAGAGGCTGTCTTGGAGCACAGGTCTGTGTATCCCAGCTCTGGGTGGGTGTTGTGGTGTGTGCAGAGGTGATGAAGAAGAAAAAACACTTCAGATTAAAATTCTTGGGTTTCTGTGTATTGAAAACAAAATTTACAAAACCTTTAGACTTTTCCCACCACTGCTTGTGGACCTAACACTTTGTCTTTGCTCTACTGCATGAGAACATGAAGTGAAACTAACCATAAATGGATGGTCTAGTTTTACTATTCAAACCAAGTGAAATGGAAAAAGCCAGCAAACAGCATCAGTAGTAAATAGGGCCAAGATATTTTTTTAAACATGGATGCCCATTACAATTAAGCTCTTAAATAGAGCTGTGTGAAATTTTTTGCAGTTTATTTGTTGAAAAATGCAGTTTTTGATCAACCAAAACTGATTTGCAGATTTGACATGAATTCGCTCTATAGATGTGGCCAGTTTTTTTTTTTTTTTTTTTCAGGCTAGAATCACAGGGGGAAGTAGGCACCATTTACAGATGAACTCAGTAAGAGGAGCTGCTCGCTACCTCTGAAAATTGGATCCAAACTGCCTTATATCTCTGCACTCTGCAAAACTTAATTTACACCTTACAGTGCCTCCTGTGAGTTAAGAATTATTTCCATTCTGTTACCTTATGAAACTGGTGGTGATAAATTGCAAATTTCTCTGTAATAGGTGTGGCTTTGGCTTTCATAAGAAATTTAAGTAGCTTTTGGAATCTGATTTTGTAAAGTATTAGTATTTAGATCCCAAAATTGAGTCATTAGTTTGGGAAGTTGAATTTATAAACTATGTTTTGTTAGTTATGGGCAACAAATCAATCAGTACATGCTGCCTCTGCTTTATTTATTTTAACTAAAGCATTTGATAGTTGATCTGCTAATCCAAAGGCTACAAGATTGAGTTACAAGTTCAAGAGTATCTGAAAGAACAGAGGGTAAATGTAAATCGCATGTGATCTGGCTTTCTGCTTGGTAATAAAGCAGTTCCTCAACAATACATTTTGGAAACTCTGTTTTATTTACTTATATATAAGCACTCTCTCTCTTTTTTTTTTTAGGCTGTCATCTTGTTAACACCTAGCTTTAGTTACAGCAGGGGTCGGCAACCTTTCAGAAGTGGGGTGCTGAGTCTTCATTTATTCACTCTAATTTAAGGTTTCACATGCCAGTAATAGATTTTAACATCTTTAGAAGGTCTCTTTCTATAAGTCTATAATATATAACTAAACTATTGTTGTATGTAAAGTAAATAAAGTTTTTAAAATGTTTAAGAAGCTTCATTTAAAATTAAATTAAAATGCAGACCCCCTCGGACCAGTGGCCAGGACCCAGCAGTGTGAGTGCCACTGAAAATCAGCTCACATGCCACAGGTTGCCTACCCCTGAGTTACAGTATTCCGCTGACACTTGATTTATTCTTTTGGCTCCCTTTATAAGAAACATAAGACTCTATGGTAAACCTTTAAGAAACTTCAGTGTGGTTTTGAGAATGTATAAAACTGCTTGCCCCATTTCATACAGTAGAGTGTTTGGAAAACTTACATGTAAAGAAGCCCTTCTCCTGAAGTATACATTCTTAAACGTAGCTAAATAATTCTAATCTGAGTTTGCTCTTGATATCAGCCATCTTGCAAAAAAGTGAGATCTTATTTAACATCAGCAATAGCAGAGAAGTGTGAAACTAAACCAATTCTATCCTACTTTAAACATGATCTAACAAATCTAATCATTGCAACATTTACCGTTGTAAGTGATGCAGCATCATTAAATTATGGAGGAACCAGATTTAGGGTTGGTCTATACTACACAGTTAGGTTGACATAAGGCAGCTTACTTTGACCTAATTGTGTCAGTGTCTACAGTACTGCCTTGTCCTGCCGATATAAGTGCCCTACTACACCGACATAACTCCAGCTCCATGAGAGGGATAGGGCTTATGTTGGTGTAGAAGTGTCTGTGTAGACACTGCATTACTTAGGCTGTTGGCTGTCTTGTCAATTTCATGGCAGGAGCCAGGGGGAGAAGCCCTTATACAGCTCAGAGTTATGAAATTGACAAGGCTGCCCAGCTCCGAGCCGGGAGCAGATGGAGGGGGGCAGCTGGACCCCACTCACCAAGGGCAAGAAGCCCTGGGTGGCTTCCCCGCCTCCAGACGGGAACTGCTCAGTGGGAGGCAGCACACCGGGATTCTGTGGGGCAGCTGGGCTCCTGGCAGGGAGCTGCCAGTGGAGCTGAGAGACAAGGCTCTCAGCTCCCCATACTGCCCCTCTTAAGTCGGTGGAAGTGCTCCTGGTCAGGATGTTCACCACCTACCCAAGGAGGTTAGTGTGGACATGCACCACTGCAGTAATTACTGTGGTGGTTGCAAGTCAACCTATATTAGTTTCTAGTGTAGACATACCTTTAGTCTCTTGACTTTTGTCTTGCATATTTCCAACATCACTCTTGTTGCTTTTCAGTAACACTACAAATACTCAGCCCTAGGCTCAACAGTATTAATTAGAACTAAGGCTATGTTTTAGTCATGGGTATTTTTAGTAAAAGTCACGGACAGGTCATGGGCAATAAACAAAAATTAACGGCCCGTGACCTGTCTATAACTTCTACTATATACCCCTAACTGAAATTTGGGCCGGGAACCACAGGTGCTCTGGGGCGGGGGGTGGCATTGGGGTGCTGGGGGTGTGTGGCCCGGGACCCCCACTGGTATTGGTGTGGGGAGGGACGGGCTTGCAGGCTTCCTACCCAGCTCTGACCAGTATGTACCTGCAGCTCTTAGGAGGAGGTGCGGCCAGGGGAGCTTGGAGTGCTGCTCCCACCACAAGTGCCAGCTCCGCAGCTCCCAGTGGCTAGGAACTGCAGCCAATGGAAGCTGCCGGGGCGGCACCTGCGGTCGTAGGCAGCGCACAGAGCCCCCTGGCTCCTCCACCTAGGAGCTGTAGGGGCATGCTGTTGGGAGCCAGGGACCCACCCCAGGTGAGCACCGCCCTGCAGCCCAATCACCTCCCTGAGTGCCCCCCCTCCCTCAAACACACCCAGACTGCTGCTGCTGCTGACCCAGGAGCTGTCCAGCTTGGGCAGCCCCTGAGCCAGCCACATCAGCTGCTGCAGAAGTCATGCAGGTCATGGAAAGTAATGGAATCTGTGACCTCCCCATATGATTAGATTGCCAGCTAGTTCCCATTATAAAATATTCTTTGAACTTTTTTTTGAGAACCTCTGACACTTCCCGTATTTGCAGCGGCATTTTGAAAGTTGGCATGAAGAAGCTTCTCTAGCCAGAGGGCTGCTTTTTCTTTGTCCCATGAAATTCTGTGTAGGTTTAGCTGAGTTGTAAACTGCTAATCTCTATTTCCTTCCTGTCAGTTACGTTCCTCAGGAAAATTTTGGCATATGCCAAAATAATTATTGAACATGAACATTCTAAAGAGCTGGGACTATTCTGCTTCCAAAGCAGTAGCAGCAGCACTCACTTGGCAGTTAATGAGTTTTTGGTATTTGTTTCTAAAGTTGTAAACATACCCACACGATTGATGTTATCTGTACTTAAAGGTGCATAAATTAGATTTAGTTGTCATATTGGTGATTTATGCTTTTTTAAGCATTTATACTGGATGAGTCTTTAGTGAGTTTTGTGTGGTTTGTTTGTTTTTTATAATGAAAAAACTAAGTAAATTTCACATCTTTTTTCCCACTTAAATGTTATTTTAGGAGAATTCTTGCTTGTTGCTGACTCAGTACAAGCACAGTGGTAACTGAAGTTGAAATTTGCCGTGACTAGTCCTTCTGACACCTTAAAAAATCCTCCTGTGATGACATAGTCTCTGCAGAAGCACATTTATTATAGAATTGTTCAGCAATAAAATCTTTAGAATTTGTTGATAATCAATTTATCTTCTTGCACTAGTAAAAAAGATGGCAAATGTTTACGCTTAATTGTAGAGTCCACAATTCAGAAATAGACAAAAAAGAAACGAAGGTGAATTTGCTGCTTGTGTAGGTGGGGCCCTAGTACTGTTGACTTAAAGCAGGTCCAGTGTGGACAGGCTGCTCACAATCTTGCCTGTCCTTCAGCTCTGTCAATTCGCGTTCAACACCCTTGCCAACCTTTAGAAAACACTGCGATTGTTATTTCTGCTTATGTTATAAACTTACCAGACAATCAGGGTTAGCTCTCGGATAGGTGACCGTCAAATAACATATAGACGTTGCAATAAGTAATATTGGTGATTGGGTATGTGGCACTCCTTCCTCTGTGGTGTTCTCCTATTATGAAAATAGAGGGCAGTATGCTGCTGGAAATGCTTTTTTTTCCCCCTTCTGACATTTAAAACAGATCCTGGTTGCTTGGAGTGACTAAAGAGTCCATGGCACCTTTCATAAGAATCAGGATGTTGGCATTGGTGGTGTTTATACTACAAAACTAGGAATAATTTTTGAGCCTTTTTAAAAAATCCCATGAACCTGCATAGCCCTCCTTGCTATCCACCATCTGTGAGAGAAGCATGGAACCGGCACAGCTCTGCGCTATTGTCAATAGCATTGCAAGTATAGGGTGCATGATACTCTGGTATTGGTAGAGCTGCAAGAGGAACCGCATCAGTGGGGAACAAGACTTTTTTGCCGAGGACGGATTGCTGTGGGAAGTAGCGAAAATCAGTTCAAGGTAGTTGGTACTGTTCATAGAGCAGCTGCAGTGTTGGAGACCTGCTTCTGGGCCCGAAAAATGAGCACTGTCTGGTGGGATTGCATCATAATACAGGTTTGGCCCAACAAGCAGTGGCTGCAGAACTTGCAGATGTGCAAGGGTACCTTGCTGGATTTGTGTGTCATGCTCACCCTGGCCCTCCACCTCATGGATACCAGAATGAAAGCTATACTGGCAGTGGAGATGTGCACTGTGAAAACTTGACCAGTAGCAATCCGGCATTGCAGTGAGAAATCATTTTGGAGTTGGAAAATCCACTGTGGGGGCCATTGTCATACAAGTGTACAGGGCCATTAATTGCCTTCTGCTACAGAGTACTGTGACTCTTGGCAAGATGCAGGACATAGTGGATGGATTAGCAGCAGTAAGGTTCCTGAATTGTGAGGGGAGCGATAGATGGCATGCATATCCCTCTTTTGTCACCAGCCTACCTTGCCCCAGAGCAGATCAACAGAAAGAGCTACTTTTCTATGGTAATTCAAGCGTTGGTGGATCAACTGGGATGCTTCACCGACATCAGTGTTGGCTGGTCAGTTGTATGATGTTCACATCTTTAAGAACACAGGACTAGTCAGAAAGCTGCAAGCAGGGACATTGTTTCCTAACCGGAAGATTACTGTAGATGATGATGAAATGCCAGTAGTGATCCAGGGGGACCCAGCCTACCCCTTGCTCCCTGGATCATGAAGCCGTACACCAGCTACCGTCAACAACACTAAGGAAAGATTCAACTACTGGCTCAGCTGGTGCAGAATGACAGTTGAATGTGCTTTTGGTAGATTAAAGGACAGTGATGGTGTTTCCTAACAAGATTGCGTCTCTGAGAGAAGACTATCCCAATGGTTATAGCTGCCTGCTGTGTCCTGCACCATATATGTGAAGCAAAGGGGGAAAAGTTGTTGCTGGGCTGGAGGTGGAGTGGCTGTCTGCTGAGTTTGAACAGCCAAGAGCTCAGTGTAGAACTATATGGCTGAGGGAGTCCTTGAAAGACCACTTTAACAATGAGCCACAGTAATGCATTGTGGTGGACTGTGCTCTACCTGGCTCTACAGTTTGGGGCCTGTTAAAAATTGTGTGGTGCTTGGTTTACGTCTATGAATATAAGTGCCAATTAATCTATTAATTTTCTGATGCGTGCTGTACTTTTTACAATCATTACACTGTTTGTCCCTGATCCTATGAGTTCTCTCCCACTGTACACTAATAAGTAAATGGATGATTACAGTACCGCTAGGTATTCTGCAGCGTATGTTATAAACAAAGAAAGATCAATTATTTTCCAAAGAATAGAATTTCGTTGTCACAAAACCAATGCAAAGAAAAATCTGTGCAATTTAAAAGCAAATCCATTATTGTATTAAGTTTTTAATGTAACAACAAGAGGTAAGAACATTCATGTCATTTTACCTACACATATACTGATCTGTGAAAGCCATAGTTGTTGTATGTGAAGCTGTAGTTGTCCGTAATATCCTCCGGGGTGGAGTGGGGGGTAGGGATGTGTCCCCAATGCCACGTGGAATGTTAAGGGGGGTGAAGGAATGTGCTGCAATGCAATTTTCTGTGGATTGCAACAGAAGGCAAGCCAGTGATTTTTTTTGAACCTACATGTCCATAAGAGTCTGCAGCATCTGTGTTTGCTGCCAGAGAAGCCCCATTATGACCTGGTGCATCTCCTTTTCCTGCTGGGGCTCTTGAGTGTTTTCTTGTCCACTCTTTCCTTCTCTATGCTGTTTGCAATGTTCACCCTCCAGGCCTTTTACTCACAGTGTGATGCAGCAGTGGCTTGCAAGATCTCATTGAACATGTCATCCTGAGTTTTCTTCTTTCTCCTCCTCATATGGCTTAGGCATTCTGCAGCTGTGGAGGGAGAGCCCCTCAAGGCCGCAATGGCAGCAGATAGGTAATACACAGCAGTACCATTGTTAGTATAGTTGTTATGGAAGGCTGAAGCTAAGGTTCAGAACTCCCTTCCTGCTCCCTAAATTTTTGAACAAGACCTGCTTGACACTTCTGCTTTGGATTGCTTGTGCGCTGAACCACTCACACTAGTCATGGTGAGTATGGCCCACCGGGGTGAGGGAAACAAGGAGTGTATTGCATGGTTACATGAAACAATGCATATAGGGTAATGGCACTGAATACTGGTACCATTGTTTACAAGCAGAGGTGGTTTAAGCTAACATATGAATCCTGAGGGTTATAAAGGCATAGAAAGTACAGGTTCTGCTGGCATCCCAAAGCAGTCTGGGCCCAAATGCTGCTAGCTTGTGTACCATAATGATGCCTGCCGAAGTTATCGCCAACTGGTATGGGAAAGTGTTCAATCATGGAGGAAGAAATAAGGCTGCCATTCCTAAAACCTTTGGAAGAGGATTGCAGAGTACCTCCATTAAAGTTTCATTGAGATCTCTCAGGAGGATTCAGGGGACATCACTGTGTACATAAACAAGCTGCTCCACATAGCACTCCCTGCCTAACTGTACAGGGGAATGAAAAGCTGATAATGCTACCTCCCTTTGTTATACCGCTACTTTTTCTAATGAAAAATGGGTATCTGCGTACATCATTCTAATGGGAGATACATTTACACACGTACCTGAAGGCTCTTCCAAAGTACCACGCTCGACTGACTGGACTGCAGTGGAGTTGCAAAGAAGGTCGTGGTTTGCAGCATACCTGGAACCCCTAGTCCCATGTCCTTTCTCCTTCCTTCTCCTTGTCCTTGCTGTTCATAGCAGGAGTTTTTGTCTCAGGCTCCTTGGAGTTATCCATGGTGGTCTGCAGTGTGATGGTGGGCTCTCCACCAAGTATGGCATGTAGCTCTTGGTAAAAGCAGTAGGTCTGTGGCTTGGCACTGGATTGACTTTCAGCCTTCCTGGTCTTATGCTATGCCTGCTTCAGTTCCTTCACTTTCATGAGGTGCTGTTGCTGATCCCCATCATTCCCCTTCTCCTGCATCTGCCATGTGGTTTGCTTGCAGATGTCCTCATTTCTATCTGGTTTGTAGTTGTGACTGCTCAGCCTTTTCTCCCGAGGACCAGGAGATCCAATATCTCCCGTCTGTTCCAGGCCAGAGTGCGTCTGGAGCATGTAACTGGCATGGTCAACTGGACAGCTGCACACAACAGTGGAGAGCTGCTATGTGTGGTCACCAGGCTGGGCAATCAGTTTATGTGACAGCAGCTGGAGGACTGCCTCAGTCTTAATATAGTGACTCTGTTCATGGAAGTGGTGTTACTGTGTCACTGTAATTAGGTGCTTACATTGGTGGGAGACAAATTTAAGTGTAGACACATGCACAGCTAGGTTGATGCAAGGCAGGTTACGACAACCTAACTTTGTAGTAGAGACAAGACATTAAATTGTTTTAACCCATGTGTCTGTTCATGTCTACCATCTGGGTTAAACTGGTTTATGTCAATCCATGTCTACCATCTGGGTTAAACTGGTTTTTACATTAAGGCCTTGTGCTCATTTTAACTAGACTATTTTTTAATGAATTTAATTAAACCGATGCACTTTTCTAATATAGACAAGCCTTAGCCAGAATACAATTACGGTAATTACATTGTACTTAATTCACTCCTGCAGATAGGTATTCTTACTACTTGCACAGAAAACTACTGTACAGTGTTAAACAGTTACTGCATCTACACCATCTTCCTTTCCTACTGTATCCTTTAGACTCCATGATTTCTTTGTTTGTGCATCCATTTCAGTTTGTAGAATGTTTTGAGATCCTTTTAGATAAGGCTGTGTAAGCCAAATATTAATAATCTTACTGAACGTCTTACTTTGTTTCTAAAGAAAAAACCCAATTTAGTGGGCTCTCTTTACATTTTTATTCTTTTGAAGTCTTTTGCGTGACTCTAATTAGTATGAGTATGAATCAGCATGCTTAAAGATGAGGGAAGTTGTAGGAAACAAGTAACTAAATGGATTAAAGTAATGAAAACAGAATTCTTTTACAGAAAAATATACATACTATCAAGAGTTGTTAGTGGAAAAATAGAAAGCATTGGTGCTCATCTTAAAATACAGAAATTCCTTTGGATTATTTTATAATGTTGTTTACATAATTTATCATGGCTGTGTTTAGATCAGAGGTGGGCAAACTATGGCCCGCGGGCCACATCTGGCCTGCGGGACCATCCTGCCCGGTCCCTGAGCTCCTGGCCTGGGAGGCTAGCTCCGACCCGTCCACTGCTGTCCCCCTCCCCCGCAGCCTCAGCTTGCTCGCTCCGCCACCTGTGCAATGCTCTGGGCGGCAGGACTGAGAGCTCCTGGAGCAGCACAGCTGCAGAGCCTGGCCTGATCTGGTGCTATGTGCTGTGTGGTGGTGGCGGCAGCAGTGTGGCCCGGCTCCAGCCAGGTGGCGCGGCTGTAGCGCTACCAGCCACCGGTGCTCCTGGCAGCGCGGTAAGGGGGCAGGGAGCAGAGGGGTTGGATAGAGGGTAAGGGAGTTCGGGGTGGTGGTCAGGGGGCGGGGGTGTGAGTAGGGGTTGGGGGGAGGGAACAGGGGTTGAATGGGGGTAGGGGCCCTGGGGGGGGCAGTCAGGAAGGAGGGAGGTTGAATGGGCAGCAGGGGGCAGTCAGGTGCAGGGGTTCTGGGAGCAGTCAGGGGATAGGGAGAAGGGGTAGTTGGATGGGGGAGGGGCCCCGGGGGGCATCAGGAATGAGAGGAGGGGTTGGATGGGGCAGCGGAGTTCCAGGGGCAGTCGGGACAGGGAGCGGGATGTGTGGATGGGGCAGGGGTTCCAGAGGAGCCGTCAGGGAACGGGGGGGTTGGATTGGGCAGGAGTCCCGGAGGGGGGGCAGATAGGAGGTGGGGCCAGGCCACAACTCCCTCCCCTAACTGGCCCTCCATATAATTTACAAAACCCGAGGCAGCCCTCAGGCCAAAAAGTTTGCCTGCCCCTGGTTTAGATTATGTCCCGGTTCTGGCCTTTCAGCAGCACTTCAACATCAGCTTCGTTCTGGAGCAGTCTGTTGCCATTGTTGACACTTCAGTTTGGCCAAGATCAATTTGTGACTTATATCAGTTTTAAGAAAAAACAACCTGCAAGGCAAAGACTTGAAAAGAAAGATGGTGACTTCTCTGTTGCCTTTGGTAGGCTGTAATCCTGTGTTTCTTCCTTTGCTGTTTGCAGTTAAGATAGCCGATCCAAATTTCTGCCCCAAATCTCTCACAAGAATTTGTGTCATAGTTAATTATGAAAAATTTTAGAAGTATTGCAAAACGTGAAAGGATTGGACAACTGATTTTAGAATTGTCAACTTTTAAGAGATCTGTGTTCCTCTCTAGCCAGCTGAACATCAATTGAGCATATTTTTGACACCTTTGCATTAGTTTGATTGAAACTTTATAATAGCAATGGAATTTCTGAAAAGCAAATATGTTGGTAAAAGTGACTAGTAGATATTACTACTGTATGTGATTTATAGAATTGCAAGACTTTCATTTTGGGCAATACCTCTTTAGGTTTCAAGTGTACATATGTCTGCAGAGTGCCCATGTGTATGGTGTTCCATTTAATAAAACCTTGATTTTATTTATTTTTTTAATGGGGGGGGGGTCACTTCCCTCCCATAGTACTTGCCCTTCAGTTTGTGTAAAATCACAACAAACAGAATTTTGTAAGACGAGCTGTCAAAATGTAAAGGTTGTTTGAGCTGCACATCTCTGGGTCACGACTGGAGTCTACTTTGGGAATTTGTGGCTTTCTGGTTTCCTTTGACTTCCGTTCTTTGAATCTTACAGGATGGATTGATTTAAATTGGTGATCTAAATCACCAAGTTGAAAGCCTCAAAGTAAATCGTAGATTTTTAATGAATTTTTCCATTTTTCTGCTTCATTTATTTACTAAAGAAAGGTGCATTCTCATTGGTTGATATAGCCTTTTAAAAAAGGTTCATTTACAATGAAATAGAGCCTTTGTACTAAATTTAATGTATTTTTTTATATCTACAAGGGCACACTATAAGTATATACATTTATTTAAGCAGTTATATAGCTTAATATTTTTAGATTCTTCTTGTACATTTTTAGAATGTTAGAAAATGGTTAATGATGGGTGGAGTCATAAATAGTAGTAATTTGAAAACTGAGCCAATCAGAACTCAGGTAGAGAGAAGCTATAAAATAGGAGTATGAGGCCATTGCAATAGCTGATCCTGAATGAGATGCACGGTGGTGTCTCCTGGAGTCAGAGACACATTCAAAAGAACAAAATTTGCACTTAGCTTTAGCAGTTTTTCCATGTTCATGTCTAATAATTTTTCTATACAAATGATTTTGCCTTTCCCGGATTCTGCATAGTTTATTATGCTACTGTTATTACTTTCTCACTGTTTTTGGAATGTTATCTAGATTATGAAGTATTTCTACTATTTCAATCAATCAGTAGCCATTCACTTCTATTTTTAATTGCTGCTGTTCCGGCCAATCAGAATGTTTTGGACATACCATTTTCATTCTAGGACATTCCAACCAATCAAGATGCTCAACTTTCAGTTCACTTTTTTCCTAGCAGGTGGCATTAGCATATAGTAAAATGAGTGATCAAGACTTAAGGGCCTGTCTACACAGTCCAGACCAGGAGTGGCCAACTTGAGCCTGAGAAGGAGCCAGAATTTACCAATGTACATTGCCAGAGAGCCACAGTAATACATCAGCAGCCGGCCATGAGCTTCTCTCCCCCCCCCCGCCACTCCCAGCACCTCCCGCCCACTGGAGCAGCGTAGGGGAGGGGGTGGGAAGGGGTGAAGTGGGGGCAGGGCCTGTGGCAGAACCAGGGGTTGATCAGTGAGCACCCCCCAGCACATTGGAAAGTTGGCGCCTGTAGGTCCAGCCCTGGAGTTGGTGCCTATACAAGGAGCTGCATATTAACCTCTGAAGAGCCCGTATGTGGCACCGGAGCCACAGGTTGGCCACCCCTGGTCCATACTATGGGGATGTGAATTGTAGAGCGCTCTAAAATCATGTTCTCTGACTGCCCCATGTAGACCCTATTGGCATGAACTAAAAGGTACCTAGTTCATGTTGATGTAGTCCCAAACAGGACTTGAGCTGGAAACTGTTTGGACTTCTTTTTGTTTCTCTTTTTAGCTAAGGACATTTAGCCTGGGTAACTGACATGAATCATCTGGTTAATGCTCCTGTTTTAACAAAACTTTAACTGCCCATGGGCTCCATTCTGTAGGGATTAACATGTCCAAGAGTTCGTAACCCCATCAGGCTGAATCAGTGGAAAACTCATTTTTCAGGGGAAAAATATTTTTGTCTAATATACTCTTTCCACATCACTTGGTATATTTTGCTGTTAGATTTCATTATGGTTTCTCTTGTCTGGTGATATTCTCAAATTTTAAATGGCCTGCATCCTACCCTGATTTCCTCAGTACCTGCATAAGCTAAAATGTGTAATTTGCATTTTTTCATGGTAAGTATTAACATTGTATGTATTTGAATTCAGAAGATAACTGCATATCTTGCAAATTACTCAGTGGCTAGTTCATCTTGAAACATTTAGAAATCCATTTTGGTTTCTCGTAATTACAATGTTTTAGCAAGACAGACATCTAAACTTAGGACAGCATTTGGTAGCAAGATGTTTATTTTTCTAAACTAAGCATGGTTTCTGTGGCTAAATTTTCCTTTCATTTTATAAATATAGATTTTAATCAGTATAGATCAAACTTTTCCGGGCATGTTAAAATTAACATAAACCATACTCTTTCTAAAATATATATTACTAACATGATTCCATATCTCTTTGTACAAAATGAAAAAGTGAAAAGGTTATGAGATGTGCAAACTAGTGAGGTTTTATTGTTCAACACTTTTGAAAGGCCTTCATGGTTTCTGTGAAAATGTTTGAGAAATTGTCTCAAAAAATAATTTGGTATGGTACTAGAAATCTTGTATTAGTGTGATTGAAAACATGAATTCTCTGCTGTTGAAGTTTGAAAGAAAGAAACTGCGTGGGTTCACTAGTCTTAAAACCAGATTATAACTCCACGTAAAGCAATGTGAAGCTTGTCTAGTTCTTTCCAAACATGTCTGAGCATCTTAAAGACATTTCTTAAATTTTCAGTTGTCATCATGCTCCTGCTTTAGCAAGCTAGTGTATAATTAAATATTATTTGTATTCTTTTTTTTTTAAAGTTTCTATGCAAATATACAGTAAGCACAAAACTTTTTGTGAAAACACTGTTGAATATAATGCGTTCTTCTTTTGGGAAGAATGAGCTGTATGTAGCGAGAGAGGATCAGACGGCAATGTTGTATGAATTTGGAAAGCTATCATAACTCCCTTAATTATGATCACAGTTCTAATAAATCCAACCTGACTCCCAGCAAGCTATAGCCAAGCAAAATAAAGATTAGAACAGTCCCCATCCTGTTCCACTAGTGATCACCTTCATTATATTCCTCTTTCTCAAAACTAGGAAAAATAGAAAGTCTTTGTAGTACCCCCAAAATCAACAAAATTAGGCTATTTTGGACCAAGTGAATCAGGGACCCTCACAGAGTGTATCCTGCCAACAGCCCCCTCTCACTTGTACATAAACCGTTTCAGCTCAAGTATTTCTCCGGATCCTACTTTTGATGGTGTGGGATCAGGGAGAGAGATCCTCTCTGAGGTAACTTAGAGAGAGAAGATGAGTGAGGTAATATCTTTTATTGGACCAACTTCTGTTGGTGAGAGAGAAAAGCTTCTGAGCCACACACTGCTCTTCCTCAGGTAACTAGCACTTTATCTGGTCTATGACCTAACTTTAGAAAATTGCCTCTAACGTCCTGTGGCATTTATCAAGGACACCAGTTGTATGTAGTTCTACCATACGCTGCTACTAGCAGAACAGTCTTTCAAATGGGATGAATATATTTTAAATAGTTAATTTTAACCGGGGATTAAATAACATTTTGCTCTTTTAGCTGACTCATTCTGAAGAGTATAGAAGAGGACTGTCTTCAGGGTTTAAGCATAGCATTGGGAGGAATCTAATAGCTACTGAAGTCATTTGATGCTCTTAAACTTTCACAAGATGGGAGTTGCCTTACCAGGTGTGTGTGTGGGAGGGTCAGTCTAACGAGACAATAGATAATACTGATAATTAAATTGTCTTAAATTGACCCCCCCCACACACACACCTGGTAAGGCAATTCCCATCTTTTCATGTACTATGTATAAATATACCTGCTACTGTATTTTCCACTCCGTGCATCTGATGAATTCTGTCTTAGACCACGAAAGCTTATGCCCAAATACATTGGTTAATATCTAAGGTGCCACAAGGACTCCTCGTTGGTTTTGTGGTGTTTCTGTGACTTTAAGTACAAATAGGGTCTTCAGCATGTGGGAGCTGACTGTAAGAAGAAGCTTTGGTTTTAGGTTAGGCTGATGGATTGACCTGAGTTAAGATGCTCTGTATGTATCCAATAAAGCAGGGGTCCCCAGTGCGGTGCCTGCAGGTGCCATGGTGCCCACCGGGGCGTCTAAGTGTGCCCGCGTACTGGCTGGCGGACGAGCATCCGCTGAAATGCCGCCTACAAGCTGTGTCATCCAGAGGTGTCACCACCGAAATGTCACTGATTTTCGGCGGTATTTCGGCGGCGACGCGTCTGGATGACGCTACTTGTCGGCGGCATTTCGGTGGTGATGCCTATTGACGTTGCCGCTTGTCGGCGGAATTTTGGTGGATGCTCATCCGCTGCCCTGGTCCTCCGTGGCTCGCCAGACGAAAAAGGTTGGGGACCACTGCAATAAAGTATGTATCCAATAAAGACTGTTGTTAAGTCTAATGGATTTCTTGAATATAAAACAACACAACTGCAAACTTTGGATGTATAAACATGGGAGTAGTGGATAGGAGTAGGGAGGTTTTTTATCTCTGTGTACCATATTGGTGAGACCAATACTAGAATACTGTGAATAGTTTGAGTATCCAGGTTTTAAAAAGGATATTTGAGGGGAAAATTGGAGAGGCAGAAAAGAGCCACAAAAATTATTTGAAGCCTAGAAAAAAATGCCTTACAGTGATAACTGAAAGAATTCGACTCAATATGTCCAATTTATCAAAAAGGAGATTGTGATATGACTTTATTATAGCATATAAGTATTTTCATGTGTAAGAAATACAGGGTACCAAGGGGCTTTTTCATCTTGCACAGAAATACAGAAATGGGAACCAATGCCTGGATGCTGAAGCCACACAAATTCTTGTTAAAAATTTGTGCCCAATTTCTTATAGTGACGGTGATTAACTACTGGAACAAACTGACAAATGAAGTGGTGGGTTCTTCATCTCTTGATGTCTTCAAGTCAAGAAGGGAAGCCTTTCTGAAAGATAAGCTTTAGTCAAACGCAAGTTATGCTTGAGTCAGAGACATGATCATCGTCTCCGTGAAGGGGTAACTAGGTGAAAGTTAATGGCCTGCAATATACGGGAGGTCAAACTAGATGATATAAGGGTCCATTCTGGCCTTAACCTCTATGAATGTATGAAAAGAGCACAAGTCACATGGTTTTTTCTTCTTTTGCAAGTTGCTTTTAAGTGATTTATTAAGTTTATTATCAATAAGCAGTTGAATGTATCATATCTTCAAATACGGAAAGCAGTTAGCTTTCTGAATTTAACATGTCTTATTAGAGAAAGGGGTGCATTTGGTCTGTTTCAATCTCTATTAATCTCTGCAAACTGTCTGGGAAGGTGTGAGTTTAATGTTCTTGTATATGTTTGATCTTTTTTTAAAGTTTTGGACTTTAATTTTTAAGAAAAGCACCAGTCTGAGCGTGTCTTGCCCTGTCCAGTAGAGAAGTAGATTTTACAATATAGTTTCCTTAAAATCTATTTTCATGTCTATTTGATTTATGAGTCGTTCTGCAGAATCATCTATTTCTAACCATTGCAAGTGGCAGAGGGAGTGGAGATTTCTCAGAATTATGGTTTTGCTTAGAGGACAGAGTACTAGTTTATTAAGAACATAAGGTTTAAATTTATTCCACTTGAATACCAAGTTTTAAATAACAACTTGACAATTATCCACTGTTTCCAGTGTTTGTATTTGGCACTATTTTCACTGAAATGTGAACATTTCAGTTCATTTTGTTCTTTGACATCAGTGGTTTTATCTTGGATTTCAGTTCCCAAAACTTGACTTAAAATAGCAATTTAATTTATATAGGAACTAGAAGCAAACTTTTTTTCCACACTTACATTTGTAATAAAGCTAGGCATGGTGCCTGTTGCAATTCCCCTAATCTGAAGGGAGAATGTCTTACTTATTTCTTGACATGGAGAGCCATCTTAGTTTTGAAACTCTACTGGGTGCAAATAGCTTCTTCGTGCCAGATGTTGAGTTGTATTTTGGTAATCATGTATAGTAATGTCAGCTTCCACAAGTAAAAAAAGCAAAAATCCCAAATGTAAAGCCTGGGCTACACTAGCGAGGGGGTTCAAACTAAGATATACAACTTCAGTTACGCTATTTGCGTAGCTGAAGTTGAAGTATCTTAGTTTGACTTACCTGGCTGTCCTCATGGCGGTGAGTCGACTGCCGCGGCTCCCCGGTTGACTCCGCCTACTCCTCCTGCCGAGGTGGAGTACAGGCGTCGATTAGCGGATCGATTTATCACGTCCAGACGAGATGCGATAAATCAATCCCTAATACATTGAACACTACCTGCCGATCTGGTGGGTAGTATAGACGTACCCTAAGACAATAAAATAACTAAATTGAATGAGGTTTCATTTGGGCCTTGCTGTGGGTGAAATAGCAATTGTTATAGCCAATCACACATCTTAAGTCTTGAATGACAAATACATGCAATGGCCAGGTGTAAGCAACTGTTTCCTATCCTTGTTATAGTAGGTCATTTCAAGGATAGCTGGGAGATAGTTTGTGAAACCAAAACAGTTGTAGTTTTGATGTTACAGAAATTAAATGTAGGCCAAAAAAAAAATTAGTTACCATTCACTAGCCACCATTGCAAGGATGCTGTTCCGTATTGGTAGGCCATCCGTATATTCAGTTCTGCCTCCCTTCCTCTTGAGAGGAAGATAGTTTTAGCAAATTCTGTTAAAATGAATTACGTTTTACAGCATATAATTCTTATGGAAGATGTAATGAAGTACAGTAGCATATTAAAATATGTAGTATGTGAGAATACATTTGAGTATCCTGAAACATTATAGTGGAATATTCCAGAATAGCTACAACGTTCCCAAGTATGTTAGAGATTCTTTACTTGAAATAGAAGCCTGAATCATGTCTCTGTACAGAGTCCTGCACTCTGCTAGTATCCCCAGACTTTGCAATAAGATAGTCCCTACAGTCCAACTGCCATGCCTTCTTAGAAGTGGTATGTCATCGACTAAGTCAGAATCCTCAAAATGAATTGAGGTTTAGATATCTTTGGGCACATGAATGCACCTGACTAGCTGTGCCAGACTGACTTGTTGGTGGAATGTCCTCTCCACCAAATCTCTGAATGGTCAGTGCTGAGATGCCTAGCAGCCCTCCATGGTGAGAGGTTTCTCATCCTTGTGGTCTGGCACTGTGGTGTTTAGACCTTCTCCTCAGAGAGGCAGAGAAAAGTCTCTTTCCTCTTTCTGAAGTTCTGCAGCCACTGCTGCTCATCCTGGTCTCGAGTACAACTCTGTCCCCAACTGTCTGTAATCAAGGTCATCACTCAAGAAGTGCTTTGCTTGTTAAATGTATTTCACAGGGCCGATTGAGGCCAAGGGTGGAGGAACAACATTTGTCACTGAATTGCAGCATGAATTCCGTGCATTTCTAGGCTATGTCTGTCTCCAGGAATTATTGCCAGAACCCTTTACACCACAGCCGAAGCCACATAATTTGCAAGACCTCAAGAAAAGAACTGTGTCTGTGAACAAATAATGAGCTCTAAGTTGTTCAGTCAATCCTCTGTTCTGAAAATAACTTATGGAAATGTCATTTCTTAGGGAATTTGACTCATTCTCACATAGTTCCTTTGGCCTCCCAGAAACCCTTTCCAAATCTATCACAAGCCAGTGATTCAGGGAGCTGTCAAACTGTGGATACTCAGAAGATAGTCCACATCACTATTATGGTGCTTGTGGACATGTAACAGAATGGCAGACGAAACAGTATGTCTACTGTGTAATGCGTGGGTGCTCTTGATGTTGGTGCAATCATATGAGTTGAATTAGCTATGGTATAATGCTCTAGTGTGGACATCCCGATGGTTTGTGTCATGTTTGTTGCAGAATCTGTCCTTGAGATGGGGTGCTCAAGCATTCTGAGTCTTTTTTATTCAAGTTTTTCTTTGGTAAAGTGTTTACATTGAGAAGCCTTCCATTCTTGAGATAATAGTTACACTTATCCTGTTTTGGTTGCATTTGTGTGTATAAATATAACATTGTAATATACTGTTAAGTGAGCTGTGTCTGCCCAATTCATCTAGGGTTTATTTTAGAAACATCCCTTGAGGTTGTTAAACAGCAGTAGAAAGCCAGTGTATGTGGCTTCTTTAAAAAAAGAAATATTTTTTCCTTTCAAAATTCAGCAACTATATACCAAAAATGTTGTTTTGATAATTAGAAGTTTGAATATGTAACTTAAATGGAGACTTCTAAAATACACTACATAATTACATGTTCGACACTTACTTTGCTGAATTCACTAACCCGCATACCTCCCTAAGAGGTTGGAAGAGAAATTCTGAGTCACGCTTTCTCTGTGTGTGTGTTCTGTTGTTTTTTGTTTATTTTTTGCAGTTTGTTCTTGTTGTTTGGTTACAAATATTTACATTGGGAGCTTGTTGCAAGTATCTGTGAGCTTGCAAGGACCTGTGCATGTACTAGTAACTTGAAGAGCCAAAAACCTGAGCCTTGGAGTTTGCACCTGTTTTCAAGACTTTAGAGTAAGAATCCGGTATATACAGGACTCTCAATTTGAAGGGATGAAGCTTGACAGTAAAAAGATATACTAAGCATTCTACTCCTTAAAAGACTCAAGAGCCATACTGAGGTCACTGGGAATTGATACACCAACACCCTACGAATATTCCCTACAAATATCAGTCCCCCCACAGAAGCAATGGTCTCACCCATGATAGAGAGCTGGAGTATGAATGACAGAAGCGATCAGATATTCGAGGATAAGCCCATCTTCCTCCTCTGTTGCCCAGTCTGCCCTTTCAACTAGGCAACAGACTTGATGACAGTGTTGGGAGCCACATCAGAGCTGATCAGAAACCAGCAACCCTCTTTGGGAGATACCTTGCCCTATCCTCTCAGACCTGGTCAGCTATCACTTCAGACAAATGGCTGTTGGACACACGTACCTATTACTATTCCATTCATTTCCACACTTTTCCCCCTCTTCAGGGACTCCTCTCATGATATCCTATTACAGAAAGAAATGGTGGAGCAATGAAGCCATGAAAAAGGTTCCTCAAGAGTACAGGGGAAGAGGCTTCTTCCAATACTAGCTTATCCTAGGCCTGAGGATGCTGAATAAGTACATACACTGCTTCAGATTCAGGGTGGAAACACATGCCTCTGTTCTATTAATTTAGATGGAATGTACATATACACTGCTACCTTGATATAATGCCACCCGATATAACACGGATTTGGATATAACGTGGTAAAGCAGTGCTCCGGGGTGGGGGGGCGGGCGGGAGGGCTGCACACTACAGTGGATCAAAGCAAGTTCAATATAACACGGTTTCACTTATAACGCGGTAAGATTTTTTGGCTCCCAAGGACAGCGTTATATTGAGGTAGAGGTGTACCTCCATCATTCTGTCTCCTCAGGTTCAAGACTGGTTTGTGGCTCTTAATTTACAGGACATGTACTGACAGAGAGCCATACATGTGGCTCACAGGAATTACCTGAGATTCACAATGGGACCAAATCATTACCTGTATAAAGGTACTGCCACTGAGAGTCTTTACAAAATGTCTAGCAGTGTGAGCAGCCTACCTGAGAAGACAAGGCATTCAGGTCTATCCCTGTTTGGATGACTGGCTGATCAAAGGCAGATCCCAGTTGCAGATAGCAATGAGCTTGGAATGCCCTCTATTTCTATTCATCTGGCTGGGCCACTATGAAAAATAGTCACTTACCACATGACAGATGATAGAGTTCATAGGAGAACTGATTGAGCCCAGATTAGAGAAAACATATCTGCCTGGGGACAGCATCTATTCTTCACACACATATTTCAGTTAGTGTCCAAACTAGCTATGATAGTATAGTATGCATTGCAGTGTTAGGCCGTATGTGGGTATGCATGTATGTGATACTGCTTGCGAGACTTCACCTGTGGCTCCTTCAGCTCTGGCTCAGGTTAGTCTATTCTCTGAAATATCAGACAGAAAAGTCACAGTAACACATTGTCATTGCAGAACTGGCTTGGGGCGGGAACCCACAAACACATGGAAGAGGGTATCTTTTTCAGTTTTCTCCCCAACAAAGCTGCTAATCATGGCTGTTTCAGGGACGGGTTGGGGAGGTCATTTGGACCACTTATAAATTCAAGAAATGTTGATCCCAGATAACATGGGACTTCAAACGAACATCCTGGAGCTTGGAGCCATCAAACTGGTCTGTATGGCATTCTTCTCTGTCTTCCAACAGCAGTAGTGCAGATCTTCACAGACAACGTGACAGCTATGTACTAAATAATCTCACCTCTCTGCTTGGAGGTTATTGAATTCTGGACTTGGTGCACTCAAAATGGGGTAACCCCACTGGCACTTCATCTTCCAGGAGTCAGCAACAGCCTTGCAGACGTCCTGAGCAGGCAGTCTGATCCGGTCATGAATGGCTTTTGTACAGATCCATCATGGAAATGGCATTCAGTCCAGTCAGGATTCCCCTTGTAAAACTGTTTACCACTAAGTATTATGCCAAATGTCAAACTTTTTGTTCCAGAGGAAGCCTGAGAGCAGGATTGTTGCTGGAAGCCTTCCTCTACTGCAGTGGGACAGAGGCCTACTTTATGCCTTTTGACTGATTCCCAAGTCAGAAGGGACAATGCTGCAATCAGTATTGTAGCTTC
The DNA here is from genome assembly GCF_016161935.1 of Mauremys reevesii. NCBI lineage: Eukaryota > Metazoa > Chordata > Testudines > Geoemydidae > Mauremys > Mauremys reevesii. The sequence continues at coordinate 56,896,905 of NC_052625.1, read as the reverse complement.
ATAGTGGCAGATATCAGCCAAAACTGTCTTGACTACAGATGTTCTTCGAGCCTCTAATCCAGCCCCCAGACCATGGTGCTGTGAAATCGGGTTTGGATGGCTAGACATTCCATCCAGACCTGAAGTGTCTGTATCTGATGGTGTAGCTGTTGGCTGGCTAAGTACCACGGACAGACTGTTCCTACAGCCTTTGGTACTAAAGATTCTTTCTGCTTACTGCATTTAAACAAGGTGGTCTTTTGTGTCAGTCTCAGCTTGCCATCTGCCCATGCAGTCATGTTCTGTCTTTTTCCACAGCACAATATGGAAGTATCTCAAAGGATTAATGAACACTTATCCACCAGTTAGAGAGCCTACTCCTGCCTAGGCCTTCAATATAGTCTTCTTGAGATTAATGGAAGTTCCATTTGAACCTTTCTCAAAATGTTGTTTACGCTACTTCCCTCTAAAGGCTGTCTTCCTAGTTTCCTGTCACTTTGGCTGGAAGAGTAAGCTAGCTTCAGGTGCTTCTAGCTGAACATCTCTCCCCCCTCCTACCCCCCAATATTCTTTTGAGAAAAGAAGGAGCTAAAGCCTCACCCAAAATTAATTCCTAAACTAATCTCTCTGAATTTAATCTAAAACAGTCAACCTACCTGTCATCTTCCCAAAACTGTACACTGCACCAGAAGTAAAGGAACTGCACACGCTAGATGTGTGCAGGACTTTCCTTTATTGCATTAGCAGCAAAGAGTCTTGTGGCACCTTATAGACTAACAGACGTTTTGGAGCATGAGCTTTCGTGGGTGAATACCCACTTCGTCGGATGTATTCACCCATGAAAGCTCATGCTCCAAAATGTCTGTTAGTCTATAAAGTGCCACAAGACTCTTTGCTGCTTTTACAGATCCAGACTAACACGGCTACCCCTCTGATACTTCATTGCATTGACAGTACCAAACAGTTTAGATGGTTGCCCCATCAATTTCTGGCTAGGACTGGGAGATCTAAAGGTCAGGCCATCCCACCACAAAGAATATCAAAATACATCACCTTGTCTTATCAGTTGGCAGGTTGTCTTATCAGATCTCCCACCAAACATCAAGGCTTACTCCACCAGAGCTCAGGCAACATTCCTCCACCTGTTTCAGAGATGTCTCCGTATCAGAAATCTGCAAAGCAGCAATGTGGAGTAAGCCACTGACCTTTCTTAAACACTGTACTTTGGATTTAGCTGCTAGGTCAGATGCCAAGTCCAGGAGAGCAGTACTTCAATTACTGTTCAACTGATGCAGCAGATATTCCTGAAGAAGGTGGGAACAAGGAGATACCACTTGCCAGTCACCCACACTGGGTTCTACATTGACATATACGCCAAGAAGGAAGAATGGTTACTATTTCCTACAGTAACTGTAATTCTTCAAGAAGTTGTCAGCATAGATCCTTTGACCTGCCCTCCATCCTTGCATTTTGGAATCCTCACCTATCACAGGCTTCAAATGGTTGCACTACTCTTGCACTGGAGGAGGCGCAGGGCACATGCATGGTCCTGATGGACACGGCTTTCAAACAAATCTGATCACACACACTATACTGGGATCCACACTGACAACATCTTGAAGAACCAGAGTTACTGTAGGGTAAGTAATTGTCCTTCATCCTTTCCAGCGAATTGCACTTAGAAGTTTGCCCAGTAGTGTTGACTTTTTCCCCTTCCTCTGCTTTAGATTGCTACATTTTTTGTTTAGAAGATTAATAATTTATCCATGTCCATTATTTTTCCTCTCTGAACCTTGAAACACAGGGTGTAACAGCCAAAGAGAATTTTGTGGGAGCCCTTTGCTAAAATCTTGGAAGCACATTACTGCCTCGACTAATTAAGATATAGGAAAACTTAAGTTTAGAAAAGCTCCTTCTTGATAGCTTTAGAATTTAGTGGAAGTTACTCCTTTCATATGAACAATAAGGCAGGCTTTCTTATCATTCTACATGGCACCCTAAAACAATTATTGGGAACCAAATACCTAAAGTTTTTGCAGAATTTCAATTTAGGAAATTGCGCTTCATTTATCTATATTGCAAGTACTTTATTCATGTAGACTTTTATTGTAGAATATTGCTTTAAGAGAAATTTCCACTTATTTTTTACTTGAAAAAATGGTGTGATCTAACAAACTTAAAATGTTTTCATGAGAGCCAACGGGACAACACCCAAAAAATTTAACTTATCGTTGGGGAATTCTTCTTTCTGCCAAGACTGCTCTTACTGTTACAGCCCACCAGCCAGTTAGCTAAATGTTCACAATGTGTACTGAAGCTTAACAGTTGCCTCTGCTATAAGGACTGTAATAACCACCTTCTGTAAATACGTCATTTGCCAGGATTCTCACTCCTTGGTGTTAGTTTCTTTGCACTGAGACTGGTAGAGCTTTCCCAACTCTAAAAGAACTTTGAACCAGATATCAGGATAGTGTGTGAGGCAGGCCCCCATTGGCCATGGTATGCCATCACCTATAAATGCTTCTCCTCCACTGAAGAAGGCTTCTCTATGCCAGTCCATCTTGTATCAAAGGTCTTAGTAAAGCTAGGGGAGAGAGTGATTTAGAAGAATGTAATAACCTCGTACTGGTTCAGGAGGTACCAGTCTATTGCAAATGGCCAAAATTGAGCTCATCAGGTTGAGAGTCTGGCCTTTGATCACTCAGAATTGAAGGCACCTCTCTTCATCTTACTATGAGAGCTCTCTCCTGGACATCCTTCATGCCCCTGTTGAGTAGAAAACCATAGTCATGTTATCTTTGAGTAGGTAACAGTAACAGAGTAATAACATCCCTACTCTCTTACTGTTTGCCCATTGAGATTTAACATTACCAAGAGCTGTTGGGTTTCCACCAAGACTTGTGCTACAGAGGTAAGAACTAAGAGTGAAAATCCTGTTGGAATCAGATTTACAGAGAAGCAGAATTGCAGGTAAGCATTCCCTTTTTCAAACACTAAATTACAGCTGGGTTAGCATTTCTACAAAAACATTATTCAGATAATTTTAAAGCAAAACTTGTTGGTATATCCCACAAGGCCTAAAACATTCTTGTTTTCTCTTGCTATATTAACTTCTTACATAGAAAGGAAATGAATTGTAGAAAGAATGTTTTATATAAGCCATTTGAGACAGTCTGTTAAGGAAATACCAGCTGTCAAGAAAGATGCAGCCAATGTTGAGTTATATTAAAACTATTCTTAAGGAAGTATTCGTCAAGAAAAAGTGGCTTAATTAAAGCACTTCAACTACTTCTCTGAAACAAGGTCACTTATATTCCAAGTAAATCTCATAAATATGAAAATAAAGAGGATTTATTTTTTCTCCCACACATCCTTAAGGGAAAAATATTTTCTTTTCTTTTAAGATTGTCTCTCTTAGGTTCAGATTGGGAGGTGGTTCGCCAACACAGCGAATGAGGAAATGAGCATCAGATTAAAAATTTTAGTTAGCAGGAAGATCATAAAGGTAAACAGTCACAATGCTTTGCCTTTTAATCCTCAAACTCCAAAAATTTGCTTTCATCAATACCTTGTAGTTTTAAAATAAGATAAAATTAATCTTTTAAAAAGAGGGGAAAATAGGAAGATTAAATTTTAGGATTACCATATTACCTTTTTTACTTCTAAATCTTCCCTTTAAGAGTAACTAATAGCACTATGCAGTATTGTGTTGCTGCAGCGGAAGAATATAGCAAAGTGCATTAGATACCCATGAAAATATAATGAGCTAGGATTTAGATTAAAAGCTACAATTGGCTTGTGAAGCATATTAAAAATGATTGGATTTACTGTTTTTTTCCTTTACTTTTTTAAGTTCAGTCTAGACTGTTGGTTAAGGGGTTATACTCTGAATACACAATTACACTGTATTAGCCTGAAACACAAGCTTTTGGTTTAATTACAGCTTTAATGTTCGTTTTGTGCACCCATTAATCTGTTTGTTGTGATCAGCTTTACTCTTTTCAATATGTTTATGGTGTTTGAAATTGTGCCTGCTCTCTTTCTAGAAGGTATTTGTAGCGCACCAATCACTGAAACATTTATGTACAATTCTAGGCATAAAAAGAACAAAGGAGGTGCTAAGATAAGGTGATGAAACCCATGTAAGAACCTAGATATTTATTTAAAAAAATAAAGATACAAAGGGAAAAACTATAGGCAGAGTTTGCATGTCTGTCTATAGTTAAGGCTGCCTAACGCTTTCCATGATAAGGCTGTGTATTTAATGCATTTTGCCATCCCTATGAAAATCTGTCCAAGTTATAAGCCTCTGAAAATCTCACTTAGCACATGCTCCCCCATACCATATATGCACCAACTAAACTGTGCATGCACCATCTTCACAGAGTGACTGAGCATACTCTATCTCAGGGCTGAAGGGGCTGAGAAGGCATTTCCCTGCACTTCCTTCCCATGACTACCAGGGGCTGCTGTGGTGCGAGGCAGCAGAACTGACTGCAGGGAGATTCTCTCCTGTGCTTTCAGAGCTGTACCTGCTAGTACCCAGGCAGCATGGAGGAGGAGGAAACAGCCTGACTGGAATATAGAGGGTTAAGGGGCAGAGGTAGTAGGGACAGAAGCTGGGGGGCGGGGAATAAGAGCCAGGAGAGAAAGGAACAGAGTGAGGCATGAGCCGGCAGTGGCTCAGGGAGTCGGAGGTAGGGGCAGAATAGTCTGTAATAACTAGAGTATAATTTCCTCCAGAACCTGGAAGGTGAACCTAGGATACTGTGTGGCTGGTCCATACAGGATAACAGCCTGCTGCTGCTACCATTTACTTGATTGCCTTGTGTTGTAGAGGCGTGTGCTATAAATCTAAAGATTCTGACTCTACTGATGACCCATGTGAGGATCGTTGTGGATCCACAATATGAAATTCTTGGGGTTTTTAGCTTGCTTTTTATTTTTCCACGTAATGTTCTATGTATTTAATGTTAAAAGAATGTTAATTTAAGGTTGCAAAGTCAAGCACTAGAGATGTGAGAATTACTGTTGCTTAATTTGTAACTCTTGTTTGTATGTGCTGCAATTCAGAACTTGCTGCAGCTCTGATATTTTCGACCGTCACTGCATGTGCCTTCTCCAGGTTTTAGACGTGGACCATTTACCTTTCTGAGGTGGAATCTTGCAATTCTTCCACTTAAAAAGGATGCTGGGCTGCAGTGCCTTGTGTACCAACTGTGATTGCTCAGCAGGCCTGACTGGATTTGGCTGCCCATAGTCTTTCCTTGGGAACTGTGACCATTGCGACCCAGAACAGATTTTTCAAAATACAGTAACTCCTCATGTAAAGTCGTCCTGGTTAATGTTGTTACATTGTTGATCAATTAGGGAACATGCTTCTTTGAAGTTGTGCAATGCTCCCTTATAACGTTGTTTGGCAGCCGCCTGCTTTGTCCAGTGCTTACAGGAAGAGCAGCCCGTTGCAGTTGGCTGATGGGGGCTTGGAACCAGGGTGGAGAGGCAGCCTCCCTATCAGCTCTCTGCTCCCCTAAGTTCCCTGTGCAGGAGCCACCCAGCAGGCTACCAATTGCCAGCAATTCAGCTGTCCCTCCCCCCACTGCCATGTGCTGCTCCTGCCCTCTGCCTTGAAGGGGGGATGAGGGAAGCTAATGTCAGGGTGTCCCCCTCCCGCCTACTCCTGCACCCCTGCTTACTCTGTCTTCATATAGAGCAGGGTGGGGACAGGACAGGGCTCAGGAGGAGAGAGCTTGCTGGCCTCAGCTGCTGTCTTAACTTCCTGATCTTTTTAAAGGCAATGTACTTAGAGTGGTATCAGCGTACTTAAAGGGGCAATGCACATCTCTCTCTTCCCCCCCCACACACAGAGTGTATGTCTCTATCTGCCATGCTGTCTCCCTGCCCTCCATTCATACTGTCTTGTACAGTCTGAGGCTACATTAACAACAGTGTGTTAACCCTTGAGGGCTCAGCTGAATGCTAGTTCATCATTTAGCAGTAAGGCTTTCCCTGGGAAATATCCCACCTTCTTCCACCTTCTAACTTCACCACCTCGACCAAGCTTCACAATCATCATTGCTGTTTAAAGTATTAAATTGTTTGTTTAAAACGTATACTCTGTGTGTGTGTGTGTGTGTGTGTGTGCCTCTACCTCGATATAACGCTGTCCTTGGGAGTCAAAAAATCTTAGTGTTATAGGTGAAACTGTGTTATGTCAAACTTGCTTTGATCCACTGGAGTGCATAGCCCCGCCCCCCTGAAGCACTGCTTTACTGCGTTATATCTAAATTTGTGTTATATCAGGTCATGTTATATCGAAGTAGAGAGGTGTGTGTGTATATATATCTATATCTATATATATATATAATTTTGTCTGGTGAAATTTTTTTCCCTGGAACCTAACATTAATTCATATGGGGAAATTGGATTCGCTTAACATCGTTTTGCTTAAAGTTGCATTTTTCAGGAAGATAACTACAACGTTAAGCAAGGAGTTACTGTAAAGTATTGTTTATTCTTAACAGCAGGAACAAAGCATTACAAGAAAAAGGGTTTTAACAGAATAGTCTATATGCATATGTCTTACCTAAAGCTTAGGTAGGCTTATCTCCTCCCAGGCACACCATTCTGGAGGCTGCGGTTCAGTCTGCATCTCTGTGGTCCCTGTGTCATCCTCTCTGTGCTTCAGTGTCTCTGAGTGCAAAGTTCTTTGTTCTAGATTCCTGCTTGAAGGCTTCCCACTTCTGAGGTTACAAGTGGGGACCTCCCCCTGGGGTCAGCAGCCAGACAGTTGATCTTGTCAGGATTAGATGTAAACTTAAAAGGGCACGATGTCTACATTTTCCTGTTAAGTATTGATTATTGGGACAGTCTGAAGCTATTGTCCCCTTCCTTGGGAGCATGCCAGTAACTCCTGCTGGAATTAACACTTGGTGATTGTATACCAAACAATACAATGACAATCAAACAGATGGACATGTTTATAAAATGTTACACACATCTCCCACATCCTTCACAGTATGCAGTATGATCCAGCTGTAATCATATACAATTTTTTCCACCGGACTCCTGCTTCTTTTCGTTGCAAGGATGGGCCAAGCTCTGGGGATGAATCAGGGTTGTGTAGTGAAGGAGATTGTTGTCTGTAGGACCCCTGTTCTATTTACTGCAGATGTTGGAAGGTGTGTGGTGAATGAGGTCAAGCATTTCAGGAAGAAAAAGGATGATCTCTTGGTTCCAACAGTTGAGTGCCACACTGGAACATTTAATTCAATCCCTGGCTGTTCCAGAGTTCTTATGTGATGCTAGGCAAGTTATGTTAACCAAATGTTTCCCAGGTCATCACTATTTGTTTGTTCCTTATTTTCTGAGTGCCTAACTTGAGACCTTGGTGTCTGATTTGCAGAAGTGCTGAGCACTCACAGCTGCAACTGAAGTAATTTAGTGCTGTGCTTTGAACATTAAGTGCTATATAATGTTAAGCACCTTGAAAAATCGTGCCATAGGCATCTCAAATTGGACATCCAAAATTAGTGGATACATTTGACCTTACTCTCTCTGCCTCTGTTCTTGACCTGTAAAATGGGGATACTATCATCTCGTCTCACAGAGGGGTTGTGAAAATAAATTAACAGTTGTGAAGCATTTGGATTCTATGGTGCTCATAACTATATAGTAAAGCATGAACAAATTAGTAGTTTTAATAGTCCAAGTGTGTAGTAAAGAAGCCATTGGGCCACGCATTGATTAGTGAGCATAAAACAAAATATTGAATAGCCGCTCATTAAATGAGTATGGTCCATTCTGTGAAGTGAATGAGGTGGGTATACAATGGAAAAATAAAATGAGATTGAGTAGTTATAGAACGTAGCATAATGCATAGGCAAGAGAAACCTTAATACTGGTATTTCTTATATGTGCTTGACTTTTCTCAGCCTTAATATTTTTTAATGTATTTTTGTGTGTAATCTAAATATATAATTTAAAACAAGTATGTTGGGTGAGGTTAAACCTATCTACAGCTGACAGTGTTAGCATAGTATGTTATGATATTAAAACTATTGTTTCCTAACACTGAACTCTGGGTTGGTGGTATATTGAACCTAGAATGGTCAGTTTCAGACTAAACATTCTGTGGAAGCTCACGTTAGAAATGGTCATAAACATGATCAGTCTAGAGTCATCTGTCATGTAACTTGTAGATGGAGTTTTCTCTGTTCCCAAGAATGAGCATGGTTAGGCAAACTATTTCAGCATATAGAAAATGTCAAGACCCATAAGGCCATTATTGAATCTGAAGAAGGCTAACTAATTTGAGGGTTTCTGTATAGAGCAGTTGATCTGGACCTGAAAAGAGAAAATAATGATGCTCTCCCAATCTCCTCACTTCTAAAATGCTTTGATGAGCAATAAAATAGTGAAGGCTGACAAAAGTTATACTGGAATAAAGTTGCCACAGTTAGTATGTTGCTTGTGCACATACATATTTCGCTCCTTGTGTCTGTGCTGTATGTACTCATGAGGAGTGCTTGTGTCAATGCACAGTACGGTGCACCGTGGGCAAGTCTGCCACTGTCCAGGGCACTGTCTTCTGGGAACTTTTGGCAATGTGTGGTAGGGCAGAAATGAGTTGAGTGGTGAATAAAATGGTTTCAGTCCTTCCTGCAGATAGAAACCCAGTAAGTAACAATGGGAAAACTGCACATTCACCACTAAACCGCTGACTGGAGAGTCCCACAAGAGCCAGATTTCTCTGGTCCTTTTCAACACTTGCATGAAACACTGAGTGACCTGATCAGATGACATGGATTCAAGTGACAGCAACATGCAAGTGAGACATAGCTCTGTCTATCCTTTACCACACATGACCACATCACTACCACAAAGGTTGCTCAGTTCTTGGACGAGATCAGTTCATGGATGAAGAACAGCTGGCTTGATGCTGAACCCGAGCATAACAGATGTGATGCTGGTGGGCAGAGGAAAGCATTCTGAAGAATTTGTAGCCACCATTCAGTCTCCTTTGCTTGAAAGTACACTCCCACAAGTAGTCTGTAGTATCAGAGTACTCTTGGATTCCTGGCTGATGAGCAGCATCTGCAAGTAATGCTTTTTTCATCTCTAGGAGACTCTATCCAGTTCTGGTGGATGATGACCTGGCCTGAGTTATTCATACTTTTATCACCTCTCAGTTGGTCTACAGCAATGCACTTGTACCTGGGCAGGGGGCCTTCAGCACTTAGGAAAGTCAACTAGTACAGGTCTCCTAAGCAACACAGAATACCATGAGCACATCAAACCTGTCCTTTGCGGTCTACATTTCCGTAGAATTTTTCAAAGCAAACTCAAGGTCTCGCTCCTTACTTTGAAGGTGCTCCATGGCCTTTGGACCCATCACTAATCTCACCACCTTTCACTCAAAGTGCATTTTTTTTATCCTTGCCTTCTCTAAAGTTCAAGGGAATTTAACAGGGACAGGGGCCTTCTGGTCTCTGTGACCAAATATTTTTTTTAAAAAGCAAACAAAAAACCCTACCAAAATCAGGCACTCTATTGCGTACCCTTCACCGCCAGGGGAGCGAACAACTATGTAGCAGATATTAGTCACATTGTTTAATGCACTAACAGAAGGTGCTTACATACTATGGTGATGCGTGTGGAATAAGAAAACTTGTAGAGTAAACAGGCAGATGTGACTTAGTCACATTTTTAAGCATTTCTTTGCAACCATAATGTTTTAAAGAAGATGGTACTCAAGCAAAAGTCCTGCGTTACCCACCCAGAACAACATGACTCTGTTTGAACCTGAAGTGAAGTGATTTCTCACTTTCTTGCCCAGTCAAGATGAAGGATGCTTATCTATATTCAGAATTTATTAATAACCGCATATTTGCGCTGAATACATTTTTATTGTGTATTTCGTGCCAGTCAAACTAGCTTCATCTTACATGCTTTGAAAGTTAAGGTAAACCTAATGGCAGATCTAATGGCAGACATTTGATTTGAATGTATTTTAATTTAGATGACACATGGATCAAAACACAGTTTTATTAATAAAAGTGATAACAGGGAGAGAGTTCTTCATACTGTAATCCAATGAGAATTATTGATTTTTTTTTTAACACGTTGGGGGAAGTACTCTAGTTTTTTTTTAGTCTGGTTCCCCATCTCTAAGTGCTTTGTATGACCCCAGGGTAAAGCTTTTCTTCAGCTGTTAGCTAAGGCCAACCTAATCATTTTTACAGATTTCTCTGATAGTAAATTAGAGTAAGACTACTGAACTCTCTCTGCCAATCAAAATATTGTATTTGGTCAGATTCTTTAAGCTTTTCCTTTAGAGAAGTAATGTGAAAAAAGCTGCACCAGAACTAGTTGTCTATACATTGCTTTTGCCTCTGTCCTACAAGGCAGTTGGAAGTTAAATTAAATCACTTTAAGGGTCAGTCTGTATCACAAAATTAGATCAAAATTACAAGTTGTGCAAGGCTTACAGAGCAGTCTCTTAGCTCTGCTCAATTGAAGTATTTGAGTGCAAGATTTGGTTCCCATACTTAATAAATATGTAACAGAAGCTGCATTTAGTTTGGAAAGGTCAGATGTAATATGTCCTGGAGTAATTTTCCATCTGTATGCTTGGTGTCTTTATCTGAGAGTTTGGAAATACAGAAATTTGAAAATTAAAAGACAAATTATTCTACTGAATTAAGTGCCACAGGAAAAGTGACAAATGGGTGTTATTACTCATCATTAAATTTCAAACTGCAGCCTGCCATTTTGAAATATCTAAAATCTCTCATGTCCCCAGAGTAGCTGTTGGAGGACATGTCTACAACATTCCCCTAAAAAGGGCTTTTTATTTATTTATTTAATTGCATAGCAGTAGCACCTAAGGACCCCAACCAGGGATGAGGACCTGTTTGTGTCAGTCACTGCACAAAAAATTTGTGCAGTGACTGGTACAATGGGACTCTGATTAGAACCCCTATGCACTACTGCAGTACAAAATACCCCCCCCCCCCAAAAAAAAAAACCCCAAACCCACCAACTTTCTTTTTAGAGGAATTTCTGTAGAAGGGATGTTCATTCTTCCCCCTAGGATACCTAATTATTAGAAGTCCCCCTAGTTCAGTCCATGAGCCCTCCCTATTGACTACATGTTTGGTTATAATTTCTGTTTACAGAACTGTTAGTCATAGCTGGTTTTACAGGCTTTTTCATTGTTACTAGGAGGTGTAAGAAATGTGTACGGGTTTCTAGTTTGCTAACAAAGCAAGCAGTCATTATTTGAGATGTGGGAGATGTTGCCTCCTGTAATCGTGGGCTGAAGACAGGCTGTGTCTGTAGCTGTGGATTAACTCAAAATGCTTAAAGATTGCTAGGCAGTTTACACTGTGATGTGAGAATAGTTTTCTCCACTTCATTTCAGGAAAGCTTACATTCTAGAGTCTTGGATTAATCCTTCAGTACACCAAACAACTTCTATCCTTCTCCTAGCCTTTTCTAAAATCTCATTGCTTCCATTACTAAACGTCCACTCTTGCTTTTGTGGAAGGAAAAAAGGAAAATATTGTCAAGATAAGTAAAAAAAACCCCATAATTTTATAAAATACATACCATATAACTTGTCATGCTCTTGGCTGTTACATTTCTTCTTTATCCCATTTCCACAAACCATATCTCCTGTCTGTATTTGTCCACTTAGATCATTTTAAACTGATGGCTAGATATGTATAAATGAAAAGGAACGTGAAATTGTTTTTCTTATATCTTGTGGACCTATCTAGAAAAGTAGACATTACATTGGTGAAGGAGAGCAAATGACTGATGACATCAAGAAGGCTGAGGTGTTTCATGATTGTTTTGCTTCAGCCTTCACTAAAAAAAGTAAATTGTGACCAAATGTTTAACACAATTAATATTAACAACAAGGTGGAAGGAACACGAGTCAAACTAGGGAAGGAGTAGGTTAAAGAATATTTAGATAAATTAGATGTAGTGTATTTAAGTCAGCAGGGCCTGATGAAATTCATCCTAGAGTACTTAAATATCTTAGAGAACTTGTGGAGGACGGGTGAAGTCTCAGAGAAATGGAGAAGGGCAAGCATAGTACCGATCTTTAAAAAAGAGAACAAAGAGGACCCCAAAATTATAGCCCACTTAGCCCAACTTTGATACCTGGAAAGAAAGTGGAACATACTATTAAAAATCGATTTCTAAGCCGCTGGAAGATGATAGATTTATAATAGCCAGCATGGACTTGTCAAGAACAAATTATGTCAACCAACCTAATTTCCTTCTTTGACAGGGTTACTGGTCTAGTGGATAGGAAGGAAGGAGTAGATGTGATACTGTAATCAAGATGTAAGGCTTTTGAGACCGTCCCACATGACTTTCTCATAAGCAAATTTAGAAAAATGTGGTCTAGATGAAGTTACTATAAGGTTGGTGCGCAACTGGTTGAAAGACTGTCTCAGAGTAGTTAGTGGTTTGCAGTCAGACTGGGAGGTGTATCTCATGGGGTCTTGCAGGGGTCAGTCCTGCGTCCAGTACTATTCAATATTGTCATTAATAACTTGGATAACGGAGTGGGGAGGATAAAAATAAAATTTGAGGATGACACCAAACCGGGAGGGGTTACAAGCACTTCGGAGGACAGGATTAGAATGGAAAACAACCTTGGCAAAGTAGAGAATTAGTCTAAAATCAACAAGATGAAATTCAATAAAGACAAGTGCCAAAGTACTTAACGCAGAAAGGAAAAATCAAATAACTACAAAATGGGGAGTAACTGGCTAGATGGTAGTACTGCTGGAAAGGATCTGGGGGGTGGATCACAAATTGAATGAGAGTCAAGAGCATGATGTAGATGTGAAAAAGGTTAATATCATTCTGGGGTGTATTAACAGGAGTGTTGTATTTAAGACACAAGGTTTTTGTCCCACTGTACTTGGCATTGGTGAGGGCTCAGCTGGAGTACTGTGTCCAATTCTGGGTGCCTAACTTTAGGAAAAATGTGAATTAACTGAGGAGAGAGTCCAAAGGAGAGCAACAAAAAATGATAAAAGGTTTACGAAACCAGACCTATGAGGAAAGGTTATAAACCTGGGCATGCTTAGTTTTGAAAAAAGACCAAGGGAGGACCTGATAACAGTCTGCAAATATTTTATGGGCTATTATAAAGAGAACAGTAATCAATTGTTCTCCATGTCCACTGGAGATAGGACAAGAAGTGATGGGCTTAATTTGCAGCAGGGGAGATTTGGGTTAGATACTAGGAAAACTTTCCAATTGTAAGGGTAGTGAAGCTCTGGAACAGGCTTCCAAGGGAGGATGTGGAATCCTCATCATTGGAGGCTTTTAAGTACAGGTTGGACGAACACCTTTGAGGGATGGTCTAGGTTTACTTGGTCCTGCCTTAGCGCAGGGGACTGGACTTGACGACCACTCAAGGTCCCTTCTAGCCCTACATTTGTATGATTCTATGATCTTTCTAACAGACAGTGGATACAGGAAATCAACAACACTTGTAGCTGGATAAGCTGTTCCTTTTAAACAAATACATCTGCTTTTAACTAGAATCATTAACAAAATATTTTGTTAGGCTGCATCATGATATAGAACTATTCAGACCTCACACAAGGTTAGAGAAGCTTTAAACTAGAAACGTTTCTGTCTATTCATATTTTGATTCCCTCTTGGTTTTTTTTTGTCAGTGACAGTTGAATGAAAACGGTCTCATTTTACTGTGATTTCTTCATATTTCCATCCTGAAGAGCTGATCCTCTGTGACATCACATTTTATTCCCTGAACAACTTCTTGCAATGTTATAAACAGTATTCTGGGGTAGAATAGTGGTTCCCAAACTTTCACGTACCACTTTCTTTAAAAAATTGAGGTTTGAAGTACCATATGCAAATTTCTCCTTTTTATAACATTTATTTTAGGCCTTAACAGGCTTAAATATTTCCAGACTCAATAGTAAAATAAATGCCTAAGGAAGCCTAAAATAATCCATTATAACAAGGGCTGGTTGGAAAGAAAAAATTCTGTTTTGCAAAAAAAATTAAAGGTTTCAACAGTTGTTATTGTTCCAATATGGAACGAAACCAAGACCTTTTGAATTCCCCACCACCACCACCAAAAAAAAAAAAAAAAAAAAAGAGGTACTCTTATCTTGTTTTGACCAAATCTTCCATCGTGGACCTGAGAAGCCTTTCTGACAAAAGAAAAACCTGTAGGTTTCCCTGAAAAGTTGTGGTTTTGTTTATTAGCATTTTCCAGCAATTTCTTTCATGTTACTCAAATTACAAGAAACAAATGACATTAGATATACTGGCAACTTAAAAATAATGTTTTAAAATTTATTACCTGCTATTGTTATAAGTGACGTGTAAGATTTCTCATCTTTCAGTTACAGCAGAAAATTATTTTTCTTTCAGGTTTGTGCATTTGATACCACTTGTATATTCAGTTTCACTGCTTTGCTACAGGGTTTTTCACACAGTAACAAAGGAGAGAAAAACACCTTAAACCTAGGAAAATGTGGTTATAAAACCACAAAAAGTGGTAGAGGGTTTAGGAGTAAGTGTAGTAACTGACACCACTTTATTTGTATTTTAAAAAAGAACTAGCTTTCATTTTTACAGTGAGAAGGAGAACAAACATGCAGAAAACATGACTTTTATAGACAGACTCCTTTCTCAAGAAAAAACTGTTCAATCTTTCTGTGAGGATGTCGCTGCTCTTTCAGGTTCCTGTTCTGAAATACTCCTTTTCCTACTCAGATAGAGCCTTTTGGCGCCTATAAATTCAGTAAACTTTAAAAAGTGCCTATAAATTTTAATTGCCCTTCTTGATGTACTTTTGTTTCATTTGATAACATTTTCATTGGCACATCAAAATATTCACCCCACCTATTTTCATTTGTTAACACTGAGAAAAGTAACATTAAATAATGTTAAAATACATGGCGTGAGTTCTAGGGTCATTGCCCATCTGTTATTTATTTTGATATGTGCAAGTCCAGTAAAAACTGATCACGTCAGTAACATTTCTGCAGCTAAGCAGTGGCTTCAGAAACTAACCCTGCTGATTATCCTGTGAGATGCAGTTTTGGACAGTGAACCTATCAAGAAACTCAGTATCTTCAAACAGTACTAAGGACTCCCTAGGATAGTGCACATTTTACAAATGTGATAAAGGTCACTTTCTGACCTTGAAACAACCTTCTGGTGTAGATTGCATTGAATTATTAAGCCTAATAATATAAACAAAGTATAACCTTTATTAACCTTGCTTCTCAAAGTGTCTTGACCTTTATAGAGCCCTACTGGTTGATATTTTAAGACTGTTTTAGTAATATTTCCTTTCTTTATAGCAGGGCCGCCCAGAGGATTCCGGGGGCCCGGGGTCTTCGGCGGCGGGGGGCCCTTCCGTTCCGGGACCCGCCGCCGAAGTGCCCCGAAGACCCGCGGCGGGAGCCCCCCGCCACCGAATTACCGCCGAAACGGGACCCGCCGCCGACGTGCAGCCCGGTCTTCGGCGGTAATTCGGCGGCGGGGGACCCCGCCGCTGGTTCGGGGCACTTCGCGGCGGGTCCCGGAACGGAAGGGCCCCCCCGCCGCCGAATTACTGCCGAAGACCGGGCTGCATTTCGGTGTCGGGTCCCGCTTCGGCGGTAATTCGCCAGTGGGGGGGGGGTCCTTCCGCCCCGGAGCAGAAGGACCACCCCGCCGGCGAAGACCGGGAGCGCCCTCTTGCCCCGCCCCCTCTGGGCGGCCCTGACCCTATCCACCCCGAACACCCACAATCCAAACCCCCCATTCCCTGCCCCCTCCCCCAACCTCTGCCCTGACTGTCTCCAGGACTCCCTGCCCTTTAGCCACCCCCGGCCCCAGCCTCTTACCCCCGGCTCCCTCCTCACGCGCAGCCGCAGCGTGTCTCCGGCGGGGCCTGAGCTCCGTCCCGCTCAGAGCCGCGTGGGGAGGGGGCGGGGCTGGGAGCTCCGGGCCCAGCGGAGGGAGCAGAGCTCAGGCCGGAGCTCCCAGCCCCGCCCCCTCCCCACGCGGGGCGGGGCTCAGGGGCCCCGGCTGAGAGACGCCGCTTGATGTGCTAAGGCTCCAGGAGAGGGGCAGAGGCGGGAGCCTCAGCTGTTCTCTTGGGGGCCCCTGCGGAGCCCGGGGCCCGGGGCAAATTGCCCCCTTTGCCCCCCCCTCTGGGCGGCCCTGCTTTATAGAAGGTTTTATTTGTGTTCCTCCATCTTGTTTATTTATACTTTTTTTTTCATTTGATATTTCTTCACAGATAGAGTGATATCTGCATTATGTATCTACTTTGTTTTTGTAGGAGAGTAATGATGTTGGCCTTTATGTATAAAATTATAGGAATTTAATTCTATAAATAGACACATTACTTAGAAAAGTAGAAATAAAAGGTATAGCAAATAATTACTGAAAGACTTAAAATATGAGCAAAAAACTAAAGGCAGATAAACAACTACATAAAACCATTTTAAAGGTTAGATAAATATCTACAAGTAAATGAGTAAAAGCATATAACATCTATTTAGTACTGAAGCTACTGATGATAACTTTAAATCAGAAAAACAGTTTAAACAGTGATATGTTAATTTTACTTTGTGGTTTATTACAACGTAATTTTTGTTTAAATTTTACTGTAATACTGCATAAAATACTATTGTTTCCTGATAACTTTGATTCTTACGCTTCACTAGATTCTGGGAGGGAGATGACTGTGCAGCCACTTTGGGGAGTTATTCCATGTCCTGACCACACCAATCTGAACTGGTAGTAGAGTGGTACTGATGAGACAGACTATAGCAGGGGTCGGCAACCTACGGCACACATACCAAAGACGGCACGTGAACCAATTTTTAATGCCGGAGTCCCAGAAAGCAACAGCATGCCATTAAAAATCCATCTGGCCCGGCCCGGCCCGGCCCGCTCTTCTCTGCCCTCTACTCCCCCCCCCCCCGCCCCCACAGGGGCAAGGGGCAGGGAGCAGAAGCCGGCTCCCCTGCCTCTTCCCGTAGTGTGCTGGGTTCCTGCCCCTCTTCCGCCGCCTCTCCCTCCCTCCCTGCCAATCAGTTGATGGCCCTTGCGAGGGAGGAGGTCGGGAAGAAGCAGAGTCAGCGTGCTCGCTGTTCCTGGTGGAGTCAGAGAAGAAGCGGGGGCAGAGCCTTGGGGAAGGGGGTGGTGGTGGAATAGGGGCATATCCCCCCCCCGACCCCCCCCGCCACACCCAGCCCTCTGCCCTGAGCCCCGCAGCCCCCCCCCCCCAAGGCCCGTGCTCTGGGCCCTGGGCCCTGCACGCCCCCCCAGGTCCCTGCCCTGAGCCCTGTACCCGCCTCATACACACCCAGCCCTCTGCTTGACACCTTCACCCCCACGACCGAAGCCCTGACTCTTGCACCCCCACATTCCCAGCCCCCACCGCCTGCCCTGACACTGCACCCTCACATGCCCCCAGCCCTCTGCCCTGACTCTTGCACCCCCACAAACCCAGCCCCCACACCCCATGCACCCCCCCACATCTTGACTCCTGCACCGCCACATCCCCAGCCACCCCCAACCTGAGCACCAGATGGGAGCTCCTGCACCTCTTCCCACCACATTCCCACCTGCACCCCTCGCACCAAATGGGAGTTGCCCAGGTAAGTGCCCCACACCCAAACCTCCCGCCCCAACCCTGAGCCCCCTCCCTCATTCTAGCTCCTGGCCAGACCCTTCATCCCCAGCCCTGTGCTCAGTGCACTCCCACCCTCAGCTCAGTGCAGAGAGAGGAGAATGGGCCAGAACCAGGGAGAAGGTAGGTACTCACTGTATGTGGGCAGGGCTGGGACCCCAGACGGGCAGCGGGCTGAGCGGGTCTGGCAGCCAGCATCCCGGCTGGCAGGAGCCGTTGGATGGAACCCCTGAGCGGCAGTGGTCTGAGCCGCTCAGCCCACTGCCGGTCTGGGGTCCTGGTTGCCAGCCCCGCACAGCCTGTTGCTGGTCTAGAGTTCTGGCTGCCAGCCCCTTGCCAACTGGGGTCCCGGCCGCAGGCCCCACTCAGCCCGCTGCCGGCCTAGGTGAACAGAACCCCAGACCAGCAGCGGGCCGGCAGCGTAAGATCAACATTTTAATTTAATTTTAAATGAAGCTTCTTAAACATTTTGAAAACCTTGCTTATTTTACAATACAACACTAGTTTAGTTATATAATGTATAGACTTATAGAGGGAGACCTTCTAAAAACCATTAAAATGTGTTACTGACACACGAAACCTTAAATTAAAGTGAATAAATGAAGACTCGGCACACCACTTCTGAAAGGTTGCCAACCCCTGGACTATAGGAATACAGGTTCTTTGTTTGCCCTTAAAGCAGAGCACCGTCCCCGTCCTGGATTTCTCCATTTGGCTTCCTTTTTTTCCCTCAGTGTTAGCAGCAAAAGCTACAGAAAGGCACGAATGACCTGTTAGACTACGCCTGCAGTGACTCTTTGCTATCTACTACTCTATACAAACTGTGGTTTTGCTGCCTTAGATGGCAGCTTCCAACAGCTCTTGAAAGGTCACACCAGCAGTGTCTGCTAATATAGCTCCACACCCCATCCTGCTGTGGCTCCCACAGGAAAGGAACTTTTCAGCACTATCGGTGATTAAATCTTAACACTTGAGACTTAAGCCAGTCAGTAGTCCCAACAAGGCCTTGCTGTCTTGGAAGGACAATTCCTATGTGCCTGCCCTTGCTAGTTCTGTCTTATAAGAAGCCTAAGAAAAATTAAATCCAGCAGTGAGAGATCAAAGCTTTTATTTTTCACTTCATCCCCTGGTTTGCAGGTCTATTTTGCCACCTTTTCATAGAATATCAGGATTGGAAGAGACCTCAGGAGGTCATCTAGTTCAACCCCCTGCTCAAAGCAGGACTAATCCCGAGACAGATTTTTGCCCCAGATCCCTTAGTGGCCCCCTCAAGGATTGAACTCACAACCCTGGGTTTAGCAGGCCAATGCTCAAACCACTGAGCTATCCCTCCTCATTTTTGTACTAGCGCTAATCTGGAGGACCCAAGAATTAGATCCACCACAGCATTCAGTAAGATAGCCCAGAGGAATGGGAATTTTTACTTAAACAAGTGTGTGAGGCCCTTAAAACTAAATGAAACAGAGCAAAATGAAGATGCTAGTTCTTGTTACTCCTACTCTCTGTTTCTTGTTACTCCTACTCTCTGTGCCTTTCATGGTAGATTCCAGAAAGTAAAAATAATTGCTACTCTTCTATCACATTACTGGTTGTCTTCTTTCCAGCACATTAACATTGTGAGCCATTGACTCTTTGGGCTTAGCTAAATTGACTATCAAGCATTAAAAGATGACGAGAGAGGCTTTGGGCTTTTGAGTAATTATGTCCTCTAATGGCCCTTCAGTATTCTTTTAAAAAAAAAAACATATCAAAGTACTATCAGATCCTTCATCTTCACTAGGAAGACTTTGTGGTTTTGTCACTGGGTGGGTGAGTTATTTGACACACAGCTGATGGCAGTCCTTTTTTGTGGATCCGGATTGTTCAGTGACAGAGTGAATACTGCTTTAAAGGAAAATACGAGAATGACGGGATTAGTTACGTTATATGGATGACATGAATATCAGCATTATTGTAGTAAATAAACAAATGAGTCCCTCAGGAGTTTTAGCAGATCTTTTGTTTCACCAGAAATCACACGAATAGTAAAACTCACCAATAGCTTCAGTACTAAAGATACGTGATGTACTTTATCACTTATTTAACTTTTAGGTATCTATCTGATCTTTACAATGCTTTTATGTAGTTGTTTTTCTGCTTTTAGTATTTGGTTCATATTTCAAGTCTTTCAGTAATAATTTGCCATACCTTTTATTTCTGCTTTTCTAGGTATTGGGTCTATTTATAAAATTACATTCCTGTAATTTTGCTTCAGGGCTTAAGATGACCTCTCCCTAATGGAGCCTATGAGGAAACTATTCTGGGGGAAAGTTATCACAAAGCTGCCTACTTCAGGGTTTCATGTACCTTCGTCTGAAGCATTTGGTATTGGCCAGTGTCAGATTAGAGGAGTAGATGGACCACTGATCTGATCCACTAGTCAAGTTCCTATGTTTCATCCACAGGTCACTTCCTCTGGAGCACTTCTTCTTTCAACACGGCATAGGAGATCAAGGTCTTTTAGCTCTAGACATCATAGAGCCTCATTCTCCATAACCAAGTTTTCTGTTAAGCACAGACAAGTTGGATTTTAATTTCAGGATCAGCCCTTTCATCAACCAGGGGAATCTTCCAGATCCTCTTAGGGGAGGCAGCCCAGGAAAGAGTGCTTCAGATAATTCTAATCTCCCTCACTTCTCCAGAGTGAAACTCCGAAAACATAAACAGCATGGGCCAAAATAACGAAGGACGAATTGGGTATTGTCAATCCTTAAAAAAGTTTATTTAGTACAATTCTTCTTCTTCCTTTGCCCTGGGATAATTATATCAAACCTCAAAAAAAAAAATCCACAAAAGAAAAAAAGTTTCTTCAGGCTCTAAATTATCTAATTTGGTTAGAGGCCATAATCCGTATCAGAAGGAACAAGAATTATCAAGAGTATACCAACCCTTCTGCAGTCCCAACAAATCCTGTAATCTTGAAGTGGTTCAACAAATACATTTGTTGCTAGAAGATCAGGATGGTAGCTACTTGGATCCTATTCTGTTTTATATAGGTGTTCATGCTTCACACATCTGAATACCTTCCAGTAGCGCATTGAACAATGTGACAACTCATCGGTCATGTGGTGTTTGCTCTCTTCTCTTCTCCCCAGAGGGAGAAGCATGTGGAGTGTCTTGTTTTGGGTAGGTTTTTGCAAATCATTTATGAACATGTTGAACAGTACTGGTCGCAGTCCAGCTCCTTGGGTGACCCTACTATTTACCGCTTTCCATTGTGAAAACTGACTATTTATTTTTCCCCTTTGTTTCCTATCTTGTAACCTGTTACTGATCCAGGAGAGGACCATGCCTCTGATGCAGTGACTGCTTACTTTGCATGAGCCTTTGGTGGGGGGACCTTGTCAAAGGTTTTCTGAAAGTTCAAGTAAACTGTATCCACGGGACTACACTTGTCCACATCTTTGACACCCTCAAAGAATTCTAATAGATTAGTAAGGCATGATTTCTTTTTACAAAAGTCATGTTGACTCTTCCCCAATGTATCGTGTTCATCTATGTGTCTGATAATTCTTTATCATAGTGTCAACCAATTTGTCTGGTACTGAAGTTAGGCTTACCAACCCGAAATTGCCAGGATTGCCTCTGGAGCCTTTTTAATAAATTGGTGTTTCATTAGCTATCCACCAGTCATCTGGTACAAAGCCTGATTTAAGGGATAGGTTCAGAGTTAGGCATTATTTTACTCCCTTACTTTTTGATGGGGAGTCTGTTACTAACTGTGAGGAAGTCACCTCTATAGTCCCTGCTTGATGAGCCACATGTGGAAATGAAGCAACGAAAAATGTCTTCTGCTACCTAAATACACACATGAATACACATATATGTAGTTACATGCACAAACTTCATTAAAAGAACATCAATTTTACAAAGAAACACTCAAAAGTTAGGAAATAAGAAAATTAAGGTTGCCTGTGCAACCTTAAATTGACCCCTTCGCTGTATAAATCTTTGATTAAATGATCACTTATTGCTACAGCTGTTTCCTTCCTTTCTATGAAGTTATAAGCAACTGAAAATGATCTCTTAAAATGAAGTGTGTCGGATAACCTTAACTATAGGTGTCACTACCTGTGCCTCCTATAATGGTTTAGTGAAATCTCTGAACATTTCATTGCTTGTTTAATGTGCTTATTGTCTAGAGAAAGAGATGCACATCAGCAGAACGTCCATTTTTCCTAGCTGGGCATATCCATGTAATTAATAACCTAGTTTCCTCTAATTGAATAAATTACTAGAATCAAAACAAATCAGGATATTGAAAGATTGTATTGACTTAAGAAAATAAATCAAATGCTGAGGTCTACAATAAGACACAATTTGTCCCAGAAGAAGACTACTGAGAATGTGGAATTCTGCTTTGTTGCATTAACTCTCAGTTGTTATGTGGTAAGTAATCTACAAATGCTGAAAGGTAGTGGCAATTTTCTAGACTGTGACAATGCTGGCTGAGCTTCCTCTGTTTTAAATTAAGAGAGTTTTACCTATACTTGAATGAAAATCACTATCCAGCCAGTTAGGTTTCTTTTTAAAGCATTATTGGTTCTGCTTAAATGTAAAATATAAATGTTCAGGCCTCTAACTAGCTCAGACTTTTTGTTTTGATGTGCTTGCTGTACATTCTACTGTTCAAGCAAAAATCCTATCTGAGGAAAAAAAAAAAACTTCTGTTGCACTTGATTTTTACAATCTTGTTCATTGGTGCTATGGGGATGCTGAAGGTGGAAACCATGTATTTGGGTTGTTATTACTACTTCAGTTCAGGGGGTGTGGCAGCACCCCAGTTCCAGCATCTATGATCCTGTTTGTCTCTGAACATACAAGTACAGTAGCTGTAACTATTTGCCAAGAAGCCAAGTTTTTGTAAATAAAATGCATCCTGCCTGGAGTGTGTCTAGCTAAATTAAACAAATGGAATTTCCCAGCTTGGCCAAGTGCTTTATAGTTCACGTCAGTGTTTGCTCTGTGCATTTTAAATGACAAATACTCTAAAGTTAGATAATGCAGTTGCAACTGAATTAGGAAGAAGTTATGTTATGAATGTCACCATCATAGGACCTAACCACATCAGCCATACCATAAGGGATTCGTTCACCTGCACATCTACCAATGTGATATATGCCATCATCTGCCAGCAGTGCCCCTCTGCCATGTACATTGGCCAAACCAGACAGTCTCTATGCAAAAGAATTAATGGGCACAAATCAGACATCAAGAATTGTAGCATTCAAAAAGCAGTAGGAGAACACTTCAGTCTCCCTGGACACTCAATAACAGACTTAAAAGTGGCAATTCTTCAACAAAAAAAACCTTCAAAAACAGACTCTTATGTGAAACTGCAGACCTGGAAGTAATTTTCAAACTGGACACCATCAAATTAGGCCTGAATAAAGACTGGGAGTGGATGGGTTGCTACAAAAAGTAAGTTTCCCTCTGCTGATACTCACACCTTCTTGTCAACTGCTGGAAATGGGCCACCTTGATTGCATTGGCCTCGTTAGCACTACATAAGTAATTTTCCCTCCCTTGATATTCACCCCTTCTTGTCAACTGTTGAGAATAGGCCACTTCCACCTTAATTGAATTGGCTCATTAGCACTGACCCCCCCACTTGGTAAGGCAACTCCCATCTTTTCATGTGCTAGAATATATATTCTGTTTACTGTATCTTTCACTCCATGCATCTGATGAAGTGGATTTTAGCCCACAAAAGCATATGCCCAAATAAATGTTTTAGTCTATAAGGTGCCACAAGGACTTATCATTGTTTTTGTCATGAATGTGTTTCACGGAGAAGTGGAAGTAACTGATGTCTTATTGGACTCAAGATCCTCCACAGAAAGTCATGTAAAATATTGCCCTTTAATGAATTATCATATTAAAAATACCGGGTGTTTTCAGAGGGGTTCCACAGAGATCAGTACTAGGCCTAATGCTTTTCTGTCTTTTCATCAATAATCTTGAAGGAAATATAAAATCACTGCTGAGAAAATTTGCAGATTGACAGAGTGGTAAATAACGATGAGGACAATGCAGTCATACAGAGCAAGTTGGATTGCCTGGTAACCTGAGCCCATTCAAACAAAATGCCTTAGGGTATGGCTACACTTACAAATCTGCAGCGCTGGTAGTTGCAGCGCTGGTCGTCCAGCTGTGCAGGGCCAGCGCTGGTGTGTGGCCACACTCACAGCTACCAGCGCTGGTGTGTGGCCACATTTGCAGCATTTGCAGCGCTGTTGGGAGTGATGCATTATGGGCAGCTATCCCAGCGTTCAAGTGGCAGCAACGTGCTTTTCAAAAGAGGGGGGTGGGGTGGGGCGTAGTGTGACAGGGAGCGGGCGAGAGAGAGAGAGTGGATTTTTGGAGCCAACACTGTGTGTTACCTTCCTGCCTTGAAAAATCAGAACATGTTCCGGATCCCTTACCCTTAACTCTTAACTGCAAACAGCCTGCAGCCAACGGACTCCCTCTCTCCCCTCTGCCCCGTTTCCGTCAAGCAAACACTCACTCCCTGCCTGCCTCATTATGTCATTTGATTGTTCACAGATTGATCACAGCAAACAGGAGCTGTGTTTGTAGATAAGCAGCTACGGAGCTCCGAGTTAACAACAAAACAAAGAGAGGCTGCATAACAAAACAAAGAGAGTAATTTATAAAAGCATTCTGGGATATCTGCTAATACCTTGGAGGCCAATAACAGCGCTGGTGTGTGGCCACACTTGATGACCAGCGTTGCAGCACCAGCGCTGCAATCTTTATTCCCCATGCTGAGCCAGGTGTATGGCCAGCGCTGCAGCCAGGGAGTTGCAGCGCTGGATGTGCCCTGCAGGTGTGGACACTTACTAATTGCAGCGCTGGAAAGCCTCCGCCAGCGCTGCAACTCGCAAGTGTAGCCATACCCTTAGAATACAGCCAAATCAGAGTTTGATATCCAGGATCAAGCAATTCAGGCCATATCTATAGAATGGGAAACTTGTATCCTGGACAATTTGGGACACTTTTTCAGGGTGCCCAGGACTGAGAATCACCCCGGCCTCCAGCGAGAGGAAGATTTGCTTGTGCTTAACTGAGTGCCAATGCCCTGATACCAGCAGTCTGTTAGCCACTCAGCCAATCTCCTCAGGTCTTTGCTAACCCTTACTTTGCCTTGCAGGCTAACAACAAATGCCTCCCAATCCCAGAGCCCTAAAAACATTCACCTGCAGTGTCCAGCTCCTGTCACCGGACACTCTCAAAAATTACCATGTAAGCTGTCCCCAAAGGACCAGTGCACACACCTGCTTGTTTGCTTTAACTGAAGATCAACTCCAATATAACATCACAGCAATGAGATTGTTTATAATGAAAAGTTGAGGGGTTTTTTGGTTTGTTTTTTTTATATCCAAGGCTAAGGTAATAGGGATGGTGAATAAGGCTAAAAAAAGAAACACATAAAACAAAAGTATAACCCTCTTCTTAGAATTCAAAGTTACTTTAACAGGCTAAACCCTCATCTACAGTAGTTTCTCCCACCATGTCTGGGATCCCCCTTTCACTAAGGCAAAAGGGGCTGTCTTTTTTGCTTCTTCAATGAAGGATAAAGAGAGGTTGTTTTGCCTACTTCTTATATCCCCAGTGTTCATAGTTTTGTCCCCCAGAGTCATGACTTCCCATGTGGTTTATTCCCTGGTATGCTAGTTCCATGTTGCCTTCACATCCTCATGGTGATGCTGTGTGCAAATGGCCTTCCACTGTGTTTGCTTACAGTGCCATTTTTCTCATGAACCAAGGCAGACAGGTGAATATATATTCTTTGTCTGGTCAAAACTTTCTTGACAACCCTTCTTTGATTCAGACTTTAAAACATATTATCCAAATATATACACAACTCCTTAAATATCATCAGTACATACAGTACATACATGTTGCAACAATTATGAGGATCACGAACATAAAAGATGTGTTGAATGTAGTGAGTTTGTCAGGCTTGTCAGGAGTTACTGTTACAGAATAGTGAACCCTTTGCCAGTTGACGTCAATGGGCCTCTATATCACAAGCAATAACTGTGGGAAGGATTTAGGGGTCATAGTGGATAGGCAACTGACCTTGAACTCCCAGTGTGTTCATGTGGCAAAAAGAGCTAATGTGATCCTTGGATGTATAAACAAGGGAGTGGTGAGTAGGAGTAAGGAGTTCATTTTGTATTTGTATACAGCATTGGTGAGACTGATCCTAGCATACGGTGTTCAGTTCTGATATCAATGTTTAAAAAAGGATGTTGAAAAAATGGAGAGGGCGCAGAAGAGAGCAATGAAAATGATTCGGGGGCTGGAGAAAATCCCTCACAGTGATCAGAAAGAATATTAAGAGGTGATTTGCTTAGAGTATGAATACCTTGTTGGGTGGCAATACTGGGATTTAATGAACTCTTTGATTTAGCACAGAACAGGATAGCAAGAACCAAAGGCTGGAAGTGAAGCCTGACAAAATCAAGTTAGAAACTAGGCACAATTTTTTAACTGCAAGGTTGATTAACCCTTGCAACAAATTACCAAAGGAAGTGGTGGATTTTCTATCTCTCTAATTCCAGATCATGACTGGATGCCTTTTCTGGAATTTATGCTTCAGTCAAACACACATTCTTGGACTCAATATAGAGGTATGTAGGTAAAATTTAATGGCCTGTGTTATGTACAGATCATCAAATCAGATGATCTAAAGGTCCCTTTTGACCTCAAACTCTGAATTTGCTTGAAAGTGAAGCTTAGGTAGATGTTCTAAATACATAATTGTATATGTATGGCTAGGAACTGGATGATTCTGGAGACTGCTCTACAGTCAGGAAGATGCCTTTCACCATCAGGTTACTGATTCTAATGGAGACTTGATCAATAGTAACCAAAACTTTACATCCTGTAAAAACTGCCAGTTAGAAATTGAAGGCAGAATGCAGAGGTTTTCTTCATATACATCTATTAAGTAACTAGGAATGCCTTTTTAAAAAGAGTGCTAGGAGTGCAAATAAGGATCATCAATAGTCTTTCAATATCAGTTATATAAACTGAAAATATTTTTTCTTATGGTCTATATATATTAAGGTTGGTCTTTTCACTTTGGGTTTTTCTAGTAGTATGGGAAGGAGTAGGCCCATGTCAACTGAATTATAATAAATAACTAGAATTATAACATTTTCCAAATCTTTTCAGGCAGTCATGTCATATTAACATAAATTAAGGGAGGCGAAGGATGTTCTTGTTTGTGAAAGAAGAGAACTAGGCATCCACCCACAAATCCACACTAAATTTAAAGACTATTGGGCTGGAAGGAATTCAGAGTACTGTTTTTTTTTCCAAAAAATATCTCATTTTGGAAACCAGTTATTGCATTAAGTTTTCTGTTATGACTCTCTACACTTTCCATCAAAATATAAAACCAACGAGACCGTGAAGATCCTTATTGGCATTTCTTATAAATCCTTTTCATGTCAGTAATTATTCTGATAACTCAGATCACAAAAATTAACCTATTTTTCATGTTGTTATTGAGACTATTGGAAACCCCAATTATTTTTCTTAAACTGTCTTTATGGTAGTGCTTCACAGTGTGTAGGTGTATGGTAACAGTAACTACATTTGTCTTAAGGGGAAACCTTTAAACAATAACAGGAAACCCTGTTAGGGTACCCTTTTCAAACAGATGGGACTTGTACGATATCACTTACATAATGGCATTTTCCATTTGAAAAGGTTTTGTTCTAACGTAGGTGGGATGGTTAGGGAAACCCTGACATGAACATCAATTCAACTTTTCCTATTGCGAATGCAGACTTTTACTCAGTCTAAAATATTAACCAGCATGGATTTCAGGTCTCCGAAGCTTTAGGCAGGTGAAGTTTATGGAGTGGTAGTATAAAAAAGGTGAAATATTTTCAAATCACCAAATTGCAATATGGACGTGCTGAATTCATATGCTAGGTGACTAACTATAAAGCTGTTCCTGCCAGTTCAATAATGACTCCTATGGCTGATGATTAGTTATAGTTCAAAAGTTATCTGCTAAGGGAGATAAATGTTTGTTGCCTTATAATGAATAAAGATGACAGGCATTGTTTTTAATAATTTTTTCTGCTTAGGATTTTTATATTAAAAATTTGAATCTTGTCTACTCCAGAAGAATCTGTAGACAACTCTTGACACCTGGTAGGATTATGGCAATGTGTGTACCAATAAAAGTAAAACCTGATTGAGGATTAAATAAATTTAAGACACTCTAAACTCACTGGTTTTTGTTAACATCTATTTAACATAAAACTTTTGGAGAAGAAGCTGTTTCTTACATGGGCATGGGTCTGGACATTACTCATGATTCACAGCTGTTTATTCCACCGCAGTGGAGGCAGTTTATATGTATAACCCTTTCTTCCTTGCAATTCACACTCCCCTTGTGAGACCAAAATTTCAAGATAAGAAAACCCCTACTTAAAAATCAACACCACTGTCTTTTCAATTAAGGGCTGAGACAGCTTTTTGTACAAGGAGTTATTCAATTCTTTGAAACAAAAAATGGGAAGACCAGAACTGACATTTTTTTAAAGATAAAACAAACTTTAAGAGTTCTTAAAAAATACCTACTGTAATGTCACTTTTTCTTTGCATTAGACTTAATTTGAATTACTTATTAGAATTTGTAACAATGAGCAATTCTTAATATATATACACAATTTTGTTCTATTTGTTTTCTGCAAAGAATTGGAGAGGAAGTTTCTTTTCACACAAACAGAAACTTTTATAGAAAAAAAGAGCACGATCCTATTAACAGTTCAAATATATTAATCTTTTGCCAGAGCTTTGCTTGGTTTTTGGGACATTTTTCTTTTATATAGTTGCTTTTCTTAACACTGTTTGCACTTTCTCCATGTCAAGTTGTCATCTGGATGCCTCAGAATCTTTTGCATTCACTCTTGAATATAGAATCCCATTGGCCCTTACCTGCCTGAAAAAGTTTTAAGATGATGTTCTCGGTTTATTTACAAGTTAACACGTTCAAGTTTGGGGTGGCCTTGCTGAGCTGGTACTGTCTTCTATCTGCATTGTTGCTGCTGTAATTTAGTCTCTATTTCTGTTACAAACTCCACACTTTCAGAGGGTTTTAACGGGGGTATAATATTTTCAGAAAGTTATACACAGGGCAGGAGCAATTACCAGTCAGGTTTAAGGATTTTGGTATCTTGTAAGGATTTCTTTTTACTCCCTTACTTTGTCTCCTTAAAAGATAGGAATCAATCATAGGCAAGTGATCTTCAACCACTTGGGCTGCTGTCTTGGATCCAACACATTGTGTAAACTATGCCTGTAAAGGCTTTTTTTAAAAAAAATAAACCATCTAGCTTCAGTTTTCTGCAGCCATGTTTTACAGGCTCCTATACCCCAGTGCCCTCTGTTTACACTGTGAGCTTTCCCTGCAGCTGCTTTGTATCAGACCGCAGGAAGTGTGATGAAGCCTGAGGTAGGGTCTGGGTTTTTTGTTAACTTTAAGAGTGAATACTATGTGTATGCTGTCAGTATGTTCAAAAGGCTGAAGCTTGGTTTTGACCATTTTTAAATTATGAATGTGCTTGTAATCAGTTCTATAGTTAAGGTTGGGTTCAGTTTTTTACTTAAAGCTGGGACAGAACCTTCTGTGTTGTAGGAAGAATCTTCCTCAAATTTGCAGCATGTAATTGATAAGCAACTATTCATTTTCTTATTATTATTAAGTAATTGTGCTAATTAGTTTGTTAAACTTTTCTTAAAGGGCTCAATTTTAATTTTAAGAAATTACTCTTTTGAGCCTCATGGTCTTTTGGGCCCTTCATACTAACACTTCTTACTAATTCTTCAATAATATTTCCCTATAACTAGAATTCAGTGGAAACTCTGGGAATAGGCATGTTTTTTTTGGGGAAAAAAAAGCGGCAGAACTTTTTGCTTAATAATTAACAGTGGTGATTTATAACTTCTCAGGGCCAGTTCAGAACCTCACATCATTAAATAGTATTGTGACATCAGAGGTAATTCAGCCAATCGCTGGCATTCCTGTCCAGTAAACTTACATGCTGCAATTCTGTTGGGTGGTGAAGTGATTCTGTGAAGCAATGGACTGAAAGATCAAGAGTTCTCATTGGTAGATAACATCATAAACTCAAAGATAAACTTGGAAATTGGTCTACAAAACCACCACACTGTGTATCAGTTAAGGTTGGTCTCTATATAACATACTTAACATAAAACCACAAAAGCAAGGAAATGAACAATTAAGGTACCATTTACTGCTTTTCTTTACTACCTAGAGAAAGACTTCAGTAGCACAATCAGCACACACCACACATTGCAACCTTAAATCTGCCTCTGTGGGATGAGGGGAAGGAGGTGGACAGAAAGGAATATGGGGACTTGGGTACTGAAAGTCTGGGATCCTCACAGGAACAAAGTCAGTAGTGTGATGTGTTGGGCTGTGTAGTGGATTTGACATTTGTGAAGTCTTTTTCGGTGGAAGGGTAGTGTGTATGTGCTGTTAGATGTCTCAACTGTTCATGTACTTGCTTTTATAGGGGGTAGGCATGTTATGTTTAGAACAGCCTTAACCAATCACAGCCTCCTTAATATTTTAGGAATCACTGAAAAATACCATTTCAGTTTAGTTTAAAAAAAAAATCCAAACAAGCCTCTTGCATAGTTTAAATCAATTGTCAAAATTACCCACTTAAAACTGATACAGTTATAATTGCTTGTGATCCCATTTAGTTATTTTACTGAAGATACTGTCTGTTTTAATCTTGTATCCTCCAGATCACTAATTTTATCTTGTGTAAGTATCTAAGTGCATTGTATTTCAAAGATTAATTAAAATAGTTGTAGGTAAGGATGGGTGAAAATGAGGTTAGCTGAGGATCTAATCTTTTTCTTACTTGCTGAGTATCAGTGACATACTATGGAGAACATTGTATCCATGATGAAAATTTTTTTTCACTAGTTGTAAATCTTCAATGTTGTTGGAAACCCTGTGCATACCAGTATTTCACTTCTGCTCAATTTATCTTCAAATATCTTTCTCGTCATATCACTCTTTATTCCTTTACAACCAATTCCAACACTTCTTTCCCTCATCTAATTCATTGAAAGTAGGGTGAAGAACATGGTGATTTTTTTGTTGTTCATCTGTGCCTCAGTCACTGTAAATAAAGCTTCTGGACCGTTAATTGAGGTCAGGCAGATTGTGTAAAAGAGCACATTGTGCTGCTTAATGTAACTGTGACCCAATGCCCTTCTATCACTTTATCTTTTCCTTTTGGCTTGAGATATTCCATTAATTCTGCTTTGTGCAAACTCCATCACTTCCTTCCCTTTTTGTTAACGTGTCGCAACAGCAGGAACAAATGGAAGCAATGATTTGTGGGGCAGAAAGTGGTGTTAAGTTGTTGAGTGCCAAATAATTTTAAATAACAAAAATTACTAAGTATACAGTCCAGAGAAACAAAACCAAACAGGCATTTAAACAGTGGTTACTTCCACCGCAATCCCTTCTGTGTATCTTTGTGGAGAGCTTTCGACAGCTTACACTGCAAGAGAGGGTCTACTGGGTGTGGCAACTCTTCTCAAGGCAAGTTGAGACCAAAGTCTATTAAACCCCAAATGGGTAGTGACTCCTGTCTTAGTGTAACATAGACAACTGAAACAGTTTATAAATGGACTAAGGAATTTTATTTAGGGGTTGGTGACTCCTGTCTGGTTTATCATGGATAACCTAAACAGTTTATCAATGGGCAGAGGTAAGTGATTTTAACTAGGTTCTATGAAACCGAAGAAACATTTACATTACTTCAGTACTTTTACTTCAGTTAAAAAAAAAAAAAAAAGGCCACTCAAGGCGCAGTCTTGAGACTGTCACATTAATTAATATTCAGTCTTAAATTCACGTTAAATCTTGCTGTTCCTCTCTGTTTATCAAGGTTAGCTTATGTCTCCTCTCCAGGAGTAAATGGTCTAAACAGTTTGGTGTTTGAGGAGAAGCTGTTGGTGTCTTTTAACTAGAATAGCTATTCCATATCACATTAAAATTATTAGAAGAAATATGTAAATCTGAATCCCTTGGTAGTGCTTTTGCAAGCACCATCTCACCAGTGATGGTGAAGTCTCTGTGATGCTGTGTTGCAGAAATCGTGCAAAACTGGAAGTTTTCTGCTGCTTGGGATGATGGGTGGTGGCTTTTGATGATTCTTAGCTGTCTTGCTTGCTGCTGCTGCTGCTTACTTGCTTCTACAGATAATCATCGTGAATGTAATAAGGCATAAGAAAGTTAAGGTATGTAGGAGTGCATATGGGTAGGAGAGGGGAGAGTGTGTGTGTCAGTTCACGGGAATTTATAATTTCTGTAGTCTCACTGAAGGTGGAAGGCATACCTCTTTCAAATATCAGCTGGAGTTAGCTATCAGCTGCTTCACATTTCATTATCTCAACACCTTCACCTTCATGGCATAGTCATAGTGGCATCTGTCACAGTTACCAGACTAACTGCACTGCTGAGCCCTCCTGGATTGTGAGAGCACTCCTTCCATGTCTAAAGCCTTGAGCTGTCACCTTCTTTCTAAGTGGAGCCATGTGATTCTCCCACTTTCAGAACAGGCTTTGGGCTGCAGTCTCAAGATACTAACTGTGATTGTGTCAGCAGGTCCAAGTTATGTTCAGTACTTGCAGTTCTGTTCTATTTGGGAGTGGTTAACAGTGACCAGACAGCCTTCTTAAAGCAAACTATTTTATTTAGTGCCAAAGTGTTTAAAAGAAAAATACCTTTAAAAACAATAAGCATATATACATGTCTGGCTCACCAGTTGTCTACCTGTCTTGCACATGACAAGTGGCTGTCTTGGGCTCCAGGGTGGTCTCTATTGTGGTGGTGGGATCTCTGCCAAGTTGGGCATGTAGCACTTCGTAAAAGTGGCAGGTCTGCACTTCACCCCCTATTTGACTGTTTTCCTGCCTGGCCTTCTAGTATGCTTGTCTCAGTTCCTTTGCTTTCACACGCCACTGCTGCTGATCCCGGTCATGTCCCATCTCCTGCATCCCCCATGCAGTCTGCTCATAGAGGTCCACATTTCTGCAGCTGTTGTGTAGCTGTGCCTTCACAGCCTCTTCTCCCACAAGTCCAGTGTCTCAAATAGCATTATGTCACTGCATGCTATGGAACTTAGTGTGCGGCAGGCTAGAGCGCTGTGCATTCACATACTGGCTTGCCACGCATTAAGTCTCTGGACAAAGTCTTAAATTTCACCCTTTACTGCTGCACATTTAGTTAACAAGAATTAGTACTAGTTAAAAATGCCAGATCCGTACATCCTCTTTGCCATTTTCTTTTTGGCCTTGTCCACCTGACAAACAAACACAATCCAAAACAAACCAATAACTCCCCCTGGGTTTATGTGGCTCAGTATTTAGAACACATGCAAAGAAGCCATCACAGTTTTTTATGAGAATGTGGCAATAGTGAGTTTCCTTCAGAAGTTTTGCCTTTGCTTCTGTGGCTGCCAGGTAACAAATCTATCATTTCTAATGACAGAGCAGTCAACTCTTAAGCATAAATGATCATCAGGAAAATATTGCAGTTTGTGTCTTTTGAAATTATTTTATATTGGAACAAGTTGTAGTTTCAATGTATCATGCATTTTAGCTTAATTTTTGAGCCTTATTCCTAATAACTGGCAGCCACCTGCCAAATTTCAAGTCCCTGCTCCAAAGCATAGAGCTTCTCGATGCAACAGTTGTAAGAATTTTCTTTTTGGCAAAATGATTTCTTTCCCTCTGATACTGTTTTTGGAAATAGGTGTCTGGCTCCGGCTTTGTTTCATCTGACATGGAAAATTTCAGTCTGAACAGTATGTTTGACAAAGCAACTAAAAATAGGGTCTTATAATGGAAAGTGTTAATTAAGGTGGCCTGCAGGAAGCACTTCCACCTGTAGCAACATGCTCAGTCAGAGTGACCTGTGAGATCAGTGAAGATGTCTTTAGTTAGCTTTTCTATTCAATCTCTACATTTTACTTGACATTGGAAACCATTCAAGCCCTGATCCTGCAAGTGGCTCTACATTGACTTCATTGAGGCTCAGTGCCAGGACAGAGGTTTCCCCATAGAGATCTATTTGCAAAATTGGGGCTCAGTTGCTGTTGTTACATGGTAAGTTAATAGGTAGTGGGAACTTAAGCAGGTGTCAACAGAAAAGACCAACCCAATGGGCTTGCTTAACCGTAATTCTTGTAAGTGTTCTTCTTATAATCCCTCCACAAATGGCTTAAAAATAAGTAAATGAGAGCTGGTTGGGTTTACAAAGGTGGGCTCTAGTGTGACCAGTCTAAATCCCCAAATTATTTATTTATTAAAACACATACATTAAAAAGGAAAAAGGTCATTTTGGGTGCTTGTTAATGATCTTGAATTTTTGTATGGCAGAAGGGGCCAGGCTAGTTACCCAAATTCCATTGAAAGTCATTTTAAGTAGGTTGCCTTACTCCCATTTGTGCCTTCAAAAATCTTGCCTTCCATTTTCATGACTTATAGGCTAAGTGATAGCACTCGTAGTAAAATTTCCCATGACACAATTACGGCCCCAGTGATGGTTGGTGGCTTTCATAGCCTGTTACACTGTCTGGGTGAACAATGCTCAGACTCTGGGCTTCATTTTCTCCAATTCTCTTGTGTTAATAATGCTGAGTGTAGAATACTGATCAAAACTGGCTTCAAAACTTCTATCACCCTATTGACCTTCTGCTTAGCAAAGCTATTAAAAATAAAGTAATTCCTCATGGATGTACTATTACAAAAAGGGGAGAAATGCAAGTTATGGTTTCACAAGCTGCCAGCCAGACATTCAAAATGGTCGAACATAGCAAAGGCATTAGAATCTTGGAAACTCAAAACCTTAAATCAACCTTAAGGAATGTGTGTTGGCACAGATGCAATGTATGTAAGGGAGAGATTAAGAGCCTTTACTGTTTTTGGGGACATTGGTTCAATTCCTAGTGCCAAAGGTCAAAACTGATGTACTCAGCATTAAATTTAAATCTTTGCCTTGGACTAACTATGCTTTAGGGCTTCTTTGTCTGCATGTTTAGCAATGAAATCCTCATTCTGGGGGAACAGATAGTGGTGAAACTGCCACTTTTAATGCCATTGCTAGGAATAGCTGTGAACTGAGGCTCTAAAGGTACTATGGTAGAGGGAAGAACTGCCTATTCTAATAGCTCTTTCAAAAATGTCTCCCATTAAAGATGATAGCTTTCTTTGACAGGGTAACAAGCCTTGTGGATAGCGGGGAAGCGGTAGACATGGTATATCTATCTTGACTTTAGTAAAGCTTTTTGATCCTGTCTTGCATGACCTTCTCAGAAACAAACTAGGGGAATGCAACCTAGATGGAGCTACTGTAAGGTGGGTACAAAACTGGTTGGAAAACCATTCCCAGGGAGTAGTTATCAGTCATGCTGGAAGGACATAACGAGTGGGGTCTCGCAGGGATCAGTTCTGGGTCCGGTTCTGTTCAATATCTTCATCAATGATTTAGATAATGGCACAGAGAGTACACTTACTTGGGGACGATACTAAGCTGGAAGGAGTTGCAAGTGCTTTGGAGGATAGGATTAAAATTCAAAATGATCTGAACAAACTGGAGAAATTGTCTGAAGTAAACAGGATGAAATTCAATAAGGACAAATGCAAAGTACTCCACTTAGGAAGGAACAATCAGTTACACACATATAAAATGGGAAATGACTGCCTAGAAAGGAGTACTCCGGAAAGGGATCTGGGGGGTCATAGTGGACCACAAGCTAAATATGAGTTACCAGTGTAACTGTTGCGCAAAAAAAAAAAAAAGGCAAACTTAATTTTGGGATGTATTAGCAGGAGTGTTGTAAGCAAGACATGGAAAGTAATTCTTCCGCTCTACTCTGTGCTGATTAGGCCTCAACTGGAATGTTGTGTCCAGTTCTGAGCATCACATTGTTCACATCCTTCCTGAAAACAGGACAAAGTCCAGAGAAGAGCAACAAAAATGATTAAAGGCTTAGAAAACATGACCTGTGAGGGAAGATTGAAAAAATTAGGTTTGTTCAGTCTGGAAGGGAAGATTGAGGGGGGACATAACCTTTTACATACATGAAAACTGTTGTTACAAGGAGGTGGGAGGTAGATTGTTCTCATTAACCTCTGAGGATAGGACAAGAAGCAATGGGCTTAAATTGCAACAAGGGAGTTTTAGGTTGGACATTAGGAAAAACTTCCTAACTGTCAGGGTAGTTAAGCACTGGAATAAATTACCCAGGGAGGTTGTGGAATCTCCATCATTGGAGATTTTTTTAAGAGCAGGTTAGACAAACTCCTGTCAGGAATGGTCTGATAATACTTAGTCCTGCCATGAGTGCAGAGGACTGGATTAGATGACCTCTCAAGGTCCCTTCCCATCCTTTGAGTCTGTGAGTCTCTCAGTGTTCCATTATTCATCAGTTTGAATCTTCTGAATTACTGTAAATTCTTGAAGTTTGCTCAGCTTTTTTTGTTGTAGAATAACACTGTTGGCAAGCTAGGAGAAAAACTTAATGCCTTGGTATGACATAGGATATGATTTTCAAAAGCTTCATTCTGATTTGGACTTTTTGCTTTAATGGCTATAATTTGGGGTCTTGGGATCTCAACACTGTACAAAATAAAAGCCCGTCTGTGCAAACTAGTTTGTTTCCTTTTACTTCTAATATCCATGTATTATGATTATTTTGAAACAGACTCTAGCTATCTAGGGGGCAAAAGCTGTAAAACCCTCTTTCAGTTTAAGTATAACTTAGATTTACATTAAGGGCTTATTCATCTGAGGAAGAGTGACTTGCTTTTGGTAACTGTCAGTTATAAGTAGCTTTTTCCTCCTGTAGATTGGACCTAGCTTTGAGCCTTAGATCTTCTATTATCTACATCATAAAACTTCAGAAAGTGCCCTCATTCTTTGTGTGCCTGTAGGTTATTTAGAGGTCACTCAGAACTGACATTTAATAAACATTGAGCTTTTTTGACTGTTTCCAACCTTAAAAATAAACACACCTTGAGGTTAGTACAGTAGCTATTTTTGATGTGGTTAAACCTCCTATCCTTGATGCATGGGCAGCCAGGGGGCTCTTGCTTCTTAATGCTGTAAAAATGAAAGCGCAAAAGGCCATAGTAACTTACAGCATAGACTATGTAGAGTAAGTTTGTATTTCAAATGCTGTGAAACGGATACTTGGAATTGTTCATGTATGATTCTGTCGAACTTAGGCAGTTTTATGTAGCAAAAGTTACAATTGTATGATTAGTTTTTCTTCCTTTGGCATTTCTGCCTATTGCTGGTCAACTGCAGATTGTACTGCATTTTGTGAATTTATTTAAGAATAAAACCAGGCTTCTTTCCGTAATGTATTCTCACCATAGGGTTGCCAACTTTCTAACTGCATAAAACCAAATACCCTTGCCCCGCCCCTGTTCCCAGGCAGGCTCCAGGGTGGGGCCAGAAATGATGGGTTCAGGGTGCAGGGAGGGGGCTCAGGGCTGGGGCAGGGAGTTGGGGTGTGGGCTCTGGGAGGGAGTTAGGGTACAGGAGGAGGTTCCAACCTGGGGCAGAGGGTTGGGGTGCAGGAGGGGGCTTGGGGTGCGGGCTCCCATTCGGCAGCATAGCGGGCTAAGGCAGGCTACCTGGCTCCACCCAGCTTCCGGAAGCGGCAGCATGTCCCTGGCCCTGCTCTGGCTCCTAGGTGCAGGGTCAGGGGACTCTGTGCGCTGCCCATGCCTGCAGGCACCGCCCCTGCAGTGCCCATTGGCTGCAGTTCCTGGCCAATGGAAGCTGTGGAGCTGGCACTCAGGGTGGGGTCAGTGTGCGGAGCCTTTATGGCCACCCCTGCGCTTAGGAGCCACAGGGACATGCTGGCTGCTTCAGGGAGCCGCGTGGAGGCAGGACGCCTGCCATAGTCCCGCTTCGCCAACTGGACTTTTAGCAGCCCGGTCAGCAGTGCTGACTGGAACCGCCAGGGTTCTTTTCCAGCCGGGCATTCTGGTCAAAAACCGGATGCCTGGCAACCCTAATTCGCCACCTGACACCCTCTTCTAAGCATTTCTAAATACCTTACCTTTTGCTCTCATGAAGTCTTTATTAGTCTAATGACTACTCAGAGAAAGGTTTTGAAGAGTAAAGGCAAACGAGTGAAAAAACATTGTACCAATTTGATCTTTTCCTAACTGAATTACCTACTTAATAACATCTAATGGCTAAATTGCAAAGAGGGTCAAAGATGCATTTAGAGTTAATTAAAATAAGTAACATCATAAAAGTATATAGGACTGGATACATTCACTTAATCCTCTACTTTATCTCTGATGACTGGGTTTAAAAAAATTAAATGAAGTCAGTTTTAATGATGTGGCACATGTTTGTTCCATAGAAGCAGTCCACACCACAGTTTAACACACTTGATACTCCTTTTTGGAGAGGCCAGTATTTAAAGAACAGGATCAGGAGTAAGATGTGTTGGGGAAAAATGGTGTGAGGAAACTTGCAAAGCATGTTGCTTGTATTGCGCGGGCTGCTGTGTCAGTCTGTGTCTGTAAAAATCATTGCATATTTTATAAAAGGACATGCTACTTTGAAATCATAGCACTTTGAGGATCTCAAAACAATATTGTCTGTCATGTTCTCCATATAAGTTATATCCATTTTACAGATATATGAACTGAGACGCAGAGGTGAAGTTACACGCCTAAGTAGAGCTGGAAATGGAAACAAGTTCTTCCTCTCAATCTGTTATATGGAATTCTGACATTCAAACATGGTGCTATCTAGGTGCCAGTCTCCTGCTCTAATCCCAAGGTTAATAAAAGAACTGGTAAGAAAAAGTTTGACAGATCAGTTTTCCATCAGAACATGTTTATTCAACATAATCGAAACGTTCCACGGGAACATGTCGACTCCGTTTAAACTTTCTGCCTGGTTTCTTGTCCGCCTGCCTGGCTGCCTGTCTCCCACATGGCCTAGTTGGTGAACAGCCAGTATCCCCATATCTCTGGGTTGCCCGCCTGGTGGGCTGCCCAGTTCCCATGCTCCTGCAATTGTCCACCTGGCAAGCTCCCTGGGATTGCTGGGCTATATAAACTCCAAGGCTTTCTGGCTGTTTGCCTGGTGGGCTGTTGAGCTCCCGTGCTTCCTACCCAGCAGATGAGTGGAGCAGGCTGTCCCCTCAGGTGGCTAGGGAACTGTCCAGAAATTTAAGAGGAAACCTGTTTTGGTTCTTCTCAAATTTCTGTTCCATGAAAAATATGGCATTTCCAGCTTGTTCTGATTTGAAACCTTTTTTTTTTCTTTTCCCCAGAAATTCAAAATCCTCTATCATAGGTGAATTTTGGTTCCAGTACAGCTCTACTTAATAGTTTCAGAAAGAGATACTGGACTAAATAATCAAACATCAGTTTGTAGCTAACTCACCTACTGCAGGATAGGATTTCTATGGGAAGGTGCTGTAAATTGAGAGTAAATTGGGTTAGTGAAAGGGATTCCTGGCTCGCTGTCAAACTCTCTGGTTGGTTTTAATTGAAAATAGTGTATAGTATTCTGGTGCTTAATTAAATAACCTTTGGTTACCTTTTCCACTGGTAACTATTGACTAAAAAAGGATGCAATTGAATCCCTCTTGATTCGAGGGAACACAGTGATTAATATGCAGGCAGTTTATTGCCAGTGGCTATCAAACTGAAACATTATACTGACTGGTAAGTATTCATGTTAGCATTGTTGCCTTAGAAGCAATAAAAACATTGGTTTATTTATTTAGTGATGTAATAAAACTTGATTTGTCAACTGTGAAATTTCAAATATTGGACGTGTTTAATTATTACATAAAAAGTGTCCCTGTTTGTTGGGCAGTGTTGCTTGATCCATATTGTAGATAAATCTTATTTACAGTGAAGTTGGCAGATAATGAAGCTTAATCTATGATTGACTTTTTTTAGAACTTTAAATCATTCAGAAACTGGCAATGAAATGTGAAGTGTGAGCTCAGACTTGACTACTGTGTAACTGCTACTAGCCACCTTTAATTTTAGAAGCAGATGAGCCATTTGTTTTTAACCAAATAATATGACTATATTTCACATCCTTTCCTCCCTTCCAAGCCATGGAATTCTTCACGCATCAATTCTAGTTTGTAATAGAGAATAGACTTTTCACAGATCCGGTTTAAAACATTTTGGAAACATCATCATAACAAGTTCTGGTTTGGCAGTCATTTCAGCTGTACCTTGAACAAAAACATGTAACTAATAGGCAAAACATGAGCCAAAGACTGACCACAACAGAATACCTCTGCTTTATATTATTATTTAAAAAAACTGTTCACATAAAATATTTTCAAGTGGTTCAAGAATGGATTCTCGTAAAGCTGAAGTTTACAAAAATGCAACTGTTTTGGAAAGTTATTTCTGTCCCATCTTAGCCAAGAATGTTTAAAATTAACTGAAATATAAAACAAAAATTATATTTTAGGAATTACTGTTGCCCGTTACCTGGAGACAGAAAATATTTTTGTTCTGCTGTGACGACAAGAGTATGTGAACAACTGTACAGTTCCCCAATAACTTGGAGTTCTGCCACAAAATAGGTGAAAAATTACAAGCCCAGTACCAGGGTAGCAGCTCTCTAATAGTGTGCAGCTTCAGACATGAATCATAACCTAATCCTTTTTTGTCCTTCTGCATGCACCCCACCCCACAAATGGAAAGTGATTTTGGAGTAAGCCAAAGCTTTTGTGTATTACTGATAAATCAGAAGTGCTGAGAATATCATTCCTACCATAGGAAGATATGGTTGTCAACAGCAATAAAAAAGTACTTTTCTACTTGAAAAACATTTAGCTGAGTAACGGAACATAACTTCCCTCCTGATCCTTTAACTGATGAAGCATGCATCTTTCTTATGAAGCAGT
Source organism: Mauremys reevesii (assembly GCF_016161935.1). NCBI lineage: Eukaryota > Metazoa > Chordata > Testudines > Geoemydidae > Mauremys > Mauremys reevesii. Next base: position 56,856,183 of record NC_052625.1, on the reverse strand, counting down.
GATGATAATAAAATGAATTATTTTTCTAGGTTTTTTGAGATGCTGCTTTGCAATTTTTAGTTCTTAAGTCAAAAAGAGAAGGGATGGTTATTTGATCACGTTTTGCAGTTACAAACTGATGTTGAAGTTTGAATTTTATTGGTATTTCTTGTATAGAGTGGAGTTGTAGCCAGGTGCGTCCCAGGCTATTAGAGAGACAAGGTGGGTGAGGTAATATCTTCTATTGGACCAACTTCTGTTGGTGAGAGAGGCAAGCTTTTGAGCTACACAGAGCTCTTCAGGTCTGGAAAAGGTACTAAGAGTGTCACTGCTAAAAACAAGATCGAACAGATAGTTTAGTTCTCACATATTTTAAGGGACTATTCAAGGTAAAATGGCCAATGAAGTCATAGGAAAAAATGGAGGTTTAATGGGTAACAAATTGTGTAATAAACCATAAAGCTGGTGTCTTTTAAAACCATGTTTTTTAGTCTCTAGCAAACTTATGAATTTCAGCTTCCAAGCTTGTCTTTTAAAAGAGTTGTGCAGGTTTCTTTTGAGGATGGGGACTGATAGGTCAAATATAAAGTGTTCACTTTGTGAAAAGTGTTCACCCACAGGTGGTATGGTGTTTGTATCTTTTATTGTTTTCCTGTGTGAGGTCATTGAGAATGTAGTGTTTTAGGTTGGACAGAGAGGCTATTGTAGAATGCTAAAAGATTGTCTGCCACCTTCAAATGTTTTGGGTTTATACTTGCTGCCTCTACACCACTTCCAGCTGGTCGGAGAGATTTTATCCTGGCTCTCTATCTTGAAATAGTCAAATCACAAGCTCACACGGCTGGTTAAAAATATCCATTTTGAAATGCACATCTGAAAACTGTAGTTGAAATTTGAAGTGCTAGATTAAACTATTTAAGGCTTTAAAATATTTTTAGGAAGAATGTGGAATGCTATATCTGACCTCCCTGTCCTCATCCTCAAAGAGAACCTGCACAATACCTTCAAATGATGAGCCTGGGAGCTTAAATTCATAACTCTGCTAGGCACCAAAAATCATGTACTCAGTAGAAGGTATCAGAGGGGTAGCCGTGTTAGTCTGATTCTGTAGAAGCAGCAAAGAATCCTGTGGCACCTTATAGACTAACATATGTTTTGCAGCATGAGCTTTTGGTGAATACCACTCTTGGATGCAGTGGCCACTGCTTGCATCCGAAGAAGTGGGTATTCACCCACGAAAGCTCATGCTGCAAAACATATGTTAGTCTATAAGGTGCCACAGGATTCTTTGCTGCTCGTACTCAGTAGAGACTCTGGGCAGGTCTACACTCCAGATTTACAGCGGTGCAGCTGCACCACTGTAGTGCTTCTGGTGAAGATGCTCTAAGCCAGTGGTTCTCAACCTGCTGCTCAATCAGCGCACAACTGCGGCCCATGTGACATCCTCAGGGCCATACAGGTAGTATTGGATGCGGACCACAATGGTAAATAGGTTAAGAACCACTGCTCTAAGGGCAGGTCTACGCTACGGGGGAAAATCGATATAAGATATGCAACTTCAGCTACGTGAATAATGTAGCTGAAGTCGAAGTATCTTATATCGAATTACCTACCGTCCTCACGGCGTGGGATTGACGTCCGCGGCTCCCCATGTCGACTCCGCTACCGCCGTTCGCGTTGGTGGAGTTACGGAGTCGACATGAGCGCGTTCGGGGATCGATATATCGCGTCTAGATGAGACGCGATATATCGATCCCCGAGAAATCGATTGCTACCCGCCGATACGGCGGGTAGTGAAGACGTACCCTCAGATAATGGGAGAGAGTTCTCCCATCAGCTTAATAACTCCACCTCCATGAGAGGCGGTAGCTATGTTGGCAGGAGACATTCTTCCATCGACATAACACTGTCTATATTGGTGCTTAGGTCTGTATAACTACGTCGCTCAGGGATGTGGATTATTCGCACCCTTGAGCAACATATGCTGCAGTAATTGTGTAGTGTAGACCAGGACTCTAGTTTTTCATCACAACAATCTATAACCCATTAACTCTCCTTTGTCCTATGACTGTATTGCCTTATCTTTTGATTGTGTATTAATTATGTTGATTACTTACGAATCCCAAAGTGACAAATGAACAATCTGAAGTTTGGAAGGTTCTAGTCCCAAGATCAGGCACAGTGTTAGAATTAATTGTAAATTTGGAATCATGATATGTATGGTTGCAACATCCTCACACTTAGGAAAAAGCTTCAGAATTTTCAGTAGTTTTATTATCACAATTAGCAAAATCACAATCACTCCAGCCCAGCAAGGTAGATAGAGATAATATGGAAAGAGCATCTGAGCATCATATACTCACATCATCCCTTGCAGAAAAACCTAAAGTGTTAGCTGTCATGATCATCATCGTCACCACAACCAGTGGTTGTCATCCTGGCATCTCCCATGGCATACAGGCTGGGATACAGCTTTTATAGTGTGTTATGCTGATGCTACTATGCCTAATGCACATTCAGCAGGGGCTTCAGCCTCTTTTCCTTATTTGGACTTCCAGACCCCACTAAAGTCGGGGTGCCCTTCTCCTATAGGTTACTAGACCTTTACCTCAAGCTTATTAGCATATATATTAATTCGTTGCCGTGGCATTCTTGTGGTTGGACATCTGCTGGTGTTGCTATCGTAAAATATCCCAAGCTGATAGCAGCTGGCATCTTGTGCCATATACCTGTCAGCAGGTTAGTCATTACAGTATTCTTTCTTGTGATACCTTATGATCTAGAATTACGTGTGGCTCGCTGCTTATGCTAAAGCTTTTTAGGCCTTGATTAGTTTAGCTAAATTATTGTTTTACAGGTCTTGAGGCTTGTAGGCTCATTACATTACTGCCTTAACTTATACCTATGCCTTACCTAGCAAATACCTATTCTGTGAGCTACGCTGCAGATGTGTTAATTGCCCAGTTCATTTTGGTTTCTTGCAACATGTGTTAACTCCTTGTGCTTAACAGTCTTTTCCACCTTGTATTTATCTGTGACCTCTGATTACCTTTTCCAGACCTGAAGAAGAGCTTCGTGGAGCTGGTCTCTTTTGCCAAAAGAAGTTGGTTCAATAAAAGATACTATCTTACTTATCTTGTCTCTCTCATGGAATCAGGACTCTTTTTAAGCACTATAACTTTCTGAAAAGAAAATTCCCCTTGTCTACTTTAACTTCAGTTGTTGAAACATTCTCTAGTGTTCTTGTACTTTGCTATGTTGTCTTTCTTTTTATAGTCCATAGTCTGTTGTGTGATCACACAGTCTGATAATGTGGCTAAACCAAAGAAATGAAGAAGTTCTTTGAAATTCTTAAGTGAATACATTAGAGACTTGTTTTCTATTGTTTGTGTGCCTGTTTCCTGTTAATAAATGTGATCTAAAGAGGCTATACTCTATCTCTTTTCCCAAACAGCAAGAAAGTTGAACTGGAGTTTGGGGTGAGCATACATACCAGTAATTTCAGGATAAAAAGCATATGAATGTTCTATCTCCAAAAACAAGTATTATAAATTCACGAAATTAAGATATAAGATTAAACTTAAAAGAAATCTAAACATGTAAAAGTTGTAAAAATTTACCACTAAGGTATTCAAGTGATCTTAACTTTGCCTTGTAATGGCACCAATCATACTTTCTCTGTAATTTTTTTTTTAGTTAAGGTTTGTAGGATAAGTCCATTTGTACACGGCAATTAGACAGCTGTGGCTGACCTGTGCCAGTTGATATGGGCTCACAGAGCTCAGGCTAAGGGGTTATTTAATTGTGGTGCAGACGTTTGGACTCGAGGCTGGAGCCCAAGCTCTGGGGCCCTCCGACCTTGTAGGGTCCTAGAACCCAGGCTCCAGCCCAAGCCCGAATGTCTACACTGCAATTAAACAGCCTGTTAGCCCGAGCCCCATGAGTCCAAGTGGGTTTTTAATTGCAATGTAGACATACCCTTAGTGTTTTGCAGAATCTTCTCCCTACATTTTAGTATATGTTATTTAAGATTAAGGACTCCTTTTTATGGCTCTAAGAATTTTGTTTTGTAAAGCCGGTAGAAATGTGCAGTGACCATAGCACTTCCATTGTTTCATCTTTCCTTTTTCTCTTTTTGATAACATCTTAGAAATTAATATTCTGTGTCTGAAGAAATATTGAAAATCCCCTGTTTATATAGAAGGCTTCCCCTCCAAATACTGTAAGGCCCATTTCTGTTTAATGTATATGATCTGACAAGATCAAAGTGGTATGGCTTCAAGGTTTTCTACAGGCAAATATAGATAGAAACCCTGGTTTTTTGAGCAATGTCCTATCCATAAATAAAGTGAATTTACTGTCTCGGATTCAATAGTTATTTTTCATCAATAGCAGGTAGTAACAGGACCTGTGAGCTAGATTGCTCATCTGAACTGTGTTCAGATTCTAATGTGAGCAAAAGGCTTCTTTGGAAAATAAATAATTCTTGGTTCTCTACCTGTCCTCTATCATTCGCACTATATTGTCTGTGGAGCTATAGCCAGATGCCAAGAACCATCCTAATACATTAAATTAATTTGGAAAGAAGAGCCTTCCCAAAATTTTAATCTCAAATTATATTGTGTGCAAGAATTCATATAACCGTAACATGATTAGTCTGAGTTTTTCTTTTAACCTTTCTATGCTTACTTGACTTGGAAGCTTCAGCAGAATACTGTCCTTCAGAGGCACTTTTTGTGTAGTCTGTAAACTACTAAATAAGGGATTTTGCCACCTACATACCTTGGTATTTCTAACAGTAAAAACTATGATTTATGACAGCAAATATATTTTATGTAGTATTAGATATATGTATCATCTTAAATTCCACTCATATTCAAATCCTACTGGAGGCCCATTGATTTCAGTGGGTGTTGAATTAAGCTCATCAAATGGAGCAGCTGAAGTAAGTGGCAGAAGCAGCAATACTAGTTTTGTACAGTGTGTTTGGCAATATTGTTGCCACATACTAGGGCCCTACCAAATTCACAGCCATAAAAAATGTGTCACGGACCTTAAAATCTGGTCTTTTGTGTGCTTTTACCCTATACTATGCAGATTTCATGGGCCAGCGTTTCCCAAACTGGGGGTCCTGACCCAAAAGGGGATCACAAAATTCTTTTAGGGGGGTCATGGTATTGCAACCCTTACTTCTGCGGTGACTTCAGAGCTGGGCGGCTGGAGAGCTGAAGGCAGCGCCCCACTAGCAGCAGCTCAAGAAGTAAGGGTAGCAATACAAATACCATGTCACTCTTACTTCTGTGGTGCTGCTGGCAGTGGCTCTGCTTTCAGAGATGGGCTCCTGGTCAGCAGCTGCCGCTCTCCAGCTGCGTAGCTCTGAATGCAGCGCCACCGCCAGCAGCAGCACAGAAGTAAGAGTAGCAGTACCGCAACCCCCCTCCAAAAACTTTGTGACCCCCCAAACTTCTTTTTGTGCCAGAACCCCTATAATTACAACACCATGAAATTTCAAATTTAAATAGCAGAAATAATGAAATTTATGATTTTTTAAATCCTGTGACCGTGAAATTGACCAAAATGGATCATGGATTTGGTAGGGCCCTACCCATTACAAATAAATAGAATCCAAGTAATGAAATAAAAGGCTTTTTTGGCCCTTTTAATTAGGCAGTTTCAGTGGATTTCAAAATCAGTGTGCGCTTTGTCTGTATAAACACAGTGAAGCATAGTGAAGGTCAGAAAATGTTGAGATGTAGATCGAAGTGAAATCCTAACTAAAACAGTAGCAGTAGTGGATAGTGATTGACTGTAGTCTTTATCTAGAAAAATATACCTGAAGGCAAGAATAGCATCTGCATAATCCAAAAATGTTTTGATGGGGAAGTTCAGGACTTCTAAAATTTTAGAAAGGGGTGGGAGTAAGCCAACAAATTACCTGTTCCAACACTAAAGAAAATTGGAAATAAACTGCAATTTAAATAGTTGAATTTTTGGAATTTTTATAATAAAAAAAAATAATTGGAGATATACCAATCTCCTAGAACTGGAAGGGACCTCGAAAGGTCATCGAGTCCAGCCCCCTGCCTTCACTAGCAGGACCAAGTACTGATTTTTGCCCCAGATCCCTAAGTGGCCCCCTCAAGGATTGAACTCATAATCCTGGGTTTAGCAGGCCAATGCTTAAACCACTGAGCTATCCCTGGGGAGAGGGGGACATGTGTTTTCCGTGCTAAGCAATCTTTCTACTGAAAGAATAGTGAGGCCACTGTCTCTTTAGTATTTGGGGGAAATTTGAGTTGATGCCAGCTTCATATTACACTGGCATATCTCTGTGCTTGGGGAATCCCCAGCTGTCTGCTCTGGGCAGCTTTAAGACCCTTTGTGCAACTGGAAAAGTGTGCAGGAGGCGTAGCAAGGCTGAAGAGCTGTCTCAAGATCTTTAATTTCATTGTTATTGCTAAGGGAATCTAAGCCATACAGGGAGCAGGGCTCTTAACATTCAGTAAGCTTTTTGTTCTTCCACTCCAACTACAGTTAGCATGTTTACTTCTATCTTCTCATCGCTGCGTGTCTCTCTCTCTAACCTTTCTTGCTTCCTGTATTATTTTTTTTTCCTTCCTTGCCTTCCCTTGCCTTATTTAATTTTCCCATCTCCCTCTGCTACCACTACTTCAACCTGTTCCCGTGTACCTTCTTCAAAGACAGAGAAGCTCCATAACACACTGTGGATGGGGTGATTCTCTTGCATGACAGTGCTGTTCAGGTGATACCAGCAGCAACAGTTTAAAATTTGAGAATTAATCCTAAATTGTTTTTTAATTGATCTTGATTATATGACAGGGCATACACTCCAGGAAGGCAACCTCAATTCAGAGTTATTTCCCCAGGATTCCCCTGCTTGAGTGAGTGAAAAAAATTTCTGTGAAACTGTGGGTCCAATTCAAATAATTGAAGGTGACAGAAGAAAAGGTCTTAAATCTGGTCTCTGTAGAATTTTAGAGCAACACCGTGAAATACTGAAGCTAAGTTTGCATACATAACCTTAACTATGCCCTCTTTTGTGAATGCTTTATGACAGTCTTTAATTACATGGTCACTAATTTTTCTCAAACGCAGCATAATATGCAATTTTATAGCTTTAAATAGATATATGTAGCAGCTTGTAACATTTCATTATTGTATGCTTTCAGTATTGTCACTGTCAGAATAGTGCCACTATATCTTGGACATTTAATATGAATTTTCTTTTCTCAAAGCATTAAAGATAAGCAGTTTAATAATTTTGACGGCACACACACTCTCACTCTCTCTCTCTCATATATCCCCAGTGTGGACATACTTACTCCAGTAGAAGAGTGGAGTTTTTCAATTTAGCTTAAACCCCTTCTCAAGCGATATAAGCTTTAAAAAAAGGCACTCTTTTACTGTCTACTTGAGGGATTCTAGCAATTTAATTTATATCTATTTAAATTCACACCTTAGGTTATACCAAAATCATTTTCTCGGGTAGACAAGGCCTTAGATAGTCCATATATGTCGGCAAATTTTGACTTTTACTCTATTTTACTCAGTAAAATTTGGGGTAAGTACAGTTGTCAGTGTACTGATATATATGTATATATAAAACTTCAATGAACTCTGTTTTTCTGGCATAAACAGGGTAGGACATGTTGTCAGAGTGGTACCGGTATGGTGCTCTGCTCTCTCCAATGTTGATATCACTCGGTTGCGTGCGTGAGTTCCCTCTGTGTGCTGTCCCAGCTCTGCGCAGATAGCTGACACAGCAGACCCGACGAGGACCCCCAATAACCACAGAGTCCAGTAAGATGCAAAGTCACGTCGACTAGGTTTATTGCGACCTCGGACACAATGGCAGTTCCCTGTAGGTTTCTTAGCCTAATTCAGGGCATACTACGAGAAAGTGCCTCTTGGCAATGGACCCAGCTCAGTCAGTGGCGGGAGTTTCCACTGCCCCCTCGGCTGGACAAAAGGCACCTCCCCAGGACTGCATTCTTATACACAGATACAAACAAGTTACACATCACACCTGACGTATTGAGGTGCAACCTCTCTACGTAGCAAGTTACCACCCTTCTACGTATTAAGGTACCGCCTTCTACCTTGTACATGTTGGTTCGAACAAAACAACTCTATCCATCATTTTACCCTTTTGCCCCTGTCATTGGGATGGGTCGGCCTGTCCTTTCGTTATCTATGGAATGTTTCAGTATAATATGTTCTAGTACTGTGTTTATACTTCAATATGCTAGGTGAATATATGCTTTTGCAGCATCAGCCCTTTCCGTGCCAGCTTCTGTGAACCAAGCCGGCCTCTGGCTCGCAGCTTAACTTTGCTTTATGTTAGCAGAGTCTTGATCATTACTTTAGTTCAGGCCTCAGGCCTCATACTGGGCCTTTATCAGGGCCTGTACTTACTACAGGACACAGTGTATCTCAGGTTACTCATATGTCCAAAGTAGCAGAGCTAAGATTGTGCATGCAGTCTTAACTTTTGGCATTTCCTAACTTCTGAGTGCTTTGCTGTGCAACCTTAATGTTTGATTATTATTGCTGCTATGGAATATAAATAAGGCTTGAAAAGATGCTCAAGTCAAATATGTGTATTGCGGTGTACAAGACTTAATGGCTTACTTTTCCATTGCTCATTTTAAAATTGAAAGGTCCAGCTTCCTGTTTTCCTTATCCTAAGTGATTGTCTATCTGAGCTCTTATAATTCCTAAAACTGCCTGTTGGAGAGGAATTTAGTAAAGTGGCTGAGAAATCTGACTTCTACTTAACCTTTCATCTCAGAAACAAACAATTTGGTCCTAAATAGCTGAAAACAGACTATTTTTAGATTCTAATTTAGACAACATTTCCAGATTTGTTTTGTCATAGCATGATGTCTGCTAAGTTGGAAAGGCTCTGAGCCAACAGAAACCCTTGGGGGTTGTGTTGATTGTTGGACACTAATCCATTAAGAATCTCTCCGCATTATATATTTTAGATTTATAACAAACTAATAGCATGGACACTAAACTATTTTAAGTCTGGACTACTGCCTTATAAAACCAAAGGCCCTCTTATGTATGCGAAGATCAGAAGTTTGCTATACTGAGACATTGCACCTTTGATGATGATTCTCTTCATCGGGTGGCATAATCTGGAAAGTAACTGATAGGACCCGTAGAAACGTGGAAGGAGCTTCAAACTGGGTCACAAGCTCCGTTGGCCAGAGTGGGCTTGAAATATTGCAGAGGAAGTTCATTTATCCCCTTTACAGGGTCATGGGGAATAACACTTTGTTTTGCTCTTTACTGATCCCTCTAATCTTTACTTGGGGTGTTGGTTTGTTTTGAAGAAAGCCAAATGTATTCATTCTGCCGGTGGAAAGGGGATTATTGTAACTTTGGAAGAGGAAGGCAAAGGGGGGAAATAGGAAAACCTTGCAGAGACTCTTCTAACCTCTCCCATCAAATAAGCTTAGTATTTTGGCTATGTTAGAGGCAATTGATCAAAAGTGTTTGATGTGACAAATATCCTTCTGGTTTTCTATTCTCTTTGTAATTGTATGTAATAAAAATAGCATTGAGGAGAATTCAGAATGCAACGCATATTATATTAAATGGAGGAAATAACTGAAGATAAAGTTGATATAATTTTATGGCTCTCTTAATGTCCCAAGCACCTTAAAATTATTGTGTTTGTTGATCTCAAAACCACTGATGTGTTGCCACATCTGAGGTGGAACGTTGCAGTTATTTAACAATGCACCACAACATTACGTAATATTTTAGGACAAAAATGAAAAGCACCATATCCATTGAAGATTAAGTAGGGAGAAAGTAATTACAAGTGTTTATCTAACTGAATGCTCACTTTGTCTTCCAGAGCCATGGTGTCATGGAAAGGGATATACTTCTTACTTGCGCTGTTCTTGGCAAGTTTTTTTGGGAGCATTTTCATGCTCAGTCCTTTTCTACCTTTGATGTTTGTCTCCCCGGCCTGGTATCGCTGGATCACTGACCGCATTGTGGCCACCTGGCTCACACTCCCAGTGGTAAGTTGCAATGTCAGTGTAATTATTATAGGGGGAGCTGTTAGTGTCCCTGTATTTAAGTTGCCTAATACTTTCCATTATAAAAGATTCTTGTGGATTTTTTTTTAAGAAGCTCTAACACCTCACATACCACCCAGCCTGGGCTAAATTTTGCTAGACCAAATTGGCACATGTAGTGGGACTTGTTTACGCTGGACTTTTAAAACAGCTTAGTTAGTGTGTTAGCTAACATCACAGTTTAAATTCTAATCTAGACAAAGCCTTAGTGTGGAGTCTCCACCCCGTTCCCCAAAAGAACTTCATTCTAAGTAAATACTCTTGAACAATTTTGAACTTCCATTCAACTTAACTGTAAATGGAGTTCCTCTATATGAGAGTTCACAATATACTGGATTTCGCTCCTTGTACCATCGGAAGATGAAAAGTATCTCCCTTGTAGTATTGGAACTATCCCCCTTGTACAACAGATCAAACTTTTAGTATTACTGTCAATGCGAATACAGTTCAGTTAAAGCGTCTCTCCTTTTTTGCACTTTTATCCTTCAGTGATTAATTCCCACCTTTTTCTTCCTTCTTTCCTCTACCCCAACCCTCCTCCAACCTCCCCAAAGCAGTGCAGCTGCAATCACAAGAGCAAGTGAATATCTGATCATGTGACTTTTCTTTTTAAAAAAAAGTCTGTTTTGGGTTTTGAAAAAGAATGATTGATTTGATCAAGGCCCAAAGCAGGGTTGTATGAGGGGACATGGTGGAGTAGCTCAGCGAACCAAAGAGAATAGAGCATAATATAGTCCTTAACTGCTTGGAAGTCAGTGATGCTGCTTAATGAGAATGGCTGGAGTACTAGTGAACAGGTGTTTTTTACTGTAGAACTTACTATAGAGGGTCACTTTCCCATGCCCCAAGCTCCTAAGAATCACGGTTGGGTACGGGTTGGTGACCTTTGCTGTTCTTAGTTTAACCCTTTTAGGATTTACACAAGCATTTTAGTTCTTCCAGCCAAATTACAAAGGCAGATAATATCAGGTCAGCAAAAGGAACCTTGTCCCAGAAGTGACTTTTTCTTTGGTTACACTATAGCTATAAGAGTCAGCGGGCCCATTAACAACACACTTTCCCCTGACTCGATTACAATACTGAAAGTTACTGTGGACAGGACTTAACTGTGTCCCTATGGCTGGACTTAATCAGTACAGTGGTTCTTTTGCTTTTTTGTGCTCTTGTTCTCAGTTTGTATTGTCTTTTAAGGGCATTTGCACATACAAATGCACTATTTGATGTTCCCTAATTGTGAAGAGGCTTTTTTCCTTCAGGTGATAAACAGAATCTCAGGAGGTCTTTTAATCTTTCTGAAAAAAAAAATGATACTATGGCTATCAGCACTTTGTTGCTTCCAATGCATCCATTCCTCCATAAGAAGATTAATATCTTTATTAAGTACAGATGAGTTTGTATTTTCTCTGCCTTGAAGTATTTGAGCTGCTTTACGTGCAGCTCGAAGTTTGTTTATTCTTCCCACCATTACAAGGATTATTACAATGCTACAAAATCAGGAATTAAAAATTAACAACTGGGCAAAATTTTTTTCCCATTAACAGTTGGATAGTATAGGCGACTTTAATCTCTTGTGGACATGTTTCCAATTCAGTTGGTAGTAATAATATCAGAAGTCTGACCTTGTGCTTGTCTAAATTTCTTAAAATTGCCAACTCAAGAAACTGGGTGCCAAATTTCCATTCAGATTGTAGAAGAGTGATGGTTTTGTGTTTGGAAATCCATAAAAGCTCCGAAGTCTCCAATATTGATTATTACATAGCTGATTTTAACATTTTTTTCCTAAAAAAAAGTCCCTTCAACTTAGAATACTTTTATGTATTAAAATTTTTGTGTGAATGGCAGCTTAGTATCTGGAAATAGTAGCAGTGGTAGGTAGAAGTAGAGTTGAGCACAAAATTGATTTTTTTGGTTCAGGGGACAAACCAAAACATAGCTTGGTTTGATTTGAACCAAAGCTGATGGTTTTTCACTATTTCTCACCAAACCAAACATGCAAAAACTTTTGTTTTGGTTCAAATGCAATGTTTTGTTCAAGCCCAAACTATTTTTTGTGGTGTGTTGCGTTGTTGTGGGTTTTTTAATTAGCTGCATTTCAGAATGAAAAATCTTTGACTTAAAAAAAAATCCACTTGTTTGGTTGAAACCACTTGCTGAATTTGACCTGAATTTATGAATCATCTTGGTGCCCTGAAAAAATGAATTTTTGGCAAATTTACTGTCCGCTGGAAAAAGGTTACCTTGCTCTAGTTAGAAGCATGGTAGTTCCATTGCATGGCATTTCTACTGTATCTGCTGTGTCATGCAAGAATCCAAAAATAGATCTAAGTAGTTTTGAAAACGGTTAAGTACTTTATTAAAAAAAATTGTCATTTTGCAAAGATGTTTAGGCTTAGACCTGGCTGGAAGATAACAATTCTGTTTCACAGCAACTTTCAAGGTTTCAAAATCTTGTTTTGTTCTTCACTGGAACAAAACCAAGTCTTTTAGAATGTTTTTGTGAAAACAAAAAGCCTGTTTTTGGGTTGAAACCTAAGCTTATAGATTTGGGAAGTGGGTCCATGTTTGTCTTGGTGGTTAGAGCACTGGGCTGGCATGTCGAAACCTGCTCTACCGAATCAAAGCAACATTTTTCATCCCAGATCATTCTGAATCCCAGGCCAGTGCCCTAACCACCAGGCCATAGAATCTGAGACTGACTTCACCCAGTCTACCCAATGAAAACTTTGTCAAAACGGCTACGTATCCGCAGGAGGTCTCAGGGTCCTTCCTCAGGAATTCTCTTTTCTGTGATATGCCTACATCTCCAGGCTTCAATATTGCCTTACTTTCTGTGAACCCCTCCCATGAACGACTGCATTCATGCAGTATCTGCTGCCTCAGGAATACGCATGTAGCATCTAAGTGCAAAATTAGCACTATCTTAAAGAGCCCTTAAGGAAGGACAGAGACTCCTTATAATGGAGCAAGGTCTTCATTCTGCGTCAAATCTGGCCTTGTGCTCCTCCCTGCCACCAGACATCGGCCACTGAGCAACCACAGTGCCCTATCAACTTCCATGGCTCGCTTGCCCCTCCTGTATCCCCCCCCCCCAGGTCTTCAAGGGATAGACCTGTAAGCAAATTTGAAAGACCTTCCCCGGAGAGACCACTTGGAAAGGCCTATGCCCTGCAAAGGCTTCCACAAAGGCTTCAAGCAGTCTCAGTACTGAGGAATCTTCTATATCTAAGTCCTTGTCTGCTTCTAACATATATGGTACCCATCACTCAGTATTGAGGCTTTGGAACCATTGAAACTTGGACTAGAGACTACTGATGCTCAGCACTGTACTAAGAAGGCAGTATGCTCTACATCTTCCATGGTCTTGTCGGTACCTAGACCATTGGTACAACAGGTTCCAGAACAATCAGTAAAACACTCAGTATCTCTCACCTCTGTGGCTGGGACTTACCAAGTCACCATGCTCGCTCACCCAGAACCGCAAGAGTTCAGGTTGTCAAAGGATCTGCTTATTTCTGAGGAACCTGAGTCTCTTCTATTGAAGTCAAGATTCCTGATACCACAATCAGCATTATCCCGGTTTCCCCCCTTTCACTGGGATTGCCTACATCCCTGGTACCAATATGTTCTGAAAGATGGCTGATTCCTCCTCCACTGGACTATGAAGCAGAGGGTTCTTCAGATTCCCAAATTTCTCTGCAGGGTTCTGCTGACTACCTACGTTTGACTATCTGGAACCTGAACCTCCTTCCAATTTCTTTCTTTCCAGAGGAGGTTATCATCCCTCATGTATCACTTTGATGAGTTAAAATACTTTCAAGATCCAATGAAGAGTGCGGCAGATACCCTTCAGATCCCATTAGCGGAAGTGCAGGAGACATTGCACAAATGGCTTGACATCTTGCAGACATCATCTTCAGCATGGGTTGCCTTCCCTATAAATGAAGCACTATTAAAACCTGCCAAGTCTATCTGTCAGTCTCTTGCTATTGTGTCTCCCCTTCATCCCCCAATGACAAAAAGATCAGACAAAAAGTATTATGTCCCATCTAAGGGCTTGAACTTCTTATTTTCCCCACACTGAACCAAATCCTCTAGATGTGGACACAGTAAATGAGTGTCAGAGGCAATACTGTTTGGAGACTACACCCCGTGACACGGACCACAAATCCCTGGAGTATTTGGGTGCACAAGTTACTCTTTTTCTACTTCACAATTCCAAATTGCTAACTTTCAGTTGATTCTAGCAAAACACAGTCACATTCATTGAATTAAGTGTAGCTCTTTCATTGAACATCTACCACAACAGCACAAAGAACAGTTCCAAGCCGCCATTGCAGAAGGGCAGTTCTTGACTAGAATAACCCTGCAAGCTTCTCTGGATGTGGCTTATGTGGCAGCTCATTCTGTTGTTATAGCTGTAATAATGTGCAAGGTAGCATGACTTTGGTCCCTTTCATGGTCAGTGACACCATGTATAATTTGGTGACTACTTTGAAGGACTCCAGGGTGACCCTTTGTTTGCTGGATATCTATAGTCTGCGAACAAAAAGAGGCTTAATCTATCTCAGGTGGTGCAGAGATAACCTCCTTCTCAATTCTCAACTTTCCATAGATCTTTGGAGTACCTAGGGAAGAAAAAAACCCATTTCAAAGGGGACAATCTTCAACTACTACAGCAACCTCGACTCAGCAGCTAATGACAGCCACATGTTCCTTTTGACTCCTTGGTCAAGGGCCACAATGTGCTGATTTCAGACCTTTGTTGCACCATCTTACACCAAGCAATTTTCTTCCTTTTGAGAATGGTCTCTCCCATTTTCATACCTTAAATGAGCAGATTACCTCTGACAGATGGGTCTTGGAGGTTATAACTTTGGGAAACTCCATTAAGTTCCACTCCGTGGCTCTTTCCCCGTCCCTTTTCAGGTAGCTCTCTGAAGTAAGAGGCTCTGTCTCATCTCTGTTTAGGAACAGAAGAACCAATTCCCACTCCACACAAGGGAAGAAGGCATTATTCCAAGCACTTTTTAATTCCCAAAAAGAAGAATGGATGAGACAAATTCTAGATTTATGGATGCTGAATACTTTGGTCAAAATGGTGACACTTTCAGTCATCGTCCCATCTCTGGATCCCGGGGACTGCTTTGTGATCCTCAGCCTTCATATCACAAGAAATTTCTGCACTTCATGGTGGGGCAGGACCATAACAAATATCAGGTCCTTCCCTTCAGGTTAGGCACTATTCCCAGGGTATTCACAAAACTCATGGCAGTGGTGGCTTTACAACTTCTCAGTGGGGAGTAATAGACTTCCCTTCCCTTGCTGATTGGTTTCTCAAGGGATGTTCCTTCACCATCAAATTGGCATTCAGTACTATGATTCTGTCAAACAGTCTTGGTTTCCAGCTCACCTTCATGAAATCTTCCACTGATACAGACGTTAGAGTTTATAGGGGCCATGCTGGATATCTCCACAGCCAGAGTTTATTGCTAGACAATAGATTCCTTGCACTGCCACATCTGATGCTGTCTGCAACTTCTCAGGCATGTGGCAGCATGTACTTTTGGCCCGCTTCATGACTGACCCTCTATATGCTGTCTTTTTCAAAGATAGTTTCTCTTTGAGCACATCCACACTTTTAACCCAAAGTTACTTTGGATTTTCATATCAGTCAATTCATCTCCCAGTATTTTATTCCAAGCCTCGCTGGTCAAAACATGAAGCCATTCTTCATAACTTAGATGTCAGGAGAGCATTGGTTTAATTATCTGGACAGGACTAGATTTTTTTGATCCTCCCGAGGGTTGTTTATTTCTGTTGTGAAAAGAACTTTAGGGGTTGCTGTGACTAACCAGAGGCTTTCTAAATGCGGGTTTCTATTTACATACTCACCTGTTATGTGGATGCTAACATATCCTCCCTCCCCCCCCTCCCCCCCCAGTCATTGTTCATTCTACAAGATCGTACTCCACATCTGTAGCCCTGCTAGAGGGTGTATCTATTACAGAAATATGCAAGATTGCTACATGGGCTTTGATTCACACTTACTTGTCACACTATGCCTTGCTTGATGCATCCCAAGCAGATGCTGCCTTTGGCTCTGTAGTCCTACAGACAGCCTTAGAGTTCCAAAGAACCTCCTTCCTTAAAGTGTGCTGCTAGGGAGTCACCACAAGTGGAGCACCCATAGGGATACTACTTGAAGAAAAAGAGGTTACATACCTTGTTCGGTAACTGAAGTTCTCCAACGTGTGTCCCCCTGCGAGTGTTCCACTACCCACCCTCTTTCTCCTCTGCTTCGAATTCTCATTTTGGGGCTTTGCAGTGCAGAAGGAACTGAGGGCATTTAATCTGTGTGGCCCTGTATATCCTCTGTACAAGACAGGAGGATGTGTAGGATGCATGCACGAGCCGAATGGGCAGTGCTACTGAAAATCTCTGATTGAAGGCGCATGAAATGTGTGCACACCTCAAGTGTCATGCCCATAAGGGGGACACATCTCCAAGAATTCCAGTGACTACACAAGGTAGAACCTGTCCTTTTGGCAAAATTCCATTTAGTTGAAAATGTTCCAACCAGCTCTGCTTAGGTTCTTAAGTTTCTAATCACTTATTAAAATGATACTTAGGCTTCTAAGTCACGTAGGCACTTCTGAAAATTTTATCCTACATCTCTTCAGATGTGGCAGAGCTTCTTTAGTCTAAGAAAAATCTCATAAATAGGATTGTTATTAGAACAGTGTGTGGCCAATATTGTAATTTGCTTAGAATGCTTTTAAAATGCTTAGAATGAAAGCTGCTAATGTCTCATTAATAAGCGATATAGAACTATTAGTGTTTCTCATAGACTTTAATTGCAGGAAGTTCAGATGATTTATTTTTAAAATGATCCAGTAATTAGTGTTTTCATCTAATTCTGTAAAAATAGAATTTAAAGTAATTAATAAGTATTTCAGAGTTATAAGCAATTGATGGTGTGGCACTTATTTCCTTAGGGAAATATTACTATGTAGGGAATATTCATCGTAATTTGACAATTACTTTGAACAATCTGTTTGACTCCTTCAGATACATTATTGCATGGTAGCAGACTGGCTAAATTTCCTTTTCTGTGTTACCTTCCCAAACATTTTCACAAGCCCACAAAATAGCTCAGGTTTCCAAAAATTTCTTCATTTTGAGAAATGAATTTTTAATTTAAAATATGTATAAACACAATCTGTTTTAGAACTCCAAAGGAGCTGAAAAAGCATGTAACAGTTTTTGTCAGACTGACTGCTTTTTCTTGTCGATTAACCCCTCTAAGCCTATATTAGCCTTTCTTCCCCACTTCTCGGGGTACTTTCTCCTACTTAAGAGTTTCCTCAAAGCTGATAACACCTGGCAGAGAGCACACAGCTCTCTTATTGTTTAAGTGATATATGTACACACTTTCACCAATTTGGTCAACATCTAATGTGTTTATCAAACCCATCCAAGAGAGAATTAAATTTAGTTTTAGAGATGAGAAAGATGACACTCTGCAATCAATACATCTCAACTGTTTTCCACTCTGAGGAATGTAACTTGCTCTGCTTTTACAATAGTTCATTACTATCCTTGAACAACAACAACTTGTAGTGGGTTGAGTCACTTTTCATTACTGTTTGGCACTTATTGTATAGCACTTTTCATCCAGGGATCTCAAGCTATTTGCAAATATAAGCATTGTCCCAGTTTTACAGATGAGTAAACTGAGACACAGGAGCTAAATTGTCTAAAGATGCATAGCACGCCAGTGGCAGAGTCACAGACAGAAACCAGAATCTCCAGACTTCCAATCTTGCATTCTCTCCTGTTTTTTTTTTTTTAGTTCAAAGTTTTCAGTTTTGTATCAAGGATATCTGAGCTTGAAAGCATTTTTTTTTACTCTTTCACAGATTGCTCTTTTCACTGTGATAAGGTGTGTTTTAGGTTATTTTTTAAAAAAGGTTTTATTTTATTATGCGTTAGACATGGCTGAGTCCCCTAATGAATAGTCACCAAGCTGTTGTAATTGGACTCAGTGTTTGAATTGCACACATGGTTCCAAGCAATTTGGGTGCAGGCAGCATCCAGTTATTGTTTCTAATTCTGTGTCTCTAAGGCACGCTACTGGGTGCAGACTGCCTGTCTGGCCCTCTTCCTTTGGATGTGGAACCCTGCAGCTGAACTGCTCTAGGCCCCTGTACCCACTGCTATGACCTTCCCAAGTTGCTTTTGCAGGTTCTTGCCGCCTTCCCTTCCTCCCAAGAGTTCCACCTCCATGCGTACTCTGGTTTATAGTATAACTCGTCAGTGCCACGTGGCTGGTAAAGTAAGGAATGCCGTCTTTGCACAGGAGTTTCTAAAACCACATGAACTTTCACTCTCAAAGCATACAAATGTTACAGATCTTTAGGTAAACAACAAAAACGTATGCACTTTCTCCTGTGAATTTATGCTCACCCTTTATTGTGAGTCCTTAGGCCTAGGCTGAGTGTCAGATGAGTAAGTACCTCTGCTTCTTGCAGTCCTTCTGTTGTCTGGTGGTGGTCAGCCAGAGAGAGACTCGACAGATCCTGTCCTTAAGTAAGGCTTCTGTCTTCTCGGGCATCTGACTGACTGATCAACTTCAGAACCCCAGGGAGATGGATGGCGGGGAAATTCCTGCCCCCGTGAGCCCCAAGTGGGAAAACTAATTTCTTTAAGCCTCAACACTACTTATAGCAAAACCATTATTTTAGGGCGGATCTCTGCTTTCAAAGCCCATCACCATTGATGACTCTTCTGTCCTAGATGCCTCTTGACAGGTACTTACACACTCAAAATGTGAGTTGCATTCTTTAAAATGATGGATACAATGTTATGTGAAAGTCACAATTTAATGCGGACATAAATCAGTCCATCACAGCGTGTTCAAATTTGCCTGGGATTTCCCATTTCCAGACCCATTTTTTGTCTTCACTCTCATCTCCAAGAATGGCTAGAAGTGAAGCATGCTGTCAAGTTGACCCTTCTGGCTGAGGACATGATGTGGTACATTCTAGAGCTCTTCAATGCCATGCTAGCATTGACCATTCACTCACTTGATACATGAGGCACTTTCCCTTTCCTGCTAGGGAATTTTTGCCCTGCAATGTTCCAGACCCTGCTGGATCATATTAAAACCTGCATTTTGATTCCCACATACCAGTGCAATATGCTATTGGGTTCACAGCTCATTTTAAAAAAGATTATTTGTAGGCAAAAAGGATATTTGTATCTGATATCCAGATCAGCAAAGAGTGGCTATTTGAGAAGTGCTGATTATTGAGTCCACCTCTTTAATTAGGGCCTATAGCAGACAGCTATTGTATAAAAATTGACTAACCTTCAATAAGAAAACAGTTAAGGGAAGTTCATTGTTTTCTAATGAAGTTGTGTGTTAGGAAATTAGTCAATGAAAATTTATTTCCGTTGTCAATAGACTAAAGCCAGGTCTACACTGGGGGTGGGGGGATCGATCTAAGTTACGCAACTTCATCTACGTGAATAACGTAGCTGAAGTCAACGTACCTTTAGATCTACTTACCGCGGTGTCTTCACTGTGGTAAGTCGACAGCTGATGCTCCCCTGTCGACTCTGTCTGTGCCTCTCGCTCTGGTGGAGTACCAGAGTCGACGGGAGAGTGCTCGGCGATTGATTTAGCGCGTCGACCCTTGCTGGATCGATTGCTGCCTGTCGATCCAGCGGGTAATGTAGACAAGTCCGAACAGACTTGCTTCCCTCCCTCCCTCTGCCTTGAGTGAAAAGTCATAATATCAAAATATTTCTTCTAGGCTTTGCTGGAGATGGTGTTTGGTGCAAAGGTGGTTATAACAGGTGATGGGTTCATCCCCGGAGAAAGAAGTGTCATCATAATGAACCACCGGACACGAATGGACTGGATGTTCCTATGGAACTGCCTGCTGCGATACAGCTACCTCAGACTAGAAAAAATCTGTCTCAAATCCAGTCTCAAAAGCGTTCCAGGATTTGGTAGGTCATCTACAGTTTTAATGGATAAAAGAGAATTAGTAATAAATTACAATATTTCACTTCTCTAACACCACCCTAACCTCCTCTTCAACTTCTACTTCAGTGTTAAGATCAGCATTTTCCCACTCTGTACAAATGCACTTGTCAGGCTCCTTGTTTCATTAACTAGCATGTGCTACCAAAAGGGGTGGGTGAGTGTGTGTGTGTGTGGTGTTTTTTTTTTTTTTTAAAGCTTCCTGTGGACAAGTCAGAAATCAGCGTTCTTTCTAATAGCTGTAGTTTTAAATACAGGTAACAGAAATACACTGTATAGTATATGAAATAGCTTAGTTTTGTCCTTTTGTTTGTCATTGTTACAGTGATGTAAATTTTTATTTTTTAAAATTTTAAATTTATTTGAAATAAATTTTTTTTTGTTTTTTTTATTTTTTTTAGATTTGTTTGACATCTCACTTAACTGTTTTTTGTACTTTTTTTAATTTTTTTTTTTTAATTTTATAATTTTTTTAATTCCTTTGTCAATGATAAAGTCCAGCTAGGCACGTAGTTTATAGGTAGCTTTGTGTGACTTGCAGTTCAGTTGATTAGTTTGTCATTAATGCAATAGCAGGGGTAAGTGCATCCTTATTAGTGCACAATTGAGCAGCAATCTTAAGACAGTGCATGATCTGACTTTTTAATAAGACACTGGCATAGGAGGCTAACTTCATACAAGGATAGAAATTAGGGCACCCAACTCTGATTTCTGCCTATAGAGGCTGAAGACAGCCAGCCTAAATTCAGATTCTGCCTGCAAACCTCCCACTGCTGGATTCTTGAACCACTGTAAAAACCTGTGACTGCTGTGAACACTGTGCATCCTTTAAACTGTTCATTGATCACTCCTCAGTTGGCAACCCTCAATCTAGCATTCACCTCTGGCTCCACAATCCCATCAAAATTGCATGAATGCTCTCAAGCCACTCCATCCAATTGCCCCAACAGACTCTAAGCCCACACCTCCAGCCCCACTCCCAGCCCTCACCCCTTGTATCTTAGTGAGCTACCATCTTACCCTTGTCACTTTACTCCTCCTTCATCCTCCTCACACTAGAGTCTTGTCAGAGCAACCAGCTCGACCTTCACACACTTATGTGGACTGCATCAGCTAAAACATTCAAATTAAACTGGAATGGATAAAAAATTAAATAAGGATATTTAAAAAATTTTAAGACAAACTTGTTTAATTAAAAAGAAATTTATATTGTTATTGTTAGTAGTTGCAGAAGAGAAAATAAATATGAAACAAAGCAAATAAGATAGCTTTCAGATTTAGAAAAGAAAAGTTTGTTCTTCTAAGTTCTTTTCTCTTCTGTTCTTTTCCCCAATCCAATGGACAGGCTTTGCCCCTTCCTCCTTGTTCTTCTCCTTCTCTTCGACTTCTCAGTCTCTCAGGCGAGGCTCAGGGTGAGGTCTTGACGGGAGGAGGATTTGACTGAGTCTTGAGATTGATGCCTCTGCAGTTGCTAGGGGTTGTGGGATGTGGGGTTTGTGTTGCCCTCATTGTGTTAGTTAGGGTGGGTCTTGTGTATGTGACTTCTCTGAGGAATCTCTGGGAGAGTAGATTCTTCTTGATCTCTGTCTCAACACTCTCTTGTTTCTCTGATGATGTAAATTGTTGTTGCCAGTGTTAATTGCTCTGTGGGATTTTCCAATGAAAGCATAGCTGTGGAGTTTTTAATAGCATGTTTTTGTTTACTACATAGCATAGTAATATAATACACATCAACATTTTATGATAGTACATACAAATTCAACTACATATTAATTCACAACAGATCAATGTTCAGTATGATAAGACACATATAAGCAATCACATCACAATATCATCAAAGGGTATCCACACAGATGAATATGGGGTTCCAAGGTACTATTTTGAGAACATATTTTAAAGACAGTTTTTGTTAGTGCAACTGCTGAAACATGGGGGCAGAGAAATTTTGTTAGTTCATAGAGGAGAGGTAGGAAGAGGAGCCTAGAGGAGGTTCTTGGAAGGTTGAGGCTTAGCCAAGTTTGTTGGATTTAGCCATAAAAAAGGAACTAATAAGTTTTAAAGTTGGACTCTGGAAAATGGACTCTTGGAATGTGTGCTGTTGGGTGTTCAAAGTTGGTCTGTTCAAAGCGAACCTTCATAGTGTCTCTCTCTCTCCCCTGCATATTTTCAAAATCTCTCCCTCCTCCTGCCTATTCACTCTCCTAGTAACTTTAGTGGCATATTTTGTATACAATAAAATTTTAATGGAATATGTTAAAAAAGGAAATAATGAGTTAAAGTGTGTGTTAAAAGTTAATGCAACCACCAGGATAAAAAGTAAACCATAAAAACCTTAAAACCTGTTAAGTGCCAACAGTGAACAGCCTTTGCCACCTTCACACTGCCATTCAATGCTCAATGCTCGATAGTCAATGCTCAATACATACACAGAACAATATATAACCCCATAAAAGAGCAATACACTCTCTTAAAGCAAATCTAAACTCTTTCTCTTCTTCTATCTTTCTTCTTTCTTTTCTTGACTCTGAGCTGCAGAAGAACTAATGTTCTTTGTGTACATCTGAGAGAACTGTTCTTTATTGAAGAGCCATCTTCAAAGAGCCATTAATGAATTTCAAAGTTATTAGCTAATGAATGTACCCCCAAAACAGAATGAAAAAATGAATAGAGGAAGAAAGACAGACAGAAATAAAGGGCTAATGGTAAAAAAGGCAAAGTAGTAGGCAATAGTTCAATTAGTTTGTGGCACAATGGAGTTCATTGCTGGCTTTTTGGTACAGTTGGAGAGCTTGTTAGCTATACATTGTTACTTGCTGTGAGATGCTTTAAACTAGCAGGCAAGAAAATAGAAAAAAAAAGTGAATGAAAAGGAAGGAGAGAAAAAAAAAAGATCCATGAATCCAGAGATCCATGAATCCACATGAAGTATGCACATGGAGAATGCAGCAAAGCTGCTTGCAGCAGCAAACAAGCAGCAAAAGCTGTAAGATCATTAGGAGACAGAGTTTTGGAGTTGTTTATGCAGTGTCCTAGTTATGTCATGCTCTGCTTCAATCCTTTTTTTGCAGCCCATGTCAGACTCAAAATGTATATTCAGTAGATCTTGTCAGGGGTCATCTAGGGCAAGCAAAGGCAGGGCAGGCAAGGGGCAGCCCAGGCCATTGGCAGGCAGCAGCAGGGGCAGGGGCCTGGGAAGCAGCAACAGGAGAATATAGAGCCAGCCCAGGCCAGCCCTGGAGCAGGAGGAAAGAACTACATTTCCCGCTATCATTTCCACAGATTCCCTTGGAGTAAAAAAGGAAACAATGTATGGCTTGCTGCAGCTGGAGACTAATGGAGAGCACTGCTGGAGAGGGGGTGGCATTGTGAATGGTGTGCTGTGGCCCAAGGATGGGAAGGCCCAAGGAAGATATCCCCCCAGATACATTCCCAGAGATGGGATGGTATGATTAGGTGTGACCCCAGCCCCCACCAAAGTGGACTAAATGGGAAGTGCCTGAAGTATCCCTCTCTATCTCAAAGAGGTGTGATCAAAGGGAGGTGTCTGGATCAAATGTAAAAAAGAAAAAAAAAGGATGAGAGGCTGCTCTGGACTGGTGACACAGACATACAGTAGGAGGACTTCCCAGCCAGGAGGATGAGCCATAAGCAGAAAGAAATTTCCTTTTCCTTTCCATTTTTAGAAGGGAAGGGAATTTACCACCTTTCTTCTAACACCTGCTTTCAGAAATCTCAAGTGCTCAAATTCCTCAGCTTCAAGCTCATTCAAGCTCAATTGTTAAATCATCTGATCCACTTTAATCCACTGACTGTAATTTGCTAAAAAAAGTATAAAAAAAAAAATTAAGAAATGGTTTCCCAGTGGTAATTGCTATTTTAATTTTTATTTTTTTTTTTTTTTTTTTTTTTTTTTTTTTTTTTTTTAAAAATTTGAAATATTGCAAAATTCCCCATAGAAACAACATTGGTGGAACAAAAAGATAAATAAAGGCACCTCAACTTTTTTATCTTATGGAGGAGTCTTATAATATGCATCCAGATGTCAATCAATCACACAAGCTGAAAATCCTTTCCACTTCTCTGCTTCTGTGCCCTAACCATATGGGTTCTGTGCCCTTGCATGTTCTGTGCAGATCCTTCTTGAACTGGTCCTCCCTCTGGGAGGAAGTTACTACCAGTGAGAGCTGGCTGGGAGGGGGGAGGTGGTGGGGTGGGGCAGGGAGGGGGGGGCAGGAGGTCAGCGCGTGGAGGCAGGGGTCCAGGTGGGAGGTGGCAGGTGGTGTGTGGTGGTGGGTACTGGTGGGGGGAGTGGGGGGTGGGTGGGAGGGAGGAGGAGGGGTGTGTGGCAGCGTGGTGTGGGGGGGTGGCCCAGGGTGTGGCAGGGTGGGGGGGTGTGGGGGGGGGTGGAAGGGGGGGGGGGGTGGGGGGTGGTGTGTGTGTGGGGGGGGGGGGCTGGGGGCAGGGGGGGTGCGGGGGTGGGTTGGGAGGGAGAGCTGGGTGCAGGGGGGGCAGGTGGTCCAGGGGAGGGGCTGGGGAGGGAGAGGAGGGGGGGGGGGGCTAGCTAGGGTGGGGGCAAATTTTTTTTTTTGCTTGGGGCGGCAAAAAACCTAGAGCCGGCCCTGGATCTTGTGATAAATATCAGTAGGAAATTGTGGCCAGGGAGTAGAATTATGAATTCAGCCAGGCAGTGTAAAAAATCTCGTATTTTACCCCCATGGCCCTACCATGTAATGTGAAAAGCTTTTAATTGGTACTAATAGCTGAAGAAAAGTCTTCAGCAATTTTGCTGTTCTGTTTTAAAAAGCCTTTGGCCTTTTTGTAAGCTTTTAGCATTTAACCAAATCTTTTAAAGGTCACAAGGAAAGAGAATTTAGAAATCCATGCGCCGCCTCATCAGTGCCTTGCAGATGTCATTGCCACCATTTGTTAGTCGTCAAAGTTTAATATTTCTAGCCAGAAATTATTTAGAATTCTGAAATTAAAATAATTTCTTCTCTCCTAGCACCTTTCAGTTTAATCTTTTCAGATGAATACCTTTACATGAACTAATTGTACTTGATTAAAAATAAACAATTACAGAGCTTTTGATACATTTGCTAAAGTCAATTGTTCTCATTCTTAGGCAGCTATATGGTGGTCGGTACTTTTAAGTATTTCATTCAGAATTGTGTACAGCATGGGGTTATGTGTAACAGTTTCATCTGAATATCTCTGAGAACTTTGCAAGCATTAAGCCTCACAACATCCTGGGGCTAGGATACCATCCCAATTTCAGAGTGGGAAAATAAATTTGAGAGGTTAAGAAAATTACCCAAATCAGATAAATTAGGGGCATATCTAAGGCTTGAGCCCAGGAGTGCTGATTCCTAGTCCCCATCTTTAGCTAATGCACTCTTCGTGCTTGGGATTTTATTTGTATTTGAAGACTTAATATGCAGAGGAAAGTATGTTTGGAGGTGAGCAGAGTTAAAGCGTCTGAAACATGATTTAACAACTGCATACTGCACATATAAGGACTTTCTAATTAAGAAATGTAGATACTTACTTCGCAGGTAGATAATGACTCATTAGGAATTTTTGGGTTACTTTTTATAGATGTTTACAAATTATTAATTTACCATACTTTAATATATTAAAAAAAACCTTTGACTTGACTATATACTAGTTGTTTCTTTTTTAATGGATGATATTTTTGTTCCTGGAGACTATATCTCTGGTTTAATAATGCCTGCAATAAAGTTTCCAAAATGCTATATTAAATTTCAAGAATCAGTTTCAGAAATATTACTGCTGCATTTCTCTACTACTTGCCAAAGGTATGGTCCTCAGGAATCACTATTCACTTTGTTTATTGGAGTTTCTTATATCAGTGGTTCTCAACCAGGGGTCCGGGGCCACCTGGGGGGGCCATGAGCAGGTTTCAGGGGGTCCGCCAAGCAGGGCCTGTTGTGTATTTGGTTGTCATGGTTTTTGTTCCTATGGCAACTGAGTTAGATTATTAGGGGATAGCCCAGCCGGTTTCAGCCGGTTGGGTGAGCTCTGTGTCTGTAAATAAAATGGTAGTTTTGTTAGCTGTCTGCCTTCTGGCCTCAAGTGATTTCTTCCTAAACCGGCTGCCCACAAGGATATAACAAGTGGCGACGAGGGTGGGATTCCAGTGCTGCTCCAGTAACAAAAGGAAGTAGAAGTCAAGGTAAAAAAACAAACAAACAAAAAAGCTGCTTGTTTGCACTGACTGTGAAAGTGAAACTAAAAATCATGGCTACTCTGACCAGGCCACTGGAACCTTTTGATGAGAATGTAGAGCAGTGGCATGTGTTACTGAGCATTTTGAGCTTTTTGTTATTGCAAATGACATTACAGAAGCGAAAAAGGTGCCAATATTCTTAAGTGTTGTAGGGGCTAAAACCTACTCCCTGCTACACAGCTTACTACACCCTGTTAAGCCAGCGACCAAATCTTACAGTGACGTGGAAATCCTGGGGTCCCATTTTTCCCCAAAACCACTGGTAATTGCTGAAAGATATAGGTTCCACAAAAGAGACCAAAAGGAAGATGAAACAGTTGTACAATTTGTAGCAATTTTAAAAAAGCTAGCAGAACACTGTGAATTTAAGGAGATGTTAAATGATGCCCTGTGTGACAGGTTAGTGTGTGGCCTCTACAGTGAAGCTATACAGAAGCTCCTACTGACAGAGGCTCAGCTTACCTTACAGAAGGCTGTTGATATTGCTGTCTCCATGGAACTGGCTACAAGGGAGGCGCAATACATCGGTGCATCCCCTAGGGTGCAAAAAGTGTCACAAGAACCGACCCACAAAACTGTGCAGAGTGAAGAATGTTACCGCCGTGGTAAGCCGGGTCACCAGGCATCAGAATGCTGGTGTAAGGACCTGGTGTTTCGACACTGTGGCAAAAAGGGACACATTGAGTGTGCCTGTAAACAAAAGAAAAAGAGGCCTGTGGTCTGGCCGACAAAAAGAGGAACCCTGCATACCCTAGAGCAGACCCAGGATGATCAAAGTGACACCTCATTGCAAGAGGAAGTGCCACTGCATATTTTGTCTTTGGCAATGGGCTCACATGAATACTGGGTAACCCCGTTGTTGGATGGCAAATCTATACGCATGGAACTGGACACCGGTGCAGCCGTCTCGCTGGTTTCCGAGACTGTGTATAAAGAAAAGCTACAGCATCTTCTGCTTAAGGCAACAAAAACTGTTCTGAAGATGTATACGGGAGAAGCTGTGCCCATGTTGGGCACTATTGGTGTTAAGGTGGAGCTCAATGGACAGGCTGCTAAATTGCCACTGTTTGTGGTGAGAGGTAACTATCCATCCTTAATGGGTAGGTCTTGGCTTGGGAAGATTCAACTGAACTGGGCAGAAGTGCACCGGATGACTAAAGAAGAAACCAGTCTAACCCCTATACTAAGGAAACATGCTGCTGTTTTTGGAGATGATTTGGGAAGTATGAAGGGAATCACTGTGACATTGAACATTAAACCTGACAGTCCACCAAAATATCTGAAAGCCCGAACTGTGCCATATGCCATCAGGCCGAAAGTCGAAGCGGACCTGGAGCGCCTGGTCACCAATGGAGTCCTAATACCAGTTACCCATAGCTCATGGGCCACTCCTATCGTTCCAATAGTGAAGAAAGATGGCTCTCTCCGGATTTGCGGTGATTTTAAAGTCACTGTCAACCCAGTGTTGTGTGCAGAGCAATACCCGCTTCCTCACATCGATGACCTCTTCGCAGGCCTGGCTGGGGGACAAAAGTTCAGTAAGATTGATCTGAGTCAAGCATATTTACAGATGCACGTTGATGAAAAGTCCCAAGAGCTGTTGACTATTGTGACTCATACGGGGCTTTATCAATACTGTCGCCTACCCTTCGGAATAACGTCTGCCCATGCCCTGTTCCAGAGGGCTATGGACCAGATCTTGTGTGGCTTGTCAGGAGTTCAGTGCTATCTGGATGATATCCTGGTCACTGGAAGAAATGAAGAGGATCACTTAAAGAATTTAGAGGCTACCCTACAAAGACTGGAAGAGTATGGCCTACGAGTTCGCAAAGACAAGTGTGAATTCTTCAAGCCCTCTGTTGAATATTTGGGACACATCATTGATTCTGCAGGTCTTCATAAGGCCCCATGCAAAAGTTAAAGCTATTGTGGAGGCTCCCCCACCTCGAAATGTAAGCCAGCTGCGCTCGTTTCTAGGACTACTGAACTATTATGGAAAGTTCATCTCACAGTTAGCCACAGTGCTAAAACCACTTCATGAGCTCCTTGGGCAGAACAAGGCCTGGAAGTGGACTGAAGCCTGTGATGTTGCATTTAACAAAGCTAAGGATGCATTGCTAAATTCTGAAGTTCTAACGCACTTTGATCCATCCTTACCCCTACCATTGGCCTGCGATGCCTCCCCTTATGGAGTGGGAGCAGTCGTGTCACACATTATGCCTTCGGGAGAAGAGAGACCTATTGCTTTTGCTTCATGCACTCTAAGCAAAGCAGAAACTAACTACGCCCAAATCGAACGTGAGGCATTAGGAATTGTTTTTGGAATTCGGAAGTTTCATCAGTACCTGTTTGGGCGAAAGCTTACCCTTCTCACAGACCATTGACCTCTGACGTCAATTTTTGGACCCTACACAGGCATTCCCCCATTAGCTGCTAGTCGTATGCAACGCTGGGCATTGTTACTTTCAGCACACACACATGAAATCAAATATCGGAAATCCACTCTGCCCGGCAATGCAGATGGCCTCTCAAGGTTGCCTTTGCTGGTCAAACATCAAGATAGTGCCCAAAAGGAAATCTTCTACTTTGAACAGGTAGAGAATACACCCATCACTGCTACTCAGATAAAGAAGGCAACTCACGTTGATCCAGTATTGTCCCAAGTTATGGACCTGGTGATGCATGGAAAATCTCGACAAACCTCTCCGGTCTCACCCGACCTTGTTACCTACATGTCCAGGAGGACGGAGTTATCGGTCCAATCTGGTTGTGTGTTGTGGGGGAGACGTGTCATTATTCCACCACCACTGAGATCACAGATGTTAGAACAGCTACATTCCGGTCAATGTGGAATAGTGCGCATGAAGGAAATTGCACGAAGCTATTTTTGGTGGCCTGGATTGGACAGTGCTATTGAAGAGAAGGCAAAAGCTTGTATGTCATGTCAGGGTGTAAGGAATGCACCCCAGTGGGCACCCCTACACCCATGGGACTGGCCTGAAAACCCATGGCAACGTATTCACATTGACTTCGCTGGCCCCCTTGAAGGAAGCATGTTCTTGGTGGCAGTAGATGCCCATTCTAAATGGCCAGAAGTCTCTATAATGCAGTCCACTACTGCACAGAGTACTATCCAAAAACTACGAGGACTCTTAAGTCGTTTTGGTCTGCCAGAACAACTTGTGAGCGACAACGAACTGCAGTTCGTCTCTCAGGAGTTTCAAAATTTTATGAAGGCAAATGGGATACACCACATCACGTCAGCACCATATCATCCATCCACCAACGGATTAGCTGAAAGATTTGTGCAGACAATGAAACACGCTTTGAAATCAACAAGGGGACAACACTCCATTCAAAAGCGCCTGGATACCTTCTTACTTTCCTACAGAAACACACCTCATGCTACGACCAAGGCATCTCCGGCCTTTCTAATGATGGGACGACAGCTGCACACTTGCTTTGGTCTGCTGAAACCTTCTGAACCCCGACAAATTGTGCAACATCAGCAGCAAAATCAAGTTATCAGATGGGCACCCAGAGCAAAAGAGCGAACCTTTAGCCCGGGACAGCCAGTTTTGGCTCGGAATTATACTTCCAGGCTAAATGGGTCCCTGCCACAATCATCACTCAAACAGGACTTGTTTCCTACACAGTCCGGACTGCAGAGAATCTTACCTGGCAGCGACATGTAGATCAGCTGTTGCCAGGTCATGCCAGTTCTCAGGACACATCTGCAGATGAGTGGTCTGACTTCACCACTTCTGGTGAGACACCAAATCACAAATCACCTGTTTCTGACTGTTCTTCTCCATTACTGCCGGTGGCTGAGATACCCCTTTGCCCAGCATGAGCTGATACCACCTCTTCACCTGTTCGTGCTGCGGACCCAGAGCCCATGGTACTTTCGGGTGCAACAACACCAGAAGTTCGCCGTAATCCACCTAGAGACAGAAGGCCTCCTCATCGGCTGGATCTTTAGCTAGGGCGAACCCATGGTTATGAGGCAAAATAATCCCCAGGGTTTAGCCGGGAATGGAGGCAGTCTACCCTCCTCTAGTCTAGTGTGTGTTTTATTTAGGGGATGTTCTTATTAGCGGGGGAGGAATATGTTGTGTATTTGGTTGTCATGGTTTTTGTTCCTATGGCAACTGAGTTAGATTATTAGGGGATAGCCCAGCCGGTTTCGGCCGGTTGGGTGAGCTCTGTGTCTGTAAATAAAATGGTAGTTTTGTTAGCTGTCTGGCCTCAAGTGATTTCTTCCTAAACCGGCTGCCCTCAAGGATATAACAGGGCCAGTGTTAGACTCGCTGGGGCCCAGGACAGAAAGCTGAAGCCCCACCACATAGGGCTGAAGTCCGGGGCTCTGAGCCCCAACACCTGAGGCTGAAGCCAAATTTAGCTTCATGGGGCCCCCGGCAATTGCCCTGCTTGCTACCTCCAATGCTGGTCCCGGCTTTTATATGCAGAAAACCAGTTGTTGTGGCACAGGTGGCCCATTGAGTTTTTATAGCATGTTGGGTGGGGGGGCTCAGAAAGAAAAAGGTATGCTACAATAAATTTGTTAGTCTTTAAGGTGCCACAAGTACTCCTGTTATTTTTGCGGATACAGACTAACACGGCTGCTACTCTGAAATCTGTCTTAGATGATATCATCAAAAACTATTCTGGCACATTTTGCAATGGCAATTCTCTAGGAGGATTTCTAACAGCATTGACAGTTTCTTTCATATTAAAATCAAATAGAATTTCCCTAATCCACTCTCCTCTAAATTGGCATATACGAACCTGTGTTCTCACCTCGTTTTTTATCAAAGATTTAATAGCAGATGCAGTGATAAAGTGGGGGGTCTCGTATTACTAAGACTTGATTACTTTCTCAAAATATACTGCAGAATGCATACTAAAGTTCACTTACTACTTAATAAAGTGTTGTAAATAATTGGAAATAAACTATAATGTCAAACAAATGGACAAAGAATTATTTGAAATATTGTCTGTCTTTTTTTTAATCACTTAACTTGCCAGTTCTCAAAACTCCTGATGTTCAGAATGCGTTTCCCATTCACTAATATGAATCAGTGAGGTTCTGCTGGAAGCAGAATGTGTATTTTAACCATCAGCACCTCATCTTGGTGTCAGTGATTTTCACAGGGTTATAATAGTGGATGAAGGGACTGCAATGATACCTGGATTTTAGGGGAACATTTGTTACAGTATTTCAAGCCTTAATCGAAAAAATACATTAAAATTGGCTTTAATCTGAGCACGGTTATATGAATTGAAAAGTGGCTGAAGGAGCATAATCCAAGTATATGTCAGAGAGTGAAATGAGGTATCCAATCACAGCTGCCTGGATTGAGCCTTGTTTCATTTAATGTCTTTGTTAATGAGGTGGAAAAGATTAAATAGCACATTGATTAAATTCACAGATGATAGGAAAGAGGATGGTGCTGCAAACATCATTGATGATGGATTTATCTCATGTTAAGTCCTTTCATGTTAATGGAAAAACACAAGTTGACATATCTTGAGAAAAATAATCTGAAATATGGATATTCCAGGGGAAGGCTATCGAAGAATTCATCATAACTGTGTTCACGGCATTGCAAGACTTGCTGTGTTCTAAAAGCCTGCCTGCTACACCCAAAGACAGGGAAGCATAACAAGAGGGCAAGAAGAGGGAAGGGAAAGATGGGTGAGGTAGACAGTATGTTGGATGGGAGAACAAAGCTGCTGAATTTAAGAGAAATGAGGAGTAGGGTCCACTATGGACAGTTATTTGCAAATCCTAATTGCTATATTCAACACTCAGGCACTACTATGTTGACTTCTAAAATTGTCTTCCATACAAAGATCTCAAAGCATTTTACAAACATTAAGGATTCCAGGTTTCCAAACACCCCAGTGGGATACAAAAGAGTGTGTGTGTGTGTGTGTGTACAAACCATTTTACAGATGCGTAATCTCTCTCTCTCTCTACACACACACACACACACACACACACACACACACACACACACCCCATTTTACAGATGGGTAAACTCAGAGCTAAGACTAGATTTTTTTTTCCAGACTCCTGTTCTTTTACCACTTGACTATGCTTCCACTTCATTGACCAAACCTTTGGCTCAGTTACACCATAAGAGTAAGGGACCTATTAGCTTCCTGTTCCCAAGTATGGTGGTTCTGTAGTGCACTGAACATCATGATGATTGGTCTTGCAGAATGGAAATGAAGGACTCAATGCCTGCTCTTTGGGGCCAAGGTGCAGAGTCACAATTGTATCCCCATCTCCCACCCATTAGTTATCCCTTCACAGAAACCCTTTCTCTCTCTTCCCTCCTAAAAGGGTTGTGGAAGTAAATATAGACCCAGGACTTTAGTAATATTTTAGGAGCAACTGAAGGGGGTGATTCAGGGTGCAGGGTCATGGACTCTTCTCTGATGGGGTTTTTTTTTTACCCATTTTTGTGGATTCACTAAACAGACCAATCCTCACTCATTTTTAATTTCTCTATTGCAGAGGAATATGCCTGTAAGGACTAGAATTTTTATGTAGAGTGGGAAAAACACAGGAGTTACTTCCTCTCTAGTTTAAAAAACCCAAAACTTACTCCGTGTGTGCATGTGTGTAAAATGCAACTATCAAGATAATACTGTCAAGGTAATTTTAAAAATATATGTTGGAAACAAGGAGTGAAAATAGCATTTTACATTCGACTTTGGTGAAAAGGGCCAAGCAATGTGTAGCAAGATTGTGCTGGTGTTCAGAAACACAACTGTTATGAGATTGGATATCTTCTGTACCACTAGGCAATTGGAAGTGATATGAACACTCCTGAGTCATGCATTTCCTCTCTCAACTAATTGCTGAGTGATAATTTATTAAAGGAATGGACCAAGTCAAATGACAACTGTTCAATTCATTATATACCTATTAACTATACATAAGAGACTAACATGATAAAAACATTACCATAAACAGATACTCTGTATTACAAAGATTGGTACAAGAAGAATTTCTTAATTAATGGTTTACATGCATCAAATTAGAAAAATAATTTAAGAATTTAAATCTTTTAAAATGTGATTTGATTATGGTACTTAGAGCTGACACTAACAGTTAAATGTCTGAATTGAAGTGGCTTTCCAAATCTATTTTTAACGTTCTTGTACTATCAGAACTTGTACTAATCAGAAGTAAATACAGTGCAACTCTGTCTTCCCATCTCAAAAACCACGTGATAACATTTTTTCACTATAACATTCTTCTGTTTGGCAGAGCTTGTAAATGGGAAGTATAAAAGCTGCTGAGTGTTGCTTTTAAATCAAGGAGATCCACAGTTGTGCCACATTTTATAACTGTTGGTGCAATGAAATAAAATACATAAATAACTGTTAATGAACCACTGCTATGGTCAATATTTTGTGTGCACAGAAATCGCCTTCCTCTGCAGCGTGGGGCACGGAGGATTCTCTGCAGCTTGAGGTCTTCAAACCACAATTTGAGGACTTCAATAACTCAGACATAGGTTAGGGGTTTGTTATTGAAGTGGATGGGTGAGATTCTGTGGCCTGCATTGTGCAGGAGGTCAGACTAGATGATCATAATGGTCCTTTCTGACCTTAATGTCTATGAGTCTAAGTGATTCCCACCAATCTTTGTGCCTATGTGGTGGTGGTACATCAAAGACACCGATTAGAATCAGGGCTCCATTGGGCTAGTCTTGAACAAACTTACAGTTCTTCTTCGAGTGGTTGTTCATGTCCATTCAAATTAGGTGTGCGCGCGCCGCGTGAACGCCAGCCGGAAGATTTTCCCCTAGCAGCGTCCGTAGGGTTGGCCCTGGCGCCCCCTGGAGTGGCGCCACTATTGCGCCCTATAAAGGGGCCCGCCGACTCTCCACCCCCTCAGTTCCTTCTTACCGCCGGTGATGGCTAGCTGGAACTTCTCTTGCGCATAGCAAGTTTGCAGTGTCCTATCCTTATGTATAGTCTGTGTATATAGTTGCATTATAGTTAGCTTACTTAGATTGTTGTATATAGTTCTTCGTAGTTGGGGGTTCACCCCCAAGTTTTCGTCGCCCGCTGGGGCATGCCTGGGTCCCCCGGGTTTAAACTCTACAAGGACTGCGGGAAATTCATGCCCAAGAGTGACCCGCACTTGGCTTGTTTGAGATGCCTCGGAGAGAGCCACCAAAAAGACCGGTGCTCTATCTGCAGAGGCTTCCGCCCGCGAACTCTCAAGGACAGGGCTCAAAGACTTAGAGTCCTCCTGATGGAGGCTGCCCTGAGGCCATCCTTGGAACCGGCCGAGGCGGTGCCCAGCACGTCTTCCTCGGTGCGGAGTGCCCCGCCACCGGCATCAGGACTTAAGGCCCAGCCCAAGTCGTCAAAGATCCGGCACCGGACGGAGTCGAGTCATAGGAAGTCGGCCTCAGTGCGGCACCGCTCACCGTCGCCGGTGCCCGTCAAGAAGAGAAAGCCGGTGAGGGAACGGTCACCCCACCAGGATCTGAGGCTGACGCCGTCCACGGGTGCAAATGGACAGGCTGGGCTACAGCCCTTGGCGGCTCTGTCAACTCCCACACAGCAGAGAGGGCGGTCGAGTCCGGACCATCCTAGATCCCCGGACCTCAGAAGACACTTGCACTTCCCTTCGACGCCGGAGGCGTTCGAGGCGGCCTCAGATTTGATGGGGCTCCTAGCACCGGCCTCCCCGCACTGTAGGGAGTTGCCTACCGTGGTCCATCCCCCAGTACAATCAAGGGGCAAGCCGGCCATGCTGTCGCCTCCCTCCCCGCACCGTGCCACTAAAGCGGCACCGGACCAGATAAGAGGCTCCCCGCTGCCTCCACACCGCTCTCCAACGGCACCGGGTGCTGCTCCACCAGGTCCTCGTACTCAGAGACCTCAGACTCAGAGGCAGACTCCTACCGCTCCAGCCGGTCGCGGAGCAGGAGATTGGTTTCGAGGGTGAGCCACCGGCGTTACCCACAGTGGCAGCAACGATGGCAGCCACCCTCGCAGTAGCTGTTTTGGACTCCCTGGGCCTACCACCAGTCGGTAGGCCAGGCGTTTGGTCCTCGGTCTCCTCGGCGTCGGTGGCCCCGGCACAGCTGCCTCCTCCACCGGCACCGTTGCCGGGCAGGGGTGTGCCATTTCCAAGTTCAGCACCCCTTAGCCAGGCAGTGGCACCGGCAGCGGCTTCAGTTCAGGCTCCGCAGGCACCGCCCGATACGCCAAGCAGCTCACTGGCGACCCCGGTACCGGTTGCGGTGCCGCATTTAGGATCGGAACCGGCACCGCAACCACAGTACCGTGTGCCACAGGACCCTGAAGGGCTGCATACACTGGAGGAAGGACCGATCCATGTAATTTCCTCGTCTTCCTCCCCGGACGAAGCGGTCTTGGGCATGGCTGTGGCACCGGCCCTAGAGGACACTCGAATCCTCCAACTACTGCTCCCGCGAGCAGCTCAGAGCCTCGCAATCCAAGCTGAGGAAATAGAGGTGGACGCGGACCCTGTAGTAGACATCCTGGCTCCTTCAGGGCCATCCAGGGTGGCTCTCCCGCTGATAAAGACTATAGCGGATACGTCCCGCACCTTATGGCAAACGCCAGCCTCGCTGGCCCCCACTGCCAAGAGAACGGAGCAGCGCTATTTCATCCCCTCTAAAGGGCACAAATACTTGTACACCCCCCCTACGCCCCCAGACTCCCTGGTAGTGGATGCGGCCAACCAGCGGGAGCGCCAAGGCTTTCAGGGGTCAACACCAAAGAGCAGGGACGCTAAAAGACTCGAGCTCTTTGGTAGAAAGGTGTACTCCACGGCGGGCCTACAACTCCCCATTGCCAACCAACAGGCAATTGTAAGCCGATATGGTCATAACACGTGTTCAGCCATGTCGAAGTTTACGGAGATCCTTTCCCAGGACTCGAGGTCAGAGTTTTCGGCCCTAGTGGAGGAGGGGAAGCTGATCTCCCGAGCCTCTCTCCAGGCTGCCTTAGATGCGGCAGACTCAGCCTCGCGTACCCTGGCCACGGGCCTGGTCATGCGGCGGGGAGCCTGGCTCCAGGGTCTCGGGCCTGCCCTATGGGGTCCAGCAGACAATTCAAGACCTCCCCTTCGAGGGGCAGATGTTATTCTCAGAAAAGACAGACAAATGTCTGCATAGCCTAAAGGACTCGAGAGCCACGCTTCGCTCGCTGGGCTTGCATACCCCTGTGACCCAGCGCAGACAGTTTAGGCCGCAGACGGCCCCACGCCCATACCAGCCACAGACTCGCCAGGAGCTGGGGCGCAGGCGGGGCAGAAATGGCAGGAGGCGCCACCAACGCCACCCCTCCGGCCAGGCGTCCGGTCAGTCCAGACCACCATCGGGGCCTAGACCCCCTATTTGATGGTACAGTCGAGGGTGACCTACCTATCGAGACTCTGGATCCTTCTACCCCTACCTTTGGGTAATGTCTGTCCCCCTTCTACCGTGCCTGGTCCCGAATCACATTGGACAGCTGGGTGCTCTGCATGATAGAGAGCGGATATTCTATCCAGTTCTCCTCCCTCCCGCCCCACCAGCCCCCCTCCCTGTCCTTCTTCAGGGACCTATCTCACGAGCAACTTCTACCTCAAGAAGTGAAGTCTCTCACGGAGGCAGGGGAGATGGAGGAAGTTCCTCGGGAGCTCAGGGGCAAAGCTTCTACTCCCGGTATTTCCTAATACCGAAGGCGAAAGGGGGCCTGAGACCCATCCTAGACTTGCGGCGGCTGAACAAGTTTCTGTGAAAGCTCAGGTTCCGCATGGTCTCCCTGTCCTCTATTATTCCCTCCCTGGATCCAGGAGATTGGTATGCCACCCTTGACTTAAAGGATGCTTATTTCCACATTGCCATAATTCCCCGGCACCGTCGGTACCTCAGGTTTGTCGTGGCCGACGCCCATCTGCAGTTCACGGTGCTCCCATTTGGCCTGTCAGCTGCTCCAAGGGTCTTCACGAAGTGCATGGCAGTCATGGCGGCCTTCCTGCGCAGGCAGGGCATCCAGGTATTCCCCTACCTGGACGACTGGCTTATAAAGGGCCGCTCCAAGGAGCAGGTGGAGACCCAGGTGTTGTTCATCAGGCGGACCTTTCTCGATCTCGACCTCCTCTTGAATGAAGCCAAGTCCACCCTGTCTCCGACGCAGTGAATAGAGTTCATAGGAGCAGTTCTGGACTCCACCCACACCAGAGCATACTTTGCCGGAATCCAGGTTCCGGGCGATTTCCGAGCTTATCCTTGGGCTGCACCGTGCCCCGATTACCACGGCGCAAGTTTGCCTCCGTCTGTTGGGTCACATGGCGGCGTGCACCTATGTGGTAGACCATGCCAGACTCCGGCTTCGCCCGCTACCGTCCTGGTTAGTGACAGTTTATCGCCCGGCCAGGGACCCCCTGGACTCAGTGGTGTCCATTCCCCGCTTGGTGCAAAGCTCGCTGCGGTGGTGGCTCGACCCGCAGAAAGTGTGCATGGGTGTCCCCTTCGCTGCCCCTCAGCCCTCCCTCTCCCTGGTAACGGATGCCTCGGATCGGGGTTGGGGAGCGCACCTGGGACACCTCAGGACGCAGGGCTCGTGGTCGCCGGTGGACCTTGAGTTGCATATCAATGTGAGGGAGCTGAGAGCAGTTCGCCTGGCTTGTTTGACCTTCCGGTCCCACCTGACCGGCAGATGTGTTTCAGTCCTCTCGAACAACACGGCGGCAGTCTTTTATATCAACAAACAGGGGGGTGCACGCTCCTCTCCCTTGTGCAGGGAAGTCCTCGTGCTGTGGGATTTCTGCGTCCACAATGCTACCCGCCTGACGGCGTTCTACCTTCCGGGGGAGCAGAACGGTTTGGCGGATACCCTCAGCCGCTCGTTCCGGGGTCACGAGTGGTCCCTCCGATGGGATGTGGTGCGCTCAATTTTCCAGCTCTGGGGCTTTCCCCGGTTAGACCTGTTCGCCTCGAGGGAAAACAGGAAGTGCCGACGGTTCTGCTTCCTCCTGCGCCGCAGTCGGGGGTCTCTGTCAGACGCCTTCCTACAGTCTTGGGGGGTCGGTCTGCTCTACGCCTTTCCTCCGATCCCCCTGATACAGAGGGTGATTTTGAAGATTCGCAGGGATCACGCACGAGTAATCTTGATAGCTCCGGCGTGGCTGCGCCAGCCTTGGTACACGTCACTCCTGCACATGTCAGTTCAGGCGCCCCTGACGCTGCCCCTGCTCCCAGACCTGATCACGCAGGACCGGGGCTCCCTTCGCCACCCGAACCTCGAGTCCCTTCACCTCACAGCATGGATGCTCCATGGCTGAACCCGGTGGAGATGCAGTGCTCCCAGCAGGTCAGACAAGTGCTGCTCAGTAGTAGGAAACGGTCAACTAGGGCCACCTACCTGGCCAAATGGAAGCGCTTCTCCATATGGTCGGGTCAGCGAGGTCACAATCCGCTGGGTATCCCAATTCCCATTGTCCTAGACTATTTGCTCCACCTAAGACAACTGGGCCTCTCCCTTTCCTCCATTCGTGTTCACTTGGCGGCCATCTCGGCTTTCCATACGGGAGAGGGGCATACCTTGGTGTTTGCGAACCCACTGGTCGGGCATTTCCTCAAAGGTATGGACAGGCTATTTCCGCATGTGGGTCAACCGGCCCCTGCTTGGGACCTGAATCTGGTCCTCTCCGCCCTCTCAGGGCCTCCCTTTGAGCCTCTGGCTTCATGCTCCCTGTTGTACTTGTCGTACAAGACTGCCTTCCTGGTGGCGATCACCTCGGCCAGGAGGGTGTCGGAGCTCAGGGCGTTAACATCTGAGCCCCTGTACACTGTCTTCTATAAGGACAAGGTCCAACTTAGACCTCACCCGGCTTTCCTACCCAAGTAGTTTCACAGTTCCACATGAGTCAAGATATTTTTCTCCCTGTGTTTTATCCGAAACCACACTCTTCCAATGAGGAGCGGAGGTTACATTCTCTGGATGTCCGCAGGGCCTTGGCTTTTTACATCGAGCGTACCAAGCCGTTTAGACGCTCGACTCAGCTCTTCATCGCAGTGGCGGATAGGATGAAGGGGCTCCCGGTCTCCTTTCAGTGCATCTCTTCGTGGATCGTGACCTGTGTCCGGGAATGCTATTGTATAGCTAAGACCCCTGTCCCTCCGGTCACGGCCCACTCCACTAGGGCGCAGGCCTCTGCGGCGTTCCTGGCTCAGATCCCGAATCAGGAGATTTGTAGAGCGGCCACGTGGTCCTCCATCCACACGTTCTCATCACACTACGCCATCACGCACCATGCTAGGGATGATGCAGCCTTCGGTTGTGCAGTACTCTAGTCAGCAGTGATCTCCGACCCCACCACCTAAGGTTAGACTTGTGAGTCACCTACTTTGAATGGACATGAACAACCACTAGAAAAAGAAAAAACGGTTACCCACCTTTTAGTAACTGTTGTTCTTTGAGATGTGTTATTCATGTCCATTCCAATACCCACCCTCCTGCCCCTCTGTCGGAGTGCCGGCAAGAAGGAACTGAGGGAGTGGAGGGTCGGCGGGCCCCTTTATAGGGCGCAATAGTGGCCCCACTCCAGGGGGCGCCAGGGCCGACCCTACGGATGCTGCTAGGGGAAAATCTTCCGGCTGGCGTGCACGCGGCGCGCGCACACCTACTTTGAATGGACATGAACAACACATCTCGAAGAACAACAGTTACTAAAAGGTGGGTAACCGTTTTTTACTGCCTTAAAGCATTTCTGATTTGAAACAAGAATCAACAAGTGTGTGTGACAAACAATAGAAGGAAAAGAGAGAGAGAGGATGGCTGACAGTGGTAAGATCCCACAGTTACATACGTTAGTTCTCTGCACAACTTGGTATGTCAGAATCACTTATTTATGGGGGAAACGTTTTTGAATTTAGTGTCAGCTATCCCAGCTGCCCCACAACTGAGTGCATGTTGATTTACTGGGTTTCTTATCGACCTCATGGCTTTTGAGAGATTTGAAAGAAGAGTGTGTAGTGGCTGTATGGATTCATTCTGTGAAGACTTTCAGTGTGTAAGGGACAGCTTGGAAGAAAGTGTGGAGATATGCGAGAGCGAATTGGACAGCCAGTTCAAGATTGGCATCATTGACAGAATGGAGGAGGAATGTGTGAAGCATGATTAGAAAAAAGGAAATATTTTGGATGAGGTAGAGTTATGAAGAGCCTTAAATGTGAAGTTAACTTGTATTTGGTATGGTGGTGGAAAACAGATTCCGGAGAAGGGTGTGTGGGGTGACAGACGAGGAAATTATCTGTGTCTGTGTTTAGTGCAGACTGGAGGAGGGGCAATCTGGGGGTTGGAGAGGCCAGAGAGATTGGCAGTAACCAAGATGTGACATTGAGGACTTGAACCAGAATTCTAGTTGTAGGGACAGGATTCAGTTTTGCTTTAGAAAAGTATAGAGAAGAGAGATGCCAGGATTTGAGCACAACTTGGATCTCTGGCTTGCTGGAGAGAGTCAAGTCAGATGGTACCCTGGCTATGGGTTTGAGGATTAATGTTAACAGTGCCAGAGAATAGGCAGAATAGAGAGGATTTAGGAAGATGCATGTTATTTTGTATAGCACATTTTAAAATGTAAGGTTGTGTGTCATGTTATAGTAGTCGTTCCTATAGGAAAACCACAACTTTTCTGGTTAAATATCAACAATAATTGTTGCAATAGGGAAGGCTTTGGCATTTAATTT
Organism: Mauremys reevesii; assembly: GCF_016161935.1. Taxonomy (NCBI): domain Eukaryota; kingdom Metazoa; phylum Chordata; order Testudines; family Geoemydidae; genus Mauremys; species Mauremys reevesii. The sequence continues at coordinate 56,815,047 of NC_052625.1, read as the reverse complement.
TTTTTTTAAATCTGTTTTTGGGACACTCTTAAAAATGTTCAGTGAACTTTAAAAAAAAGCCTGGCTGTTTTTTACCAAACTTCTCCCTCTCTGTGCTCCTCCCACCTCCTCCCCCCCACAAAAAATATAATGTTTGGACTAAGAACAAACATAAGACATTTCAACCTTTAGTGTGTTTTATCCCTATCCTCCTTCCCCCTTTGAAAATAATGGTTTTTTGGGGGAAAGAGGGCTTTGAAATTAAAATGTTTCCTCAGCTGTAACTATAGAATTGTTAATGTAATAATGGTGTGTGACTACTGGAGAGTTATGTATGCTAAAGTTGTTTTATCTTCACCCCAGGTCCCCAGAGCAAAAGTACACTTCGTATATGTAATATATTTCTCCAATTCGATAGTAGCATTTCCTGTCACTTGCATATATATGATCATGTGATGGACTACAGTATGTAGTCAAGCCACAATAAAACCAAGATAGGTGTGAAAAATAGACTGAGTATATGCGTGCTACTTACTCTAGCAAAAAACAAAGGTTAAATGTCTTTAATCAGAATTACCCTGGAATCGAAACCAGTTTCTGTCTTTTGAGTCACAAAAAGCTGATTGAAAAGGTCATTGTGGCCAGCTGCTGCATGTTTCTTTGATGCTAACCACATAGCAAGCTTGAGCGAGAGTTATATAATCTATGTTGGTGAATGCTTTTGAGTACATTTGTGAGTTAACATTAGTTATCAGAAATGTCAGGTATTACAGGCATAGTATTTGTTTTGGCAAAGAAATGGAATTGCATTGTTTGGTTTGGACTAACTTCCCTGTTTGTTTGTGTTCCATATTTTCCCAATTATCTTTCCCGTGAACTTACAAACCCAAGGGCAAGCTTTTGCTTTCCAGTAAAAATAAACATTGATTTCTTTCAGACTAGCAAAATTCCTGATGGCCAGGAGTCCCAGACAACCAAAAACATAGTCCAGACAAGAAAAATGTAGTTACTGCCTATTAGACAATATGTTGAGCTGAGCTTTACAAGTGGCTGAACAGCATGTCTCACCTCATGCTGCAGATGAGAAGGTGCTTGCTACTTGTTTATTTTTAAACACCACGTATAAGCAGTAATCAGTTTGCACATTACTGAATTCCTCCCATAGGTCTGCCCATCCTATTTCACCCCAAACTACATTATATATAAAGAACAGGAGTACTTGTGGCACCTTAGAGACTAACAAATTTATTTCAGCATAAGCTTTTGTGGGCTACAGCTCACTTCTTCGGATGCATAGAATGGAACACACAGACAGGAGATATTTATACAGACAAAGAACATGAAAAGGTGGAAGTATGCATACCAACTGGAAGAGTCCAATCAATTGAGATGAGCTATCATGAACAGGAGAAAAAAAAACCTTTGAAGTGATCCATGAATCTAGATCCATAAGCGATCTATGCTCAGGCATGAAAGCATCTCCTGATCTGAACAGCAGAACTCCACCCTGAAAAACACTCCCGGACAGCCAGGGCCCTCCCCCTGGAACCCCAAGAAAATCGAGGGGAAATCTTCCTCCAGCCTCCCCCGACAAGCATCCAGGCAAGACTCTCTATCCATACTCCTGGAAACCATCCCCTCATATATCATATCATACATACTATTTACCAATGTGGCTATTTACTAATTATTGACTATTGACTTATACCTCACCTATAATTTACCATCTCCTCCATCTCCTATCCTAAATTCTCATTTCAAATCTTCTTCCACTAAACTTCCCTCCTTACTCCTTCCACTATTGCTGTGTTTCTGCACTCCGTTATTTTAGACCTGATGGTCTCCTGAAACCCCTAATTTCACCTGACCTGTCGATATATGACAATGTCCTCCGTTTATCCTTAGCATCCTCCTTCAATATATCCTCTCTCCTCTATAGTATTGAACTCTATCCTTCCTCCCTTATATATTTCATATCCTTATTAATAAAACTTCTTATCCTTCTCTCTTCCTTTCAAAACAAAGGCCTTCCATTCCTTCCTCCTCAAGTCTCCTTTCTCTTTCCATTATTCCTTCTTCCTTCTATGTCCCCATATTTGCACCCATTCCAAAACTTCCAACAATAATCCAAAACACCAAATGATGGGAGACACACAATACACAAAATGTATCTACTAACTCCTACACTCTCTATCCCAATACTATCCTATCTTATCTAAGCATTCCCAACCCACCTCCTAGCTTTCCAACTCACATTAGCATTGCCTACTAACTTCTACTCCTGTTCCTCCTCTCTCTCTCAGGTCTCCTCCCTCCTTCTCTCCTCCAACTAATCCCCTCTGGCCTTCAATTAAAATAACTAAAATTCTTGTTAGTTTGATAAAAAATCCTTACCCTTATACTTCTTCATCCTGTAACCTCATCCTCCTCCCTGGAGTCCAAATCTCAACAAGGTCATCCTGATCCGACCTCCCTCCATCCTCATCCTTCCAATATCACTCTCAAAACTTGGTCCACTCCTACTCTTGTCAGCCATAAATCCAATAAATCAGCATCCCAAAAATAAAATAATTAAAGACCCAAAAACGAAAAGCAGACCTACACCCCCCCCACTGGTAACCCTCTGACACACCCCTCCTCCTGACTTCCCAACCCTCTCCTTCTCTACCCTCTGATTTTCATCCTTTTCTGGATTTTCATTAACGATCCAATTTTTTTTTTCCACAACCATTCACGTATCTTACATATCAAACGAATCCTTATATCCAAGCAGATTATTTAAATCCACTGAAATTTGTCTAAATCTTCCCCTTCTTCTCAATCTAGAAATGAGTTGGTCGATTAAATCTATAGATTTTTCTGCATGAATCCACATATCACATGCCATGCACATGCCCTCCTCTTTCTCTCCACTCCTTTTCTTTTTGATTTTTCCATGACTTTTAATAAGATTCTTATGTTAAACTAACAGGCCTGTAGTTACCTTTTTTCCTTTTCTTGAATATCCTTCTTACATTAGCTAATCTCCAAATTAAGGGTACAACCCGAACCCCAAGACTTTTTAAAAATTATCGCTGTAGAGACTTCAATAAAATTATCCATTTATCAATATAATATACTTATTTGAGATTATCCCCCCCCGATTTTCCATTAAGTTGTACTTAAGTGGCTTTGTTCTCAGATCAAGTAATGTCTCCCCCATATCTACCTTCCCCCCTTAGCCCTTCATTCATATTCCTCAGCTCTCTATCCGCCTCTATAAGACCGAGGCAATTTATTCTTTTAGATATTGTGCCATTCCAGATTTATCCCTAATCTCCTCCGTTTTAAAGTTTTACTCCGGTTTTCTTTTTTTTTCTTTTTTTTTTTCTTGTTTCTTCTTCTCTTTTTATCTATTAAAACCTTTAATCTCCTCCTTTTTCATCTGCACCGTCTCTTTGCCTTTCTTTCTCCTTCCTACTTCCTCTGGCCTTCTCTACCAATAAGGTTTTTTTCTCCTTGCTTTTTCTCTTTTTCCCATTTTCCTTTTTTTTGCTTTTTTCTTCTTATTCTCCCCTCTCGCCTCTGCTGCTTGCCCTCCCCCCAAACTGCTAAAACTGCCGCTTTCCTTCCTTTTTCTTGCAACTTCAACCCACTCCTTCAACCCTCCAACTATCTTGAAGTAACCCCATTTCCCATCTTCTTTAGAACTCTAAATATAGTAGTCCAGTAACTTTAATTAACTTAAAATTTTTATTTAGTAAAGTTAGCCCTTGAAAATTCCTCCTTATTTAGAATCAGAATTGATTATTTTCCCTATATTCCCATTTATTTTTTCACCAACATGCTCCTCACAAGGTCCTCCCCTGTCCTCAAAATCAAAATCAAAAAGGTCATCCAAAATCACAAAATCCAATCCGGTTGACCAAGGAATTCATCTAGGCATCAGACCTAGATTCATTAGCTATCATTATTCTAGCAAGTCTTATTAAAACTTAGCATATTATTCCCAATCTATATCTTTCCAAGTTTAAGTTTTAAGTATTTAGTCCTTTAAATCAATTAGTCTATAGCTCTATCTACCTCCAAAAAAGATCCTGTCTTCAAGCCTTCACCCTAGATCTATACCCCAGACAGTCTTTTCCCCAATCCCCAATGTGACCATTGCCACCCCAGGTAGACCATTGCCCAATGCATATCATTGATTATATTTATCCTCATTATCCATTGCATTGCTAGTTCCTACTACCCATACCTCATTATACTCCACCAATGCTTACACTTCCCCTTTTACCTTTGCATCGGTACTCCAGTACCCACTATTACTCCAGTGTCCCCTATACTTCCTACATGTTACAATTCATTTTCTGTTTTGCTTCAGTCCTCATCTTGTTTTTCCTCGCTTCTCTTTCATTTTTCAAATTACCCATAATTTTTCCTGTTTTCCTCCTTTTCTACTCCCTCTTTCCTCTTTCCCTCCTTCTCACCTCACTCTGTAGTACTACTAGTAGCTCTAGTATCTCTCCCCCTCTTGTAGATCTCCCCTTCCTCCCCCTCTTCCTTACACGTGTATCTCTTCTGTTGTCTGTTGTAATGTTGTTGTTCACTTTGGAGTCTCCCAGGAAACCTCCAGTGAGTCCCCCCCAGACCTCTCCTAACCGCCTCCCCAGTGTCTAGGCCAGCCTCCTCCCTCTCCCTCCTAAGTCTACTTCCCTACTTAGGTGGAGCTCTTCGTCCCCCCCTTGGTTGTGTCCCCAAAAGACTCCTTGTCCTCCCCCCGCCCTCCCCCCACCCCCCCACCCCAAACAACCCCTCAGCAAGCCATCCTCTAATCCTGATGCACCCCTCCCACCTACTTTCCTTCCTAGGGGGTAGGATCCTTCCCTAGGTCAGACCTCCTGATCCCACCTTGAGAGAGCACCTCCTCACCCCTGAGCTGCCCCTCCTCCTTCCTTTCTCTCCTCTTTCCTTCGTCATGTGAACCTTCCAGTTACAATCTCTGGATGACAAGGATTACCCCCTCCTCTTACCTTGCTCCTCTAGGATCCCCTTTTTCAACCTTTGGTCCACCTTCTTTTTTTAGCACCCCCTGACAGCTCCTTCTTCTCTTCTCCGGACAGGCCTGTCCAACCCTGTCCAACCTCCCCTGCAATGGGAATCCCCAATCACCTGACCCTATCCTCTCCTCCCTCCCTTCCTCCTCCCTTCTCCATCCTCCATCCCCTCCTTCTCTTCATTCCTTCCATCATCCCCCATCCTATCCTGCCTCCTCCTGCTCCCCCTGGGCCCCTGGGCCCATTTCTATGGTGCTCCTTCCTATGGACCTTTCTGGACTCTTTTCTTGGCCTCCCCTTTTCTTCATCCCATCCTCAGCCTTCAAACCTTCAAACCCACTCCTTTTCTCAATCCCTTCTCTCTGTTTCTCCTCCTCCTTGCTCCCCTTTCCTTGCCCTTTTCCTCCCTCTGCCCATCTTCCTCATCTGGTGGTCCCTGCTCTCCCCCTCAGCCCCTCCAGCCCTGCCCCCCCTCCCCCCCCCCCTGCCTCTCTTACTGCTTGGTGCTGCTTTGCTTGCTCAGACCCCTCATCATCTTCTCTCTTCTCTCTCTCTTCTACCTCTTAGCTCCCCTCTTTTTCCTCTTTTCCTCCAGCTAGCGGCTCGGCATTGCATACATAATAGTACTGTTCTGACCAGGGTCGACCCTAGTACCACATACATACCGTGCTGCATGCCTCTCCTCTGCTCCTTGGCTGCTGGCTGGCTGCTGCTGGCTGCTGCTGTGTCGGCCTCGCTGGGTGTTCTTACTGGGGCTGGGGGGACACAGCGCCCCCTTCACGCCCCCTCCTCAAACTCCCTCAAACTCTCCCTGTTAGCCCTGTGCCGGCTCCTGGGCTCGCTGCGATCTGCTCAGCTGCCTGGCGCTGGGCGGCGGGGCCCCCTCCTCCCTCCGCCGCGCTCCGCCCCGCCTCATCTCAGCAGTCTCTGCCCCCGAGAGAGAGACACAAGCACCCCAAAGACAGACGCAAACACAAGATACCTGGCTCCTCCAATGGGAACTCCCACTCAAAACTCCCCTGTTGGCCGGCTCCTGGGTCGCTGCGATAATTGAGATGACCCATAGAAGGTGTGAGGAGAACTTAACATAGGGAAATAGATTCAATTAGTGTAATGACCCAACCATTCCCAGTTTCTGTTTAAACCTAAGTTAATTGTATCTAATTTGCATATTAATTCGAGTTCAGCCATCTCTCTTTGGAGTCTGTTTTTGAAGTATTTTTGTTGCAAAATTGCCATCTTCAAGTCTGTCACTGAGTGGTTAGAGAGGTTGAAGTGTTCTCCCACTGGTTTTTGAATGTTCTGATTCGTGATGTCAGATTTGTGTCAATTTATTCTTTTGCGTAGAGATGTCCGGTTTGGCCAATATACATGGCAGAGGGGCATTGCTGGCACATGATGGCATATATCACGTTCCAATCTATGCATCCGATGAAGTGGGCTGTAGCCCACTAAAGCTTATGCTGAAATAAATTTGTTAGTCTCTAAAGTGCTACAAGTACTCCTGTTCTTTTTGCGGATACAGACTAACACGGCTGCTACTCTGAAACCTACATTATGTATGTGTTCTCCCAATGGTGCAATATGGGCCTGCTTGCCTTCATGTGACAGAGACAAGAAAACCAAGATGGCACATTTTCTCCTTGCTTTTTTTTTTATTGTAACCTTACTGTTAGTTTCCTGTCTCCCCTGTAAAATGTACTTTTAAAGTCCAGGCAGAGGTCTCAAACCCTCCCAGATCTGCAGGATGTTTTGAGTTTCAAGCACAGCTAGTACCATCCACATAACTTCCAGGGCCTAAGCTGCTTGGAGGAAGTGGCGGGGAAGGTCTAGTGGCATGTTTTCTACTTTCTCTTTCCAGCAGTAGGTGGGACTAAAGATAAGTCTCTCCTAGTGAGCTGTTGTCAGCACACTACCAGCAAGTCTCCAAGTGGGCACTTTCTTTGCCTCTCGTTTCCCTCAGACTCTGTAGCTGTGAGAAATCTTGTTTTAAATAACTCCTACCAGACAAGCTAGTTTCAAGACTCTATATGGTACCAACCAATATAATAAATTCATAAATTGTAATTTTGTATCAGTGGCAGTCGCAGGACATTAAATGTATGAAGTGTATTGGCTGAAATAATTACGCAAGAGTGAAAACCACCAGAAGCAAAATAGCAACATTTTTCTTTCATTAAGGTGCCTCTTTCCACCTTGTCCCACTTGCCTGTTACTTCCTCAAAGTTCTGCAAAGGGTATTCGTTTTACATAAATTCCCAGTTTTGCTTCTGTTGGGTTTGTTCATGTGCTGTTGGTTTCTAGAACTTGGGAGAAATTTGTAACTCTCTCTTTCTTAGTAGGATGGACCTGTAACAGGCAAGACACAACTTGCAACTTCTTACCCTGTAGTACTCTTCCTCCTCTTGTGTTGTCACGTTGTGTCAAAAAGTCGATGTTGGTCACTGTGTTGGCCAGTGACAAAAAGGTGTAATAATGCAAGTAATTTTGGACAGCATTTTGAGGCACAATACCAATTAGCTTTTCCCTCTACTGCATACTGAATGTCCAGATTTGGCTTCAGGTTCTTTGATGTATAATATCATATACCAGAGGCTTTAAAAAGAAAGTGTTCATTATTTTCCCCGTTTGATCAAGTACATCCTTGTAGCTGCAGTACACTCTTGTATACAGATTATGGAGTTCAGATGACTGTTTAGAAGGACTGTTTAGAAACTAAGCTCTGAATAGTTCATTTAAAATATTTATGGCACATTCTTACACTATAATAAAGGCCAGTTCTAAGAAGAAATTGTAAATAAAGCTACAGCTTAATTTGAGCATGGTCATGTGATGGAGTTTATTAAAAGAAAATTTTGTTTTGGTTTGTCCTTCTAATTATCACCCCAAAATGATCCTTCTAAACACTATATCCATATGACCAGGTCTCTGTTCTTAACTGCAATTGTTTTGACACAATTTGTACTGATTGTAATATGTTGTTCACATTGAATGTGGAAAGCTGACTGCTTCCTTTTGAAAACAGTTTCTCCTCTATATCCTGAGCCATGTCACTGAAAAGATGGGATGGACATTTAGGCTCTGTCTACAGTTAAAATTTGTACTAGTATAGCAGTGTCGTGGTATGAAAAGACCCATGTCCCTAACAGATATAGTTATGCCACCAAAAACCCCAGCGTAGAAGCAGATATGCTGACATAAGAGTGCTTCTGTCAGCGTAGCTAACGTCGTTCAGGGAGGTGGAGTTCCTACACTGGCTGGGAAGCTCCTCCTGTCAGCGTTTGTTGCTACGCTAGGAGGCTATGCCAACATAGCTGTGCCATCATAGACTCTGTTGTGTAGACTAAGGCCTGGTCTACGTGTAAAAAAAATAGGTCATCTTAACTACATTGCTTAGAGGTGTGAAAAATCCACCCCCCAAGTGGTGTAGTTAAGATTCTTCCATCAACCTATCTACTACCTCTTGCAGAGGTGGATTACCTATGACAATTGAAGAACCCCTCCCATCGGCATAGGCAGTGTCTACACTGAAGCGCTACAGTGGCGCAACAGCAGCACTGCTACTGTAGCTCTGTTCTGTAGATATTTACTACAGCCACGGAAGAGGTTCTTCTGTCACTATAATAAATCCACCCGTCCGTGAGGCCGTGACCAATTCTTCTGTCATCCTAGTGGTGTCTACACAAGGCCTTAGGTCAGTGTGATTTACATCTCCCAGGCATGTGAATTTTTCACACCTCTGAGTGACTTAACTAGGTCAATCTAAGTGTTTTAGGTGTAGACTAACCCATAGTCTGTGTGGGTGACAAAAGGAGACAGTCAAATGTAGGAACCCACTTCAAAACTGTATAAAAGAGGATGAATGTATTTTTTGAATTTGTGCTTGAGAGGTGCGGGGAACATCCAAATATTTGCACATACCAGCAAATACTACTCCTTTTACACTTGTAAACATTTAAGTGACTTGCCTAAGGTCAGAGGGAGAATGGTGGAGCTGGGCATGTAATCCGGGAGACTGATTCCTGGTTCAGTTGTCTAAACCATTAGACAACAGTACGTTCATTATGAAGCACATATTGTTGTGTAGTAAATCGTTCCAAAAAGAGGCACAAGTGGTTTGAAAGAGAATTGCATGTGGCACCTAACTTGCAGATTATGTATGGTTATGTCAGTTCCATTTGTTTAATATATCTTCTTGATGTTAGGCATAAATCTTCACAACTGTATTGGGACTTGCATGTGCATGAGGAAAGCTATACATCAAATTATGCTATAAAGTATTGCAAAGGGAGTGCTGCTTTATATTATGACCTATTAATGATGGAATAATTTATTGGAAGTTATATGCATCAGAAACCTTGTAGCAAAAAATTCTTATAATGTCATAAATATTTTCAATATGACATGTATTTACAAATATTTGAAATCCACTTGTACATACTTTTTATTTAATTGAAAAAAATGTTTTAAACAAAATATTATACACTGAAACTTTAAAACTTGAATTGTGCCATCATAACCGCCTACATTTATATAGTGCCTATTATTCCAAAGCACTTTACAAACTGAAAGTGACATGCACTTTGCTGACCACTGAATAGCAATCACCTCTGGTTTAAGAATGTTATAGCAACTTTGCATAACAACTTCAGACAGAAAGTGAAGAATACAATATCCTGTTGAATTCGCAGTGGAAATATAGGTTGACAGAAATGGTTACCAGAATTAGAAATTGTTTAGACACCAAGACTAGTGTCACCATTGTGAATAGTGAATTGAGATCTTTAATACCACATAGTGTCCCCTAACTCTGTTCTGGGGCTTGGTTTTAATAAAGGGAAGAGTTTTACCATATGGGTAATGAACACCCTTTCCAGCAGCACCAAAATGCTTCTTGAAAGTCCACCCCGTCAAGTATGGGCCCTATTTAGCATGTGCAATATGATGCTGTTACAATACGAGATGGCTTTTCTTATGAAATTCCATATAGTTGCAGGGAAAATTTTTCTTCTGTAGTTGGGACATAAAAGTTTAACCTCATGGATGCAAGCAAATGAAAAACATACAATGAAATGTTACTAAATATTTATATATATATATATTGTTAAACTTACTCTAGGTTGGGCAATGCAGGTTGCTGCCTTTATTTTCATTCAGAGGAAATGGGAAGATGACAAGAATCACTTTGAAAATATGTTGGATTATTTCTGTGACATTCGTGAACCACTGCAACTCCTCATCTTTCCTGAAGGAACTGATCTCACAGGTAAATTAATTGTTGTCTCCTCTTGGATGTTATTAGGTAGAAATTTTGTATGTATTAAGGAAATAGTTCCTTAGTTAATAGTAAAAAAAAAAAAAAAAGTACCAAGTGACTATGGATTCTCGTGAACAGTTAGTGTTAATAGATAATCTGGTATATCAGTGTGACAGGTTGGGTCACTGAAATCCTTTTGGGACTGCCATCTGATGTGCTGAGAATAACTGTAAGCCCGTTTTCCCTGGTAGCTCAGTACTTCAGTACGCTGCCTGGTTATGCAGACTCGCTAGCCTGCTACAAACACAGACCCAGGTCTGAACCACGCCCTCAAAAGCTGCATGCTTAACTGAAAACAGTTTAAGAAGTGATCCTGTCTCCAACACCCAGATACCCAGTTCCCAATGGGATCCAAACTGCAAATAAATCTGTTTTACTCTGTATAAAGCTTACACGGGCTAAACTAAAATTGTTCACCCTCTATAACACTGATAGAGAGATATGCACAGCTGTTTGTTCCCCCAGGTATTAATACTTGCTCTGGGTTAATTAATAAATAAAAAGTGATTTTATTAAATATAAAAAGTAGGATTTAAGTGGTTCCAAATAATAATAGACAGAAACGAAGTAAGTTACCAAGCAAAATAACATAAAAACATGCAAGTCTAAGCCTAATACAGTAGGAAACTAAATGCTGGTAAATCTCACCCTCTGAGATGTTCCAATAAGCTTCTTTTACAGACTAGACTTCCTCCTAGTCTGGGTCCAGCAATCCCTCACACCTCTGTAGCTACTGTACTTTGTTCTAGTGTCTTTCAGGCATCTCTTTGGAGTGGAGAGGCTATCTTCTGAGCCAGCTGAAGACAAAATGGAAGGGTTTCCCAGGGCTTTATATAGTCTTTTTTTTGTGGGTGGAAACCCATTGTGTTCTCCTGTGCAGAATCACAGCTACAAGATGGAGTTTTGAAGTCACATGGATAAGTCACATGTCCATGCATGACTCAGTTCTTTACAGGCCGACACCATTGTTTACATGTTAGTTTGAACATTCCCAGGAAAGCTCAGATGTGGATTGGCGTCTCAAGGTCCATTGTCAGCTAAATACTCCCAATTACTTGAATAATCCCTTCACACTAAATTGACCAAATCTGCCTTATGTGCTTCCTACAGCAAACACTTTAAATACAAGCATTGAGACAACGCTCATGGGCGGCGAGTTCTATGGGACCGTGGTGCCTCGGCACCAGGATTATTCCTGGTGCCCAGCACCATGGGCCCAGCTCCAACACTGCGTGAAGCCAGGTCTCTCCCTCAGCCCCGCCTTCCGCCCAGGCGCCCTCACCCTGCGCATCCCCCGGGCCATTTAAAACAGTCCGGGGCCCCCACTCACCACCGGCAGTGCAGCGGTGCTGAGCAGCTTCCTGCCTGCTTGCTCCACATGGCTGCTGGCCCCTCCCTGCAGCCTCTGGGCAGGATGGCTCTGTGTCCCACCCCAAGCACCCCTGTGGCCAATAAGCTGCGGGGGCAGTGCCGGGGTTGCAGCACATGGAGACTCTGGGCCTGCCCTGCCTAGGAGCCCCAGGTAAGCGCCGCCCCCCCCAGCCCCTCCCAGAGCCTGCACCTCCTCTCATCCCCAAACTCCCTCCCAGAGCCTGCAGCCCGAAGCCTGCACCCAGCACCCAAACTCCATCCCAGAGCCTGCACCCCAGACCTCCTCCTCCCACCCAAACTCCCTCCCAAAGCCTTAGGCAGGTGGGGGGCAGAGTTTGGAGGGGGAGGGAGGCGGGTTCTGGGCACCACCAAAATTTCTACAAACCTGCTGCCCCTGCCAACGCTCATAACTTTAGAAATAAAAATGATACATTCATACAAATAGGATGAATACATTTATTAGACCATAGCCTTTGCAAAGATATGTTACATGGCATATTTAGCATAAAACATGTTCCAGTTATGTCATATTTACACTCATAAGCATCACTGTGTTTCAAATTGGTACTATATATGACTTCACTCAGGGTTTAACCAATATTTCCTACTTCAGATGAGTTTTTGGTCAACTTCTATTAAAACTTTAAGTGCCATTTGGATGTATGATTCTTTGAATAGGAGAGGCTGTTTTTTAAAGTCTGACAAGATTGTACAGCCATGGGTAAGTCACTTGGCCTATCTGTTCTTGAGTTTTCTCCACTGGTGGGCGTAACAATGCTTACCTCCTTTTCTAAAATGCTTTCAGACCTATGGAGAAAAAGTGCTAGATAAGTGCTTATTACATTACTTTTCTCTCCTTGGTGTTACAGGGAAAAATTGCCTCAGAATATTGGATATAGTTGTTCCTAGAGTGTTACAAATATTTTATAGCTATCTTTTTTGTAAAAGGCAAACTTTTGATTTATCTAAATCAAGTGTTAACATGTCTACTCTGCTGAACTAATTTATATTGAATTAGAAGACAGTAGTATTTGTTGAATCTTCAGTAAAAATAACCACCTTTTAAATATAATTAGTTTAGGAAGTCCTATAGTAAGGTGCTAACCAATGTTGAATTGAAATGTTGATTATATTATAGCTCTTTTTATACAAAAATTTTCCTTAACACTTTCCCATTCTTTTAAGTGTGGCTTAGGGCATGGCTATACTTCCAGATGTAGAGCACTTTGAGTTAAACCAGCCTTCGTACAGCACAGTAGGGAAAGCGCTGCAGTCTGTCCACACTGACAGCTGCAAGCGCACTGGCATGGCCACATTAGCAGCTCTTGCAATGGCCACAGAGAACAGTGCATTGTGGTAGCTATCCCAGCATGCAAGTGGCTGCAACATGCTTTTCAAATGAGGGGGGTGGGGTGGAGTGTGACAGGGAGTGTGTTGTGTGTATGTGGGGGGGAGAGAGTGGGTTTTTGGGGGGCTGAGAGCATGTCAGCATGCTGTCTTGTAAGTTCAGACAGCAACAGATCCCCCTTACCGCCCCCCCCGCCTCTCTTTCTCTCACACAGCATTCCACAGTAATGGTTGCTTTTTCTCCGAGCAGATAAGCATGCCAGCTGTCAGAAACGGAGCTTTCAAAGGGCATATCGGCATGCCTGCAGTGATTCCTAAACAATGACAAGAGTGGCCACTTGACTTGAGGGGATTATGGGACATTTCTGGAGGCTGATCAGAGCGCAGTAATGCAACATCTCGTTCACACTGATGCCTGGGCGTTTGAGCCAATGCGCACCAAGTGTTAATCTTCTTGACAAGGTGAAGTACCAGGAGCGCTCTAGCCCTGGAGTCAGAGCGCTCTACATGCCTTGCCAGTGTTGACAGGTAGTGAGCTAGGGCGCCTGGGGCTGCTTTAATGCGCTCTGACTTGCATGTGTAGCCAAGCCCTGAGGCTGTGTCTACTACACTAGAGAGCTTACAGTGGCACAGCTGTACCAATGCAGCTGCACCGCTGTAAGCTCTCTAGTGTAGCCACTCATTGCCGGTGGGAGAGCGCTTTTCCCATCAACATAATTAATCCACCCCCAATCCGCAGCAGTAGCGCTTTGTGGGCAGAAGCTCTCCTGCCCACATAGCACTGTGCACAGTAACGCTTATGCTGGTGTAATTTATGTCGCTGAGGTGGTGGAACATTCATACGTGATAGTGTAGACATAACCATAGTAATTGCTTTTGGTAGCAGAGAGTCATGAGGATTTGGCTAAACTGGTCTTTCACCAATGAGTATGTACTTTAAGAGCTTTGCTCTAAATTCTACTCCAGCCACATACTCTGACTGGATTTTATTTTGAAGCCAGATCTGAAAATATTTGGTTGATTTATCAGTATCTAAAGTGTGTTGCTAATTTTTCTCCCATTCCCCCATATCCCCAGTGAGTTTATAGATGTGGCTGGCAGATGGGCATTTATAGTGCCTGAAGGTACTATAATCAGATTTTAGGCGGTTCTAGAAATTGTCTTAATCTGATCCATGCTCCCAAAGGATAATGAATTGACTGACTATCCTTGGACAACTTCTCCTGACATCCTCTTGTTTAAATTAATAAATTTGCATGTAGAGCAAGGAAGGAAGGTAGAAAAAAATCCATCCATTCATCAACACCCTGCTGTAGGTTTTTTTCTTCCATGGAGGGAATAGCTTTCCAAATCATAAGTTCCTGGAGAGAGTTCCCCTCCTTTAGCTTAGATCTATGGGTTGAAATTCTGGTCCCATTGAAGTTAATAGCAATACTCCCTTTGACTTCATTAGGGTCAGGATTTCATTCCTGGCTTTCAGAGCAGTTGTTGCCTCCTTTACAGTCTTGAAAGACTTTTTTCCCTACTATGCTTCCAGGCCACTTCACTTCTAATCCTTGTCAGTCCTTTGTATGAAAAATAGATTTTAAAGAATGGGGAAAGAGTTTCCTCTTTGTTTTTCTGTTTTGTGGTTAATAAGGAATTGGTTGAACACTGAGACAACAATAGCCTCTTCACATCCATGCTGTTAACGTTGACCAAGGGCATGGCTGCCTTGAAGGATTAAGTAAGTCTCTGAGAGACCATACATTAAACCAGTTAAGGAAAAGAAAAGGGCAGTGCATATGCCCTCTGCAATAATAATACAAAGACCATAGCCTGAACTTAGACAAATGGCACAAAGACCACCAAGTAAGAAATTCATGGTGGTCAGACGTTTCACCTACTATCAGAGTTCCTATGCATATTGTTTTCACTGCAAAGAATAGAAACTCAAGAAGAATTAAGCTATTTCTGTAGTAGCAGTTTTCCTTTGCTAATGTGCACATATACTTACATCTGTCTGGTTCTGATCCTGCAGTGTGTTCCATGTGGGCAACTACCTGCACCACCCAGTGACCCATTGTAACCTCACCTTCCCTTTCTAGGGTAGGTTATTGAAGAGGTATTGAAATTCCATCTTCAGCATCTGATTATTCTCCATTTTTTTTAAACATTCATTTTTTATCTCATTAGTTGAAAGACTGCAAGGCAATAGACCAACATCCGTACTGATACTGTTAAAACTATCAGCCTCCATCAATACCATTGATCTTATGGTGTGTTTGTCTTATATCACTGCGGGGAAGGGATAGCTCAGTGGTTTGAGCATTGGCCTGCTAAACCCAGGGTTGTAAATTCAATCCTTGAGAGGGCCATTTAGATTCTGGGGCAAAAATCTGTCTGGGGAATTGGTCCTGCTCTGAGATAGGAGTTGGACTAAATGACCCCTTGAGGTCCCTTCCAACCCTGATATTCTATGATCCTCTTGGAGAGGTCCCAGTGGGTTGGTGGGCAAATGCTCTTCTTCCCATAGGGATGTTACTTAAATCTCATGGGATTAAATCTAATGTTCAGTTTTTTCTGGCTGGCACACTTCTGTCAGCTTTGGCCATTTCAGAGTAGTTGGATTGTTCATTCTGGGCCAATGGATGTGCTCCATATCTTGGGGAAATGTTGAAGTCTCTTTATCTAAACGTTGTGAAGAGCAACCAGACCCTTTAATGGTCTGAACCTTGATGGACCAGCTTGTGGACTCTATGCTCATGCTCATGAGCAGTTGTTAACACAATCCCTTTCATTTCAGTGGGACTACTCATGTGAGTTAACTGCTCTCTAGTGAAGGCTTGCAGTCTGGCCCTATGTGTTTAGTAGTAACAATTGTTTTAAAAATGGTTTAATATTTATTCTACAAATCTGCAGTTTTCTGTGTGTATCTTGTTTCTTACTGAATTACTAGTACCCTCAGTGCTCACACTTAGCTCCACCAATCAGAACATCCCCAGGCCATAATTTTTCCAGAACAATCTTGCTTTTCTATCAGAACTGAGTGTTTGTCTACACGAGACGTTATATAGGTATAATTACACTGATATAGTCTGATCTCTATACGGGTATAATCCCTGTGTGGGCACTCTTATTCTGGTGTAAGAATGGCTTTTTTTCCAGTTTAGATACACAAACTAAACTGGAAGAGGCACTCTTATACCAGAATAAGAGTGTCTATATGGGCAGTTATACTGGGTTAGCTATAGCATTTCAAATCCACACCCAGCCTTATACTGGTTTAACTTCTCCATGTAGTTGTTCCAATTACAAGTTAGACTCATTCCATAGAATCATGTCTCGTTTTGTACAAAGCAGTCATTTAAAAACGCTAAACCCAATGTCTTGCGTTCTAAACTAAAAGTGATTGCTACCTTGTACAATATAAAAAAAGAAAAAAAAACACTGGAGTGCTTGCTATTAAAGTAAATATCTGTCCCTGTCTACCAGTGATTGTTTTTATGTGAACCATTAAAGTACACTTTTTAAGATCATATAGAAGACTTGACAACACACCTTTGCCAATTAATTCTGAGCAAGAAAAAAGTATGCATAGTTATCAGTGTGATATAACATTTAAATGAAACATTATGTGAGTGTATAGAAAAATCACTTTCAGGAAGTTGTTATACTATTAACGTCACCACTCATTGAAACCCCATGTTTCATCTTTTAGATGAAATAAAACAGAGTTCCTGTACTCTTGTGGTCACTACAGATTCTATGGCACACTTTCCAAGAATAGGCATCGGCACATGTGTCCTGGCCAAATTACGAGTTTGGTGGCTACTTCTGATAGTGGGGAATATAAGTAGAGAAAACTGGATACAGTACTCTTCATGTACTTAACTGTATGATTGCTGTGCATTGTTAAACTGCTACCATTTTCCATCCAAAGGTTATCTGCATGACAGTGGTATCTGAAGTGACTTCTCCTTATGGAAAAATTGTATAATGCTTTAAGATCTTTTGGGCAAATCTTACATAAATATAAGACATGGCTGCATTTTAACTGGTTGAGGTAATGCCCCATGCATAAAGTTTGTAAGGCACTTTAGAATGAAATATGCTATATAAAATATGAATAATAGTAATTGTTTTCTTTTTCATAAAGAATTTATTGCAAACTATATGTATAGGGGCTGGGGAGAAAACATTTTTTTTTTTTGGGTCATCATTTAACTTTGAAATACTTTGAGTTTGGGCAAAATGCATCAGAATATTTCCTCTTTCTCCTGCCCCACCCCCATGATTCAAAATTCTGTTGCAAACACACTGCAGAAAAGAACCCCCAACAAATAACAGCAGAACAAGTAGTTACTCTTTCTGAATTCCAGAGCTCTACAAGAATTCAAAGGAATCTTATGTCCAGTGCTTCAGAAGCTTCAGCATAACTCACCTTTTTACATGTTCTCTTGCTGCAATTGAACTCTTTGCCCCCTGTCCCTCAGTCCCTAAGAATTTTTAATGAGTCTATTTTATAAATCAGACTAGTGAGGCATGATGTAGCCCAGATCTCTGCAGGAGTGTTCTGATATGAAATAGAGGCTGTACTCTCTTAGGAGTAACTTCAGTGCCACGTTTGTTCCCTCTCTTTATGGTTTTCCACTGAGCACTGTGTGTGTTCAAGGGCACTGGTAATGCACAACCTGATGTGTAATAACTTGAAAATGGCATTAATGTCTTTAACAGTTCTCAGATAGTAAAAATAAGAATAGTTTCACAACATGTCCTTAAGTAGAATGTTAACAGTGCATAAATACGACTGAGATGTACACTGTGCAACCTCCCAAAATAGACGGATAAATGAAGCTGCTTAATTCAAAGGAAAACATAACTGAGAGTGGTCAGTTATTCAGTTTTGTTATGTGGGACCAATGATAGTTGGAGAGCATATGAAGTCTTGAGAGTAGTGGCATGGGTTTTCAGCCAAGGCCAGATAGGAGAAAAAGGTGGTGGTACTGTCCTTAATTTTACCGTCTGGTGATGCCAAAATGAAATGCCACTCACAGTTGGTTGATCAGGTCTTCATGATATGGCTGTCTTTCCATCTTGATTGCTCTGATCAGTAGCACAATAGTTGCATTTAAATGGTCATAACTGAACTTCAGCTTGAACACCTAATTCAGATGAATGGGGCAATTCACAACTCTTATGTACCACTTAAGTAAAGCATGTAAAAACGTGCATAATTTTAAGCATGTGAGTAGTTCTGTTGACTTGAGTAGGGCTTCTCAAGTGTTTAAGGTGAAGCCTGTGCTTAAGTGCATTGCTGGATGGGGTTGTGGAACTATTGTTTAGGTAATCTGCAGATTATGCATACGCTACCTCATGGGTTACACATGGTTCATGTTTTGAAGGATTACAAAATTAAGCTATCAGGGAAAAGTACCAGCATGCTAAGATGCTCTGAGTTTCTACATTGTTCATTGTTTGGTTTTTAGTAGTAAAACCATCTTAATGGCTCATAAAAGCCCATATCTCCCAAAGTGAACTGAGCCCTGAGTGATTACTGTGAAATTCTTCCTCTAGCCTCTTTAAAAGTCCATGAATTTCTTGTCACACCCTATATAACGCTATCCAGAGTAACACATCAAAAATCAGTGAAATATGTGGATTTCATTAGGATAGTCAAGCTTTGAGTGCAGGGCTTTACAAAATCCCACAATCACCTTTTGAGGTAATTACCCCTATCTTACAGATGATAAATTGAGGCACATAGTGGGTAAACTACTTTCCAAAAGTGGCAAAACTGGGAATAGGACTCTGGTCAGAATACGCTTATTCCGCTATTTATTATTTAACATTTATACTGTAGTAGCGCCTAAAGGCCTCAACCAGGCTGGGCCCCTCTTGCTAGGCATTGTACAAACATAGAGAAACTGATCATTCCTACCCGTATGATTTTATAATCTAAAATACAAGATATAATAGATGGATGAGACAAACAAGGGTATAAGAATAAGGGCAGAGGAGATACTTTTTTTTAGTCTAATAGGATGTATGAAATTTGTCGAAAAAATAATCTCAACTCACCCCCTGGTTATTTACTGTAAGCATTAGAGATGAGGCATTCTAACCAGTAGAGACACCCCCTCCCTTTATAGTTACCTATTTAGTCAGCCTAGGTCAAATGTATTTCTGCCTGAGTCACACTTTTAATGCAATAAAAGTTTTAAAATATACTTGGATAAAAATAACAGTGTACGCACTGAAAGACATCACAGAAGCAAACAAACTCTGACAGGAGACACCCGCAAGCCTCAAATAATGTCAGTGTATGTTTCTAGGACAGTGAATGTACCCATGTAGAATTTGAGTACACAAACTCAAATGCAATGTGCATCTTTGTTTTTAGGGCATGTTTCTGTAGGATTTTCTTTATAGAGAAACTGAAACAATCAGCTATAACTATGTGGCTCAGGGGTGTGGAAAACCCACACCCCTGAGCGATGTAGTTATACCAACCTAACCCCTGGTGTACAGAGAAGTGTGTTGATGGGAGGGCCTCTCCTGTTGATATAGCTCCCACTTCTCGGGGAGGTGGAGTATCTATGCCAGTGGCTCTCAACCTTTCCAGACTATTGTACCCCTTTCAGGAGTCTGATTTGTCTTGCATACTCCTTCACTTAAAAACTACTTGCTTACAAAATCAAACAAAAAAATACAAAAGTGTCACAGCACACTATTGTTTACTTTCTGATTTGACCATATAATTATAAAATAAATCAATTGGAATATAAATATTGTACTTACATTTCAGTGTATAGTATATTGAGCAGTATAAACAAGTCATTGTCTAGCTGAAATTTTAGATTGTACTGACTTCGCCAGTGCTTTTTATGTAGCCTGTTGTAAAACTAGGCAAATATCTAAATGAGTTGATGTAACACCTGGAAGATTTCTGTGTGCCCCCAGGGATACATATACCCTGGGTTGAGAACCACTGATCTACGCCAATAGGAGAAGCCTGTCCATCGCTGTAGGTAATATCTTCACTAAGCGCTACAGCAGGTCAGCTGCACTGGTGCTGCTGCAGTGCTGCAAGTGTAGACAAGCCCCCAGTCAGCTTTTGAGTCAAACTGCTGAATACTGTATGTTTAATTATGTTGTCAAACATTTACTAACTTCAGTGACAGTTGTAGGCAGGAGGCTCAGAAATACTCTGTTACTATGTGAACTTGAAGATTTTATAATTAATTCATGTAATCTATTTTGGTATAGCTAATAGCTTCCAGAACAGAATTTTCACATAGAAACCAATACTGCGTATACTTTTTCAATGCTCTGTCATCTAAAATTCTTATACCAACACTTTGAGACTGCGGTTCTTAATACCCATTAAATTGAGTCTTATGGATACTCCCTATTACATTTTAGCTTGGAAAAGAGGTCATTAAAATTCCATGGAATGGTTAGTCTGTTTTACTTGTGAACCGTGAAAGGCTCAAAAGAATGGGAACCATTTTGGCTATCTGATAGGTGAAGGGTAGCAGACAACCTCAGTTAGATTGTACATTTTAGTATTTGAAATGTTTACATACCAGACATTAATTAAGTTCCAGTTTTGCTTTACTTTTGAAACTGCAGCTCATTGATTTCCATAAAAATAGATCATTCTGCTTATTGCTTCTCTCCTTCCTCTTAAATATTTACTATATAACTTGGGCTTCCTGTATTATCTAAACTACAATGCCTCAATATAAAGGAAATATCATTAATAAGAACTACCAAGTTAATGTCACTTGCACTCCCTTCATCTTGAGGGTTGCCTTACATGTCACTCTGGCTGCAGCAATGCTTGGGATGCACCTTCTTGTTCATGACATTTTGACATTATTGTGAATGGAGGTAAGATTCCACACACTTTTTTTTTTTTCCCCTTGTCTATCTCTAGAGCAGTTTGTTGGAAATGAACCAAGCAGAAGTCTGAGTCATATTCTCTTGATAAAACAAGCTTTATTATTAATAGAGGGAAAATCAAATTAATACAGAGAACTTTTCATAACATATCTCATCTGAATTCTTTGCAAAGCTCAGTGGAATACGTGCACCTGGCTTAGTTGCCGTGAAAAAAGAAAAAGCCTTATATTTCTAGAGACTACTGTCCACTCTTTCCCCTTTCATCAGGCAGCCTGAGCCACTCACTCTTTCTGTGTCTTAGGCCTTGTCTAAATGTGCAAATTGACAGATTTGGGTTAAACCAATTCAGTTTGCATGTGTAGACAAGGCCTTATGCCCCTCTGCCAAGACCTATTTGTCAAATCTCTACTCAGTGGTTTTATTTGATTTTGGAGGTGTTCTTTCCTAACCCTTAGCCACCTTAATAAGGCAAGGTGATTGAATTTTGATGTGTGTGTCCATTTTTCCTCAGCTTAGGTGTTAGGTCATGTTAACTCAGTCTATCTCAGTGGTTCCCAAACTTTAACAACCTGTGAACCCCTTTCACGAAAATGTCAAGTCTCGTGAACCCCTTCGTAAAAATGAATATTTCCAGGGATTTTCTCCTTTACCTGAGTATGAATTATAAAAGCAGTGATCTTGGAAATACACAGTTTGTTTCTATGACATGCTTATTACACACTGTTTATTATTATTATTATTATTTATCATTACAATATTTTTATTACATTATGAAAATGGCAACACGTTTCCAAGATCTCACGTTTGGCTTCAAAACAATTCTAAGTACTAACAATGTAAACTGTGAACATTTAATTTTGGATAACAGTTTTTACTGATGCATAATAGCACATGTAAAGGAAGAAATATACACTTGATACCCTACTGCTGCATACTATAGCAATGCCGGACAACCTGATCCACCTCTCCCACATGCAATATCAACCTTCCCAGTAGAGTTTTTGCAAAGTGTTTCTATATATTGACATTTACGGGACAAGTCCTACTAGTGTGTTTATAATACATGTTGATGTGTAAAAAAAATAGGAGGTACAGACACATACTGGTGATGGGTATAGTTTTCCAGTATACCTTAAATGATTTAAATCACTTAAGATGCTTTTGAAAGCTGAACCTGATGGGCTTAAAGGCAGCAGAGCACAATTTTTTCCATGGCTTTCAATATGAACTTCTCTTTCATGTGTCTTTGGGAGAGAAGCACTGATTAGGATGGAGTATACTTTAGAAATTATACTAATGTTATTTAAATGTTTTTAATATCAGTTGGGAACTTTAGCAATAAGAAGTTAATCTGAAAGGACTGCAGTTACTTCAGTATTAGGTTTCACCATGCCACCTCTCAGGACTCCCCATCACCACAATCTTCTATTGTGGAATTATATATTAAAATAATAATAATAAAAGAAAAAAAAATCAAAGAATTCATTTTAAATGAAACGGTAAAGAAAATAGCCCAAAGCTATTTTTAGGAGTTAATTTGTAGTTGAACGATCAAAAGTAGGTACTAACGTTAAAGTTGTGACATTCAGTTTCCTCCCTCCCACCCAGGATCTGTGCAACAGTCATCACTGAATAAATAGGTCATGTTACTGATGCTGCCATCATCCCATCTCCCCTACTCCTTTGTTCATCTTGGTACCCCTCCTGGTAATTAAGATGTGAGCTTGGAGCAGGCCTCATGTCCCATCCATACTGAGAGGACACCTAGCATATTCTGGAGGGCTGAATAGGGAGAACAGACTGCCAAACTGTGCCTTAAATTACTAAATAAAGCGCACACAAATTGATTTGTAAGTCAGTCAAAGACTGAAGAAAAAAAGGTTACCTCTGACAGCACAATGAGAGAACATATGGTAGTACCTGCTGTCACCTGTATTCCCCTTCCATGGGCCAGCAAGGACACCCACTCTAGGCTCCTGGCTCCTCAGCCATCCCCACTCTTGGGTGGAGACCCATGTGTGTCTGCCTCCTGATGGGTTTTTCCAGGCTGCCCAACTCCCTGCCTATACTGTGTGTTACCCAGCAAGTCAGACTTGCGGCAATAAAAATATATCAACTCCCCAGGTTCCTTTTTTGGGCCCGTTAGGGTTTGCCTCCTCCCCAGGTCTGGTTTAGCCTATTTTTCCTTCTGGCAAGTTCTCCCTCTCCCTTCTGGAAGAGTCAGCTTTGTCCCCATCTCCCTTGATTTTCCTCTCAGCCCCTCTGCATATTGATTAGCTCATTTCCCAGGTTCGGTCACGTCTCTAGGATTCTTGTCTATTAATCATGATTTCAGGGAGCGGGGAGAGGAGAATGGAGCGCCAGGGTGCAGAGTTTATAGAATTGTTCAATACCTGTTAATTTGTAGGCCTCATTGAGTTTGGTGACACCCCCTCTCCCCCAACCAGTTCTCCATTTCCTTACCTAACCCCTAATTTGAGCTGAAACCCCTTACCTAACTCCTAATTTGATCTCAATCTTTATAGTCCTCTTTGTCCATAAGTGCAAAAATGGACAAGGCTTTTTGTCTCTAACAGTAGTGGAGTTAGATACTGTACCATTCCTCCTGCCCCATCTTATTCAATTCACACTGCATTTCAAAAGCCTTCGGAAACACATCCATGTGAACCCCTTTCCTAAAGCAAGGAAGTAATATGAAGTCTATGCCACGCATGGGAAAGGTTCCTAGGAACTGGCTTCATCTATCAGACTATAGTCCTGCTGGTGCAGTTTTTTCATCTCAAGCTGATACTGATGATCCTTCTTCTCCCTCTCCTTGTGCTGGCACTGGCTTTCCTGCTCTCCTCTTCTCACTTGAGCTGACACTGTTGCTCTAGCTCTGCAAGCAGCTGAGTTTCCAGACTCACACTGTCCCTCTCCAGCTGTAGCTTCTCCTGTACTAACTGTTGATCCACAATTCCCTGTTGCAGTGATGTAGTTTGTCTTCTTCTGTCCGTCTCTTCCCTGCTTTCCGCCAGGTAGTTGGCTCCAAGAGCTTCCCTGCTTGTGGACCCTCTGCCAGCGGGCTCCCGTTCCCCATGAACCTGGACCATTGTTCCTCCTCTGGTTGTTAGAATATAGCAAGTTGACTAGTGGTGGTTTTGTCTGCTCCTCAGTTTTGAGCTGCTTTTCTTTGCATAGCTCAACTCTACAGTGGTTCATAATTCATTTGCCCTCACTCTTTTTCTGCTATTCCTTCCCCAAAAAGACTATCAAGATTTTTCTCTGTGGTCTTTCCTTCTAGGATACTTGCTTTCAAAGCTGTTGACACTTATATAATTCACACTGTTCCAGAGCCACATACGCTGCCACCATAGTTCAGGGCAACTGCAGCTGTATTTCCCCACTATTGTCTAGAAAGGGCACCCATTCTAGGCTCCTGGCTCCTCAGCTGTCACCCTCTGCTGGGCAGACACCCATGTCTCCTTCATGACTGAGGATTTTCCAGGTTGCAGAAGTTTCTTGCCTATACTGTGAATTCCCCAGCAAATCAGATGCGTAAACAGGCCTGCTTTGCCTTCTCTCCAGAAGCTATAAACAGCATAATTGCCCACAGTTAAGTTACCACACAGCTCCTTCTAAGCAAGCACATTTATTCCTCAGATGAAAGTATTTCAGGGAAAACATATTACAAACAAAACAAGAACCCTGAATAAAAGAGTCCCTGAAGCTTATAATACTTCTCAGGATTTACATTAGTCGTGTCTCTCTCAGAGATGTAACATACAATCCCACAATAATACATGAACATTTTCATTTTTAATATAACAAACTCCTAAGACACATGAAAGTTATTTCATAAAAGGTTTGTTCGAGATATTGCAGGAAATTGCCATATCTATCACATCAGACACAGAATTTTGTACCTGTCAATTAGTATTTCATAGCAAGTGGAAACATTGGTAAGAGAAACTTATGAGGCAAATACATTCTACTTAGATGAGAGACTAACATTCAATGTGTACAGATAGACCAGTGGTTCCCAAATGGGGGTTCACTCAATTTGTTACAGGGGGTTCTTGGGAAAAAAAATCCCTAATGGCGGACAGAGCTGTCCCTAGGGACTCCGGGCAGCACGGGGCCAGCAGCCCAGAGCCCCTGGATTTCCAAGAGCCAAGCAGATCAAAGCATGCCTATCTATCACACTGAAGAGATTTAAACTTCAAGACTCCTTATAAGAAATGGAAAGGGAGGTGGATCGTTTTTGCTGTTTTTAAAATGAAATAGGCAGCTAGTGTTGTTTTTAAAATGATTATGAAGAACAAGTTTAAGCTTTGTTGTAATGTGCGTTGTTTGCCTGGACTGCTCAAGACCTGAATGCTTGTGTAGGAGGAACTCTGAGTTGACTTCTTAAATACCTTCCTGCTGTTTCACATCTGATACTCCTTGATGAAACATAGAAACCTTGTCTTATAACAGACTTATTCAAAGTGATAGATGCTTGGAAACGTGTTGCCATTATAAACACACTAGTAGGACTTGTCCCGTAAATGTCAATATATAGAAACACTTTGCAAAAACTCTACTGGGAAGGTTGATATTGCATGTGGGAGAGGTGGATCAGGTTGTCCGGCATTGCTATAGTATGCAGCAGTAGGGTATCAAGTGTATATTTCTTCCTTTACATGTGCTATTATGCATCAGTAAAAACTGTTATCCAAAATTAAATGTTCACAGTTTACATTGTTAGTACTTAGAATTGTTTTGAAGCCAAACTATGAAATGCTGAATGGCCACCAACAAGAAGATGGTTGGCAAAGCCTTCTGAATTTCTTTCCAGAGGAAAATATGGTAAACGCTAGGAGTGATTGTCATGCAAATCTTATTTTTGTAAAACAGATTTTTTTACTTTAAAATATTCCAAATTTTTTTAATCATGAGTTGTTTCTTTTAGAAATGTTAAAATTATTTTTGTCATCCTCATTACCATATTCTCATGAGCAGTGCGAAATCCAAGTCTGAAATATTTCCATGCGCTTTAGACTTGATGTTTGTGTAGTTTCACAAGATTGATATTACCTTCTGCCAACTTATTTCTTTCTTGACTCCTGACATCTTTCAGTATTGTTTTGGGTAAAATTCCTGTAGACCCTATCTTGCTCCAAAGTTTTCAGAACAAAATAGTTAATTTTTTTTAATAGCATTATTTTCTTATGGCTGACTGAATGACATCTGACTCTCAATAAGCAAAATTCAAATTTTTGCCTCAGCAATTTATCAGATCACTGCATTTTTCTATCTTTCAATTCAGAATATTCAAATTAAAGGTTGTCTGACAGTAAATCAGCTCCAATTCCAACTTCTGTGGTGGTCTAAGCATATATAATTTGAAATTGACTTCTTGAAAAACACAATGCTTAATTTCAAAAGAAATCCATTGGGTGGAATGGCAAATAGCACGCTGTCCTTTTTCTTTCTTTTTTTCCTTCCTTCCTCTTTTTAAATTTTTTTTTCCTTTCAGTAACTTGTTGATTCCTGGTATTCCAAGTTTCAGAGTCTGAGAATAACAGAGGTGTGATACTTACAATCTCCAGGATGACTTTTATGTATATTAAGAGCATCACCTAGTCACCCTTCAAGATTGGCATGGAAACTCTCTCAGTCTTCGTCACTTGCTAGTATAAATACTGTTCCCCAACAAACATGTGGAGGGTGCTCACTGAATGAATGGCTGTTGAATTTTATTACTTATTAATTATTTGTGTTACCATAGCACCTAGCCACCCTCCTCATGGAGCAGGGCATCCTTGTGCTAGGCACTGTACAAACAGAACAAAAAATGGGCACTGCCCCAAAGAATTTATAATTGAACGATGAGACAAGAGACAACACATGGATACAGACAGATGAGGGAGAACAAGGAAACAGACGATACTGCTCAGCCTGAAAGGCAATGCTATCAGTGCACCAATGGTTAATTACGTTTTCTGTAGGCTTTTAT
This sequence comes from Mauremys reevesii, assembly GCF_016161935.1. Taxonomy (NCBI): domain Eukaryota; kingdom Metazoa; phylum Chordata; order Testudines; family Geoemydidae; genus Mauremys; species Mauremys reevesii. Next base: position 56,788,133 of record NC_052625.1, on the reverse strand, counting down.
AGCAAAGGAGAGTTTTAAAGGAGGGTTTTGAAGGAGGATAATGAGGTAGCATTGTGGATGTTCACAGGGAGCTCTTCCCAAGCGAGAGGGACTGCCAGGAAGAAAGTACAGAGGTGCTTGGTTGAAAATGTAACGAGTGGGTGATGGAGGCCCCAAGTCTTATTTACTGCACGCTATTCAAACCCTGCTCTGAAGATAGAATTAAGTTCCTTATGGGCTTTTCTGTGACATCTCACTAAAATATGAGCGCTTCGCGAACAGTAATGAATTTATTTTCACAGCCCACTGTGAGGTGAGATGGTATTTATCCCCATTTTACAGCTAGGGAATTGAAACATAAGGAGACTATGGTCAGAAGTGACCACTAATACTGAGTGCCTAATCTGAGATGCATAGGCCTTATTTTTCAGGCTACATAGCAGTATGTGATACTTAATATGTTCAAAGCTCAGCTCCCGTTGACTCAGCCCCTGTGTCTTAAGTTGGGGACCCAGAAAAGGAAGAACATACAATTAATGACTACCAGTGAAAAGTTTGGTTTAAGTGACTTGCCAGGTGTTACACAAGGACTCTGTGGCAGAGATAGAATCCAGTTCCCCAGGATAAGATTCAGCAGTCTTAACCATGAGACCATCCTTTCTCTTCCTGCATTTCCCTGCCTCATCTGTTACACACTTCCCAACTTCTGCAACAGGTAAAGCAGGGGTCCTAGAGACAGCAGTCTCCTTTAATACACAAACATTACTCATTCCCAGAGCAAAGAGAATGAGGCAGAGGTCCAGTGGGAAAAGCAGTATGTGACCATGTAATTTAAGACTGTATCATAAGGCATTTGCACAGGCAACTGTAATTCTAGCATTTCCTAACTTTTGAGTGCTTGACTTGCAACCGTAATAATGTTATTTTAACGTAGCTCTTTTGGGATGTTATATGTAGATATTGTCTGCTCATCATCCTTTTCATTGACTGATCTTTTTCTAGTCTTCTAGTTTTCAAAATGCCAGGAACACAAATAGTCAAACACCAGCTAGAACCGTCAGCAACAAGTTCTGTGTCTGCTTGCAGCTCTCTGTTGTCATATGCACTCTGAATGCACTAAGCCAGGACCAGTCTTGGGCATCTCTTCACATCTGCCTGCAATTCCCCTTCTTATTTAGCAATATGAGAAGGATAGAATGGCTGCAACTTCCCCAACACCCGTTCATGATTCCCCTCCCACTTGGTGCAGAGACCCTCCCTAGATGAAAATGGGATCCAACGAAGTGGATATTCACTCACGAAAGCTCATGCTCCAAAACGTCTGTTAGTCTATAAGGTGCCACAGGACTCTTTGCTGCTTTTAGATGAAAATTGTTACTCTAGACCTCTGTCAAAAGTAGAGTATTAATGAAGTTAGCAGAACTGTTTTAAAACTCTTTAAGCATGGACCAGTTGGCCATTGTGGATGAGGGTCCTCGGTGGAAGATTTTTTTCAGCTATTTTAATGTTCCTCAGATTTCCTAGGTTTGGAAGCTTTTCTTTTAACTGTAATGTTTTTGTTAATTTATCTTTATGCATTGACAAATTGGAAGAAAATATGTTTGGACTCTTTTGGTTGCATTAATTACTTGTTCCCTGGAAGTACTCCATAGTATGCCATAGTGGTTGCTGGGTAGTAGCTATTATTGTCTCCAAATTAGGTGGTCAGTAAGCCTCTGCTCCACTGTTAATTGTTTAAGGGCAACATCCATGAAAGATTGCATTCTGTGTAGTATGTAGTTCATTTTTGCTTGTTAAGTTGAAAAATTATTTCGCACATTGCTAGTGCATAGTATGTTCATTAACCAATGGGAGGTTCTCTATGTATTGCTCACTGGTAGGTGTGTTACTTTAGAGAGAGCATGTGGTTTAGAATAAAAAGAGGCAGACTTGGCACAAATGAGCAGAGTGCCTTACTAACACAATGATTGGAACTAATCTCTATACTCATGCCTTTGGTTTTTGTTCGACAAATGAGTTAGGTGACAAAGCATGACAAAAATTAAAAGGAAAAGGAATGATCTGTACTTGATCAATTTTGCTAGCTTATTAGGCGACAACGGGCTTTCCGTTAGCATTCTCAACTTTATTCTCTGTTAGCAATGGTTGATTCTAATAACTCAGTTTTCTACATGCATTGGGTTTTATATTGATCAGACACAGATCTTGTTCCACACCTCTGTTGCTGGACTGTCCCCTTTTGAACGCCAAAGGTGTTGTTTAATAAATACATTTAATTAAATTGTTTTTCCTCATGTTAGCATGGGGAGATCCTAGATGTCTTTTGGCTTAGTGACCCTGAAGATGCAGTGACACCAACGGAATGCAGCAATCAAGGCCACTTTGGATGCATTAATTTGAGCAGACAGTTTGAAGAATTCTCCAACACATTCTATAAAACAAATGGATTAATGTCCACTTGTCTACAGAGGTTTTCTTTTTTGTGTCTGGTTTTGGTTTGCTGAGTGGGATGTGTAGTAATTATTCCTGAAGACTTGTGCAGTTACCTTGAATACAGGAGGACTCTTGCTGATGGACAGTGAAAATCTTTACTTCACCAGGTTTTCACCAGAACTGCTTTCAGGTGGCTTGTGAATACTGTGCTTACAATAGCAAGCCCGTATTGCTGCAGAGGGGAATTGATTTAAAATCTAATGTACTGTATATAAGTGCAACTCAAATTTATGATTAGACTAGTGACTAAAGCCTGTCAAGTTAAAAATGCATAAGCTGGCTGACAAAAGTATTGATCTAGTGCAGTTGACTAATTGCTGTTTGTCTACATTTAGAAAACGTAGCTTTTTATTTTCCAGCTGGGAATAAGGTACTTATAACAATTCTGTTTGACACAAAACATTGATCTTAAAGGTTTTCAATTCATAATATCAAAGCTTACGCTATTACAAACTGCAGTACCTTTTGAGTTAAAGTGTCATTCCAGTTTCCGGCACTTATGTAACTTGTACGTTGCAATAATCATTTTATTATGTCTTTCAATATATAGCCTTGGTAAATGTGAAAGTCAGGTTAATTAAGAGTACGCCAAAGAGTAAAAAGATTTTTTAAAATAATCATATAAGGAAAAAACCCTCACAAGTTGCTGTATCTCATGGTATTATGAATTTAATCAAAAGCACCGTAAGGTCTGCTGCCTTCAGAACAGTGCTACAGTGATGTACTCTGTGTGCTGCTGTTGTATTTGGGGCTGTTATAATATTATGAAACTTCATAACCCCTACTAATATTCATGTTGTTAATGTTCTTTTTTTTTTTTTAAATCTTTAGCCAATACCAAAGCCCGCAGTAATGAATTTGCTGAAAAGAATGGACTCCAGAAATACAAATATGTCTTGCATCCACGAACTACTGGTTTCACTTTTGTAGTAGAACGTCTAAGAGAAGGTAACATTTCTTTAGATATGTATTTACTTTTCTCTTCTGCAACTTCAAATAACTAATCTCAGGAAAGCCAGATAATTGACTTTAATAAATTAACTACTCCAGAACACTATTAGAAATGCAATAGATACCCCATATGAGAAGACAACTTTCTTCTTTTCTGCCATGATTACGATGTTTGCAGTATGGTGAAAAGATTAAAGCAGTCTTGTGTTTATCAGATATTAATATAATTTAGAACATCCATAATGAGACAAGAAACCACTCCCTTGCTCCAAAGTTTTTTTTAATACTATAGGTTGGCTAATGATTCAGTGCAGGAAAATAACTTTGGAAATCCCTAAGGCTAGCCTTAATGTCTGTACCTATACTTAATCTCGGGGGAGGATTAATATTTATTTGCATTATAGTAGCACCTTAGGGCCCCAGTCAGTGATCATGGCTCCATTGAGCTAGACACCGGATAAACATATAGCAAGACTGTCTCTTCTCCAAAGAGCTTATTATCGAACTATAAAATGGGACACCAAGTGATTACACATAATCAAGGGAAGTATTAAAAAAACAGACTACTATGAACATCATAAGCAGTGGGTCACAACACACCATTGTTGAAATTTTAGTAGGCATCTTAGGTTTTCGCATACATTGTATGTGCTTTGTCTAACTTGTGGTAGTATGTAGTTCACTGTTACTTACACAGTTTAAAGGTTTAATTGGGGGGAGAGAGAGCTCAGTGGTTTGAGCATTGGCCTGCTAAACCCAGGGTTGTGAGTTCAATACTTGAGAAGGCCACTTAAGAATCTGAGGCAAAATCAGTACTTGGTCCTGCTAGTGAAGGCAGGGGGCTGGACTCAATGACTTTTCAAGGTCCCTTCCAGTTCTAGGAGATAGGATATCTCCATTAATTTAAAAACATTTGCTTAAAACTTCCCACAATTAAGTCTTTCTTTGCTGTATTAATGCTACTATCTTTGGATTCTTTTTCAATTAAAGCAAGATTTTCAACTTGTAATCTAGTCAATTAAAAAAAGGTTTAAAATAATTTCAGGTTCTATATTTATTCTGGAGTCACCTCCCCAATCCTTGTGGTTTTAAGTAATTTTCTTGTATTAAAAATGTGTTTTTTCTCTCATGTTGCTGTGTAAAAAACATGTACAAACAGTGCAACTGATTATAAAGGGAAAACACTAAAAATGATTTTATACAAAGTTCTGCCAAAGTTGGAGAAAAAACCTGAAAAAACTAGTTTTTCTTCCGATGTTTCAAATACTGTAATTTTATTGTTACTTGTTTCTGTAGGAGGCATATTTTCAGACAAATGAAATGTTAAATTGAAATGTCCCTCTAAACTCGCTATTAACATTAAAGTATCTATGTATCTGTAGGTACGTCTACACAGCCACACTGCTTATTTTAGTTCAGAGCTAGCATGTGTAGTGTGGCTGTGGCAGCACTGGTGATGGCTATGGATAGCCAACCAGGTGCAATCCCATCTGAGAACGCTAGGTGTGTACTCGGATGGCTGGCCCAAGCTGCTGCCCTTCCTGCTGTGGCACACTGCTATTTTTAGCACATTGGCTAGATCAGAGCTAGTGTATGTATGTCTATCCAAGATGAGAATTATACCTCTGAGCTGCAGTGTAGATGGACCGTGGGGGAGTAAAAGGGGGGAGAGACACTCAACCATTAGGTAGTCTAGCTTAATACTTCCCATTATAAAACCTTTATTTTCAGTTGCATAGAGTTGTGAAGAAAATTTAAGACCCCTATCATTAAGGTGCTATCCCTCTCTTCCCTGTTTCCACACGATTGTAATGGTTAGCAGTTACAATAACCCCAGAAATAGACTTGCATCTTCATTGTTGCTTGTGATTGCAGACTGAAGGATGGCATGTGATTTTAAGTTGGGGAGGTGGTGATGGAAACTTAAACATCATGTTTGTTTTTGAAAATATTCTTGCGCCTGTATGACAACCTTAATGCCCCATGGTTTTCCTGTGAATAAATTTTGGCTCATGGCAGTTTTCCATTCCTCAGGCTGAAATGCCTTCACTTCAAGCCTAAGTACATTATTTAGTTCCAAAATAGGTCAGTGAAGAGGGGGAGAAATGCCATGAGGTTTAATTGCCTTTTTAACTTTGAAAAAAATAAATTAAATTTGGCAAGAACCTTGATTAATATGCATTGCAAGCCGTATTATGAATGAATTACCTGTTACGTTATAAAAATAGCTGTTTGTGACCCATAAAAGTACTTGGAGAAGAAGCTGAAATAATAACCTTCAGGAAAAAGTTACTCACATTTCTTTGCATGAGTTTTGGGCTTAATGTGAGGTTTTCCTGAGTTTTATATCAGGAGGCAGCTTACTGACGCTAATTATTAGCATTTTCTGTGCGCCCCCCAAATCATTTGTATGCACTTCTTCCAGCATGGACTTAACTTTCAAACTCTCCTAGTTTCCCCATCTCTCTTTTATGTGGCCACGACTTACATCTGCTTTGCCTTATGTGCTCCCTATGTGAAACTGCTGCTAGTGTGGTTTCTGACTCCTCGCTGGGATTATGGGAACTAGGCAAATCCGACCTAACCTTCCCTAGCTGCACCAAAAATAGGCTGGCAAGTAGGATTATTCTGGCAGGGCAGCTTCCCCTCTGAGCCTGAATTCATCACCTTTGTTGCATATCCCAGCTCTTTTATAGCTACTGGAAGTGACCCCGAGCTCACTCTCAGACCCAAGCCCTCATACAACCTGAAGATTGCAGCTAATTTTTGTCCTGATCAAATTCCAATAGGAGGGAGACATCTTGTCATCCCAGTTCTAGCAGGTTACATTACTGTTTTTCTCAAGCAGCATTAATTCCATTCCTGTGAGCTTAAGTGTACCCTAGAGTAAATATAGACAATTAGAGTGCATTAGATGCATAATTAGTGATATATCTGATAAAGTGGTGACTGCAATTCCTGCTGCTTTTGAAGCATGAGGAGGACTTAAATTTAATTCTGAATTGATTCTTGGAGAAGTGTTTTCAGCTTTCTGTTTCTACTGTACAGTAATTGTAAGCAGAATGATATAGTACAGCTTTAGTCATTATTTTTCTCTGCATCTTAAAAGAAAATGCAGTTGCAAATTTAGGAAACTGAAGGAATGCTGAGAATATATGTTCTATACATAGGTGCTGGAACTAGGGGAGCTGCCGCACCCCCTAGCTTGAAGTAGTTTCCATCATACACAGGGTTTACAGTTTGGTTCAATGTCTCTCAGCACCCCCACCATACAAATTGTTCCAGCACCTCTGGTTCTGTATGCTGTTAGTTTTAACTTTACATGGTATAGTGACTGTCAGATGAAGGCATGGGGGATGAATGAGGTGGCAGCAGAAAGCTGTATGAGAAATAAATAGTTGGAAAAGAGAAGTGTGGAGTACAACTAGAATATATGTACTTTTCATATTCAAATAAAGATACTTCTCACCTTCAAATAAAGAAAAATCATCTGTATCCTGATAGTAATAACTGAGTTCTTGGTGATGTCTGAGTCTCAGCGATAGCTAATGCAGCTTTGTTGTAGCTTGCACTAATCTTTGTTGATGAATAGCACTCAAGCTATCATATTAACTTTTCTTCCCAACAGGCCATATCTGGGAATTGATTTTGCAAGATACAGAGAGCTCTGGACCCCATCTAGCAAAGCACTTAAACATATAGTTAAACTTAAGCATGTAAATCGTCCCATTGACTGTTCATGTCGTTAAAGCACATGCTTGAGCATTTCACTAAATGGGGGCCAGAGTGCTTGGTACTGTGAAGAATCCTTGTTGAGCGGACTAACCTCTGAAATAGTCTGATATACTCAAAACACAGTGGCTTTCATTTGGTTTGCCATAAGCAGAAAGCTGTATCAAAAAGAAAAGGAACGTGATTTTTTTGTTTCTAAGTTAACACATTCAATAAGCTGGATCAATGGGCTTTCCTCTGCTGTTTTGAATTTTCTAGGCAAAATGACTAATCATCGCTTCCAAGATTTTTTTTTTCATTGTAAATGGGTCAAGTATGTTGATGCAGCAGCCTTTTAATTATTTTACTTCAAGGGACACTGCCAGGTTTGATATTTCTAAGAAGTCTGTCTCATGAGTTCTGAATTGGGTTAAACATAGGATTTTAAAATTACAGATTTCCATTTTAGTAATTCAAGATGTTCCTAACAGAGGAAAAATATATTTTTTTAAAACACAAACGATACTATTTTTCATCTTGTATGTACTGTTCGCTTTTTGTAATTCACTTGACTTGCATAGTGAAAAAGAGTCAGATTTACTTTTCACTTTAGGATTCTTGTGCAAACAGTGCTGGAGTATTTGTCTTATTTAAATCCAGCTAAAGCTCTTTACACTGTATTATTTTTAATAAAATAATAAAATGAAGATATTTCTATTTGTTTTTGTAAAATATTTTTAATCAAAACTAAATTTTTAGCCCAAAATACATCACAGACAAAATGTTGAGGTGGGAATTTCAAAATCCTCAGTGTTGGTCTATATCTGCTCCTGTTGAAAGAAATGGGAGTTTTATCATTGATTGCAATAAGAGCAGAATTAGGCTAATGCTAAGTGTTTTTGAAAATCCCACCTCAGAGCACATTTTGTGCTTGTGAGTGAGAGTCAGAAAAAAAGCTCCTAATAGGAATCATAATTAAGTCTCAGAGTGGTAGCTGTGTTAGTCTGTATCAGCAAAAAGAAAAACCCACTTCATCAGATGCATGCAGTGGAAAATACAGTAGGAAGATGCATATATATACACACACACAGAGAACATGAAAAAATGGATATTGCCATACCAACTATAACGAGAGTAATCAGTTTAGGTGGGCTATTGTCAGCAGGAGAAAAAAAAAAACTTTTGTAGTGATAATCAGGATGGCCCATTTCCAGCAATTGACAAGAAGGTGTAACTGATTTTTCATTGTAAGCCACAGTTTTGGGTATCTTCTAAATTGCTCCCAAAATTCCTTCCTGCTAAGAAGTTTTGAATGGGTGGTCTATCTGAAGAATATTTTGGTAGAACTTGGATTGAGTCAGACAAATTTATCTCCCAAAATATGGGATTCTGAAAATGAGATGTGCAGGAATTCATTCTCTCTTTTTTATTTTCAGTCCTTTATTGACTTACTGACTGATATTGGTTTTGTTTTATTATTGTGCTTTCCAAGATCTAGTATGTGGGATCACTTCTGAAAAGGTCAAAGTTTACTTTTGATTACAGGTTATTGGGTACTGCTGGGTTTTTTTATAAAGTTTATCTAAAGCCAAATCACGTTGAAATCTCAATTAGTTAAAATGCTCAGTTTCAAAGAGATTGAAAGTCCATAATAGTTGATTCTGACTTCTATGTTGTCTAGTTTCATTGAATTACATGTAGTATTTTGACATAACATCTATAATTATTGTAAAATAGTCTGTCAAATGGGTGTTCACAAATGTTTTCTTAAAACCACCAAATGGTTTTTAAATACTTTCTGAAAACTCAGGAAATTCCTAGATACAGTTTAAGATATAGTTAAGGTTGTAAATATGTTCTAATGATATTTTCACATAATATTTAATTATTAAAAATTTGAATAGATAGTTTATAATTGTTTTTACAAACAACTTTAATTGACAGTGCTCATCTTCTATTTGTCCCTCACACCCAACACTTGTTCCTCAACCACATTTCAACACCACAGAGCCTCAGTTATCATACATTAAATACAGTAAAGTATAAAGATTCATAGCTGATGGGATTACCTCAGGATTTCCTCTTCAAATTTTAACTCTGGTTCATACTAAAACTAACATGAACATGCTGCAGATAAGATCTTCCAACAGCCAAAAAAACAAGAGATCTAATTTAACATGCGCCTTCCTCCACTTCACTTGCATGTTGACAGCAAGAAACATCAACATCTCACCTATCTCTCTACAATCACTCCAAAAACAAAAGTATGTTTTGTCTGAAAATGAGTAGATCTTATATACATGCCGACTTTCATTTCTGAACAGATGAGTGTGTATCTTCTGGTATCTTTGCCTGAGCAGTAATTAAATTACCTTTCAGTGATAGCACTGAATACCCACATATAAAGAAAAGTATTCTTTTCTTGGCAATATATTTGGATATTTATATGCAGACGGTGATACCTGTCTGCATACAGTGTTCGACTCCAGTGGAGCAGTTTGTTGGCAATTTTGTAGATTCTTACAGTACTTCAGAGATGCTTTCTGGAAACTATTTAGCAAACTCCACCAGTGTAAGCACATTTATACACTTAATGTTGGCACCAAATATTAGTGCACAATATTCTGTACTTGTGTAGTGTCTTTCAGTATGTCCACAAAGCAATTAGAAACACTTGGCTGGCCCATGCCAGCTGCCTTGGGCTCGCATGACTCGGGCTAAGGGGCTGATTAATTGCAGTGTAAACATTTAGGCTCAGGCTGCAGCCCAAGCTCTGACACCCTCCCACCCCACAGGTTCCTAGAGCCTGGGCTGCAGCCTGAGACTAAATGTCTACACCGCAATTAAACAGACCCTTAGCTTGAGACCGAGTCAGCTGGCACAGGCCAGCCATGGGTTTTTAGTTGCATTGTAGACATACCCTTTTAGCCAAGACCTAAAAACACTTCATACACCGCTACCTCAATATAAAGCCACCTGATATAACACAAATTTGGATATAACACGCACTATGGTGGATCAAAGCAAGTTCAATATAACACGGTTTCACCTATAATGCGGTACAAAATTTTGGCTCCCAAGGACAGCATTATATCGAGGTAGAGGTATATAGACTTATCCATAAACAAATCTTACAACATTATCCAGGACAGGTAATTGTTAATAATCCTAGTTCATACAACTCTGTTACCGTTTACCTCCTCTGGTGAGATCTAGAGTGCTCAACCAACTTGACAGCATATGCATAGAAGTGGAACCTGATTGGCACTGCCTTCATATTTTTGTGCCGTGCCACAGTTATGGTCAGCAGAGTCACTCAAGCAGGAACCCCTTTGTAAAAGAAGGAACTACAGAAGGGTGTTCTGAATCTCAGCTTTGAAATTCACTAACAGAACCTTCATGTCCAGTAACAGCCAAAATATTCTGATCTTTAGAATATGGTGCCGAGCCTGTTTTCTTATTCAGGCTTTTGAAGAGAGCTGAGCATAAGGGATGTTATTGTGGGTGTGATGGTGTATTAATGGGGAATATTAACTGGATAGCGCTAGATAGCCATCTTCTGATTATGAAAAAGCTTCTCATCTTTGTTTCAATATTATGTCAAAGGCACCTAGAACCTAGGATGCATGCTATTTAAAACAAAATCTAAGTGCATTTTTCTCTTAGTATGTTAGTTTTAAAAGGAAAACCGTTACACTTTTGGATTTCATAGCCATAATAGAGAGATTTCTGTATATATCAGATGAAAATGCTGAGAATGTATACAACATTAAATATCTTCCTATTTTTGGTAAATATCCAAGGTTTATTTCCTCTCCAAGTAAATATTGGATGAAGCACAGAAAACTTCATACCAAAGGAGAAGTCAGTGTTTGCTTATTGAACAACATCTTCTGAGGTGCTGAAAACCAATAATTACAGCAGGCAGTTTGCAGGATTATGCTCATTTTTACTTCTGGGGAAATTAAGGCACAGAAGGTGTGACCAGATCAACGCTCCCATCAAGTCAAAGTTGGGAATTATGGAGAGAAAGTGGCATTGCTTAGTGAAAGCTGGGTCATTTTTTATAATAAACAGAGTACTGACTCCTGAGGTGAGAATCTAACCTCATTGAAGTCAATAGCAAAACTCCCATTTACTTCAGTGAGGCTAGGATTTTAGGACATTCAGTGTCCCGTGCTAACCACTAGATATGTGTATGTACAGCAGACTTGCTCAGTATGGGCTCTGGCCCACTCGTGGGAACCAGTCAGTTTTTGTGGGAACTGAAATGAGTCTGTTTTGAAAATAAGAACATGCAAATGGATGCATGGGAATTTTTTAGGTCCCCTATCTGCTCGACCCAGCTTCAAGTAGAATTTTTCATGCATCCAGCAGGGTTGCAGGACTGAGCAAAGTTTCCCCTGCAGTGACTCCCAACGACTGGCCCTGAAGTCAGTGAAACTTTCCTCTTCCTCTTCTATATACAACACTCCCTGAGATGGTACCCATCCAGCGTTGTACCACCAAGGACAACAGTGGGGGAAGATGCTGAAAAGTTTGAGAACTATTAGTATACCCCATACAAATATTGCTCTTAACAAATACTCTTTTATAATTTTCAAGTAGAAAGAATGGTGTTAGAGCTGTAGTGTATGTCGTCATAATTGGATTGATGCATATTTAAGTGCCGGAACTGGGGCTGTAAATGGTATTGCCTTAGATCAGATTTGTTTACCTGCCACGTCCGCAGGTTCGGCTGATGGCGGCTCCCACTGGCCACAGTTCGCCACTCTAGGCCAATGGGGGCTGCGGGAAGCAGTGCGGGCCGAGGGATGTGCTGGCCGCCGCCCCCATTGGCCTGGAGTGACAAACTGCAGCCAGTGGGAGCCGCCATTGACCGAGCCTGCAGACGTGGCAGGTAAACAAACCAGCCCGGCCCACCAGGGTGCTTACCCTGAGTGCCACGTGCCAAAGGTTGCCACCCTCTGCCTTAGATATATAAATAATCTGCATGCAAGTTGGAACGTGCATGCCTTGTTATGTCTTCTGTTATTAGTAGAAGACTAGTAACAGATTAGTTCATAAAAAAAAAACAAGGACCTTGTTTTAAAAAATCGTTTTATCACTAAGCATGTCCATGAAATTCAATAAAGTGGAAAATACAAAGCAGACTTTTATGCTTTATTACAAACACTGAAAATTGTCTGAATAATCTCAAATACGGGAGGATTTAGCTTTCCAGATTTGTCTGTTAATTGTGGGTGATAGTTTTCATGTCTTTCTAACAACTATGTTGAATGTTACTGACTGCATATTTTTCATTTGGTGCTACTAGTTGTAAATTGGATTGCCTTGGCCTTTAACACAAGAAGTACATGACAGTACAGAAATGAAGTCATGAAGCTGTAGTGTTGGTGGTCCTGCCTCTAAAGATAAGAATAGCCATGCGGAGTTGGAATAGTGATCCATCTAGCCCAGTTTTTTGTCCTGACATTAGTCAGTTTCCTCTGAAACAGTAGGTACTATCACAGAGTGACACTGCCCTTTAAGAGGGACCAAGGCCAGTGCACCTGTGCTGCATCCTTGGACCAGATTAGGTTTTAAAAGAGGGCCCCTGGGCCTGGTGGAGAGAGGAGACCCAGTGAGAGAGGTCCAGGGAGTCAAAGCTAGGAAGCTGCAGAAGGCAAGAGCAGCAGTAATGCCAAGGTCTCCTGGGAGAGGTGGCAATGAGAACGTGAGAGGTACTGTTCTGAAGAAAAGCCCTGACTGCCGGTGCTCAGGGAACAGGGTGCAGGAGCAGGACTGCCAGACTCCTGGGGAGGGGAGACAGTGAGAGCTTGATAGGTAAAGGAGAAACATTCCAGGAGCTGTTTTTTTGTTTGTATGATAAAACTGCCTAAAATAGCGTGTGGGTGTGACAGTAGATCCTTTACAAGATGGGGAGAAGCCCTGCTTTGTTACTCTGCTGTAGGCATTTAAGGGATAACCTATGCACTGGAAAATCTCTCTCCAACCCCCAATCATTAGAAGTTGATATATACCCTGAAGCATGAGCTTATATCTTTCAAAATTCTTGGTTTGTTTTTGTTTAGTTTTACTGTTATAACTCTGGGTATACTTGTAATCTATATAGATGTCTAAACCTTTTAGGAATCCAGAAAATCTTAGTCTCAATTATATATTGTGTGGAAAAGGTGTTTCTTTTTAGCAGTTTTGAATTTGACACCTCTTTAAATTTCCTGGAATATGCCCTTGTTGTATTATGAGAGGATAATTAGAAGTTTCTAAACTACCTCTTCTTTACTGTCCATTAATTTGTATAGTTTTATCCTGTTCACTCCTATCTGCTTCCTTTCTAAGGCAAACAATCCCAGTCTTTTCACACATGCTTCATAAGAGTTTCCCCATCTCCCTGATCATTCTCTTCACTGGTTTCTGAACTGCTTTTATTTCTACTGAATTCTTTTTGTGAGCTGAACACAGTACTCCATTTGAGGGTGTAATATTGATTGATACGACTTGATGTTGTCAGTTATATTTGCAGAGTATGACAGAAGCCCTTTTCACATTCTCCTTGTTGCACACACATTTTAGGCGCTCATTAGAAATTTTGTAGAATCAATCAAAACAAGTTTCCTGAAGCAACACTCTTGGAATTCCTTTATATATGAATCCCGGCTTGTGACTAGCTGAAACGCCATGTGGCAAATCAGTTTCTGTTTACCTCTTCTCAGGTTATTAATAATGACCGTGCTCTCCATTTAAAAATAAAATCAGCATTTGCCAGCAGTTACCACATTGTGGTATTTGAGACTATGAATTCAGAACAAACACTATATATGATAACTGTGTTGTAATGTTGACTTTTCAATTGCTTCATCTGAAGGTCTGGAACAACATTACTAGTCAAGTCACATGTAAAAGTGGGCTGCTTGGCTGGCTGCAGCTGAGGTCAGGAAAATTGATTAATCTCTTACAAAGTGAAAAGATTTTTCCTCTGTATCTCCAACTTCATCTCCTCTTCTAACAAAAGATGATATTATGGCAGTGTATGCTGTTAGGAGAGTTGGCCTGATCAATTGAGTAGGAATGAATGTAACAACTTATACGTTCTTGTTTAACTTTGGTCAACGTTTATCTCTTGTGTTAATTCAGCTTGGTATTCACTTCAGTATAGCTCATCTGATTCAAAGATTGATTCTGTCTGTAAGTTTTTCAATAGTAGCCATCACAACAGTATAGCAAGAAGTGCAGTAGTATCTTTAAAATAAACAAATACATACCTTGGCTTTCAGCACTTCATTTGGAAGTGGACCCTTTAATAAGTTGCAGAACGTCAGTCTTTCTTGTGAGTTTATTCACAGCAACACCTTGTTGGCAGACTCTATCCTAATGAAGTTTGCTAGCATTTACTCAAATTAGTCTTAAGGAGACTTTTTGACGAACAGAGTAGCTACTTGCTGCCAGGAAAGACAATAGCTGAATCTTTTGCAGAGTTCAGTTTTATTCGTTATTCTCCTTAGCAGGCAGCTGCTGCTCTACTATGTTGCAGATAGGTGGTGCTGGGTGCAATGACTGATTGAATTATTGCTGGAATTGAGATTATTTCAGCTAAATGGAATAAGAATCATAGGCCTGGTCTACACTACGCGTTTATACCGAATTTAGCAGCGTTAAACCGATTTAACGCTGCACCCGTCCACACAACGAAGCCCTTTATATCGATATAAAGGGCTCTTAAAACCGATTTCTGTACTCCTCCCCGACGAGGGGAGTAGCACTGAAATCGGTATTGCCATGTCAGATTAGGGTTAGTGTGGCCGCAATTCGATGGTATTGGCCTCCGGGCGGTATCCCACAGTGCACCATTGTGACCGCTCTGGAAAGCCATCTGAACTCGGATGCACTGGCCAGGTAGACAGGAAAAGCCCCGCGAACTTTTGAATTTCATTTCCTGTTTGCCCAGCGTGGAGCGCTGATCAGCACGGACTGTACGGGAGATACTGGATCTGATCGCTTTATGGGGAGACAAATCTGTTCTATCAGAGCTCCGGTCCAGAAGACGAAATGCCAAAGCATTTAAAAAAATCTCCCGACAGAGGCCGCAGCAGGGACTCAACACAGTGCTGCGTGACAAGCGTAACAGAAAGTCAAAGAATCAAATGGATGATCATGGAGGGATGGAGGGGGGACTGAGGACTCCAGCTATCTCACAGTCCCCGCAGTCTCCAAAAAGCATTTGCATTCTTGGCTGAGCTCCCAATGCCTGAAGAGTCAAAAACATTGTCCCGGGTGGTTCAGGGTATATCTCGTCAATTTGCCCCCCTCCCCCTCCGTGAAAGAAAAGGGGGAAAAAATCATTTCTCACCTTTTTTCAATGTCACCATATGTCTACTGCATGCTGCTGGTAGACACGGTGCTGCGGCGCTGAACAGCAGCATCCCCTCCCCTTCCTTTCCTGATGGCAGACAGTGCAAAATGGTGGAAAACCGTCCTCCTCATCCCGTGAGTGCTCCTGGCTGGCCTCGGTGAGGTCGGCCGGGGGCGCCTGGGCAACAATGGGAATGACTCCTGGTCATTCCCAGCAGACGGTGAGAAAGGATTGAAAACCGTCCTCATCATAGCAACTGGGGGCTGAGCTCCATCAGCTCCCCCCTTTCATGTCTAATGAAGATTCTGTACTGCCTGGACTATCATAGCAGCGGGAGGCTGCCTCCCCTTCATTTTATCTCACTAAAAAGTCAGTGTTTCTTATTCCTGCATTCTTTCTTACTTCATCACACAAATGGGGGGGACACTGCCACAGTAGCCCAGGAGGGTTGGGGAAGGAGGGAAGCAACGGGTGGGGTTGTTGCAGGGGCACCCCCTAGAATAGCATCCTCATTTCTGCGGGATCTCGGGGGCTCTGACCCAGAGCGGCTGTGCTCTCTGGTTCTCTAGTACACTTGCCCCATACTCTAGGCAGGACTGACTCTATTTTTAGACAAAACATAAAGAAGGGAATGACCTGGGGAGTCATTCCCATTTTTGTCCATGCGCCCCCCGGCTGACCTGAGCGAGGCCAGCCAGGAGCACCCATGACAGCAGCAGACGGTACAAAAGGACTGATAACCGTCATCGCCAATTTCCAATTGCAAATGGTGCAAAATGACTGATGACCGTCATCGCCAATTTCCAATTGCAGACAGTGCTATAGCTGGTAACCGTCTCTGCTACCTTGCAAAGGCAAATGAATGTTGCGGTATAACACTGCAGTACCGCGTCTGTCAGCAACATCCAGTACACATACGGTGACAGTGACAAAAGGCTAAACTGGCTGCATGGTTGCCATGCTATGGCGTCTGCCAGGCAATCCAGGGGAAAAGGGCGCAAAATGATTGTCTGCCGTTGCTTTCACGAAGGAAGGATTGAGTGACGACATTTACCCAGAATCACCCGTGACACTGTTTTTGCATTGGGATCTCAACCCAGAATTCCAATGGGTGGGGGAGACTGCGGGAACTATGGGATAGCTACGGGATAGCTACCCACAGTGCAACGCTCCGGAAATTGACGCTAGCTTCGGTACATGGACGCACACCGCCGAAATAATGTGCTTAGTGTGGCCTCGTGCACTCGACTTTATATAATATGTTTTTAAAAAACGGTAAAATCAGAATAATCCCGTAGTGTAGACATACCCATAGACTATCACGGTTGGAAGGGACCTCAGGACGTCATCTAGTCCAACCCCCTGCTCAAAGCAGGACCAATTCCCAACTAAATCATCCCAGCTAGGGCTTTGTCAAGCCTGACCTTAAAAACCTCTAAGGAAGGAGATTTAACCACCTCCCTAGGTAACCCATTCCAGTGCTTCACCACCCTCCTAGTGAAAATTTTTTTCCTAATATCCAACCTAAACCTCCCCCACTGCAACTTGAGACCATTATTCCTTGTTCTGTCATCTGCTACCACTGAGAAAAGTCTAGATCCGTCCTCTTTGGAACCCCCTTTCAGTACTTGAAAGCAGCTATCAAATCCCCCCTCATTCTTCTCTTCTGCAGACTAAACAATCCCAGTTCCCTTGACCTCTCCTCATAAGTCATGTGCTCCAGCCCCCTAATCATTTTTGTTGTCCTCCGCTGGACTCTTTCCAAGTTTTCTACATCCTTCTTGTAGTGTGGGGCCCAAAACTGGACACAGTACTCCAGATGAGGCCTCACCAATGTCGAATAGAGGGAAATGATCACGTCCCTCGATCTGCTGGCAATGCCCCTACTTATACAGCCCAAAATGTCATTAGCCTTCTTGGCAACAAGGGCACACTGTCGACTCATATCTAGCTTCTTGTCCACTGTAACTCCTAGATTCTTTTCTGCAGAACTGCTGCCTAGACATTCAGTCCCCCTAGTCTGTAGCAGTGCATAGGATTCTTCCGTTCTAAGTGCAGGACTCTGCACTTGTTGAACCTCATCAAGTTTCTTTTGGCCCAATCTTCTAATTTGTCTAGGTCTTCTGTATACTCTCCCTACTCTCCAGCATATCTACCACTCCTCCCAGTTTAGTGTCCTCTGCAAACTTGCTGAGAGTGCAGTCCACGCCATCCTCCAGATCATTAATGAAGATATTTAACAAAACTGGCCCCAGGACCGACCCTTGGGGCACTCCGCTTGATACTGGCTGCCAACTAGACGTGGAGCCATTGAACACTACCTGTTGAGCCCGACAATCTAGCCAGCTTTCTATCCATCTTATAGTCCATTCATCCAGCCCATACTACTTTAACTTGCCGGCAAGAATACTATGGGAGACCGTATCAAAAGCTTTGCTAAAGTCAAGAAATAACACATCCACTGCTTTCCCCTCATCCACAGACCCAGTTGTCTCCTCATAGAAGGCAATTAGGTTAGTCAGGCATGACTTGCCCTTGGTGAATCCATGCTGACTGTTCCTGATCACTTTCCTCTCTAAGTGCTTCAGGATTGATTCTTTGAGGACCTGCTCCATGATTTTTTCCAGGGACTGAGGTGAGGCTGACTGTAGTTCCCCGGATCCTCCTCCTTCCCTTTTTTAAAGATGGGCACTACATGAGCCTTTTTCCAGTCATCCAGGACACCCCCTCACACACTTTCCTTGACTTTCTTCTTATTGCTAACCTACCTGAAGAAACCCTTCTTGTTACTCTTAACATCTCTTGCTAGCTGGAATCTACAACTGTGATTTGGTATTCCTGATTTCACTCCTGCATGCCTGAGCAATATTTTTATCCCCCCCCCCCCCCCGGTCATTTGTCCAATCTTCCATTTCTTGTAAGCTTCTTTTTTGCATTTAAGATCAGCAAGGATTTCACTGTTAAGCCAAGCTGGTTGCCTGCCATATTTACTATTCTTTCAACACAGCGGGATGGTTTGTTCCTGCAACCTCAATAAGGATTCTTTAAAATACAGCCAGCTCTCCTGGACTCCTTTGCCCCTCATGTTATTCTCCCAGGGGATCCCGCCCATTAGTTCCCTGAGGGAGTCAAAGTCTGCTTTTCTGAAGTCCAGGGTCTGTATACTGCTGCTCTCCTTTCTTCCTTTTGTCAGGATCCTGAACTCGACCATCTCATGGTCACTGCCTCCCAGGTTCCCATCCACTTTTGCTTCCCCTACTAACTCTTCTCTGTTTGTGAGCAGCAGGTCAAGAAGAGTTCTGCCCCTAGTTGGATAGTGCTGTGGTAGAGAGGATATATTTCCCCTGGCATCACCAGAAGATCTGCCAAGACTTCCCTTGTTTTGAGCTTTGCTCATTTTTAAGGCAGAACAATTGTTTCAACAGCAGCTCTCAAGTAGAAAGGAGGCTCAATGCACTTTCCCAATACTAAAGACCATTGTAATTTTCAGCTGGAATAAGGTGCATCTAAGATGTCTTCATTAGATCAGTAGTGGCTTGTAGAAGCTAATCATGCTCATTCTAAATGATGAGAACCGCTATGTTCTCAAACTGTTCCATAGACTATTGATGCTCTGGAGACCAAGCTATTCCTAGATGCTATCTGTTGTCATTTTCAGCTGCTAAATTGCATTCAGACGACTACAAGTATATTGCATGCTTCTCCTGATATCACTTTTTCATGTAAATAATTGCTGTAGTTGTTGCAAAGATGTTATGTAACCATGAATGTGAAGGAAATGGGATAATGTTTCATTTAAAATGAGGTCCACACTATGAAAAAGTTTGAGCCCTTGGACTATGAATATTTTCCCCAAAATCTATATCCAAGTGAGTGTACTAAAATGAATTTCTTAAGAATCTTCTCTACAGCAACATTTGTCTTAAATATCATTGTGTTAGTGGTTTGTTTTTTCTATCCTTCCTTTATTCCCAATGCACACAGAAATTAGCCTAGTGCTATACTTTTCGGAGCTGACTCACATCCTTGAGTTTGACAATCCATTTGCAGAGCTCTACTGCAGAGATGTTGAGAGCAATGGCTCATTCATGTTGCCTGGACATTGCTATGGGTACTGGAATTGAAAAGCCAAAAACATAGAGGGCAGGAGAGCTTGGGAAAAGGTTACAGCGAAATATAAACTTTTTAAAAATAGATTTTTATCAAAACAAAAACTTCTACATAAATTCAACTCTTTACCTAGTTCACCGCCTCAGATTGTATCTGAAATATTGTCATCCTTCTGACTTCATTTTACCAACCTTTTTCTGAACTGTTGATAACTTCTTAGGGTGCTGGAGCACAATAAGAAAAATAAGGTCTTTGCTCAGAGTATTCTCAACAAACACTAATAAATCTGAGAGCAGTTTTCCATACTGTATATTGCATCAGCAGGCATACTATGATGCTTATATGAAGCACTGTGCGAAAGGAATAGCTTATATTTATACATCACTTTTACTTCTGAAGACAAGTGTTTTATGAACTGTGGTGGCATATAGTTTGAGTATGATTCTTCAGAAAACATTCATCTTAATTTCTGTTTTCTAAACAATAGTTTCCAATTATATATAAAATCCAGTCCTCTGATTCATGTTTTACAAGTAAAGGGGCCACACAATATTCTTTGTCTCCCCGAGTCTACATTGTTAAAAGCAAATGGTTACAATTTAAAATACAAATTTCTATTTCCAATTAATATGTTTAGATCGGTACAGAAATGTTAGTATTTTTGTTTGTTGACCTTGTAGCACAATATGTAAAGTGGTTTCTCTGAGTTATTAAATTGTTTTAGCAGCAAAGAGTCCTGTGGCACCTTATAGACTAACAGACGTAAGTTAGTCTGTTAGTCTATAAGGTGCCACAGGACTCTTTGCTGCTTTTACAGATCCAGACTAACATGGCTACCCCTCTGATACTTAAATTGTTTTAGGATTTTTGGTCCAAGGAACATTTTTTTTTGATTCAGCCCAATAGTCAATTAGTAATTATACCACCCGTAATGCAAACAACTCGTTTGTGTGTGTTGTTTTGTTTTTTGTTTTTATTTTTTGGCATTTTTGTTTTTTGTTGTTGGGTTGGGTTTTTTTGTAGTACCTTAGAGTGTGAAAATAACAGCCAAATAGATTAACTCTTTATTTAAAGGGAGGTCTTATGAACATAGTTATAATGGTAACTAAAAATATAGGAAATCCTTCTAAAAAGTGTGATTATATTGTCACCAACTCCTGTCTCAGATGCCTTGATATTTTGTTTGGTTAGTGCTAGCCCATATGAGGCACCCTGATACTTCCAGGAATACCTAGGACTGTACTTCTTAAATATGATGCTGTCAGCGTACAGGTACTTATGCACAATAATAGCACTCTGTACAGCTGTGTAGAGGGCAGTGATCTATGAAAGAGTTCATTAAATCAGACCTTCAGAGAAATGTATAGATTATATTAATATGTTACATATAGAACCTAGTTACATATAGGAAAGCTACAAAAAGAGTATGCTTGTTTCACCTAATAACAGGTTTGACCTTGTCTGCATTTAGTCTTTTTTCTTTGTTTTCCAAAGCAAAGGTAGACAACACAATGGTTCAAATGCTAAGTACCAGTCTACAATAATGCTCTTATCATTGTTTGTACTGGGAGAGCTGTAATGGTGGGAAATTTGAAAGAAAAGTCTAGCATAGGCACAGCCTTTTAAGACTTCCTTTTCTTTAGGAGCTTACAGGGAATTTTAGTTTTTCTTTCAGTTTCCCTTTGTTCCATCATCCCAGTCACCCCTTTTTTTGGGAAAGCTGAGCAAATTAGTTTGATCTGCTAGGATCTACCCTGTGAGGTTATTTTAAATGTGAACATTTGGCTCTATCCCAGTGAGAGAACAAGAAGATGGGTCGATTTCTTTCCCCTGTCCTTTGAGACATTACCCTCTGACTCACTGCTGTCCGAGAAGAGTGGAACATTCAGAATAATGGCTGTTCTGCCAAAAGACTATTAATCTGGGCCATTATAACATAACCAAAGAGAATGATTCTGGCTATGTGGCAGTTTTTTCTGTGGGGGTGTATTGATGCCTCTTGAGTCAATGACACTGCATTTTTCACTAATGAGTTTATTTTTCTCCTCCTCCATGAGTTGGTCAAAAGGCCACACAGTATTATTCTGGGATAGTCCACGAGTGACTGGAGCCTCGCAGTCCTAGAAGCTAAAATTAGGGTGCTGTGGGATGGAATTAAAATTCTAATCAAACCTATCCATAGGGGCAACAGAGATGGCTAGGAGTGGAGCATAAATGCAAAAGACTAAGGGGAGATTTTCAAATGCACCTAATGGATTTTGCAGCACACATACCAGTAAGTCATTCCAAAGAAATTAAAGTCAATGGGACATGCTCTTGAAAATTTTTCCCAAAAGGAGTCTGCATTCACATGTTCTCCAGGTTCATGCATGTTTTCCCTTTCGCTTGGGATCTCCACTATGACCCAGCCCTCATCATAGTTCAGCTGTCACCTTTCTGAAAATGCATCTCTTCCAAAAGTCCTATAAACTCCAGTGCTTCCTTAATGGAAGTGTTAATGAATTAAGAGACTGAAAATTAAAATGCAAGCACCATTCAGGGAACTAAGTGAGGCACATGCTCAACTGCTATTTGGATGCAGGGATAGCTCAGTGGTTTGAGCATTGGCCTCCTAAAGCTAGGGTTGTGAGTTCAGTCCTTGAAGGGGCCATTTAGAGAGGGGGGGACAGTACGTAGTCCTGCTAGTGAAGGCAGGGGACTGGACTCAATGACCTTCCAGTTCTATGAGGTAGGTATATCTCCATATATATTTTTTTTATTCTCATTACTTGTCATACCTCCTTATACTTCATTTAGATAGCAAACTATCCAAGGCATAGATCTTGTTTTCATATGTCTGTAATGCACCTAGCATACTGTTGGCATGAATAAAATATTATCTGTATTGTGTAGTGGCAGGAGGTAGCCAATAGTCCAGATCAGAGTGCCAGTTTCAACGAAAGAGGTGGAATTCACAGGTCATTAATATGACTTAGTGGTAGAATCTGCAGCACTGCAAATATTTAATAAACCTTTTAATAATAAATTCCAAGTCATACTGAGAAGCAGTGGAGATCCATCAGGATTTATACCACCTGTGGTGTTAATGAATGCAGCTGGTTTCCCCCACACTCTTTAAAATATATAAATATTTCCATTTCATAATAACAATAGGGGAGTGCACTTCCCGGGAGTTATTCTACTTGTGTGGCTAAATTCACTTTGCATTCAGCCTGGAACCTCTCAATACCACCTGACGTGTACAGTAATCACCCAGCAATGCATTCATGTCATGTCTTTTCATTTAGGTAGTAATGGACAGAACAAAATTCATTAAAATCTAACAGTTAAATGCTAAAAGAATGTAATAAACCTATGGCTCATTTGCCAGTTTTCTCTTTAGGGGTAGAAGATGCTGTAAAGAAAGCGGTGCATTTATAGAAGAATGTTTGAGACTGACTTCAATTGCATGTTTTCTTTAGAAAGTCTGGATTGGAAAGCTCAGTAAGAGGGACCTCAAACGAAAAAACATACTATTGCAATTATAGGAAACAAATATTGAACCAGTGCAGGTAGATGGAGTAAGTCAAGGCATCAGTACCAAAACAGGAAACTATCATGGTCTCTTGCTAGAAGCCCGTGGTTACTTGTAGTTGGTATAAAATGGACCAGATCACAGTGCCTAAAGAAGTTCCAGGCTTGAGTATGTGATGCTCCATCTTCATCCAAAAGGCCAGTAGTCTCCAGGGGCATCACTTCTTTCAAAGGTAAAAGGGGGGGGTGGGGACGGAGTGAACATTTAGACTGCATAGTTAAGCACTCAGAAGTCAGAAATTAAGTTAAGATGGAACTCAGCCCCCTTGTGCTGCATGCATTTCAATAATCTTTAATGAAATTATCATAATTCTTTTTTAAAAAATACTGTGCCTGACGTACATAGAACAGCACACAGTACACACATCATATCTTGTAGTACTGAGTTGGTGGGGAAAGGTTGTGTGTTTGTTGTATTTGATCATGTAGTGAAGATTGGTATGGGGGGCGGAGTTAAGGTTGTACTTTCCAGTTTAACTCTGGTATTTCTTTTCTTTGGAGTGATTAATGATGCATCCTTAATGTTCCCTTAAAATAAGTTTTTGTGTTTAATTTCCTAAAGTGTTAAAGAAAGTGAAAAGTAAACTTAGCTGGAAGTGCTTTTATCTTCAAGGCTTTGGAGCACTGCTAACTTCCAAAAAAACAAGTAGACCAAGCAGATTCCATCAGGTGGAACTAACTCCATGGAGTTATATTGAAATATTTAGATAAGTTTGAATTTGAAAAACAAACTGATTTCCCACCTATGATCACATGTGATTAAGAGGTTTTAAGTAGAGCTGGTTGGGAATTCAGTTTAGTCTGAAAATGTCAGTTCATGAAACCTGAACTGTTTCATGATAACATATCAGGTTTGAACCTTTAATAAGCCACAGGCAGCATTCCAACAGAATCCTGCCTGGTTTCCCACTAGCCCTGCTGCTTGGGGAACCAGGGCTTCCAAGGTTCATGGCAACCCCATCATGCAAGCTATCCTAGGGTCAGAGACCTTGGAGCTTCCCTACCATTTGGAGCCAGGAACCTGAACATTTTGGGATGTGTTTCCAGGGCCTGTGGTTCCAGGGCAGCCCTGCCATGTGGAGTGCCCCAGGCCACAGACCCTCCAGGGCTTCCAGATTGCAAAGTTAGCTGGCTTCCTGGGCTGCACCAACCCTTATCAGTATGGCAGCCCAGGAAGCCAGCCTGGGGGCTCCAATCCAGGACAGTCTGCAAGCAGGGCTACCCCAGAGCCACAGATGCAGGAAGCCCTGACAATTTGAAATTTGCATGAGTCTTGTCAGTTTCATGCTGGCATCCACTGATAATAGATGTGAAACTGACATGGATCATGTCAATTTCACTCAGCAGCTGCTGGAGTTGATTCAGAAAAACTGTGTCCATGTTTCTGAAACAAAAATATTTCAAAATTTCTGGTTCATGGGAAATTTTGAAAAAATCGATTGTGGTCTGAATTGGAACCAGATTTTGAAACAATGACATTTCTTATGAACTGGAATTCCAAGTTTTGGCCAGCTCTAGTTTCAGGTACATCTGATTTTCACTGCAGAAATGCTGCTTCATCTGATTGCTTTCTGTAGTCCTGCTTCTGGATATGTGCTGCCCCAAGATACTCTGCTACTCAAAGACTGTACTAATATTTCTTCAGTATTGTAATGTGAGAGTAGTACTAGGTACTACAGGACTGCAGTACTGGAGATGAAGTAGTGTGCTCTGACACACAAAAACACAGGCACCTAAATCTTTGTTGCTGTCAAATCCAGATGTTATACCACAGTATTCTAACACAAAAATCTGTTTTAAAATATGTGAGTAAACAGATAATATACTGTAGGAAATAATCCCATGCTAGTCTGAATGTCTGGACAAGGTAAGCTAATTAATAAAACTTGAAATGGAAGAGATTTATCTGTTAAAACACTTTACCTTTGAAGTGACTTTGGTTCCTCACTGACTTTCTTCACTATGTTGTGCTGCTACTTTATGGGGTAGACAGTCTCATCCTGCCTCCTTCTGCATGGAATTTGCTATGCAAGTAACCAAATGCCACTGTCAACATTGAGAACCATCACGTTAAATGGAACACCAGCTTACTTTAAGCCTGAAATAGGATGCTTTTGCTAGGATTTTCATTTGAAAAAATTCTAAGTAGCCAATTATAAACCAATAAAACATGAACAATATGTTGGTCAGACTTTTTTTCACAAGATCAACAAAAGCTGTTGAAAAGCACATGTATATTTTATTGTCTGTCATTCATTCTAGTTAAAATGGAAAATTCTGTAGAGCCGAATGATAGCACTAAGTGGATTGGCATTTGCGCTTAGTTTTCCAGTGGTTTGGCTGTATTAATAATGCAACAGAAGGACAGGATATCCTCCAACTAAGTCAGTTTGAAATAAAGGTTTTCATTAGCATTACAATGAGCTATGCTGAGTACTAAACTCGCTCATTAGAAAAAAAAAATTGGGGTGTTTAATTCAAACTTCTGGATGGTTTGAGAGGGTATCTAAATGTGACTGTTATTACAGGAAATGTTTTTATATATAGTGGAAGGATAAAAAAATCTTTCTCATGTTGTAATTCATGAGATGTTATTTTTAGCTCTATTTATTTCAAAAGTATGTTCAAACCCAGATAAATGCACTAGGGAGGCTAGTTAAATAGAAATAAAGCATACTTCAAATAATTCCTATCTCTAATTCTTAAGATCTGATATTATTTTTTAAATTATAAGCCTTAAAGGGCTGACACTGATGTGAGATGAATTATTCTCTACTTTCCATACTACTATGCCTTGGTCAAAAAGGCATAGCAACAACTGTTTGGTGTCTTATAGTTGTGTGTGCAAACCTGGACAAAGATAGCAAATGTTGTGATGTATCCACCAAGGTAAAATAAGATTGCAGCCGTGTAGTCTGGAAGCACTAATGTTTATCAGCAGAACTTGAGAGCTACAGCAGATTCTCTGGACACATCATGCTCAAGATGAAAGAATTAATGGGTAAAATGAGGAACTGGATGCCTTTTTTTAAAACAAAAAAATGGTCCCATACATCAGAACATTTGAGATGAGAGAAATCCATATTTAAGCAGTTAAGCCAAACCAAACTTCAGAACAGAGTGCTCTGTTCTGCTAAAACAGAGATGCCCATCTGGCAGCCTGTAGCAATTTTGAGATTTTTCACCTCCTGCAGTGTACCCCATCTCAAGCCATAAGTTTAAAGGTTAGCTTGACGTCCAGCTGCCTCTGAGCTAGGCAACAGTGCCTCCCAATTGAATTGCTGTGCATTCTGATGTACAAGAACTTGGGAGAGTCCAGATTTTCTCTTGGGGGACCAGTGGGATCTTTTGAGGGTGCCTCTAGACTCAATTACTATTCCTGCCTGCCTACTGCCCACCACACACTCCCAGACTTCTGCCTATGGAATGTACTTGATTTTAACTATATGTGTGCATATGACCTCTCCATACCCCAAGAGCTGGTTATGTTTTTCTCATTCCTTATCCTCCACTTTCTACACCATTTTTGTTTGTTTGTTTTTTTAACTTAGGGCCAAGAAAAAGCATTTAAGACAGCCAAAAATCCAAGGAAAATAGCAAAGTAAACAAAATTCCAGAACTCTTGACTATTGGAGATTTTCTTTTCCTCCTCCTTGATCATCTTTGGAGTAAGTCTGACAGTGGTGTTGCTTTTTGACTTTGAGGACATAGAGAGTCTAATAAAAAAGGAGCAGTATACCTGGGATGACAGCAAATCAGCCAGTAAATCCCCCCTAAAGTTCCTGTAAATGAAGAAATAGAAGTGTACTTGGATGGTTATAGCTGTTGAGACAGATCCTGGAAGGAGAAAAGCTATTCAAAAGAGTTTGGTCATACCTCAGTGAGGGATTTGAAGATAAGCTGCAAGAGATGGTCTTAATGCAGGCATTATTGGGCGAAATTCTATGGCCTGTTATGCAGGAGATCAGATTATCATAACTATTCCTTCTGACTTGAAATCTATGAATGAAATCCTACCCCATTGAAGTCAGTGGGAGTGATGGCATTGACTTCAGTTGCAGTAGGATTTTATCCTATGAATATAGGGAAACCCTGATGGAGTGATGAGGGGGTTGGTAGGTGAATGCGGAGCAAGATATGTGACTTTTTATTATGCCATTTGTAGCTATCTTTTAAAATACTTGTGTATAACAAAACAGACATTGGTGTGGGTTGCTTTTAATGTGGTATGGTTTTCACTTCCTGTACCCTATGAGTATTGACCTGCCTTATGTAGCTGTCATGTTAGTGAGGTATGCTGGGACATTGGACAATGTGGGAGCCAGGTATCATGACTTTGATGATGATAGGAGGAAATTAACATTAAGTTGTTTGTACTGAATCCTCCCGTTAGCTTTGATAGAGTAATCATTCTGTAGCTATTTCTGTAGTGAATAAAATGTACCCACTTCATTTGCTCATCTTCTATAGATATGTGACTTATGGAAAAGAGTATCAAAATAGAAAAGGGGAAAAACTGCAACTCATCTATTGAATGGAAAACTTGATGTTAAGATCATCTTATGTTTCACTGTTTGAAACTCAGTAAGAGTTCCAGGAGCTAATTACCTAGCAATGGTCGGTGACATGGAAATATATTAAATATACATAGATGGCTAACCGTGAATACTTGATGCATGCAAAAGAACAGTCTAGTTAATTTTTATGCAAGTTAGGTAAGTTTTAAGGTGGCAGTATAATAAACAGACAAAGCAATAAAATTGCTTTGCATTAAAATAATAGCACGAAGCAGCAAAAGCAAAGAAATCCAAGTTGAAGTAGACCCTTTCTTCATAACTTCCCCTGTTGTGTGTAGGTATTTTAACATGTGGTGCATGCACTAAAATTGCCCTCTTCCCAAAGGCATCTGTTATCTAGAAACAACTAAACAAGTTAACTCTTTGGAAGTTTGCTCTAATTCCGTGGTTGATGATCTGTCCAGATTATTGCAGTGATCCAACAAATAATTTCTTTCCTTGAGATATTAATTACTTAATTGAAGCCTTGTAAACGGTACCCAGATACCACTGATTGGCACCATTATAAATGCTTGCATTGTAATTAAAATATATATGTGGTAACTAGTTAATTTCTAAAGGTTTGTGGGAGCAGCTAGGGGGACCAGGGAGCAGAGAGGATTTCCAACTTCTAGGAATAGAGTGGGTTGAGAATTCGTTTTGCCTTGACATCATGAATATCTGGCTGTGAAATGGCAGGGGAGGTTGTTTAAACTCCAGGTCAAGCTGAGGATATGGAGGAACCACAGTGGATCACTGAGCAGATCCAGAACAATTTAAACAAGGAGGAGGCAGCAAGCTACCATCTTGGGTACTGGAGATGCATTCTGGTGCTTGGTAGTGGGGAAGAAAGGGAAAGGATGAGGAGAGGTGGTCCGAGGGAGTTGAGGCTCCGTTGGAAATGGGGAAAGTTCTGAAAGAAAGGTTCATTCCTTTTTAACCCCTCTCTACAGAACACTGAGTGGATGAGAATACTTAGGAATGTTGATTCTTATAATTTTATTCAAATTCAAGTATAATTTGTGTTTTTAGTGTGTGTGTTTGCAGTGACGAGGCTTTCTTCTGGCAAGTAACAGAAGTTACTAGATCACAGGCCCTGGTTCTCATGGGAAACTTTAATCACCCTGATATCTGCTGGGAGAGCAATACAGCGTTGCACAGACAATCCTGGAAGTTTTTGGAAAGTGTAGGGGACAATTTTCTGGTGCAAGTGCTGGACAAACCAACTAGGGGCAGAGCTCTTCTTGACCTGCTGCTCACAAACAGAGAAGAGTTAGTAGGGGAAGCAAAAGTGGATGGGAACCTGGGAAGCAGTGACCATGAGATGGTCGAGTTCAAGATCCAGAAACAAGGAAGAAAGGAGAGCAGCAGAATACGGACCCTGGACTTCAGAAAAGCAGACTTTGACTCCCTCAGGGAATTGATGGGCAGGATCCCCTGGGAGAATAACATGAGGGACAAAGGAGTCCAGGAGAGCTGGCTGTATTTTAAAGAATCCTTATTGAGGTTGCAGGAACAAACCATCCCGCTGTGTTGAAAGAATAGTAAATATGGCAGGCAACCAGGTTGGCTTACCAGTGAAATCCTTGCTGATCTTAAATGCAAAAAAGAAGCTTACAAGAAGTGGAAGATTGGACAAATGACCAGGGAGGAGTATAAAAATATTACTCAGGCATGCAGGAGTGAAATCAGGAATACCAAATCACAGTTGTAGATTCCAGCTAGCAAGAGATGTTAAGAGTAACAAGAAGGGTTTCTTCAGGTATGTTAGCAACAAGAAGAAAGTCAAGGAAAGCGTGGGTCCCTTACTGAATGAGGGAGGCAACTTAGTGACAGAGGATGTGGAAAAAGCTAGAGTACTGAATGCTTTTTTTTGCTTCTGTCTTCACGAACAAGGTCAGCTCCCAGACTACTGCAGTGGGCAGCACAGCATGGGAGGAGGTGACCAGCCCTCTGTGGAGAAAGAAGTGGTTCGGAACTATTTAGAAAAACTGGGCGAGCACAAGTCCATGTGGCCAGATGCACTGCATCCGAGGGTGCTAAAGGAGTTGGTGGATGTGATTGCAGAGCCGTTGGCCATTATCTTTGAAAAATCATGGCGATCGGGGGAGGTCCCGGATGACTGGAAAAAGGCTTATGTAGTGCCCATCTTTAAAAAAAAGAGGAGGAGGATCTGGGGAACTACAGGCCAGTCATCCTCACCTCAGTCCCTGGAAAAATCATGGAGCAGGTCTTCAAAGAATCAATCCTGAAGCACTTAGAGGAGAGGAAAGTGATCAGGAACAGTCAGCATGGATTCACCAAGGGCAAGTCATGCCTGACTAACCTAATTGCCTTCTATGAGGAGATAACTGGGTATATGGATGAGGGGAAAGCAGTGGATGTGTTAGCAAAGCTTTTGATATGGTCTCCCACAGTATTCTTGCCGGCAAGTTAAAGTATGGGCTGGATGAATGGACTATAAGGTGGATAGAAAGCTGGCTAGATCGTCCGGCTCAACGGGTAGTGATCAATGGCTCCACGTCTAGTTGGCAGCCAGTATCAAGCAGAGTGCCCCAAGGGTCAGTCCTGGAGCCAGTTTTGTTCAATATCTTTATTAATGATCTGGAGGATGGCGTGGACTGCACTCTCACCAAGTTTGCAGAGGACACTGAACTGGGAGGAGTGGTAGATATCTGGAGGGTAGGGAGAGGATACAGAGGGACCAAGACAAATTAGAGGATTGGGCCAAAAGAAACCTGATGAGGTTCAACAAGTGCAGAGCCCTGCACTTAGGACGGAAGAATCCTATGCACTGCTACAGACTAGGGACTGAATGGCGAGGCAGCAGTTCTGCAGAAAAGGACCTAAGGGTTACTGTGGATTGAGAAGCTGGATATGATTCCTGCTTTTGAATTACATACGCTATTGTTGAGCACATTTTTCTTCTACTGCATAAGGTGCAAAGGAAGAATGTCCCTTCCATAATGAACTTGCATGTGCAAAGGCCTTAGCGCTTGTCTACACTTATAACACTTCTGTGGCGCTTAGTGAAGATGCTACCTACACAGACGGGAGAGTTTGTTCTGTCGGCATAGATACTCCACCTCTCCAAGAGGCGGTAGCTATGTCAACGGGAGAAGCCCTCCCATTGACATAGCGCTGTCTACACCAGGGGTTAGATTGGTATAACTGCATTGCTCAGGGGTGTGCCAACATAGTTACTGACCTAAACTTATAGTGTAGACCAGAGCTTAGACTAATAAAAGCTTTAACACTCATAACTATGGCAAAATACAATGTCGTCTTCTTAATTTGTCCAGATCTTGTATGTGAAGTTTAAGCCCAGAATGAATTGATGACCTAGTTATATAAACACCTGAGAACAGTTTGACATGAAAATAATACCCTGAACTTAACTATATGGTTGCTATTGGGTGCTGCTCTAATAAATAACAAGAAAGGTACGAGCTGGTCAGTGACTCCACCAAGTTGGAGTCATACCACAAGGAGTTGATTTGGGCTTCGAGGCTAAAGGCTAGTGAAGGATGACCATGGTGAAAGATAGAGAACCCTGCCTCACCTTGCATCTTCCTTACGCAGCCATTACCAGCAAGTCCAAGAAGCTGTTTTCGTTACACCCCTCCCTTGGTGGCATGTAGCATTGCAGAGGCGCCAGCAATGAAGAGGATGGCTGCTGCCATTTGCCAATTGTAGCACATAGGCACAAAAATGCTCTTTGAGCTTTATTTTTAGATCAAATCACCAAATCTAGACTGGTGGACAATTTTACTCCTGGATCACCATACTGTATGTTGGCATTACACTGCACAAACGGAATCTAACCATCTAAGGCCAGTTTGTCTTGCAATATGAAATGTCTTTTCATAAAAAGAATGTGAGGAATTTTATTGCTAATAATGTGTTATCCCTTTATGGGTAAAGCTATTTTGTTCTCTTCCAAGATGAATGCAGCTTTCACTGGTTCCAGGAAGGGATTGCTGCCGTGCTACTTGCATAGACTTTCAGGGCAGGGACAGATTGCTGTAGCTCAGCTAAAGTCCATGGAGCTTTGCTGATTTATACCAGTCAAAGTGGCCCTCGGATTTGCATTCCCTTGCTTTTAACAAGAACATTAGGAAACAAAAACAAACATTCTAATTTTACTTTCCAGCTCAGCTTTAGGAAAACAAATATAAATCAAGCAGCAATGTTTAAGAGATTCATTGTTTGCCTCTGAACAAGTCCCACGATTTGGGAGGGAGGATTACTTTTTCATTGAAGAACTTTGTGTGGCTGAATCACATAGCCAGACAAAGGCATAGGTACACAGTGGGATTTTCAAAGGTGCCTAAATTGGTTAGGCACGTAACTCCCATTTAGGTTTCCCTTTTAATAATCCCACTATCTGCATCTTTAGGTGCCTAAATATCTTTGTAAATCTGGCCCATGGAAAGTGAAACTATTTTTTATGCTTCCTATTTTTTTCATCTATCTTCACTACATCCCTGAAATTGTTGGCATTCACTGATGGCTCCAGTCTGTTGAAAGAGGTTGCTGAGACTCTAAAGCTTTATGTGCATTAGTCAGAGGAAAACATGAGTGCATTGCAAATCAGAATTAAATACTACGTTCCAAACTTTGCTATTTCTAAATTGCTAGTACCATTGTAAATATATGACCTGGGGACAGTTGAAAATATTCACCATTCCTTTCTTTTGTCAGGGCAGATTTTCTTTCTGACAGTTACTGAAGTTAACAAAAACAATATGTAAATCTTACTCCTGAAGTAGATAAATAAAGTAAAATTTAGTAATTCGTGGCAATGTTTAATTTTTATTTTTAGTCTCTGCTTGAGATTGTCCAGTACTGATAATGTATAAAAGGCATATTCTTGCTTGTATGTAGTTTTTTAAAAAAACATTAATTTGTAAGTAATACTATCCATTCTTTTTGGGGGGGTTATTTGATTTCTTTTTGTATGGTAAACTGTGGAAGCTGCTAGGAGTAATCAAATGTTCTGTTCTCTGGAACTGTTAATCCAGGCATCAAAACCACTTAAACTGAAATTAATAAGCAGGTAACAAACCATAAATTATACTGTTCAATAGGCACTGTTCTGATCACAACACAGGAACACTTTTGATAAAATCATCTACTTGGTTTGTGCACACCTCACAAACTTCACATGGTTATTCTCAAGAAAAAAGGAATACAGTCAAAGCAGAGGAAATACCTGTTTTCCTTGCTCTAACTGAACCATTCAGTGTATTCAGTAATTACAGTTGAAATCCTTGCAAAGATCATCAACCAATGAAATTATATAATATTTCAGCTGATGAACATTTTAACAGATCTGTACAAATAAAATTGCTGTGCTTGTAATAAACTCTGTGGAAGCAATGGACACCTTTTATTTTACCTATCTGGCTGCATGGCCCAAGCAAGCAGGTGTCTCTTCCAGTCAAAAATTGAATGATTCATGTATCTAACCAATTCAAAATCATCCTCAGAGGATCTTTGCAATCTTCTAAAAGTAAACTTTTATTTTTACCTACCTACTGATTAGCAAAATAAGAATTATAAAAAAAGAGAGTCAAGAAATCATATTGTTTTATGCTGACCAGTATAGTTCATTTGTAAAGATGTGATGAATTTGGACTCTTGAACAAATGTGATACATTCTGTTATAGTGGAATATAAAAGGGAACAAATGGGTTTTTGAGAGTGAGTGTGTGTGAGAGAGAGAACTTGTAAAAGGGCAATAAACTTTCTCCTCTTTTTCCAGTTTCAAAAAGCTAGCCACAATTTTCTGTTCTCCACTGAAACTTGTCATTCAAAGCCTCAGCCAGTGAGCTGTTTCCTTAAACCAGTTTCTTAAGTCAATTCAGCCATTTCAGTCATTGATACAAGTATAAGAAATATGTCTAATACAGTTTCCCATATATAGAAATGTATGGAGAGAAGAATGAAAAACTGGTTCCTCTGCTTAAACGCCTTCCTTTCTCTGGTCAGGAAGGCACTTAAATACTTGCTAACTTTAAACATGTGCTCAGCTGCCTTCGTGAATCAGGGCCTCTCTCTCTGTCTCTTCACCTTCCTTTCCAACTTGCTCACTTCTCTGAAGACAAAATTGACAGAATCCAACAGGTTCTCTTCAGCCTGTACTACTGCTCTTTTTCTATTGACTTCCCCTCCACTTTTGAGTTTAAATTGTCTCTTTAGACTATCTGTAAGACCCTGTGCAAGTTGTGGTAACTTCTCTCTTCCCCCTCCCACCCTCATTCCATTTAAATGTCCTTAATGCTTTGGAGTTGCACAGGCTTTGATTCCCAGTGCTGCCCAATTTACAGCCTCAGATGTAGTTTCAGCATCTGTTTTTTCTTTTGAGTCTGATTTTTTTATGTTCAGCTCTTCCAGTTGTCACACACTGGGTTCTTCAGGGAAGACTGTAGCTTTGAGGCTCTGGAACAAAGACCGTGAAAAGTTTACCTGCTTTATGTAACTCACTTTGGCTCATCACCATTGTATTAGGAAGACTCCTGTTTCCTATAAAGCTGTTTGTGTATTCTTGGTGTCTTTCTTTTGTCCAGCAGAGGTTTTCACATATTAAACTGCCCCAGCAACCTCTCCTATTATATTAAGGAGTCTTGCGGGTGAGCAATGTAGTTGAGAGCAAAAAGTCATTACCTTTCCCAGCTTGACCACTTGAACATTCTGATATGGGGAAAAACATTGTTTTAAAACAGTTAATGGCATATTACAGACCCCCCTTTCTCCTTACCCTTTCCAAAACATCTTATAGTCCTCTTAAAATTAACCAACTTAAATACAAATCTGCCTACATAGATGACAAGTAGTTTTATTTGTTTCAAATTAAACCATATAAGAGGCCTAGCTCAAGGTCTAGGCACCATGCTATCAGTTTAAAATACAGACCAGACTCACAAAAACAAAAGAGCAGCACACTGCCACCCTCATAAAGCAAGTCAAGAAGAAAAACATTGCAGAAGAAAATTCCCACTGTTCATATCCCCTCTTCCCCAAATGCCTGTTCAAAAAGATGGATTTTGCAGCCTGCCTAGGAGGTCAACAGACTGGGGCTCTTTCAGACCAGGGATGGGGAACTGAACTTTGAAGCTGAGGCCCCTTCATAGAGAATATCCTGCCAGCAACTCTCTTAGGGTATGTCTACATTGCAATTAAAAACCCACAGCTGGCCCATGCAGCTGGCTCGGGCTGCAGAGCTGTTTAACTGCAGTGTAGACTTCTGGGGTCAGGCTGCAGCTCAAACTCTGGGACCCTCCCATCTCACAGGGTCTTAGAGCCTGGGTTCCTGCCTGAGCCCAGAAGTCTACCCTGCAGTTAAACAGCCCTGCAGCCCGAGTCCCACAAGCCCAAGTCAGTTGGCACAGGCCAGCTGCAGGTGTCTAATCGCAGTGTAGACATACCCTCACCTAACAAAGGAGATCTTGCTCAGATGCTTCCACTGATCTTAACTGTGGCAGTATGCATCACAGAGACTGTCTCTCAGGTAGGCTGGTCCCAAGCCACTTCTGGTTTTATAGGCCCCCACTGACACCTTAAAATCCACCCAAAAGCAAAAAAACAACCATTACAGATCCTGGAGCACTGGTGCCACAGATACATTATGAGGTACTTAAGAATATGATGGGTTTCATGTTCACTAACTTCAGTTTCCATGGTCGAGCCTATTGCAGCAGTCTAATCTAGAGATAACGAGGTATTGATCACAGTAGCAGAGTCTGCATCTGTGGGCAAAGATTCCAATGTCTTGGCTAAACACTAATGGAAGAGGCACATTCTGGTCACTACTGCTATTTGATCATCCAGAAGCATGGAGGAATAAAAGCATTTATTAATTGAGAATCCCATATAACAGCTGCTAAATACCCAGCAGAGGCTACCAAACATACGAAGAGCCTGAACTCTTGCTGGAAAGATCATGAAAACGGAAGGTGTTTGAGAGAATGGCTAAGATCTGAATTGGTTCTTAAGTTCTCCAAACTGGTTCACCTATCAGCAATTACAGTCCCAAAACTGAGAGTTATGCTTTTTTGTCTCAAAAGATTTTGATTCTTGTCTTCCTCTTTTTTTTCTTTCTGCCTTAAAAGGGATGTTAGTATTCATGTATTGTCTGTTTTTATTCAATCATACTTCTTCTGAGTTTAGCAGTAGAGGGCTCCCAGTGTAGCTATATTGAAGGATATCGCTCCAAGACAGAGGTTACCAAAAAGGGTGTGACTTTGCGGGGGTAAATTTAGCACATGCACATCTTATTAAATTTATGACTCATAAAATATTCAACTTAATATTTCACAGAATGGCCAGCTGACCCTCGTTTTGCTTGTGCTGATGGATGCCCTGAGCCTTTGCCAAATACTTTTGGAATTACGTCCTCCGGAAAATGTGTTGTAGTCTATTAAAAACTGGAAAATGGCCCTTTCTCCTCTCTTGCCCCTA
Source organism: Mauremys reevesii (assembly GCF_016161935.1). NCBI lineage: Eukaryota > Metazoa > Chordata > Testudines > Geoemydidae > Mauremys > Mauremys reevesii. The sequence goes on along the minus strand of NC_052625.1, from coordinate 56,751,944 downwards.
TCCCCAGCCATGTCCTTACTGACTTTTGTCTCCCTGATCATTAGGCAAAAGTGTTCCACTTCCTACACTCCCCAATGGTACTTGGTATTTACATTTAGTAAAATGTTGGGTTTTTTTAAAAGCTTGTCATTGAGTGTCGCTTTAATAGTGGCTTAACGTAAAAGTATTTAGGACTGTAAACTGCTTAATAGCCTGTTATTAAAAACACACGGACTATAAATTTGTCAGGATGTGTTTGTTTGCAATATATGATCCTGCAGGATTCTTAACTATTTGTTTCCTGTTTAGGGACTGAAGTATGCCTTCAGTGGGAGGAGACCAGTTGGAGGCTGAGTAATGTCACCATTCTGTGCTGGAATTTGAATCATATCATATATTAAACTTTGCTTCTTCAGCTTCTGTGTATCAACATAGTCTGGGTTTCACAATTTAATATAGATCCATTTAGTGAAGGTTAAAGATTTGATTAGGGAACAGAGGGTTGAATAGGGGGAGGGGTCCCAGGGTGGGGGCAGTCAGGAAGGAGTGGGGGTTGGATGGGGCAGCAGGGGGCAGCCAGGGGCAGGGGTTCCAGGAGCAGTCAGGGGACAGGGAGAAGGGGTGGTTGGATGGGGCAGGGGTCCCGGGGGAGCCGTCAGGAATGAGAGGAGGGGTTGGATGGGGCAGCAGGAGTCCGGGGGCAGTCAGAGGACAGGGAGCAGGGGTGTGTGGATGGGGCAGGAGTCTCAGAGAGGCTATCAGGGAACAGGGAAGGTTGGATGGGGCAGGAGTCCCAGGGGCAGATAGGAAGTGGGGGCCGGGCCACGACCCCCTCCCCTAACCGGCCCTCCATACAATTTATGAAACCCAATGCAGCCCTCAGGCCAAAAAGTTTGCCCGCCCCGGTCTAAAGGAGCTGAAATTTATATCCTTGAGTGTAGTGTAGACGCAATCTAAGTGTAGATAATATGTTGATCAAGACATTGGTGATTGTCCATGTAAATGCATGACAGAGTTTCAAATTGCTCTTTTTCAAAAGTGGATATTTGGCACATGCTATTGCTTTTTCCCTTAGGTGCTAGTTGAGAGCGCAATTTTCCATTTTCAGGTATTCAAGTTGTTTAATTTGATTTTCTGTAAATAAAAGTTTACAGGTAAATTATGAGAGTTTTGAAAGTGTTCATCGAGCATTGAGACCTCAGTCTAGCAACCAGGTCTGTGATTGGGGCTCTGCATAGATGTAGAGGGCCATCCATGTGCTTACTGACTCCAGGATCAGGGCATGGACAAGAGGAATCAGGTTTGGGTTTTATATAATAAACTTACTTTTAGTTTCATAGAAATGTAGGGGTGGAAGGGACCTCAAGAAGTCATCAAGTCCAGCTCCCTGTGCTGAGACATGACCTAGTAAACCTAGACCATCCTTGACAGGTGTTTGTCCACCCTGTTCTTAAAAACCTCCAATGATGGGGATCCCAGCCTCCCTTGGAAGCCTATTCCAGGGCTTAACTATCCTTATAGTTAGAAAGTTTCTCCTAGTATCTAACCTAAATTTCCCTTGCTGCAGATTTCTTGTCCTACTTGCAGTGGAGAACAATTGATTACAGTCCTCTTTATAACACCCCTTAATATCCAGTCTCCCCTCAGTCTTCTTTTCTCAAGACTAACCATGGCCAGTTTTTTTTAAACCTTCCCTCATAGGTCAGCTTTTCTAAACCTTTTATCGTTTTTATTCTCCTCTGGACACTCCAGTTTGTCCACATCTTTCCCAAAGTGCGGCACCAAGAAGTGAACACAGTACTCCAGCTGAGGCCTCAACAATGCCAAGTAGTGCGTGACACTTACATCCTCTGTCTAACAACGTGCTTCTTAGCCCACCCCAGAATATTAGCCATTTTTGCAACTGCCTCACATTGTTTACTCCTTATGTGGTGCACTAAGTCACAGATCATTTTAGAGATTAATGATTGTAGTGAAACACTAGGATGACTGATACCATAATTTCTGAAATGTAGACTATATGCTAAGTGGTCCTGTAACATAACATCACAATTCGCAAGACTGCCTTTGAAAAAATAATCAGACCATAAACAGAAGCTAGTTTAACATTCCTAGCTTTCCCTGCCAACTGAAGGGCCAGGAATGAAAAGCCTGAAAAATTGCCCCACACAGAGATTTTTAAATCAAATAAAATGCAAAAATCAAACTGTGTTTGAGGCAGTTTCTTCTTTGAGGGGACAACATAGCTCTGCCTTGGTTCAACTCCTTCCATGAAGCCCTTGTCTTTATTTCTTATGCACCTAAAACACTCTTTGACTTCAGGAGGAGTTTGCTTGTATAAAGCATGCAGAACCAGGCTCTGAAAGATTACAGAAGGTGGTGCTTAGTCCATTTTACTTTCTCCCTAAGGGCTCTCAAGTGCAGGATATGGCAAAATTTGAAATTGTCACCCCTCTTGTTCAATGTACATGTAAGGATATTGGATTGCAAAGCATTATGGGCTGCAGTATCACTACTAATTGGATACCTCCCAGCCCTGTTAGACGATAAAGCCATTGCAGAGAAACTAAATGAATTCTTTGCTTCAGTCTTCACGGCTGAGGATGTTAGGGATATTCCCAAACTTGAGCCAGCTTTTGTAGGTGACAAATCTGAGGAACTGTCACAGATTGACATGTCACTTGGGGGAGGGATAGTTCAGTGGTTTGAGCATTGGCCTGCTAAACCCAGGGTTGTGAGTTCAATCCTTGAGGGGGCCACTTAGGGATGTGGGGCAAAAATTCAGTACTTGGTCCTGCTAGTGAAGGCAGAGGGCTGGACTCGATGACCTTTCAAGGTCCCTTCCCATTCTAGGAGATAGGATAGGTTTTGGAATTAATTGATAAACTTAACAGGAACAAGTAACCAGGACCAGATGGCTTTCACCCAAGAGTTCTGAAAGAACTCAAATGTGAAGTTGCTGAACTATTAACTAGGGTTTGTAACCTGTCCTTTAAATCGGCCTCTGTACCCAATGACTGGAAGATAGCTAATGTAACGCCAATATTTAAAAAGGGCTCTAGAGGTGATCCCGGCAATTACAGACCTGTAAGTCTAACGTTGGTACTGGGCAAATTAGTTGAAACAATGTAAAGAATAAAATTGTCAGATATATAGAAGAACATAAATTGTTGAGCAAAAGTCAACATGGTTTCTGTAAAGGGAAATTGTGTCTTACTAATCTATTAGAGTTCTTTGAAGGAGTCAACAAACATGTGAACAAGGGGGATCCAGTGGACATAGTGTACTTAGATTTCGAGAGAGCCTTTGACAAGGTCCATCACCAAAGGCTCTTACATAAATTAAGTTGTCATGGGATAAGAGGAAAGTTCCTTTCATGGATTGAGAACTGGTTAAAAGACAGGGAACACAGGGTAGGAATTAATGGTAAATTCTCAGAATGGAGAGGAGTAACTAGGGGTGTTCCCCAAGGGTCAGTCCTAGGACCAATCCTATTCAACTTATTCATAAATGATCTGGAGAAAGGGGTAAAAAGTGATTTGGCAAAGTTTGCAGATTATACTAAACTGCTCAAGATAGCTAAGACCAAAGCAGACTGTGAAGAACTTCAAAAAGATCTCACAAAACTAAGTGATTGGGCAACAAAATGGCAAATGAAATTTAATGTGGATAAATGTAAAGTAATGCACATTGGAAAAAATAACCCCAACTATACATACAATATGATGGGGGCTAATTTAGCTACAACAAATCAGGAAAAAGATCTTGGAGTCATCGTGGATAGTTCTCTGAAGATGTCCACGCAGTGTGCAGAGGCGGTCAAAAAAGCAAACAGGATCTTAGGAATCATTAAAAAGGGGATAGAGAATAAGAAGGAGAGTATCTTATTGCCCTTATATAAATCGATGGTACACCCACATCTTGAATACTGCTTACAGATGTGGTCTCCTCATCTCAAAAAAGATATACTGGCACTAGAAAAGGTTCAGAGAAGGGCAACTAAAATTATTAGGGGTTTGGAACAGGTCCCATATGAGGAGAGATTAAAGAGGCTAGGACTTTTTAGCTAGGAAAAGAGGAGACTGAGGGGGGATATGATAGAGGTATATAAAATCATGAGTGATGTGGAGAAAGTAGATAAGGAAAAGTTATTTACTTATTCCCATAATAAAAGAACTAGGGGTCACCAAATGAAGTTAATAGGCAGGAGGTTTAAAACAAATAAAAGGAAGTTGTTCTTCACACAGCACACAGTCAACTTGTGGAACTTCTTACCTCAGGAGGTTGTGATGGCTAGGACTATAACAGCATTTAAAAGAGAACTGTATAAATTCATGGAGGTTAAGTCCATTAATGGCTATTAGCCAGGATGGGGTAAGAAATGGTGTCCCTAGACTCTGTTTGTCAGAGGGTGGTGATGGATGGCAGGAGAGAGATCTCTTGATCATTACCTGTTAGGTTCACTCCCTCTGGGGCACCTGGCATTGGCCACTGTAGGTAGACAGGAAACTGGGCTAGATTGATCTTTGGTCTGACCCAGTACAGCCGTTCTTGTATTCTGTTTACTTTTCATCCAACTCTCACTCTCGTTTCTGTGCTTTCAGTGCTGAGATTTGGACATGGATGGAAGCAAACTTGTGCAGATTCAATCACAACTAAGTTAATGTGATGTTGGGGGTGGGGGAGGGGAGATTCATCGGAAGAATGGAATAGGATTGTGCCTACACTTTCAGTTGGAGTTGGGAAGGAATTCTGCTCTTTTCTCTTATGGTCTGCAGCCTGGGGGGCTTCTTGCATCTTTCACTGCCTCTGGACATGTAGCAGCAGTTGCTCTCAATGCCTTCCCTTCCCAATGCATCTATGGTTAGTCAGGAGTTTGTGACCTTCCTTCTCAGATGTGGATCTAGGCTGGAATAGTATAATATCTTCTCCTTGGAGCAGCTCTTCACAAGTCTTGAGAAGATTAACCTGGTGCAGGATGCAGTGACGTGTTTTGTTTGAGTAACAACAGGCCTGATTTTTCAGAAGATTGAGCCCTGTGACTCCTAATGAAATCACAAGGAACAGCAGATGTCCAGCACCTCTGAAAATCAGGCCTTGTGAGCCAGTGAGACTAATGCCCATCCTCTGCTCCAGCTATGTAGCTTGTTCCAGATGAGATTCTAGATGACAAAATAGTAAATAAAAAAGGTTTCCCAACCCAAGATCCAGGTGCACTGTAGGAGAGAGAAAGGTTTTGCTCTGTGTGCTCATCTCTGCACTTTATGTCCACCAGCACAGAGGCTACAAGCTGGAGCCTGGGTGCCCTGCCATAGAAAGACCAGGCTGCTCCCACATCTGCTGAATGCGAAACCTCTTTGGTGGGCGAAGGGGATGGTGTGAGAGTGTACTGGAAATGCTGAATCTAGTGGCACTAGAGACAGGACCCAATCACGAGGAACTGCTGATGAAGGGAAGAGAGCTTAATGGGTGAGTGGGATCCTCCCCTATGATGGGGGGGGGGGGAGGAGGAAAGAGTTGGGAAGGGGGCTGATAGGAGATGATTGGGAGTCCAAGTGGTGTGAACTAGTGTTAAGCATGAGAAGGGGAGTCAGGAGTCCTCTTCTCTCTCCACTAGCCACATCTGCTGCCAGAGATCTGTAGTGAAGTACCTAAATCCATGATAAAGGGGACCATCTGTGGACAGCAGCATCGTACTCAGCAATAGTAAGAGATATTTTGGGCTTTAGGACACTTCTGTGAGGTGAAAGTAACCACCAGCATTTTATTCTAAGAATGTAAATTTTTTTAAACTGTGTTTTCTGAAGTGGACAAGACCAGTCTAAATAGTATATGGGTTTTTATTTACATCACACTTGAACAGACATGAGATCCAGGACATAGTAAGTTCCCCAGTAGTCTCAGCCCTCTAATATAAGGACACTAGGTAGGAGGACTTAACATTCAAGCTAGTCTCATGGGCCAGATTGAAATCCAGAGCTCAGACGGACTTATTTGCCTGTGAAAACAATCAGTAATTTTACTAATAGTGTAGCTGGCATCAGAAGGTCTAACTCCCAGCTGTTCCTCCTGACAGCTTACTCCAGGTAGCACTTTCCTTGCTCCCTTGAATTTCTATGTCAGGGCCCAATGTAATTGTCACAAATTTCTTCCAGACTTTCTTTTTCAGCCTAGCTAGTGAGATTTCTAGCTAGAGTTGGAGAATCCCAGAAATCCAATTGACATGTAGGAAAATCTCCTTTTACGGCATGGTATCAGACAATGGAAGTTACTTCTGGTATTGTACTAATGTTGCTATGTTACCAAGCTTGACATCCTTTAAATCTAATTATTGAATCCTAAAGTCCAGCTATGTGCTATTGCTTCTGTCTCTAAAGAAAGGGAATGCAGACATAGGTGCTAGCATTTCTCCAGTCTCCAGAGGTGCAGGATACAGCAGTTGTTGGAAGCTTAGAAGGCTGGTGTCCATGGAAGACCTGCAAGCAATCTGCTATAGGTGGTAAACATCAGCAGCTCTAGCATACAGAGAAAGTCAGGGCTCACACGGAAAGCAATAGTTTTCTGTGAAATCCACTTTTTAAAGCAGCAAACAGCTGGTAAGAAGCTATCCTCAGTTCTCTGTATACCAGCTCTGTGAATGTACAACTCCCTATTCTGTAAAAGGGAAAATGGAAAAGACTCACCATGTAGGATAGACTTTGCTGGCAATATCACCATTGCCGTTCATCTGCACTACAGAATGGAGACTAGAAAGGGGCTGGCATGGATGGGTGAATCAACTAATTTCCTTTACTTCTCTTATCATGCTCCATTCTATAGTGCTGATTGATTGTGATAGCAGCAGCTGACTGCATGCTAGGACACCTCATGAAGTGAGAAATGATGACTGGGGGATGGGGACTGCATCATCATAGACCTGAAAAAGTGGGGATGAAGTGGGAATTAAGTTTAAATTGAGAGGTGGGAGGAAATGGCCTGTAATGATTAAGCTTGTTTTGTGAGACTGAAGAATATGCTAGAGGGTGAAATCGTGTACAATTTCTTTACTAGGTTTCACCCATATTCTTAAAGGTCTCCACCAGCATCGTTAGAGTCTAATGCTTAGGAACAAATGTATTTATTCATCTCTATGAAGACTGAAAAGTAATAAAATATTTAAAGACCTTTAAGAACAACGTGCTATATATGGTATGTTGAGGTTCTGTTGAAGCTGAGCACTTCAGAGTATCTGGTGGTTGTGCGTTTCCATCAGTCTGACCCTAGTGTCTGACACACTTTCTGTGCCAAAAAACTCATATATGGGTTATACAGAGGCTAACTTGGATTTATGATTTCCCACTTCTGCTCTGTGTTGATATCATGTATTGATACATGAACGAGCACATCTTGCAGTTAAGCCCCATATTGGGACTGCTGGAAACCAGAAGAAGAGCTGCTGCTTTATCATTTTCCATAGCATACAATAACTGTTTACATGTTGAAAAATGTGGTGGAGGAAATAAGACTGAAGTCCCTTTTTTAACTTAAATATTTTAGAAAGGCTACTTACCAGCCTAGACATGTTTGCACACAGCAGTATCTTCTCATTTAAATTCAATCATAGTCACAAAACAAGCCTAGCTTAGACTAGCTGAGGATATAAACTTCATTTTCATCTCATTAGGCCACCTGGAAGCAGCAATCAGTGAGTAGTCCTGACGTCAATGGTCTCTCTACTTCATTAAAATGTTAATTTCATGGCTTTAATTCCCTTTGTAAAACGTGCCGCTGCAGGACACTATATGCAGATTTATTCTGAACCAGACAAATCTGCATGCCATATTCATTTTTATTGCCCTAGGTTTCCTTGATTGCTATATTGCTATTTTTAGCCATTCCTGTTTTTACAAACTGCTGTAAAAGGATGTTTGTCAGGCCAACAAAAATGTAAATATTTTTTAAATAGTGAGCCCTTTGAGAATTTATCAAGATTCACGAAATCGGAATGTCATACATCTAATGGTATTTGTGTCCCCCTCACACACACAGACACACACACTTTTAAAAAAAAAAAGTGCTCAAAGAATGAGATAAGTAGTGTTACTGGCTAACCAGTTCAGACAACAATGGAATATTAAGGAAAAACATGTGCTGTAAATCAAAGATCAACATAAGTCAACTTTTATGTCTGCATTCTTGGTATAGAAGCGATTGATGTCTGGACAGAATGGTGTCTTCAGGCTCTCCATCAATTTTCAAATCTCTCCTGACAACATACATCTTTCTCTCTGGCCACACTTAATTTCTTCCTCTGTTGCTTAACTCTGTAAAACATTTTTATTTTTTATAGCATATTTCAAATGTATAACTCATTGAGCTAGCTCAGATGCTTCTGACAGAAGCAAGCATCCAATGCTGGAGAGGAAAAGTAGCCACAATTCCTTCTGTCCTTCTCCCCATATCCCTCAGTAATACGGAACACTTTTATATATTTTCAAAGTGGTGTACAAACGAATTCCTTTCAGTATATCAGTGACGTACAGTAACTCCTCACTTAAAGTTGTCCTGATTAACGTTGTTTCGTTGTTATGTTGCTGATCAATTAGGGAACATGCTCATTTAAAGTTGTGCAATGCTCCCTTCTAACGTCGTTTGGCAGCCACCTGCTTTGTCTACTGCTTGCAGGAAGAGCAGCCCATTGCAACTAGCTGGTGGGGGCTTGGAACCAGGGTGGACTGGCAGCTCCCTATCAGCTCCCCGTTCCCCTAATTTCCCTGTGCAGAAGCTGCCTGCAGTTCAGCTGTGTCCCTCTCTCCACTGCCATGTGCTGCTCCTGCCCTCTGCCTTGGAGCTGGTCCCTGAGACTCCTGCTTACTGTGGGGGGGGAAAGGAATAGGGGGGCTAATGTCAGGGTGTCCCTCTCCCCGCTGTTCCTGCACTCCGCTTACCCCATCTTCCATAGAGCAGAGAGGACAGACTAGGACTCAGGAGGGATGGAGCTTGCAGCAGCTGCCTCTCAGCAAGCTGATCTAATTAACAAGGCAGTGTACTTGCATATCTCCCTCCATTCCTGCTGCCTTGTGTAGAGAGAGAGTTAACCCTTGAGGGCTCAGCCAATTGCTAGTTCATCATTTAGCAGTAAAGGAAATATCCCACCCTCTGACTCCACCACCTCAACCAAGGTTCACAATCATCATCGCTGTGTACCAGTATTAAATTGTTTGTTTAAAACTTATTCTGTATGTATATGTATATATGTATGTATATGTGTATCTGTATATGTGTATATGTATATAATATAGTCTTTTGTCTGGTGAAAAAAATTTCCCTGGAACCTAACCCCCTCATTTACATTAATTATTATGGAGAAATTGGATTCACTTAACATCATTTCGCTTAAAGTTGCATTTTTCAGGAACATAACTACAACGTTAAGTGAGGAGTTACTATATCTAGATAAATAGTATACTTTTATTAAAAATTGTAACATTGAGACAAAAAGATTATGTGCTTGTCCAAGACCACTCAGTGTCTGCATAGCAGGGTGGCGCACGGCCCCCTTTGCTCCTGCCTCTGCTTCATTCAAAAACCGTTCAGAGACCTTGGGGTTCAGCAATCACCGGTGCAGTTTATTTACAGTGTGCGCTCCCACCACCTTCTCACAATATACAGCTTGGGTTATAGCCTTAAGGACTTCTCTGCTTCTGCACCAGGAGGGACTGCTCTCCTTGCACTCTCTGACTTCCCTTCTTCCTTCCTTCCTCTGGGCCTGTATGTAGCCTCAGGCTAATTAGGCTGGCAGATGTTTCCCATTCTCCAATCAGGTGCAGGTTTCTGTAGCCAGTTCTAATTTACTTCCCTTAATTAGAGCTGGCATGACAGAGGGCTGGCTCAGGAGTTCCTGCCCAGCACCCTGTCACAGTCTGAAACAGGATTATAGGGGGGTTCTTGTCCTGGTCTCTCATTCAGTCACCAGATCATTCTAGTTCTCTTCTAGTTCTCTTTTAAGTAGCTGGCATGGGGGTATCTCCATTGGGGAGTGCCATATGTTCACTGCTTTAAGAAGCTGCCAAAATAGCCTTTAAGAGACAATACAGTGGAGAGTACAGGAACTACAGTAAAACTGTTGGACAAACCATTGCATGATCCCCTCCAGACTTTTGTTAGTAATTAGACTAGTGCATCTCAAGTCATCATCTAAACCAATCAGATGGTTCAATGTAAAGTGATTACAAGATGAAGCTAACAAGCACAACTCTGTAATAACATTACAGCAGCTTAATCTGATCTTGCTGGCTTGACTACTAGTGCTAATGTAAATATTGAGTGGGCGACTTTTCGCGACATGGTATTTCAAGTTGTTCTCACCACTTTGGGTACAGCAAAACGATGTCATTGAGATTGGTTTGACTAGAATGATCCAGATATTCAACAGCTACTCACTAAAAACCGTGAGATGCATTATCCAATCCTTGTATCCTATGTCCCTGTGGGCACAGTTATGACATATGACATCCAATCTAAGCTTAAAGACATGCAGGATCAATGGTGAAATGACAAGACAGATGAAATGTAGCACTATGCTGACCATCATGAGACCAAAGATTTTTATGCTGCTTTAAAAGGCGTATATGGTATTACACATACTACTACTGTGCCTTTGAAGAGTGTGGATGACCTAACACTGATCACTGACAAAGGAGAAATCCTTCAGAGGTGGTGGCAGCATTTCAGTGATCTTTTGAACGCACAGACAAGGCACAGATAAGATGATCAGTCAATGTGTAATGAGAACATAGAAACAGCCCTATCCCTTGACAAAGTCAGCACTGCAATGAGGGTCATGAATTGCAAGGCCCCTGGATCCGATGGCATTCATGCAGAAATATTCAAGTATTAGCAAATGATGTTACTACAGATAAGGAGCTGACAAGTCAGATCAATAAAGCCAGTTAATCATTTGGCAGATTATCTGGCAAAGTCTGGTAAGAACATGGTATTAAAATTCAAACTAAGCTAAATATCTATAAAGTGGTTGTGCTGTCCAACTTGTATATATGCAACAGGCATCACATTAAGCTTCTAGATAAGTTCCATTTACAACTTATTTTGTATCAAGTGGCAGGATAAAGTTAACAGTAATGAGGTTCTGGAACATAGTCATGCCACGGGGATTGAAGCCATGCTTAGCCGGGCTAGTCGTGTACTGAGGATGGATGACACCAGAATTCCCAAGCAGTTGCTATATGGTGAACTGAAAGTGGGACAACACATACGAGGCAGCCAGAAGAAAAGCTTGAAGAACACATGAAGCCTAACTTGAAACAGTGCAACATTGACAGCTGAGAGTCATCAGCAACTAACAGCTCATGCTGGCGATCAGTAGTCAACAATGGGGTGACATAGTTCGAGATTACCCGCCATATGGATCTTCAGTCACAGAGGCTGAGTTGTAAACTGAGGTAGACTCAGCAGGCATAGATTATAATCTCTTCCTCAGATCCCTAGGCATTTCATGCAGAAAGAACTGCCATTCGCACATCGGTCTTTTAGCCACAACTGTACTCACAGGACGTAAAACCATCATCAGCATCATCTTAGGTCACGAAGGATAACAACAACAAAAACTAGACAACTTTGCAATTGTTATCAAAGCACTGGCTGCTTCCCAGGTCAAGGAAGGAGATGAAATAATTGAGCAAAAAAAGTCTGTCTAGAGTGTCACTAAATAAAAGATAAGACTTTTTCTTTTGAAAGTCAGTGCAAACCCATGGACTCTTGCCAGCCTTATTCCATTTTGGGGTTACTGCCCACAAGGTCATTTCATCATGAACACTGTCATAATTCAATGTACTAGTCACTTTAAAATGCAAAAATGTGCCAGGGTTTTAGTCTTCTGATGGAATTACTCATTCATTACCACACTCGGTAAAAGTAATGCTGTGAAGACCTCTCAAGTTCATAGCGCTGGTATGCTAGAAAAATATTCCATTATCTAGTCTCTTTATATGAGACGTCCGCTATTGCAGCAGCGCATATTCACTCCACTAAAGCTAGGTGCTGATTAGATGGAATTTGACATACAATATATTTTAGAAACTGATCAAGAATTTCTGTCATTTTGGTATGGAGTCCACTTAAACACACAGTACTACAATATTGGAACAGAAGTTATCAGTGTGCTAAATGGATTTTGCTGTCAGGCCATTGTTAAGATCATATACCATAGCTAAAGTTGCTGTAACCACTTATCAGTTTTTAACTCTAGAGTGATACTATTATGAGAGAAGGAAAATATTAGAAAGTCCCTCTTATATCTATTGCCTTTGCCCCACTTGCAGGTTTCAGATCACTCCGATATTACTTCGGTGAAAAAATAAAATCAAAACAATTACAGCTAATGTCAATGACTTGAATGGGAGAGCAGATAAAAGTATTCTCTCAACCCTCTGTCTCTTATCTTAGCGTCTCCCAAAACAGAGGGGACACATGTTGATGCGATTGTGGAGTTACTTTGCATTGCCATTGCTCATGCAGAAAGTATCCTGAGGACTTCCCTTTCCAGCACTGTTAATTGGACATTCCCCCCCTCCCCCAAACTAGATTTATTTTTTCACTTAGAAAAGTAGATCAAAGCAACCAAAGTTTCCACTGTTGCAATGTATCTGTCGCTAACCTTCAAAGGAACAGCAAAGCCTGCCTAGGCTAAGAGGGGAGGACTTGCGTAGTCCATGACTGGTGGAGTCAGAGAGCTGATCCTTGGCAGGCAACAGACAGGGCTTCCTCACATAAAGGTCAAGTGGTACCACGGTGCCTCACAATCCTCATTACCCCAGGGGAAGCATCACATCCAACCACTGGATATGTTTTGTTTTGTAAAGCTAAAAATATCTAGACAGTGGAAAACAATCCTACATCGACAGTATAGACTAGATAAACTAAACAGGACATTTCCTTCTCGAATGTCTATGAACTAAATCGAATCAAAGCCCAAATTGATTTCACCTACAGTTAAGGCCCTACTTTAATCGCAGGATGATTGTCAAATAATTGTGGCTGAGTTGAGGACAAGACTTGGAAAATAACGGAAATGTAATAATGGACTTTTATTGACTGCAGTAATTTGGAAAAGCCAGAGAAGACCTGTTTTTTAAGAAAAATTTGCTGGAATAATATAAACACTCAAGTATTATATGATACCTGCTAATTTTTTTTGATAACCAGACATTTTGTTGTAACTATATTACAGTCTTTAATGTGTGGGGCTGACAGCAGGATCCCCACCACTGTCAGCTCAGATAAATAGGGTTCTACTGTACTAATGGGGAAAAAGTGTGTCTTGCAAACCTCAAAATGTATGCAAAATTGTGGACTGTGCAAAGTAAGCTAATTAAAATCAAAGTTGTGATGGAAGCCTAATATTGCAAATTAAGTAAGGCCTTACTCTTATAGTAATTTAGGGGTTTTATATATGTGTATGCTATATATATTTGCTATTGTGTGAAAAATCTATGATACACGTGTTGCTATTAACTGCCTTTAGAGCTGTGGGGTCCCAAGCCAGGTAGGCTACAATGCCCCATCTGGACTCAGAGAGGTGGGAGTTTATAGCTGGTGTTTTCATTAAACACAGTGAAGTTTTTTTGAATTCTATTCAAAGATGACTCTAGAACAGTAGTACCCAAAATTTGCCCAAGTGAATCTAGCTTGCCTAGAGCCTGAGGTCATCGTCTAATTTTCATTAAAATGGAGCAGATAGCACCACCCACATCTTTAACATGGAGGGGACAGTCCAAAGATAGTAAGACCCAACATGGAATATTCTATTTGATCTGAACAACCCAACCCACTTGATTCAAGAGGGAGCACTGTGTACTGGGACAAATAGTCTCTCTAAGCCTTGCCACTTCTCTTTTGAAAATGAGGTGTGGTAATAGAAACTTAAGGTGGACTGGGGATTTTTATTTGATTTCCCAATGCTGGTGTTTTTCGGAGTTTATGGAACTAAAACCAGGACACACTACAATAAACTCCTTAATCTGAACTCATGACCCTGAGTAGCATATTCCCATGTTGTGATCAAACTGGTAAGGACTATTGTGCTGATAGTTAAAGACTGTGGCCAGGAACTGAACTTTGCATTCAGTTAAAAATAGAAACAGCAGAAGTTAAAAACATAAAATAAAAATAAAAAAACCCCTACCAACCACCCCCACCAATAAATCATTGTCAGATTTGGATTTATATTTAAAGTAGCTCTAGCCCCAAAATTAAGACTTGGTTTTGAAAATTGGTTTATATTCTCTGAAAAGTGATTCCGTAAAATAGCATTGTGGTGCTCTAGGTCAATGACTCCTGATCAAATATGCTCTGTATACATATAAAACTGTCTCTTCCCACCCCCCCTTTACCCTCCAAACTACTAGTCCTGCAAACTCAGCCAGTGATCAGAGAGTTAAGCTGGGTTCTTTCCTTCTTGTGCATCATCACCAGTAATTAAAATTCTACATTCCAAATTGTGCCCTCAATTACACCTTTGGAAACTCTTTGTCTTCAGTGAGTTTGCGGAAATGAAATTGAGTCCACCTTTGGCTCTTCAATTGCAACTTAGTTAACAACTGTGTGCATGAACCAGAATAGAAACCCGCTCATCCTGCAAAGATATGTAGGCTCTGTTGTGCCAAGAGGAATGAAAAGTAAAAAGTATTTGTCACTGAGGACAACAGTTAAAATTTTAAATATACGTAGGAATCCAAATATGTATGTTGAATAAGTTTCATTTTTGCATAGCCCCTTTTCAGAATAGAAGCTCATTTCAGTGTTTGTGTGTGTAACATGTATGGCTTTAGTTCTTCTATGCCCAGTGCAGCTCAGAATTTATTTAGATTTATAGAAGTGCTAAAAAGGGTGTCCATTACACACACACCCCCACACACACCCTTTCTGATCCTGGGGTGTTGGACAAGCCCTGAAATGTAACTTAAAGCACGCTCAAGGCTGCTACATGTTGTCTGCTGTCCATAGCACCCAAGAGTCTGATAGAATAGCATTGAGGGGCTGATGCCATACCTGTATCTCTAGCTATCTCCTTCCACTGGAGGATAAGATTGCTAGGAGCTGCTGTGCCACATGTGGATTCCACCATGCTGAGGGAATCCTAAGGCAGCTGTATCCTCTAGGTTTATAGCTGGTTTGCACCTGTGGACAAGCACAAAGCAGCTACGGGGTGGGGGGGCTACTTTTTAGTGAGGAAAATGAATGTACAGCCACTACCTCTTTTAAGGTTTAAAAAATATACCTGTAGAATTAGCAGTGCCCTGTTTAACAGAAATGGTGTGGGGGGGTGGGAGGGAACCTTTAGCACCAGACAGTATTCATCTTAGAAGCTCCAATTTGTCAGACTATTTTTTCTTTTTCTTTTTTACTGTTGCATTTTGTTTTACTTTCCCTAATGAGCCTAGTGAAAAGCAATTGTACTAAATAAATCATGTGCCTACAAAGCAATATATCACAATTAGGATTCCATTATAGTTTAATTAGCCCATTCCATGATTAAATTGATGTCTTTGGCTTCCTCCAGGTCTCGGGCTAATCTTGAAACAAATTCTTCTTTGTGGACAAATATTAGTCAGTCATAATTAAAGAGTATTCATCAGAGCTGAGGCTTTTCATTAAATGCTTTTCTGATTAAGATGGCTCCCCAAGTATCAGGCTGATTGAATGAATTTAATAAGATTTGTACATTTATGTATCGTGGTCTGGTAGAAATTGTTTTAGCACCAGAGGATTAAGGACAAGATCATCTCTCCGTCCATTCTGTCATGGACCTAAATGACCTTTATCTGCAATGTTATATAAACGGTATTCTAATATGTCACTCTGTATTGTCAGGCAAAGTGTACCATATACCTAGTCAATCATCAGAAAGAAAGGTGTATATGGAGTAGTAATGATGGCTGCATTGGAAAACGGGGGGGGGGGGGTTGACATTAGCATATCTTTATAGATCAGTGTTAAGTGATTTTAGAGGATCTGTTCTGTTGACTAGTTCAGCACCAGAAGTTTGCGAGTTAATTGAAGCTCAAGTGCTTCATCTGCCTAAAACTGATTTAATTCAGGGAGATACATAGATAAGCCTGTTTGTGTGTAAATGCAGCTCAGCTGGGAACTCAAGCTAGTAAACAGAGGTGCTTATTTAGAGGCATTTCTAGTGGAAGAGTATGGAATGTGTTCAGAACAAAATGCTTGCACTGCATTTAAAAGAAGGCAGGACAAAAAGATAACATGTTTTTAATCTACATACATTCAGAGAGCAAGAGAGAGATGTTATAAGCCTATGATTGAACAGATACCAAAATTATGCTGTGTTTTCATAATTCAGAATGCTATTCTGCATTCTTCTCACTGTGTACGCTGCAATGAAAGCAAGGCCACTGTGGCCAAGAATGGGAATTAGACAACATTGGTGAAGCATGAAATACAACAGATTAGCTCAGGACATTGGTGGAGACAGTCAGTGTAAACATTTGAGGTGGCTGTTAGCATCTTTTAACATCTACTTCTTTTTCAGCAGTTCACATGTTCGTTTGGTATTTTGATTCAGTATTAGTCATATTTTTAACATTGGACCTCTCTGCATCTGAAAGTGTTTTTTGTTGCTTCTTATGTACGCCAAATGCAATGCCACTGTAGATATCCTCTAGCCAAGTGATACTCAGACTGAGGCTCCCGAGCAGCAAGTGGCTCCCTAATGTGTCTCCTGCGGCTCTTTGCAGTACATGCTATCAAAACACTGTGTGATTTAATTATTAACCAATCAGGATGCTTTTACTATGTTGTTAACCAGTTGTTTAGGTAATGTTGATCACTAATTTGGCTCCTGAACCACTGAGCTCTGAGTATCACTGCTTTTAGCCCATCTATAATAATTTGCAGTGCCTAAACTTCCTGCTGATTCAGGATTGTTTTCCCTAGGGCTCCTGAAGGCTAGACTGACCCTGGGTGATGCTTGGGACAGTCAGTGAAAGAGGGCATGGTTTGAAACAGTGTAAGGTCACTGGGTAGCTAAAGAGTACTCTCTAGTGGTTGACTTGGGGTAGTGAAAGAAGTTTAAAGCAAAGGATGAGGTGTTAAGAAGAGAGAGAGTTTGGCTGGAAATCTAGATAAAAGAAAAATCCAGGAAAAAAAATCAAATCTGAAGTTCATGTCTGGAGTCTTCTAGGGAATTAACTTAATCATACTAGAAGGTTATAAAATCTAATTCTACATAGGCTGGTTGTTTCACTTATTGTTGCAGTGCAGTATTCAGAGTGACATCCTTCTGTTGATGTGTTAAATTAAAGTTCCTTCAGTTTGTCTAATGGAAGTTTAAAAATTCCTTGGCCCCTTTCTGAATAGGGTTGCCAGGTGTCTGGTTTTTGACCAGAACACCTGGTTGAAAAGGGATCCTGGCAGTGCTGACTGGGCCTTTAAAAGTCCCATTGGCAATGCAGTGAGGCTAAGGCAGGCTCCCTACCTGGCTCTGCCTGGCTCCCCAGAAGTGGCGACATGTCCCTTGGCTCCTAGGCAGAGGTGCAGCCAATGGGAGCTGCAGAGGCAGTGCCTGCAGGCGGAGGCACCGCGCAGAGCCTCCTGGCGGCGCCTCCGCCTTGGAACAAAGACATTTCGCCGCTTCTGGGGAGCCGCCCAAGGTAAGCGCTGCCCAGAACCCGCACCCCAAACTCCCTCCCCACCCAAACCCCCTGCCCCTGCCCTGAGCTCCCTCCTGCACCTGAACCCCCGTCCCAGTCCTGAGCCCCCTCCTGGACCCAAACTCCCTCCGGAGCCCGCACCCCAAGCCCCCTCCTGCACTCCAAGCCCCTCATGCCCCCACCCCAGAGCCTGCACCCCGCAGAGCCCGCACCCCCAGACAGAGCCCTCACCCCCCTGCACCCGAATCCCCTGCCACAACCTGGAGCCCCCTCCTGCACCCTGAATCCTTCATTTCTGGCCCCCTCCTGGAGCCTGCATCCCCAGCCGGAGCCCTCACCCCCTTCCACGCCCCAACCCTCTGCCCCAGCCCAGTGAAAATGAGCAAGTGAGTGAGGGTGGGGGTGAGTGAGCAAAAGAGGGAGGGGGGATGGAGTGAGCAGGGGCGGGGCCTCAGTGAAGGGGTGGGACATGGGCAGAGCCTCAGGGAGGGTGCTGGGCAAGGGTGTTCAGTTTTGTGTGATTAAAAAGTTGGCAACCCTTTTTCTGAAAAGAATAATTTGACTCTTGTGTCCTGGTCAATATTTGTTCCATTATTTTACTGAAACAGTATTTGCCAGGATCACTCTCTTCTGAAGACCTGTACCATGCTGGTTTTTTTCCTCTAATCCTCTGTGACCATACCCCCCTAGTTTTGAATGACTTTGAAACAGACAAGGGACAAAATAGGTTAAAGGGTCTATCCCTGAAAAAAAACATGTTTCTGTACATTAGATACACTCAGGAAATTCTTAACCAGGATGTGACTGAATCTCAGAGCTATAAAAGGTAGCTGTATCTGAAGGGAGTAGATTTGGAGGAACTAGTAGAAAATTAATTCAATTTCATTGACTGCACAGGGAAATCAGAATGTAGTGTGTATATTTTAATTGAGAACAGTAAAAGCTATCTTTCACTGTGCAGTATAGTGTGATGATCTGTTTTTCATGCAGAGGAAAAAAGGTATTGTTAACACAGTGGAAATAGTCTCTGATTTTAAACATGGTAAATATGGCAGTTATATAATTTTTTCAAAAAAGAAAACTTCATCGGTCTTTGTGTATCCAGCCTTTTGCAAAGCGAAGAACTGTGAGGTTTTACCATTAACAGTGTGAACTCAGACAGAAATGAAAGTGGAACTCTTAGTTCTAACAAATGCATAACAATACCATTTAATTACTCTCCAATGACTTTTACTGTGTGTTTTAGTTCCAAAGAGTGGTACTATTAAAGTTTTGTGAGCTTACTTCAGGATACACGATTATTGGTGTAAGGTCACTAGTTGCACTGGCAGAGGGAAACCGAATTCTGAATGGGTGGTGGACTTGATCAGCCAACTACCTTTGAAATCAGTACCATAAAACAAGAGAGGAATAAAGTAATGCCTTGGACATTATTACTAGAAATTCACAAAATTAAACTAAGAATAAGCCTGAGTTGTTTATACATGTCAGGATCTTTGTGATTAAATAGGTATAGCCATCCTCTATCACTCTTTAAGAACAGTTTGTTTGGTTGGGGTTTTTTTGTTTGTTTGTTTTTACAGTACTTGCATTTTAAGAAAATACCTGGACTTCCCAGTTTAACTTTTGTTAAAAGTCAACTTTTTTATTTTGTATATTCTTCTACAAATATTTCTGTTCGGGTGCAGGAGTAAATCTTGGCAAGAACTTTATTGCAGTAAAGTGAATGAATCACAATTATTCTTAAAATAAAAATACTCTTATCTGATTTTATGGGGTGTTTGCCAGGCAATTTATATTAAAACTTAGGAGAGTTGGGCAGATGCATGCCAGTACTTCAGTATCTGACTAGTCCTCAGGTAAAACATCACCTTCTGTATTAATAAAGAACATTCCACAATTAGTTTGTGTGGTAATAATAGGGACATAGTGTGGTGTTAGAGATGACAATGTAACAGGGCTATGAAAGCTTTTATCTTACAAAACCTTATCGCATATAGGTATGTAAAATAGACATGCAGCAGGGGAGGCTGGGAAAGAGCAAGTACACAGCATGGGGTAGAATAAACCAGGTATTTTCATTATCTGGGGTTGACAAATGTAGCTTACAAGTGATGGAGTAAAGACCAGTGAGTTAGTTATGTCGGGTCATCCTTAGTGACTGAAAATAATGTGTTCCTTTTATCCTCCCCTCCCCCTCCCCCACTTTCCCCATGTGTTTTATTTATGCCTCAATCAGCTCTGGCTCTGTAATTCATACAGTAGCACTTCAGAGACAGGGAGGGAGGAGAGAGCATTGCTCTGAAGACTAAAGTGCAGCTGCCAGGTTGGCATTCTCATAAATGCAACCACTGTGTCAACAGCAGAGCAGCCAGCTCGCCACTCTCCATTGAACTCTTTCCTCCCACTTGCTCTTAAGTGTCTCTTTTTAACACCGCGCAAGGTACATTAATAAAGGCAGCTTGGATTTTTAAAGCTGACAGTTGTCAGTGCATGGTCTTGTGGGCAAGTTGACCGTGGTATGGGCTACAGTCTGGTCAGAAGACCCAGGTTCTTGGAGAAAAAAAAAGGAGTAGGAATATTTCTAAGACATAAATAGAACAAGTGAGATGATGCTCAGCAAATTGAACTGAGTGCTGTAACCCAGTGTTCTTGTTTGTTCTGTAAATGGTAGGTGAAAGCAGCTTCAGTTGGACAAGCAATCTCTGCGGTTATTACAAGCTAAATCTTCCAGGATTCTGGATAGTGCTTTGGTATCTATTCTTGTACAGTTTGACCCATTCTCAGAGTAAGCAAGTTTAGTATCAGTTTAACATTTGATATATCTTCTAGTTTGCACTAGAGGGTGATATACTTAACAATCCACACTTAGCTTTCTAGTTTCTTCTTTTTCCTACTGTCCTATGTTCCTGTAGTGGAACTGTATTATACTGTGTTCCTATTCTTGGTTTTGGCGGTGGGAGGGTTGGGTGACAGGAAGAGAAAGCTGCCAGACATCACTAACAAGAACGCTATCACTCACATTAAGATAGAATGTAGCAATGACTGTTGAGGTCTAACCATTTTATTTGTAATCATTCTTAGGTCTGGTCTACACTACAAAGTTAAGTTGACGTAAGCCGCCTTGCATCAACCTAGTCATGCATTTGTCTACACTTAAATTTGTCTTCCACTAATGTATGTGCCCCATTACAGCAACCCATTAACACCTCCTCCCCGAATGGTGATGGGCCATGGTCGATGTACTGAGGTCAACATGACGTGAGTGTAGATGCTGCTTTACCTATGTCGACCCTAACAGTCCTCCACCAGACATGCCACAGTGCCTGACACTGACTGCTCTGATCACAATTGCGAACTCCACTGCCCAGGGGTTATGGAGGCCAGAAGCCACCTAGCCTCCCTTTAAAACCTCCCATACTGTTTGCTTGTGCCAAGCTTATCAAGTGGCCCAGATTGCTCTTTATCAATGTAAATGGGAAATCAACACAGAATGGGTGTGTTTCTAGTAGGATCCTACAGAGATCGATTCTTGGCCCTATGCTATTTAACACTTATCAATGACCTGGAAGAAAACATAAAAGCATCACTGACAATGTTTACAGATGAGACAAAAATTTGGGGAGGGGTAAATAATGAAGAGGACAAGTCAGCAATCTGGATTGCTTGGTAAGATGGGTACAAGCAAACAATATGCATTTTAATGCAGCTAAATGTAAATGTATGCATCTAGGAATAAAGAATGCAGGCCATACTTACAGGATGGGGACGCTATCCTGGAGAGCAGTGACCCTGAAAAAGATTTGGGGGTCATGGTGGATAATTAGCTGAATATGAGCTCCCTGTTTGATTCAGTGGCTAAAAGGGTTAATGCAATCCTGTGATGCATAAACAGGAATCTCAAGTAGGAACATAGAGGTTATTTTACCTCTGTATTTGGCACTGATGCAACCACTGCTGGAATCCCATGTCTAGTTCTGGTGACTACAGTTCAAGAAGGATGTTAATAAATTGGAGAGGGTTCAGAGAAGAGCCACCAGAAAGATTAAAGGACTGGAAAACATGCCTTATAGCAATAGACTCAAGGAGCTCAAGCTATCTAGCTTAACAAAGAGAAGGCTATGGGGTGACTGGATTACAGTCTGTAAGTACCTACATGGGGTTCAAATATTTAATAATGGGCTCTGCAGTGTAGCAGAGAAAGGTATGACATAATTCAATGGCTGGAAGTTGAAGCTAGATAAATTCAGAATGGAAATAAGGCATAAAGTTTTACAAGTGAGAGTAATTAACCCTTGGAACAACTTACCAACAGTTGCGGTGGATTCTCCATCACTGACAGTTTTTAAATCAAGATGGGATGTTTTTCTAAAAGCTCTGCTCTAGGAATAATTTTGGAGAAGTTCTGTGGCCTGTGTTATACAAGAGATCCGACTCAATCACAGTGGTCCCTTCTGGTCTTGCAATCTATGCAAATCTACTAAATGAGGGGTTTTATAATGGACTTCAAAATCAGAGTATAATTTCCCTTTTTTTTTTTTTCTGGCTGGCTTCAAACCGAGGTAGTTCTGATTTACATATTGCTAAATCTGGTGTTAGACTGAAAGCCTGCATGCTGTTTATATTTGTTTAACATAGGATGCAGGCACAAATGTATGGTGATAGCCAAGGAGAATTTGGGATATAGCATGTATCTTTTGTTCATTGAACATCTAGTCTGGAGACACACAATTGCAGTTCATAATAGTCACATCTGTAAGTGTACAGTTAGTCTTCTTCACCAGTAGTGAAAATAGTCAAAACTTTCTTTGCTGCAAGAGAACAAGCCTCATTTCTTCAAACTCCTTCCTGTCAGTAGGTGGGAATATCTTCAGAGCCATCATGTTGTTGCAGATGTGAAAAATTGAAAAGGTTCACTTGATCTCTCTGTGCTCTGTTAATCAAGGCTAGCATTAGCATTGTGCCTTTCTTGTTTGCTTATTTGACTGCTAGGTTTCTACAGAAAAGAATCGCAATAACTGTTGAATTGTAAGTGGTTGAGATGAACACAGACTGCCATGGCTGTTTTAAAGAGGGATGCTTGATGTTATAAATCCTCCCAAGGATTATACTGCCCATCGGTGGTTGTAAATCCTTGAAGTTGCTCGCCCTCAGATTCTGTGTTTATAAAGGAAAATAGCCTAAACTCTTTCAGCAGCCAAGGCGGTAACGTTTTCCAGTAAGCAGATTTTGATAGCTTTTGTTTTAATACCCAACACCGTGTGTGGTTCGAAGTTAAGACATAACAATCTTAAATCAGATAATGTCAGATAGCAAGTAGCCTCACTCTGCTAGTTACCATCTATGTTTTGATTATGTAACTGATCAATTTGTTCGGAGGAATGCCTCAAAATGCCTGGACCAGCTCCACTTTTTATGTATTTATTTTTTGTATGTATAAATATGTATTTATTTTTTATTGTGGTAGTGCCTAAAGAACCCTATCTAGGCACAGGGACCCATTGCATTAATGTAGAAAAAAAATCCCACTCCCCGCAAAAATAAAACCTCAGACACGTTGACTTCACCATGTGAGCTATACAGTGCAGAGCCCTGCAGCCTTACAAATTGGAATCAATGTGACCACGTATCAAGTACCATTTTGTGATGTAACAAAAGATTGGGATAAGATCTGAAGTATCACGATCAGCTCTGACCTGGGGTAATGATTAAGGCTACATTTTAGTCACAGATATTTTTAGTAAAAGTCATGGACAGTAAACAAAAATCCATGGTCCTTCACCTGTCCATGACTTGTACTATATAGCTTTGACTAAACCTTGGGTGCTCTGGGGCAAGGGCAGCCTGGGAGTGCCATGGGTGCTCTGGGGGAGGCGGCGATGGCATGCAGCCCAGGACCCCTGCTGCTGCTGGCGGAGGGGCAGGCTGTGGCATGCAGCCAAGGACCCCCGCTGCTGCTAAGGGACTGGCGCAGGGCGGGGGCGCGGCAGGGACCAGTGCAGCTGGCCCAGAGGCTGCCCAAGTTACTTAGGCGTCCCCCGAGCCAGCTGCACCGGCCGTTGCAGAAGTCATGAAGGTCCCAGGAAGTCATGGAATCCGTGACCTCTGTGACAGACTCGCAGCCATAGTAATGGTATATGTGACTGAAACTGAACATAGTGTCAGTGACAGGTAATGTAGGGACAAATAGCCGCTGAGGTCCTCACCTGGGTTGAAGATGGAATAGTCACCAATGTGATTGTTTACACTAGAAATAGGAGTCTGCACAGCGTTTGGACTCAGATTTTAAACCTCTAACATTTTGAGTAGTTCCATTCCAGTGTTTAGGCTTTGGGTCCACCTCTTTGATGGGCTCATTGAAGGACACTTTGGGAAGAGAACATCTATTCAGAATGCCCTCTAAAAACCTGCTTATATAGCAAACCTTTTACTTTGCAATGACCAGCTCGGTGTTGTTCACTTACAAGTATCTGCAAAAAATGCCCTTCGTGGTAACCTGAGTCACATCTGAAGAACTCCTGTCGGTGCTCCAGCTCCCAGTTGAACCTCATACCACGCATAATAGGTCCATGGAATCATTCGCCAATATGTCTGCATGGTTTCTGGATTGTGTTATCTTGAAGGTTCCTCCCTAAGAGCTGAATGTTGCTTTAAGCAGTTCACAATACTTATACTGGCTCTGTGTTGTTCTCTGGATAAACATGTTTGAGAGAAGTTTAAAATATTTAAAATCCTGACTCGCTTTCCATGCTAAAAAAACCTCCCTAGAAGTCGGGCTGACATTATTTAACATACAGATTTAAATGTAATATCATTCTACCTGAGATAAGTTTGTTTTGAGTCTAGTAAGAGGCCCTTGGTTATAAGGATTGAGAAGAGATAGATTTGAATAGGGCATCTGGGATAATGAAAACTCTCTCATAAAAACACTCTTTTTTTTTTTAAATAGAGCAAGTTTTACTGCTCATGCTATAACTTTGGCCATGAGCCCAGTCGGATTTACTTGTGCCACCTTTACCAACTTATGACTATAAGCCTAAAGCTACTGGCTTTGCATTGCAATTATTTTAAGAGAAATGCCACACGCTGGTCAATCCTGGCATATGAACAACTTTAAGTGGAGCACCAATACATCTCAAAGGACTATTTATAGAAAGAAATGGAGAACTAGGCTTTCAGGATGTTTTGCAGCTTAGTAACTGTTAAGTAGCTGGAGATACATATTACTCAACTGTTTTGGCTTTATTAGCTGTGTAGGAATGATGACGAACAAGCTTTCATAATCAGTTAGCATCTCTGTGCTGCAGTTTCTATCCCAATGCACTGAGAGCAGCATCACTCACTGGTAATAAGGAGTCTCATTCTCATTATTGTCCTAGAGAAGTATTTCTCAAACTGAGGGTCCCGGCCCAAATGCAGGTCACAAGTCTATTGTAGGGGAGTTGCAGTATTGCTACCCTTACTTCTGTGCTGCTTTCAGAGCTGGGTGGACGGAGAGCGGTGGCTGCTGGCCAGGCACCCAGCTCTGAAGGCAGCACTGCCACCAGCAGCTGCACAGAAGTAAGGGTGGCATGGCATGGGGGGCGGGGGTCATCACAGCCTGAAATATTTTCAAAGGGAGGCCCAGCAAAAAAAGTTCGAGAATCCTTATCTTAGAGGACTCTAAAAGCTGCTAAAATTGATGAGTGTGTCCTGTTCAGCTGAAATACCTGTCCATCAACTTTTACTCTCACTTTCTTGGTTATCTTAATTTAAAGAGCTGTTAAAATTAGGTTTCAAATGTGAAACACCTATTTGGTTCCGTCTGGTACCCCCTTCTCTCCCCCATAATAATAATCATAGCCACATAAAAGTAAAGAAGGATCTTCAGAAGTTAATAAATGCCAGTTTTCTCAGCCTGCCTCATTAGGCACAGACAACTAGTCTGAGCTACAAACAAGTACTCATGCCTTATTCAATTATTGTCTCATTGGAAACAGTCTTAGTGGTAATTAGAGCAACATGACTCTTAAGCCGCATTATGGCTTGCCTTGAAATGTGCAAAAGCAGGTGCATTAAGAAGAGGTTTAAATTCAGTGGGGGAAAATACTACCTGCTGCCTGACTAACCTAGTTACGTGCCCCAGACTAACCTAGTTACGTGCCCCATAGTAAGCTGCAGTTTAATGCAGTTCCCATCAATGACATTCTGCTAATGCCCCACTTACGAGGCCACTCTGCAATCCTCCCATACTAACAGAAATGTGGGCCATTTTCTAGAGTGATACGGTAAGATATTGGATGTAACATGCATGAAGTGAAACAAAGCCCAGTAATCTAAAACTTCTCCATGTTTCCTTTCCTGTATTCAGCCCTACTACCGCTCTCCACCTGGGGTGTCCTGCCATCTTGAAAAATTAATTCTGATGAGCTAGAGCTTAGTTCTCTCCTTTGTACATAGTCTCCTCTCCCCTTTCTGGTTGCTCCCATCGGTCATTCCTATTTGCCCACTGTAGTCCCTTCTTAGCTGCTTCGAGCATACGACTTGTCCCCATCGTATCTTGAGCCTTGTCCATTTCTGGTTGCCCTGCAGCTCTCCTGTACCCCACTCTGTCCACTGTCACCTTCCTTCTTTTGTTGGCTCTCAAGCAATTTCCATTCGTTCTGAGCCATATGCTGTTAGTAAGATTCCACCCTGCGGGTAGGATGAGCCTGCATTGGGGGGGAAGACAGAGGCAGCAATAAGGAAATGGCTGTAGTGAAAGTGTGCTGAGGTGGGCGCCCTGCTCAAAAATTAGCTACCCCAGATGCCGTCATTAAAGGAGCTTCACCCCCTCCAAAGGATGTTTCTAGTTTCTGGGATTTACTTTATCTGTTGCAGTAAAATTTGAAAGCAGGTTCATTCCGATAGCACTTGGCTGTGATAGTGTTGTCCTTTTCTTGTTAATAGTCGTCACTGATGAATCAGTGGAAAACATTCAGAACCTTTTTGTTAAAGTGTGCAATGTAGATCCAGCAGCTTACTGCAAATAATAATAGGAGAAGGCACGCTCCTTTCAATAGCTATTAAATAACTGGCTGGAAATTGTCATCGCCACATGCTTGCCCTGCCAGAGAATTAAAACCTCCGAGACAAGGGACACATTTAGAAGGCTCTAGTCCTTCTGCATATTAAATCATATATGTCTGTATTTCCTATATCGAATATGTTTCTATGCTTTTTGGTATGCTGAGCCTGTCTTTGAAGTGCCCGAGTCATTTCTTCTGAAGTAGTTCTGATGTGCTTGTCACCACGATATGTTGGGAAAACAGTGGTCTAGTAGTCTAAACTGTGGCTGGGAGTCAGGAGACCTGGGTTCTGACCTGAGTCACTGGGTAAGTCTTTCAGCCATTCTTTGCCTCAGTTTCCCCTCTGCATCATAGGTAAACATTACTGATCCCATCTGTAGATAATACTTTGAGATCTGCACTATATAATTAATGTGCAGAACCAAAAGCATGCTAGGCACTTTGAAGTATAGATAAGACCTGGTCTCTGCTCTGAAGGTTTCTGTCTAATGTCAGACATGATGCAACAAAGCAGTGGGGAATTTAACAAACTGGTAGTGAAGAGTTTTGTAAGAAGAACAGAATGGGCATCAGTAATATTACATGAATATTCAGCAAAGGCTAGTACACAGCGTGATACAATTAAACTAGATGTCACAATGTGTGTGGAATAATATCTGTTATTTGTGTAGTATCTTGATTGTTAAAAACATCTGCATCATGTCATCTAGAAAGGGTGATAATGGCAAACTGATTGCTCAGCAGACACATGGTGGAAGTGATGGGGTGGGGTGGAGAGCTGTTGTGTCTTCAGTTAGAGTGGTATCTCTTCCTTGGTATAGCACAGGGGTCGGCAACCTGCGGCACACGTGCCAAAGGCGGAATGCAAGCTGATTTTTAGTGGCACTCTGCTTCCAGCCGGGGTCCCAGCCACCAGCCCCGCTCAGCCCACTGCCAGTCTGGGGTTCCGGCAGCCGGCCCTTGTAGATGTAAAATGTATGACTGGCACACGAAACCTTAAATCACAGTAAAGAAATGAAGACTTGGCACACCACTTCTAAAGGTTGCCAACCCCTGGTCTAGTATTTGCCTGTTAAGAGTTTTGCTGGGTCCATTCCTAAGTTGGATTCGCATTGAGCTGTAGTGTTCATGCTCTCTTGCCTTAAGGCCTTTCCGCTGATACAGATCTGGTCATAGTTTTTTGCACCCACAAACAACCCTTCGTCCTTTTAGTTTCTAACTCAACCTATTCTGCTCCGAGACAACCAACAAAACAAAAGCAGCGACACCTGATAAATTACAGTGCTGGCAGAACTTAACTTTAATGTCACGTCAAGTGCACTGGGCACCTATTTTTAGATCAGTTCTAGACTAGCCAAGTTTGCTTTATCACATCTAAAAAGAATGTTGTCTGGTATGAAGCAGCAGGGTGAGAGGATATATGGAATAGTGCATTGTTCTCAAAATTAGTATTAATGCACTGGTACAGCAGTAAAACTCATCTTAATAACATTTGTCCAACCAAGCGGATTGATTTGATTAGACATAGTGATAGAAGGGCTGGGTCCTTTTGTCAGTGTCCCCCTTTAATTGCTAATCCACAATTGCTTTAAAAAGTGCATTCAAATACTTAGCTATACCCAGTGTAACCAAAGCTTTGTTTATCTCCCAGGTTTGTACTTTGTTGTTGGGTCAGGGCTGGCCCACAACATTTTGGCACCTGAGGCAGGGAGCTCAGATGACGCCCCCATGCCCTCTCGCTTGGGCCAAAACTTTGAAAGGTCTCAATTCTGCCTTTTTCCTGTTCTTCTCCTCTCATGGTACTGCTCTGCTACCTGCCTCAATAAAAGGAGAACTAACAACTTAGTATGCCTTGTTCAAAAATTTTAAGTAACATTTAACTTTCAAATGCCTGAACAGCAAATGTAACTTTTCTTGTCTGCATGGTAAACACTGGCATTTTTATCTGTTTGAATAATCAAAGTGGTGCTTTCCATGCCTTCTTGGCTGCAAAGATTTGAACTGCTTCTTGAATGTCCACAGTCTGGGCCAGCTCATGTTCTATTGACATGGTTGCAAGGCCGACCAGCCTCTCCTGTGTCAATGTGGAGCGTAGAGATGTGTTTTTATTAACTTCAGCTTGGAGAAGCTGCATTCTCCACTGGCAACTGTTACAGGAAGTGTTAGAAGTATGCACAGAGCAACAAAAGCATTTGGAAAGAAGGTGGCTATCTTAATTGTGCATATATATTCCAGAACAGCCTTTGGAGTTGATCCTGCTGAAATGTATCTTGAAAGGGCTTTCAATTCATCACCCAAATCACTCGCATCAATATCGCGCATTTCATCATGTGTCAACACTGTCTCTAGTGCCCTGCATTGCTGGTGTAGGTCTTCTTCAGGTATAGTGAGGATTTTTGGAATATCATATAACATCCCAAATATACTGCTGTTTTCCTTGAGCTGCATGAAACGTTCTTCAACTCACTATATTGCACAATCTAGCACCTGGTTAAAGAATTCAACTTTGAATTGTTGTTTGGGGTCCCTTATGGAATTATCCCATGCCTCGTAATCAAAGTGTCTTCTTCGGTGACTCTTGTATTCTTGAATGGGTGGGAAAATAGCTTCAGTGTGAAGTTCCTCTGCCAACTTCTGTGAACTCTTCAGAATGTTTTGAAATCCCTCATCTAACCAGTAAGACTGTAGGTATGACTGTGCTTTGTCCAGTTGTTCCATTGCTCCAGATATATCAAGGTCAACACCTTGGAGTCTCTTGTTTACAACATTTCAAACAGTATGTCATGCCACAACACTAAGCCACGCAGAAATTTGAAGTTATGTATGTTTCTGGTGATTCCATTTCCCTCTGCCACTGTTCTCCCACGAACAGTTCCTGTCATAACATTATCCTCCATAATGGCAACTATGGCATCATCTATCTTCCTAATTTGGTGTTTGATAGGCTTTATCGCCTCCACTCGACTTTCCCATCATGTGGCACTCAGTGGTTTCTGTGTCAGAGAGGATGTTGTCAAATGTTGCTTGAAAATTTGCCATTGATGGGTTGATGCGGAAAAAAATACGTAGATACTTTGAATTACATTAAAAAATTCAGCAGCCTCACTAGAAGCTGATGCTGCATCACTGACCACCAAGTTCGATGAATGAGAACTGCATGGGACAGAAAAAGCTCAAGCTCTCGAATCCATATCTGCACTCCTCTGTTCTTTCCTCTCATGTTGGCACCATTATCGTAGCCCTGACCTCTCATGTCAGCTATCACAATTCTCATATCTTCCAGCTTTTTAAGAAGCACATTTGTCCTACCAGCTCCTGTAGTATCATCAATGTCAATAAATGCTAGAAAATGCTCTCTGACAGTCACCATTGCAGGGACATTTTCACTAGGTTCTGTTGTTGTTACAAAACGCGCCATTAAAGTCATTTATTCCGTACAGCTGATGCCAGGTGTGCAGTCCAAAATAACAGAGTAATATCTTGCTGACTCCAGATCTGCCACAATTTTCTGTTTGACTTTTGTTGCCAGTAACTGTATGATCTCATTTTGAATTGTTTTGCCAAGGTAGTGGTGTGTGTACATTTATTGGGTGGTGACTCTTCTTAGATGCTCCTGGAGTACAGCATCAAACTCAGCCATCAGCTCCACAGTTGTAAGTTTCCATTGTTTGGCACCAGCAGCAGACACAATTTTCTACACTCTGGGTCCTAGTGGCGCCCCCCCCACACACACACACACACACAGTCTGGCACCTGAGGCGGCCTCAGTTCGCCTCATGGTAAGGCCAGCCTGTGTTGGGTTCTTGAGATGGAATGCCATGAAGAGTCCTCAGTCTCTGGCAAAGGCCATTTCTAGCTGGCACTCAGGGCACTGACTATTTACATGTAAAGGGGCTGTGTTAATTGCAGTACAGTCCCTGCAAAGCTGTCCCCCATCCTCAAGTGCACTAAAGGGATTCCCGATTTAATGAACTTCTGATCATTTTTCTGCTGTATATTTGTATGTGCTCCCCTCTCCCCAAGACTGGCAATAAATTAGGATTGTAATTGTACTGCTCTGAGTCAAACTTTAAACTGGATTCTTTTGCAACCATTATAGTTATTGTACAATGTGTTACAGTTGTTAGGTCAAAGATAATTTCAGTTTGCAATGTAGTGATGAATGTTCTTCAAAAGTATGTGACCACAGAAAAACACACCGAATCGAACCCTATTTTGACTTGAAAAAGATCAGACATGTATATCTTAATCTCTCATTGAAATAAGACTTTATCCTTTTACCTATTCTGTTTTAAAATCCTGGATTAGTATTTCTTTTAGTGAATGTTATTTTGTCCCTATAGGTTTTTGCTGTAATCCAGAGACAGAAAAAATAGAACAGTGATTAGGAAATACTGACCTGGTTATTTATATAAATAGAATTCTCTGTACTTGCTAATGAATCTTTGTGAATTCTACTATGATTTTGAGTTTTCAATTGTACTCTGAAGCTCAGAGTACTCAGTGGTAATTGTCATAGAAACTGTCCATTGCAGTGTCTATATTTATCTTCTTCTCAAAAATGTTTCTTGTAGGTAATAACCTTGATGCTATCCATGACATAACTGTGGCATACCCTCAAAACATTCCGCAAACAGAGAAGCACCTTCTGAATGGAAACTTCCCAAAGGAGATACATTTTCATGTCCATAGGTATCCAGTACAGACTCTGCCAACTTCCAGGGAAGAGCTGCAGCTCTGGTGCCAGAAGCGTTGGGAAGAAAAAGAAGAGAGACTCCAGTTGTTCTACGAAGGTGAAAAGTACTTTGATGTAACAGGGCGAAGCATAATTCCACCTTGTAAATCTGAGCTCAGGGTCCTAGTGGTTAAATGCATCTCGCTTCTGTACTGGACGTTGTTCACACTAGCTATGTTTGTGTTGCTGTACTTGTACAGCTTTGTGCGATGGTATTGTGTGACCGCGGTTGTCATTTTTGTTGTGCAACAAAAAATATTTGGTGGGCTGGAAATAATTGAAGTTGCACGTCATCGATATTTTAATAAACGACAGAATGGATATGGCAGGAAAACAGAATAACAAGTCTAGTGCTGTTATGAGAGAGAGAGGTAAAGGGTGTTTTTGAGACTTACCACAGACTTCGTAAACAGGGAAGCGTTTTTGCATGAGAATTGTCTTTTTTTTTTTTTACTACCGCCATTATTTGTTAAAGACATTTTGCACTTATTCTGTGAAAAAGACATTCTAGTTACTGCTATGTGTGAAAATGATAGTTTTTATCTTTGAATGTAATTTCTATATTGCTCTGGCAAGCAGCTAGCAACTGCAGCGTATTGTAGCTATGAAACAACTTGCTGGATTATTTAACAATCATTAGGATGTTAATAAATGTGAGAGACACTGAACTTTTTAAAACTGCAGATCCAAACTGGTCAGCTAAGGGAGACAGATCTGTGATTCCCGTACAATCATGTTGGCCTAAACTAAGCACCAGACTTGCTCATTTAGCGACTAACGCGTGTGCACACATGCAGTCCTAATATGTTCACATTTATTTTAAACCCTTTTCTCCCACACTTCCCCAAACATGACTGAGCATGCTGCTTACCCAACCTAGCTGAAGAAGTGAGAAACTAGATGGAGATTCTAACTTGGGTGTCTCATGTTGTGGTGCAGGTAGGGCCATCCACTCTGCCCCACTCTGACTCTAAATTGATTTTTTGCAAGACCTACATTTCTAGGTTTTGCTCCCTCAATGTGCTGTACGGCTGTCACCTATGTAATAGCCCTTACCTGTGGGAGCCTTGCACATACTGTAGTACTTAAAGCTGGTCCTTCTGCTGAAGCAAAACCAGCTGGGGGCATGTTGTATTTGCTAAACAGCTGGCAGATGTTAACAATTTCTCCCTATAGAAGAAACTTGTCTGAAAACAATACATCTTTTTTTGGAGAAGGTGAAAAGTCTTTTATTTGAAGCTGCTACTCTGGCTTTTAAAATGTTTCCCTAGTCGTTTTAATCTTTAATGTTTACAGTAGGAAGACTGCTTTTTTCTGTATGCACATCAGTGTGACCCTCTAAAATTCAGCCAGGGCCACAGTTGGTTATCTATAGTTATACGGCAAGAGAAGTGTCTCAGCCTATCACAGCACAGAACAATCAAGCTACACTATTTCTCTTCCCAAACACAATATTCTTCTTGACTACCCACTCACGTCATTCCTCTTCTACTCAGGCCACTCCTCTACACAATCTTTCACTGGTTAGACTCTCCCATTGAAAATTTATCCAAGACCCTCTCCTTTTATGTGGCATTGGTGGAAAGTCAAAGAAATCAAAGGTGTTAGGCCTTTCAAACCCTTACAAGGTAGCGGATGCTGGATTTTTCTGATGGGGCTGGTTCCTTGTCACATAATAGGAACAACATTCATGGCAGCAAAGTATATGGAATAAACAATTCCAGCACTTAAATTCCTCCACTTGGCTTTGGCGGTCAACCACAAAATAGTGCTTTGTATATTCCAGTGCCACAGAATACCCCTTACTTACTAAACACTTTCTACTTGCTGCACAAAAGATGTCTGAAAATGCTTGTGCTATATCAAGGTAGTCTGACTCACTATGCAGAGTTATATTACTTTGAAATTTAGACATGTGCAATGCAGAGTTTGTCATGTACAGAACTGAACCACTCAAATATTGGTTCATCATTGCAGACAAATCATTTTTCTTTTAAATCTCAATACTAGGCATGTTCTTCAGTGTGTTTAAATCTAGGGCCACTGTTGGATGAAATTGCCTACCTATATTTAACTGTCCCTTCCAAGGTGACAGCTGTTTTTAATCCCTGCTCATAGTGACTAATTAGTTATTATGCACAAGTACTTGAAACCATCTGTTTTACTCCATGAATGTTTTTAAAACCTTTTTTCTTTTCTAAAAATGGCTGCTAATTGAGGCTTAAGTCTCCTAACAAACTTCCTCTTGTTATATTTAGAAATGCATGAATAAATAGCTTGATGGCTGGCATTGCACTGTCATGAATGCAGCAGAAAAGGAAGGTCTTTCTGCCAGAGTGGGGATGTTTTGAATGCAATTCTACTCTAGCAAAAATATGGTTGCTGTTTACATTTACATCCCATCATTTTCTTTAAGATAACACTCAATTTTCATTCAACTCCCTGCACTTCCAGCTATCTCATATCCTGCAATGGAAAAGAAAGTCTTTTTTGTCTAATTTAAAGGTTTTTTACCTGTCCAAGACTTGGGGTCTTCATTCATGCCTGTAATAACGATTGCCTGCTCCTAGAGCTGTAACAGATCTCAAGTGAGGTTTGCAGAGCACAGACTTCACATCACTAACACGCAGACCAGCTGCATTCCTTTCTGCCCTTACATGACCTTTGGGATGTAATAAAGTGAATCAGAAACCTAAGCTGGAGTCTTGTTCGCTCACATTTCTACTACATTTTTAAAGTCTATTTTGTTACAGCGTTAGAATTTGGAATAGTTTTTAACATGAAACTATAATGGATGGTGGCCTTTAAAGGAACACTATACATCCCATTGAGGCCAAATTTGAAATATACCCTGAATGTGAGAACCATCCTCCAAATTGTAACTTGAATTACTCTCTCTTTCGTGTATTCACCATTGTGTCTTTCTTTTTTTTAAATGAATAGCCACAAGTTTAGTGGCCTGGTAAATACTACATGTTCAGATTGCCTGACCCAACAACATAGAGCTGCACAAGTTAAGTAAAAACCCCACTTCTCACAAGCAGAGTTGACCTCATTTCTGAGGCTGATGTACAAGCGTGGAGATTAACCAAAAGCCATATCTATTTCCAGATCAATTAGAGACGTAGGAAGGAGAAATTGTTTGGAGCCCAGGTAATAAAAAAGGAGAAAAATGGTGGGAGGCAGGAGACACCTTGCTCAATAGATCTAATCAGAAAACTCTGTGGGAAAATGTTCATTTTCCCCTTTTTATTGAAATTTCACTTTTACCTGGCCATCTTCCAAGCGACTTTTTTTTTTATTTGTTTAGTTGAAACTCCACACACACTAAGTGCTAGACCGCTCTCTTTTTAACATCTTTCCTTTGAAATGTTTCCATTGCTGCTGGATTGGAAGGCTCTGGTGCTCTGGGAATCAAGCACACTGATCTTTCAAGGGAAGCATATTGGCAGCAAGAGACTTCTCACTTCATTAGCACAATTTCTCAGAGCTACTGTTCTCTTTCCTCCCAATAGCTATGCCTTGGTGCGTTTTATAGTCACTCTACTAGGTTAACATGTCTGTTAGATCACACATTTCTTGAGATAAATGATGTGCTTAACTTGCCTTTAAGGGTGCTGTTCATTTTCCTTATTCAAATGTTTCCTTATCAGAATTGTGGGTCTGTTTCTCTTTGCTCAGGCAGAAGGTTGAACTGCTCAGTCTGTGTTTGTCACCAAGCTCATTCATCAGACTGAGACTGATCTTTTTGTGTCGAATGTTAGTAACACAGGAACCATACGTGGGTCTGTAAGGTGTTGTGTTGATCATACTAAATGTAGTCTGTAGTTCTGTGCACTACACCAATCTCAGATGTTTCCAAAAAAGAATCTGTGTTTTTATAGCTTCATTTTATAGGTGCGTTGTATGAAAACAAACATTGAGATAAAACAAATCTACAGAATAGCCTTAGTTTTCAAAGTCCACAGATACGTTAGAATGTTTTAGCCATGTATCTGTTACTTTCTGTACAGCAACAATAAAGACTTAGCACATTTACATGTTTCATTTAATTGTTTTCTTAGGTGTAATATCAGTTCTATCAGGTGAAAGTATTCCACATACATCTCTAAGGGACAAACCTTCTTTCGAGTCCTACAGCCTTTTATTAACAGAGAGTGATTGCTATTAAGGGCCTCAGTCAATAGGGTAGGGCTGTTGAGATATTTCATTATATACCTGTTTAGTTAATAAATAGGAAGCTGGACAGAGACACGATCTCCCCTAAGGTCTTCCTTTTAACTTGTTTGTGGAAACCCAACACAAAAGAATACAGAGCATCCCACAAGCACAGATCCAATTTTTGAGTTTTGTTCCCAGGACTGAGACACCAACACTGCTAGGAAACAGCTGTGGCCTGGAAGAGAATGCTGGATATTGGCATACAGATAAGCATCTCGTCTCAGACGTATCCTATGCATGAGACTTCAATATGTTTTCACTATGGAATGTTAAAAGGGTCTGTCTTCTTGTTACCAATAGCATCAGGGACAAAAAATAAGTCTGACAAAAGATTCTAAAATTATGAAAAAAACAATTTTTAATTCATTTTAACTCATAATTAATTTACCTGTAAATTCTCAGAAAATTAATTCAGTACCAAAAAGTAAGTGCTTGAGGAGGCTACACTGTGTTCTTCCTATGAAACAAAGGGGTTGAATCTCTGTGTCAAGAGCAAAACTCATCCTTAGCCGCAGCCATGACTGGCAATTCCACAGTAGAGGAGTCCTGTCCCCTCAAATAACCATATACCAGATTGAAAATGGAAGAACAGGGACCCTCCTAGTTATTTTAAAAACAGGTATAAAATCTAATAACTTGGGACTTTTTGACAGGTTCAGAGCATTCAAATAACACAAAGCAATTGCTGCTACACCATTGAATGGTTGTCACCTCTGAAAAGATATTGCTACCTCCCTTTCAGCGTAGATTCAGTTTCAAGTAGCATGCTGTAGATCATCTGCTTCACATGACATTCAAGAAAACTCATGTAGCCCGGGGGTCCCACTTTCCACAGCCCCAAACCCTTCTAACTTGTTAAAATTCCTTGCTGCCAACCCAGTAGTTGATGAGCTTTTCAATCTCCTGGAGTGTCAGCTCTGACTGAAACTGGTTAGGCCAGACATGTTTCTGAGATGAATTTTTAGATTTTGGTCTCCGCACACAGGAGTTGGTTGCATCCCGACGAGGGAGGAAAAAATTGGTTCCTATTAGTTGCCCAGCCACAAGTATGTGCAAGAGTCTGCAGCCAGCTGACAGCTGAACTCCTACAAAGATGACAGCAGGCCTCCACATCCATCTCTAACTCGGTTGCAAAGATTGCCTAGATTGTCAGGACGAACAAGCCACTGAGACGGACAACTGCCCTGTATTCTAAGTATCGCCAATGGGACTCCAGTAACATTTCTTTTAGTTAAACAAAAAAACTTTGCCGCAGCATTAAATATGAAAAAGGAAACTAACCTTTGCCTTGACTTATTGCAAGGGAATAGGGGATGAGCCAGACGCTCTTACCTTTTCTTTTCATGCCTCACTGCTAGCTCAGAATTGTTCCCTACAGTGAATTCCCATGTGCTTTGCACTCTTGTTTTACATGGTCCACGACTTCCCTTGGGAGACTATTCCACAGCCTAAATTTTCCTTTTTTAAAAACAAACGTAATCCTTGGCCCTACTTTGTAATTCTTTATACTATGCCAGGAGAGTCTTCTCTCACCTTTGGTCAAGTAGCTGTCGACTGCTATGTTTCTGCTTAGTCAAACTATACATAGAGAGGGCTCAGTGCTACTGTTCCTGAAATCTCTGTCAAAACTCCCAGTGACTTCTGTAGGAGTTGGACCAGGCCCTTAATTTTTACATATATTTCCTCATACGTCAATCTTTCCAGCCCCTACATGTGGCTTTTTTTCTCTGTATCCTCCAGTGTGTCTCTCTCTCTGTCAGGTACTGAGGTTCCCAGAACTGTGTGCAATATTCTAAAAGCAACCTCACCAGAACCAGTGAGAGAGGGACTATCTGACGCAGCCAGGATGTGCTACGTCTGCATGGGAGTTGGGGACAGGCGCTAGCAGGCCTGGCGCTCCTACAACAAGGATTGCTCACCAACACAGCATCAGGAGGTGAATGCGTTTTGTGCCCGGAATCCTGCCCAAGTATGTGTCAGGTTAGTGGGAGCAGATCCTGGGCTGGAGGGAAGTGAGAACATGTGGAGAGACCAGCGCTGAGTGCAACATTTCTGGCGGCCAGAACTGGTGGGCCTGAGTTGCCATCTCACCTTGTCTGTCAGTGGGGAGGAGAAGAGGGCAAGAGAAAGCTTCCCCTGGTCCTTTAGAGGGAAGGACCAGGCAGGACAAAAGCTCCACACTGCCCTGGCTCCCGCTCCCCATTCCCTAGCCATCAAAGGGAGACAAAAACTGCTTTGCTCCATTTTGTCTCCATGGACAAAGATTCGGGGGGAGGAGGAGGAGGAGGAGAAGGTGGATGGAGCAGGGAGTGAGATGCATTGTGGGGTTAGAAGGAGAAAGCATGAGTGCCACTACCTGCCATGTTCCTCAGTGACTGGACTCTGGACTAACACCCCGAATGATTTTGTTGTCCTTACTTGCCTGCAGTGGACCCTCCCCTTCAGTCACTTTCCCTGCAGATCAGCCAGCAAGAGGAATGCTTGATGATGAGCAAAAAATACTCTGCTGGTTAGAAAAATGATTAACACAATGAAATAAACAGATTAATAGTTAGAGCTACTGAAAAAGCAAAGTATGGGGAGGAGGTGAATGAGGTAATAAGCTGCAGGGGCGGATGAAAGGATTCTAATTCTGCATCTGGCCTTCATCTTGTCTGTGGTTTTGCTGCTGCTTTTTCTGCCCCAAATTTCATTGGCCTCTTGAGAGGCAAAGGGGTCTAGTAGACTGGGCATACACCTGGAGGCCAAGAATCTCCCAAATTCTAATCCCAGTTCTGCAATCAACTGTGTGGCCTTGGATAAGTCACTTTGACCCTGCTTCGACAGCACACTTAAGCATGTGCTTTAGTGTTTTGCTGCACAGGGATAGACTTTAACATGTGCTTAAAGTTAAGCACCTGCTGATCTGCCTTGCTTAATTGAGGCCTTAATCGCTCTGCCTCAGTTCCACCATCCTTAAAATGGGGACAATACCAATTCCAGAAGTGTCATGAGAATTCATTAAAATGTTCAAATGCAGGGAAGATCTGGTAAGGATTCGAATTGTTTGTCTTGGCAGTTCAATTCTTCGAATGATTGCTCATGTGTATTCCACAGTACGTGTGCGTGCTAGCCACGTACACCGGTGCCGGAAGTTTTTCCCCTAGCAGTACCCGTAGGGGAGCACCCCAGCAACCCCTGGAGTGTCGCCTCCATGGCGCGGTATAAGGGGCGTTGCATGCTCCCCCTCACTCTCAGTTTCTTCTTGCCAGACAACTCTGACAACTTCTTCGAGTGATTACTCATGTGTATTCCACAGTAGGTGATTCCAAGCAATATATGTTGGAGGTGAGTAGGAGTTCACAAATTCTCGGGAAGGAGCACAGCCCTGCCAAACCCAGAGTCCTCCCAGGTTTGGGAGACGATCGCATAGTGCTAGGTGAACATGTGAACTGAAGACTATGTAGCAGCCCTACAAATGTCCTGGATGGGGACATGGGCCAAAAAGGCAGCCGACGAGGCCTGCACCCGAGTCGAGTGCATCTTCACAATTGGTGGCGGAGGGATTCCCGCCAGGCCATAATAGGTATGGATGCATGAGGTGATCCAGTTGGAGAGCCGCTGAGTGGAGATTGGCTGACCCTTCATGCGCTCGGCCAAGGCGATGAACAGTTGCAAGGACTTTCTGAACGGCTTAGTTCACTCCAGGTAAAAAGCCAGAGCCCATCTCACATCCAGCATGTAGAGGTGGTGCTCCTCACTGGACGCATGGGGCTTGGGGCAGAGGACCTGCAGAAAAATGTCCTGACCCGTGTGACGCACACCTACTGTGGAATAGACATGAGCACCACATCTCGAAAAACACCAGTTATGGAAAAGGTAACTGTCTTTTTTTACGCCTAACAATCTAGGCAATGTCCCTTTCTAGTTGCTCCTTTTTCCCCTCTTTTGGTAGGCAAAAACGTGTTCCTGCCTCTTGTATGCAATGATTTGCACAGGAAATTGGGGTGAGAATAATAAACTTTAGCCCGTTACACTGTTACTATCTGACTTGGGAAAAAAAGTCTGTAAGATGCAATATTATTAGCAAGATCTGGAAAGAAAATGTCAAGAGGAGAGGAGGCAGGGGGCCTTGCTCCCCAGCTCAGTGGAGACAAAGGCAAAGTGCTTCATCATTTGCTACAGCTCCACAAGAACAATGTCCAAGCTGGGTGCCTGATTTGGAAAGGCAGATTACAATACCGTGTTGACAATTACTAGTATAGATGACCGATAAAAGCAGCACCTGGGCAGGTCATTGTTAATTATCCATGTACACTTATGTAGCAAGCTTAAAAAAAGGTTTGATGCTCTGGGCTGTATGTTGTAGGCTGGTTTTTCCAAAGGAACCTAAGGGAATTAAGCACCCACTCCCACTGACATGTCATTGAAAGACCAGCTGTATCTAACATCCCTTTGGAACCTCGGCTGCAGTGTTCATTGCTCAAGGACTTGGCAGAGTACAGCTGTGGTACATCGGGTCTGAGAGAGAAGCTCTGAGCCAGGCCCTTACAAAGTGTTGCTTTTCTTCTTCTCCTTTCTTGTTGTTGTGGCTAAACTCCTTGTACAATTTCAGAGACTAAGTTCCTGTCCCAGTCTTTAGGGAAGAATAATAGCGGGGGAAGGGTGCAGAGGGGTAGGAGAGTCCATCACTGAATTGAGGATTAGTCACTGGGAACTAGATGATGATTATTAGCCAGTGCAGCAAAGCTGTCTCATAGCTAACTGTGATCTCATAAGGATGCAAGGGAAAATCTGACTTCAGGACTGTTCTGACATCAGACTCCGTCAATATACTGTATGTGGGTAATAAAGAACAATGAACAAGGAAAGGGATAGTGTGCTATTTCTGTAGCCTTAGCCCTACACATGGTGAGTTCAGCAGGTCTTACAAGCTAAGCAGGCTTGGTCACTGCTTGAATGGAGCTCTCCAAGTGAAAATCCAGGATGCTTCAGAAAGTGGTGTCAATGGCCCCCAAAAGAGGCGATGTTCCTGCTAAGTCAGTATTGAACAAGTGCCCAAGGGTCGAGTTAGGGAGCAATTGTGGTGCTGCCTTTCAGGGAACGTCTACACTGCAGTCACGGGGTGTGACTCTAGGCGCCGCGCGTCTCCGGGCCAGCCCCCAGCCCCGACTCCAACTCCGGCCGGTTGGGCGACGCGTCTCCGGGCCAGCCCCCGGCCCCGACTCAGACTCTGGCCGGCTGGGCAGCATGGCTCCGGGCCAGCCCCCGGCCCTGGGCCAGCCCCCGGTCCCTGACTCCGGGCCGCCCAGCGACTCCGGCCCCCAGCTCTGGGCTGGCCCCCGGTCCCGACTGCGGGCCTGCCCCTGATTTCGGGCTGGCCAGCGGCTCTGGCCAGGCCCACAACTCCGGCCCGGCGCCCGTGGCTCCCAGTCCCGACTCTGGGTAGCACGGCCCCCATCTCCAGGCAGCGCAGTAAGGGGGGCAGGGAGGGGGTGTTGAATAGAGGGTGGGGAGTGGATTAGGGTCGGGACTTGGGGCAGTCAGAGGGCAGGGAACAGGGGGATTGAATGGGGGCAGGGGTACTGGGGGGGCAGTCAGGAAGGATCAGGGGTTGGATGGGGCGGTGGGAGGCAGTCAGGGGCAGGAGTTCCAGGGGCAGTCGGGACAGAGAGAAGGGGTGGTTGGATGGGGCAGGAGTCCCGGGGGGCCATCAGGAATAAGAGGAGGAGTTGGATGGGGCAGCAGGGGGCAGTTAGGGGACAGGGAAGGGGGGTGGATGGGGCAGGGAAACTGGGGGTGGGGTGTCAAGGAATGTGGGGGGTTGGATGGGGCAGGAGTCCTGGGGGGTGGGGGGCCACCCCCTCGTGGGGTGAGGAGGAGGAAACTGGTTGTTAATATTTTGGCAGCTCATCACTGGCGTAAGGGAAGTCCCTGAGTCATCTATGCTACTTGAAGGACCTGAGCCTCTGGCACCACTGCCCCCAGCACAGGGGCTAGAGAAGGGGGATGGCAGAGCTCCTCTCCACCAACCCTCCACTGGTGTAACTTAGAGCTGCCTGGCAGCAGCTCTACACAGAGTCAGGGGCAGGGCTGGGCCTTGGAATTTGGGGCACACCCTTTCCTTCCACCTCTCTGGTACAGAGAGAGCAAATGTGTCCCATAGACTAATAGACAGGCCAGATGTCAAGTGTCTTCCGAATTGGCCAGACTATTGCACTCTAGGTGGCTGAGGGATTGTTTTCTTTGCAGGAGGCATTAATAAGGTGTTAGGTTCCTGGCTCTGTCACTCACTGTATGAACTGGTATCTCAGCGTCACTATTGGCTCAATGGAGGGTAATGATACTTCCCTACGTCACAGGGCATTTGTGAGGCTTGCTGGCTTAATGTCAGTCAAGCAGTCTGAGATCCTTAGATGACAAGTGCTCTAGAGGCAGACACTACGGTTTCCTTCTGGTGCTAGCTGCTATCTTACGCTTGTCCAAGCTGCCCAGCTTGCCTATGTGTCTGGAAGTTACTGCCGATCACTTTTCATTTCAGCTGCATTTAAAAACAGGGAGTGAAATCAATCTTGGCCCAGTAGAAAGAGACAAAGGGAGGTAGAGGAATTGTGTTCCCAAACTCGGGAGAAAGCATTTCACCGAGGAGTTTAGGGAAGAGTGTGGGGAACCCTACAAACAAACAAACAAACGCTCAACAGTGTCCCTGTATGACACTTGAACTGTAGCGTTTCCATTTTCCATCTTGCGGTCAGTCACCCAGCGTAATCAATCAGCTTATAGAATTCATGGTCCTGTTCCAACATGAGCTCTGCGGCTCCTGCACAGAGCACAAAGATAACTCTGAACCTGGAGTACTGCCAGAGATGCCGAATTTACTGAGTCATTAATTAGGTAAATATGACAGCAAGTCATAGAAAGTGTAAAGCATTTGAAAAGCCAGCGAAGCGTCACTTCATACCCTAGGCATAGGTACTTCCCATTTATATTCCCCTGCACGGCACACAGAGCATGGAAGGTGCTTATTAGGCAGGATATTAATTAAGCGAATCTATATTTATCAAGATTGCATAACACACGCAGATCGAAAGTCAAATATCCAGCAATTGGGAAAATGTTAGTTTCGCACGTTGAATCAGCCCAGTGGAGAATTTAAAGAGGGGTTTAGCTTCCAGAAGGACGTTGCCTAGTGCGTAGAACAGGGGACTAGACGTCAAGACAACTCTGGGTGCTAGTCCCATCTCTGGTACTGGTACTTGGAGCCACGGCGAGGTCACTTAGGTGCTCAGCATCTCTGAAAAATGAGGCTCTAAACTTCTCTGGGCCTTATTTTGCCCATCTATAAATGGAGGCTAACCCCTCTCTTACATGAATGTTGTGAAGTTTGATCGATGTTCATGGACATTAAAGAGGAAAAAGAATCTAGAGGTTCAGACATTGGACTGGGACTCAGGAGCTCTGGGTCTAATTTCTGGCTGTTGCACACACTTCTTGTGTGAGCCTGGGCAAGTCGATTAGTCTCTTCGTGCAGCAGTTCCCCAACTGTCTAGTCTACTTAGCTTGCAAGCCCTTTAAGGCAGGATGGTCCCTTGCTATTTGTACATCACCCAACATGATAGGGCTTGTAGACACTACCATTATACAAATAAATATTCATAAAAGCGCCTTTGGTGAAAGGCATCATAACTGTATTTCCATTTCACCTCTAATCAACTTCTCCCTTTGGGGGAAGACAGAATCATAGTTCTTCGCAGGTTCTCCAGGGCAGAATTATATGCAAAGGGAGTATTTACCTGTGTACTTTCTGACTATGACTAAATGAACCAAGGAGATTATGCTGTTATATTGTACAATTCTTGGGGG
Source organism: Mauremys reevesii (assembly GCF_016161935.1). NCBI lineage: Eukaryota > Metazoa > Chordata > Testudines > Geoemydidae > Mauremys > Mauremys reevesii. Next base: position 56,708,451 of record NC_052625.1, on the reverse strand, counting down.
TGGGGCATCCTAGATGGTGAGAGAAAACCATTTAGTATCATCTTGTTTCCTGAAAACAATCAGGTTGCCCATCTACTAAGGCCATGGAAGTCTTTAATGTTTCACACCTACATCAACTGATGGCACACACGTTTGCAAGAAAAGTGCGGGATTTGCCTAGTTCTTAGGAACATAGGAAGTCCCATTCCTGATTAGACTGGTGGGTTCATCTAGTTCAGTATCCTGTGTCCGACCAGTGGCTAGCACCAAAGAAAGGTGTAAGATGCCTGAAGCATTGTAGTAATAAGTCTGCCTGAGATACTGGTATGGTGACTATATCAGTGCCACAGTGCCTGTTGCTCCACATCTCAGTGCAGATCCCCAGAGGAAAGCCTGTAGGTTGTATTTCTTCTACAGAACACAAGCTGCTGACCCTAAATAGAAATGGGCCATGACTTCCTCTTTAGGCTGTGGTACCACTGGGTATGATTTATGTCATTTAGGAACCATGACAGCCTTTGTTTCATAACAAACATGGAAACCGATTAGCGCCATCTATGTTCCTTTCTCCTAACTTTGTTGACAGGAAACTTTTCATTTTACAGCATCCTACATCTTGCTATGACTTGATCTAGGTAATGCGTCTGTCTGCTTACCTCCTCATCCTGTCCTATTGGGAATGCCGTATGACCTACAGAGACAAGGTGGGTGAAGTAATATCTTTTATTGGCCCAACTTCTGTTAGTGAGAGAAACAAGCTTTCGAGACAAGCTCACCAACAGATGTTGGTCCAATAAACGATATTACCTCACACATCTTGTCTCTCTAACATCCTGGGACCAACACGGCTACAACTACACTGCATACTATAATCTACAGTCATTTTGACAGCTGCTCAGACCAGTTGGAAGGAACCACATGAAGCGAGAAGTCTGATCAGGTTGCATTTGAGAAGATACCATATTATGAAGACTAGTATGGCCTGTTTACCTTGTAGCTTAAGGCCTGTAAGCCAGTTATGCAGCTTCTGCCAGGCTCAGAGATATGATAATATTCCCTGGCCAAGAAAACCAAACAGGAATTTGTTATCCCCTGAGAAACTATAAAGAGGAAGATTGAGGAGAGTGCTGTAACCAGATGCATCCCAGTAACAGGTGAACAGGGATCATCTCAAGGTAAGATGTTGAAAACCTGGGAAAAACAATATATGGGCGAGAAGACAAAGTATCCAGGGAACTGCTTGATGGGAGGTGTGGCGCTAGCTGGGATGCAGAGTGTGTATAAGGAAGTGGATGAGCCTAAAACGAAGTTTTCCCCAGCAGATTGGCAGAAGGTAAAGCCACCAAATCCAGGTGAAGCATCTGCTCTAAATGCTGACCAGAATAGGAGCAGTATGGACCCTTGAGGAACACTGTGTTTTATCTGGCCAAGGTTCAGATGACTCCTTGCTTAATAAGGGCCCACTTAAAAATGCATTGAAGTCAATAGAAAGACTTCAGTGGGCTTTGGATCAGGCCTGACGGCGCAGTGCTGCCCGTGGACCAAGGCTGAATCCAAACTGCAGGCAGTGGCTCGCAGTTGCAGGGGCATCTCCATTATACTGGAGAGAGACACGAATGTCCAACAGCCAGCACAAGCTGTGTTCGCGTTATTTCCCACACAGAAAGGTACTCATGGTTGGGGCTGCAGGAGCTCTTGGGGCGATCAGAATGGCTGGAAGCAAATAATCAATTCTCTCTCTTTACTTTGTGGTGGTGATGTTGAACGCGTATTGCAGTAGCTCCTAGGAGCCCCAGTCATGGACCAGGATCCCATTGTGCTAGGTGTTACACAAACATAGACCAAAAAGCACATCCCCCTTCGCAGTTTTATATTGTGCATGTGTAAGCGAGGGAGTGGGGAACTTTCCTGGCTTATACACTACCCCAGTGAAGTGGGCTAGTGAAAGGATCTGAGTCCTCGCTCCCACCCACGTCCTTTACCCAGAGCCCTGCCTGACCTCGAGGGCTCCCCTTCCACTCTCCCATGTGGCAGAGTCCTTGTAACCCCAACAAGGCTGGGCCCAGGATTCCTGGGGAGCTCGACCCCCAACCTTGTCATAGTCACTTAGGACAGGGGCTAGGATGTCCTAACTCCGTGTGCTCTTGCCGCACTTGATGCTTCCCTGACCTACTGATCATTCCATACAGTTCAAAGCAAATACAGTTTATTAAACAGCAATCGATTTAAAAACAGAAGGAAAAAATGGGAAAGGTTAAAGAAAAACATCACCCCGCTCTGTGGCACGGGGACATCACAACCGGCGTCCCTGGAATGTAAGGGAAGTTCAGTCTGTTCCTCACAAGTCCCAGGCCTCCTGCCTAGGCCCTGGCTGTGCTGCAGGGATGCTCCGGGTCGGACACTTGCTCTGGGGGTGGCCACACGCTCTCGGGCTCTAGGAGGCAGGACCCTTCTTCCAAACAGCGCCCCTGCCCCATCGGGGTTATGATCCCCCTCCAAGTCTGGCCTGCAAAGCCTCTTGGCTGAGGCATCTCCCTGTGCCCACTGCCCAGGGTCCCCCCTCACTCTCCCCAGCTCTTGCACCCGGCTCCGGACTGCTCCAGCCCCAGCTCCAGCTCCAGCTGCACCTCCACACTGCCTTAGTTTCAGCTCCACTCTGCCTCAGCACGGCTGCTGCTGCTCTGCCTCCAGCTCCCTGGGCTGCTTCTCTGGCCCCTCTGGCTCTAGTTGCTGCAGCTCTGCTCCCAGCACAGGTCTGCTCTCTGGGCTGCTTTTGTAACTCTGCTCCCAGCATTGGCCTGCTTTCTGGGCTGCTTCTCTGGCCCCTCTGGATCTGGCACGGCTCTGCTCCCTAGCTCAGCTCATGCCCCTGTTCTCTCCTTAGCTCGGCCCCGCTCTGTCTGACCCAGGCAATTCCAGCTCACACAGAGGCCGGGACCCCACTGGCCTCCTGACTCCCTGATTAGCCTGCCTGCCCTGTCAATCAGGCTGACCTGGACCATTGGCCTCTCCCCATTGTTCCTGGGGACTGTCAGTCCCATCGACCCTTCCCCTTTCTTTTGCTACTGGGAGCTAGCCAACCAAAAGGCCCCTACTGAGCTTTAGTAAGGGGACACATGGGCAGTTTCTAGTGTCTGAAATGTTACCTTTCAAGCTTCTGAGTATTATGCTTGCACAGCTACCTATACTGGGCCAAATTCTGCCTTTGATTATACCTGGCCAAACCCACTGACCTCCAAGCTGTGACAGAAAGCAGAATCTGCGAGTCTTTGCTAATCTTCTAAATCTCTGTAAGACATTGTACATCCTTGTTCTTCTGTCAGTAATTTCTTCAGTCATCTGAGCTCAAGTGCCACTTAACTAATTTCAACATCCTGCCCATCACCGGGGACAAGCTGATGAGTGTATTTATTAAAGATGGTTCAGCTTTGGTTATGCGAGCTACAGGGCAGCACTAAGCCATTCATTGCAGATGTGCAGTGAGGCCCTTGAAACACACACACATGAAGGTGAGGCACATTGTACTTCCGTTTGGTTAGTTACCTGTCACGGCCCAACTGGCATTAGACACCCCAAATGGTCATTGATATTTGGGGGATACAAAAGAAAAGACTCCAAAACCTTCACCCCAAATTCTGGCCAAGCAGGAACCACAAATCCTTTTTGAAGTTTGAAAAATATTGATCTTTTTTTTTTTTAAGTGTTTGAAAATCAGTCCTGCCTCATGAGCTTGGACTGTGCTCAGTGCCGCTGTGACCCTGCTTTGCACAGCTCCCTCTGTGCATTACAACTGACATGTCGGGCCCGATCTTGAGGCTGTAAGTGCCCCTCCATTTCCCTGGATGTCCACAGGCCTCAAGGCTGCTCAGCATCTCACAAGATCAGGCCTGCGAGACCTGAGCCTTTTTCACTGGCGTCAATGAGATTGTTCCCAATGACTTCAATGCGCGCAGGGTTGGTCCCAGAGCGCCGAAAGAAAACGCTTGATTCCAAAACAGCCGCAGAAGCTGTTCTGTAGGGTGCGTGTTTCTCGGGCAATGTGATTTATCCTGAGGAAGGGTTGTTCTTGGCTGCATTCTCGTGGCCCATTTTTCTCTTCCCTCTCAGTTCTCTCTGTAGATAACTCAGTTGTTCTCTCCTCCCTCCCGCTGCCCTTCCTGCACTGTTTCCCAGCACGAGGCATGGTCCCTTCCTGCAGCAGCTGCTGAAATTGCTTTTTATTTTTAAACCCCTGGGCTACAGAAAAGCCACCTTTAGCATTCGCCTGCGGCCTCTGCAGCTTTGTGTCTCCGACAGACACAACTATGGCTCATCGAAAGGGAGGTGACACGCACGAGGGCAGAGGGAGAAGTGGCTGCACAATGAACACACAGCTGGGCCCAGTTCCCTTCTACAATAGAATGTGAATTCCAAGAGGCTGCCTCACCCTTATGGGGGTGTCCGTCCTGAGCAACAAGAATTACCAGCCTGTTCCTCTCCCCTGCAAAGGGATGAGGGGAGGGGAATATATTGTCACCAGAGCCCTGTGACAACAGGCAGGTTTTCTCCTAGTACTGTACTTAAAATAAATAAATAAAAATGGAGTTAATAAAGTTCCTGCCGGGAAAAGAGCTTATAAGCTATGCAATCTTATTTTCTATTTCTAGGCCGTATTTCAGTAATCCCCCTTTTTAATTTTGCAGCCTACGCACTGACGCAGGAGTTCTTTCACGCTTATCGGCCCCCTTCCTTATGTCAGCATTGGTGCAAGGAGATGCCTGCAGGAAATGAGTTCTGATGAACAGTTGGATCCAGAACCAAGCTTGCCCCACGGTCAGTCGTCTTTGGATCTGAGGGGTTGGTTCAGCCCTGGTGTACACGGAGAATGGTATACGCAGAGCCACAACGTTTAGCTCCTGAGTGTTTAGAGGCATTCATCCCTGGAGGTTTGTTTTGGACCAAATGACCCTGTCTCCTTTGCATGCAGTGGTGAATGAATGTGTGAGGTTCAGTTTGGCTGAACTAAGTACCAAACAGTTCGTTGCAGCTGCAAAATTGGCTTCTACATTTTATGACAAAAGGCTTCCTGGTAAGTTTTCTCCTACTTCCTGCTCAGGATTATATTGTAAATACAGCTTGAGAGGATATGGGCGTGCCTCACAGCATTTGGGGGCTTTTGCTTCTGGCTGTGGCTTAGAATCAGGATTCACCAGGTCTGCATGTCAATCAAAAAACAATGAGGGGCAAATGTTATCCCAAATTTCCTACACTTCAAGGACACTTTCTTTGAGTCTAGGGTGAAGGTTCAGGGAGGCCTCCGATTTCATCCAAACCATCTGTTTATCTATGGCATTTATATAGCACCGGTCACTGTAGGATGGACACTTCACTCCTCAGTGCTCTTCTATTTTCAGCATATTGTGCTTTATTCCTTTTCTCCCCCCTTCCTTGAATGTCACTTACTCAGAGATCACTCACTTGTCACTTGGATATAAGACAGGTGGAACATCAGATCTCCTCCACCTAGATACACACAAAAAAAGGCACTCACCATAATAAAAATAAGGCAAGCTGAGCTGATTTGGCTAAGCCCTGAGGAAGGAATATCACACTACGCTATAATCGGGGAGCAAAATGGTACTGTTTAGGATAAAGAGAGTTCAGGGCTTTGGGCCCATACGCTATATTCTAGAATATTCTGGAGCTGTGCCTATGGCTAAACTCAAAGTGCCGGAGGCGAGTCAGGGTGTGGGCACTTCACTCTGAGTCTATAGTGATCTAATTTATTAACCGACCTTTTTCCATCTTCCAGAAAAGGCTGGAATTTGGCTCACTAATTGGTAAAGCTTCAGGACGGCTCTTATATTATCCAAAGGAGTGCAGCCGTCCCTAATTCTGCACTCACTGGAGTGACCGAGCCTTTTGCTCCTCCTCCCCTCTGCTCTTGTGGCTGCAGGTGTTTTGCTGTCATATTCTGCTTTCTTGAGGATGCTGGGCTGCGTATGCTAGAAAGCCGTCTGGCTCTGCCCATCTGTGTCTCATGGGACTCCAGACCTGCCCAGAGGGCTGCTCGTGCTGCAGATGGCTCCAGACCTGAATTTACAAACTGCACTAGGCTGACACCACGTCGCTGCATTGATCATGGCGTTCATGTGACTGACATACAGCTTAAAAAATACAAACCCTTCTGCTCTTTTGCCTCTCACTCAGTGATTATGCAGCCATGAGGAGAGACCCCGGTAAAGATCATTCTAATTAAACAGGAGAATCTGGGTGAAAGTGGCCTTTTTGCAGTAGTGGCTGCTGTGTGGAGGAGCGGACATGCAAAATCTACTACTTGGGTGATCATACATCCCGTTTTGGCCAGGACGGCCCCCTTTTTAAGCCCTGTTCCAGACGTCCCGACTCTTTTTTGGCAGAATTGGCCATTTGTCCCATTTGCTCTTGCCAACTGATCATCAACTGATCATCAGTTATTAAGAGAAAACGGGACAAATGCCCAGTTCTGCAAAAGAAGTGGGGCACATCCCGCTAACGGGGTGCTGAGGAATGTTCAGGGGGAGCGGTGATCCCAGCCCCATGCGGAGGGGCTTGGGTGAGCAGTAACACCAGGGGGCTCGAGCCAGCTCAGCATGGCAGAGCTCGGGTCAGCCCCACACAGTGGGTGGGCATCTTGGGCCAGCTCCATGTGGCGTGGGCAGCTCGGGACAATGGCTCAGGCCAGTCCCCCCCCCGCCATTGTGTCCCATTTTCACTTTGAGAAATATGGTCACCCTACCTACTACCATTTTCCTCTTCAGCTCAAGTGGTAGAGACCTGAGTTCTTGATGCTGAAGGTTCCAGGTTCTATTCCTGCAGAACAGGAGGGGAGCATGTTAGTGCAAAGTAATTGTGACACAACATTTAAATGAATTCCCCTTCCCCTCTGTAACAGAAATATTTCCCCCTAAGAATCCCTTGATTAATTCATATTGAAATTGACAAATCAAAGAAGTGAATGCACTAAATTCAATAGAAACAGATGAAAATCAAATTATGCATGGTCTGATGCAGACAGCGATGTCACAGAACAGAAATGACTGCAGAAAAATAGGACCTCATCCTGGAGGAGCCTTCATTAAGATGTGCTGAGAGTATTATTAAGTAAAAGAACATTGATTTGGTTTGAAAAATTTGGCCACTCATATTAAATATAATCTCGGTAATGTAATCTTAGTAGTTGCTTTAAATGTCAGCCTCATTTGGCTACATCTGCTTGCTAGGACTGCTGCCCTGAAATGAAAACCAAAGCCTCATTCTCCATCAATAATTGTACCCCATAAGCAGTTTGAAAGACTGTAACCACACAGGAGACAACAATTGCATTCATTTCCTATGGATATTCCTGGTGGGAATACATACTGCGATAGATTAAAGTCACAGTGTGTGAAATGTGTGACAATAACAAAAATTAATTACAACTATCGTGGAGGTAGCCAATGTAGAGGCCATTTCAAATGCAGCAATCTGCATGATCCAGTGTATTTTGCCTATATGCAAATGGCATTTGGCTGAACACTGGGTCACACTGTCTACTGTTATAAATGAGTGTAGCTCTGTTGACTTGACCTCAGTGCACCCCTTACAACAACAGCAATTTCGATCCATTATAACTAGAGATGGGCTTGAACCAAATAACTCCACACCAACGCCTCTTATATTTGGAGCGTTGCAAAAATCAGTCTCAAGTTCACATCAATGTTTCATGAATGGGCCCTGTGTTTGTACCAGATCAAACCAACCTCACCATGAAATCAACCTCTCATTCTGGGATGTTTTAAATCTATATCCAGATCTAGAGTGTCTCTTATCTGTGTCCTTGAGGAACACATGGTGGGTCTTAACAGACTGAACAGCTCAGGAACCAACAAACTGATATTTGGGCAGGTTCAGATGAATGCATCAAGTTTGGGAAAGGATCACCTCCTCCATCTTTTGGCATCATGACACACTAGATGTCCTTTATGTGACTTTGCATCTTATTCTGTTGTCTACTTGTTCTTATCATTAGAAATCCCATGGTATATTAATTGTAGCAGATGCTCATGTATCAGTTACGCTCCACTCCTTCTTCAAACTACAGGCGCGAGATGGTAGCACTATCATGCCTTAGTTGGGAGGTTATACTATTTGCTGCTCAACAGCAATGTCTCTGGAAACTGAAGGAGCAATGTTGACAGGCTTCAAAGAGCATCTCAGTCAGTCATTCTCAACTAGGAGCATCCTGGGACTAGACTACAGGGCCATCCAGGGTGGAAGATAGTGGGAAAGAGTTCAGAGTCCACCAGTGATACAAAGGACACCTTGTCTCACCAGGAAAAGTCCTACCTCACATTTAGGATCCCATTATCTTTGCTTTCTTCCAGTGAGACCCCTTGATCCACCACATCAAAGGACACTCACAAACCCACAAGCAAACACCCTTATCAAGAAAAATAAACAACTACATATTCCAGCCAAGGCCAACTCAATGTACTGTGGCCCAATTGAAAATGATGGTATATATTGTTTTCCTGGTCTACAGCTCTGCAATTGCCCTTTCAGGTATCCAGGACAAGAACAAAGGGATGGAAACTGAGATGGAGGGTCTGTGGTCTCAAGAGCAGTTGGAACAACATCAGAGAAGCCAACAGAGGATTTATGACTGAATGAATAATTGTTTCAGCAATTGTTTCAGCAATGGCAGTGTGCCCGCTTAGGCAGGCAAGGGCCCAGAAAGCAGGTGGTCAAGTGCCTTCGCTGCAAACACTTTCACTCACTCTGATAAAGAAACGTCATGAAAGCCATCAAAACAATTTCTCTGTGAATTAGACAGTGTCCGCACAATTCACAGCTGAAGGCACCAAGCAACTGCGCTGTAATGGAGTCAATTTTCTCCTTGAAAGTACTAAATATAAATCTTTTCATAGGTATCCACCGGCAGAGCTATTTTTCCCCTGCCAGCTGTCGAAAACCATATCCATATCCAAGCCTTCCCCTGCTATCATACAGCTTTTGTGCAAAGCTTGAAAGCATAGATTTCATCACTTATTGGAGCACTTGGGAGCTATATGGCACACAGGAAATCCACACTGCCACGCTTTGCCATAGGGGGAAGTTTCCAGGTACTCTGCCAGCTGGCTAGACCTCGGCAGTGGGTTCTTCTGTTATTGCTCTGTGTCAGCACAGCTGGAGAACGTTCCACTGGCTCCACATAAAATGGCACAGGAAGCTTTGGAGATGATAAAATAGAAACCAGTTGAGGTACCTGGTATAAAGAGATGGATAAAGGCACTCTACCAATATGTGCCCTCTAGGCTTCATCTCATTTCTTGCTGTCCTCCCACTGACTAACTCTTTGGAGACGGCATGATGTAATACGCTGGCTGCTAATGTGTACCACTGGCTCTTAAGGGACGAACCTCCTCCAGTGTTGGGGAATCCCTGAATAGTAGGGATTCAAAGAGGTTAAGTCTTAATAGGTGAATAGCAAAGTTTATTTCATTTTTTAATTAAGTGCTGGTTTTTGTGTGGGTTGCTGCCACTAACCAGGCAGGGAAGGGCCAGGTTCAGAGCGTTATTCCTCATGCCACATGCTGTAGGTGTGGTTCACCTGGCATAAATGCACATTATCTAATTAGCAAAAGGTTTTTAATGGATTCAGCCCTTCTCAGCAGTATTGTTGGGTTGCTGCACCATATGAAGTTGAAAGCACTTACTGCATTCCAACCAGTAATTCATTAAGAAGATATGAGGCTGGATTCTGATCTCACTTAAACTGGAACAAATCAGGAGGAACTCCACTGAAGTCAGTGGCACAACACTGCCATAAAGCCAGTGTGAATGAGAGCCCAGTTCCATTTGTTGGGAAAAAAGAAATGAGTACTAGATGCTGAAGACATCAAACTGGTTACCAGAAATAGAGCTGCTTCCGTAGCCAGGATGTTGGTCACTTTACATTTATGCATCAGTTTATTCAGTGTTTCAGAGTGAAAGTGGCTCTGCACAAGTTGGTGAAACTCCCAGGGTTCCCTGTTAATCCGTGAGCAAAATCTGAGTGAACAGGTGGATCCCTCACCAAGCCACTGCCCTCTCCTCATTCAAGTTCCTGCTAAAGATGCATTTCCCTTGTGATGGCCCTGGGGAATCTATAACCCAGCTTCTGAAAACACCATGTTGCATAAATTGCTAAAAAACCAAATCCTTCCCCTCTCTGGGTTTCCCGGTGTGTTCTGTCTTCCCTGGGCCTGTCTTGACATTGTCACCTCTTTGGGTCAGGGATTGGCTTTTTTTTCTGCCTTGCACAGTCTAAGCACACTGGGAGCACTTAGCAATTAGTAACACTAGCAATAAAGATAGCTTTGCGGGGTCAGTCTGGGTTTAGATGCTGCGTCTGTCTTGTGCCCACCTATGCAGGGTTCAGCTGGCTACTAAACTTGAGGCCACGAAGAAATTTTCACCTGGATCGTTGGCCTTGTGGTAGGGCAGGGACTTTGCTTTTTCCTGCAGCAATGAGCAGAGATGTAACAAAAACAGCTACTTCTGCTAGGATCTGGTGGGTGTGTCCCAACGGATCCATCGCCCATGAGGATGGGATGCACTGAGCTGACCTGCAGTAGCTTGTGTTTTGGGGCTGCCCGCTTGTGCTCCGTAGTCTCAGCCTTTATTTTTAAGAAATGACCTCTCTAGCCCTTACAGTTGAGAAGATTGACCTCAAATGTGAGCTACATGTAGCAGTGCTGCCAACTGTCACAAGTTTATCAGGAATCTAGTGGGATGTGATGTTTTTCTTAAAGCCCCAGGACGTGCAGAATGTGACTACCACAGAAATTCAACCTTCATTTAAAAAAAAAAAATACTTGTTTTTAATCCCTGTGGCTGCAGGATAAGCTTGAAAACTCAACCCGTAAACTAGACAGCAAATAAAAAAGACCCAAACCATTATCCTGGGGGTGGGGATGACTCATGACTTTGGAATGTTTGGGGCTGGCAACAATGAATCTATGGCCCAGAGGCTGAAATGCGAGCTCTTGGAGATGCAAACTGATCAATTCATCCTGGTGGGTTGTTAACTCTGAGACCTATCTGTGATCATTTACATGTCAGTGTTGACTATTTCACTGCTGATCAAAGGAAGAAGATGGACAAGTAGGTTCCCAAGATCTGCTATGAGCTGGATCTCCTCATGGCATCTCACCTGGGTGGAGCTTGGATTGTGGGCAGAGTTTAGGAAAATCCAACTATTACTTCCCCCTCACCAGTTCAACCTCTGCCTGTGATGTGGGAGCACCTTGGTACATCCCATCTTCTTCGCTTTTATGAAAAGCCGTACAAGAGTTTCTTCAGGCCAGATCCCCCTTAAAATGTGCTATTATTTAAAAAGCATAGCTGATTCTGCTCCTAGTGAAGGCAGTGGAGCAGGATTGGCCCAATGCCTTAGGTTCTTGCTCTACTGCCTACATTTTCTCAGTGGAAAGTGGAGAGCCTATTAAAAGGACAGGGTAGCAGAAGCCAGCCTGTTGGGGCTACATGTGGCTTTCCAGGGTGGAAAGAAAAACATAGCCTCCCTCAGGACAAAAGAGGCAAGAAAAGAGATTCGTGTTAGTTGGGTGAATCTGGTAGTTTTGAAAAGCCGCAGAGAGCAAAGGGGAAAATACACAGGAAAACCAAAATACAGACTCTTTGTATAATGCCAGCAATTTTCCCTTTCTTTTCTGGGAAAAAAAGAAGCATGAATGTGCAGTGTTAGGATTTGCTCTTTCAACAACTGAGTCAAACGCCATCTAAATTACACAGAGAGATGAAGGACATGTAATGACAATGTTTTGTCATTCTTCTCTGGGATGTACAAGGGGGGAAGGAAAAAATTGCATTAGGATTCAGATAGGATTTTGATGGGAGCCATTAAATGAGATTTAGGGGTTATTTTTAAACCTAAACCACGTGTGCTGCTCCAAACATGAGTTAACTGGCAAACGATTTGAATTTTTCCATTTTCTTTATTCCTGGGGACATGCTTACCACATATGCAGGCTCCGTACACTAGAGAGAGAAGATAAAGGAAGAATTAGTGTTCTGCTGTGTACCAGGGCACAATAAATAGCCACAGAGCAACAGCTGTTATTCATACTCCACTGCAACCATTCTTTGGGAAATCTCCTTTTCCTACCTTCCTTGGGGCACTGAACAGGGATTATTATTTATCACCAGGGGGTTGCTCTCCCTGTGTGTTTGCACAGCACCTAACACAGTGAGGCTCTGATCCTGAATATGGGCTCTGCAATACAAGTAATAACTATTCTTTATGTGGCCCTCATCATGTTCTTCGTGCTATATAAGACACTAAGAGCCAGCTCCAAAACCCACTGAAGTCAATGGAAAAGGGCTTTGGGGTCACCCATGAAGACGGGTCCTGCTGTGAGCAGTTTGTGATCTAGGAGACAGACACAGAGGGGACAGGACCAACTAGGAAGACGAAAGGAGGAAATAACGTGGAGAATTGTTTTCCCAGGGGTTATCCATTAGAACCATGTTGGTTTAATCTTGCACAATCACATTCCACCATTGGGAGGCAACGTCCCTCCCAGAGAAGAACATCCCCCCTTCTTTACTTATGAAGGAGAATCTTGTGCTTAGAGCACAGGACGGTGAATCCAGAATCCTGGGTTCTGCTACTGACTCCCTGTGTACCCTTGGCAAACTCACTTCTCCTGTTCATGCCTCATTTTTTTCCCATCTGTACAGGGCCGGCTCCAGGATTGTTGCCGCCCCAAGCGGCAAAAAAAAAAAAAAAGCCGTGATTGGCACCTGCTCCACCACGCTACTTTCTTCTTCGGCGGCAATTTGGCAGCTGGTCCTTCCCTCCGAGAGGGACTGAGGGACCCACTGCTGAAGAGCCTGATGTGCTGCCCTTCCCCTTGGCCGCCCCAAGCACCTGCTTGCTGAGCTGGTTCCTGGAGCCGGCCCTGCATCTGTCTGGAAAGAGGATGCTTGGATTCATTCTGTTTTTATTATTTTTAATATCTTATTTCTAAAGAACGCCAGAAAAAAATGTTTCCTGTTTTGAAATGGTTCTTTCAGGTGCAGCTGCTGCACTGCCCAGGCTAGTGGTCTGTAGGCCAGGGACGTGCTGCCACTCTGCTACCGCCATAACAAACAACGCCGCTACGTGTCTCAGAGCTGGATCTGGATCAGAGCTTTCCCAAACTGCAGGTTCTTCTGACCTGGTCCAGTCTATGGTATAACTCAGATCCAGAAGATATTCAGATTAGGCTTTACACTAAGGTGTTTGGCTCCTAGTCCCTCTGGGGTTTAAGTGATGCAGAGCCCGCATGCTGCCTCTCTGAACAGAGGTGATTTTCACCCCATGGAGGCAGAAAATGGATTACCTCTCTCTGAAACAGCGACAATTAGCCCACTTCTTTGTAGCCTCAGGTGGCAAGTGACCAGGATTCATCCCTGAATTTGGTCTGCTGGTTGGATCATTAGCTTCCCTGGCCCAGGCTGGATACTGATGGGGAGCGCGACATGAACGCCAATCCATGCCCCCCATTCGCCCACTGTCAGAGGCAGACCCAGTGGGGGTCCTGGATGTTAGAGATGGAAAAGAATTGTTAGATCATGCAGTCCAAACATCAACTGACCCAACAGCAGCATTTCAAATCTATAAATATACTTCCCATAACATGGCACACCAGAGCCACATTGGACCTTTTTGCTGCCGGGGTTGCAGCCTCGTCTTTGATTTAACCTTTCAGATTTACTTGTTTTCAGGCTCCCCCTGCCCACTGAATCCCTGTAGTCTGGATTATTTTTTTCCTCAGGTGCACTTGCCCATGTTCATGCTGCATTTGGTTTCTAAACGCTCTAGGCCCCAGTGCAGTGTTTTCGCTCACTCTAGTATTTCCCAATGTCTCCTGTTCTACTGTCCTCTGTAGAGCTGGTCAAATGTTAGTTGAGAGTAAATCAGCTGATGAATTTAGCCTTTTTTTCATTTGAACATTGGTCAGGAACCGATTCTGACCTCTTCAATTGTGTTCATGGCCAAAACTAGCCATCAAATGTACCTAGCAAGCTTTTCTTCTATGTACCCTTCCCCCTTACTGCTTGTGATTCTTTCCCATCTTCAGACACCTGCAGCAGATACTCTTTATGCAGCTGACAGTGGCTCTGATGCTCGCCTGGCAAATGCAGAGAGGTGGGAGGATATTCAAGGTGTTTTCAGTGTTCCTCAGCTCCCCAGCAATTGCTTCTAATAGCTTGGGGACAGTTACTGCTCGAGGTCTGTTTTACTTCTGCACGTGTCTGAATGCTACAACGTGATCATTGGCTCTGCTGGTCACTGCCCGATACCAAGGCGGTGAACAAGCTAAGTCAATAACATCCTTACTTTCCAAAGAAATCTCTCTCTCTCTCTCTCTCCACACACGTGCACACGCACACACACACACACACACACTTCTAAAGAACCCAGCACTGCAGTAACTAGACATTAAGCACAGAATTAAGAATTGCATTAGTAGGTCCATAAAGGATCCTGCCTCTTCTGACTTCCTGGATGTAGGCAACTATTACAATGATATTTAATTACAGTTGCTTCAGTTACTTGCTGCTGCTGTTATTATTATTATCTATCAGTATTAAATGATGAGGGGGGTTAAAAAAAATAACCTTCCCAACATACAAGATCTTTAAATGTAAAAAGAGGAAAGCCATTGTTGCGAATTTCCCCATGAGTTACCAATAAATCCTGACCACAAACCAACTCTGTAGGTTGTAGTAACCAGTTTTGTTAAACCCTCCACAGAATTCCTGCATTTTAGGTGCTCAGAGGCACTCGTTTGCCGTCCACATCCCTTCAAATTCTCATGGTGCCTATTAATTAATGTATAATTAGTAGTAGTAGTAGTAGTATTCTCGTCCTGGGGAGCAAGTTGAGGCTGAAGTTATGAGCCCTGGGAGTGGGATCATTTGAAAATGGGGAGTGGGGAGGGGAAACTCTGCTGCATAAAGACATTATTTATGAGGCAATGACAAAAGAACTAGCCAGAAGACCTGCACTCTTATCCCTTTTGCTCATTCCTCAAAAGAGAGGCTGCAGTTTCATCCTCTTAACCATAAGCCTCGCCTAGACTGATGTTTTGCCTCAATTTCAGCCGTCAATATAGTTTTGTCAGTGCAACCCCCCTAGCATTTCAGCCACTGGTACCAAAGACAGATCTGCCTAGGGGCTGCATTGGAGCAGCTAAACCCCTGGCTGGCCACTGCTGGCTGAAATGGGAGCAAGCCCCCCTGTCTAGATAAAGCCCAAGGCTCAGTGGCAGTTCTGCTCAAAAAGATAATCAAATAATGATCAAGTCAAATAAATTTACCTTCTTCCCAGTTCTGTGCACCACTTGTGGCTATGAGTTTCCTACTGTGGCGCTTCTGTCTTCCAGGTGAAGGATCCACGCAAGGGAATTGGGGATGAGCTACCCACGAGGGGGTCTCCAAAGCAGCATGCCATCATTCAAGTGCCAGAACTTAAGCAACCCAGCAACTGCAGCAGGTATGTTAGGGACACTTGCAAACGTGCCTGTAGATACTGAGCCCATGTAGCTAACCCCCACTGAGGCTGACAGTAGGGTTGAAAGTGGGGGCTGTTAGACCTAAAAAAAAAAAAATAAAGCCTCCATCCAGGCCCTTTAAATCCCCACCACAGCTCTGGGTGCCGGAGCCGCAGGCGGGATTTAAAGGGATCTGGGCTCCCCACAGCCGCGGGAGCTCTGAGCCCTTTAAATCCCGGCCCCAGCCTGGCCGCTGGAGCCACGGGCGGGATTCAAAGGGCTCTGGGCTGCCCGCTGCGGCGGGGAGCCCAGAGCCATGGAAGCCGGTGCGGTCTGGCACGGTGTACTGGCTCTTGCCAGTATGCCGGACCAGACCGTACTGGCTTACTTTCACCTCTGGCTAAGAGCCAAAGGCCTTACAGACCAAACTCCCTTGAGGTCAATGAGCTAAATCCTGAATCTGTACACATCACTACCTGCTTAGCATCGTTAGATTGTGATTGCGGTTGTGCCCATGAGGTGCTTTCCAAACTTGTAAGAAGGCCCAGGCTCTGCCCCAAAGAACTTAGAGTCTGCAAGAGAGAACCAGCCAAAGGGTGGAGTCAGGGAACACAACACACACGCGCGATGGTGAGAGTGACATCTGGAGTGCACTTTGGTTCTTTCCCCAACTGCCCTGCCTCCTGACTATGAGTTGGGTCATTTCTCGGAGGCTTCATGACACATCAGGCTTGAGGAAGGGTCTGACCAATAAGAGAGAAGCAGCCTGGTGTGGAAACTTGGCATTCCCTACCTATGGGGCAGAGTGGAAGAAAAGGCAGAGACGACTGTGGGATAGTAGGATGAGCAGGATTTCAATATTGTCCTCACTGGCAGAATGGAGGGGGGGCATGGAGCGCCAGGAAAATAGACAGGGCCAGAGGCGTAGGGAGGGGCAGAGTTATGGAGAGCCTTCTACAGGGTGACAAGACAACTGGAGTTTGATGTGGCAGAGAAGGGGGAAGCCAGAAGAGGGATTCAAAGAGGTGTGATGCAGTCAATTCGAGGGGCTGGGGAGATGACCTTGGTAACTGCATTTTGCATGGATTACGGTGCAGGGGGGCAATAAAAGAAGAGATCACCTCAAGGCGGGATTGAGGATTAGAGTTTTTGATGTTTGGACAGAGAGAAAAGCTCAGATCTTAGAGACAAAGCTCTCATGGGAATCAGTGAGGCCAAATCCCTGACGTCGGTGCTCAGTTTTTCACTAGTTATTACTCACGTAAAACCCCACTGACATTAACGGGAGTTTGCCAGAGAACAAACCTAACCAAACTGGAGCAAGTACTTCCAAGTCTGGCCCAGTAGGAACACTGGTTTAAGTCGCAGTGTTTTGGATGGTAGATCTCAGCGGTATATTTTTATAAGGACCTTTTTCTGTTCAGCAACTAAAATTCTTGAGAGTTCTCGCTCGTGTTCTCATGTGTGTGAAGATCATGGGACAGAGTCTCTCCTGTGCTGAAAGCTAGTTGGGGAAGGGCTGTTAGGGAGTCGGTTATGATTCCTTGACCTCAAATTTTCCCTGCTCCAGTGCAAATTAGAGCAGCCTGTATGTTGTTGTAACTAATGACAGTTGGCAATGAGCCCAAAGGGACTGTGCACCAGCTGGGTATTACCTAGTGGAGCATCCGTCCCCAGCTAGCCGGTCTGCTCTGTCATGCCCCCTGCTCTGAGAAGAGGGGAGAGTGGGTGTAGAAGGTAGCTCTGCCAACATTATGGATGCTGAGACCCACACGAGAAGAATCTCAGCCAGCCAGCTGTGGTCCGATTCCGGATTCTTCAAGCTACTTAGGAAGCATCAAGGGGACAGAAGTAGGACAGAGAACTGGGCCCAGCTGTGGTCAGCAATATTATAAAATAGAAGCCAAAACTAAGATACAGCACATCTCTCTGTTTCTCCCCAGCTTTCCTTGGTAAGTGGTCCAAAAAGCCAAGTAAACATACAGATCCCCTGGGATCTGCTATCTTAGCAAACCCCACTGCCCAGAGGTGGGGACACCCTTTCTTTCTCTCTGTCTTTTCTATTCTAGCCTGTGCACATTGACTTCCAGCTGCATTTATCTGATCTGCGTGTTGAATGGTGATGAAGTGACATCACCATGGCAACAGTGTTGATTTCCTGGTCCCTAGCAACCTGATGCAAGCTGATGTAAAATGTGCACTTGTTTCCTGTGCTGGCTGATCTCTTTTGATGTATCTATGAGATTTGGTTTTGTGGGTTTTTTTCCCCCCCTTGGCTGTGCTATGACATCAGAAGCATGAAGTGTGGTTTTATGGCAGGTGGAGCCAGTTCTGTATAAAACAGTTTATTTTCTCTGAGATTAGTTCTGATCCCAAGTCTTATTGTGCTTAGGGGCACTAATATACCCAGAGCCCTTTTAAGTCCTGATTAATTTTTATATTTTGTTTATTGTGTTTTTCTGAGGTAAAATAGAGCAGAAGCAGAGTAAAATACTTAAGTACCTTCAGTGGGTTTGTCTCAATGCGTGTCTCGTGTTTACCATGGGAGAAGTAGAGTAGTGGACATATTAACACTATTATGGTGATCGGGTCACTTGTAAATGAGTCTCATTTTCTAAATATCAGCATTCTGATGGGCAGCTGCATTCTGAATTTGTGTGCACTATTAGTGCAGATGGGATACTTGCATGCACAGATGGCCAGTTAGGTGCCTAATTGGCCATTCACACATGTAGCCCACATTGATCATGGGAGTCTTTGTCCTCTCTGGTGGTTGGTCCAGAAGATAAAAGAAGATAAAGTCTACTACAGAATGCCAGCTAGGGGAATTTCTCCTTTAATTTAAGCAGGGGAAGCGTATTCCTGTAGTTCAGGTGGTCACAAATTCAAACTCTGATGATGGCCCAAGCATTTTGGTACCTACAGATCTAGCATCTCTAGCACTTAAGCTAAAGAAGTAACTCAGTCCAGAACAAAAGGAGGAATGTATAATTCTTCAGATTGTCCACTGCAGGAGATATGATCACACAAGCTTAGCCAGTCTATTGCAGCCAAATACACCATAGGTTTTTGCACTTGCCATGTGGCATCTCGGTATTGAAAATCTGCCCTCAAAGAAAGGAGCAAAATTAGAAATATAAGAAGTGAGCTTAATAAACATCTTATTTTAACGGCAAAACTGGGAGCAAAATTTCTGGGCTTCCAAAGACCCCCACCCATTTCACTCCCCAATGGAATGGCCAGGCACAGCTCACACAACCAAAGGACAAAAAGATAAGGACATTACAACATCAGAACATACTCTGATTGCCTGGTCACATCCTGAGACTCTAACCTTGAACCAAGTTCATACAGGCACAATTTAGGTGGCTCAATCTGTTCACAGAATAGGTACAACATTGGCAGGGCAAACTTCTTCACAGTTCTCCATCAAAGTGCCTCCACCATGGTCAAGAAAGACAATCTGGAGATGGTGGGGGAAGGGAGGCAGGGATTCAGTCTCTGGGCCCATCTCTGCTGAGACAGCCAACAAAAGAAGCGACAGTGTCATGGCTCTTGTGCTTTAGACCCCCATGGGGCCCACCAACTTGTTTAGCACAAGTCAATAAACACTCATCAGATCGTACCAACTTTCAGTCATCATCACTGGATTAGAACTGGTGATTTACTTCTTGCTTAATATTCCATTTCTCATTTCCTGAAACATCCATTTCCTCTTGAGTCTAGGACTTCACTGGTTTTGAATGTAGCATGAGCAGAAAGCTGCCCGCTAGATCGGAAAGAGACAATTATTTTAGGCACAAATCCTATTCCTCTCCCCACATGAGCAAGTGGGTCCTGAAAGGCAGTGGAGCAATGGGGGTGTCGTTGCAGGTGGGAAGGGGAGGGAGAGACAAGCTGTAGATAGTCTGCATAGGGAGAGGCTGCAAGCCCTGAATGGAACGGAATTGTGCTCCATGAACACTAGCTCAGAGGAGATGCGTTAGGCACAAAGTGAAGGGTCTTGGTGTGACCAGTAGATCTATAACTACTTGGATCAAGCAGCCAAATACCTCTGCTTAAAAGAGCCCAGGGGCAGTGGAGGGGAGGGATAACTCAGTGGTTTGAGCATTGGTCTTCTAAACCCAGGGTTGTAAGCTCAATCCTTGAGGGGGCCATTTAGGGATCTGGGGCAAAAATCTGTCTGGGGATTGGTCCTGTTTTGAGGAGGGGGTTGGACTAGATGAGGTCCCTTCTAACCCTGATATTCTCTGATTCTGAGGTGATAATAGTAGCTGAGGGGTAGTGCCCCAGCTTGTGAGTGGAAAATTCTGACCCCTGTGCAATAACAGAACAGGAAGCCCAAGCCTGTTAACTTTTGCTTTGCATAGGGAGGGTGGTTTGGGTCCTGACTGAACTATCCACACATCCCTGCCACAACATCTAAGGAGTGCTGATAGTAATAAACACCTCAAAGAAACTCACTTTCGGTTTCATCAATACGGAACGGCCTGACTGTGAGGAAGTGCATTAAAAGAGCCATGACAGATTTGCTTCTCGGGTTTCCCCTCATCATATCCACATGCAGATGAAGGAACCTATAAGGAGATTGATCTGCAAGCTTTTATCCTCCCAAAGCTGTATTGAGTGGCTGCATGAACCATTTCTCAAGGACGCTGTGTGTTATTTAGAGACGGCATTCTCCAAAACAGCCCCTGCATGTCAGTGATGGTAACAAAGGAAGTCCTCATCTATGTTTGCTATCTGGCATTCACGCAGCCATTTTTTATACCGTGTTTGCTCAAAGGGCAAGAAAGAAAATTGCTCAAATGTATTTATTTGCCAGGAAAATACACAGAAGCTTGAAAATCAACTCAGCAAACCCGTGATGCTTTTTCTCAGTCAGCTGGGATGGAAGTTTTCTAGGCACTGGCCCCGGTAGAGTTTCAGATCTTAATAGTCATTTCCTGTTAACATTTGCTTTGGAGCCAAGAATGAATCATCCTCTGACTCTACATGTTCTTAGCTGCTTTCCAGGAACCATGGTCACTCTGCAAGTTACTCATGTGATGGCTGCTCTGGGTGTATATGAAGTGGACTGGAAAAGTCTGCCTGGGTAGCTAGTTGTTGCGAATACATGACCTCAGAAAAGCTCTCCTTAGGGACATGTCTCTGAGGAGTTCTGGCAAGTTTTTGAACAGCTGTCATTGGTATGATTTGGTGGCTAGCCCTTCTCCTTCTCCTCTCTCACCACATCCTTCTCCCCTGCTGTGAAAAGCTCATTCTTGGCTCCTCCTCTTCCTTCCCCTCCCCATTTCCACCTTATAATTCTTTTCTCTTATTTTTTTGCTAGAACCTGGAGTTTTCATCCCGTTGTTTTGTATCTCTGTTGATTTTGCACAGCCCCAGAGAAATATGTTCGGAGTGGCATCTGGCTCCTGCTAATCAGCTCAGGATGCTGCAACGCTTGGCCCTAGTGGTTTGGATCAGGTATGCAGTAGTTATTAGGGTTGGTTGAAAATTGTTGACGGAAATTTTTTACTGGGCTAACAGTTCTGAGGGAGGTGTGCCTCTTTAACGTGCCTAACTCCAAGAGAGAGTTGGCAGCTGAGACTTGCAAACAGAGATAGGGGCCAAGCTCTGTGAGAAGGGTGGGGCTTAACACACACCCCTCTCTTTGCCATTCATTGTAGAGGGAGCCTCGGAGCAGTGGTGTAGTGGTAAAGAAAAAAAGAAAAAAAGAAGTGGGTAAATGAACCAGTGGTGTAGCTAAGAATGGAAATTTGGGTGGACCCTGACTTTCAGATGGATGGGCAATGACAGACTGTGTTAGCTCAGCTTCTCCCCCGACGCCACACCCTCTTCCTAGCCCTACTGCCCCCAGACACAGCAGGCAGCTCAGAAAATGGCAAGGCAGAACTGCCGGAGTGTAGTTTCTGAAGGGCGGGTGCAGGGCCGGTTTTATTAACTGCGGAGCCCAATTCGAATACCCAGCAGCAGTCTGGGTCTTCGGCGGCAGGGGGTCTGCTCTGGGTCTTCCGCGGCATTGAAGGACCCCCCACCACCCAAATACTACTGAAGACCCCGGGGCGGACCCCAGAATGCCGTTGAAGACCCTGGAGCAGACCGCTGCCAGGGGAGTAAAAAAAAAAAAATTTTTTTTAAAGGTGCCTAAGGCATGGGCCTTGGCACGGGGCCCTCTTAGTCACAGGGCCTGATTCCGGGGAATCAGGCGAATCGGCCTAAAGCCGGCCCTGGGCAGGTGCATAGCTCCGTCCTGGATTTCAGGTGCCTGAGTAACGCTCCGGGCCACTGTGGCAGCACTACACCCCTACTCAGATTTGGGTGGGCCTGGATGCTAAGGGTCCACCCATGAACCTAACCAAAACTCTACGTTCCCCAAATGAGAAGTGGGTAAACACCATCTACCTTGTTGCCTAGCACCTAACTCAGGCCTTGTGGATTGCAGTGTTGTTCCTGCGATTTTCCTAGGTGCCATAGCACCCAACATTGCACCACCTAAGTCCATTTGTGAATTCAGGCAAAGGTGACTAGTTCCAGGTTACCCACAGTCAAGTGACAGAGCCAGCAATAGAACGCAGGTTTCCTGAGTCATTGGCCAGTGTACTACCCACTAGGCCACACAGCTTCTCTATGAGGCGATGGCCCTGCCCTGAGGAGCTTGCAGACACAGGCAGCGTCTTAGCAAAATGGCAACAATATAAATCTTACTTTCTTTTACAAGATTTTGATTCCCCTCCCCCGTTCTCCCTTTGTCCCACTGCCTCAACCAATGCACTCTCTCCCCACCGGCCCAGCATGCCCTTCTCTGCCCTGCCCTCCCCTCTCTAGTCCGCTTATGTATTTTGGCATTAGTGCCTCCTGTTGTATTTTATTGCCACCACATTTGTTTTATTATCAATTCCCACCTCCTATAGTTCCCAGCGTCTCCTTCCCCGGTAAACACCCGTTCTCTCCTTTGCACATTCAGAGCTCAGCTCTGCTTCTATCAGAGGCTATGGAGAGCATCCGGACTCTCTACAGGTCTGTGCTCGCCCATGTGCTGCTGCTCTAGCAGCCTTTCTGGAGCACCTGGGGGGCTGTCCCCCAGGAAAGGAGGCTGGTAGGCTTTGACCTGGTGTTTCTGGGAAAGGGTCGAGGTCGACCAGCTGGCTTGGCTTCTCCCACTGCCTTTTTTGTTGATGCCTCTCTCTGATTTTGTCCAGGGAAGCAGGGACCTTGTGGGCTAGTATCTGGGGGAGGAGGTTGGCAGGCCCTGCCCATGTGTCCTGGGTGGTCTGAGTCAGGGGAGAGACAGAGGCCTCTAAAGTCCTATCGACCCTAGAACCTGGGGTCCAGGAGAGGTGGGGGGGCAGCAAGCTTCCCCTGACTTGCTGCAGCTGCCTCTCTGGGCCAAATTTCCAAACTACCGCCTGCATTTGTGTGCGTGGAAACTGGTTGTGCTGAGAGTTTTGGCTCCCTTTGAGTGACCACTTGGGAAGCAGTGGTGGCACGCCGGGCCCCTTGCCCAGAGCAGCAGCAGCCACGGGAGCCCCCTCGCAGAGCACCTAAGTTTTGGTCAGGGATATTTATATAGTACAAGACATGGACAGGTCATGGGCTGTGACTTTTTGTTTATTGCCCATGACCTTTCCATGACCTTTACTAAAAATACCCGTGACTAAATCGTAGCCTTAGTTATCGGGTGACAAAGCATTGTTCTAGAGGGGACTGAAACTTTGTCATGGCCCTGATTTTCAGAATTGCCTCATCTCTGCCTTCAGTGTAGAACCTGCAGTTTTGTCCCCACAAATACAGGTAAACATCTTGTGGGTGCAATCAAGTCATTAGCAGCGACAGTAATATACAGTCCATGGGCTGATTTGTAGGCACAAACCCCTCAGTTCTCAAAACCAGAGGCCACTTGTCAAAAGGGTAGGAGGGGTCTTTTCTATCTAATTATATAGCTGGCTGTATACATTATAGCCAAGCGATTCATAGTCTTTCTAGCGCTCTCAGTTTTGTTAAATGTCTGTGACAATACGTGCGTGGGGGGAGGTGTATGTGTGTGCATGGGGAACACACGTGTTTACAACAGCTAGTCTCTTGGCGGTTATTTTTGGATGAATGGTTTATTCTTTCCTGTCTAATTGCTTTGCTGTCCAATTCATTCATAGAAAACTTGGGAGCTGAATTCGTCTGCTTCCCCACTGGGAGTGACAACGGCAGTGCCTGGAGAAGCCAGAAATACATTTCCTGGGCAGGTCTGATGTTTTCAGGGAGGAGATTTGTTGTTGCGGTTTTTTTAAAGGACTTGTTTAAAAAAAATCTATCTGCTTGGTTGGTTTGTTTGGCTGGTTGATTTCCTGGAAATCTTACACAACTGGATTCGAGGCCTTTGGGGATTTGTTTTTTCTCCCAACACAATGTTTGTCTGGAAAATAAGCAGCATTTGTGAACCAAAGTTAACGGTCCAGACAAAGAAAGAACCAGGCATCTCCTTAATAGATCGTCGGCTCCTTTGTGCACATTTCAGACTATTAGCATTCACCATCTGGTGGACTGTATTGTCCATGTTTGTTGCAATACCCCATTGCGCTTGTTTCTTCCTGGCTTCTTTTTGCAGCACAACATGCTAAGGCAACAAAACTTGAGTCGTCCACTCACTGAGCTGTGCAGTGCCACCATAGCCGAGTGGTTGGAGCAGGGTATTGGGAATCGGAACTCTTGGCTCGTATTCCTAGTTCTGTCGCTAGCTCTGGCTTTGGGCAAGTCACTTGACTTCTGTGTCTCACATAAAATATGGAGATGACGATACCTATCTCAGAAGGATGTTGTTGTTGTTTGTTTGTATTACCGTAGCAGGTAGGAGCCCCAGTTATAGACCAGAACCCCATGATCTAGGTGCTGTACAAACACCAAACAAAAAGAGGGTCCCTGCGGCAAAGAGCTTGTCTAAAAAAGTGTTGTGAGGACAAAATCACTAACTGAAAGTGCTTTGAGATCCTTGGGTGGAAGGTGCAAGAGATGAGCAAAGTATCATTCTAATCAGGCTGCAAATACTATGGGAAAAGCCTTTCCTGCGCAGTCCTGGGCAGAACTAATGAAATACAGAGACTTACAAAAACAAATAATAACAAGGATCGAAAAATTCAGCATCTCCAGCATTGCGCAAAAGTTCAGATCCATTCAGTTCCATCTCCAAACTCGTTCTCCTAGCTCTTTCCTCTGACTCTAAGGCAGTGGTGCCCAATCTTTACCTGTCCTGCCTCCACCCCTTACCAGTAATGCATTCTGTCCATGCCTCAGGCCCCATTACTGCACCGTTGGCTTAGCAGAGGAGCTCAGGCTGAAGGCAGAGGTGGAGGCAGAACTGGAGATGAGGGAGGAGATGGGGCTAGAGGCAGAGCTGGCCTGGAGCTGGGAAAGGAATGAGAACAGAGTTCAGTTGGGACCAGAGTAGTGGGTGGAGTGGACCTGTAGCTGGGGCCGGAGCAGGACTAAGGGAGGGAAGCTGGAATAATTTTTTATAGTGGGGGTGCTGAGAGTCCTCATGATTCTATGTGTTAAGACTAAAATTTTGGCAACTTTGTCAGCATATTGTGATGGCAAATTTTGTGTGGTAGTCACTTCTCCACTAGGAGATAGGCTGAGACTCAACAAATTCATTCCAGTTACTGCAGACTAAGGCTGGGTTGAAGCCAGCCACCATTTAGGTCAGCACTTCCCAAACTATGGATCACCAAGTGGGGTAGCACCATCAGCAAAATGGCGTCTTCCACACGCATGTATAGTGTGTGTGTGTGTGTGTGTGTTTGTGGGTGGGTGTGGTCACGCTGTGCGGAGGATGACATTTTGCTCTACAAAATGGCGACCTCCATGCTGCCTGTGGGGTGCAAGAATTAATAAAGTGTCAAAATTGGGGTCATGTAGCCAAAACGTTTGGGAACTACTGATTTAGGTGAAAAGCTCCGTATCCTATTACAGATTCCCTACCCAGTCATTTGTCAAGCTTTTCCCTTTCCCCAAAGTGCAATATACATTCTCCAGAAGCTATTGGGCCAGATCCTCAGCTGATGTAAATCAGCATAGCAGAGGAACCATCTCATTGTTCCAAATTGTTGATAGATTCCCCTCTGTGATCTAGCCTGTGAAAATATTCTCCCCCTCAGAGATGCTCTCTTATAGAGTTGTCACAGATTAATCCATTGTTTATTTGTGATTTTTTTTTCAAATATACAAACCAAAGGATGTTTTTAAAGTTGAATTTCACATTGATTGTCTTGATTTCATTGCTTGATTTAACACTGATTGGGCAATTAAAGAAATGAAAGGATAATCACTTGTTCACTGAGGAAGTAGGCCAGCAGCTAGTTACTCATTCCCCTGTGCTTCTTCCTCTTGAATGGGAGGAAGAATTGTCTAGTGGTTAGAGGGGGTTGGGGTGACAGGAGACCTGGGTTCTATCCCCATCTTGAAGCTACTTCTGTATTCATGCCTTCTTATCTCCAGGGGAGTTGATTGTACACATACCCAGAAGTGTGTGCAGCATAGAAGAGCAGGCAAGGTCATTTAGGTAATGGTGGGGGGAGGTTTGCTACTTTCAAAGACAGGAACAAAAAAATGAGCTGCAGTTGATCTGAAGTAGTCAGAGTTTTACTCACAAATTGTCCTTTGGACTATTTCCCACTGCCCACATCATAACACCCCCCCAAGCACAGGGCTCAGACTTCAGAGCAGGAACTCCCTTCCTCTCTGCTTGGAAAGAGCCTGGAACAAACTGGGCACCACCGTAATCTTAACAACTGGTTCCGCATCCACTGTTGCATCAAATTCAAGCTTGTTATCACCACAGTCAAAGCTAATTCCACCCTTGACACAACTTGCTGTAGATTCTGATCTCACATCTTAGGTAGACTAAACCGTGTATTTCAATACATGACTGATCACTCTGATATACAGTCGAACCCATTTATCTCGACCTCGGTTAACTTGCCAATCCTATTAAGTTGACGTTTTAGAAGTGGAACCGCCAAACTCCCTCTTTGTCTTATGGGTTTCTCATCCGTTATGTCGATTCTTTAATCTCGCCGAACCCTAATATCTCGAGCCCGGCTCCCCGCGTCCCCGACCCACCGTGTCCCCAGCCGCCCGCTCCCCGGCTCTCCAGCCGCGCGGTTCCCCAGCCGCCCGCTCCCCGCGTCCCCAGCCGCCCGGCTCCCCGCGTCCCCGACCCACCGTGTCCCCAGCCGCCCGCTCCCCGGCTCCCCAGCCACGCGGTTCCCTGCCCGTCCCCAGCCGCCCGGCTCCCCACGTCCCCGACCCACCGTGTCCCCCGCCACCCGCTCCCCGGCTCCCCAGCTGCGCAGTTCCCCACCCGCCCGCTCCCCGCGTCCCCAGCCGCCCGGCTCCCCGCGTTCCCGACCCACCGTGTCCCCAGCCGCCCGCTCCCCGCATCCCCAGCTGCCCGGCTCCCCGGGTCCCCGGCCGCCCGCTCCCCGGCTCCCCAGCCCCGCGGGTCCCCGCGTACCTGCCCGCCTGGCCCCGCTTACCCGGTCCCCGCTTCGCCTGCCGCCCGCCCGCCCGGCCCCGCATACCCGGTCCCCGCTTCACCGCCCGGCCCGCTTCCCGGTCCCGCCCGCCCGCCCGGCCCCGCATACCCGGTCCTGCATACCCGGTCCCGCTTCCCGGTCCCCGCCCGCCCGCCCGCTTCCCGGTCCCGCCCGCCCGCCCGGCCCGCATACCCGGTCCTCGCCTGCCGCCCGCCCAGCCCCGCTTACCCGCTCCCCGCTTCGCCTGCCGCCCGGCCCGCTTACCGGGTCCCGCTTCTTTGGCTGCCCGGCTCCGGGTCCCCGTCCACGGCCGCCCGGCCCCGCTTCCCCGTCCCGCTTCGCCGGATGCAGCCACGTGCAGGCGGCATGGTAAGGGGGTGGGGAGGGGGTGTTGGAGAGAGGGCAGGGGAGTTCAGGGGTGGGGTTATCTCGATCATCGGTTATCTCGCCGCTTTTTGGCAAACCCCTAGGCCGACGACATAACAGGGTTCAACTGTACTAGCTATTTATAGTATATGCAATCTAGGCTTCATTTGTCTCTCACCCCCCTGCTTCATCGCTGCTATCTCTTTGTTAACTCTTTGTAGTGAGCTCTCTCCTGATTAGCGTTCAGGGCAAACTGTGCTGCTCAGTAGTACATCTTGACCATCTTCAGCCCAGAAGAGGAGGATTAATTATCTTCTCCAGTGCTAACGGAAACATCAAAACCTTGTACAGCACGTTCTATCATAATAGATCGATCTCATAAGAGAGCTAAGGAGGTCATGATTTCTCTCCTAAGGCTCTTTGGAGACCACGGGATTGCTAATGATGCACAACAGCCTATGCTTGTCCTCAACCTGGTGTAGCCATGAAAAACAAGAAACTGCTTCCTTCCGGAGAGGGTGAAGCTGAGAAGGGACCTCTTGGGCACCTCACAGTGCAAGAGAACCACCTTAAAATTGCTCACGTCAGAATAAACAGTCACATCCTGTATTCCTGTAGATCACATCCTGTGTATTTTTGTTTACCAAAGGTGACCCTACTGCTCCAAAACAAATGGGCAAATTCAAATATTTCTACCCTTAGGGTCTTTTTAAGAATAATAAACAATGTTCTACATTTTCAGAAGTAACTAGTGATTTTGGGTGCCTCAATTTTCCTGACTTGAGACGCTCTGAAAAGGCCTGATTTACAGTGGGAAAGACCTCAGCACTGATGGAAACCAGACTTCATTAAAGACATCCTAAAATTGAAGCATTTAAAATTATTAGTCACTTCTGAAAATGTAGGGCAATATATTTGGTGGATTTGTACAGCACTGAACTGTTTTTCCTGTGTGGTCCTCTTTTGTTACCTCTACACTGATAAAATACTACTACAAGTAATAAATATTTATTTATTTAGGGGAGTCGGGCTTGGTCCTCTAGGACACCTACAAAGTTTGGATCTGATTCCAGCTTCTGAACCTCCTCCAAAGCTCAGGGAGGTGTATGGCTGAGGGTTTCAATGCAGGTCCCTATCTAACAAGTTTAGGTCTTTTCCATTTCTAACACTTCTAGGATGTCGAGAAAGCTGTGGTTCTTTGTGACACCAACAAATGCCCCTCTGCATTGTCTTTCTCAACCTTAGACAGGCGTCCTAACTCACCTGATCCCTTATCTGTAGCTGATGGGGTTAAACGGGGCGGTGTGCGTGCCCCTTCATTATTTACTTTGTTCTTAGCTGGAGTGCTAGAAGTCGCTGTATGTTCTACCACTACAGGTGTCACTCTAACAATGCAATTCTATGGCAGACTTCTAGCTTCAAGGCCAAAAGCAAATCCTAGCAAAGTGTGAAGTAAAGGATCTACTGTATGCTGACAACTCAGTGTTTGTCACCCTTTCCGAGAATGACCTCTAATATTTGCTGAATTCTTTTGCCCATGCTGTATCCCCCTTTGGCCTCCGTATTAATGTAAAGAAAACAGAAATCCTGTACCAACCATCTCCTGGCAGAAATCCATCACCACCAGAAATACAATTGAATAGCTGCCAATTAAACAATGCCAAGTCCTTCTGCTACCTAGGTAGCACAATTACTGACAACACCGGCATTGACAAAGAACATTCTGCACGCTTACAGGCCACTGCCTCAGCTTTCGGTCATCTACAAAAAGAACTATAGACAAGATGGGAGGTCAAAGTGTCCACAAAATGTCGTGTTTACAGAGCTGTTGTGCTCTCTGGTCTTCTATAGTCATTAGAGACCTGCCCCCTTTATTGTTGCCATATCCAAAAACTTAACTGCCTGCAACAATGCCACCTCAGGAGGTCATCTAGTCCCCCTGCTCAAAGCAAGACCAATCCTCAGACAGGTTTTTGTCCCAGATCCTTAAACAGCCCCCTCAAGATTGTACGCACAACCCTGGGTTTAGCAGGCCAATGCTCAAACCACTGAGCTATCTCTGCCCCCCAAGGTATAATGGGAATCAAATGGTCTGACAATAATCACCAACATGAAGTACTATGACTGGCAGCCATGGTAAGTGTGGAAGCCATGCTAGCGTGGAAGCAAATGACCTGGATCGGCCATGTCATACAGATGAGTAACAATTGACTACCTAAGAGAGTTCGGAACAATGAATCTGAAAAATGCAGTAGGAAGGTTGGCCGTCCCAAACTCCACTACCAGGATTGCATCAAGCAGCACATGCAGCCATGCCAGGCTGGACTTAATGATGTGGGAGGATACAGTCCAGGACAGCCAAGCTTGGCACTCTGCTACAAAGAAAGCAGAACGAGCAACAGAATATCGTCGCGCCCTCTTGGCCGACAGTAGGATAGAACATAGACGCCAGCTTGTCCTGGCACATCTCCTGAATCCTACATGTAGAAACTGATTTCCAGTAGTAGCCATACTCTAATACAAGCGGCAGTCATTATATATATGTGAGGCTTTCAAAGCATCTTGCTGCGTAAATATTTTACCACCATTTTACAGCTGGGAAGGCACCAATGGCATGAATGTGACACTACTGGGTAGAGCTAGGAAAGGTGGCCATGTGGTGAAGGTCCTACACTGCAACTCAGGTTATC
This sequence comes from Mauremys reevesii, assembly GCF_016161935.1. Lineage (NCBI taxonomy): Eukaryota > Metazoa > Chordata > Testudines > Geoemydidae > Mauremys > Mauremys reevesii. The sequence goes on along the minus strand of NC_052625.1, from coordinate 56,678,343 downwards.
TGGATTCTAGCCTTGCCTTTGTCACAGGCTTCCTGTGTGGCCTTGGGCAAGTCTCTTAATCTCACTGTCTCAGTTCCCCATCTGTAAAATGGGAGTTACTTTCTGTGGTGTCTATTTAGATTGAAAGCTCTTTAGTGTAGGGCCAGTCTCTCCTGTGGTTTTATACAGCACATAGCACAGCGGAGCACCAATCTCCGTTTAAGAGTCTATGGGTAACGTAATGCAAATATTAATAATGCGTCGTCCCCTCCTAACAGGGCAGCTCTGAGTTGGGGATGAGGAAAGGACAGATTTATCAGCTGAAGTCAGTGGAGATGCAACCAGGGTATAACTGGTCTGAGCTGCTTTCTTGACAGCTGTCAGTGAGATGCTTATACTTTGGGGGAAGTTGAGGGATGAAGATGAAAGGAGTTGGGGAAATAAAAGATGAAAACAAGAGTCAGAGCAAGTGGCAGTTATTTACCTCCCAAGCTGCTCATTCCGTACATGTTTGAAAGCTATCTTCAGATAACATATAGGTCTATATTTGTCCATGAGAGAGAGCGAGTCAGGATATTTTTGTACTGAGGTCATTCTGACTCACTCTCTTCAAATGGTAGCTCTTTTCTTCAAGAAAATCAATGCTCTCCCTCCTTCCCTCTCTCACACCAGCACCGTACTCATAGCAGAAGCATTGGATTCCTCTCTCTAATTACATTCTGCTTGTTTCAAGCTCTAAACCTCACTGCCCCATTTCTCACTGGGGAAAAGTTCCTTCAGGCAATTCAGGTGGCACTAATCTCCTCTTCACTACCTGTTATATAAACCCATGATCTGGCTGGTCTCCCTTGCTTTCAAGGCAGGTAGGCAATGTAATAAGAAAAGGGGAAGTGAAAGACCTCTCCCTAAGACAAGTTCCCAAGAGGCTTTGGCCTAGTTTAAGGGAGAAGCTGCTGTGACATGAGGAGTCAAAAGGATTTTGTAAAATACCCAGGGTGCCACTCACTCCCAGCTGAGTGAGAGTTGTGGTTTGAGCTCATTTCCTATTCTGAGGTAATTTTGAAAGGTGTTTTTAATGAGGGGCAAAGAGTTAGTTGGTTACCTTACCTGAAAGTCCTACTCAACATAACCTGAAAAGTCAGTGAGATGCCTTGTTTGCTTCACGTTACCATGAAGAAGATGGCAGTGCAGAGAGGATTGGCCTAAAACAGAGGCATCATTATAAGGGGGGATGGACAGATTCTGTGTTTAATTATGGTCTGTGAAATTGCAGGGCTATAAACTCCCACTATGTATAGGGATAGGGGAGTTTACCCCTCTATGTCATTGTTTCAGGCTGTCTGCAGACTCAGGCAGATATCACTGTATCGGTTACACTTGGTTCGCATTTGGAAGGTCACCTTTGTAGCCATGAGGGCTAGAAACTTACTTGTTATTTTAAATGAAAGCTTAGATTCAGATGAATCTGAATAGGTCATGTGATCCACATAAATATAGTGTGTGGACCACATCCAGCCCTTGGCTTGTATGTTTGTCTCTCCGGTTTAAAGCTAAGCATGGAGAAATTCGGGCTTGTCATTAGTCCTTGATGGTGTCAGAACTCAGCACTAGAACAAGTTACAACTGAGCATAGACCCACAATACATATGACCAGACTGGCCAGATAGACTAGAGAGTTGACCCTAAAACACATGCCAGTTTTACCTAAGATATAGATAAAGGCACCTACCTCATCTTCTGCCACATTCCTTTATACTTCTCTGTACTAACGTCAGAAAATACCTTAAGTACTTCAGATACTTCCTTTGTTATCTTAGGCAAATGGTAAATTATGAAGGGCCCTCATTGCAGATAGATGGGTAAATACTCATAGGTATGTATATATTGGTGGGGAGGGGGAAGAGATTGATAGACAGATAAATACCAGGAGCTAGACAGACAGAGCATTTGGATCCAGTCAGGATTTTCCCAAAGTCTGGGGGAGTTGGGCTTGGTCCTCTGGGACACCTGCAAAGTTTGGATCTGATTCCAGCTTCTGAACTTCCCCCAAAGCTCAGGGAGGTGTATGGCTGAGGGTTTCAATGCAGGTCCCTATCTAACAAGTTTAGGTCTTTTCCATTTCTAACATCTTCTAGGATGTCGAGAAAGCTGTGGTTCTTTGTGACACCAAGAAGCGGTGATGAACCTCTTTGTTTCCTCCTTTCTTGCCTTCCTGTCCCCAGTAGCCTGACAGATTTCATCCAGCATTTTGAAACCCCCTTCCCTCAAGGAGAATCATATGGTAATGCTGACGTTTCCCATCTTCAATGCACTGAGCATACAAAAATGCAAAGCTGCAGTTCTGCAAATGAAAACAGCTGCATCCTCCCTCCCTTTCATCTTAAATTCAGGTTGTGACCCTTTGCAATGAAGATTACATTAACATAAGAGAAAAGGTCAGGGATGAAAATTAAATCTCATCCTAGCCCAGCTTGCAATCCAGCAAGTGGCACAACCAACAAATCCGAGCCATCAGTTTCCCACACTGAGCAGGATACGTCTGAAAGAGTGAGAAAGGCTCTGAGAACAAGGCCATGATCTTCTCTGGTGTAAAAGAGAAACCGGGCTGTTAGCAAAGACTACTGATCAGCTGAATTTCAAAGGTTTGGGGATTTGGTTCAGATAAGCATCCAGAGCTTCACACTGCAATGCACTTGGAATCTCATTTCAGCAGGCTTTCATGATATTTTAGCAATGCTGCTCCCAGGCCTGGCTAGGACTCAGAAAGGCACAACATGAATAATGTTAAAAAAGGTTATTTGAACATTGCTGAACCTCAGAAAAGGTCCTGCTTGACTTTAGGGTAAAGGTTGAGTCCAGTCTTACTTTATCCCAATCAGGTCATTTTACTTTTCCTCCTACCTTTCTCTGGAGCAAAGAGATAAGGTCACTCTCATGCCTCAAAGCCTTTGTGATGCCCAGGCGTAGAACTGCCAGCTAAATTGTACCAGAAAGATGTTTCAAGACCTTTTTCTTTCAATACAAAGCAATAGTCAAAAATATACATAACCAGAGGGTTGTATCTTGCACGTGCTCTGGTAAAACACATCTTTGCATTCTGGGGTCTGAAGAGAACTGGGCTTGGATTGTAATTCCCCAAACCCACACCTGGTCATAAGGTTTTGTTTCGGGATTGTATCTAAAATGAGAACATGGTTCCAGTTTATATGAAGCCTATGTCAGAAATCTCATGAGATGGTTTGGTCTTCGTCACTGGGTGGACTAGACCCAGAGGCCCCCTGCTGGAGGCCTCAGGATTCTGCCACACCCATCCCAGGAAAGGAGCAGTGGAGTCAAATCTTCCAAGCAGTCTAGAGAGGCTGCAAAGGGCTAGCCAATCAGAGAGGCTGCAGGGAGCAGCGAATCAGGGCCCAGGAGGGCCGTATAAAAAAGAGCTGCAGCGCCAAAGATAGGCAGTTCCTTGCTGGAGCCAGAGGAGTGTATATAGCGCTCCTGGCTGGCCAAAGGGAACTGTAGCACCCTGGACAGCTCATTGCTGGCAGGGACTAGGGGAGCGAGGAAGAACTCCTGACTGGCTGTTGGACCTGAACATATGAGAGTTCTGAGGTAAGGGTGAAGCATTGGTGAAGGCTGGAAGTGGCCCAGGGAACTGCAAGCAGTTTTGTTAAAGGGACATGGTGTTGTGTGGCTGCTATTCTTAGGGTTCCTGGGCTGGGACCTGGCATAGTGGGTGGGTCTGGGTCTCCCATATAGGCCACTGGGGAAGTGGCCTACAATTGGAAGGGGATCTGAACCATTAAGAAGCCCACCTGGAAAGGTGGGGCCAGAACAGACCAGAGATGATGAAACCATTGCCTCCAGGAAGGAAGTCCTGGGGGGTACAGCCTGATACTAGGGCTGGGCCTGTTTAAAGATTGCGGACACACCTGACCGGAAGGGAGTGCTCATAAGAGGTGATTGACATGCTATTACATGTCAGTCTCATAAATGTCTACCATGTGGTGCTGAAAGTGGATAAGATTTTGGCATGGTTGAATTTGAACCCTAGCCCTGACTTAGCTTCATCTGGAATCTGAGCATTGCCCCCTCAGTCCATTTCTAGGATTACTCACATACACCTTCCTTACCCTGGTAAGTGAGAGCCTGGCCTTGACCTTCTTGTTTGGCCACAGTGGCTAGGCCTTCACTGCCACAAAAGGGGTATGTTACATGTTAGGTATCCTGCTGTTAACCGCTATCTTGCTGTAAAATCCTAGGTGACAGGGGCATCCCCAGAAATGGTTCATATGGAACACACAGCTGAACCATTCTCTCTTGACTAGCATGGCACTGCTCAGGTTTGAGCTGGCTACACCTCCATTGTGACATAGGGGCTGCTAGGCCAAATGTCAGTGAGTAGCACTGTGACCTGCTGCATGGGGTTGCAGCATCACTCAGGCTTGACCTAGCAGCTCTTCCATTGTGACTGAGGTGCTACAGGGCCAAATTTCAGTAATCCAGGTCACAAATTACCCCTTTGCCTTCCCTGACACATTGGCTGCCTTGCTTCTGTCAAAGCATGCACCGTGCATAACATGCACAGAGCTGTGGTGCTATTGCTAGGGGAGACAAGGTTCTGTAGTTTTTCCTGCAGTGTAGCTAGCTGAGGTGGGGAGGAGGGGGTATAGTGGTGGTCTCACCTAGCTACACTCTGGTAAAAACTTCCTGCACCTTGTCTCCACTAGGACTTTTTACAGTAAAAAAAAATCCACTCTTTTTTTTTTTTTACAGTGAAGAGACAACCCATGTTTCCATTCCAAGCCATCATCACAGTCCTTCTGGAAGCTGAGAGATTTTAGAATAAAAGGGGTGAAGCAGGTGGTGTTTTCCCCAGCAATGGATTTAGGCATATAAAATCTCTTGACCTCACAAAGGGCAGGGTGGTGGTGGTAGTGTAAGGGCTTGTCCACACTTAAAACGCTACAATGGCACAGCTACATTGTAATGCTTCAGTGTAGAAACTACCTACATCAATGGGAGGGATTCTTCCATCACTGTAGTTAATCCACCTCCCTGAGAGGCGGTAGCTAGGTCGACAGAAGAATTCTTCTGTCTACACAGGGGCTTTGGTCAGTTTAACTATGCTGGCCAGGGGTGTGGATCCCTGACCCACACAGTTAAATTGATCTAATTTTCTAGTGTAGACCAATGACCTCTGCAGTTGTTTCATCCCAATCTCACCCTTAGAAGTAATGGCAAAATCAGGCTTTGCCCAAGACACTCCCTGAAACATATGGGGTCCTGATTGGGGTCAGTAAGGACTCAGAGGGGAAACACCTCTTAATGAATCACTATCACCACTGCCAGAAGCATCCTGTATTTTTGTAGAGATCAGAGAAGCTCAGGGCCCCTAATATGACACCTGCACTCAGACAAGGATCTCGCACACAATGGAGTTCAGCAAAGGTCACTGGGGACCTGACACTTCCCCCCCACCCCCAATCCCATTTCTTGTGCTGTGAAGCTCAGATACGTTATCTGGGTCTGTTCTTTGTCTCTATCTTCAGTCACATCAATCACGGAGCAAATACACCAGACAAATCAGATGTTATCTAATGCTTGCAAAAACAATATCCTGCATAGATCAGGGATTCTGCTGGTGTCTAATATACATTGTCTGCCTCACAATAATTGAGGGATGAAATTTAGTTTGTATAAATAAAATAAATTGGGTGATGGTGTGGAGGTTGTAACAGAACGCTAAACAGTGTTATCCTGTTCCACCACTAGGTGGTGTCATGTCACATACCTTACCTGAGCTGATACTCCTTAAACCAGGGGCAGCTCTAGCGATTTCGCTGCCCCAAGCAGGGCGGCACGCCGCGGGGGGCGCTCTGCTGGTCGCCGGTCCCGCGGCTCTGGTGGACCTCCTGCAGGCACGCCTGCGGATGCTCCACCGAAGCTGCGGGACCAGCGGACCCTCTGCAGGCACGCCTGTGGGAGGTCCGCCGGAGCCGCCTGCTGCCCTCCCGGCAACCGGCAGAGCGCCCCCCGTGGCATGCCGCCCCAAGCACATGCTTGGCGTGCTGGGGCCTGGAGCCGGCCCTGGCCAGGAGTGCATTAAAGATCTCTTGGGCCTGGTCTACACTCGTCTGTTATTTTGGAATTAGCCGAGTTAATTTGGGTGGGGGGGAAAGATTCCATCCACATGACCAAACCGTTTTTTTTATTTAAAGGGCTCTTCAATCCGATTTCTGTACTCCCCTCAGTAAGTGAAGTAGTGCTTAAATCGAGATTGTAATCCCGGGTTAAAGGTATTGTGGACGCAATTCAATATTATTGGCCTCTGGGAGCTATCCCAGAATGCTCCCTTGTGACCTCTCTGGACAACACTCTCAACTCCGATGCACTAGCCATGTGGGCAGGAAAAGCCCCGGGAACTTTTGAATTTCATTTCCTATTTGGTCACCACCAGCACAGGTGACCATCAGCACATTCCACCATCACAGGCGACCATGCACAGTCCACCATCACAAGAGATCACGCAGTCCTGGATTTGCAGTTGTGCTCCAGCATGGTCTGAACCGGAGGTACTGGATCTCATCACATGCTGGGGAGACGAGTCTATTATGGCAGAACTACATTCCAAAAAAAGGAACGCAAATACGTACACTAAAGTCACCAAGGCCATGATGGAAAGAGGCTACTCCAGGAACACAGGGCAGTGTCGTACAAAAATCAAAGAGCTCAGGCAAGCGTACCAAAAAGCCAGGGAGGCGAATGGGCTCTCTGGGTCACAGCCCCAAATATTCCACTTCTACCATGAGCTGCATGCAATTATGGGGGGTGACGCCATCACTACCCCACCACTGTCCGTGGACACCTGCAAGCGGGGAGTTGCACGGAGCGAGGAGGAAGAGTCATTGGAGGATGAGGAGGAGGACAGTGCACAGGCAGCAAGTGGGGAATCTGTTTTTCCCCCCTAGCCCGGAACTATTCTTAACACTGGAGCCAATAGCCTCCCCCAGGGCGGGCTCCCGGACCACGACCCTGGAGAAGGTACTTCTGGTGAGTGAGAGCCTGATCAGAGCCATGCGGTGGGCGGCGGGGGGAAACCCAGCCGCGCTGGGCTGTTCGCGTTTAGCTGAATTCTGTTGCCCAGCCGTGTGTGATGGCTTACTCACACCAAGGTGTCCCCTTTGTTCTCTGAAATGTAACTTTTAAAATACTACCCTCCCTTTTTCTCCTCCCGCAGGCGCAAATGTTTCAATGTGGCCACTATCTACTCTGTCTCAGAGGCTAGTCCAGATTAGAAGGCGGAAAAAAGGAACTTGGGACGGCATGTTCGCCGAGCTCATGCAGTCCTTCCACACTGTTGGGGCACAGCTGAATGCATGGAGGCAAACAATTGTGGAGTCCCGAAAAGCATTACAGGAACATGAAGAGAGGAAGGACGTGCACGATGAAAGCAGGCAGGATGCTATGGTCAAGCTCATGGGGGAGCAAACTGACATGCTCTGCTGTATGGTGGATCTAATGCGGGAAAGGCAGCAAGACCACAGACTACCGCTGCAGCCCCTGTATAATCAAACTCCCTCCTCCCCAAGTTCCATAGCCGCCTCACCCAGATGCCCAAGAACGTGAGCGGGGAGACTACGGGGACCCACACACTCAACCCCAGAGGATCGCCCAAGCAGCAGAAAGCTGCATATGCGAACTTTTGATTTGGTTTCTGGACTTGTCCTTCCCTCCTCCTCCACCCACCTAACCCACTACCCACCCCTCTCCGGTCTTCCTTCGGATTTCTCTCAATGCATTGTGCAACAAATAATAAAGAACAGTTTTTAAACAATTTTGACTTTATTTCCTTTATATATATATATATATATGTGGGGCAGGTAACTTCAAGAGAAACAAACACAATTGTCACACCATACCCTGGCCAGTCATGAAACTAGCTTTCAAAGCTTCTCTGATGCACAGCATGCCCTGCTGCGCTCTTCTAATCACCCTGTTGTCTGGCTGTGTGAAATTGGCCACCAGGCAAATTGCCTCAACCTTCCATTCCACCATAAATGTCTCCCCCTTACTCTCACAGATATGTGGAGCACACAACAAGCAGTAATTACAATTGAATATTGGTTGTGCTGAGATCTAACCAACTCAATAAACTGTGCCAGCGCGCTTTCAAACGTCCAAAAGCCCATTCTATCACCATTCTGCACTTGCTCAGCCTACAGCTGAACTGCTCCTTACTACTGTCCAAAGTGTCTGTGTATGGGTTCATGAGCCATGGCATTAAGGGGTAGGCTGGGTCCTGAGGATAACCATAGGCATTTCAACATCCCCAACAGTAATTTTCTGGTCTGGGAAGTAAGTCCCTTCCTGCAGCTGTTCAAACAGACCAGAGTTCCTGAAGATGCGAGTGTCATGCACCTTTCCCAGCCATCCCACATTGATGTTGGTGAAACGTCCCTTGTGATCCACCAGTGCTTACAGCACCATGGAAAAGTACCCCTGGCGGTTTATGTACTGGCCACCCTGGTGTGCCAGGGCCAAGATGGGGATATGCGTTCCGTCTATCGCCCCGCCGCAGATAGGGAACCCCAGCGCATTAAAGCCATCCACAATGGTCTGTACATTTCCCAAAGTCACTACCCTTGATAGCAGCTGGTCAATGATTGCATTGGCTACTTGCAGCACTGCAGCCCCCGCAATAGATTTGCCCACTCCAAACTGATTCCCGACTGACCGGTAGCTGTCGGGCGTTGCAAGCTTCCACAGTGCTATGGCCACTCGCTTCTCAACTGTGAGGGCTGCTCTCATTCTGGTGTCTTTGCACTTCAGGACAGGGGATAGTAAGTCACAAAGTTCCATGAAAGTGGCCCTACGCATACGAAAGTTTCGCAGCCACTGAGAATCATCCCAGACCTGCAACACTATGCGATCCCACCAGTCTGTGCTTGTTTCCCAGGCCCACAATCAGCGTTCGACAGCATGAACCTGGCCCAATGCCACCATAATCTCCCAATCACCACATGACGTGCTTCTAGGAACATCTGTGTCCATGTCCTCATCAGTATAGTAATCGCACTGTCATCGCTTCCTCGCCTGGTTTTGCAGGTAATGCACATACTGCTGGATAATGCGCAAGGTATTTATAATGGTCAAAACTGCAGCGGAGATCTGAGCGGGCTCCATGATTGCCGTGCTATGGTGTCTGCATGGGTAATCCTGGAAAAAGGGTGTGAAACGTAGGAGGCCTGTTTGGTTCAAGATGGCCGATAAAAGGTGGTAAATGGTTGTCTTCTGTAGCTTTCATGGAGTTGGAACGCTTGCTAGAGCTGCAAGAGTGGGAGAGCAGAGTTTGCAGCGGAAGCTGTGCGGCTCAGGTCACAATGGCCGAAAAATGGCAGGGAATTGTTGCCTTCTGTAGCTTGTACGCGAGCCCAGGACAGACAACATGGAAAAATTAGCTAGTGATGCAAGAGCAGGAGAGCAGAGTTTGCAGCGGAAGCTGTGCTGCTTGGTTCACGGTAGCCGAAAAAAGGCCGGAAATGGTTAGATAAAAGAATAGATAGAAAGATGAAAGGCGATGCGAGGTGGATTCATAGTACCAGGAGACAGGCCGTGCACTGTACTGCACTGTCTGCTGGCAGTATGGCATCTGCCGTAGCTTTCACAGCGGGAGGAGCAAGTGAGGGCACATACTCAGAAACACCCGCAATACTGTTTTTGCCCCATCATGCACTGGGAGCTTAACCCACAATTCTGGGCGGGATACTGTGGGATAGCTTCCCACAGTGCACCGCTCTGACATTTGATGCTAGCCTCGGCACTGTGGATGCACTTTGCCGAATTCACGTGCTTTAGTGGGGACACACAACACCGAACGTATAAAATTGCTTCCGAAAATTCGAACAGAATAAGTTCGAATTAATTTTGTACTGTAGACATACCCTTGGAAGAGACAACTAGTATATTTCTCTATAAAGGAAGCTCTGGTATATGAGTCTGAGCTGCTAGTGGCAGCCCTTCAACCTACTGTGTACATGACATACATGAAAATGAGGCACACACATTTAGTGGCCACCTTTGAACATTTTGGATTCAGCGACTTGCCCAGCACCACATAGCAACTCTGTGGCAGAGCGAGGGGATAGAATCTAGTCCTCGATGGTGTCATTCAGTTACCTTAATCATGGGGCCACCCTGTTGCTCCTGCAATCCCCAGCCTCATTCACGACACACCTTCCAACTCTGACCCCAGTGCACCTGTGTGGTGTTAGGAGGCACTCTCATTGCTGGTCATGGTTTCTCTGGTATGCTTGTTGCCTGATCTATAGAGTGTCTATTACTTGTATTGATTACTTAAGACTTCCCAGTTAATACTCTGAGGTTGGATAGGTTCTTGTCTCAAGATCAGCCCCAGTATTAAAATTACTGGCCAGTTGGGAACCCCGATACGCATAGTTGCAACACTCTTACTTAGCAAAACCCTTCTGTATTTGTAATAGTTGATTAGTACAGTTCAGAGTCACCAGCACTCTAACCCATCAAGGCGGATACAGCTAATACAGAATGTACAGCTCAACGGCCCTATACTCTCTCCAGCCCTTGCAGAGCAACCTGAAATGTTAGTCACTATCTTCCTCATCACCGGTGCCTGTCATCCTGGCACTGTCACCCGCCCTGCACCTGCAAGGGCTACAGCTCTCTCTCCCCAAGCACACAGCCTGGGATACAACGTCTATAATACGTTATGGTGGCATCACTATCCCTAATGTATATTTAGCAGGGGTTTCCTCCCCTTCCCTTATTTGTATTTCCTCACCCTACTAATGTTGGGGGGGGCCTTATCCCATAGGTTAGATCTAGTAATGACCTCAGCTTATTATCCTATGTCAATTTGTTACCATGGCACTCTTGTGATCAGATATCTGTGGATGTTTCTATCCTAAAATATCCAAAAGCTGATATCAGTTCAATGTCCTTGTGGCTATTTGGTAAACCCCTAAACATACCTTGCCCAGTTCCCCAACACGCAGAGTGACTATCGGGCCATCTATCTGCGCCAAAGTTCATAGGCCTTAAAGTATTCTGCTAATTGCTTAAGCTTATACGTCACAGGCCTGTAGGTTCCTTGTGTTACTGTCACACAAAATACATTTAAGCTAGCTCTATAGGCTACATGCTGTAGTAATACAAGAACATGCAGGCAGTTGATATTTTTACAAGAGAGACATTCTGGATTAGACTTTTTTATTGTTGTGCTGTTTCTACAGGCAGCTGCTGTCAATGCTGAGGAGTAACACATCCAGCAGGGCCTCTGTTTGGTTTGGAAGGCATCTGTGTGGCAATTCCTTGCTCATACATTGAGCCCCGATGGGAGAATGTTACAGCTGCAGTCTGGAAACACAGCCAGAATGCAATTGTGTATCACTCATAGGACACTTGGATAGATGCTGCCTATAAAGGATGCACCCAATTTCTAAGTGGCATGTTGCATGATCCAGGAGAGTGATCAGAGCACTTTCTACTTTCATTCCAGGACTACAACTCGTGGCTGGAGCAGTGAACAAGGACAATGACTCAATATGATCAATAATCAGCAACATTTTAAACCAGTTGTTTTTAATGCAGGACGTGAACTTTTAAAAAGTCTCCCAACCCCTATTTCTGACCTGTTAAACAGAGTTCACTGCTGCCTTGTTTCAAATGACTATAGTCTATTCATATGTTGAGAATGTGTGTGATATAGTGGTTTGCGCAAAGGAGATTAAGAGTCAAGACTCCTGAGTTCTATTCCCAGCTCTGAGAGGGAGTGTGATCTAATGATAAGAGGCCTGGGAATCAGAATATTCTGGTCACAGTCCCACTTTTGGCACAGGGGTTTTGCCATCCCTAGTTATCTTCTGCTGATGAGAAACATACAAACCTTTTTATAGTCCTGAGTTGGAGAGAACAAAACCCACTATGTCTGGCTGCCAGTGTGAGTCAGCAAAACAGCCCTGCAGCTCAACACAGGGTCCTAGGACCGAGAGCCAGAGTCCTGTCACACCATTATTGCAGAGGTTGAAGATTAGGTGACAAGGTGCACAATTCCCATTGGGATAATTCCTTCCTAAAACTCCTTGTCCCACCCTGTCCTGCAATAAGTAGATACAAGGTCCTTCTTCTGATCCTGTCCTAAACTGTTGCATGGATTTGCTGCTAATGCCCATGTGTCACCAAAGAGCTGTCTGCATTCCAGCATTGGGAAAGTGATCCCTGGGCAGCACTGTGTGGATGGCTAAACAGCTGGCACACTTGACCTCAGAGGTGGCTGCATTTTAGTCCTGGGTGAATTGATCCCTGACTTGAATTGAGTTCTGGGGTCCCTCTGGCTGAAAAATGCAGGCTATTTGCTGTATTGTTGGTTAATGGGAGCTTCTTAAAATGAAGGCACTGAAACTCCAAGGGCCTCCATACAACACTGATTAACTAACTTATGCTGGGCTCAGTGTAAAATCCAAGGGGTGGATTCCTTCCAGTTTCCTCTATCTCCCCAGCAGCTGGAGGCTCAGCCAGGCCTCCCAGCTACAGAGCTTCTCTGAGGGAAAATCCAAACTAGATTTCAAATTTTTAGATTAACAATTCAGTTCAATAATGTGTCTAATTCCCAGCTGTGTCCCAGGGCTGCATTTGATTTTTGGAGCGATTTCTCCCCCTGACTCCCCTGAGCTTCGCTTCCCCTTCTGAAGCTTTTTTAGTGGTTGGTGCCCCTACAGGCATCAGGGAGAGAACTAGGCTGAGACAAGCCAGAGGCAAAAGGAAAAAGTTTGTTTCCTGCTTCATGCCCTTATCAGGTGTCTCACTAGAAGAGATGTCTGGCTGTGTGGGCGAGAACAGTTTTCCTCACAGCCCAGTACATACCGGGTCACCTTGACTCCCTCCCTCAGGCAGGACAGGAGCCAAGCAGGATTGCAAAAGAACTGGCTCTGAAGCAAGCAGCCTCCCATCTCAAACAACGTTTCCACACACTTTGAGTTCCGCTTTTGTTTCCTTTGTTTACCAGGGACTGCTTGCTGGGAACTCTAGACAGCACATAAAGATATCTAGTGGTTGAATAATATATTGTAGTAAATATATCATTAGACTACCTGCCCTGCCTATTCTTGTCCTCAGCCACCACTGGGGCAAGCCCTGTTTATTCTGGCCCAGTCCACCCAGATTCTCTCTCCTTTACATTAGTGCTCCCACTATTGCTACCAACAGTACACATGCACTGGTGTCAATGCAAAGATGGAAGCTTTCCCAATAAAGTGTAGTGCAAATAAGGCAAAAGTGATTTTCAAGTAATCAAGGGGCTTGAATAAGAGCTGTAAACACCATACTTGCCTTTCATAGATGAGGCTTTAGTTAATAAACCGTTCCCCCCCCCCCCTCAATTTTAGAAGCTCCTGCAGTACATGTTGCTACCCTGGGGATGAATTGAAGCAAAGGAGACCTCACAACATTGACATGTGATTTTAACAGAAGCACCTCTTTTGCTTAGGCCTGGTATAAGAACAGCAATCTGGAGCAATCTCCACAGTAGTTGCTGTCTAAAAGCCAATGCTGGGGAATATCACTGTTAGGTCTACTGGCGAGAGGGTCCATATTCTATCCCTGACTTCTACGGGCCTGTAGATAATAATGTTCAGCATGTTGACTTGCAGAAAGGTCTGTTAAAGTCTCCTTAAACAACAACAATCATTAGCTCTGTCCCCTGGTTCTGGCTGAATATGCATTTTGATCTTAAATACATGGGTGTGATTCTCATAGTTATCGGAAGGCAGAACAAGAGGACTTGGTAAAGAGTTTGTAGCTTTCATGGCTTCTGATGTCTTATAAGCAGGATGGCAAGCTGGCTCCAAGTTGGCCTCGCAGCCATATTTCACTTTTTTTAGGCTACTCTCACCTGTTCTGCTGTTAGTTAAAGAACCTTTTGTTTTCTAGTGACCAGCCCTTCTGCCTATATTAACTGTTCTCTATAAGCCTTATCAGACGGTGAATTCTTTGACCGTTTCAACTTCAATAATCACAATTCTAATATTAACAATTACCTGGGTCCATTCAATATAGCTTTACATTTATATCATGGTTTCCCTTTGTGACGGGTTCGAGCACAGAGACCCCCTTGGGACTGCTGCCTGATGTGCTGAGACTATTTCTGAGCCCGTTTTCCGTGCCAGCTTGAGACTTCAGTACCTTGTCTTGTTGAGCCAGACACACCAGTCTGCTGCAGACAGACCCAGGTCTGAATCACGTCCCCCAAAAGCTGCAGACTTAACGGAAAACAGCTTAAGAAGTGCTCCTGTCTCTAGCACCCAGACACCCAGCTCCCCGTGGGCAGGGCCGGCTTTAGCAAGTGCAGGGCCCGATTCCTGCGGGGGGGGCTTGTATCACCGGGCGGCGCTCCCATTCTTTGAAAGCACTTCGGATTGCCAGCCAGGAGAGCGGGGCCATGGGGCTTGCCGCGCTCCAGCCGGGAGAGTGGGACTGCGGGACTTGCCGCGCTCTGGCCAGCGCTCTGGCCAGGGGAGCGAGGCTGCCGAAGACCTCGGTGGAGCTGACCACCGCCGGGGTGAGTAAAAAAAAATTAAAAAGGCGCCTAAGGTGCAGGGCCCGATTCCAGGGAATCGGACGAATCGGCCTAAAGCCGGCCCTGTCAGTGGGATCCAAACCCCAAATAAATCCATTTTACTCTGTATAAAGCTTATACAGCGTAAACTCATACATTGTTCGCCCTCTATAACACTGATAGAGAGATATGCACAGCTGTTTGCCTCCCCAGGAATTAATTACTTGCTCTGGGTTAATTAATTAGCAAAAAGTGATTTTATTAAGCATAAAAAGTAGGATTTAAGTGGTTCCCAGTAATAACAGACAGAACAAAGTAAGTTACTAAGCAAAATGAAGCAAAACACGCAAGTCTAAGCCTAATACATGAATAAACTGATTACAGATGAAATCTCACCCTCAGAGATGTTCCAATAAGCTTCTTTCAGAGACTGCCCTACTTCCTAGTCTGGGCCCAATCCTTTCCCCGGTACAATCCTTGTTCCAGCTCAGGTGGTAGCTAGGGGATTTCTTATGACTGGAACCTCCTTTGTTCTGCTCCACCCCCTTTTATAGCTTTAGCACAAGGTGGGAATCTTTTGTCTCTCTGGATCCCCACCCGTCCTTCTAAATGGAAAAGCCCCAGGTTTAAGATGGATTCCAGTACCAGGTGACATGGTCACATGTCCTGTGAGACCCCGAGCCTTCATTCTTCCCAGCCTGACTCACAGGAAGGCTTGCAAGTAAACAGAGCCATCCACAGTCAATTGTCCTGGTTAATAGGAGCCACCAAGATTCCAAACCACCATTAATGGCCCACACTTTGCATAATTACAATAGGACCTCAGAGTTATATTTCATATTTCTAGTTTTAGATACAAGAATGATACATTCATACAAATAGGATAAACACACTCAGTAGATTATAAGCTTTGTAATGATACCTTACAAGAGACCTTTTGCATGACACATATTCACACTCATTAGCATATTTCCATAAAATCATATGGAGTGCAACATCACACCCTTCTTAACAGATCCCACACTGCTTAAACTGATCTTACTATTAATCACTCAGTGATGAAAGCAGCCCTTCCAGTGTGCATCGTGGTAATTGTTTACCAGGTCGCAACCCAGCAAGTCCCCGGCTGCCAGTATACACTGGCATGGAATAGCTTTGTGTGAGTGAGCGATCGCAGCATGGATACTACTGACAGGTAGAGAGGCTCTTTTCTAGCTGAAGTGTCAGAGGGCTTTAGTTTTGTTACTGTAGGAAAAGGGATCCAGTCCCAACTCTTCATGAGTGTGATTTATATACCAGTAACGGTGACTCTTGTCAGCAGCATTTGAATTTCATTTCACTTCCCTCAACCAGTCAGGGAATAACAAACTCACTCCTGGGAAGCTTCCAATGGACAATCAGAGTCCTTGCAGAACTCACACATTCAGCAACGTTAGCACTAACAGCCTTGTGTGGATTCCTCTAGGCCAGGCCTGCACAACTCGTAAAGCGGCGAGGGCCATATTACTCCAAAGAAAACAGCTGAGGGACGAACCCTCCTGGCCCCGCCGACCCACCCCCAGCGACGCCAAGCCCTCCTGAAACACAACACCCGCCCCAAGCGCCGCCAAGCCCCCCTGAAATATCCCCCCCAGCACCTCCCGCCCCGCGGAAACAAACCCTCCTTCCCCAACGCTGCCCCACCGAAACAGCGGTATTGAACCTTGGTAATATGTTATAGCGGGCCCCTGAGGCAGTATAATTAAGGTAAAAGAAAAATGTCTTTTTGCTAGAAGTAGAATAAGATCTTCCCCCCACTTTGTAATCAATTGCCCTGTTGAATGAATGAGGTGTGACTGAGGAAGGCGTGGAAGGCAGCACCTCCAGACAGCTGCAACCCTTGGAGAGGGCATGGGAACCAGACCAGATCAGTAGAACAGGTCAACCACCTACTCCTCGCTCACCTCCTCAGCCTCCCACCCCTGGCTCACCTCCTCAACCCCTCCTCCCCACCACCGGCTCATCTCCCCCAGCCACTGCCCGCCTGCTCACCTCCTCAGCCCCCCACACCCCCAGCTTGTCTCCTAACCCCCCGCCACTGCCCGCCCGCCTCTTCAGCCCCCCTCCCTCACCCGCAGCTTGCCTACTCACCCCCCACGGGCCGCACAGTGAGCCCTCGCGGGCCGCATGTTGTACAGACCTGCCCTAGGCCAACAGTGCTCAACCTGAAGGTGAGTTTCTAATGAGACTGGTGGTTCTCTAGCAATTAATTACCACATTTTTGACAACAACAAAATCAAAGAGTTGGGACTACTTCTGGTCTCACTTAAATCTGTTTAATACTGGTGGGGTTACTCCTGCTCTACATCAGGCTAAGTGAGACCAGAATCTGGCCTTCTGTTTTTAATGCAGCAACACTACTGCCAGAAGACATATTAGGTGCTTTCCCACCTAAGGCCTGACCCAATCTACCACTGCTTAGCTGGGGATAGCTGACAAGCTCCCAGCCCCACACAGCAGTGGTATAGGTTATTTTAGTGAAGAATCCAGCAGCATATCCAGGGCCGCCGAGAGCAGGTTCGGGTACCAGTGTAAAAAATTTTTGCCCCCCCCCCCAGGAAGGGTGGACCAGCTAAACAGGGCCAACAAAGCCGGGGAAGTTGGGCCCCAGGCCCCCGTCCAGACTGCTGGGCCCTGGTAATTTGTACCGGCTTCCCCCCGCTCGTCTGCCCTGAGCATATCCTGTGATCAGCTCCAAAGCCTGACAGTTATTCCCATGGTCAGACTAGACCAAAGGGGTTGGAAGTATGCAGCAAAGCAGGGGTTGGCAATTATGCAGCTAAGGGCTGCTCTAAATGACCAACCAAACCTCGAACTGAATCAGAAAAGTTTGGTTAGCTGTGTTTGGCCATAAAAGACCCTGGCCCATTTTTTTAGAGACTCAGATATGCTCTTGAACTTTAGGGGCACTTCTCTGAAATTCATCCATCACTAAAGGGAGATTTTCAAAGGCACAAAGAACTAGTTAGGTGACCAACTCCCACTGAAACACCGAGCCCACCACTCATTAAATCAAAGGGAGATTACATGTGCATTGATAGCCTGAGAAAACTAGCTCTCTTTGGAGGAGTGGATTGGCACCAACTAATACCCTATCCATGAGTCCTCAAATCACCCCATTGTGAGACACCGAGTCCTTACTGCACCTAGAAGCCACACAATTCACCAGGAAGAGCAGCATAAAGTATTCATGGCCTGCAGTGTCTCAGAGCTTTGTGTTGTGCAGCAGCTGCTTTGTTGTCTTGGCACCAGCAGGTAGCAAGCAAACAAGCAACATCTCATTTTGAATGCCATGGCGTTTTACAGACGGTATATTTCCCTCACTCCGTTTGCAGGAGGCAGGCAAAGTGACACTGAACAAGGACAATTATAACTGTTCCCTAGACACACGCTTTCCCAGGAAGAGGCCACTCAGTAATTTACCTTTTTAAAAGCATCTGTATTCAGAGCATGAATAGATGATTGATGTTCGGATTGAAGGAGCCATAGCTAAAAATGTCTCCTGGGCTGGCAGTGATTTGGTGAATTGTTCTTCGCGTTTCTCTCTTTGAGCAATGGCCAGAACCAGCCCAGAATCTGTTGCCTTCCGATTTTTTTCCCTTGAAATATTTTATTCATGCAGAGCTCAGTGGGTTTTATTTTAATGTGTGAACTGCCTGAGGAAGATGCTGGACTGAGAGCTCTAGTGCCCTGAAGTCTCATTCTACACAGGCCCCTTTACGCTGCTCTGGCTGTGCAAAGCAGCCTTAAAGGGGTGTAAACGTAATGTGCTTCCACCTGAAAGCTGCTGTATGCTACTTGAGCAGCATAAAGGGGATGGAGACTTAGGGCAGGGTGTGTTGTGTCCTAACTGAGCAGGAGTTTCTGGAAAGAATCACACAGACACCGTAAATAGTTTCAAATTAAGATTCCACAGACTGTGTGTTTAATCCTGCAACTCACAGAACACAGCACGCACCTTCCTGGGCCATAACGAGCTGAACTCCAATAAAAACCCAAAGCCTGGAATGGACTAACATGACCTAGCTGCTGTACTCAATGCTCTAAAAACAACCAACCAGACAAAACAACTCAGCATGAGTCATGGGATGAATTCTCCATAAACACTGCAGTATGGTGCAATGGACAGGGCACCAGATTAGGAGGCAGGGTACATGGGTTATATTCACAGCTCTGCTACTGGTTTCCTGCGTGGCCTTGGGCAAATGACTTCACTGCTCCATGCCTCCATTTCCCACTCTGTAAAATGGAGATGATACTGACTTCCTTTGTAAAGTGCTCTGATATACACAGATAATGACGAGTGCTTTTGAAGAGCTAGATATTAGTTATCTGTAGAACAGGTTTAGCCTAGGCACCAGACATAGAAACTTCCCTTGATGTCCATATTCCCTAGTCTGGAGAGACCATCTCTGGATAACTTACTCTGCCTACACTACAATGGGCCTGAGCCAAAGATCCACTGACTTCAAAAGGGTCAGTATGGTTAAAAATTGTACTTAAATGAGACCTAACTGTATCTCAAAGGTGGATAACATTTTGCTTTTAACATGATTCCAGAGACAGTTTGGTCCTACCTAAAGCTGAGCAAATAATTTGTTTGGTTTTGGTGAGGGGGGAAAAATCAGTTTTGGTTTGAAGTAAACCAAATTCAGGGGGAGGGGGAATTTGTTGGTTCAGACACTAAAAACTAAATGATTTGGGATTTTTTGTATTCAGTTTTTCATTTTATTTACTCTTGGGATTTTTTTTTTACTTGTTTGTGTGCAAATGTAGCAATATTTAGTTAAACGAAATGTTTTGGAATGCAAAGTCAACACGTTTTGTTTGGAAATGATCAAACTGAACTTTTGACTTTTTTGAAAAAAATATTTTCCAGCTGAAAGTATTTGCTGAATTCACAAGAAGGTTCTGTTCTCAGGAAAATGCATTTTTTGGTAAATTTGCTATTGGCTGAGAAGAATTCACCCAGATCTAGTCTGTGTACACTATAGCTTTTCATGCGCTGCAGACAGGACTGAAGTGCAGTGTCTTGTAATACTGTATCAAAATGAAACAAGTTTACACCTGCACACTAATAACCATTATCTGGCTCTTCTCCAATGCCTCTTGTCTGGCGATTTCCAAGTGGCTTACAAACATGCATTATATACTACCTTGGGAGGTAGATATGGGGTATTCTGTAGAGAAATACATTTGCTTACCATGAAAAATGCAGCAGCCTCTAGGCTGGAATATGGTAGCTGTTTAACAACACACAGCCATGCTCCATGACCGTTTAGGACAGGAATTGAAATACTTTACCCATTTGAAATTGTGGGACAATTTAGCCAGGAGGAACGTAACTGCTGGAGTTAGAATTTGACCAGTACACGAATACTAACATGTTTGCTCTTACACATACATGCCCATACACAAGCAGCTCTATATGGCTTTCAACACAACTATGAGAGATTTGGGGACTGCAGGATTAGAATGCTGGCTGCAGACAAACGCAATTATAAAAATGTAGTTCAATAAATAGAATTCTGTCCCCCCCCCGCCGCCCCCAAAGGATTAGCCATGGAATTTGAGTAAATTTAAGATAATGCAAAATTGGGCACCGACAGCAGAGATTATAAAGGACCTGGACAAAGGCCAGTGCATGCTGCAAAAGGAAAAATCCTTCTTTGCTTTCTTGGTTTGGTCAGAATGCTTCCATGAGTTCCTTTCAGTGCCGAGTCAGCACCGGACCAACTTTGAAGGCCAAGGCTGGACTAGAGAAGGGATTGGGCCTCTTTCCTCATTGGAGTGTAGATGAAATCACTGAACTCTGCCCAAGAGCATATGAGAAAAAAGAAAACATCAGTTTGGACTGATTCTTATTTATGTTGGGGCCCATGAAGTTGGCTTGAGCATAAAAGCCCCTTTCCATTGCCAAAGCTGTGTAAAGGGGCCTGAGGGTATATGAGAATCAAGTCTGTCATTTTTTTTTTCTTGACAGTTCTCTGACCATGTGGGTTTGTTCTCTAGCTACAGTACAAAATGAGATGAAACAGCTGATCTGGCTCAGTATCAGTTTACTGAGTTGGACCAGAGCAAAGTGACCAGAAATATCCGTGTATGTGCATGTTAATTTTCTGTAATAACTAATGAATAAATATGAATGGTTTGCCCTTTAATAGTGCCCTTCACCTGTGGCTCAAACAGCACATTAAAACAGTTCATTCTCATGGCACGCAAGAGGGGAAGTGATTCACAGACAAGTTAGCAGTCTTGCCTAAGGTCACACAGTGAGTCAGTGTCAGGGAGTCCTGATTCCCAGTTTCATGCTCTAGCCATTTGGCCTCTGTGCCTTTTTAGTTGAATTTGGGCCTAAAAATCTGTCCTAGGCTTTATGTGAAATGGCTGGACACTGCCCCGCTCCTTTCCTTCTCCAGTGGAATGTTTCTTTACGCCTGTGGGAGGAAAGCTAGTTGTTACCAGGCCTTATACCCCCTCAGGTCTTTAGACTCTCACGTTGCCCACATCCAGTGTCCCAGCAATACCTAGTGAGCAGGGGCCATACACATCTCTCACCTCGGAACACTGCTTAACCCTTTACCTCTTTCTTGATTCCACCTCCTTCAGGGTCAGAAATGAGGGTCCTTCTTGCTGCATGTCAGACATTGCATGTCATAATTAACACGCACCGCTTCTGGGACTCTTAAGGCCAAGTTTATGAATGCCTCTCAACCTTGTTAGCCAAAGCACTGGGATAACGCATGCATGAGACACAAACCATGCATGTAATATGTAAATGTGTCCTTAACAAGGTGTAATACTTGCACGTTCCTTACATTAAACCTTGAATAACTGAGCTGTGCATATTTATCAGAATAGCCAGGGGACAATGGGTTGCAAACCTGATCACCTTTAATAAAAAATAAAAATCCAGATTAAAATCCTAATGTCAAATATATGCAAATAATCACAAGTGGTCTTTGGCCAGTGCCAGAGAGTGAATAAACCAGAGCAATCAGTGATACAGTCACCTGCATTGTATCTAATCTATTGCACCAGGATGTTAGTAACAAAAAAATGGTGCCAATAATTAGTCAACCTTGTCACTTCACCAGCTGGAATGTTTCAGTGAGATGTTGCGGTTCCTATTCTATTTGCTTTAATGATTGCATTGTAACAGCGCTGCAGAAAGAACAGCAATGTCTGGTTAAACAGGGGCACAGACCTGGTTAATGGATACCATTAATGGTTGAAAGCTGAGATTCTCATGTAATCACTTGACTCCAGGGGCTCGAGAAACACCAACCATCGTAATGCCCATGATACACATAATGAGAGTTGGTAACCCTGCGTCCCTTGTGCTTAGATAATATATTTTTCACAGGGATTTAAAGATCGCCAGAGGGAGGGGTGTGCTGAGCTTAGCTGACTGCTCAGTTTAGGAGATGCTGCCCATGTTTTTGTTGCTGTTGAAAGTATTTTGTTAGTCACTGTGAGACCAAACGGGATATGGGCACTGACTCTGCAGTTCAATTCTGCCATCTGCAGGTCATATCTGAATTGCCAACGGTTTTTGAATCTAGCCTAAACAAGCCATTGTTTGTTCTAAAGAAAGTGTTGGTGCTAAAATGCTCAAGGGGGGAGATACAGGGGTTTTTGCTGTTTTTTTAAAACGAGCGTATACTGTATATGCTGAAAAAATAATCTTTTGCCTGGCAAACGCACAAGGAAAGATGAAACATGCATAGACCATTTCAATCATAAATCAAACAGTGTTTCCTTGCCCCACTGGAGTATGAGCCTCATTCTGTCAAGCACTGTGTGGACATAGGTGTGCAACAGTATCTCCACGTTAAAAAAAATCATGCACAGGTGTCTTCCATATTCATGTCCAAGTCCTGTGGCGATGGAGGCAGGACAGTGCTGGCCGGAAGCTCTTAGTTGCGGACTGGCACACAGGCGGAGGCTGTCAGATGGTCATTTGGACAGAGGCATGAGTGCAACTCAGCTGCTGCAACTGTGACTGAGCAGCCATTTTTAGGCCCAACTACTCACCCCACATGGGGAGGGAGCTAGAAAAAGTGCCCTGAACATAGTCTGCCTCGCCATCTCCTGACTGGATAGCTGCATCCAAAGGGATCACCTCTGAAAACAACAGGAAATGGAAACACGGGGAAAGGAGGAAAGAATGCACCACAGCCTGACTCAACAATCCAGCTCTGCCCCTTCTGCCGGGAAATGTCTGTCCCAACCGTGACAAGGTCTGTGGATCCCAGACAGTCTCATTAGCCTCCTGTGTATCCACCAGCAATAACTGGCTATCATTTTATGGAAGACAATCAAAGTGAGGGTATACCCTGAGACATGTAAGTGACATCATAGGCTTCTGGGTTTTGTTTCTCAGTGGCTCAAACCGAATCTGCCCAGCGAACAAGTAAAACTAAAATGTCCGTTCCAACATCCCAGCCCTGCAAACTCAACCTGAGATCTGAAATCCAGCTGATATGCTTTCTGACTCATGCAGTGTTGCTGGTCATTGTACTGATCTGGCATGAAACAGAATAGAAGCCTATTCACTCTCCCACATCATGGACTCTGCAAGAGTAAAAAGCATCCAACGTATTTTAATTGGTAAAAATAAGCAGATATGACTCTAAATGCAAGAAGGAGCACAACAGTTTGATAAGGAGGTGTCATTTCCCCATGGTCAATTTTCTGACCAGAAATGCTGTAGAACATTTTTCCCCCCCCAGCTCATGAACCCTTTCCCATGCAAAAATGTTTGAGCAGCTTTTTCTGGAGAGATGGATAATCCAACTAGCTGTATCATCAGGAAACGTGTCCCAAGTTTCCAGACGTGACTAGTTATTTTGGGTGCCCAACTTGAAACATCTTAAAGGGCCCTGGTTTTCAGAAACTGTTGAGTACCCACAGTCTGAGAATCAGTCCTTTTTAAAGGGTCTCATTTTAGTCAACCAAAGTCACTTAGTCACTTTTGGAAATCTTGGCCCTGGATTTACTGTGCAACCTTGAGCAGGCTATGTCACCTTTCTGTGCCTCCATTCCCCCATCATTCATTTGAAAGTGTTTTGCGATTCATGGATGGATACTGTTATGAAAGAGCTAGGTATATTATTGCAGGCATTATAACGTCTAGTAGTTCTTTCTTAGTGTCTCATTGGAACACACACACACACACACGACCTCACAGGTAGCAGTCTAGCCATTATAAAGATGATTTTTCAAGAGTGACTCATGGATCCCTGTAAACTGGGTCACTCTTGAACATGTGCCAACACTTTGCATGGCACAACAACACAGAAAACACTTACTGAGAGGACAAGCTGGGATGGACCTGCATGCATGCATTAGCTTTCCAAACCTTTTCCACAATACAAACAAGTAGATTATAGTCGTCTGATTTCACATTGACAGGTTTCAGAGTGGTAGCCGTGTTAGTCTATATCAGCAAAAAGAACAAGGAGTACTTGTGGCACCTTAGAGACTAACAAATTTATTCGGGCATAACCCTTTGTGGGCTAAAACCCACTTCATCGGATGCATGCAGTGGAAAATACAGTAGGAAGATATAGATACACAGAGAACATGAAAAAATGGGTGTTGCCATACCAACTCTAATCAATACTAATCAATTAAGGTGCGTTATTATCAGCAGGAGAAAAAAAAACTTTTGTAGTGATAATCAAGATAGCCCATTTCCAACAGTTGACAAGAAGGTGTGAGTAACAGTAGGGTAACAATTAGCATAGAGAAATAGTTTTTACTTTGTGTAATGACCCATCCACTCCCAGTCTTCATTCAAGCCTAATTTAATGGTGTCCAGTCTGCAAATTAATTCCAGTTCTGCAGTTTCTAACTGGAGTCTACTTTTTAAGTTTTTGTTTTTGTTTTTTTAGGCCTTTAATTGAGTGACCAGGGAAGTTGAAGTGTTCTCCGACTGGTTTTTTAAGGTTATAATTCTTGACATCTGATTTGTGTCCATTTATTCTTTTGCGTAGAGACTGTCCGGTTTGGCCAATGCACATGGCAGAGGGGCATTGCTGGCACATGATGACATATATCACATTGGTAGATGTGCAGGTGAACAAGCCTCTGATGGTGTGGCTGATGTGATTAGGTCCTATTATAGAGGTGTGGACAGAGTTGGCAATGGGCTTTGTTGCAAGGATAGGTTCCTGGGTTAGTGTTTTTGTTGTGTGGTGTGTGGTTGCTGGTGAGTATTTGCTTCAGGTTGGGGGGCTGTCTGTAAGCGAGGACTGGCCTGTCTCCCAAGATCCGTGAGAGTGAGGGATCGTCCTTCAGGATATGTTGTAGATCCTTGATGATGCGCTGGAGAGGTTTTAGTTGGGGGCTGAAGGTGACAGATAGTGGCATTCTGTTACTTTCTTTGTTGGGCCTGTCCTGGAGTAGGTGACTTCTGGGTATTCTTCTGGCTCTGTCAATCTGTTTCTTCACTTCAGCAGGTTGGTATTGTAATTTTAAGAATGCTTGATAGAGATCTTGTAGGTGTTTGTCTCTGTCTGAGGAATTGGAGCAAATGCGGTTGTATCTTAGAGCTTGGCTGTAGACAATGGATCATGTGATGTGGTCTGGATGAAAGCTGGAAGCATGTAGGTAAGTATAGCAGTCAGTAGGTTTCTGCTATAGGGTGGTGTTTATGTGACCATCGCTTATTAGCACTGTAGTGTCCAGGAAGTGGATCTCTTGTGTGGACTGGTCCAGGATGAGGTTGATGGTGGGATGGAAATTGTTGAAATCATGGTGGAATTCCTCAAGGGCTTCTTCTGCATGCGTCCAGATGATGAAGATGTCGTCAATGTAGCACAAGTAGAGTAGGGGTGTTAGGGGATGAGAGCTGAGGAAGCGTTGTTCTAAGTCAGCCGTAAAAATGTTGGCATACTGTGGGGCCATGTGGGTACCCATAGCAGTGCCGCTAACTTGAAGGTATACGTTTTCCCCAAATGTGAAATAGTTGTGGGTGAGGACAAAGTCACAAAGTTCAGTCACCAGGTTTGCCGTGACATTATCAGGGATACTGTTCCTGATGACTTGTAGTCCATCTTTGTGTGGAATGTTGGTATAGAGGCAGGGGCGGCTCTAGGATTTGCGCCGCCCCAAGCACGGTGGCACGCCGCGGGGGGCGCTCTGGCGGGTCGCCGGTCCCGCGGCTCCCGTGGACTTCCTGCAGACGTGCCTGCGGAGGGTCCGCTGGTCCCAGGAGGTCCACCGGAGCCGCAGGACCAGCGGACCCTCCGCAGGCATGTCTGCGGGAGGTCCACCGGAGCCGCCTGCCGCCCTCCCGTGGGACGCCGCCCCAAGCGCGCGCTTGGCATGCAGGGGTCTGGAGCCGGCCCTATATAGAGGGCTTCTACATCCATGGTGTCCAGGATGGTGTTTTCAGGAAGATCACCAATGGATTGTAGTTTCCTCAGGAAGTCAGTGGTGTCTTGAAGATAGCTGGGAGTGCTGGTAGCAAAGGGCCTGAAGAGAGAGTCTACATAGCCAGACAGTCTTGCTGCCAGGGTGCCAATGCCTGAGATGATGGGGCATCCAGGATTTCCAGGTTTATGGATCTTGGGTAGCAGATACAATACCCCTGGTTGAGGTTCTAGGGGTGTGTCTCACCACACTCAGTGATCCTGCTTGAGTTTGGGGCAGGAAGTGAAAATACCTTCTTGAGTTGAAATTGTAGAAGGGGGATTTAAATTAATAGAATGCATCAAGCCTGCTGAAACTGACATGTCTACTTTTATAAAAGGGCCATTTAATGGAAAGGGTTCAGGTCTGCTCTATCACATCCAAATTTCACTGCTTATATTAACTCAGAACATCTGACTCTAAAAGCATGTTACCCTATGTAAGAATGTCCCTGCAGCCCTGTTAGGGAGATGCTTAACTTACATAATCTGCTGTTTAATGGAAAAGAAGTAGGTCTAAGCAGCAAAGATTGGTGGCAAAGATGCCTCTATCCACCTGCCATGCAGCTCTGTCATATTGTAGATAGTCTTTGCAGGGCCTGTAACAGGAGGGCAGGATTTCTGAACACACATAAGATCTCCTCGGTTCTCCACCCTGTTAGCTATTGAGTAAATTCTGCTGACTCATTGTGGCAGGTGTAGCTTGTTGATTCCAACAGATTGAAAAAAAGGAGGGTGTGACTGTTTGATTTCAAAAAGAGCCGGGGCAGTGATGGATGCTGTAGGAAACCCTCAGAATGGGTCAAGGTTTGTGCTCTATTATTTCTGAATTACCAATAAATCCTAGCCTGAGGAAGGGAGTAAGTTTGACCTTGTAGACAGGGGCTGGGCTCTTTAAGAGAACCTAAGGGAGTTAAGTTTTGCACCTTTTGAATCCCCAGCTATGGGGTGTAAGCTTTATTTAGAGCAGGTTGGGAATGGCACCTGATTCTCCTCTTCCTTACAGCAGTTACTCCAGCAAAGCCGATGGTGTTAGTGGTGTGAAAGCGGACACATGCCTGATCTGTCTGTCTCTCTCTTGTCATCTTGGGTATTTCTAAGGCACAACTCCCCTTGCTTCCTGGTCCCTCCTCAGTTCTCTTCAGGTTTAGCAGGTGCTTATACAATAATCCTCACATTTCATACTGCTCAGTAACCCCTGACATCTGGTTGGCCAAGTTTTGACAAGCAGCGCTGATCAGCTGTGACATGTAGTAGTGCATTCATGGAATTGCTAACCAAGAAAGCATATAGGCTAGGCTGCTTGGGAATGCAGGGATGGCATTGGTAAACAGCTCACCTGTGTCCCTCCAGCTCCACGTGGCTGATCTAATTCACCTGAAAGTGGTGAGTGTGAGCTGACCTCTCTAAGCCCCAGTACCCATTTTCTCTGCTGTTTTGGTCTCTAGAAAGCAGAACCCAGTAAACTAAGGTGATTTGTCTCCACAATCACTATGTATAATTTCCCATGCCACTTCTGGAATTCCCTTAATACTAAATAAGGAAGCATAAACAAACAAGTAGTTGGCATTTCTATGGTGCCTTTCACTGGAAGCTCTCAAAGCTTTAAACAAATAGTCTTTGCTTAATACTTAGAACCCTCCCACCCCCCTGAGAGGTAAAGTATTGTATCCATTTTACAGATAAAACACAGAGAATAAAGGTCTGATTTGTAGGTGTTTCAGACCCCCTGCAGCACCCTTTGACTTCAGCTGGTGGTGTGAGTGCTTAGCATTTCTGGAAAAGCCATGTATAGGACTTTCATAAGGTAATCTAGCAACCGATTGGCAGATCCAGGACTAGAACCCATGAGTCCTGATGCCTCATTTCATGCTCTGATTGCTAAACAGCACTTTGTAACTCTCTTCAGAGCTTGAGCCAAAGCCCCTTGATATTGATAGGAAGCGTTCCCCTCTGGATCAGGCCCCTTTGCCTTCTCTGGTTTGAGTTCTAATGAAAGGCTCTGGTGTGACTTTGTTCCTTGGATGTGTATATTTATCAGCTTATCTAACCAGAGCAGCACGGTCCCTGAGATAGGAGAGCTCAGGAGATTGGACGGCAGATACAAATGGCAAAGATGCAGGGGCAGTTATTATCGAAGGATGTTTTGAGGCTAAAGGCCCGCTTTAGAATGAGGTCTCTGACTCTCTTTATAGAAGAAAGGCCAGGAGCTGTTTGAGACTTCTACCTACATGAGCTTCTTTTTAATGGCTGAAATGACATGAGAGGGCTGGTTGGAATAACCCCAAAATCTCTCTGCAAGCTGTTGGTTAATGCAATTCTGCCCCCTCCCCGCCATGTTTCAATTGTATCTGTGCCTACAGCAGTAGACTGGTGAATTGATATATGGTGGAAACTTAAAAGAGAAGGAATCCCCCAGCATTTGATGTTTTCTGAATGAATAATTGTGTTCCCTCAATCTGGGGCTTTGTCACATGTTAGACCTGTACTTGGTCCTTGGCAGGTTGAGAGCTATAGTGTGTGATTGAGTTTGTAAAATAGCAGCAAACGACTTTGTCCTTTTGAAGGTGAAGATTAGGGCTGGCTGGAAAATGGTGTGGGTTTTTTTTTTTTTTATTTCCTCTCCTCCCCTGCCTATGTGCTCCCCCTCTGGCCTTACAGAACATGTCAATGAAAATTAACTTTTTTTTTTTTTTGGTCAGAATTTTCAGTGGACTTTTCATTTAGGAAAAGCAATAGCATTTGGCTTTACAAATCTGCTAAAACCTGAAAAGTTCTTGGGTTTTTGTCCAAAAGTGTTCAGTTTCAAATGAAAACTCAAAAAAACTTTGAGGAAAGCAGAGGCTTTCTGTGAAATCTTTAGTTTTGTCAAATCCTTTTCTGACCAAATATGTATTAAGGAAACTTTCCAACCAGCCCTAGTCAAGATCATTCCTCTCTTTTAACCCTAAAATTTAACACCAAACCTGAGAAGGCAACTTAACCGTTCCAGTTAAGACTTCTTCCCCATCTCTGCTACCTGTCGCCTCTGAGACAAAATGGAGTCTGAGTCTTGAGAATAACATGCACAAGTGGATCCTTAGACAAATAACTGTTTTAAGGCTTTGAGATCCCAGCTGCCTTCAGTAAATGACATACCTTTCTATTCCATGGATGGTCAACCTACCTTCTGTCCATCACAGATGAATAAAGAGGCTTCTTTAGCCTCTGATACATGTGGATAATATAGAAGGCTGATTTCCACAGCAGCAGTTCTCACTCTTAATCTCTGTTTGTTCCTTCCATTAAAGCCAGCAGCTATAATTATGGATTCCTTTCTCTTTCAGTCAAACAAAACTATAGGATATAATACATAATAATGGGTGTGGGGGAGGGAATTTAATCTGAGCTGAGAGCCATCTGAATGCTCTGGCAGTGATGGCTCTCTTCTTTTCCAGCCTCTCCCCAGGAGGTACTTGGCTTCAATTATATTTCAGCACTTGGCGAAACTTCCTTCAATCATAAGTGTGCCCAGGAGACGACCAGACAACAGTTTACGCATGGCAATGTGGCTGGGAAGTCAGCAGCAGTGACTCCCTCCCACTGTACCTCTGTTAGTCACCCTTGTGCTGCAAGAGACAGGCTCTTGATGAAGGATTTGGTGGCAGAAGGAAGGTTCTCTCCTCTGGACAGAGATGGCTGTTTTCCAACATTCAAAATGATGTTTGCTTTCATTTTTAAAGTGGATTTAGTGTGGTGGATGGTGTCATTCTCCCAGCCACAGAGAATGAAGTCCTCTGACCACAGAAGTGATGCAGGATTGGCAGAAGCAATGCAAGGTTTCTTCACCCCTGATCCCAACCTCATTCAGAAGGTGTGTGGAGGGTGGGGGAGTATTCATTCTCCAAGTCCTAGGCAGACCTTGGCTTCTTTGCTTATCATGATAGCAAGGGATGGCAACTAGTGCCAGTTGTGGTTTTGTGTTGTAGATGCTTTTCTATTGGAACTGGGCCTGGCCACCTAACTCAATTTCCACAGACAACCAAACAACCTTCATGTGGGGGAATAGTTTTCCATCTCTACCCAGCCCACTCTACATCTAATCAAAAGCATATTCTACAGACTCATTCTCCCATGGCCAGATTCTGCTCTCTGTTACACTGGTGTAACTCTAGAGCAACTCCACCAGCTCCAGTAGTTACTCTAGATTAACATGGGTATAACAGCCAGCGAAACTTGGCCATGTGTGGCTAGCTGAACAGAGATAGGGAGAGGGATTTGGCTGAAGACTGTGACTCAGCCTGGGTGAAAAGGAAGTGATACTTGTTCTTTCTACCTCAGTTCTGTTATCATGCCCTTGACCAAGTGTCCAGAGAGATCTGGCAGACAGTAGGGTTAGAGGAATAGAGATATTTGATGTCTGCACCATGATGGTTCACAATCATTTCTTTGTTCCCCTGAACCTGGCCTGGCTGCTCAGGTCCTCTCAAAAGTTGCACTAACATACCGTAGCAACCAGTGACTCCAACAGGCAGTTTTGACAACCAGAGATCCCTGAAGTACAGGGAAGGCCTGCCCACATTGCCTTTTCCTGGACATGTCCCCATGCCAGCCGTAGGGTGTCTGGAGTGGGATATGAGCCATTATGCTGGCTTTGTGCCACAGAAGGAGATCCTAGACAATTGGAAGAGCCTCCTTTGGCTGGTTGTGCTGACTTTCAGACACTTTGAGCTGATGAGGCGGCACAAGGTAGCCTGAACATGGAGGAGAATCTAAGCATTGATCTCTCTTCCAGACCAATTTGCAAGTCAGTGCCATATTAATCTTGTGGGTACAAGTTTCTTAGGAGGCCATTCTTATGTGGACATTAATATGATCCAGCCGTCTCTATATGGTAGGCATTTTACCTCAAGGCTATTGAATGCCTCAGGGAAGTAGGCAGATGATGAATTGGTTGTGAAAAGGGTAGGGCTGACACTATACACTTTAATCCCTTGCTTGCACTTATTCCTTTGACCCACTGGAAGAAACTGATTGGCCTGATATTAGTTTTTAATCTTACAGTAGATAGAACGATGCGCAGGTTGAGCTGTGTTCCATTTTGTAGCGGTTTTCGCTCTGAGGCCAGATTGAAGTGAATATAAAGTCCTGTATGTAAAGCAGGGAGATAACTTTGCCACAGGCAGTATATTTTACATGCTGCCTAATCAGCATCGTAAAGGCATGGTCCAGAGTCTGCCTTTTAGGGAAGGCATCTGAGTCAGCTTCTCTGAAACAGCCTTGTGCCTGGTCAAATTTTGTACTGTTCATTTCTGTAAGATGCTATAAAAGAGTTTACTCATGATGTTGCTAACACAGATACCGTTGTAGTTGTCTGGGGGTGAGAACAATATTGTTTGTATGTGATGGAGTAATTAGCCCTTCTGATCATATTGCAATGTTTCTGGATTGGAGAAATACTTTGTCTACAGTAGTTTAACCTCTCCTCACATAGGTAACAATGGTGTGTTTAATAAACTGTCTAGGCCACAACATTTCATAGGTTAAAGACCTGAGAACAGGGCCGGCGCTTCCATTTAGGCGACCTAGGCAGTCGCCTAGGGCGCCAGGATTTTTTTTTGGGGGGGGGGCGCGGCATTTTGCCGGGAGGGCGGCAGGCGGCTCCGGTGGACTTCCCGCAGGTGTGCCTGCGGAGGGTCCGCTGGTCCCGTGGCTCCGGTGGAGCATCCGCAGGGACGCCTGCGGGAGGTCCACCGGAGCCGCGGGACTGGTGGCAAAATGGGTAGAGCTGGCCCTGCGCCTAGGGTACCAAAAACCCTGGTGCCGCTCCTGTCCGAGAACCTTCTGAAAGGCTTCTGCTTGGAAATACAGTATATGGATCAAGAGACAGCAGCTGTGATTAGTGTAGGCAGCCCCTAGGTGTCACTCTCACTCCACACATAACAGTGGATCATTGCGATCTAACTGGGTTTACCCTGACACCATCATTGAAAAAATACCTGAAACGCAGCTGATTGTGAATGCTGTAGGTAGCAGTGAGGCAAGGGAGGGAGTGGCAGACAACAGAGGGCTGGAAAGTGCCTCAGTGACCGGTGATGGCAGTGTTGGGCAGAGGGCACTGTTAATGCGCTGCCCTCAGTGCCAGAAGAGGAGCAGCTATTCTGCTTGGTATAAAATGGTGATTGTGGTGCCTGGGTAGGGCTGGCACTAAATTTAGACTATATAGATGTATGCTCAGTGTGTTTAACTTTTAGGGGTGACTCTTGCTCCATTGCCCTCCCCACAGTTTGAGGGGCGCTGTCCCTTTAAGAGCAACTCCCTGCATCACTGAGGGTAGCAATGGCAGCCAGTATCTGATGCATTAGTGTGGTTTACAGGACCAGCTACCCCCTCCCCACCGGCCAGGACAGTGTGTGTCTTTGTGAGATCTATCCCTTTAATGCCGCTCACTTGTCCACACTGAGTAACACTGGTCTAGTGTCTAGCGATGGGGCTGGGGCTCAGGCTGGGAAGGACCTTGGGGTCCAAGCTAGATGTTGCTGAAATAGCTTCCTGAGATGATGAAGAGACAGCAGGGCCAGTGCAAGGATGTTTTGCACCCTAGGCGAAACTTCCACCTTGCGGCCCCCTGCGCCCCCGTCCTGAGGCGCCCCCGTTGTGGCAGCTCCCCACCCTCCGCCCTGAAGCACACACCCCACCCCAGCTCACCCCTGCTCCGCGCACAAGCACCCCAAGCACGCCGTCGCTGCTTCACTTCTCCCGCCTTCCACGCTTGTGGTGCCAATCAGCTTAAGTGCTGCAAGCCTGGGGAGGAGGCGGAGCAGGGGTGAGCGGGGGCGGGGAGTTCCCCTGCATGCCCTCCCTGCGCTCCCCTGCCCCTGCTCCCTCCGCCTAAATGCCGGCGGCGACCGAAGATCTGGCTGCCGTGGTCGCTGCTGAAGAAAATGGCACCCTCCAAATCTCAGCGGTCACCTAAATGGTTGCACCGGCCCTGAGAGACAGCTCTTGTAGATTAGTGGGTGAAAACAGACATTGCCCCATTACCTCAGATAGTCTCTTGCGATGCTGCTGTTGTAAATTGCTATCTAATTTCTCTATGTATTTATACCATGCCCTCACCATGGAATCCAGTTTCACTAGCCCCAAGCATTTAAAAAAAAAAATCCTGGAGATTGGCTGTAAAATGATGAGATCTCACACACCATTTGGGTTCTCTTTCTAGTTGCCTTCTGGTGGTGGATCCTTTAAGGGTCATGTATCAGAGGGGTAGCTGTGTTAGTCTGGATCTGTAAAAGCAGCAAAGAGTCCTTTGGCACCTTATAGACTAACAGACATAGTGGAGCATGAGCTTTCGTGGGTGAATACCCACTTCGTCGGATGCAACAGGGTCATGTTTTCAAACTTTTCTCCACAACCCTGAGGGCTAGAAACTTTCATTATAAAATGTAAGCCGAGATTACCACATAGTTTCTGAAAGCCACATCCCCTGGGTTCATGTAACTTCCCAGATATCATGCAGCTTGTGATTAAAATCGCAGGAGATTGCCAACGCTTGGCTGAGCACTTACATATAAGGAGTGGTCAACATTACAAAGTCAGCAATGGACAAAGATAACTACGTACCGAGATACTCCCATTCTCAGCCAAGGGAAAATCTGTTGTAGCTATTGACAAATGTTGACTTTAAAGGCAGCTTGCGTGCGAAAATAATATTATGCCTCTATTTGTTCTGAAAACATCATCATTGCTGTACTGCGGGCAAACTCTTGTTCTCATTATTGACCTATTTTTTTTTCAGGATGCTAAACACCTTTGACGCTGCTTTTGGGATAGTTAATCAACAAGGCTGTCAGGATGATGGATTCTTCCTGAATTATTGCTTAATTGGCTTTGTTGGAGGTATAAATCAAGTGGAATACCAATTCTTTTAAAGCTACAGCCATGCAGCCATGCTGAGCCTGACAATAATGAGTTATTAGCTTCTGCCACATAGCCATATGGGTGAGCCACCTCAGACTCACAAAAGTAAAGGGACTGCAAATTCATTTTGAAGACCCCATGTCCTGCAAAGGCTTAAGCATGTGTGTAACTCTGTGTGTTTGTAGACCCATCGATTTCAGTGCTGACTTAACCATTTTCAGGCCTGGGGCCTTAGATACCAAGTGAAATCTGGCCAACATCAGACTGAGTAATGACCAAGAGTCAATACTACCTGGGGCCGATTCAGTGGCCTATGTGTATAGAGTTACACCATTTGCTTCCTTGTATTACAAACCCTCCACCAGTACAACAGGCACTGATTGTCAGACGCAGAGGCCAATTTCAATGGGCCATAAGACCTCGATCCACAAAGAGACTGAGGCATTGCAAGGCCTCACTTCTAGGCACCTTGAAAATCACTGGAACAACAATGGGATCCAGAAATGCTGTTAGGCGCCTAGGCGATCTGGACAACGAACGGGGGGAGGGGAGCGTGAGAGAGGCACGTAAGAGCAGGACCCACAAAAGCTAGGTGGCTCCCCACATAAGCTAGCCAATGCAAGATAACTCTGACAGAGTTAGGCGCGTAAGTCTGAGCTGCAGAAAGGTGCCTGCCTTTGCTTGCAACCCATAGCCAGGAACCCCTCTCCAGAGTCAGGTGGCTTAGATGTCTAAGCTGTTTCTTGAGCGAATGAGTTAGGCACCTGTCTCACTCCATGCAAAACCTCCAGAAGGGGTGGTGAGAAGGAGGCCTCCCTTCTACCCGTTAGCCCAGTGGTTAGGGTTCTCACCTGGCAGGGCTGCCAGTAGCAGGGCTGCCAGTGGGTGGGATGTGGGAGACCCTGATCTAGTTCCCCTCTCTGCCTGATGAGGAGAAGGACTGTTCAAACCCCTTCCCCCACCAACACCAATTGTGGGGAGTGAGGAGGCCTCTGAGCATGCCTACAGGGAGAGACACAGGAGACACACTTGATTTGGTGGGCAAGAGAGAGAGAGAGAGGCGTGCCTGTCTTCTCTCAGTTCATGGGGGGCTGAGGCAGCAGGAGATAGTCCAGATGCCTGCTTGAGACAGCAGTGCACATATAAAAGCAGAAACATCGGTGTCTAGGGAGCTTTTACTGCACATATTCAGGCACTGAGTGAATTTAGGATTAGGTGGCAGCCGATGCTTAATTTGTTCCAGGGCTGAGCCCCAGCCCTGCTGGGTTGGGCAGTTCAGAGCCCCAGCACTGCTTAACTTGCTGCATCAGTTATGAATGTAAAAAAAATTGCTTGAGCCATGGCACCTCTTTCATTACACATTAAGCATGGGTGGAAGCCAAGCTGTAGTTCTGTGGCTCACAGTGGTGCCTAAATCTGGACTTTCGCATCCTGAGTCCCACTGCAAATCTGTCCCTACATGCCTAACCTGCCTAGGTGCTTTTGAAGATCACAGAAGGTGTCTGTGTGCATCCTTAGGTGCCTAAATACCTTTGAAATCTGGCCCTTTGAGAGCAGAGGACACATTTAAAGGAAGTTTATGTCTAAATCCCAGATCTCTATTCCTGTATTTAAATACAGTTTTGTCATGGAACTTCCTATATTTATTTCCTTTTTAAGTAGACTTGCCATAGATTGTTGAGTTTTGATCTGTGTTATTAGAGGGAAGGCTTTTCATCAAATGTAACATTGCCTTCTTTACCAATGCAGTTTTGTGTCATGGTATCAAAGTTAAAGAGATTGCTGTTTAATTCTTTTAAAACCATACTACACATGCCTGGTGAACTGACCATGAAAACTGATATCTCAGTTGCTTTTGCAGAAGTGATTAGTTCACGTAACACAGATCCTGGTCAGAATAATTGACTTTAAAAAAACCACACCCTTGAGTCACACAGGTGGGAAAAACATAACTGGAGTGTTAAAATATCTACTTATTTTTGCATTCCTAGAGCAAATTAAGTTTAGCTATTTTTCTGAAATGAATTTACTAAAATTAACTTTTTGCAAACAAATCTTTATTTTCTCCAAATTCTACATGTATTATGTACATGTATTGGGGGGAGGAGAGGGGCGAAGGGCTGTGTGCAGTGGTGGGTTTTTTGGTTTTTTTTAATAATTTTTGGCTTTGTTTTTCAATTTGGAGGAATTAATTTCTGTTGCCAATTTTGGCTGGGTTAGCTTAGTCACACTTTGAAAAATGAAGAATTGGTCTGCTTAGAAAACTACTGAAACAGAACAATTTTAAGTCTTCATGGACTTTTTTTTGGACATTTGAGATCAATGAGACTGCCTGTCTGACTAATGCTTTGTGGCTGTACGCTCTAGAACCGGAGTGGACAACCTATGGCGCCGGAGCCACATGCGGTTCAGAGGTTAATATGCAGCTCCTTGTATAGGCACCTACTCTGGGGGAGCTACAGGCGCCAACTTTCCAGTGTGCCAGGGGGTGTTCACTGCTCAACCCCAGCTCTGTCATGGGCCTTGCTCTCATTCCACCCATTCCTGCCCCCTCCCCTGAGCCTGCAGTGCCCTCTCTCCTTTCCTCTCCCCCTCCCCCCCAGCCTCCTGCATGCCATGAAACAGCTGATCCGGAGGTGTGGGGAGGTAGGGGGAGGTGATGATTGGCAGGGCTGCCAGTGGGTGGGAGGCGCTGGGGGCAGGGTGGGGGAGCTGAGGGGGCGGGGACTGCTGATGTATTACTGTGGCTCTTTGGCAATGTACATTGGTAAATTCTGACTCCTTCTCAGGCTCAGGTTTTCCAGCTCTGCTCTAGAAATATAATTATAGAATATTAGAGTTGGAAGAGATCTCAAGAGGTCATCTAGTGCAACCCCTTGCTCAAAGCAGGACCAACCCCAACTAACCCTGTATCTTATTGAATGCTCCATATGAGAGACACTTTGGAGTTATTTTAACATATTAGCTGCTCCAGCATGGAATGTCCATGCTGCCACGTGAGTAAATCCATTGCCTGCATACAAAAAGTCTGAAGGAAACTTGTTTTGTAGGTTCTGTTGAAGTACTCTGAGAGTGATATTGCCATGACAACACTGAATAGCCTTCATACACCAATATTTGCGTCCTTGGCATTTGCACAAATAGAGCCTGCAAGGGCGAGGGTTTTTTTTTAAGTGGTAGATAAAATATTATCAGTTTGTTTAATCATCACGATAAGAGCGGATGAGCAGATCTTGTACCTGGGCTAGGGAATGTCCATGGTTGTTTTGTAACCTTTGGAGAAAAACTAGTTCCCGTGTTTTACGATGTCAGGACAAAGAGAGAGAATGGAATTCAAATAAACTTGTTCCTTTCCAGTCTGATGCACAGAAGCTAATAACTGGAAAACGATCTATTGGGCTATCCAGTCTGTCTTGCTGCCAAGCAAGATTGTTCCCTATCGTCAATTTCCTAATGCAGTGTCCAGTCTCATTTTTAGAAGTTCTAAGCGATGGGCCTGCTACCAGTTCTGACTGAATTTGTCCTGGGAGGGGGATCAATATTATTGACTAGCTCGAACCTGCCTTTTTGTTTTGGCAACAACAAAAATCTCCCTGTTCTGATCAATTTAGACACTTACACACATTTAAAGAAACTAATTTTAAAAAGAAGTCCTGGTTTTATCTGCATATGTGATTCATTTCCTCACAGCACAGTTCTGGCATTTAGACTTGAAAAACAAACAAAAACCCAGAAAAATTCTGCTTACACACAAACATTTTCCATTAAATTAAACGGTGAGCTCTCTCTAAAAATATAGGACCCAAGTCTGCTACCATTTGCTTTACAGTAGTGTACATGGAGTTAATCCTGAGGCTGATCAGGAACACTATCATGCATGAGGATGGGAGACCGCTTGCAGAAAATACTTCCAAACATCCCTTATCCCTTATCCATGGATGAAATGGGCGCAAATACGTTCGTCCCAAAGCTTTCCTGTCTTCTTTCACGAGCATCTTTTAGTATTCCCTTCCCTACCTCTTCAGATGAAGTCCAGCTTGTCTAAGAAAGAGTCCATGTTCACACATAAATAACTAGTCATGTATTATTGGTCCAAGAAAGCCCAGCTCATCAATCAGTGCTGCTTGGCTTGTTGAAAGCCACATTGCTAATTCATGTGTGAAAGGCACTTGGGCTGCATCACATCAAGAAGCATATGAGCTGCATAGAATGGGGAGGAAGGGCCTCTTAGAGGCAGCCAGTGGGCAATGTCTTATTAAAAAACTAATCATGATACTATTTGTGTCTCTCCTTCCTAGATCATTGCAATGCTGCAAGGCCTGCTGAGAAACCATGTGCACAAGAACCCAAGCCCAGATTCACCACTTGATTTCTGCAGGAGGTAGGTATCTTGGTACATTATCTTCTCCCATGGCCAGCAATGGGGTGTCTCTCTCTGAACTCTGTTCTGTGTAGCTGGCTAAATACAAACAATCCTCCCCAACCTGCAATCAGATTAATTTGCTTTACAAGTCAGAGTACTCAGTAACGCAGATGAGTTTGCTGTGTTCCGTGGCATCTTATGCCTTATTCACAAGGATTGGTACAACAAGCAGGGATCTGAGAAAATGTTCACAAATCCCCACAGTTCTATGAATGCCAGCACTGTGTAGTGCATTATCCGTGAGCCTGTGTTCATTATTGGTTAGCCTCTGGGCTTAGAGTTTCACTCGCAGTGGAGATCAGAAACAATTGTGTGTGACATAAGTGACCAGTCACATGCTACAGCTAATGAGTCACTAAAGTGAACAATTCATGAACACCCCATAGGCTGAATTTAATTCATCAAATTATCAGGTGAAAATTATAATTCATGATATTTGCAGGAGTTGGGATCAGTTGATGAATGATTCTTGAATAGAAAAGAGTAAAATTGGCGTATCATTTGTAATGGATAATTCAACCAACTTTACTCCCCCAGGGCAAGGTCCTCATATTATCCTGGTGTGCTATTTACATGAGGATATGTTGTGATGTATTAACACTGTAATGCAAACACCATCCTCTTGCTATATGAACATCACCACAAGGCAGCTTCATTGCACCACGACACCACACTCCAGCAAAGGGCTTGTGCCTCCGTCTGGGCTCTCACCCAGGAAACTTTGACAGGCCAGACTTTCGAACATGCAGTTGCAGGCAAATGCACACTCTACACATACAAATTTGAGTTGATTTTGTACAGAAGTGCTCACTTGAATGGGCAGACACAGGGTTGGTGCATGCAAAACTAACAGTACAGGTAATAACTTGAAGCAAATCCACCCCCCTCTTCTGTGATTGTGGGGAAGCGGTGTGGTTCTGCTGAACATAACAGGACAAGCTAAGACCCTGTCCGTCATAGTTCTGAGTCCTCTGTGCAAAATGTACTGTGTTCACTTTTAAGTGCACTGTGTCAATAACAGAGAGAGAGGCAGAAGGAATTCCATCACAGCTTCTTTTTAAACATCAGATTTTTTTTTGTTATAATTCTGTTCCCCAAGGAAGGCTCACATCAGATGCAGCTTCTGTGTTTCAGCAAAATTCCTGCTTTTTTTTTTTTTTTTTTAAAGCTCAAGTTTCCAGCTGGGTTGATAAGGAAATCAAGTGTCTTTGCCCAAAGTCATACAACAAGTCAGTGGCTCAGTGGCAACAAGAACTCAGGAGCCTTCTGCTGCTTCCTAGTCCCCTTTTCTCTAAGCATCAGCCCAGACTGCCTCCTGTTTCATCTCTGTTACCTATGATCACAGCACACTGTCTCCCAGGGTAGGTGGTTGCGGTTGTTTGACAGAGCATTAGAGCACAGGTGTGTCATGGCATGCTAGGAACTCTTCTCCTCTGTTTGTACAGGATTGAGGTGACTCCTTACCAGCAATGTAGAGCCATATCGCTGCCTTAGCAGTACATGGTAAAAGTCATCCACTGGGAGAATGAAGAAAATGCATTTAGATAGTTACAGGAAATCTAAGTAGCAGATGCATAATAATTTAGAATGTAAATACTGGAGCACAGCAATTCTCATGCTGTGGTCCATGGGGAGGAGGCCGGTGACATAATGCTGGTGCATTTTCCTTGTTGCCGGCTGCTAAATTGCACTAAATACTTTCCTAATGTTACTCTTTTAAGTTAATGGGGCTATGTTCTTTGTACTCCAGGAAGATCAGAGGTGTCAGAAAGGAGGGAGTTGCCACTTAGTCTTGTGTCTGCTTTAATCTAGGGTATGTCAGCATCTCAGTCACACTTCTGACTGCAGCATATAGACCTAGCTAGCTTAGGTACCAATTGCAGCAAAGCTGTGGCCACACGGACTTCAGCAGGGACTGTACTAGCCTGCCCAGAGCCCCAAATATGTACTTCTAGACCATGCTTCTGTGGCTTCACTATTATTGGTACCCAAGCTAGCTAGATCAAAGATAGCTCACGTGTGTCTACATTCTGCAGCCACACCTATGACTGCAGTGTAAGCGTAAGAGACATCCTTAGAGTGAAATCCTGGCCCCGTTGAAGTTAATGGCAGTTTTGCCATTGACTTTCAGTGGGGCCAGGATTTCACCCTTAATGCACAGTTACCCTATGTAAGAAGATCTCCAACACCCCTTGTGCTAACTTTTCCGAAAGTGATTCAGCGAAGAAGGCACTAGTAATGATTCCACTTTGGATCTGAGGAGGAGAACAAGAATCTATGAAGGCAGCAAAGGACACAAACACAATGAGGGCTCCTCACCTCTGTTGCAGTGAAGCAAATCTTTCCATCCTTTGATAAATTGCGAAATACACCTAGGGAGAACAAAGACAGCTTCACTTCAATAGGAAGAGGTGGGAGGAGCTTGTAACATATAAGAACAAAGTTGTTTCCATTCTGGAACAGCCCAGTTTCATCTAGTCCAGTATTCTGTTTCCTTCACTGGCTGATGCCTGAAGATTCACAGGGAGACCAGATGTCCCAGTTTTACAGGGACAGTCCCAATATTCAGGGCTGTCTTATATAGGTGCCTATCACCCCCACCCCCGCACCCTCTGTGCTGATTTTTCACACTTGCTCTCTGGTCATCCTAAGTATGACACATACATAATACATCTCACAATGGGGTGGGAGGGAAATTCCCCCCCCGCCAACATCCACTGGCACCTGGTGATCACAGTATTCTCAGAAGCAACTCACGTAATCATTAAGTCCTGCACACTTATCAGCTAGTAACTGCAGGTGCTGTCTCGATTCATGTAGTTGTCAAAACTAAAGGTGGTCAAAATTTTTCCAACAAAAAGTTTGGCTCTAGGAAAATGTTGACTGGAACTTTTTTTTTTAATTGCCACTTTGTTCAGATTCAAAATGAAAACAAACTTTAAAATCCTGGTATTTCCTATGACAGATCTAATTCCTGCCCAACTGTAATCAAAACATCTTTTGACCCCTTCCCCAGCCCGCCAAAAAAACCAAAACCAAAAACAAAAAAGCTCAAGGCTGGTTGGAAGATCCAGAATCATAGAAACGTAGGGCTAGAAAGGACCACAAAAGGTCATCTAGTCCAGTGGCTCTCAACCTTTTTGGGGCCCAGGATTCATCTGTAAACTTTGATGGCCTATTGTTACTCAGTAAATAGCTTTAGTATCAAAAGCATATGGCTTACTAAATATTTCTTACCCACAATATATAATATGCATGAATGTAAAAAGTACTAAAGAAGTACACTGCATATACCAGAGTGTGGGCTCTTGCCCAGGGGGGCTGGCTGAGGTTGGCTCCTCCACGCTTGCAGCGTTGATCACTCAAATTTTGGCCAGCCCAGTCCCCTGTCATCATGACAGAGAGAGAGCTGGGCCAGACCTGAGCAGCGCTGTGACTCAGTGCATCAGGTCACAACACCTGGGGTAGGTTAAGGGTACAACCATACTGTAACCTGGTTTCCTGACATGATTGTATCAATGTAGATCAGATCTAGGTGTCTTCCTAGGAACAATGTGCAGCACTAGTGTTTCCTACTTTAGGCAAAAATGAGTCACTGGTGACTTCTTTACCCCCATTTAAATATGGCTTGAAAGTAGAAGCTGCTTCTGGTTTAGGTTGCATCACTCTGGTTATCTTAAGAATATGAGTAACAATTTAATGGGGGCAAATTTTATCTTCCCTTCTGTATTCCCACCAGGAAGGTGGACTGTCCCTTATTCCCCTTTGGCTCAGTTATCCTCTCCTGAAAAAGCCGTGTTCACAGATTTGAAATGTTTGAAAAAAATATATTAATATGTATTAAACTTTCTGGAAAACAATAATTGAAAGACCCAAGGGCATTTTTAGGTGCTTGTTAGAGACACCAGTGGAACTTACAGCAATTCCTTTCAAAATGGATTTAAGGGTCTTTCTACCAGCACTTACTGTGCAAAGGGGCTTTTATCAAACCACTCATTTTTTTAAAAAGATGCAAAAATGGACACATTTGTAGCCAGAAGAAATTCCATCCACACTGAAGGATGTTAATCATCTTGGAAATGTCGAGCTTCTAACATTGTTGTTCTATTGCATATGTTTTTTCATTAAGAGTTAAAATTGGAGATTCTCAAACTCTGAGCTGACTCTGCTACCCAGCCTTGAACTAGTGCCTGAAAGCATTATAAGGTATCACTGAGTTTTGAATGACTGTTTCATGTCACCAGAGCCCAGATCCTCCAAGGTATATAGATGGCTAAGACCCATTGAACTCAATAGGTATGAGGTGCCTAAAAACCCTTGAGGATTTGGACCCAGGATATCAACTGTCCTGTGAGAGGCTTCAAATAACTCCCATGGGAGTCAATGAGGACTGCTCATATTCTCCAGTAGAACAGGTCTCTAGAAGCTGCAATTCAGGCTTGTGACTGTTAATCAGGGCTCCTCCTCCTAACCTTAATGACAAGCCTCTTTTGCTGGTCATGAGTGCCCCATCCCCTGATGCAGTTGTATGTGCTCCTCTGCTCAACAGAGCTTGAATTTCTCCACACCCCTCTACCCCAAGTTCTGTTGCAGGCTAGAATGCACAACACTGATTAAAGGTGGCAGTTGCTGCCTAAGACAGTCAAAGTTTTAAGGTCCAATTTATTTCATGTCTTAGAATCATAGAATATCAGAATTGGAAGGGACCTCAGGAGGTCATCTAGTCCAACCCCCTGCTCAAAGCAGGACCAATCCTTCCTTTTTTTTTTTTTGGTCCCAGATCCCTAAATGGCCCCCTGAAGGATTGAACTCTCAAACCTGGATTTAGCAGGCCAATGCTCAAACCACTGAGCTATCCCTTCCTCCAGAACCCAGGCCCCATGCCTCCAGCAATGGAAAGTCCAGTGGGGTGGGAGAAGGGGACAGCAGTGCGTGTTGCACACTACCTCCATGCCACTATGGGCCCAGAGTCTGCTAGGGCAGCACACACAGGGGTGGGGCCAGATCAGCTAAGAAATGCACTGAATCAGAACATCTCTTGGGCTGATGGGGCTCTGATGTAGCCATGGTTGGAAAACCTGTTCTCTTCTGGCAGTGTCTTCAAAGGGCGTCATCCACAGCAATCCTGCCAGTCGCTCTCTCTCGCCATTGAATCTCCCATTAAAGGATAGCTGCCCCCATGGGTGAATCTGGCCCTGCGTCTGGTAAATTAGTGTCAAGTCCCCAAAAGGCAGAGGGACACTGACCTAGCCCAGCTCCTGCATTGTAGCAGGTGCAGTCTTTCCAAACTATTTCCTATAAATAGGCATCTTTCCCTGGTTCTCAGCATCTCCAGCAAGGACAATGAGTTCCCTACGCTGGCAGGCAGGCAGCCTGTAGTTCTAAGGATATTGTGATATGTGATTGATGCAGTGTAAGCCCATATTTTCCAT
Source organism: Mauremys reevesii (assembly GCF_016161935.1). Taxonomy (NCBI): domain Eukaryota; kingdom Metazoa; phylum Chordata; order Testudines; family Geoemydidae; genus Mauremys; species Mauremys reevesii. Next base: position 56,634,567 of record NC_052625.1, on the reverse strand, counting down.
GTTCTGAGACCCCCACAGGACTCTAGCTAGCCAGGAGCATGACTTACTTGCCATGGTTTCGAGACGGATCATGCAGCACACAAAATCAGGGAAACAGATTCTCATGGAGGAATCGCTGTACCTCAGAGCTGTCAGATAGAGGAGCTGGTCATCGACAGCCAGGCCTATGAGCAAGAGTCAGAAAGAGCAGTGAACATGCTAGCAACAGGAAGAAGCAAGGTCCAGCCATCCTCTGAAATGGCGGGGAACTAAGGCGGTTACATATGCCCAGTTTATACACCCACCAAGAGACCCCCATCCCTGCTTAATGTCCCCTAAGAGGGTAACTCCCTCCTTGAGGGCCCTCACAAATAAAATCCAGTCAAAATTCTTTCCCAGCCTCAAGTCTGGAGATCGCGTTCACTTTGTATATGTGAGCAAGAATCACAGCAGTAAAGCAACTAATCCCATTCCCCTTTGTTAATCCATCGCAGGCAGTGGACATGTAAAAAGTGCACTGACTAAAGCCTTAAATGCATAGATCTTGGCTACGCTCCGGATCTCCTTGAGCCCAGACTTGTTGAAATCTGCCTTCAAGACATCTAGGCACCGTCTAAGGATCCCACCATCCCATCTTAAACTGGTAAGTGGTCAGGAGTTTGGTGTGGGCAGTCCTGGGGTATGGCATGTCCTTGCCCCTGAAATCCATCTCTGTCAGTGTCTCCCCTTCCTTCAAAAATACCCTTACCTTTTAATTGCAAAGGCAAGCATGAGTGTATTCACTTGTTGGCCCTAGAGAGGTTGTCTTCCCTTACTCCGTACCTTCTGCCCTTTCTTTACCCTTGTGCTCAGATCCCTTTGGCTGGATTTGTTAAAGCTTTAAGAGAGTGGCTTTTCATTTTAACTGGATGGAAATTACTCCATTACATCACTGAGCATCCCAAGCACTTCATTAGGTTGATGCTTATGAAGAGCTGGGACCAGTTCCTCATCTGATGTAGAAGAGCACTGAAGCCAGTGGAGCTGTGCGGATTTACACCAGCTGAGGATCTGGCTTATTATCCTTCTAAACATTAAGGCCTCAATTAAGGCTTCGCTCCTGCTTTGCTGAATAGTGATGGACTCCAGTAAAATGTTTCAATACATGCTTAATTGGGGCCTATATTTAGCAGCATTCTTGGGGTTAATTAGGCCGTTGTATGCTATTGCTGGGTCTGATTATTCTCCTTCCTCTTCCCGCCCCTCCTCCCCCCCAGGTAAGAAAAATCCATGCAGGGGGCGAGGGAGGCAGTCTCTTGGGGAGAAGAATCTGGCCTGTGCTGTATGGTGTGGGAGGAGGCAAGGTGCTGGGGTGAGTGAGTGGGTGGGTGTGGGTGTGTCTCCCCTTCAAAAACTGCTTAGACGGTACAATGTGCTGAATTTGCCATTTTTTAATATTCCCTGTTTATCCCTTCAGTATCTGCATGTGTGCAATCTTCCTCTGTATTTTATACTGTCGTGCCTTTATTACAATAGCGATACATTTCAGATCCCTGAACTCAGAGTTGCTTGCTACACCCTGATGATGCATCAAGAATTTCAGTCTGTACAGGCCATGTTATATCTTCCTCCTGAAAAAAATCCACCAACTTTGTGGCTTCCGTTGATTACGTTTTGCCTAGAGTTCCCCTTAGGGGAAAAATTTATATTCTACTGGCAAATGCAACTTAAAAGCCATTTAGCTAAATGGAAGGATCTCTAATGCAGATTTGTTGGACGGGCGCTTCCTCTGGGATATCCTATCGCATACACAAAATGTAACCAGATATAACTAAACAAATTCAATCATGCAACAGAAACTGGATTGTTTGCTTAAAATTGCAGCATTAGTCTAGCCAACAGAGGTCAGTGCAAACTAAATAAAAGGTCTTTCAACGCAGCTTTCCCCTGTACAACCAGTCACAGCCCTGGAGAGAGACTGAATGAACTAGTGGCTGTTAAAACTTCCTTGCTCCTTTCCCCTACCAGGTGCTTCATCCCTGACCAAGAGAGAGCACCTCAGGGAGTGAGATGGAAATTAACTTGTTCTTTGGCCTCTTTGCTGAGCCTTATTGGCCTTCCCACCACTTGGCAAATATCCATCATCAGCACCAGCTCAATAATGCTCCACTCCATTCCTGTGCCGCAGGACCACTCAGCCGGGGAAATGGCTTCTTCCTCAGACATTCTCTTTGGCTTGGTTACACGGGGAATGGATAGTGATCGCTTTGTCCTTGTGAGATGCATGACTCGCGGATAGGAGCAGGAGCTCACTAGATCTTCCATACAATCCGCCCCCCCTCATCTTTCCACCACTCTCCTCATAGCACAGCTGAACATACCTGCTCTCTGTACTGCATTCTTCAAATCGGAGACGTCCAGGAATCCAGAACCGGTTCCCTCTACCCTCCTGAAAATGTCCTGGAAACCATTTTGAAAGAATTCAGCTTCTTACTTTTAAGCCAACGTCAGTGGCCCAAACTTGTGCTATGACCTAGCATGTTGGCCACTCGCCAATGCATTTCACTTTCTCCTTAATGAATTAGCTTAGTGGAAACTCAGTGCAACATCTGATAGGGGGACTAGAATAAGACAGACAACTTTTCCAGAAAGAACAGCTGGGTGATCCTTGCTCCTGGACTGAGGGGGCTTACTGATGGGGGCAGTGAGGGATTGATGTTATGCTCCTTCAGAGCATTGGCCTGGCCTAGTGCACTGAGACAAGGGGAGAAAGAAGACAGAGGGGAGCACTGATCACCTTGGGATATCCCCCTGCCAACGACGGCATTGTTGTGGAACTGCAGGGTAAACATGTCTGAATGGTTATAGAGTTGTGACCTTTTGTGTATATCCCCTGCACTGTTTTACTTGTTCAGACCAAAGCTTGTATCTCCATGACTGTACCAACACAAAGAGCCCATCAATAATGACTCAACTGAAAGAATAGTTGCAGAACTAATTTCTGTGGCACTAGGTGAGGTGACATCCTTCTATAGACTCCATATTCTAAATACAATAGGCTATGTACTCAGCTCTGTTGACTTGAATAGAGCTATGCCCACTTATACAACAGATGAGGATCTGGCCCAGTAGGTTTAGCTTGGCCAAAAACCATCCTGTGAGATACTAACCACACCAAATGGTGGTAGGCTATAAATAGCAAGCATGGAGAACAGTTGTTCAGGATAGCCCAAACAGATCTAACAGGTGAAACCAAGGAACATTGACTGTACCAGAATGTCTTTCCTAATTCTGGGGTCCCTTTCTCTGTCCTAGAGTCTCTTACAGGAAGTGGGGGAGGGGGAGAAGGAGCCCTGTTACCTTTTCTAAACGATGCAAATACGGTAACGGACAAGCAAAGTCTGTATTGGCCGGGGAGCATGGCCTTTCCATGGATTGTATTATCCTGTGCAATGTGCCTGGCTGCCATGAAATAGGGCAATAGCCTTTCACAGAAACAGGGTGGATAATAGGACGACAAATAGGTAATCCAGTCTAAGTGCTTGTACTCTCCAGGGATACTCACCATCTTGCTACTGCATATGAGCAACCACAGTCCCATTGACCTGTGGGATTATTCCTGTGTATGTACGTGCAGGACTGGGACCTAACAGCTTCTCTAACCTACTCCTCAGGATCTGCCGTAAGGGCAGAGCACTTAATCCTTGCCAGAGCTGTTCTTACCAGTCAGAACATTTGACGGGGGCCTCTCAATCCAATATTTGAGCTCCCTACTTTTGAATGATAAGCCAGGTGCTTTATCTACTAAGCGTCAGCGCCTTTGTTGCGGTCTTTCCACCCCACACTATTTTAATTTCATAGTGTCTGCATCCCCTTGATTAAAAATGCAGCACTAGCTGAGAAAATGGGTCCCTGACAGCTCACATGTACCTTGTACTTAGCAAGGAGTTTCCAGAGGTGCTTAAATTCTTGCAGGGAGAGTCTTCCATTAGACTTGAGCTGCATGTGTGGTTAAGGCTTAAATGTTTAGTGGCCGCTAATCTTGGGTTTCCTAGGGGCAGGATGCCATTTAGGCCAGGGCTTGCCTCACCGAAAAGTAGATGCAGGAAGGCCCCCCCCCTCACGCACACCATGGGCCCTGATAAAGGTATCCTGCGGCCATGAAGGTTGGAATGTCAGGCTTTAAGCTGGGGAAGGCTAAGGTTTTCCTTCCTCCGCGCAGGGGTGGGAGGAGCTATAGACTGCACAAAATAAATGTGACAAACTAAATCTAACTGAGGGCCATTAAGCAGCAAGGTTATATAGTGCCTTTCGCAGCAAGGGATCATGAGGCTATAACTCCAGTGTATGCATGGCCCTATGGCAATGCAGCCACCTTTGGGAAGGAGTAAAAGATGCTGTGGTCTAGCCCCCCCACCCACTCCCCTTGCTTGGGGCCCACAGGCATTACCTGTAGCTAGATTCTGGGTATGGCTAAACTGCACTGAACTTGACTGTAGCACAGGTAGGCACATCTGGACTGGCTTTAATGTAGCCAGCACTGATAACAGTAGATGTGGTGGCATGGGCTTGAGGGTGGGCTAACTGCGCATGTAGGTACTTAGGTGGTGAGCCTATGCTGCCACAGCTACACTGTTAACTTTAATCTAGCTATTGTTACCCCTGCTAACTCGGGTACGCCTCCCTATCTCTTCTCTGAACGTATTGGGGGGGTGAACAGGCTTGAGATGGGAGGGGAAGATAGAGCCTCCTCAGCATAAGGTGTAGAGTAGTGATAGCCCCATGAGTGGTATTAGATAGCCCCCAAGATCTACCTTCTGTTGCACCCTGCTCCTACACTGGCACAAGGCATTTAGATGTAATGCTGACAGCCCTCACCGCCCCGCTCATCGGCAGGCGGGCTCAAACCTGGGACCGCTGGAGCTTAGTGCCTGAGCCTCTACTGCATGAGCTAAAAGCCAGCTGGCTGTTAGCTAAGGCTGTGGAGTAGACCTCTCTCGGTGCCACGAGCTGGGACAGAACACCACACCCAGAAGATGTGGGGGTTACACACACAGCATCACCCTGAAGGAGGTGTAATATCTGACCCTGCGTGTCCTCCCACAGTGCTCTGTTCTCTGCAGGTGAGGCTGCCTCTGGCCCCTGCCTCTCTCACAGCACCATGGCTGTGCCTGCCACAGCCCTGAGAAAGCAAAGCCCCTTACAGTGAAATAAGAGTAAGTGGGTGGTGCTGCCCTCAAACTTGGCTGAAAGAGGCTGCTCCGGTCTTTAAAGGCCAGTATAGGTCACACTGTCTAGGGGGTGGGTACCAATGTAGTGAATGAAAAAAAATCATTTTCAGTAAAAATGGAATGGGGGTGGATGGGAAAAGTGGCTGTGTCAGCACCCTCCATGTGTCTTGCATTCCGTGCCTGTTTAGACGGCAAGAGGGTGCAGTAACAGGAAAGCTGGAAAGAAGGCAACTGGCTGCTGGTCATTTTTATTCATTTGCTGCAATCTGTAATGGTCTGGCACTATCTCAGAGTTATTCCAAGGCCTGGAACAAAAAGACAGCACGAGAGCATGCAGCGGGGAGAATTTATGTTTTCATCAAGGAGCACTCTTGTTTTACAATGGCCAGCAATGCATTTCCAGTGTTGTCTTGTTAACAGTTGGAGGACTATGCTATCCATCTAACTAGAAGAGGTACACACCAAAGGATGAATAGTTTGCCAGGCTTTCGCCTGTGATTCAGCAGTGACACACTGCTGCTGGCCACTCCAGCCCTGGCTGATGTCAGGGGAAAGGCAATCATAGCTTCATTGTTCTTGACATAAATCTAGAGCGGCGGCAGGGGCGGCTCCAGGCATCAGCACGCCAAGCGCGTGCCTGGGGCGGCAAGCCACGGGGGGCGCTTTGCCGGTCGCCGCAAGGGCGGCAGGCAGGTTGCCTTTGGCGGCATGCCTGCGGAGGGTCTGCTGGTCCCACGGCTTCGGCGGACCTCCCGCAGGCTGCCGCCAAATTCGCGGGACTGGGGACCTCCCGCAGGCAAGCCGCCTAAGGCAGCCTGCCTGCTCTGCTTGGGGCCACAAAATACCTAGAGCCACCCCTGAGCAGGGGGCTTGGAGTTCCAGTTCACAGGCAAGCCAAGGTTGGCAGCTTTAGAGGAAGGATGTGAAGATGTAGTGTTAGGTTGAGCTATCCAGTGGATCTTACTGAAATCCAGCATCGTCCTCTGGAAGCTGTGCAATGTCCAGGACTGAGGCCAAGGCTTGTTAACCACAGTGCATGGAGAGTTCAGAAGAAGAGGACAATGTAATTAATGGAATAGGTTTTAAAGTAACTAGGGAAGGGCCTATAGCACCCAGTGAGCTCCTGACAGCAGATTCCACCCCCCCGAGGGAGTATGCATGGCAAAGCCCTGCATACATTGTGGGAAAATTATTTGATGCGTGTGGCCAATATTTATTTGCAGGTTGTCCCAGGGGGAAGCTCAGCTGAGCCATAACTGAAGGAAAGGATGGGCTGCACCGGGGGGGAAGTTTAGTGCCTTTGCTGAAAGGATACATCCATCAGAGCTAAAATGCCTCTGCATGACTCGAAGCAGAATCCTCCGCCCGGGCTGGCCAGCCAATCTATAAGAATTGATAAAACAAAAGTGATCAGACAAAGAACAAAAGGCGCCCTGGGTTAGGTCTCTACCTCCAGAGAGCAGGACCCCAACCAGGTCACTATTGGGAGGTGGATCTTAATCAATCCCTGAGTGGTCCATATCACTAGAGGGAGGGAGAGAGGAGTGTGTGTGAGAGACACTTCTCCAAATGGACCCCTTCTGAGGGATGTCATTCAGCAGCAACCCAAAGGTAAATAGGTCCCATACAAATTTGGTGATCTCTCTCCTCTACTGTTGTTTGACCCCCTCCTTTTCGGTCTCTGTCACATGCTGCACCCAATATTTGAGAGGTAGGGGAGTGATGAAGGCCAGGACTAGACTTCCACCAGGGAGTGTTGCAGGTGGGCATTGAGCTGAGCTGGCAGAGCTGTGAGAGAGGTAAGGACTGGGATAAAGGGGGTGCTGCATGTCCAGTTGGAGAGGACCTGTGACTGGATCCCATAAAAAAGCAAATGTGCGGCCTAAGCAGAGCTGTGTGGTGCTCTAGGCCTGGACCAGCAGGGCACTCCGCAGGTCAGGGCTGTGTGGGGACCCAGGACTGGAAAAACAAAGGTGCTGCTGGTCCCAGAGAGAGCACTTAGAGGTGCAGGGGCGTGCCAAAGTTCAGCAGCCTCTCTGCTGTCCTGTATGCTCAATGTGCTAGGCAAGGCTAAGTGCTGACCTGGATTGGAGCTGGGCGGTTTCACATCTTCCTACATGTGAACATTAATTTTTAATAAAAATTAAGCATAAAGGGAATCCCAGAGAGGCTTTTTCAATTCGTCAGAGGTCTACCAATCCTACTGAGCATTTTCCTAGGACCATTAGGGTTGGTTAGATCTACAGCTCCATCTAGTTCACACTAGATCCAGGGTAGGAAAACACCATTAACTGGATCATAAAGAGCTTTACCTTTCAGGAACACTTCATTGAGGAGCCTTTGCAGCTGTGAGGCATTGATGGCTGAACCCTAATGCAGAACAAAGCACATGAGTTTATAAGCACACAGCTTCCTTACCCTCACCCCTTTCCATATTCTTCACTTGCTTACACCATTGCGAATCTGGAGGAAATCTACTCATGGCAGTCGAGTTACACAGCTGCAAATCTGGTGTGAGCTCAGAATCAGACCACCTGAGTCTCTGACCCACCCTTTCTTTTTAGAACAATAATTTGTACTGTCCATGAAAGGGTCTTGAAGTGCTTTATAAGCATTCCCCTCATTGCTATGCGGCAGAGCAGTATTATCAGCCCCAGTGTTGTACAGATGGACGACTCTCTTAGGGAAACCCAAGCCTGAGAGATGTTAAGGTCCACAAGGAGACAGTGCTTGAGCTAGGAATGGAACTCAGGTCGCCTGACTCCCTAGCCTATGGTTTACCTACGTGACCATCCTGCCTGCCTGACTATTTTTATTTTAACTGTGGATTATTTGTTATGGAGAAGCTGGGCCGTCTAAAGGAGTAGCTGATTCCTAGAGCCAAAGGGTCAGTGTCTCTGTATTGGCTGACCTGTGCTCAGCATAAGTCTGAAGGCCTGGAGGAGAGTGGGGGAAAGGCACTGTTTAGCCCCCCGTGTCCCTGGGGTGGCTGGGCACCGGTAAGGTTCCTGGAATAAGTTAGAGCAGCCTGAAGTCTACTTTATCTTGTGCCAGCTGTCAGCAATCTTCAGGGGTTATTGCCAGAGATAAGCTGATGCAGGAGCACAGTAGTACCCCCCTTCCCCCCACACGCACACTTTTCTGGCCACAAGGCATAAGAGCTGATACACTGCATTTACACTACTGTACATTTTTGCACTGGTGCAAGCTAGTGAGAATCAGGCTCCTTGTCTCCTGCTCTACATTGATGCTGTAGCTCTCAGCTGCCCGACTCATGAGTCATGTAAAACCTTCCTGCCCTGCCCCTATGCCTCCCCAAGGCCCTCCAGGGCATTCTGGGTGACAGACTGTGTCATTTTTCACCTTTATGCATTGATATAACTATTAACTGTGAGAGGTCTATTGTGTAAAGGCTTTTGGCAGTGATTTTTTCTCTTGACTAAGTCAAGGAGTTCTTTTATAACAGTTTATTAAACCATTAAGAGCATCTCCTGTGAACACACACAGCTTGGCTCAGAGAAAGCTGGAATCAATTACTCAAATGCTGACTGATGTCTGCTTTCCAAATGCAGCAAGTGCAAACTGGAAACAGTTCTGATCAGAGGGAAAAAATATCCAAGGATTATTTCTAATTGCTTGTTTAAATAAACCCCAAACAATCATCCCCTAATATAGTAAGCCGTCCATTCTATTCCAGGTCTCTCTCCCACTTTTCTGTGGATTGTGGCAGCCAGATCAATGCTGTTTTGAAAGTATCCACTTAAAGAATGATAGGCCCACATTTCCAAAGACATTTTTCTACATGGATTGATAGCAAGACAGGAGATTTTTCTTTTACCACTCCACCTGTCTTTGTATTTTTTCAGTAATCGACTGTATTCAGGGTACCTGTGTAGCATATCTGAGGAAGACGTTTTCAGAGGAGTTGTCTTGACTCTGCTTGGGTATGTCCTGGATCACAGCAAAACATGTACATATGCAAATTAGTGACAAAAGCCATGGGAGACAGAGCCAGAACCGTATTATTCACATAGCTCTGTAGCTGCATGCAGCACTTCAGAATGGACAAGGTATATACAACAAAGCATACAGTGCTGCCTCAGAGACCCGGCAGCCTAAAGGCAAGAAGCGATACAATAGTGATCAGGCAGGAAGTGGTGTGTGGATGTTATAACTTTGTAGAATGAGGGATTTTGGAGGGGGGGGAAAGAGGGAGGGAAATTTAGAAAGGATTTGAAGAGGGGGTGAGCTTGGCCTCTCTTAAGTGGGAGGATGTTCTCAGCATAGGGAACCATGTGAAGCCAAAAAGTAAGTAAATGGAGAAGTCAGGTGTAGAGAATTTTAGGTGGAATACAGGAAATGGGAGGAAATCAGGGCTAGTTTGTCACCTGATGCAAACTGATGTCACTATATTGAAGCCAATGGCTCCTTGCCATTTTAGACCATGTGAAGAGATGGCCCATAGGCAGGGATAGAGTTGTGGACAGCTTTGGAAGTGGAAGAAACGGGAAGCCAGTGCAGAAATTCAAGAAGAGGAGGGGAGAAGTGATAGGAGCTGCCTGAGAAGAGGAAGATTGCCTAGACAGCGGTGAATTAATACTTTTGGGCCTAATCCTAACACACATGGAGCCTCTGACTTCAATGGGATTACTAAGGGCCACCTACCCATGTGAAGTTTGCAGGACTGGGCACTGTACTTACATATGGCAAAATATAGGTTGTTGGTTAGTGACATTATTTAAGGAAATTGAAAGTTTGTTAGTGTAACTGGATAATAGACTAAACAAGAGGTTTCTCTCTCCATAACAGGGCTTAATAGCTGATTGGAAAATGAATGACTAAGAAAGGGCTTGAGTCTCTCACTTACACCATTAACTTCAAAGAAGTCACCCCTGGTTTACATTACTGTGAGAAAGCAGAATCAGGTGCGCAACCCAATTTCCAAAGTATTAGAAGACTGTACTGTTGAATGCACCAGGATGGGTGAGTCATAGCTCACAAAGAGAGAATTCTGCAGATGGACTGACAATTCTACTGTGCTTGGGCTGTAATTATCTAGGCCTGATTCTGAGCTCCTGCTAGTTTAAGAAGTGTAATTCCATTGACTTCTATGTGGTTACACTAGTACAAACCAGAGAATTCAGAATCAGGCCTAGACTCTTGCAAAGACCAATTGTGTCACCCAGTCTGACAATCAGCTTTCCACAGATCCCTGCCTTATATTAGATGGACGAATCCCTGTGTGGAAAGGGGAGAGGATGCCATACTGGGGAATGTGATAGTGCTAATGTCTAGAGTGGAGCGAATGAGTGATTATTGAGTTTGGTGGCCCAACTAAAATGAAGCAGATGAAAAATTGTTGTGGAAATATTTTGTTTTTTCTCACTAAAATGAAAACACAAAAATTTTGTTTCTAGTCAAATGACAGGTTACATTTACTTTTCATGTGATTTTTACCTTTTTTTTTTTTACAAAAGTTAAATCTAGCTACATTTCAAAATGAATCGTCATTTCAAAATGGAAAGCTACACCATTTCAACTTTTTCAATCTTCCCTCCCCTTTGTTGTCCAAAACTAGTTATTGAATTTGATTGGAATTCACAAATAGTGAAAATTTAACTCAGCTCTACTGCTGACAGCGATTTACTTGATGAAAAATGCATCTGAAAAATGCAAATTAAAGATTAAGGACCTATTTCTGAAACTGTCCCTCACATAGACAGGTTACTTATTCTGTGAGTACTCCCTCTCATAGCTCAGTACGAAGGTGGCAGAGCTGTGCTCAGAGACATAACAGCAGCCATACTGGGTCATACCAAGGGTCCATCTAGCCCAGTATCCGGTCTTCCAACAGTGCCCAATGCCAGGTGCCCCAGAGGGAATGAACAGAACAGGTAATCATCAAGTGTCACCCTGTCACCCATTCCCAGCTTCTGTCAAACAGAGGCTAGGGAAATCATCCCTGCCCATCCTGGCTAATAGCCATTGATGGATCTATCCTCTATGAACTTATCTAATTCTTTTTTGAACCCTGTTATAGTTTTGGCCTTCACAACATCCTCTGGCAAGGAGTTCCACAGATTGACTGGGCATTGTGTGAAAAAATACTTCCTTTTGTTTGTTTTAAACCTGGTGCCTATTATTTAATTTGGTGATCCCTAGTTCTTGTGTTATGAGAAGGAATAAATAACACTTCCTTATTTACCTTCTCCTCCGCAGTCATGATTTTATAGACCTCTATCATATTCCCCCTTAGTCGTCTCTTTTCCAAGCTGAAAAGACCCAGTCTTTTTAATCTCTCCTCATATGGAAGCTGTTCCATACCCCTAATCATTTTTGTGGCCCTTTACTGAACCTTATCCAATTCCAATATATCATTTTTAAGATGGGACAACCACATCTGCACACATTATTCAAGATGTGGGTGTCCCATGGATTTATATAGAGGCAATGTGATATTTTCTGATATGAGGCAGGTGGCAGAAGAGAAGGCAACAGCCAGGGTGGGGTGGGGAGAGGAGGGTTGCAGCAAAGAGACTGGTTAGTGGCTGGTGCCAGGAGATCCATAATGTTGATTCACACATCTCCAGCATCTAAGTCATTTTTCACATGTTCCTACCTTTGGCATCACTGGGCTGAGCCTGCTTTTCAGGTCCCTAAAAAACAGCACAAGAGTCACATCAGAAAAAGACAGCCTTCTAGCATTTATTTGCAGAAGGTAGGTAGAGAGTGTGTGTGTGTGTGTGTGTGTGTGTGTGAGAGAGGGAGAGAGAACTCTAAGAATGCTTATGAATCCCAATCACTCTGTGATTATGCTGACACTTTTCAGGTGTTTTGGTTCAGAATCAGGCCTTTGAACTCTGTCTAATCATCCCTGATGCATTAGTAAGCACAGTGGACCTGATTCTCCGCTCACACTGGTTTCAAACTATTTCAAAGTTCATTGACTTCTCTGGAATCACTCTTGATCCACTGTAGGGAAGAGGAGAATCCAGGGCTGTGTGCGCAACAGGAGGACTAGTTTGCAGCGCTTTCACCACCAGGAGGCACTAGGGGGTCTGTATCCACAGTCAGCTTTTACATGAGCAAAAGCTCCTGGTTACCTTAATTTGAGCTGTAACATTATGAAATGTCTCTAATTTTCCTTTAGCATGTGAATACAAGATGAACATTAATAAAAAGGCAAGTGGATACCTGAGGACATTTAAAGGCAAATTTAAAACAGAGAACACATTTATAGCCAACCTAAAATTAACCTGTGAACCTCACTGCCACAGGATGTTACTGAGGCAAATACAGTTGCAACTCCTAACATTCCAGTTTTGCCTTAGATGAAACCCTGTGCTTGTTATAGGGCAGCAGTTCCCAGACTGGGGTCCCAGTGGCCCCTAGGGTGAGCTACCTGGTCAAATGATGATAGCTGCTCCTCCACTTTTCCAGCTGCTACCCTTACTGTCCATGAATAGTAACTTACTACTCAGCTAGAGGAAGCATGGCCCAGTGGTTAGGGCACTAGCCAAGGACCCAGCAGACCTGGGTGCAGCCCCCTGCTCTGCCACAGAGTTCCTGTGTGACTGCGGGGAAGTCACTCAGCCTACCTGTGCCTTAGTTCCCCCATGTAACATGGGGATAATAGCACTGCCCTACCTTGCAGGGACGTTGCAAGGATAAAGATTGTGAAGCACTTTGAGAGCTACTGCTGGAAAGTGCTATATAAAAGCTAGGTACTATTACTACTGTACTCCCAGGATTTGAATGAGACTGTGTGTGGAGGACGTTACTACTGAACCCGAGTAAGAGTGGCAGAATCCCGCTCACTGGAAGAAGCTCAAAACACATTGGCCCAGACTGTGATTCCTTTATTCACAGGCATGGGCAGTTACTCACATGAACAATCCCAGTGAAGTCAAGCTAGCTGTTCCAGAAAGAAGCAATTGCTGTAGCTTGCTTGGGGATGCTTTGCAATGACAAATGAGAGGGCGTGTGTCCACAAGACAATATCCTTAATTAAGCCATGGGCCATGCTATGCAAAAGTCGTGGAACCCCACTATAGAGTAGATTGAAAATACCAAGGCAATGCCACTGTGCAATATTACCTAAGGAAATTTTGTCAAGGGTGAATGCTGTGGCTTAGATTTTTTTTTAATGAAGACTAGCCATTTCTATGAAAACATCTGCATTTATGTTGACTAGGAAAAATGTATATCCTGTGTCCCCAAACCTACAATCTTATCCTTGTGGGTGGAACCGTACATCTGTGTGGAGTCCATTGAAATTAATGGATCTATGCAACAAGTCCACCCACATGGAACAGACATCAGGCACTTGGACTGTAAACTCCTTGGGTGTCTTTGCATACACCTAATGCAATGGGGATCTGATCCTGACTGGGGCCTATAGGTGCGACAGCAATATAAATATTAAAGAACTACTAATACAAGCCATCAGCCTTCCTTTCTTAGAGCAGGTGTCCATCCCAAGCTGGAAGGAAGTCTCCCAAACATGTATAGCATAGTATTGCTCCGTTTGGTGCTCTATAGGGGATACTCTGTTCTGGAATCATTACTGGACTAGATGCTCCTAAATAGACCCTTCCTCTGTTAAGCTATGGCAATTCCTGCGTACCCATCTGTGTGCCCAGTCTAAACTCCTAGCATCCCTGCCAATACACTCCTTGTCACTAACCTCTCTCTTTGCAATAAGCTTCCACAAAACATTAAAATAAAACACCACATTAATGGCCCTGGTCTTAGATGTTCAGAGACAACCCTGGAAGCTGGAAAAAGGTACATATAAACAGTATGTATAATGATCTTACTCATTGGAGTCTTGGCGCCTCAGGAAGATTCGTAGGAGGAATTCAGCCTCTTGGCCTTCTTCTGATGTGGCTGGAACAACAACATAGGTCCCGGGGCTCAAGTAAAAGTAATTGGTGACATCTCGGGTTGACACGTTGAAACCGTACTTCAGAACTTTGGATTTATACTGAGAGAAAAATGCAACTGGCAATCTGTCCCTCAGGCCCTGGAACTGAAGGAAATGATTAATTGTACCATGGCAGTCCTCTGTTCCCACAGCCCCTTTCATCCACAAAAATCTGAAATAGCTTTTCATATTCAATCCTGCGTATATGGGAATCATTTCACTCACCACTGCAGTGCAATCATCTCTGGGGTGGAACATGGCAGTTAATAATGCACAGCAGTGCTGCACAGCAGTTAGGAAAGTGAAAAAGAGCTGGAAGAATTTTAGGTGGGTGGAGTGTAGTTAGTTGATCTGAAATGTGCCAAGAGAGTGGGGTAATAGCCTAATTCCTGTGAAAATTTCCTTGGAATATGTCATGTACATGAGTGCTCAGAGCCCTGGTTAAATATTTCATCCAGAAGACAGAGTCTTTAGCAGCAGTGCCATCCTTGCATCAATTCTCATAGGAAAATAATGTAGCCTGATCTTTCTTTGGTTATTCCAATACTTTTGCTGAGATATAACAATAAATATAATGTAACAGCTGTTACTATGATGACATGTAAAGATAGCGTAATAAAAACCCCTTACTAAACAAATTCCCTCAAATACATTGGAGTGTATAAATTCCATTTAGAATGGCTATACAGTGTGACACAGTTATTTATGAGCCATACCTTTGCGAGAAAATAGTAGAAATCTGCTATCTTGGGGGAGGGGGAAAGACTGTGTGCTTGTCTAGACAAGCAGTTAGAGCTCAACAAGCTGGTGTATAAATCTACACAGCACTGGCTTGCTGTGCACTAACAAGCTGCCTGGACCGTACTACCACACACTAAAAGTTCCCTAGTGCACTTTGATCTACCCTGCTTTGAAATGGGAGTAGGTGAATGTGCACTAGGAAATGTCCAGTGTGTGATACCATGGTCAGCATGGACAGTTAGTTACGGGGCAGGCTAGTGTGAGGTAGATTTACACCCCAGCTTGCTGTGAAATGAGTGCTCATCCAGACAAGCCATGTTATAGAGGACATGGGAGCTGTCTGGACTGCAAGGCATTAGGGGACAGATCCACAGTTGGCGTAAGCTGAAATTGATGGAGGTGTCATTTGGCATCTGGGTCTTATTCTGAATTCCTGCTGGTGGAAAGTGGAAGTGACTCCCATTTACATTACTTAAGGTAAAACTGGTATGACATCAGAATCCGACCCTAGATATTTACCCAGCTCTATCACACAACATTAACCCTCCATGTCTGTCTGTATATACCCTGCACAGCACTTCTGTTATACTGCCAACACATAACATCCAGTCTGCTTCAGAGTGGCGATATGATTCGTCCCACAGAGTATCAAGAGATTAATAATGATATTGCTGCTTTGTTCTGGGAGCGAACGTGAGTACATGCTATAGTCAGACCCAGTGCCAATGTAAACTTCTTAGGCCTGGTCTATATGGGAAAGCTTTTTCGGGATAACCTAAGGAGTGAATCTAAACCAATATACTTATAACAGTATACACCCTGATGTAGACACACTTATTCTGGTATAAGAGTGTTCAGATGGGGGATTATATTCCAGTATAACTAGTAAAACCTTTCTGTGTAGACACATGGCCTTACACAGTTCTGTTACTGCCCCTTGCTAATGACTTGTAGCAACCTCGCTTCAATTCTTGAGCTTTCCATTATAAAGACCTACATTGTATCAGAATTCTGAGGTGTACCAGCATTCATGCTTGAGCTAGATTTCTGATAAGATCTGAGCCATAGGCAAATGTCCACTGGAGACTATACTAGGCTGTTTGGGGAGTAGGGTGACCAGATGTCCTGATTTTATAGGGACAGTCCCAATTTTTGGGTCTTTTTCTTATATAGGCTCCTATTACACCCCCCCCATCCCGATTTTTCACACTCACTGTCTGGTCACCCTATTGGGGAGGCACAGCCTTCCCTATCCGGCCCTCCATACCATTTGGCAACCCCAATGTGGCCCTCAGGCCAAAAAGTTTGCCCACCCCTGATATAAAAACACACAATTATTAGAGTTGATCAAATTGTTCTGATTTTTTTTAATGAAAATGTCAATTGAAAATTCAATTTCTGATGGTTCCGCTCCCCCATTCAGCTCTGGTAATTATGGATCAATCAAAGAAAAAGAAAAGAAAATGCACATACCTCGGGTTCAACCTGAGGGGAAGAAAGGGGAAAAAGCAGATTTTAAATATAAAATAAGCATGTAGCTGATCTAAAGCTCTGTTCTCTATTCCAACTCCCCTAATTAGACAAAAATTTCCTTGGTACTGTTATCTAATGTCAAAGCTGTCAGTTCATGCAAGTCCCACCACTTCTCATCACCTCCTCTTCCCTCAGTCACACTCACACCAGTTCCACTGAATGACAGCTGATCATATGTCTCTGAAGACAGAGTTCAGCCCTTAATCTCTATGCAGAGGCAGAAAACAACCCCCCGCACACACCCAAAGTGTTATTCTTGCCCCCATACCAGCGGATGCTGCTTACCCTGAAGATCAAAAAGCCGGTGAACAATATTTGTGCATCTGGCATATTATTGACCGGTTTTTGCATCAGTGACACCACCACATTATAGTTTCTCAGGTCAGGCTCCTCCACTTGGATAAAGTACTGGGGGTTCCTTGAAAATGCACCTGCTGTGAAATGATTAGTAGTAGTAGTAGTAGCAGTACATAGCATTCAAAGGCCCCTGCCAAAATCAGGACCCCATTGTGCCAGCTGCTATACATACACATAGTAAGAGATGGTCTCTGCTCCAAAGAGCTTACAACTGAACCAGACAAAGACCAAGTGCAGGAGGAAGGAAGTGTTACTATCCCTAATTTAGAGATGATGAGCTGAGGCACAGAGAGACTAAGTAACTGGCCAGTGGTCACCCAACAAAGCCGTGGCAGAGTCAGAAATTTAACCCAGATCACCTCAGTCTCAAACCCAGGGCCTTAACCACAATCCCATCAGTTCTCAAGCCAGTAAGGGCAGTTGCTATTAAAACCCACGCAGACAAGGATACTCTAGTGGAGGAGAGGATTGTGGCTTAGAGGTCATAGCTGCACAACCATGAAAAGGAGGAGGTGTAAATAAATTCTCCCCTTTTCCCAGAGGGCTATTGTTCACCATGAAAAATATAGGGTGTCAGTAGCAATGATGCAGATCTAAAGATAAAGGCCTTTTGGAGACCAGTCAGACAATGGGGCCAAGGTTTTGGTTAGTGATAAGTAATGGCCTCGAGGAAAGAGAGCTGGGCTGGCATGTGCATTTTCAAGATGGACACGCAAGACTGAGAAGAGAGCTCTCTCTTAAGATAGAATAGACTTAATCACAGGGGCAAACACTTGATTGTGTTGGTTTGGGCTTCAGAGATGACGGTTTGCTGACGAGTGGTTGTATTTTGCATTACGGTATGTTCAGTCACAAACTATACTAGAAGGTTGATGGCAAAATATACGTCCATGGAAAGTGGTCTCCTCCTACCCACTGCAATAGAGTACATCCAGCCATCCGACAGCCACAAGCACATGGACTCTTAACACAGCCATGCCTATCAGTCTCACATTGTGGTGAAAGTATCTCATTCTGTTCTTTACAATACGTTGACAAATTGTAAACAGTGTTACTAGGAGACTGAGGCCTGTCTATTGCTGAATAATGGAACAGCATTGAAGATAAAAGCAACCCTTTCTTGATCACATGATGCTCTGATAGATTAAAATAACAAAACCAAATAAGAGGTGCAACAGCAAAAAAACCCTGAAGCTCGACACAACTGAACGATCAGGGCACAGGCAGCAACGCTGATGGCCTCATCTACCCAAAGGACTGTCCTACTGCAACAGAGCTTTGGGATTCTAGTCAATTAATTCTACATGTATATGTGTTCTGTAATATTATTTCTTTGCAAAACAGGCTGGCTTCTCTCCAGCCCCATCCTAGCCCTGGGTCAGCCAGGCCCGACATAATGGACCAGTGAGTTTTGATCTAAGAGAGTACTGGTGGGTGTGTGTGTGTGAGAGAGAGAGGGGGGGGGCGGAGGGGAGATAATGGGGATGGGGTAGGAGATCAGACTGGGACATTCATTACCATTATGATAGTTGCTTCCACCTGCAGTGAGTCCTCGAGCCCACTGGTTTACATACATGGCCAGGGACCACCTTGTACCACGCTCATCTCCAAAGTCCAGAAATGATGGGGTGTTATTGCAAATACACAGCAAGAAAAATTGCTCTGCGAAAGCTTGACATGACATCCTGGAAAAAAAACGAGAAGTTTGATGTTTCCATTTAATACATCGGTTGGATACTAACGCTTACACTCACTGCGTGGGAAAGTGGAGCTATAGCCAAGGCACAAATGCAGGGTTACAGGCTTCAGCTGATCGTGACAATGCCTTGTGGAAGATGTGAAGTCTCAGAGTGATCACATTCATACTACTTAAAGCCCTGATCCTACAACTGGAACCTTGGGGGCAGAGCTTTGTGCCTATGTGGAACCCCATTAAAGTCAATGGGATCCACCTGTACGCATTCAGCTCCAGAATCAGAGCCTACCATGGTGAGAAAAGCAAGCCTTGGCAGTGAAGTGGTTGGTCTCCAGAAAGGAAGACGCTGGACCGCCCTCCACTCTCCAATGCCCCAGGCCAGCCCCCACCCATACTGCATTCCAGCCCATGTCCACATGGCACTCTCCAGTGCCCCAGCACAGGCCTCACACTGCTCTCTCCAGCACCATCCTGGCCCCATCCAAATTATATCCCAATCTGCACTCTCTCTAGCCGTAGCCTAGATCCATGCTGCTTTCTCTGCTCTGCTACCCTCTGAGCCTGGCCACACAAGTCTGCAATGAGGGAGACTTCCCAGTGGCTAAAGAGTCTGTAAAAACTGTGGCAAAGCTGTACCTGAGCCTGACCAGACACATGAAAAGCTACAAGCCTAGACCCGTCAGGAAAGCCCGAACTCTGATTGCCAGAGTCCTCGCTACTGTACCCTGCTCCTCTCTGCATCCCCTTGGGTAGCTAATCCTTGAAATTTTGTATTTCTTGTTTAACAGGTCACCTACCTTGAGATGGGCAGCCTGGCCTTGTGGCAAGGGCACTGCACTGGGAATCAGGAAACCTCAGTTCTACTCCTGGATCTGCCACTGACCTGGTGTGTGATGTTGGGCACATCCCTTCCCCACCGTGAGCCTGTTTCCCTTCCCACCCTCGGTCTGTTAGATTGCAAGCGGGGGCGAGGACTGTCTCTAACAACCTGTTTACAGAGCTTCCAGCACAATAGGGCTCCAAACTGACTCGGAGCAGAGACCAAGTTGACGCCTAAGCAAAGTGACTGAGCCATGGGCCCCAGGAAAACCCGGAATATCCAAGCATTAATGTGAACGTACCAGAATTCTCCATCGTCCTTATCGTCACAGAGATCTTTCTTATATTCAACTGGAACTCGGTCCCACTGGGGAGAGCTGTGAAATGCAACAGAACAGCAATCAGCAATGAGGAGTCTGCCCTGGGCTTCATTCAGTGATTCTCAGCCTTTTCCATCCTAGAGTCATGCTCCCATCTAGCTCCAGGATCAGGCCCAAGAGTGCACATGAAAAGTGATGGACTGAGAGCCTGACTGGTACCCTACATTCAGCCCCAATACAATGGTAGCATTGGCAGCACAGTGTGTTTCCACCCACTGCCATTGTGAAGTGGTGAAGTTCCCTCCCTCCCCCCGCTTGAAAAATTCTGTGAATTTTTTCTGTGAATTTTTTCAGGTTTTTGTTGAAAAAAACTGAAAAGTCCAATTGCCAAAATACTGAAAAAAAGTGGGGTGGGTTGTTTTGTTTTTGGACAAAAATCTGAAAGATTGCAACCAAAAATGGAAATTTTTGGTGAAAGTTTCCATTTTCTTGAAAAACCTTTTTCCGTCAAAACCCCCTCTTCCGACCAGTTCTACTTCCACCTGCAGGTTCTGCCTGCTTCACCCCTGACGGGGGTGGGGGGACAGCTGCAGTGAGTGGAATGGTACTTCTGTCCCCATGGGCATAACCAGTCCTTGGGCTGACTTTTAAACCCGAGAATTAGCAGTGATGGTTCTGGCTCTGTGGACAGCTGTCTGCTGGGAACCAGATTGGGACTGCTAGCCATTTCTCACAGGCCAACAACCAGCTATCATGTGGCAATTATTTGCAGCTACTGCATCTGAATGACTATCTAGAAGTGGAACGTTCTGCATCCCATTTCCGGTTCCCTGCACACACCCTTTGGTATCCGAATGCTTAGTGAACTACTGAGGCTTTACATTGATATTACTTCGCAGCGCCCCTGCCACACAGAGACCACATTAGCCAGTCGGTTGTGTTATTTCCAAACAGCAGTTTTATAATTAAGTGATAATTGTATTTTCTGCAGAGCAAAAGATAAATAAACAGAGCATGAATCAATAAGGTATTGATTTATGCAGTTTACCTTTAAGCACGCTCCACCGAAATTTCAATTACAGCGAGGATTATAGTTCACCCTTCCAAAAAAGTGGGAAATGCTGTCTGAGCCGATAGCTATTATCCCAGCCTCAAACATGTCTGCATCACCTACTACACTCCCACCGGCCCATCCAGACATTAAGTGCCAGACTTATTTTCTCCACGGAGAAGTTATTAGTGTTATCATCCACAGAGGGAAGGAAAATTGTTGCTATTAAACCATAATGTTGTACTGGCAGCTTTACAACTCTCTAGCTAGGAGAACACCAGCTTCAGTCAGCCATACTGGATTCCCCTCTTGATACCTATGGGCAACAAAGTCATCACAGTGTTTCCTCTGGATCAATCTCTTACACTTGGAGGGGAGGGTGAATCCCCAATGGAACAACCAGGAGGTCTGGCCTGCAAAACCCATTCATCCCTTGAGATGCATGCTGGTCCTAGAAGATCCATTCAAGACAAGGGCTATGTGAATGGAAGCTCCATGCCTCTGCACTACCTCCAGCCCCTTCCCCGTCCCCAGCCCCTTGGCTTGCAAGCATCCATCCATCCAATAGAGCAGTGCTATCATGGTCACTCCCCCTGCCGGCTACTCTCCCTCCAGAGTCGACATCCTGGAGGGGGAAAGCACCCAGGTAAAACTGCAGCAGGAGCATTCTGCATTGACATCCTTAGAAAGTTCAGCAGCACACAAGCTGCACCCTATATTGGATGCCTGTGGAGCATTAAACAGCAGAACATTGTGTAAGGGGATGTCCAGAACCTGTATTAGGTGAAAACAGTAGCTATCCAGTCTGAGATTTACCTGTAATTATCCACTGTGAAAATTGCTAGCTGAGAGAAAGAGGGATGCCTGAACTAGACCCAGTCTGGAGTAAGTATAAAATAACATTGCATTTATGTTTTCAATCCCAAACTGGGCTCTAGTGGGAGGTGGGTTTGCAGATGGAAAAAGGGCTTAAAGCAGGTTAATTTAGAGATGCCTACTCCATTGTAGTTGGCCCTGGACAGAGCCTCCTTGCAGTAAACCCACAAAAGTTTCACCCTTCTTATGAGATCAAATCTTTAAAGTCGTACCCATCACTCCAAGGCCCTCTCCATTCCCCGTGACCCCAAGGATTCCACACTCTGATTATATCTTCCCAGCCATTCTTGTATGGTATCTGTAAAGGAAAAGAATAAAAAGCCAACCATAGTCACAGCCTTCTGTGATCAGGATATACAGTAATACAAATGCATCTTTTTTATATATATCTTTGAGAACTCGTTTAACTTCTGCCTTCATTTGGCTGCAGCTAAAATCAATGTCTCTTTGCTACATTGTATTAGAAACAAAGCATCAGAGAACACTACACCCATTTTTTCCTTAGCATCATGAGTAGAGGGCTGACACAGTCAGAAGCACGGACTGCCTTGCCACATCACATGACTGCAATATGCTAATTTTGTGCGACTGCCAGCAAAGCCAGTGACTTCGTAGTACAAGGCCGCCCACGATTAAAATGTATCTATATGGAGTGGGGAGATGTACTGCAGCAAATGCTGAGAACAAGGGACTGGGGAACCTGTCTGTCTGGCTATTTGTGGTATTTCTAAGATGCCTGTCATCTGGGAAGCCAATCCCTGACTCCTGGCTTCTATTCCCAGCTTGGTGTTTCCCGTTAAGGCGGTGAGCTTCTGTGTTCTGCACAAATTGGAGCATCTGGACTTGAGTCTCTTCTTGCTTTCTCTAGTGTAACTGAGGAGTAACTCCACCAAAGTTGGCAGGGGTGGGGTAAACTGGTGTCACTGACAGGAGAACCAGACCTTCTGTGTGGCTTCCAATTCTTGTCCAGATACAAAGAGTTCCTAGAAGTAATGAAGGCCTGGCTCACTGTGGCTAGGACACCTTCCAAGGCAAAGAGACATCATTTTCTGGTAGGCGTCAAAGTGCTTTCCAAACACAAAACCTCCCAACCCCCCACCCCAATGAGGTAGGCAAGTATTATTTTCCCCCTTGCACAGAAGGGAAACTGAGGCAACAGAAAGTTAAATGACTTGTCTGTGCTCACACAGGAAGTCAGGGATAGAGCTGAGACTAGAAGCCCAGGTTTCCTGACTCTCAGGCCTGTGGTCTAGTCAGCAGCCATGCCGGGACAGCTCCTCCGCCGGTGTAAATCTTCACAGCTTCATTTACTTCAGTGGAGCTACACCAGCTGAGACTCTCACCCACCCTCTCTTTCTTTCCATCAAGTGGTGGTCATCAGCATGCTCTCATGCTTCCCCAGCTTCACCTCTACCCACTCCTCTCCCCCACAGGGCCCGGGGTCACAGCAACCCACCTTTCCCCGGGGGTAGCTGAATGGGGCTCACCCTGGAGCCCAGCAACCTCATGCTTAGATCAGCCTAAGGGGTCACTGCTAAGTGAGTCACAAGGGAGGGCGTGACGGGAGCTAGGATTCAAAGCTAGGCCTTTGGCAGTTCAAAGCTGTTAGGGCAGCAGGACCAAAAGCCCTTCCTGAAGCACACAGACTTGTGTGTTTAAAGGGGTCAAACTTGAAAGCATTTAGACAAGAAAGCAAGCAAGCAAGCAAGCGAGCAAATTTTGGAAACAATCCCCTTGCCAAGTGCTTTGAGATCCTGGGATAAAAGCTACTGTATCATGTATCCTGTGTCCCTCTGTGAATGAGACTCTTTAATCACTGCTGAAGGCCACACCCCAGGAGTTAGTCCAGGTCATTGTCTGGCTTCTCTTTTATTTGGTTGCTGTTGAAACTAGCCATGTGAGTGACAGATTCCTAGCTTTCAAGGCCAAGAGGAACCACTGTGATCATCTACTCTGACCTCCTGTATAGCACAGGCCAGAGAACGTCCCCAGAATAACTCCTAGAGCAGAGCTTTTACAAAAACATCCTATCTTGATTCAAAAATTGCCCGTGACGGTGAGTCCATCATCGGGACAGCTTCTCGGGATGAGCTCTGTCCTCACTCCACAAGAAAAGGTGCTGGCTGCAGTAAGTCATTTGCTTTCCTGGATTATTTTGTTGTGCCAGATTAGTCCCTTCTAAATCAATATTAATATTTGGTCAGGGGAGGTTGTGTGTTGGAAGGATACGCCTAAAAAGGTAGAGAAAGTCATTTTTTTATCCGGCTGAACTCCTGACTTTAGGCCACAGTTTGAAGCCAGAGAAAGTTTGCTCTTGGATCTGTGAAGTGCAAGCTATATCCCTTGACTACAGAAGATGAAGATGATACAGCCTCACCCTTAATGGGATTTTATAACGCTTTGTCCAGATTCTTGACAAAAAATATGAAAAGTTAATGGAACAGAAATTGTGAGAAATGTTGATTCACAAGTGTTGAAATCTTTCATTTTGACATTTCAGATTGAAACAAACCATTTTGACATTTCCCAAATCTATGTTTTGTTTCAGTTTGTTGAACTGCCTTGAAATGCTTCATTTCAAGCCATTCAATATTAAACTACATTTTCCCATTATGGCACATTGCCTCTAAGGAGCTGTACTTTGGGTTCCCTTATGTACTAGGCTCCCTGGCTAGACTACATCTCCTACAATGCACGCTGAGGCATGTGACTCCCATGATGCACCACACAGAGTTTGGGCAGCGGGAAATCCATATTGCATAATGGGAGATGTAGTCCTGCAGGGAGTTCAGCCCATAACAAAGAATGTGGGTCCCAAACTACAAGTCCCATAAGACATCTCACTGACCAGAAAATACAACTTTGTTTT
Source organism: Mauremys reevesii (assembly GCF_016161935.1). Lineage (NCBI taxonomy): Eukaryota > Metazoa > Chordata > Testudines > Geoemydidae > Mauremys > Mauremys reevesii. Next base: position 56,610,190 of record NC_052625.1, on the reverse strand, counting down.
ATTAAACTGATTCTAAACATTTCAGATCAGTTCAACAAAATGAAGTATTCTGATTCAGGTAAAACCCACAGGGAAAAAAAATCAAGAATTTTTTTTTTAAAGCAAAATTGAGATTTTTCCCAAAGAAAATTTTGATTGTGCAGAAACTGCATTTTCCATCTGGAAACTCCTAACCAGCTCTACTACTAGACCCCTATCAAACAGAAAGGAACTTTTGCCCTTTCAACAGCAGAATTTCCTCCAAAGTCCCCAACAGTGGCAGCCTTGCCATTCTGTCATATCTTAATCACAGGCATTCCCTTCCCTGAAAGCCATGCATACATCTCACATGTCCCACCCATTATTACATTCACATTCTCCACCTATCCACTCTGACTCCTCACCCCTACAATTTAGGCGAGTGGAATGGACAAACCATCAGTATAGAGTAGGCTTCTTTTCAAACCTCTCACGTTGTGGCAGCTATTACCAAGATCACGTAGGCCTTGAGCCTAAAAGCCCCCGTCTGCTGCACAGCAAGGGGCTTAAGCTCTTTTGCACCTCAGTGCAAATGCACATGGCAGCAACATATAAATGCTAAAAGGCTAAATTGTGAGGTGCAGTCCACCGACTGGTAGCAGCCTGCTGCACATGTGCTTCGTTACTGAGGCTGGGGGTAGGTGTAGAATGGGCATGGCTGAGGAGACAAGGGCTTACGTTCTGTCCTCACCATGCCAATCTGTTCTTGAGCTACATGCTCCACTCCTAGGCCTGACTCCTGCAACTCATGAGGAGTAACTTGATAGTCTTACAGCAGTGCTCTCTTTAATGACGATCAGGTCTCCTGTGTTCTAACCTGCTCATCACTTTTTACCTTGTAACTGTCTGCACCTGCTCTGGGTTGGTGTCCAGCACGTAGGGCCAGATTTTCAAAGGTATTTAGGTGTCTAAAGATGCAAGTAGGCACCTAGTAAAATTTTCAAAAGTGCCCAGGGACCTAACTCCCAAAGGTATTTTAAATACCTTTAAAAATCTGTCCCTTAGTGCCTCTCCCTCCTGACCTTCCTCTAACCTCTGATTGAGTGGGAACCTTACAATATATAGCATAATGGGCCATAATTTCCCTTAATTTGATTACCTCTCCTATCCCATCAATAGTTTATAGCCGGGAATTAAAATAACTCATGGATATACAAGAGTCTCCATGCATTTAATTTGTTTTTGTCTCTTGAAAACCCTGAAGGCTTGCTTATGGTCTTGCATTTTTGGTAACAGGTACCTTTGGCAATGTCATTGGCTGTGGGCAACTGAAGCCAGGAGTGTTAACGATGGGCTCTACTCTCCATCGCTTTGGTACGTTGCTTGAAAATGGAGAGCTGACCATATTCCCTTTATTCCACACACAATCCTAGACTGCAGAAACTTGAGGTTCGGTGCAGCAATTACAGGTGAAATTCAATTGCCTCTGTTATGCAGGTGGTCAGACTAGATGATCATACGGATCCCTTCTGACCTTAAAATCTCTGAAAGCAACTGTGAGTGGAGCAGCAGTCAGCATGCTAATCAAGAGATGGCCATGGAATAATACAGAAAGAATGATAGGTAGGGAAAAGGTCCCAGTTCTTACTTCTGTAGCCCCGGTGACAGTATAGGCATGGCCTTTCACGAGTCCGTTCTTCAATTCCACGTTACCAATGGATTGCTGTGGAGAGAAAGCACAGTCATGAGCTCCCTGAAAGACTTGCAAACATACATTTGTTTGCCCCCCAAACCGCTATTTGGTTAGTTTGGGAAAAGAGAAAAATGGAGCTGACTTCACTTACATCAGCAGCTCAGCTATAGTGTTTAAGTGCCTGGTGTTTGTTCCCCTGGTGGTCCTAAGCAAATCCAACCAAGTTAATGGAGCTACAAAAGCACCACACATCTGAAAAGCCCATAAGGATCCAGTGTTGGAGCAATTTCCACAGCAGGTGCAGTTGTGACAACAGCTGGGGTGGGTCATTGGTAGGAATCGACCTAAGCACCAGGCTCAGCACTTGAACTAAAGGGGTAATTCAGTTAGTGGGTAGCAGCAGTTGGCAGCTCTCCTTTAGTGAACCAAACGTTAGAGGCGGCATGACATATACTTTGCCGGCGCACTGCACAGTCTATATAAAACCATGGAAATCTCTTTGCAACACACCAGCAGACAACATGAGTGCTTTTATGATGGCCCCTATCAACCCAGCAGCATCCCACCAAGCAGCATTATATCTTTCCCTGCATCTCAGAAGTGTGTTTTCAGCCTACAAGGAACCTGCCTTATTCAAATGTGAACTTGAGATTCTACTGACTGAACTAGCAGCCAATACCAATAGCTGTCAGCAGACAACATACTGGGTGTCTTCTCCAAAGACCTCCTTTTGGTCTTCCTGCCCTAGAAATTGATCATCTCAAATTCTGGTCCTGAAGCCATAAGGCCAGTTTCTATGCTGGTCTGAGGCTCCAATGAGGAGCTATAAAAAAAACATAGTTATGGAATCAAGCACTTTTGAGTCAGAAAACTTCCTTTGGGCTTCAGCATCCACTTTCTATCCAAGTAGCTCAGTCCTAGATTTCTGGCATCTTTGCTGATTAGCCCTGTCAAGTAGTCATCCCTTCCACAATGGTTCAGTCCAGGCCAGGATTTAGTGAGAGACTCTTTGGCGATGCTGGGTAGCATAGTCAGTCTGAGAGTTTTTTAAACTTCTGGCCAGCAACCCAATAAAAAAAATCCCTTTATATTCAATACAGCTAAGTATTATTTCTTCTCTATCACTGGGGACACTACCGGCCCCCTCAGAGAGTACCTGTTGTACAGGGATAGATATGGATTCCTGGTTCCCTCAAAAAAATAAGTAATATAAATATGGTAAAGGCAAGAAGGCCTGTCCCTCCTGCTTACCCCTCCTGGCGTGGTACATCCCATCAGGCATTGTGATTTGGCAGCTGCTTTTATTATCTCCTGCAGATGAGAAGGAGGTTTCTGTAAAAGAAACTGCACTTGGACTCCACCTGTCAAGTCTACTAATGCGTCGGAAATGTAACCCCAGTGCAAATTCTGATAGGAGCCTCGCAACCTGAAAGAAAAAAAAAAAGGGCGGGTGGGGAGTAGAAATAGATTTGTTCCTATGATCCACCCAAGTAAGCAACGCATAGAAGAAATTAACTGAATGGATGCACATTAAATACTCTCTGTGGTGCACAAACATATTATGAATGTACTATGTGTCATGAGCTGGGGCTGAAATGCACATGCAGATAGGGTGACCAGACAGCAAGTGTGAAAAAGTGGGACAGGGGGTGTGGTGGGGGGTAATAGGAGCCTACATAAGAAAAGACCCCAAAATCGGGACTGTCCCTATAAAACCAGGACATCTGGTCACCCTACATGCAAACACAATGATAACCCCTAGATTGAATCTGGTCCCTTCAGCAGCTCGAGCTAAAGAGGGATTCCTCTAGCTTTCAGAATGTATGAGGCTGTCTAGACATTGGGATCAGCCAGTGGAGAGAGGCATGATCAAATGTGTGTGTGCACGCATGTGCACATAGACACACATGGCTAGTGTGTAATGCACAAACAAAGAAGGAAATCCCCCACTGTGCAGAGTGCCAGCATGCACCATTTCAATCCCACTTAAGCCCAAAGAAGTGGACTGAGACCACCACTGGTTGTGCATCAGCAGGTGAAGAGCCATCTGATAGTAACAATGTTTAAGCACTAGGGATCTCACAATGCCATATTGCAAGCAGGATCTGTGTTTTCTTATCTTATGCTTTCATTGCAATTGCAAAAAATCTTGAGTTAGACTGTACTGTAGTTAGAGCATGAATATATACATCGTTAAAAAACACAGTGTACAATGAATTTCATAAACTAGAGAATCAGAAAATGAAATCCAGGACTAATTGTATTTTGGAACGATGTCCTTGACCTATATTGATGAAAGGAATTTGCCATATGTTCTGGGGAAAACTTCTCAATAGGAATTGCATAAACAGCAACTCTTGCAATTTCAATTGAATAGAGGTTCAGTTTGCTCTGTAATTAAAATCTCACATTGCAAAGTGGTACCTACTTCAGAGTCAGTTTTTCTAAAGTACATTGTGGCAAAATTCTCCACTTCTGTGTCTCCCAGTTATCATTTTACCATTTGCTTATTCCTTGCTGAATTCATTAAACTACCCAGTATGTGCTTAATGCACTCCCTGTGTTATATAGGTAATACACTGACTTAATTTATGTCATAGCTCCTAGTTGCAGGTCTCAATGAGTATAACAACTTGCTACTTACTCACAGCTGAAATGTTCTTCTTTAACTCAAGTAAGACAGGACTTGGCTTTTGATGCTGAGAATCCAAAGTTCAGTCCCCACTGATGACTGTAGTTTTATTCATTATTAGTATTAAGGTAGAAGCTAGAGGCCTCAGTTGAGACTGAGGGCCCTTTCTGCGCAAACACTCAATGAGAGACAATCTATGCCCTAAAAAACTTCCAGTCTAAATAGACAAAATGTGAGAGGGAAGTGACTTCTCCAAGGCTAAACAGCAGATTAGTAGCTGGCCCAGAAATAGAACCTAGGTCTCCTGAGTCCCATACCAATGGCCTATCCACTGGACCTTACTGTCTCTTGGAAAGAAAAGCACATAAGAGAACCAAGGAACTTTAGATCTTCAGTTAAAAATCTACAGTCTTTAGCCTGTAATATCTGCCAGAATGTGCAGCCACAGTTCATTACATATCCAGTGCTCAAAATATTGGACCATGGTCCTGAACAACACTCCACAAGGTACTTTGTCCAAAGCAGCTGGCACAACATATAGCCACACAAGCAAAAGACTCAGCGACGGCAGGAAAGACAGACTTGGCGGGTATATTTACTTGGCATACGCTTTTTCTAGCAGGGATGGCCAGAATTCATTTCCGCTGCGAGGTTGAACAGACAGGTATCTCCCATTGAGAAAAGGCAACCGGTCATCTATCACCACATCCACCCAGTCTCCAAAATGCCAGAACTGGAAAAAGAAAAGAAAAGCAAAGAAAAGGAAAGGAAAAAAAATCGATTGTAAGAATAAATAGTGCTGCCAAATGACAGTCTCCAGAAATAGCCCAAGAGTGAATGTAAACCATGAATGAAAGTTACTTCTTTGCTTTCTCTCAGAAGCTATTTTGTACTGTTGCTGTGTACTGTTAAATAGGTGCTGAATTTCATTTCAGTGGTGGGTCATTTCTGGACACAACATGCTCTGGAATTACATGGGATGAATCGTACATATAGGTGAGTCAGTATTACCATGACTGGACTAAGGCAGGTGTTTCAAAAAGGGCAGAAAACTAAGTGTCCAAACAAAGTGGTACGCCTTGCTACTCAGCCCTACATGGAGCTTCTCTTGGGTACATCTCAGATAGTCTTTGGATAGTCCTTTCCCTCTTTCCTGTGTCTGAAACCTCTCTAGAGCTAGATCTTTCTAAACTTTGGCATGGATTGCACTGGGCAGGCAGAGCACAGTTGGGGCTATTATCCATCAGCTTGACAAATGAAAAGGAGGCAATTGGCCACTTCAACAGCTGGACAGAACAGGTGTTCTTCTGACTGATCCAGCTGGAGAGTGATCAGCAGGGGGTGAACTAATGGAATTGTTGCTAGAGTCATTAGCAAACTAATGTAGTGCAGCAGGACTTCGACATCACAACTGGCCAAATCTATACCTGTTGTAATGCTAAGGACTTCCGTGCCGTTATGCCAGGGATAAATTTGTCCCAGCATTGCTATATTTCCATGGCTGTGTGAGCAAAAGTTACAGGAACGCATTGTTCTGTTTGAACAGTATTGCTATTTGCAGTGGGTACCCTCAGTGGCAAACAAGCTTGGGGTTCTAAATGGAGAGCAGGTTTGATAACTCTCCCTAGTCTTTCTCAATCTAAATCTTCCATTTAGTTTAGGTTGAGGACAGCTGAGGAGCAGTGTTTTAGATTTTGCAAAAGTAAAGCCAGGATTGGCTTGAATGCAGGTTCTATTTTTTCTGAACCACCCAGGTTTGAGAAGAGTCCAGCTGGACAAAAGGCCCTGGGTTCAGCCCATCTTTAACTTAGGCACATCTGCACAGGAGAAAGACACAGATGTGAGAGAGCTTGGAAGATCTGAAGCACTGTCCTTCCAAAAGGAGGATCCCTTTTCTGCCACAGCCAAGAGCATTGGCTCAACAGGGAAAGCTCATTGCAAGAGCCAAGCTGCATGCAGCCGGCCTGTAGGTACAAAGGATTTGGGTTTGAGAATCAGTCACACCTTCATGCCACACCTCATGTGCAAACATAGCAGGCAAACTCTTTCCAGGGTACAAACAAGAAGGTGTCTGAGGGATTACTGCAATTTGAATCCAGATAGACAAAAGTAAAGTTCAGAATGTAATATGACTCTTCCTGCTGTTTGGGGATTAACAGAGTCTAAGGGTACGTCTTCACTACCCGCCATATCGGCGGGTAGCAATCGATTTCTCTGAGTTCGATATATCGCGTCTCATCTAGACACGATATATCGAACTCCGAACGCGCTCCCGTCGACTCCGGAACTCCACCACCGCGAACGGCAGTGGCGGAGTCGACGGGGGAGCTGTGGACGTCGATCCCGTGCCATGAGGACGGGTAAGTAATTCAAACTAAGGTACTACTATTCGCGTAGCTGAAGTTGCGTACCTTAGGTCGAACTCCCCCCCCCGCCCCAGTGTAGACCAGGCCTAAGAGGGCATCCGAATATTGAATTACATTTTCCTTTTGCTAGTCTTCTCTTGGATAAAGGGTGCTGTAGATGCTCTGATTGCCATACCCTTTCAGGCTGTGACCTTGTCATGTCTCACAAGCTTAGAAGATCTGGCCTGGCTAGCACTTGGGTGGGAGTCCTCCAGGCAAACCCCAGGATGTTGATAGAAGAGATGTTCAGCACTCAATAAGGGGCATTTTGCCCTCTGAATCCACCCAGGAACCAGTGACGATGGCCTAACCTCTGGCCTTTGGCCTGAAACTCAGGCTTTGTGGGATTTGGGAGAGTTTGGAGGCAGCCCTGAGAAGTTTAGGTGCTGCGGCTGTGAAAGTGACCATGAACCGAATAGAAAAGGGTCCTGTTGAGGCAGACTGCACCCACTATTGTGCCAATTCATGTAAACTGAAAATAGATTTTGCTGGTTTAAAAATAAAAGTCATCCTTTTTATGTCCTTTCTTTATTTGTCTGGAGAGGTGGCAAACTTCAAGGATCGGTAGTCAGGGGCAGTCAAGAAGAAAATCTCATGCCATTGAACTCTCCGCTGTAGGCAGGGTTGTGACCCACTACGGTGTTAGGTACTTCTTGGATGAACCCGGAAACTGAAGTTCTGACCATTTGTCGTCATTCAAGCTCCCATCAACCTTTTCACAAGTACAAGGACATTAATCCTGGTGCCGTGGCTAGTTTCCATCTCAGGCAGTTCCACTCTACCTTAATTCTTCCAGAGGTTTCAACTGGATAAGAAATACTTTTTCATTTCTTAGCCTGAGCTTCTGCACGGGGCTGCAGTATCTTGTTCTATTGGCTGCCATGTTCCACTCGAGGGCTGTGCTTCTGTGATGGGTAATGGGATTCCTGTACACACAAAGGGCTCATTGCATCCTTGACGTAACTCCATTAACTTCAGTGTAATTACACTAGGGATAAAATTTGATCCCAAGAATCTAATCCTTGTGAGATGCTGAGCCCCCTTAACTCCCATTGACTGCACTGGGAGTTGAGGCAGGTTCAGCATTTTGTAGGAGGCCTTCAGCAGCTCTTAGGTCTGTAGAGTGCTTTGAGATCCTGAAGGATGAGAGACACTATAGGAAGGTAAGACATGTTTATATCTACTAATGGAAGTGATGCCTTGTTTGTGATGTTACTTGGAACTGAATGTTTAGACATACAATGTGGACAGCACTAAAATATTTTTGGTGGGATGATTTAAGGGTATTAATGAAGAGATGCTTTCATTCAGTGTTTTGTTGTCTTGGCTGCTTGTTGGAGGAAAAGGAGAAGGGCGTGTATTGATCTGAAGGTCAGAAGACAGGGAAAACATATTTTCAAATATTGGAATGTATTCATACTGCTTGAGAGTTAAGGTTTGCTCCTAAATATTCTTTTTGAGAAATCTCATGAAAGAAATTCTAGTTTGCCTCATTTTAATGTATGGTCAGCTGGTTGATCTTGTATAATGCCCCTCTGCATATTGGAGATGAGTCAGGATTGAAACATCTGGTATTACTAGGAGCAATGGAACATAAGGACTAGCAAGAACATTCTAGTACAAAGATCTGTTACCTATGGAATAGTCTTTCAAGAAAAAATGGTGTAAGTGCCTTTGCTAGCATCATCATCTTTAAACTGGACAAAGTAAAAGAGAATGCACTTGAGAACAATTTTGCATTGGGTAAGGGGAAAGGAAAAGATGATCTAATGGTTCATTTCCATCTTTAGTTTTTGGGACTTTGTGATACTCCAATGTAAAGTCTCCCTCTTATGACAACTCCTCTAAGAACAGATTATATGATACTTGCCCTTCACCCAGTCCAATCTCTCTGAGTTGAATAAGTGGTGCACGTAAAATAGTAACATATCCATTTGGGGGATACTGAGTATTTCAAGATTAGTAAATTTCAGTTTCTTCCAAAAGAGATTTTTCCCTGAGAATCAGACCCATTTTTAAAATACCAAAACCAGTTATCTGAGCAGTGTTAAAGGGCTGGCGATTCCTGCCTAGCTGATGGAATCTGGCAGGTGAAGCTGCAGAACACAGAAATAAAAAGTTCAAATAGACAACAAACCCAGATTTACTATCAGTCATAACTGCCAGATTTGAAACAGAGGCAGGACTTCTGTCTAAAATACACATTTGCACTAATTAATAAGAAGAACAGCATTCACTAGAAATGGGCTCAAACCATAGCATTCAGAACTGGGTTCAAATAATCTGACATTTGTGGGCATCTGGATCAAGAGGGTTGGTTCAGCCCATTAGAAAATCAGGGGCCATTTGCAAAATCCTGTGCAGGGGATCAGCTTTTGATCTTCTCCAGAATTCAGGGGTGCTTGGATCTGAGATTGTAGTTCAAAACCATCTGCACACTCCACCCAAATGAGGTGGAGCAAAATCACTACAGCATGTAGTACATACCCGGAAATGAAAAATCCCGGCATAATTCTCTTTGAATCCTTGGTCCTTTGGTAGAACATTTTCCAGAAATTGCCTCTGTAACGTCAAAGATCCCAGGGCAGCCAGAACCCAGCAATCACCTTCAGGGAGACAAGTAACAAACCAGATGCAATTACACGTATTGCCTCATGATCTCCCTCTGCCTTGCCAGGGTCTATATCTTTCTAACGCGTTTCTTTGGGAAACAGGGTTACTGCAGAAGGACTGGGAGAACCAGTTTGGATAAAATAAAAACATAGGCAGACTGTCCAAGACTCAGAGACACTCGGCCTCAGGGAGCATGCTGCCATCCATCCACCCATGCATGTATGTTTCTATACTGCACCCATCTCTATGGGCATCACACAGCAGCTCCTTCCCTTTGTGGGTATCCTAGTTCTACAGGATAGGAAGTGGTGCAGGCAACTGCCAAACCCTGGGCTAGGATGAGCCATTTAATGACAGTGCTATTTCTTCAAGGGGAAGACTCTTGTTACTGTCGAAAGGAAACATGATCGGGGGGGGGGGCTGGGAAGGGATGCAGCTACAGCAGGACAGAGACAGGTCCCTCATGCATGGATCAGAAAAGTTGGTCAGTAGTGACAATAAAAGAGAAGAGCGTGGAAAAGAAAAGCCGAGAGTCACCAGACAAGGACTTCAGGGACACGACACCAAATCCAATTCTGATAAAAGAGGGCACACAATGGGAGTTGTACCCACTTTACATGAGGGTTGAATTTGGCCATGGAACTTCATTTTCTGTCTGGTCCAGGTCTACCCTTCTGCACCCATAATTCTGCAGACATAAAGGATGATGGGAGTCAGTGAGACATGGAAGTGCCTTGGCCCAAAGGCACTGTAAAAGACAATGGCATTTAATATCTGGGATGGATTCTCTGTGGATTTGTGAGTGTGTGCACCAAACCAAGCTCTCAGACAGAAGCAAAGGAAAGGACTCCGGTCTACTGCTCAGGCTGGCTATCCTGTGAAACAGAACTTTGATCTTACCTATTTCTCCTTGAACAATATCAAATCTGCTAACACCGTCCACGATTAAATGGGGACTTCTCTCAATCATCTGAAAAAGAGGGAAAGCAAAGACCAGTGTGAGTATCCAACACTTACCCGCAGTGCATCCTTCACAGCTACACAGCCTCTCTTACGTCGTCACTTTCAACTGAGACCCAGTGAGGTCATTATGTGCTACCTCACCGTAGTGGGATTTGAAATTCATGACTGTTTAAAAGCAGCAATGGGAGAACTGCAAAAACCTTGGAGATTTGCTACACTCAGGCATCCAAAAGTTCAGATGCTTCTCAGAGGTATAGTCCAGATGAATGATGTAGTGCTAGTATAGTGCTTTGCAAACAGAAAGCACTATACAAGCGTGATGTTGCAGTCTATATGGTTTTATCAAAATATGCTAATGAGTGAATATAACGTAACTGGAATATGCTTCATGCAAAAGCTCTCTTGTAAGATATCTTTACAAAGCTTATAATCTACTGAGTGTGATCATCCTATTTGTATAGATGTATCACTCTTGTATCTGAAACTAGAAATATGAAATATAATTCTGAGGGCCTATGGTAATTATGCAAAGTGTGGGCCATTCATGGTGGTTTGGAATCTTGATGACTCCCATTAACCAGAACAATTGTCTGCAGATGGCTGTTTTACCTGTAAGTCTTCCTGTATACCTGTGTGCTGGCAAGTGGGCAATGAAGTCTTGCAGTGACATGTGATCATGTCACCTGAACTGGAATCTATCTTTAACCTGGTGTCTTTCCATTGAGAGAGAGAGGGACAAAGGATTCCCGCCTTATGCAAAAAAGATATAAAGGGGTGGAACAGATCAAAGGGAGAGAAGCCATCATGAAGAATCCCCTCGCTACCACCTGAGCTGGAACAAAAGCTGTACCAGGGGAAAGGATTGTGCCCAGGCCTGGAAGGTGTCCAGTCTGAGGAAAAAACTTACTGAAGCATCTCTGAGGGTGAGATTATCTGTATTCAGTTTGATTAGACATAGATTTGCGCATTTTATTTTGCTTGGTGACTTACTTTGTTCTGTCTGTTACTACTTGGAACCACTTAAATCCTACTTTCTGTATTTAATAAAATCCCTTTTTACTTATTAATTAAACCAAAGTATGTATTAATACCTGGGGGAGCAAGCAGCTGTGCTGGATGTGTCTTTCTATCAGTGTTATAGAGGGTGAACAATTTATGAGTTTACCCTGTATAAGAGTTGGGCATCTGAGTGTTAAAGGCAGGAACACTTCTGTTAGCTGCTTTCAGGTAAACCTGCAGCTTTGGGGCAAGTAATTCAGATCCTGGGTCTGTGTTGGAGCAGACGGGAGTGTCTGGCTCAGCAAGACAGGGTGCTGGAGTCCTGAGCTGGCAGGGAAAGCAGGAGCAGAGATAGTCTTGGCACATCAGGTGGCAGCCCCCAAGGGGGGTTCTGTGATCCAACCCATCACAACAAGCGCTAAGTATTGTTATTTTTATTGTCATCCTCTAAGCCTCCTGGACAGAAATCAGCTCTCTGAAACCACTGTGCCACCTGGAGAGTGAGAAAAGGACCTTGGAGCTCTCCCCATGCTGCCGGCCACATGCAGACAGAAATGAGAGACTCAGGCTTTCCTTTCCTAAACCATGCTGCCTCTCACAAGGGGAGAAAGAATTATGGTCTCCCTGGCCTGACATCCACAGCCATTCTGCCTTCCACTGGAAGAGGGGGAGACTTTCTATTTACATCACGATTTGAGGACTCCAGTAACTCAGGCAGTGGTTAGGGGTTTATTGGAGTGGGTGGGTGAGGCTAGGTGGCCGGCAATGTGCAGGACGTCAGACTAGATGCTCATGATGGTCCCTTCTGGCCTTAGAGTCTGTGAGGTTCTTTAACGCCTTCATCAGCATGACATCTGGGCATTGAGCAGCTCCAACAAACCATGCTGTTTCCTTGAGTTGGGGAGTGGGTGCCCGTCCTTTGGAGGAGAACTTTACGCCTTCCAATCTAGTAATCAGAAGGTAGGGGGACTTGGGATCAGTCCAAGGGAAAAGGGAGTTGGGCCTGGATGTGTCTTTCTGTAGAGAGGGCCTCAGAAAGCTCAGATCATTGGCTAGGCATCCCGATTTGTGTATGCTTTTCCAGACTAAACCTCTGAGCATTTTGTGATTCACACATTCCTAATTTAGATCTGGCTGGGCTGCTTTGCATCATTTCTGTTAATGGAGCTGCGGACGCGGGGCTTATTTTCTGTGGACCAAATTCCAAAATCCTTACTGTTGATTTTTTACTCAAGGCTCACTCAAGCAGAAGCTTCCCTGAATTCAGTAAGAGTTCTGCCTGGATGACTGAAGAGCAAAAGCCTCTGAATTCAACCCTGCATGCCTACGTTTTTTTTAAAGTGTTGTATAATTCCAAATCAAAACTTGGTGCAAGACAAGGGAGCATGGAATCATCACTGCTTTTCATCATGTTTTTAAACTAGACATTAAGAATGTTAGACGAATTGCAGGGCATGACACTGGATAAGCTAGAGTTAAGATTTTTAGCTTATGCGGATAAAGTACAACTGTCAGCCACATTTGAATTGATGAGGATACTCTTTGCTACTTTGGAAGATTGAAATGCAATCGACTTGGACTGAGAGTAAATGCTAAGAAGACGAAGTGGTTACAAGTTGGAAAAGAGACAATCCGTAAAGTGTTGAAATGAAGCAATGGTGAAGTTGTAGAGCAAGTAAAATCTTATGTGTACCTAGGAAGCTCAATCAGTGGGGACAGTCCATCAAGGATGAGGTTACGAGGAGATGTCCCTTACCTATAGGGGCTGCACAGAAACTGACAACATTATGAACTGATAAAAGCGTTCTATTTGGTACCAAAGTGAAAATTTATCAAACCCAGTGTACTAACAGTATTATTCTATGATTTGGAACCAGCTGCATTAAATGAAAGAGACATCAGACAGCTGGAGGCTGTAGAGATGAGAGGGCATTTTTGAATGACCAAAGGTATAAAAGGGAAGGATTTTAATGCAAAGTTATAAGGTGAGTTGGATGTGAAATCAGCAGGGCCAGTGCAACCATTTAGGCGACCTAGGTGGTTGCCTAGGGCGCTAGGATTTGGGAGGCGGCATTTTCTTCAGCAGCAACCACGGGGGTCAGATCTTCAGCCGCCCTGGTCGCCACCGGCATTTAGGTGGAGGGAGCTGGGGCAGGGAAGCGCGTTGAGGGCCGCCTGCAGCAAGTAAGGGGGGCGCGGCACGCAGGGGAACTCCCCGCCACAGCTCACCCCTGCCCTGCCTCCTCCCCGAGCACGCTGTGACTGCTTCACTTCTCCCGCCTCCCAGGCTTGCGGCACTTAAGCTGCCGCGGGGGGGGGGGGGGAGGGGGCGCCTCAGGGCGGGCGGGGGGAGCTACCCTGGTGGGGGTGCCTCAGGGCAGAGGTTCGGGGACGCGGGAGGGCGCAAGCTGGAAGTTTCGCCTAGGGCGCAAAACATCCTTGCACCGGCCTTGGAAATCAGGGTACAGAATTACCTACAGTCGAAAAGATGATGATAGTGGGGCCCTGCAGAAGACAAACAGATGACAGGACGCCAAGGGAAATAATGCAAAGACAACTGAAGTCAGTCCGACCATGAGACTGACCATTGATTAGACGGCGGGATATCGTATGCAGGGACGTGACCAGGCTGGGTTTACTGGAGGGACAAAACATGGACAGGAATGAACAGCAATGCTGTACCACTCCCTAGGTCTGTAAAAATGCTTTGGGATTAAAGAGATAATTCCATGGGATTTTAGTATTTATGGTAGGAAAATACTCATTTAAATATCTCTCTGGGTCTTCTGTATGAGTGACCCTTATAATATCTGTCAGCTGAGTCAAATATTTTACACCTCTTGTGTCTTGTTGTTTGCTTAGGCATGTTCATTTGCTTCTTCGTTTACAATTAAACACCATTTCAAACCAGACGTCTGGTTTGAAATGGTGTTTAATCCTAAATGCAGAGGCAAATGAACATGCCTAAGCAAACAACAAGACACAAGAGGTGTAAAATATTTGACAGCTGAGATTAAAAAAAAAATGTAGCAGCTCTTCTTTAAGCTGGGGCGGGCGCTCCCTCCCATCCACTTGATTTGACAACCTTCTGCACAAACATGAGACTAGCAGCTGACGTGACTCATGTGGCTGGGTGAGTTGAACTCCAGTGAGACGTGTCAGCTTCCTGAAACGTTTTCATGGTGACTGAAAGCACCCAGTAGCCCATCCAAAGTTCCCCTTCGGGCAGATGGTACAAAGCAGCTCTTCCCAAGCAATGGTGCATGGCACCAGTACTGGTGCTTCAAGCTCTTGTGAATAATCCCCCAGGCTCCCCTAATAGTGAGACTCTCTGCAGGCTCGTGGAACACTGCGGGTGCCCTCCTCCCATTCAAGAGTATATGCATGACTGGGCATCACAAGACCTGGGCTCTATTCCCAGCTCTGCTATTAGCCTGCGTGTGACCTTGGGCAAATCTCATTTCTTTCTCTCTCCATCTCCCCTCCCACTCTTTGTCTATCTGCACTGTAAACTGTTCATGGAAGGGATGTCTCTCTGAGTACGTGTTTGCCTAGGGCCTAGCACAATGGGACCCCAAAGCACTGCTGGGAGACCAAGAACCGTACTTAAAAATAACGATAAGTTAATAAATTCATCATTATATTGTTTCCCCCTTCCCAATTTTTGCCATGAGGGGCTGTGCCGTGGCAGCATAATCCTAACTGTGGAGTCTAGGCAGCTACAGATTTGTTACAGATCATGGTTTGTACACCACATACAAGCAAGGGAAATAAACAGCTATAGCTATGGGTATGAAACTGCTGGACTGCCTTTTCTTTGGTTCCAATGAAATAAACTGAGCGTTGTTGGCGAGTACAATAGCAGAGCTTACACTAACATTGGAGCCAGAAAGCCCACAAGAAGGCTAGAGATGATATAAGCACGTTATGGAGATTCACTTTGAAACTGACCCATTGGACTTGGCAGCAGATTTCAGTGCAGCCCACTGAGATGTCAGAATATTTGGTTCTCAAGTGAGAATTCGGCTGACTCATTGGAGATGCTTCTCGCTCAGAAGCAACCAGTAATTCTCTCCAAACAAAGACACTGTACGAAAACAGCCCAGCCTACATGCCTCAGTCATGTTTGTAGATGGCTTAGTGATTGTGATACAAAACAAACAAAAGCAAAATAAAATCCACCCAACACTGATTCAGCTCTAACTCCAATTTGGTATACTCTCCAGGAATCTAACTGAGAATATTGCATAAGTAGAAGGGATCACTTCTTCCAGGGTGCTTGAGTTACAGTATATGTCCTCACCTACCTTCACAGTTACAGCGTTACACCTACCAGTGCATGGTGTAGAAGAGGGAGGATGGTGTAGTGGTTAGGGCACTAGCCGGGGACTCAGAGACCTGGATTCAATTCTCTGCTGTGCCACAGACTTCCCATGTCTCCTTGGTCAAGTCACTTAGTCTCTTTGTGCCTGAGTACCCCATCTGTAAAGTGCGGAATCAGCACTCCTCAGAGGGAGTCAGGAAAATAAATGCATGAAAGATTGTGAGGCTCTCAAACAATATGTTAATAAAGGACTTATAAGTAACATAGATGGGAGGGGTACGGATTTTGTGCTATTCTCATAGGTGTTTTAGAAAAGCTGCATCTAGGAGGAAGGAAAGACTGAACAGAACTAGAGAGGCTTCTTGTGCATTAGCTTTGCAAGCTCAGGTTAGTGAGAGTCTATCAACAACAGCAAAGCAGGAGCTCATCATGGACCTCAGAGAGGAAACTGATGCTTCCCTTTGGAATAATAGCAGCCTCTTTCAGCTCGGAACTGTGTCCCCTGAGGTCAAAACCTGAGAATGAGGTTGTAATGACAGAGTTAGCAATTCTGAGGCTTTGGCTACACTGGTGCTTTACAGCGCTGCAACTTTCTCACTCGAGGGGGTGAAAAAACACCCCCCTGAGCGCAGCAAGTTACAGCGCTGTAAAGCGCCAGTGTAAACAGTGCCCCAGCGCTGGGAGCGCAGCTCCCAGTGCTGTAAGCTAATCCCCTCGGGGAGGTGGAGTACGTGCAGCGCTGGGACAGCTCTCTCCCAGCGCTGGCGCCGTGACCACACACACACTTCAAAGCGCTGCCGCGGGAGCGCTCCTGCAGCAGCGCTGTACACTTGCAAGTGTAGCCATACCCTCAGTATAGCCAGAGTGGAGTTTGCCTGGGGGCTAAAGTGAAACTGGCAGTATCAGAAAGCTTTGGAGAGAGGGACTGGAAAGCTGGTTGCATTTTTCACAACACTGTCCCTGGCCTAGGGTGGATGCTGGGAACATTTGGAATGGAGCGTAAGGAGAGTCGGAGGCAAATAGTAGCAGCAAAGAAAAGCTCATGTTGGCAGTGGGTGCAATGAGGAGTGACCGCTGCAGTCTTTGGCTGATATATTGTACTGAGGACTAAGGGCCCAGACTTTCAGAATGGCTCAGTACCTATTTAAAGTTTGATCCAGCTCTCATCCAAGTCAATGGCAAAACTCATTGACTGGACTGGGGCAGGATAAAGCCTCGAATTAAGGAAGCAGATTTTCCAGGAGAGCTCAGCATGCCAGGTGCACATTGAGTGCTGAGGCTCTTTGGCAATCAGGCCATAAATATGACAAGGGTAAGTTGTGGGATGTTGAGCAGTGTGCCCAACACAAGACCAACAAAAGAGCTCAAGCAATTGCAATTTGCTAATCAATATGGCTTAAGGGGGATTTTTGCAAAATGTGGCAAGGCACACAATCATTTCCAAGTAAACCACACAGCCATCACAGTCCACCAGCACGAGAGATGCTGAAACTACACAGCTATTTTAAAATATAGTTATGATGATTGTATGTGACTAGGATGAGTGGTTGGTTGACTGTTGGGATAGGGATGTAGGGAGGTTTGGATTCACTCATCAGCAGTAACACCACTGATACTTCTTGTGGTACTTTCACTAGTAGTGTCCACCCTCCGCTCCTTATCTTTGCACTCCACCTGAGTTTTACATTGCCTCCCAAAGTGCTCAGTCCAGACAAATTCAGGGTGTGCAGAGCAGCAGCTCCTCCTACCTGGATTTTATAGACTAAACTGGGTATCTCCTTCCATCTACTCATGTGTGGCTGTAGCTACGTCGTTATGATGCTAAGCCAGACGGGAGCAAGAAAATAACTCAAGAGGCAAACACAATGCAAATGATCACCAGCGATGCAAAGAGAGGAACACAGATCTATCTCCTATGCAAATACATCCAAAGCATGCTGTGGAAGAGTTGTGAAAAGGGTCATTCCTCAACTCTCCCAGAACACTCCCCAAAGACCAGTATGCCCTTCCTTTGTTTACTGTTACTTCATTCCCTTCTATTTTCAGCTCAATTTCCCATCAACCTGCACTTAGGACGGAAGAATCCCATCCACCGCTACAGGCTGGGGACCAACTGGCTAAGCGGCAGTTCTGCAGAAAAGGACCTGAGGATTACAGTGGATGAGAAGCTGGATATGAGTCAAGAGTGTGCTCTGGTTGCCAAGAAGGCTAACGGCATCTTGGGCTGCATTAGTAGGAGCATTGTCAACAGATTGAGGGAAGTGATTATTCCCCTCTATTCAGCACTGGTGAGTCCACATCTGGAGAATCGCATCCAGTTTTGGGCCCCCACTACAGAAGGGATGTGGACAAATTGGAGAGAGTCCAGTGAGGACAGTGAAAATGGTTAGGGGGCTGGCACACATGACTTATGAGGAGAGGCCCAGGGAACTGGGGTTATTTAGTCTGTAGAAAAGAAGAGAGAGGAGGGATTTGGTAGCAGCCTTCAATTACCCGAAGGGGAGTTCCAAAGAGGATGGAGTTAGGCTGTTTTCAGTGGCAGCAGATGACAGAACAAGGAGTAATGATCTCAAGTTGTAGCAGGGGAGGTCTAGACTGGATATTAGGAAAAACTTTTTCACTAGGAGGGTGGTGAAGCACTGGAGTGGGTTACCTAGGGAGGCGATGGAATCTCCAGCCTAAGAAGTTTTTAAGGCCTGGCTTGACAAAGCCCTGGCTGGGATGATTTAGTTGGTGTTGGTCCTGCTTTGAGCAGGGGATTGGACTAGATGACCTCCTGAGGTCTCTTCCTACCCTAATCTTCTAGGATTCTATGAACCTCTGGAGTCACTGTAAAGGAGCCTATTGATGGAAGGCCAAATTCTGCTCTTAGCTACAAGGGTGTTAATCCAGAGTAAGCTCATTGCCTTTAATAGAGTTACTCTGGATTTAAATGGCTCTGTAAATGGCTCTGAGATTGTAAACGCCATGGGGCAGGGTCCTTGTCTATCACTGTGTTTAGAAAGTGCCATGCACACCAAAGTTGCAATATATAATAAATTACTACTAGTAATCGTTATCTTGGAATAAGGCTAGAGAGCAGCCACTTAGCTGGGGAAGAATTGTTTGGTAGTTCGCATGCTAGCGACTTGGGAGACTCTGCTCTGTTGCAGGCTCTGTGTAAGCTCAGACAAGTCACTTAAGATTCAGACCGAGAGTGTCAGTTCCCCAAGGAAGAGTGGCACGAGGGGAATAATAATACTTCCCTAGCTCACAGGACAAAGACTGGGAGGTGCTCAGATATTATGGAAGTACCAGAGAGAGGGTATGTTGTAGAAAGAATTACTGCCAAATAACCACAGGATATGTAAGAAACAAAATAAGACTCCCCCTACACCCCACCCCCCCCATAGCTATTTACCTGGCTGTTTGGATTGCTCAGTTCAAGGTCCAAAAAGAATGAAAACAGCAAACAGAAAGAGTAAATACAGTGTTGTTATTAATCAAAGTCTCATGACAACACATCAGCCATATGTGTGAGCGCATGTCAGAACATAGCTTCAGCGCTTAGAAGAGGTCTTAAGTCCTGTACCTGTGTTAACTGTGGGAGTTCACTACATAGATTACACTCCTACTTAGGAAGCAGAGAGGTCAGTGAGATAGGCAACCCACTAATACAAAGGCATTTAATACATCAACTCTTCACTTTTGTTTCGTTCCAAATCTAGGGTCTCCTATGTGATCTTTTTGGCCGTACCCCATTATTCTTTATGGACAAGCAGCCGAGGCTAGAGGAATAAGCTAAACCCGCAAAACACTTATACCGGGATAACCGCATCTATGCTAGGAGAGTTTTGCCAGTATAGCTGTTCTGGCAAAATTTTTGAGCGTAGACTAGTCCATCATGTGGCTTCCCCAGTCCAGAGATCAATTGAGTCTGAAGTCTCAGTCTGATTCAAATCAGCTTGAACAGGCAAAGATGCCTCTCGCGTGAAACAATCACAGGGTAGAAATCCTGTTTCCACATCATCAAGCTGCTTTTTCAGGCAAACAGAAATACTGAGTGGGACTTTAAGGCTCCACACCCTTGTGACCCTCCAACAAGATATCCAAGCTTGGAACAGCCCAGCAGCCTCTGCTCACACCAGAAGACAGCCCTGTAGACTGATTGAATGACGGGTAGCACACAACAGCTGCAGTCCTTGTCACTGTGCATTTCCCATGTTTCCCAGGAGCTTGGGGCATCTCTGATTAGACTCAGAATCCCTAAATTCTTCTTTCGTGCATGGTGGCGGAGGGGAGGAGAGGAAGTGGGGGGTATTTTATTTCTTCGGGTTATCGTGCAACAGTATTAGGGCCACATTTTTAAGGTGGCTTCAAACCAGTCTTTGATTTTGTGCCTGGATAAATGCCCCCCCAAAGCTATGGGCACACAGCTAGGTGGTCATAGGGATTGTGAAGATTAATATTGCGGCTTCATTACTTGTAGCACCAATCTTGTTTTACAGGAACTAGAACTGTGGCCGTGCTACAAGTGGTCTCTGGGTGTGAATGTAGCTAGCCGCTCAGGCCTCCACCAGGAAATAAATTATGTCTGTCCCCAGCACACAATGCTAATTTAAAAAAAAAAAATCAATGGGCAGATTGTTTCTTAACGAAGGTGGCGCTTTATTTAGGAAGAGGGTGGGAAAGCTAACGCTGTGGGTAAGCCCTGTATGCACAACGAGTGAAACAAACCATCAATAACTTAAACCAACAGGCTACATGGTTCAGGCAGCAGGGCTGGGCCCATCCCCTCAGCATAGCAGCAGCAGTTAGCCAGGGATCAGTGAGACCTGGGTGTGTGGCTGTGCGCACAGTGCAGCACCTCTGCCCCGGTTCTCATTCAGCAGCCTTTCTCCAGGTCAGCCTCCAGCCTGGGGGCTCTCTCTGCGTTACATGCCAGGGAGTGACCCCTTCCCACTTTGACCCTACCTGCCCCTTTCAAGGGTCCTCTGGCACAGGGAGGCGGGTTACACCAGAGCAGTCCTATAGGAATCTTTGCTCCCAAAGGGCCTCAAGCACCCTCTGGAGGCTGGGATGGTGGAACCAGAGAAAACCTGAGTCACCCATTTTAAATGATTCTTTTTACCTGAAACCTACTAATCATTACAGAGCTAGTTCTGATAACCACATACGTCTCTCGCTGCCACGCCAAGTCATCCAGACAGCCCTTCCAGCTGCCTGGCACACCCTCCTGCTGCGTCCTAGCTCCTGGTACGACCAAACTCCAATGCCCTAACTCACGCTGCATGGCACCTTCCTTTGTGAACAGTGGGACAATGTGCTACTCAACCTGAGTTACTCTGACCATTAGATGGCAAGGATGGTCTTTAAATGTGTTTGCACAATGCCTAGCACAGGAGGGCCCTGATTCGGAATGTGGCCTCGAGGGCTGGCTACAATGCAAGTGATACATCTAATAAAGAGGCAGCATGCTTCAGTGAATAGAAGATCTGCCTGAGAGTCAGGAGACATGGGTTCTTTTCTGGCTCTGCAACTGACTCGCTGTGTGTCCTTGGGCAAGCCACTTCACTTCTCTGTGCTTCAGTTTCTCTACCCACCCTTTGTCTGGCTTCTCTATTCAGATTGCGTACCCTTCTGGGCAAGGATGGACTTTAGTGAGGCGTTTGTGCAGTGCCTAGCACAGTGGGAGCTTGATCTCTGGTGCAGCATCCTGGCACTACTGCAGTATAAACGATCACACACACACACCCTCCCCCTACATTAAAATAATGTTTTTAAGGTTGCAAAGCACTCAGAAATCAGAAAATGCCAGAATTAAAGTTGTCTGTGCAATCTTGATTTAGCCTCTTTGTGCATATGTATTACGCTTAGAGCTGTGCGAATAACTAAACAGTCATTTTGTTGCCTGAACCAAAACAAAAAATGTTTTGGATCAACCTGAAATAACCTTTTTCTCCCCCACTCCACCCCTCTTTTGGGCAAAATGAACCCTCTCCCAACTTTATTTTGGAGTTGGCCGAAATGCTTTGTTTGACCCCAAATGATTTTGTGGGTGGGATCCCATTTCTTTTCAATTAAATTTAAGCAAATTTCAAAATGAAACTGTCTGAAAATGAAAAAAACAAAATGTTTCATTTAAATACATTAAAATGAAATATTCCAACTTTTTTAAATTTTGTATTTATTTGTTCCGCCAAAACTATTTGCCGAATTCATCATGAATTGGTTCATAATTTTGGTTAATCTGAAACTACGTTTTTGGTGAATAAAATATTCGTCCAATTTTTTTTTGTCCAGCTGTAATTATGAGAGAGTCTGTAACGAGATAATCACATCTTTTTTCCACAGGATCCCTGTCTAATTCAGTGTTAATCACCCCATCTAGAAGAACAATGCTTGAAATTGCACACGCAGAACATGTGAACACACAGATTTGAAGGTGCAAATAACAGCACACACCTTTCTGTGGGCATAAAGCCAGAGGCTGGGTCTGGAAATATGGCCCTTAATCTTCACAGCTACTGTTCAAGAGCAGCTACTGCATAATCAAGAAAAGCGACAATAAAAATGACATGGTGGTGCTCCCAATCTTTTCCCCCTCAAGGACTCCCATATCAAATTGGCTCACTTTACAAGTCAAAACAAGTTGTGTCTAACTGTCACCACTGCCTGGTATCTGAAAATCAAGCTGTTTTCGTGCTGCTTTGCACATTAGCACCAGATATAAAGATCCCAGACTCTCAATGTAATTGGCAATTCTCTTGATGATGCACAGGGTAAAATAGAAGGCAGCTTGTTCCTCAGCTGCTATATTGGATCTGGAACACTGACAGCAGTAAAAATGATCTGTCACTTAAATAACTATGTGACTCAGAAGATGCAGAATGGGGAGAGAAGAATAGGACCAAGGTGCTATTTTTCTTTGCAGTCCGATTTCTGACCAGACTTTAAATGTCAGGGGGAGCTAAGGAAAGTGGTTGAGAAAATACAGTCATGGGGCAAATTTGCTGCAAGAAGGTGCAGCTCTACTGGGTGACTGAAAGATGTGTACAATAGTCCTGCCTGGGGAAGTGGTAAAGTCCCATTGCTTGGGACTTCTTAAAAGAGTAGGCTGGACAAACCACTAGAAAATGGGCTGTAGGGACAATGGGGATGGGAGTGGATAACAGGCTGTTTCCATTTCCACAGTCTCTGATTCTAGGGACCAAATCCTAAAGTGTTGTCAGTTTTAGAGCCTTTTACAAGGCTGGTGACTCCCTTACCCATCTGTAAATGTATGGAGATACACCTATCTCAGAACTGGAAGGGACCCTGAAAGTTCATTGAGTCCAGCCCCCTGCCTTCACTAGCAGGACCAAGGACTGATTGTGCCCCAGATCCCTAAGTGGCCCCCTTAAGGATTGAACTCACAACGCTGGGTTTAGCAGGCCAATGCTCAAACCACTGAGCTATCCCTCCCCCCTTCTCCTGTAGAAGAAGCGGAAGTAGGCTTGAAGAGAGTCTGAGTGCATCGCTATCTAGGTTAAAGAAAAAGGAAAAGGTCTAATTTACACCATTCCCTACATCTGGCCCTATGACTTCAGTGGAGTTGTAACCAGAATTTGGCACCGTGGCTTTGCAGAACTAGGACTGATTGCAAGGCTTTCCCTCAAGGTTTTAGGGAAATGATGGAGCAAGCTGACCAATGATCTGAAGATGTGCCTTAAAGTGAGAGAATGGGCCAGATCTCAGCTGATGTAATCAAGGGTTGCTCAGCTGAAGTCAGTGGAGCCACATCAATTTGCATCAGCTGAGGACCTGATCCGATATACTTAAAAAAACCCTAAATAAATGAAAACTTCAGCTTAAATGATTTCTATTGATGTCTACTAATTTAAAAGCAGGCAGGGAGGTTTTCAGGGCGAGAAGAGGTTGTGGGATAAATTGAAAGGACGACAGGGCACCATCTCATGGGACTTTGGGACAAATACTTGTAATGAAGTGGTTCAAATTAAGGGCAAGATTGTGGCTGATCCCTGCACAGGTGTACGTGTGGGGGAACACATGCCAGGAACACCGTCCCTTAGTGCCCCCCTTTCGCAAGGGCTGGCTGTGATCTCAGTCCCTGTGCTCTCGTGCTCAGTGCCCCCGTGTGCTGGCCATGGAGAAGCATACACGTTTCACCCCCTCACCCTCTAATGGAGATGTAACACCAGGCGCCCTTCCCCACAGGCCTGGGAGCCTTGGTCTGTCCATAAGACACAATGCTTCCCAGTGCTTCCCTTGGGTCAGCACAGCTGGGCATAACTCTCCACGCAGGGATGTAGCTAACAGCCATGAGACAAATCAAAGCTGTTGTCTTTTTACACCCAGGAAATCTGTTTTGCTATTGTAAGCCATCAGGAGGAACTCACCGTTGGTCTTTTCCACTGTAGGCGGCTCAGCTTGTCTTCTGAGAGCAGATTGGGACCAATGGAACTAACATGTGCTGGGAAGGTGTCATCTTCAAACAGCAGGCCTCGGCTCAGGCAGTAGTCTCTCAGGTGGGTGAAGTCCTGATTGTTAAATTTCTGGGGGCTCTGAAGGCTTCCAGTCCTCCCCTTGGTTTGCCAGCTTCGCTCTAGCTTCTGATACGGGTCAGAGGCAGGCATCATCATGTCTCTATCCTGTGAAGGAGAAAGAGTGTCAGCTATTGTTAATGGCCACTTCTGAAACACTGCCCTCCAAGCGCACAGGGAGTGCCCAGAGAGGATTCTGGAGCAGCTACTCACAGGCTGAAGGAGGTAGTTGTGACAAAATCCTTCATAGCTGGAAACGCCTGGGGAAAGAGAAAATCCCACCTGGTTTATCTTAAACCAGTTCTGCCATTGCTTCAGATTCAATTCTAAGTCATCCTGGCAGACAGGCAGAGCAAACTGGGAAACACTGAACTACTATATAGGTAATATAAAAGAACATGAGGTATGTGTGTGGGGGGGTTGTGGGGGGATGGACAACAAGTGAGGGAAGGGAAGGGTGTTTCACGAGAAGCCATGGTAACCTAAGGCATTTGTAGTGTGCCCAAAAAGCACTTTCAGCTGCTGGTTACTTTTGTGCATGGTGTATTTTTGTGGGAGTTTACTTTTATTTTCTGAGCTCCTTTGACTCATTTTTGAAAGCTTGGTGGCTTAGTCCACAGTCAGATGCATACAGCTCCACCGTTCACTGTGCTGCTGAGAGTGCTAACCAAGACAAACACCCCTCCCGTCATTGCCCTGCCTTGGGGTCTGGTGCAAAGTCCATTGATGTTAATGGAAAGACTCTCAGGGATGGCTTTGTCTTAGGATCAATTTCTCAAATAACTTGGAGGCAAAAATCCAGACCTAGATCGAAATCTGCATTTCATCTACACCTTCCAGTGTCTGAGGGATTTAGATCCATTGATTCAATTGGAGAGCTGAGTTAGGGTTTAGTGTGAAGTTTAGAGTCAAATCCAGATTTGGAAACCCTCTTCCCTGCCCAGATTTGGGGGTGTTCTCATGTTGGTTGGGCCCATCTCAGCTAGGAGTGCCTTTCCTTCTGCGCAAAGAGCAGCTGTCAGCTGGGAAAAGCGCTTCCTCGCACAGCTGGGTGAGACTCCTCATTGGCTGCAGTCATGGGCCAGATGCATGCAAATGACTAGCCTTGACACTAGATGGAGGGATTCTGTCTACTTCCGGGCTGACGCAGCACTGAGCACCGCTGCTGGTGAAGAATTTAAGTAGACGTGACTCTTGCTGTGGGCCCCTTCCCACTTAGGCTTGTCAAAGAGCACAGCAGTAGAACAGCTCGCGAAAGCATCACCAATGGTCAGGAATGACAGGGAAGAAAGGTTGAGGGCCACCTCAGAAGAACCCTTTATATTACCAGCCCTGAATCCACAGATATGGGACCTCAGACAAACAAATATCCTCCTGGGTCTTCTGCATCATTTCCCAGCCCCATTCCTGATCCAGTCATGAGATGAGGAGGGAGAGGGCAGAGGTTTCAAAGGCTCCAAGGCTTTGCCAGAGCCCCAGAGTTTTGAAGAGCAATTGGTTCCTGACTTTGTTATTCTGCACAAAAGCGGAGTGTGAGGATTTTTGTTTGTACTAGTCTCATGGCCTTCCCAAAGCCACATGTGGGCACACACATGCATTCATACTGTGTCACCTGAGGCCGCCTGTTACTGAAAGAACACTCATTCAGAGGAATAAAACCTACTGAGAGCCTTTTGCTTCACAAAGGCTCTCAAGGGCTTTTTTATCCCAAGCCACATATTTCTGAGTCACATTTTAACCCCAGTGTCATTCTGGTTTTAATCTAAGCCATTTCACCCTTCTCTAAAAGTACTGAATGTTCCTTTGAGTCCTATCCCTTCCAACAAACACAACCCACCTTCCCTCGAATTCCATTCCAGCCATCTTCATTCACAGCATTTTGTTTTTTAAGCCCACTAGTCACTTTGGACAGATGATTCATAGATTTTGAAGTAAAAAAGGGACCACTGTGATTATCTAGTCTGACATCCTGCATAACACAGGCCAAACGGCCTCACCCAAGTGATTCCTGCACAACGTCTGGCACTTCTGTTAGAGCTATAGAATATATTTTAGAACGGCATCCAGGGTTGATTTAAAGACTTCAGGTGACAGAGAATCTACCATCTCCCTTGGTAAATTGTTCCAGTGGTTAATTACCCTCACTATTAAAAATCTGCATCTTACTTCTAGTCTGAATTTGTCTGCCTTCAGCTTCCAACCACTGGATCTTGTTATGCCTTTTTTGCTAGATGAAAGATACTTCTATTATCAGATGATCATCTTTATTGGTCAATACGCTCCCAACACTGGGAAGAAAGCAGAAGTACGGATATTCAGATGAGAGCCTGGCTTCTGGTTTTGTTGTAAACATTTCACACAGGATTATTAAAAACTTCATCTAGATTCACTAAAACTGCTCATATAGCTTCCCCATGTTTTAGAGAGTATTATTGCCCTTCTAGGTAGTTAAAATCCTTTCCTCTTAGGGCTTTCCCCTGGAAAGACCAGGAGTGTCTTGGCTTGTTATTTAATTTTAAAAAGCAATTTCATTTCAAAGAAATCAGATGAAATTCAGAAATAGCCCTCAGCTGACATAGAGAAAGAACATTCCTTTTTGGCTTGCATTTTTCAATACAATGGAAATAAATCTCATGTAATGTACCATAACACGACAGGGAATGGTTTCTCCTTAACAAATACTCATTTGAAACGGTACCTAGGCCTTGTGCATGCTAAGATCTATTTCCCGCAACAGTGTTCCAGCAAAACTGATTACTAATTCCACGACTCAAATTAAAACTAACAGAGCTTGAAGGCTGGGACTGACGCACGCTCACTCTCTCTCTTCTGACGGAGAACAAGGGTTTTTAGTGTGCGTGTATGTGTTTAATTACATTGTTTAACACACTGGGAATAATTTAGCAACTGGCATGTAGAAGATAAGGCAGTTAACTACCCTCCTTTTGCAGAATAACTTCATCAGCTTTGCCGGAATCATGTATGTCTGCGCATGTGCATATCCAAGCAAGATATTGCTCTGGCTGGCTGAAATTCACCCCTGAAATTGAGCCTACACAAGGCCCATGAACCATGCGAGTTCCACTTAAGCTGGCAGGACTCAATCCTTCACCCATTGAAGTCAACTTCAATGCATAGAATCAGACACTCAGACCCTGATTTTCTATTGCCTTGCACTGTGCGTAGATATTTACACCTGTGCAGAGGGGACACAAAATGACACCATTTTGATCTGGCAGCTTCTTACAATTGCTTTCCACTAATGTGAAAGGCTGTGCAAGGTGCAGGGCAATAGTGAATCAGGCTCTTGGGGTTTAAATGAGACTTGAGTGTGTTGTGTTCCCCTTGTGCTGGACCCCTCCACAAGGAGGAATTTGACTCGGAGCATTAGAAGGTTTCTTCAAACCAACATCTGTGTTTGGAGGGAGCAAAGCATGGCACTATGAAGATCCCGAAACACCCTCCATCATGGACAACCACAGATCAGCTCTCCCTTCATCACAGGGGAAGACTATGCTATCTAGAAGAGGTAAGTCAGATAGGCCGGGGTCCTATGGAAATATAATAAGTGCTCATGTAATTAAAGATCAGAGGGGTAACTGTGTTAGTCTGTGTCCACAAAAACAACGAGGAGTCCAGTGGCACCTTAAAGTCTAACAGATTTATTTGTGCATAAGCTTTCATAGGTAAAAAACCCACTCCTTCAGATGTATGAAGTGAAAATTATAGATATAGGCGTAAATATACTGGCACATGAAGAGAAGGGAGATACCTTACAAGTGGAGAACCAGTGTTGACGAGGCCAATTCAGTCACGGTAGATGTGGTCCACTCCCAATAATTGATGAGGCGGGGCTCTAGGGGTGTGTCTGTGTAGATTTGTTCCTGTGCTATAGCAAAGAGTTTCTTGAGCAGATGGAGTAGTTTCTTTTGGTACTCCTCAGTGGGATTGGAGGATAGTGGCCTGTAGAAGGTGGTGTTGAAGAGTTGCCTGGCAGCCTACTATTCATAATCCAACCTGTTCATGATGACTACAGCACCTCCTTTGTCAGCCCCTTTGATTATAATGTCAGAGTTGTTTTTGAGGCTGTGGATGGTGTTGCGTTCTGTACAGCTGAGGTTATGGGGCAAGTGATGCTGTTTGTTCACTATTTCAGCCTGTGCACGTCTGTGGAAGGACTCTATGTAGAAGTGCAGCCTGTCATTTTGACCATCAGGCGGAGTCCACGCAGAATTCTTCTTCTTGTAGTGTTAGTAGGAGGGTTCCTGTGGGTTCAGTGGTGTGTTGAAAATATCCCCTGAGTCGGAGATGATGAAAGTAGGCATCCAGATCACCACAGAACTGTGACGTGTGTGGGGGTGGGACGCAGAAAGAGAGTCCCTGAGCTAGGACAGACTCTTCTGCCAGGCTAAGTGTGTGGTTGGATAGATTAACAATATTGTTGGGTGAGTTAAGGGTACCACTGTTGTAGCCCCCTGTGGCATGTAGGAGTTTAGATAGTTTACTGTCCTTTTTCCTCTGTAGAGAAGTAAAGTGTGCATCGTAAATGCCGTGTCTCATTTTTGTAAAATCCAGCCACGTGGAAGTTTGTGTGGAAGGTTGGTTTTGTAAGAGAGTCTCCAGTTTTGAGAGCTCATTCTTGATCTTCTCCTGTTTGCTGTACAGGATGGTCTCTGCTGATCAGGTGCTTCCTCAGTTTCTTAGACAGTGTGTGGCACAATCTCTCACTATAGTAATTAAAGAGTGCCTCATAATGCATATGCACAAGGGTGCTGAATTAAAGATGCACAGGCAACCTTCATTCTGGCATTTCCTAACTTCAGAGTGCTTGGCTTTGCAATCTTAATGTTTTTTTAATAGCGTTTTTGGTGCAATATTATATACCTCACTATTCAGTGGCTCTTTCTGCAGTTTTCCACTGAGTCCAAAGTAGAAATAAGGCAGTAAGCAAGAAGGAACATTTTTTCCCTACTTCATATTTGAACTATTCAGCCTCTTTTATTGCCCTTCAGAAAGTGTTCCCAATCCATCTTTTAAAAATATTTCCACCAAATGTTGGCCCGATTGGCTCTCTGTCTCTTAGGGGAAAACAACTGAACTTAGCCTTATAGGTTGTTAGAATTCTGGGAAATCCTGCCCACCCCTATTTCCCCTCCACCAGTGTACCTGCATATTTAACCTTGACTACAGCCCGCATTATGCAATCACAGGGAAAGTCCTTTTTTCTTTATAGACCCTGTCCCCCAAGGATCTCAAAGCCCTTTATAAACACCAGTGAGTTAGCTTCACAGTGCTCCTCTAAGATGGGAAAGCATTACTCAAGTAACCCCACCCCACCACACTGGGAGACAATGTTGTGCAGCTAAACATGTGCTCTGTGTGAAAGCCAATAATGTCTCTGGACATCAAGACAAAATTCACAATGCTATTGTAAGTCTAGCGGATGTTACCTTTCCAGTGACACATGACACGGCCTTCTAACTCTGAACTGCCCGTAAGGAATTCTCATATACTATTCACAAAGTCAAATTTCCTTCATTTTACATATACAACACAGGATATTGCCAGTTACCTTTTTACCGCATCGTTTAACTACAGCATATGATGCAGTCATTGTTATCTTAGGATCTCCA
Organism: Mauremys reevesii; assembly: GCF_016161935.1. Lineage (NCBI taxonomy): Eukaryota > Metazoa > Chordata > Testudines > Geoemydidae > Mauremys > Mauremys reevesii. The sequence continues at coordinate 56,580,448 of NC_052625.1, read as the reverse complement.
CTACCAGTTACTTCAGACAACTTACCATTCCACAGGGAGGTTCTTTAGAGGAAAGCAAACCCATCTTGCTGCTTTGAAAACGCTGCTCGCTCGCTCGCTCTCTCTCATTTTGGAGTCATAGAAGCAATTCCTCCAGGTAACATTATACCTCCAGGACTACGTTAGAAACCCAGCCCATCTCCCCAAGCCAAATCCCTTTTGATACATCTGTGATGCTTTTCCAGTACCAATATTTCTCCTATTTAATCTTTAAATAAGTAGAACAGCAAAGCGAGGTTTTACCTGTAATGCCTCCGGTGACAAGGCGACAGATGTGTGGTTTTCAGTTTCAGTCCAGTGCTGCTTTATACAAGAACTGCCCCACCTCCTTGAGTAAACACTGCCAGGGTGAATCTCAGTTCAGGACCAAGTATAGAATCCACAGTGCAGGTGCAGAAGGGCCACAGTACACATCTCTTCTATCTGACCTCCACAATGACCCTGTTTGCTCTCCTATCCAAGTTGATGGTTGGTCTCCTATGGTCTTTGTTACAACAGAGCAGAGTTTGTTGACTGCTGCCAGCTTTCACTTAATCGGTTTTCTTCTTGGCTCCACCAGGAAATGCAGACTCACCACAAAGTGTGAAATCTATGATCATGCTTCATTCTTCCATCTGTAATAAAAGAAGTAGGTATTTCAGGCCAATCAATACCTATTAATGCTTAACATCTAATTCTAAATCCTTTGCATAACCATAGGTCTGATTCTGCATTGTCTCAGTCACTCAAGTAGTTCAATTTACTTTATATGGTACTGCTAGCGTGAGAAAGGATTACTCATAAGGCTTTCTGGAATTGGACCCCATCTTAACACAGCCTGAAGCCAAGGCTTAAAAATGCACCCAGCAAACATAACATTTTTGGGACTCCCAACTTGAGGCATCTGAAAATCAGGCCCTTTTAAGAGGAAATGTGCTCAGTGCTTCCTGAAAATCAGGCTCCCTTAAGGGGTCTTAAATTAGGCACCCAAAAATTGAGCCAGCCAAATCACACATCGCTTTTGAAAATCTTGGCCTTCAATTTTAATCTTAACTTCAGGCTAAATGATATAGAGGTGCATTATAGATAGATAAGATTCGATAGATTAGATAAATAATCAAGCCCTAAAACAAGTAACTCCAAAGAGCTCTCCAGAGGAGCAGCATACTGGCTTCTGCAGCTGAATCCCCAGCTCTCAGTAGAATAAACATTCTGCCTTTCAAACTATTGCATCATTCCCGAGAAGTTCCATAGGAACTGGAGGAAATAAATAAATAAATATACAGACACTTAAGAAAGGCAGGTTCAAATGCAGGTCTTTGCCTTGAGCCCTTCTCCAGGTGTAAAAAGCAACAAAGAGAGTCCTGTGGCACCTTAAAGACTAACAGACGTATTGGAGCATAAGCTTTCATGGGTGAATACCCACTTCATCAGATGCATGTGCATGTGCGTCTGACAAAGTGGGTATTCACCCACGAAAGCTCATGCTCCAATACATCTGTTAGTCTTTAAGGTGCCACAGGACTCTTTGTTGCTTTTTACAGATCCAGACTAACACGGCTACCCCTCTGACACTCTCCAGGTGTAATTACCACCCCTTATTCAAGGTAACAAGTGTAATCACCATGGCAAGTGCTTGTTACCAGTGATGTGTTCAGGAGTTGCTCGGGATGGTCAGCATTGGGGTTTGACATGGGAAAAAGTCACCCCAATATTCAGATCCTTATTTCCAAACTTATCCAAACTACCTGAAGTGCTTGGGTGTGGAAATCCCTTTGGGACAGGCTTCCTCTTGATTCTGGGTGGGCTGGGATCCCAGCAGCACAGAGGAAGGAGAAAATGAAGATCAGAGGGCATAGGGGGTGGAGCTAGGGGTGCTGCAGCACCCCCTGGCTTGAAGTGGCTTCCATCATATACGGGGTTTACAGTTTGGTTAAATGGCTTTCAGAATCCACACTATACAAATTGTTCCAGCGCCCCTGACAGAGGGGAAAAAAAACATTAAGCAAATATTTCAGCCTCTTCCTCAACATTCAGTTCAGGTCTGGGTCATACAGGGGATCACTGTTCCTCTAAAAGTGTTGCTCCTTCATAACTACTTCTTACCTTGTGAACTTTGGGAGGGGGCGCGGGAGGGACACACATTTCTCCATCAGAGTCCTGCGCTCAGTCCGGATTTCAGTGTAACTGAGAGCAGAATTTACCCCCGAGTGCAAAACAGGTGCAGTTTTCCTTTAAGAGCAGTTTCACACTTGTCCCACATAAATAAAAGCTGATTGCATCAAAAACAGGAAGGAAAGTTCCTTTCATTTCAAGCAAGGAGCTCTGAGGTGATAAACACCACTGCTGCCAGCTCATCTGACAAGCACGCTTGGTCTGTTAATCACCTGCTCTCTGGGGAAATGGCAGGTATATTTCCCTCTAGGTATTGTGATTCATTGTCTGGAACCAATATCTCTGCTTAAATGGTGGATTAACAATGATTTAAGAAATATTCATTGCAAAGTTGATTAGAAAGCACCATCAGCCGCCTGGCAGGGGATTTTGGTTATTGCAGCATGACACCGTTCTGTGACTGTCAGCTTTTCTGTGGAGGGTTGTATTGATGTGTCCATTTTCACAGTGGCTTAAAAGTACTCAAACCCAGGAAGCAGACAGACTTATTTGTGTTAATGAGTGAGTGGATTATTTGCTCTGTTAAGTGTTTGTGATATTTACAAGAAATCCATGAGATGAATAGACTAATGGCTGAAAAATATAGGCCCATGAATCAGGAGACATGTGTTCTGTTCTGTCATTGACTTCCTGCGTGACCTTGGTTAAGTCACTTAAACCTCTCTGTGCTTCAGTTTCTCCTTTTGCAAAATGGAGAATACTTATCTACCTCAGAGAGGGTGTCGTGTGAATTAATTAATTAATTGACTGCAAAGTGCTTTGGGATCTTGGGAGTACAAAACACAGTAATTTCTATGCTGTCAACTATTGTCTCTGGGTTATAAAAAAACAAGGATCAACAACTATTCAACCTTCATTCAGCTATAACTCCTACTGACATCAGTGGGCCAAAAGCTGAGAGGTGATGGGAACCTGCAGCTCCCAATGAAGTTAGCAGGTGCTCAGCACCTCAGGATTTGGCCAGATAGAAGTTTTTACTGAGTATGGATTAAGCAAAGTTGGAGTAAAGAGCTCAGGATCTGGTCCAGGAATCTAGTAGTTAGGGCAGGGAGCTAAGAGTTCTGGGTTTGAGTCCCAGCTTTGCCCCTGAATCACTGTGCAACTGTGGATATGTCCCTTAACCTCTCTGTGGTCTTAGATTATCCATGTAAAATACCTGCCTCAGAGGGGTGTCATGAGAATTAATTCAATAACCTTGGTAAAGCACCTTGAACTCCTCAGATGGAAGTTACTAGAGATGCTCAGTGTGTTATTCTACAAGATAACGGTAATGAAATATCCTGCCTCAGGGTATAGAGTCATTACTGCAAAGGCCTGATAGGAATACTCCGCTGACGTACCCCCCACCACACACACGCACTCTGTCACCCACCACACATTTGGCCTGGTGCATTAGGGTGTTTTAGTTGGCTGTTTTTGGGGCTGCACCAGGAAGAAGAGGATGGATTTGATGGGCCAGCAGCCTAAATCCAGCATGACAAGCTCCGTGCTTTTATCTGGAAATGCCATTTCTGCCCATTTATGATGAACGCCTCAGTAATGCCATTTCTTTGGAGAGAAGGGTTTTTTCTTTCAGATTATGCATGAGTGATGTTAGCCATCTCCTCTATTTGAAAAATGAAATTCCAGGAAGCAGTCTCATCCGCAGTGGAACAGAAGAGCATTATATAGGAATAGAGCCAGTTAAAAGTCTTCTGTCTGAACTTTTTTGATGGACAAGGCCTTCTCAACCAACCGGAACATTTTCAGGAAAAATGTACACGACTAGAAAATTGTCACTTTTTTTTAGGCAAAAGTGTTTAAAATGAAAAATTGACTTTTGGGAAGGGGGGGGAGTTTGTGGCATTCACACGGGTGGAAAAAAAATCCCTTACATTTCTTCCCTCCCCTCCCCACTGGAAAAAAGTGAGAGAGAGAGTTGTGATGGGGGAAGAACCCACTTACTTTTTTAAAGACTTTCCCCCCATCACTGGAAAAAGGGGAGGACACGAAAGAGAAAGCTCAGGGGAAAATATTTCTTCGGATTCTTGTACCCTCGTCTCTCCTTTTTTTATTCTAGTGTGGACAAACATTTAAAAGTGAGCAGTTATGCCCCCTCCTTTTCCTTTCCCCTCCCTGGTCCCTTTGTTCTTTTATTTATGGGTGTCCTTTCCTCTTTTGTTGCTTTTACCCCCACCTTAATGTGTTATGTCTATGTAGCATTGTCTGGTCCTGCCGCTCTGAAGAGTTGCAAAATTGCATAATTCTGCTGGAGAGCCCTTGAAACATGCAGTATTTGGAAACTTATGTAAGCTGTAAGTCATTGACCTTTATGTACTTTTAATTGTTTAGGGTTTTTTTTTTTAAATCTGAACCAAATGTTTCCTTACAATTAATTTCTAAAGAAATCCAGGACTTTGAGAAAGCATCTGGATTTAAATTATGCCAAATCTGAAATGCTAGCTATAGATTTGCCAGACTGAACAGTCACTCTTCCAGAAAACGTTTGGGTACAAATGGGAAACAAATTCTGTAAGATAGCTGGGAATTTAAATCTCAAACAACTTAGAAGAGCTCTATGATTTAAATGTCAAGCCGCTACTTCAGCGACTGAACAAAGATCTGGAGTGTTGAGGGATGTATGCAACTTCTTAATTGGGAAGAATAGCCGCAGTCAAAATGAACAGTCTGCCTAGGATATCGTTCTTGTTTCATAACCCTTCTGTGGTGAACCCAGCTGAAACACCAGCAGGAACAGAGAGGATATTGTTAGAATTTACATGAAATAAGAAAAGACCAAAAGAGAGAACAGATACTTTGTACATGGCCATTAAACAAGGTGGATGAGCTATTCCAAATACTCTATGGTACTAGAGTACCAGCTCAAAGCAGTAGTGGACTGAGGGCACTCTAACCCAGCCAAACACTGGGCCTATATTGAACAAGAAAATTGTGACCGTGTAAACATTGCTAGGCTACCATGGATTAGTAATAACTCATGTCTGCCAGAAATTTACCCACATCCTTTAGCAAAGGCTACTCTATGGGTTTGGGACAGAACTAGAGACAAGATCAGTTCTTTTTCCCTCATCAATGACACTGATTGCAAATAATCTAGATTTTAACTAAAATTACAAACCAGATTGCTTCAAAGATTGGGAGAGCCATGGAATACACACGGTTGGCCAGATACTCAGTAGAGAAATTTTTCTAGCTTATTTGGAGATCAAAACTGACTTTAACTGGTCCACTCTCCCTAGGTACCAGTACTTTCAAATCAGGCTTTATGTTTCTCAGCTTTCTAGAAAACCTGTTTTATACAGACAGATGACCGGATTCCATCACTTCTATTAAAGTTAACTATGGGGAAAAAAATCCACTATAAATAATTTATAACATTCTTTGCAGGTGACTCTGCTAACAAAACAAAACAAAAAAAAATGAAAATGCCATATATGTCCTGCTGGGAAAAGGACCTGGATAGGCAGATTATCCCCAAAGGAATGGGATTTGATCTGGAAAAGAGGACCAGCAGTCTTGGCCTATAGAATAATCAAAGAAAGTTTCTTTAAAATACTGTTTCCCACTCATGCCAGTCAGGTTAAAAATATTTGTAAATTGAATGGGGATAAATGTTGGAGAAATTGTGGTGAAAGAGGAAATTTTATGCATATATGGTAGACATGTCTAGTCATCAGAGAGCATTGGGATACAATCTGTAACCAAATATCAGAAATTATTGGGTATTTATTACCAAATGATCCTTTAGTAATCCTGCTGGGGCTTTCTAGAGGAAGTGGCTTTACAAAAGGAAATGAAGACTTAATCTCTCATCCTCTAGTTGAGGCTCAATTATTGGTAGGTAGCCTTTCATTAGAAAAAGAAAAATAGCCCAACCACAGAGGATTGGTTCAAAAAAGTATAGGAGGTTATGGAACTATTAACACATCAGTTATACATGCCCAGAAAAATAGAGGACAGACAGATGCTTAGATCATAGAATCATAGAATATTAGGGTTGCAAGAGACCTCAGGAGGTCATCTAGTCCAATCCCCAAACATCAACTAAATCATCCCAGCCAAGGCTTTGTCAGGCTGGGCCTTAAAAACCTCTAAGGAAGGAGATTCCACCACCTCCCTAGGTAACCCATTCCAGTGCTTCACCACCCTCCTAATGAAATAGTTTTTCCTAATATCCAACCTAGACCTCCCCCACTGCAACTTGAGACCATTACTCCTTGTTCTGTTATCTGCCACCACTGAGAACAGCCAAGCCCTATCCTCTTTGGAAACCCCCTTCAAGTAGTTGAAGGCTGCTATCAAATCCCCCCTCACTCTTCTCTTCTGCAGACTAAATAACCCCAGTTTCCTCAGCCTCCCCTCGTAATTCATGTGCCCCACCTCCCTAATCATTTTCGTTGCCCTCCACTGGTATTTTTCCAATTTGTCCACATCCCTTCTGTAGTGGGGGGGACCAAAACTGGACGCAATACTCCAAGTGTGGCCTCACCAGTGCCGAATAAAGGGGCATAATCGCTTCCCTCAATTTGATGGCAATGCTCCTACTAATACAGCCCAATATGCCCAGGGCCGGCTCCAGGCACCAGCATTCCAAACTAGTGTTTGGGGCGGCAATCTTCAAGGGGCGGCAGTCCCTGTTTTGCCCCCAGCAGCGCGCCGAATTGCCGCCACAGACGGCGGGGGCAGTCCGTGTGCCCTTAGGGCGGCACGTGCGTTTCCACATTGGCGGCAATTCGGCAGCAGCTTCTATATTTAGCTGTCTGCGGCGGCTTCAGCTAAACACAAAAGCTGCCGCCGAATTGCCGCCGCCGCGGAAACGCGCCTGCCGGCCTAAGGGCACACGGACTGCCCTCACCGTCCGCAGCGGCAATTCGGTGTGCTGCTTGGGGCGGCGAAAACTGTAGATCCGGTCCTGAATATGCCGTTGGCCTTCTTGGCAACAAGGGCAAACTGCTGATTCATATCCAACTTCTCGTCCACTGTAATCCCCAGGTCTTTTTCTGCAGAACTGCTGCTTAGCCAATCGGTCTCCAGCCTGTAGCAGTGCATGGGATTCTTCTGTCCTAAGTGCAGGACTCTGATATTTGATAGATATTTGGTTACCCTTTATTCAATACTCAAAAGTACAGTCACCAGAAAAAAAACCCAGCACACCCATCCAATTTTTTTGAATATTGACATTTGATAAACATGCCTGATCTCATATGTGTATATAGAAATTTCACGCAATTTAATAAAATCTCTAGAAACAATACTATAAGTGCTGTAATGATGCTCACCCTGTAATATGGTATCATCCTGTTAAATAGAAAGATCTGATGACCCTCTTCCTGTGTAATATCTCTTTAAACAAAAATTAACCATTGTAATGATAGTTTTGTTTCTGATATTTATGTGGCAAGGATTTGTAAACATGTTAAAACATTGTAAATAAATAGCTTTAAAAAAGTCAATAAAAACTAGTCACGAAAAAGAGAGTAGTATTTTTTAAAAGAAAAATTGTGTGTGTGGGGGGTTGGATAAAATGAAAGCCCTTTTTTGTTTGATAATTTTATGAAATATCCTCTTTTCCTCCCAAACCATCTCTATGTAGGACAGCCCAGTGATTTGTCTTGGCCAATATACTTCCTCTAGCAATGGCCTGTTCTTACATGCTTTGGAGGAGAAACAACAACATATGGGGAACCAACAAATTCTGTATGCTTAAGCATCCTCGTTCCACCCACGGAGCTCATGTTCTGAGGTATCATGACTGTTATCCCTTGTGATATATTTCTGACTACATCTAAGTTTCTCATTTCCACTGGTTTTATGTCGATGTAAATCCATTTACGTTCGCAGAGTTGCACCTGATTTATATGGCTGTAAGGGAGGGGAAAATCAGGGCCAGTAATTTCCTAGGACAGTGAGCACAACCATGTGCTGTGTAAAGAAAAAACAAACAAAACCCTCCCTCTGCTTTTACATTTGCCACCAGTCACTTTCACTGAGTGTCCCGTTGCTCTAGTATTATGGGGCTGGATGAGAGAGAACTAACAATCAATTTTACTAACCTATTTGTTATTTTGTATACCTGTCTCATGCTACCAATTCCTTTCCTCTACTTGTTATTTATAGGCAAGAAACGCTTTTCTTTGCTCTGTTTATAATCTTATATTTATATGAAAGCATCTTTCATTCTAAAACACAATTTTTTATTGACTGTGTAAACTGTGGGGCAAATTAGGAGGCCCTTAATCAGTGTTCGCTCCTCATGAAGGAGTTTGCCTGAGTAAAAACAGATCAAGGACTCCAGCATTTGGCCTTAAGCACACGAGTCACTTTGCTGAGCAATTAGATGCAGCTACTTTTCCGGTGAAATATGGCAACCGTTTAACAGTACATCATGAAGGTGCACATCAGTTTTTGAGTAGGATCCAATTGCAACGATAGGGGGAATTTGTCATGAAAATGTAACTCTTTGCAGATATATCATGCCATCGGTGGATATTTATTCTTAGAAACTGGACTCTGAACTTCACTGCTCAGTTCTTACAAACCAAGCAGCCTGGTCTGGCCCGAGTTGGAATTTGGTCATACAAAGTTAGCACTAGGTGGGAATTTGGTTTAGTGGGAAATTTTTTTTGGGGGGGGGGCGGTCTTTCAGAGTGGGAGGAACCCATTCAAACTCATGGAATTTCCCACAACACTGAAAATCTGGTTCCCACCCCGCTCTAGTTCACAATGAAACTTTCGATGAAAAGTGAGGGCCCTAAAGTATCAATTTCTGCAGAATTTCAGCTTTTGTTTCAAAAAACAAGTCCCGAGCCTTCCTGTTTGAAAAACCAACCATTCAAATATGAGCCGGCATGGTGCTGTCTTCCAGATGCTGCAGGTAGGTCACTCCAGGGACTCTGTTGCTACTCCCAGCTTTGAGTGAATAATTCAATTAGAAACAAATACAAAATAGGTTTAATGTTTGCTTTTCATTAGCATCCATGATGGTAAAGCTCCAGGGCTTGGAAGGCAATTTTTGGGACTCTGGGGCATCCACAGTCAGAGGTGGGTCCAATGTGACTCTAAGGCTATGCACTTTCTCAGCTGCTGGAGGGCAGATGGCTTCAAATAAGAGTGAGCTGCGGTGGGATGCAGCACCATTACAATGTCTGAATGGGCCTAGGCCCAGTGTCCTCAGCCAGCAGGGTGGTGCTAGGAGCTGTTCAGGAGACAGAGTGGTGATGTTGTGGATTGTAAGTGATCTAAGTTTTTACCAGATATTTGACACCTGCTTTACAAGCCACTGGAGTCCATGAGTTTCCTAGGCAGGGCTCTATGATTGGGTCCTGTTTCCAGGTTGAACGGAGAGAGGAGAGAGAGAGAGAGCGAGCACACCTGTCCCTCAAGGAAGTGGAGACTGGACCATAATAAGGGCATGATAGTGACATCCTCAATGTATCCTCAAACCCTGAAGATTAGATACAGCTTACAACTATCTAACCTGGTAGGACTCGTGGGTCCTGAGGTTACCCTGGTGGAAGTGAAGGTATGAGTCAGCGGGGGGTGGGTTAATTTACATGGCTGCTGGAGTCACTACCATAGCACTCTTGACACCAGCTCTGTTTAGTCTGGTGAAAGGCCCCGTGACAGAACTGGAGCTGCTCAGTAATAGTTTATGTCTGCTGTGTGCGGGACAGGGATGTTTACTCTATGAATATATTGGGCTATAAGGAAAAACAAGCTGAAAAGAAAAGAATGGCTTTAGATAAGCCACACCTTCCCTAAACCACGCTTCACTGGCTACGCTGCTATATCCGTGCGGGGTGGGGGGCTGTGCAGAACGAACGCGTGTGGTGTAGATGTACCTTTAGCACAGCCAGTCTTTACTCCACTGAAGTGCAGGATCCCACTATCCCAGTAGCTGAAACCCCCTGTAAACGGGCTACTCACCGCCGCGGCGCCTCCTGCTGGTTTTTCCGGGGAATTAGCTCTTTTTCAGCCCGGAGCGCCCTCTGCTGGCCGGTGATCCGCCTGTTTTCATTATCGGCCCCGTGTCCCTCCCAGGACCCCGGTGCCCCTTTAAGTGGGTTTCCCCCTCCCTGGGGAACCCCCACCCTGCTTTCCCCGCTTTGCCTCAGAATGGCTACTGCCCAGTCGTGCTCTAGCCCCAGCTCCTGGGACAGACTGCAGTGTCCGCCTTCTCATCACAGGCAAAGGGGGTTTGGACCTGGTGCTCTTCCTACCCCTGGGTCGCCCCTTGCAACCCCCAGTACCTGTAGCCTACCGCTAGGCTGCAGCCTGGGGTTTTCCAGGCTGGAGCTCCCCAGCTCCTTAGCCTGTTCCCAGCCCTGCTTCACCCAGGTACTTTACCTCTGCTCATAAGCAGCCAGGCCCATCCCTCTCTGTAGCCCCAATTCTCCCCCAATTTTTTTTTAATTTGATCAATTCAAACATTTCTCTCTCTCTCTCTTTTTTTTTTACTATAAGTTAAGTTAAATTTCTAAACGAAAAAAGTTGTCTCAGATCAAAAAAAATGAACCTTTTATTTTAAAACTGGCAAATGGGACATTTTGACAATTGTGAAACCTTTTCAATTTTTTTTTCAAAAACCAGGAAATTTATTAAAACCAAGTCAACATTATGCATAAAAGCCACAGTAGTGTGAATTCATTGCTTCATTTACTATATGACTATATATTAATAGTTAAACAGTATGATGGGACATATATAGCTCATTTTTATTCCCTTACCAAAATGACTGACCATGTATTATTTTATCAACTGCAATTGGTTAATAACATAGTAAAAGCATCCTGATTGGTTGATAAATAAATCACATGGTGTTTTAATATCATGTGCTGAAAAGAGCTGCAGGAGCCAGACTGAAGAGCCGCTTGCAGCTCCGGAGCCTCAGTCTGGGTATCACTGGTCTAGATGATCACAGCGATCTCTTCTGTCACTGTAATCTATTAATCCAAGGACATGGAGAGAGCGTGGGAAGTGACAAGCTGCAGCAAGAGAGACACAATAGGCAATAGTCACAGAAGGGTTAGAAAAGGTTGTCCTATATCTGGGTGAGTGGAATTTGGAAGGTGCCATGTTGGGAGGTAGGTGGAGATCTCTGTCAGATAATCCGACAGATAACATAACAGTGCCTCGGCACTGCTAGTCTTTCATGTTTGCAGCACTGACATTTTTGGTGGGGAAAATGAGACTTGGGGCTTGGCTACACTTACGGTTTGCAGCGCTGGTAGTTTGCAGCGCTGGTCATCCAGCTGTGTAGGAGCAGCGCTGGTGTGTGGCCACACTCACAGCTACCAGCGCTAGTGTGTGGCAACATTTGCAGCGCTGTTGGGAGTGCTGCATTATGGGCAGCTATCCCAGCATTCAAGTGGCAACAACGTGCTTTTCAAAAGAGGGGGGTGGAGGGTGGTGTACTGTGACAGGGAGCGGGGAAGAGAGAGAGAGTGGATTTTTGGAGCCAACACTGTGTGTTAGTTTCCTGGATTGAAAAATCACAAAATGTTCGCGAGCCCTTAGTCTTAACTCTTAATTGCAAACAGCCTGCCTCCAACACAGACTCCCCACTGTTTCACTCACTCCCTGTGGTGTACTGTGACAGGGAGCGGGGAAGAGAGAGAGAGTGGATTTTTGGAGCCAACAGTTTAGCTTCCTGGATTGAAAAATCACAAAATGTTTGTGAACCCTTGGTCTTAATTGCAAACAGCCTGCCTCCAACGCTGTTTCTCTGTCAAGCAAACATTCACTCCCTGCCTCTCATTTGATCGTTCACAGCCAGGTACAGATAGCTCCTGTTTGCTGTGATCAGTGTTTGTTTTTTAGATAAGCAGTTCAACGGAGCTCCGATCCAAGTTCACAACAAAACAAAGAGAGGCTGCATAACAAAACAAAGAGAGTAATTTAGTTAAAAGCTTTCTGGGATATCTCCTTATTCCCTGGAGGCCAATAAAAGCGCTGGTGTGTGTCCACACTTGATGAGCAGCACTGGATCACCAGCGCTGCAATCGCTACACTCCAACCTGGCCAGGTGTACAGCCAGCACTGCAGCCAGGGAGTTGCAGCGCTGGATGTGCCTTGCAGGTGTGGACGGTTACTAATTGCAGCGCTGGAAAGCCTCTACCAGTGCTGCAACTTGCAAGTGTAGCCAAGCCCTTGGAGCCAAAAAGTTGACATCTGTGTCTTGAAAAATTTATCAGAACACCCTAAGAGGCTTTGTTTACTGCAAGAGGCAAAATTCTGCATGTGTGCATGAGAGAGAAAGAGACACTCTCCCTCTCTCTGTTGAAGTGAAGACTAAGCAATTACTCTCCTACACCTGAATTTCAATTACTGTCTTCGTTACAGTGGACTAAAATCAAACCCCCATAGCCATTAACTGAAGAATCAAACTGTAATGAGTTTGACTCGATGTGTATTCCTGTGAGTGACAGGGAATGGTATTGAGGAGGAAATACGGCAGCGTGTGATGGATCAGATTCCAGGAACAAAGAATTGCCTTCCTCCTTTCCGATAGAGCTTTCTGCTCCCTTTAACCTACTAGCAAGGCAGTGGAGCTGTTCCTATTAACTATGAGCTGTGGAGAACATCGCAACTTAACCCACCAAAGGCAACAGGGCTGTGGTTTTATACTGAACAGCTGGGCTGTCACTCTGCTGCAAGGAGAGAGAGTGAGTGAGAGGGAGCATCAATACTGTCATAGATAGAAATTGAAAATGGTTTAATCTGAGTTCCTGCATCTGTAATTTCTTTGGGACAGTGTTGCCGATTTATTATTTGTGTACTGTACCTAGCACAATAAGATCTGGATTCCCAACCAGGGCCTCTAGGAGCTACTTCAATATAAGTAGTAGAAGACAATTACTTCATGTCAAAATGATATGTGACTAAAAACATTTTCATTGTGTTTTAACAACTATATATAGACAGAGCACAGGGCGGTCGCAGAGCTGTTAATCTTTGTTTTTTACTAACCAAACCAGCTTAATAAATCTCTGGGAGTTTGGTTAATGAGCATAATTGTTATATGCTGTTGAAAAAAGCCACACCCAGTGATCATCATTTAACAAACAAACGAACAAACAAAAACAGCTTTCATCAGGTTTCCTTTTCTTTTGTTTTATTAAACATCTAGCTGGTGAGACTAGCAGCACTGGCATCCTCTTTTCATCCACAGAACAGGCACACTAAGTGCAGTTACGCATGGAAGTATGACTAAGGGAGAGGGGGCAGTTCATTCTCTATGGCCCATTCACTTCTTAATTGCTGGGCTAAAACTGCCAACAAAGATGACCGTTGTGGTGCTTTTGTGATGAAGCTGGATCCTACCCACTCATTTGACACATCAGACTGCAATCAAATGTTAATGACTTTCTGACTCTACATGGCCTGGGCAAGATTCAAGCCAACACCTAGAGACTGGTGAATACAAGCTAAATGTTTCTCATGAATATTGATTTGAGCTTTTGATGAATTTACTTGGATCATGTTTGTGTCCCTTTTGGGTTTGCTTCCCACAAAACCTCCAGCAAATGAATTTTCTGCAAGGAATACTCACAAAATGAGAGAGATTTAAACAAATATTGGAAAATATTTAGCTGGAAAATTAATTTTGAGCTTGTAACTGCAAACATTTGAGGCAGAAACATGACAGAGTTATGTTTGTCCAGTCAAAGAACAGAAACATACCATTCCGAACAGCTCATAGATTACTGAATACTCCTCCTGAACTTTCTTAAGTCCTATCCAAAGGTCATTGAAGCCAATGGACAGACTGTCTTTGACATTAATAGGTTTTGGATTAAATCCTTTGGCTGCAAGCTCTTTGGGGCAAGAATCTTGTCTCCCATTGTATTTATGCGGCACCTAGCACAATGGTGGCCTGGTCCTGAGTAGGATGCTACCGCAATTCAAATAAGCATGAATGAGCTGTGGAGAAAGTCATTTTCTGAACTTATCAAATAATAGATAAAAGGCAAGAATTCAGATGAGACAAATTTCATGAACGGAAATTGGTGAAATGTGTCCAAGAATTCACTCCAAGAGTTTGCATCCAATGACCAGTCCCCAATCCATTTAGTCATGACACCCGGTGCCTTTGTCCTAGAGAACAAAGCTTAAAGAGTAATTGTTCTAAAGTAGCCCCCTTCCTTGTTGAATGGAAACAGGAAGAAACCAGCACCTCCCATCTGTCTGCCACTGCCAGAAGCGCTCTGTACGTGGAGCAGCGATAAGGGCTGCATATCCTGGGGTAATTTGCAAAAGCTGAAAATCATGGTGTTCCAAATCCACAGAACTCCATGGTAGATGCTCCTCCTACTCCAGCCTTCTCTGGGCAGTGGACCAGTTTTGTCCATGCAGTCTTGTATCATTAAAAATGATCTCTTACATTTACACCGCATCTTTCATCACAACCCACTTTTCAAGACAGAGCCTTTTCTCACTTTTGCCACCCTCCTCACATGCTCCATCCTAGGCCTTTTCCTCCTTTCCCTTGGCCCTGTGTTTTGTACCCACGTAAAGCCATTCGCCAAAGCCTATGTCTAAACTTGTCGAAAAGTAAATATGTGCAAATGTTCAACAGCCTTAAACTTTCCCTTTGATCCAATTCGAGCCATCACGTAACCTGCCTGCTGTTATCACTTGTGATCTCCCTGATGCACAGTGCATCAGGTCTCTGAACCAGAGCACAAGCGAGTCAATGCCACACTGCATTCGGCACATTTTGAAAGTAATAGAAACTGACCTGTGGCACCCAGAAGGGGATTGTAGTGTCATTTTCATGTTGGTACTAACTTACTGCACACTGAGTATCACCAGCAAAAATTCAAACCTTAGGCTTCAGCCTCAGTTCTGCTTTGTTTTACATCACTCTATTAACCCCTCACAGGAATGAGCCAGGTAAAACCCCTCAAAGGCCCCTGGAACTGATCTGGTTATTCCCTGTTCTCCATGAGCCAATGGAAGTTGTGCCCATGTGAGATAGGTCAGAATTGGGCCTGTGGTTTCACAGAGTATTGTGTAAGTGTGAAATTCTACCCTCGAATGCACCCATGGAGCTCTCATTGTCACTTCGTGCTATGATAGGGAAGCCAAAAAAATCTAAGTTATCAAGAGATGACAGGGCTTGGGGTCGTCCCAAGACTTCACTTCACTCACAATCTGAAAGCCAACAGTGAGGACAGCTCCACAAGGGACACAAACTATGCTGGAGCCTGAAACATCACTGTGCTAGTATTTAATGGTGTTAGGTCAATACTAATTCTCTCATATTTTTCAGTGGATTCACTCTGGTTGTGTTCAGGCTGTCTTTGTGTTAGCTTTCCATGAACCTGCTTGTGAATGAGTTTCCTGGCAGGGATGTTTGCAGACACAGTGAACTGTAAGCAGAATATTCAGAGAGCCAATTCTGAATATGTAACTGTGACTCTCACATCATAAATCTGAGATGAAGAGCGTTAAGACTTGGCAGGATGGCTCAGGCCAGTGGTCCTGTCTGAGACAGTCAGTAGCAGATGCTTTAAAAAAAAGGAACTCCACAATGGGCATTTTGCAATAACCAACCCAGAGAGGATTGTTTCTTCCTCATATACCCTGAGCCATGCGGGTTTTAATACCTTGTCATTATTTAAATATTACAAAATATTTAAAGAGTTGCGCTCATCAGGAAACACATGTTCTCTAATTCATTCAGCCAAGCTAATCAACACAGCTGAAATTTTGCTTAATTAATAGTTGCTATGAGCTGCTCATGAACTAAAGAAATATCTATAGACCAAGAATTACTAGTTGATTGTATTCAGCAAATAATTCCAAATAATTAGAGAAAAATCTCAAGCTGTTCACAGGTAGGTCACCAATAACAACAAGAGGTGAAATTGTTCTTGGTCAAGTCTTTATCCATCTTTATTATATACGGATCAAATCATCTTGTTTCGTTGACAGAATGAAACAAGGCCCCAGTTCTTTGCAATATCTGAGGATACTAGCCCTCAGCAGATGGAGAACTCCCAGCTATTTTCCATTTCAGCCATTGTCCTGGTTTGCCCCTAGATTCTCCACGTCAGGTTATTGTATTTCGACCTTCTGACTACCACAACTCAGGACTTTCTGCTCCAAACCCACAGTCTCCTATGGAGACTTCATTAGCTGTTGCAATATTAGGGTTTATAGGCTGTGAGCAGGCCAGTCTCTAGGAGGAGTGTCGTATCTGGCTGCAGATTCTAAGTTATTCATGCATTATTTTTTTAAAACAAAAGCAAAACACCAAAGCTAGGCATGTTTCCTTTCCTGTAGGAGTGAGTCATTCCGCTCCTACTCAGTGGCTGGTTGATCTTTCAGAAGAATCAAATATACAGCAATAACAAAATCTCAGCCAACTTGCTGGGATTTTGAAATGAGGTTAAAAGAAGAGATTCAAAGCTGTTGTTCTAAACTGACACACACCCAATAAAAGGTTAATCATCAGGCACTGTGGCACAGGATTTCAGCTCTTCCAACTGCACTAATTGCGTACTAACAACAGGTTGTGCTTTAGTCAAACACAAGTTATTGGGCTCAGTGCAGTTGAAAGTTAAGTGTGCGTGACATATAGGTGGCATGGGATATACTACATGATCTAATGGTCCTGTCTGGCCGTCAACTCTACAAAATTATAAAATTCCCTGGCTGCCAAGGATTTCACAGTCAGCAGTGCGATGGAACTCAGGACCTTCTGCTCCAAGAGCCTGATCCAATGTCCATTGATGTCAAAGGATGGTGAAGTAGGTCTCAAAAGCAATTGGCCACTCTCTTAATTAGCAATAGCAATATTAGGACGTCAGGGGTGGCTCTAGGCACCAGCAAAACAAGCTGGTGCCTAGGGCGGCAAAATCTAGGGGGCGGCAAAAGGCTGGGGCCCCAGCTCATCCTGCCGCTGCCGGCCCGTCCCCTGCCGCCGGGGGGGGGGGGGCGGCAGGCTGGGCCGGCGGACCTGCCGCAGTCATGCCTGCGGGAGGTCCACCGGAGCCCCAGCATGACCGGACCTGCCGCAGGCATGACTGCGGAGGGGGCGCTCGTCCCGCGGCTCGGCTGGACCTCCCGCAGGCATGACTGCGGCGGCTCAAGCGGAGCCGACGGCCCCGCGAACCGTCCGCAGCCGCGGGGGGTCCAGCCGAGCCACGCGGGACCAGCGGTCCCTCTGCAGTCATGCCTGCGGGAGGTCCGCTGCTCCCGCGGCTCCGGGGCGCCTCCCACGCATGACTGCTTGGGGCGGCCAAAAACGTAGAGCCGCCCCTGTAGGACGTGCAGACTCCGTAGGACAGCTGCTTGAGGGAAATGGTCACACAGGCTGGCCCAGACCTGACATGCTGCCCAATAGACTGCAAGTCTGCAAATGGAGTGTGTCATGGCCTGCCCCTTTGTAGACACACACCATGTTAAATACCAATGTCTCTGGGTTGCTAGTACAGCCCTTTTACTCCTCTAAACTTCCTCTCAGGACACTCCCCTAGAGTATCAGGAGATCCTGGCTGCTTTTCTTAACTCCCTTTTGAGGGCCGTGCAGATCTCTTCAAAGCCCATCTATTGACAACGCCACTGACTTGTGGGTTTGAAAAACCACGAAGTGAACATAACGACGGCATTCTGTAACCTTCTACTTCTTACACCCAGAGGGAAAACTTAATCTTAACAAAGGCCTCTGGGCTTCTCTTCCCCATCACAGTCTAGGTCCCCGACCTGATGTGATGCAGTAGGGACTGTCTGTGTCCGGGTGGGGAGAGTGGCAGGGAGGATTTTAGGTGAAACTCAGGTATGCAGCTGTAACCTGAGCTAGGCACGGGGGAGGGGAGGTCAAAACCTTTGCCCGGGAAGGGAGACAAAGGAGAGAGACGAGAGGAGAGGGTTGGGACGGGCAGCTAGTGGCTGGGTGGGGGGAACTTCAGGGGATCCTAGGTTGGGATCCAGACACCCTGAACCCCCAGAAAGGCCAGACTGAGGGGTCCTGGCTCTGAACACGAGCCCTGCTGTATCCTGTGTTCCTGTTGTCCATTAAACCTTCCATTTTACTGGCTGGCTGAGAGTCACTGTGAGTTCCAGGAAGAGGGGTGCAGGGCCAGACTCCCCCACACTCCGTGACACCTGCTCTGTGATCCTACCCCCTCTCTCCTCAGGAGCTGAACAATGACCCTTCATATTCAACACACACACACACACACAAACATAATTCCTATTGAGCAGTCTGGGTGGAGCGTCCATCCAGGAGTGCAAGACTCTGTGCACCCCACAGCCCCTATTCTTTTTGGTCTTTGTCCCACACCATACAAGTTCACGGAACAGATATCCTACAACACTTCCTATCTCACACTTCCAAATTAACATTGTCCCTGCTCCACAGCACATTTATAGAAAACAATCTGAAAAAAACAACTCAAGGGAGAGCAATGAAACTTCAGAAGCCTGCCTGGATTTTTCAGCTCCCTTCATAGAGCGTGGCCATGCCACAAGCTATCGAACAGCCAATCACAGCTGCAGGGGAGTTAATTTGGGGCTAAATGGTGGTTCTGGTTCTTTCACTCTCAACAACTCACCTCTTACTCCCCAAGTAGTCCCATTAACCTCATTGTGAGTAAGGGCGTCACAGGTGGCTTTTTATGCTAGCTCACAGAACGCCCAGTGCAGACATAATTCACTGGCCTAACAGCATAGGTAAGGAAATGCTTCTGGACCTGTGCTATGGGCTCTCTTCCTTTACGGTTCTTCTCTGCTGTCTGGCAGACTGATTGCAGGGTACTGAACATTATTGGTGCTGGGAAACTGCAGCTGAGGAAACAATGGTTTCCTCCAGCATGGCCCTTCTAAGGCCCTTCCTTGTCAGGATTCACCAACTTTCTCCAAAAAATGCCCAGGCTTCGACAAAGCCGGTATTCTGGATTACCAATTTTCACCCACATTTTAGTGGTTTTGGAACCCTGTAATTGTCGGATAGGGACATGCCGAGGGGCTGGAGAGAGGAGGGGAGTGAAAGGCTGTACCCTGTGAGCACGGGCACCCTTCTCTCCCCTGCCCACTGCACCTGTGAGCACTGGGTACCCCTCTCTTCCCAGCCCACTGGGCACCGGGCACCCACTGCCCTTTGGTTTTGGTTTCTACTGATTTTTACCAATTTTTAAAAGTTGTGAATAAATCCCTGTAAACTCCTAGGAAACATTTTAAAATATTGAAATTGAAAGTAAAAGGGCCTTGCCATTTCTTACTTTCTTCTGCCACTCACTCTCCCCTGCCAAGCCCTATCTTCCCCTTTCACGTTCTCATCTGAATCCTGGGCTCCCCTCAGTGTTAAGAGAACTTGAGCCTCTGACAGGTATATCAGCTCAGGAAGTCCTTTTCCACGAGTCAGGGGTATTCTCTCCTCTGTTTATCCTCACTCACATTTTTAGCCAACATGCCAGATAAACCCTCCTGCCAGTTATAAAAAGAAGACAGCACTTCCAGGGGCCAGCCAGAAGGAGTCACTCAAGAGTAATGGAAGGTCGGGAGCCCAGTGCTTCCATCTCTCCCCAGCACCTAAAAATCCTGGTAGCAGGCTCTCAGACCCTAGGGATCTGTGCTATATTTGGAAACTTACCTGTGAATGTCAATTACTATGCATCATATCATATTGGAACGAGGGACAGCAGTGCCTTGTTGTATAAAGCGAGTTAAGTGCAGGTGTGACAGTGCGTGCTCCCATGTGCGTGTATGTATACTTGTGTGTGAACATGTGTGTGCATGAGAGAGAGAGAGAGAGAGAGCATGCATGTATGTGTGCATGAAGTGAAGATATACTGCAATCTCTGAACTCCTTATTATGCTTCAGACCAAACCTGACATCTCTGCCTCCCAAGCACACTCCAAATCCCCTTACGGTTTCCATGCAGACCTACTTAAAATGAAGAGAACCTGACACTCACTCCCTGGGGACTGGTCCATTCCAGCAGAAATATTTGACACCCCGTATGAAGTTTACAGTCCCCCACACTCTGAGCGACTGGGCTCTGTTTTGCTGGCATTTTGTTTTGTGTACTGCTTCCCTGTTCTGGTGGAGCTCTGCTGGGCTCCTCGGCAAATAACTCATGCTGTAGTCACTGCATGTCACAGACAGAGTGTTTTCACTGGGGTTCGGTGTAATTGCCTGCATTTATCACTTTAATAGCCTAATGAAGGTGAGATGTAATTAGAAAGGGTGTCAACCGGAGTATAGAGTTTGTTTTACAATTATCTAGTCAGCGGTATCCGCTGGCACAGAACAGTGCCTTTTAAAAAGCTAGTAATACCTGGCATAAATGTTCATCATTGGATGACTTAAATGACCCTGACCCAGGTTTCGTAATTGCTGGCTTTCTTCCTAACCACTTCAAAGCAAACATGCAAAGAATGAGCCTCTCCCAAGGCAGCTTTACAGTACTGAACTTGGTTCAGACCCATGCATTTGAGCGTTGCTAGTGCCACCTTATCATCACTCCCACTGGCACAGCGATCAGCAGTGATGTTGTCTGAATGACTTTTTGTCTGTGTAAGCAAGGTTCAATGATTGGAACAAAAGCAATAAGAACTCCCAGTGGAGTGATTGCTAACATAAGGAAATCTCCAGATCTACATGTACAGCCTCATCAGCTGCAAAAAGCTTGAAGTTGAAATTTAGAAGAGATTGGGTGGATGAATTTTTTATTTTAAAGATTTTAAATCATTTTTAGCACCCAGGGTGAAATCAGCTCTAGACAGTCGTCTGGATAGCTGACTGTCATTTAAGAGATAATGTCAGTGGAATAAAGAACATTGCCACTGGATAATGATCTCCTGCTGCTAGTAAATGCCAAGGTTTGTTGCCTGATGGATGTTGTGCAGGAAAGTCATGATTGTTGACACTGCTGTTATTGGATAGGTGTATGCTGATTGGGCTAGCGGAGAGAGACTCAGACTGAGTGTTTTAGCCAATTGGAAACCAGCTGATCCATAAAAATACACTTCAAATTATTCTGTTGAAGGAAATAAATTGGTGTCAGACTGTTGTTTTAAGTTATGAAATCTCTGAGAGTCCTCCAGCTTTCTAGAGAGTGGATTACTTCAACACACCAAGTTCATTCCCCTGTAGAATGGAAGTGCTGCATCCTTAGAGCATATCTTGGTCCAAAAAAGTTTTCACTGGGGTGTTCTAGCAGCAGGCTCATGGGGGGGTGACATTATCTAACATGGAGTTTAATTCATTGCAAAAGACTAACCAGAATGAAATGCAGAGCTTGACAATTTCAGCTCACAGAATCCATACAGGAAGAGTTGAGGCCTGAAGCCATAACATCAGGGCTAAGTTCAGCCTCACTGTAGGAAGGTGCAAGTCAATGGAGTTGTGAATGCTTGTGCCAGGGCTAAATTTGGCCCCTCACGCTGCAATCCCATCAGCTTTCCCAAAATAAAGGTCAGATACTGCAGTCATATCTGCATGGACCCACTCAGATGGACCTGGTAGTAGATAGTGGACTCCCAAAGAACACCTAGATGGCATAAGAATGTTGGTAGTGACTCAATACGTGTCACGCTTTTCTCTGAGCCACTACTCAGCCAGAGTCTCAGCACATCACAGTGGTTCTCAAACTTTTTTTTTCTGTGGTACACTTGAAAATTCCTGAGGGTCTCACTTAATGATCTTTCCAAATGTTGTTTGTACCGTTAGCTAACTAAAAGCACTATATAAAAAAAACCTTAATAATAATTAACTTTTTTTGTTCTACAAATAAAAGCACACAACTCATATTTTAATATCAGTAGTCTTACTTTTCTATTGCGATGGATGTGCCCTTTCTCCTCTGCTGCGGCAGCCCCCGAACAGGGGCTGGGAAGGAGGTGGGAGGATGTCTCTCCCTCTCTCCTGCACAGCAGCAGCCCCCTAGCTGGGGCTGGGAAGGAGGGGGGGTCTCTCTCCCACCACAGCAGCCACAGAGCTGAGGCTGGGAAGGAGGGGTCTCTCCCCGACAGCCGCAGTCCTGGAGCTGGGGAAAGTTGCTTCTTTCGCTGGCTGCCGCAGCCCTGCACATCCCAAATTCCCCCACCCCCTCTTCTCACCCCACTGCCCCCTCTCACCTACCCCTATTCCCCCCAAGGCCACCACCTCACCTTATATGTGTGTCTCCTCCAGTGTCCAGGCACCTAATTAGTGGAGCCACACCTGCATGGCTCCATTAATTAGGTGGGTGGCCCTTCATTCTCTTGTGTGCGGCCGCCCAGGGGTGCACCTTAGAGAGAACTATCTGCAGACCACCTGAATGGAGCTTGTGGACCACTGGTGCTCCACGGACCACAGTTTAAGACCCTCTGGGCTAGAACACCAATTCACGTTCCTGATCAACTGTGGTCATTAAACATCTTGTTCCTATGAGTAGATGTGCCATGCCTGCTGTCCCTGACAAGTTCTGACTTCCTACCTCTTGTACTCCTCCCCCCAGCTATTCTTCACTTCCTGTCCTCAGTGGCCATGCACTCTTGCTGTGTGCTGTTAGGATTGGTAGTTCATGGGTGGATGCAGTGGTCTCTGTGCTACATTTAGGCAGCTCTTTGGAATCTTGGAGGATGAAAGACTCTATATGCTCCAAACATAAGATCTGGGAACTCCATTCCCCACCTCCCTGCATCTTGCATAGCCTTTTACATCTGTGCAAAGGAGGTGTGAAATATGACCAGCTCAAATGGTAGCATTTCACACCCACTTCACATGCACTATGAACAGATGTAAAAAGCTACACAAAATGGAGAATCAAGCCCAGCATTTTATGTTCTCATGGTTAATTGAACTCTGCTCCCTTGAGGTGGTCTTTCATTATATGGGTACACTACAATGGACAATGTGATGTGCCGCTTGTGCATGTTACAGGTATGCATTTCTGTCTGGGGAACGGGAAAACATTGCCACTGCTGGGCAGGGAGCTGGTGACATGAGTGATCGTGTTTATTTGAACCGGAAGGCCACGTCATAATGGTGATGGTTTGAGAGAAAACAGTGTGAATAGTAACTGCAGCAATTAAACTGTAATGATATAATTAATGTACAGATTATGCATGGCTCAACTCCAAGCTATCAATGTGCGAGAGGTGTTTATCGTGCCTCGATGAAAATTGTTCCTCTTGAGATCATATCAGTTCTGCTTTTACCACTTGGTCATGGATAACAGTTTACAAGAATTCTGGGAATAGTAACCAGTGGGCATTGGTGGTACCAAACAGGCTGTGGGACAGGGTGGAAACACAGCGGGATTGTGAACAGGGATGGACAAACTGGCCAGTGAAAATGAGAACAGCCTGGGTACAGTAAAATACCTTCCTTATCCACTCCCCAAACCCACAAGACCGGCCTTACTACCACATACCCACTGAATCCAGCCTCTGCTCCTTCCTGAAATCCATTTCAGGGTCTCAGTCAATCTGGCAACCTGACCACAGAATTTATGAGGGGAAACTGAGGCCCAGAGCAGTGAACAGAAGTGCTCGAGCTTACACACAAGACTGGTGAAGAGATGAGGCTAAAGGCCAGAGCACCTGACTCCCGCTCTGTGTTTTAACCATAATGCAAGCAGCCTTCTCCTCCCCCAAAGCTGTTAGGTGAGAAAAATGCATTGAAAAATGACCTGATCTCAGGATATTGCTGTTTAGGTGACATGGAACAGAATTCTCTATGTTTTGGAGAGCTACATATTTTTCAATGGCCAGTGAAGAAGGGCCTCTATTAAATCCTGTTCATTGTGTTGCCACTGTGTCTGCCCTGGCCCTGAGCCCCCTCTCTAATTTGGCTTCTATGTTCTCAAAAGCCAGCTTGTCCTATTTCAAAAAATCTCCCAGCAGCTCAGTAGCGAAGACGGATAAAAATTATAATAAGGTGTCATAGATCACACAAAGGGACTTGTCAGTGTCAAAAGCCAGCTCTGACCGCCCAGTTCAATACAGTGCTCATGGATCCAGCCGATCACATGTCAATCAGGCATCTCATCCTAACTTGGGAAATTGTGCACATTGTACAGAGCAAGAGACTATTTTTTATTCACCAATTTGAACCTATGACAATGGGGGAAAACTGAAAGGGCTCAGAGCTTTGATTAGGAGAAGCATCCAGAAATTGATAGCTTTTATGAACCATACAAACTTTTGGGTCTGCAATACCCATTTCTGTCCCTTACATCCTGTGGGGCAAATTTTGCTCAGATATGTGGAACAGGGCCTGTGGTTTGCAAAGCTAGTTGGGAACCCATCAGGATATTAACTGTTGACCTTCTGAAGGCAGGGTGGGTTGCAAATCTGGGGAGTCTGAGGCCTGCACAGTTTTGCAGCAGGGAAAGGACAGAGTGCCGAGGGCTGCATGGCCAGGGCAGCAGGGACAAGGGAGATAGTATTAGTCCACAAGGCCCAGATCCACAAAGGTACTTAGATGCCCAAGTCTGGGGTTTAGGTGCTTAAGTCCCAGTTTTGACTCCCCTTCGATCCACAAAACTCCCGCTGAACCCTATGGATTCCTAAACTCAATCAGCGCGTAAGTTTTCAGGGTATAAGTCCCCTCGATGCCTCTGTTTCTGAGCATGTGCATTGCTGCAGCCTTCTAGGCATCTGGGTGCCTATCTCCCGGACTCCCGCCTAAGCCCCAGCAGGGCCCAGTCTGGTGGGCATGCTCAGAGGCTACTTACCGGATCAGGCCCCTTTCAAAATGTGACTGTGGCAGTGCTTGCCTTATAGGCTAAGATTTTGTCATGGCTATTTTTAGTAAAAGTCACGGACAGGTCACAGGCAATAGAGAAAAATTCACAGAAGCCCGTGACCTGTCCCGGACTTTTCCCATTTTGTCATGGCTATTTTTAGTAAGCCACTCAGCAGCTGAAGGGGACAACTAGGAGCTCCAAGGGCCTCCACCACCGATGCGGGCTCAGGATCCACCTCCACCCATGGCTCAAAGCTGCAGGGTCCCCCTGCTTCCCCCCCAGCTGCGGGACCCTACAGTTGCCAGCCATGTGAGCCAAAGTCACAGGCAAAATCATAGCCTTACTTATAGCTTCTAGCCCAGCAGTTACAGTACTTGCCTAGGCTGTGGGAGACCCAGGTTCAGTTTCCCTCTCTCTGCCTTTTTACAAAGCATGGCCCACATGCACGGTCTCGGTTGTACCCAGAATCCTTTGTTCTTTTTCTCATGGAATCACTCTGGGAATTAGCTCAGTGGTTTATGGGTCACTCATGGGACCAAAATTAATACCTCTGCTGTATGGTTTTGTTCCTGAATAGCATAATTTTCAGTATTATTTGCCTCTAGTCAAACACAGAAAGCCCAGAGGTCCTGTAAAATGGACCCTATATTTGCCTTCTTGCAAGCAAGCAATACATTGGCCACTCAGCTTTAAAAATGCACCTTGTTCAGCATCTAAGGAAGAATAATGGTTTTCTATTTAGACTGTGTAGTGTACTGCTTAATAATAAATACATTCCTGACATTTTTCAATGATAGTCTGCTTCTAATAAACCCCATGCTGATGCATGCATTGGTTAGAGTGGGTAATTCATCTTCCTGGGCTGCTAAAACTTTAGCTGAGATTATAAAGACAACATGAATCAGACGTGTCGGCCTCTAAAATAAGCTATTCCCCCTGCTGGTGTGCTCATTTTCACACCATCACAAAATATTGGCCAGTTTACCCTTTGTTTTTTGGCTCCCATTACTAATTTATTCAGTTATTAGTCACTCATAAAGGAGGCAGTTTCAAAACCTCTCCCATTCCCCCGCTCCCAAATCTACCTGATATCAAGCTGTATCACGTCCATGTTATTTAATAAAGAACCTGTAGCCAAGCTCTGGCTCCACTGGCATGAATTGAGTGCTCTAATTTTTCCCTTGATTTGGTACTGAGTGCAGGGAAAAATCATATTATCTTCAAATCTAATTATGGCTCTAGTGGCTCCTGAGGAGCTGGCTTTACGAAGTGGCTCATAAAAGTCTTGCTTGTCATCATGCCCACGAATATCCTTTGGTCTCGTGAACCAACCAGAGTCTGAGTCATAGTCACAGAGTGTACGGCCGGAACCGACCACGAGACCAGCTAGTCTGTATATCACAGGTCACCAATACCACCCATCCCCCCCACACTAAACCCAAAGTATCACCGCCCACATGAGACTAGACTCTTACATGCCACCGGGAGAGACTAGGAGGGACCAAGGCCCCTGCAGTGGAAGTCATTTCAAATTAGGTGATAAAAAGCCATAGGGTAGGCTGCAGGGTGCATGACTCTAGTGTGCCCTGCAGCCTGTGCTTGAAACATACAACTTCATTAGCTGAACTGGATGGAGCAAAAATCTAGGGCCTGATGTGGGGCTCCGTGGAACTCCCATTGATTTCAGTGGGCGTCAGATCAGGCCCCCGGTGACTTATTTCTTCACCATTTTTTCCCTGGGTATCGTGTTACCAAGGGAGACTGGATAGTTCACATGCTTGGTAATTGGCTAGGATGCCTTTCACCTCTAGGTCACTGGCTCAAATAGGTCCCAGGCAGCAATGAGTCTGTAACCAAGTTACTGCCATCTGACCGCTTAATCCACCCATTTCTAAGTGGATGGATGTGTAAAAATACCTAGAAGTGCCACAAACATTGGTACCTTTGCTGAACAGGCTCTGCAGAGAGGTCAGAGGTTGAATGGGTGCTGGAGACAGAACAAGCCTGGGAGTGGTTCTTCCAGGTCACGTTTGAGGCACATTAGCAGGGGACTGTGGGAAGGCCGGCGCGGCGGCTGATCCGTAGAGGAACTCTGTTCCTTGGGCTCTGGCTGTGGCACCTTCCATGTGAACAAATAAATGGATTTTTTAATACTGGGCTACCTTGAAAAACCATGGGCCAAATCCAAAGTCCTTACTCAGGGAAAACTCCCATTTGCCTGCCTAACATTCACAGTACACTCAAAAGCAGCTCGCTGGGAGTAATTCTTCGTATGCCCCTGTGCTTTTACAGTTAATGAGTAGAGCTCTGTGTGTTTCACAAAAAGCTCCTTTCCCTCAGAGGCCTCAGCATGGAGGTTATGAACATAAGAGCAATCTCACACACGACGGGGAGTCTGAAGACTGGGCTTTTAATCCCAGCTTTGCCTCAGACTGACTATGCAAGTTATATAGGGCCCATATTTAGCTCCCAGCCTGGATAGCTATAGCTATTTACACCCTTCAGAACTGTGCCAGCTATTATTTGCCAGTGCAGAAAGAAATCAGTCTAAGGCCCCTCTTTTCATCCAGTTGCTCCTAGCTAGGGTCCCTTGAACCACCATAAATGTTTCTTCTCCCTCCTGGGCACTAGACCTTTCAGATAGCTGTTGACAGCAACTATTATTTATTAAACATTTATGTGGATTAGTAAATTTCAATTGAACTCTACAAACAGATATAAAACCACACATTCCTAGCCCTCAAAGACCTTACAAACAAGACAAGATACAGGACAACAGGGCAGAAGAAGGAATCAGGAGAGCCGTGTGGAGTTGCGATGGACTCAAGGGAGGAAGGCCTACTCGAAGACGAGGGATTGCTGGAGGAGGGGGTGTTCGCTTGGTGGAGGAGGAGCGGGATCATTCCATGTATAGGTGATAGCACACTAAAAGGTACAAAGCTGAGAGGGAAAAGAAGAAAGCTGGAGAAGTGAGATAAGAGAATGGGAAGCGAGAGGTGAGAATAGAGATTGATGGGGCCAGGTTGTACAGAGACCTGCGCGGACGAAGAGATTGAATCAGATATGTTAAAATCTAGGAGGCCAATGGAGGGATTCAAAAGGGGTGGGAGGAGGGAGAGAGGAAGATGGCTTTAGCAGCAGCCTTTTGGACAGACTGAAGAAGGAAAAAGGCAAAGGCAGACAGGAGAAGATTGCACAAATCCAAGTAGGAGAAAAGCAGGGTGTGCACATGCCCCTCCTTAGTTGCTCCTTATGGGAGTCTTTCTCAAATGATTTCTAGCAGTCTAGACCGAGCTTTTGGGACCCAGCCTCTGATCATGACAAGAGGTTACAGAGTTGCGCTTGTCTCAATGGTTTGCTGTGGTTAAACCTCCACATCCTCTGGGTTGTGACACCAGACATCGGGAGTCTTTGTAACAAGATCAGGAAATATGACACACAAGTTCTGAATCAGAGCAAATAGACGCAGCTCATTTCAGAGTTGGCTCACGGATGGGTAGAGATTAGATCGGCTGTAAGAAATTCCCTTTATTGTGCAACTTGTTATTCACGCTAGGATGAAAACAGTTTCAAAGGTGATCCCGTGCACTCCGAGGGATATCTTCTTATAGCTAATGTACTTTATACAAACCAAATTGGTTTTTGCTTCAAACGTCTCTCCGCAAAGGAAAAATCAATTTCAGGTTACAATGGCTGTGATCTTTCAAGCTAAGGATCCATTGCAAATGTGCTAAGCGGTGGGGATGCAGCGCTGCGTAGCCTGAATGTGTAAAGTGCATGTCCACACACGTGCTGTGCTCAGATCAAGGTTTGGGTTTTAACCCCCACAACGCTAGGGGTTAAAATACATAATTAAAGATACTGGAAACTGACCTCTGAACAGGCTTGGATCATTTCTGCAAAGCTGAGATGAGGAGCTGCATTACCAAGCTTCCTCTGCAGAGAGACACACAGACACACTTGGGGGGCTTTCATTGTTCAAATCATGTCTCATTGGCCACAGTCTGTTTGCAGCATGCTCATTAATGCATGATTAAAGTGTGATGCAAACATACTGTACCTTTAAGAATGGAGGCATTGCAACGCAGACCAAAACCCCAAATCAAGTAGAATTGGAGTTTCATTAAAAACCTGGAACTTGGGCCAAGTTCATTTTGACTGTGGGAGGGCTGAAACAGGACTGAATTGTGGCTTCAGGTGGAAGTGATTTCAATCCATAGCTGCAGGGACAGATTGCAGCTGACCCTACCTGCCCGCTAGGGAACTGAGGCAACATTTCTGTTGGTGTTAGGGTTTCAGAAAGCTATTAACTTTCTTGCGGACCAGACCTGACCCAACCCTGTCCTCCCTTTAAATACATGTTTCATATGAAATTGGGTGGGTTTTTTGGTGCACAGCTAGATTCAACAGAGATATATTTACATGAATATTTTCCACACTAATCTACTACATGGCTGTGTATGTGTATTACATACAAGGGGAGACATCAGTTAACATGGCGACATATACAAAGAACAGGTGTGTGTTTGGTGGAGAGGAGCTTTGAAAGGGGGTTGAACAAACATATACATGAATGTGGACCATATCTTTTGTCAATCACAAAGCACCAGTTTGGATTTCCTTAATAGGGCTCGCTCTTATTTAGCACCAAAGATGTAAAGAAGCTAGAGAGAAAAAGCAGCAGTTACCAGCAACTCAAGAACACCTCCAGCTTCAACCTAATCCCAGCAGCTCAAGAACACCTCCAGCTTCAACCTAATCCCAGCAGCTCAAGAACACCTCCAGCTTCAACCTAATCCAGATTTTCATTAGACTCAGAGAGCATGTGCAAACCATCAGCTCTGACAATGTTTGACTCTTAAATGGTCCCTGGGCACTTCTAGCCAATAACACAGCAGACACTTGGAAATTCTAACTCCATTAAAGTTGGCCCCTGGGGCTTCAGTTTAATCCGGTGATACTCAGGCCTCAGTGCTTCAGGAGCCAAATTAGTGACGCCACAGTGGTGTCAATTCATTGTTTCATTTACTATTTAGATAAGTATAATTCTCACAGCAAAATGACTGGCCAAGTATTCTACAATTGGCTATTAACATAGTAGAAGCACCCTAATTGATTAATAATTAAATCACACAATGTTTTAATATCATGTGCTGAAAAGAGCCTGTCACGGAGTGTGGGGGAGTCAGGGCTCTGCACCCCCCCCCTTCCTGTGATTCTCAGCCAGCCAGGAAAACAGAAGGTTTATTAGACAACAGGAACACAGTCCAACACAGAGCTTGTAGGTACAGACAGGACCCTCTCAGTCAGGTCCATCATGGGGGGCAGGGAGCTTAGACCCCAGCTGTGGGCTGCTCCCTCCGGTTCCCCAGCCAGCTCCAAACTGAAACTCCCCAGCTCCTCTCCGGCCTTTGTCTCTTTCCCGGGCCAGGAGGTCACCTGATCCCTTTGGTCTCCAACACCTTCAGCTGGCACCTTTGCAGGGGAGGGGCCCAGGCCATCCAGACAGGGTGTCGGCCATTCTCTGTGCAGACACAATCACACTGGCCCTCTAGGGCTCTGCAACAATCACACCCCCTTATCCCACCACCTAGATACTTAAGAAATGCATAGGGGAAACTGAGGCACTCACACAGTATTCAGTGAAAACATTATGAACATTCCCACTTCGTCACATCTCTCCCCACTTCGAGATCAAACTCAGTGGGGTCATTTTAGCCAGTGACCTGGGGAAGTTCGAACCCACCAACGTTCCCATGGATGCCCCAGCATCTCGCCCATTCCTTGGTGGGAGTTACACTAGGCCCTTCCAGTTTCATGCCCTCCCGTAGGTCTGTTGTGCTTGATGGCACTCACAGGCCACATGTTGGAAGGTTTATGCAGCTTGTGCCCTTTTGCCACCCCAATACCCCTGGGGTTCAAACTGGGACTGGGTCTTCTCCCAGCACTCCAGTTTGGAGGGCTGTGATTTGGGCTTTTTTGGTTAAGAGCCCCCATCTTGACCTTGGCCACCCTCTGACCAGGTGTCTCGGTCACCAGCAGCTCGGCATCAGCCCCTTCCATGTGATGCCACCATGTCGGAGGAGAGTGGTCGGTATGCACAGTAAAGCACCACCCAAATAGATACGGCTGCAGCTTTTTAAGGGCCTGCACCATGGCCAGGAATTTCTTCTCTAATGCCACATAGTTCTGCTCCCGGGGCAGCAGTTTCTTGCTCAGGTACCCGATGGAGTGTTTCTCCCCCTTAGCATCAGCTTGCATCAGCACCATGCCCAGCCTTGTGTCTGAGGCGACGGTGAACACTGCAAAGGGCTTGGCAAAGTCTGGGTTTACCAGATTTACCGGGCCTTGGATTAGAGCCTCCTTCAGTGCACAGAGAGCCCTCCGGCGCTGCTCGGTCCAGAGCACCTCGTCTGACTTCCCCTTCTTACATAGCTCAGTGATGGGGGCAGCTAGGGAGCTAAAGTAAGGTACAAACTCCTGGTAGTACTCCGTCATCCTGATAAAAGCCTGGACTTGGTTCTTGGTCTGGGGAATGGGCCAATCTCTGATCACCTCCACTTTGGCCGGCTCTGGGCTTGGGCAGCCACTCCCCACCTTGAGGCCCAGGTACGACGCCTCTGCCATCCCCACCAGTAACCGATCCACCCAATGCTAGGAGGTGGCCGTGCCCCCTTGAGGTCGAAAGGCAGGACCAGGAACTCAAAGAGCCCCAAAGGGGTGGTGAAGGCAGATTTCAATCTGGCATCTGGGTCCATAGTAGAGAGGTAATGAGCCCCCCACAGCTTGTCTAGAATCTCACCAGGCCTAGACATGGGGTCAGCATCGGACACGGTGATGGCATTACACTTCCGATAATCCACACAGAATCGGATCAGCCCATCTTTCTTGGGAACCATCCCCACCGGTGAGGCCCATGGGCTGTTGAACAGCTGGATCACCTCTAAAGCCAGCATGTCCTTGACCTCTCTCTCCAGGTCCTGGGCGGTTTTCCCAGTGATTCTGAATGGGGGACACCTGATGGGAGGACTGGCTCCCATCTCAGGGAAGAGATCCACCAGGGGGTCTTCCCCCTTCTCCTAGGGGTCTCCTCACTCTCCTCCCATACAGCAGCTTGAAAGGGAAGAACCCTGTGGATTCCTGGGGCACTTCCCTCTACCGTAGGTGGGACAGGTACTTGTCCCAGCTCTCTGGATGCTGATTCATAAAAGCCCTCAGCATCATCCTGAGGGTCCTATAAAATCTCTCCACCAGCCCGTTGGACTGAGGGTGATATGCAGAGGCCCAGACCCCAGATCCCAGAGGGCCAGACCCCCCATTTCTCCCACAAGCCCCGGAGCAGGGCTGACATGACATTGGACCCCTGGTCTGTAAGGACCTCACTAGGGATCCCCACTCTGCTGAAGATGGTCAGCAGCACATCTGCCATGGTGTCTGCCTCAGTGAAGGACAGATCCCCACACCTGGGTAGTGGGTGGTGAAATCCGTCACCACCAGAATGTATTTCTTCCCTGACTGGGTCGCCTTGCTGAGGGTCCCCACTATGTCCATAGCCACCTTATGGAAAGGCTCCTCTATGATGGGCAGGGGTCTCAAGGGGACTTCACCCTTCTCCCGGGCCTTCCCCACCCTCTGGCAGGGGTCGCAGGACCTGCAGTACTGCTGAACTGCATCACAGATACTGGGCCAGTAAAAGTTCTGCAGCAGCTGCTGCCTGGGGCACTGGATCCCTGGTGTCCCGAGAGAGGGACATCATGGGCCAGGTACAATAGCCTGCGGCAGTACTTCTGGGGCACCATCCAGCTGCCTCCTGCTTCCCCACAGTTCTACTGCCCCTTGGGGAGCCCATTCCCGGTACAGGAATCCCTTCTCCCACAGGAATCTTTCCCTGCAGCCTTCCCCCAGGGGGGTTGGAGTGCTCTGGCCAGCAAGTTCCCTCAGCTTCTCCAAGGAGGGATCCTTCCGCAGCTGGGTCTGGAATTCAGCTGCTGGGGAAGGGAGTGGGACCTGCTCCCTCTCACTGGCTGGGCCTGGGGTCACAGCCCCCCTGAGCCCTGTCCCTGGTAGCTCCCTCCCTGCCATGGAATCACTTCCCAGCAGCATGTCTGGATCAGGCAAACCTGGTTGGCAGTTGTCCTGCCCTGCCTGTGTGTTCCCCCACTCAGCTGGGGTCTCAGCTCCCACCAAGCTCAGTGCTGCCCTTGCTGCCCCAGTGGGGGTAGCAGTGAACTCGCTGTTTTGGTCACAGCATCAGAGCCAGCATAAGCCCCCACTCTGGTGTGCTGGAGGGTGGGGAGCATCTCTCCCTCCCACTCAGCCCCAGGGGTCTGGTTACAGGCAGGCAGGTATACTGAGCCTAGCAGCTCCTCTCCCCTGCCAGCCAAGTCATTCGCATTTTCACTGACAATTTCAGTCTCAGCCGATTGGTTCCCTGGATTCAAATTCAAATCCTCGGCCTTTACAGGAGCAGGGCCTGGATCCTGTCCCAAAGAGACACAGTCATTCCCCAATAGGACCTCACAGCCAATACCTTGGAGAACCCCAACTACCAGCCAGCCCGACCCCTCTTGTGTCTGCACAGGGATCCAGTTCATAGGCAGGGTGAGGGGCTTCATCCCTGGGACCTTCACCCAGGTCACTCAGCCCCTCAGCAGCTTGAGGCTGCACCACTTGGGGCCTGACAACAGTTCTCTCTGTCCTAGGAATGTCTCCCCATTGACCACCACCTTTCGCTCCCACTGGAGGTCTGAGGGGCCTGAGCTCAGGAGAGTCTACACAGACATATAGGCTGGGGCCAGGAGTGAAAGCCTGTCCTCCACCCCACCCATCTGGCTGACAGCGACTATGGCCTTGGGACGCAGCAAGGGAGCTAGATACCGGGGCTTTTCCGCAGGGTCTCCCTAGTTCAAATCGCCAGCCTGCTCAAAGGCAGTGAGGTGGGCATCCACATCCCCCCCCCTTCCTTAACCAGGGGCAGCAATTTAGTATTGAGGTTCCCTGAGGAACTGGCACCCCGGGGTCTATCCCCACTCCCCCTGGGAAGTCCCCTATGCCTCTCTGCTGCACCATCACCAGTTCATGCTGCTGCTGCTGCTTCTCCTGCAGCTCTTTCTCAGGCTCTCACTGTCTCTCATGGTCCTCTCGCTCTCTCGGACTCAGCTCCAATCCCATCCATCTCCGATCCCCTGATGGGGAACCTGATCGTGAAGACCCTCATCTTGTTGGGGACAGGACTCTTGGGGATGCCTGACTACCACGCCAGCTGCACCCAGATCCTCTTGTAGCCCCATCTGGATCAGGAATCTGCTCCTTAGAGCAGTCATCATCCTCCAGCTGCACAATTAACTGTACTTTCGTGAACTTTCCAATGCGTAACCCTCTCTTTTTGCACAGGATTACAATGTCCTTCTTAAGGAGATGGTGATAGGCCATCACTTTGCTGTTCCCAAGTTGCTGTGGACTCGCAGGACTGTGTGCTCTCAGCTCCCCACAGTTTCCAGGAAGAATCCCTAGTGTGTCAGCCCTTCTCAAGGTCACCACCTCTCTTCCAGGGTCGAGCCGCAGGCTCCTCCGTCCCTGAGACTGCTCACTGCAGTCCCCTGGGGGACCCCATTACTGCAACAGTCCTGCTCACTGGTCACACATTCCCAGGGGTTAAGCGTAGCTCCTCTGCCTCCTGAAACTGCTCCTCTCTGAGCCTTCAGGACACCTGGTCCTCGTCAATCCCCCTTGGTTTTATTGCTCCCCAGTCACTTACTGCAGGAAGCACCATCCACGGCATGCAGTACATCCTACCGCTACCACCAGTTGTCACGGAGTGTGGGGGAGTCAGGGCTCTGCACCCCCCCACTTCCTGTGATTCATCATGTTTCTCAGCCAGCCAGGAAAACAGAAGGTTTATTAGATGACAGGAACACAGTCCAAAACAGAGCTTGAAGGTACAAACAGGACCCCTTCAGTCAGGTCCATCGTGGGGGGGCAGAGAACTTAGACCCCAGCCCTGCATCTCTCCCTCTGTTTCCACAGCCAGCTCCAAACTGAAACTCCCCGGTCTTTGTCTCTTTCCTGGGCCAGGAGGTCATCTGATCCCTTTTTTCTCCAACACCGTCAGCCGGCACCTTTGTAGAGGAGGGGCCCAGGCCATCAGTTGCCAGGAGACAGGGTGTTGGCCATTCTCTGTGCAGACACCATCACACTGGTCCTCTTGGGCTCTGCAACAATCACACCCCCTTATCCCATCACCTAGATACTTAAGAAATGCATAGGGGAAACTGAGGCACCCACACAGTATTCAGTGAAAACATGTACATTCCCACTTTGTCACAGAGCCCCTTGTGGCTCCCAAGCCTCTGTCAGAGTATCACTGGTTTAACCTACCTGCACGCATACCAGTCTTATTTAACCCAACAGCTGATGGACTAAACATTGTGTAAAACTCTCTCTATGTAGCTAACATTGAAACCAGAGCTGAGAACGTAATTAAGAATAACTTATCCAGAAAAATAAGCGTTAGCTTCTTTTTCTAGTTGTGAATTGACCCTTACCTTTAGCAGTTCTTGATTCTCTTGAATTTGTTATTAGAATTGTTTTCTTTATAATGCCTATGAATAATTCTTGGTCTGTAGTTTGATGTCTGAATAGTCAATGTCCAAAATATGAATGGGCAGATTAAATTGGCTAGGACACACGAGTCCTATTGTAACTAGGGTTAGTTCTAGGGGCAGGCAATGAGGGCAGCTGCGCTGGGTGGCAACTTCCAGCGTGGCTTTTTTTGTTTTGTTTTGTTTTGCAAAACACCTAGGGTGGCTACTCATTGTAACCCCTGTGGCCAGTGGTTTATCTGTCTGATCCATAAAGGATGTGAGTCTGTGACAGCAATAGAGCATGGCTCCTTAGCTCAAGTTATAGAGATTAGCATCCTTTAGCTCTGAAGGTTGCTCGTATAGTCTTTAGTGTGCGGGACAAGGGGGTGGCTGCCAACATATGATATAATAAATAACACCACTTAGCAAGCACTCTACCAGTTCAACGCACTTTACAATCATTAACTAAGTCTCACAAAACCTGTGTGAGATAGGTATGTGTTATTCCTATTTTACAGATGAGGGAACTGAGGCAGCACTGAAACCACTACTGCAATTAGTGGAACATTCCCACTCCATGTTAGGTCTTTTCCATGACTGGATAATCGTAAATCTTCAAATGAGAGTTCCTGTGTAGCCCTTTCATTTCTGAGTTATAAATTTACTTTCCATTTCTTTTCCCCAACAACTGAGTAAAATTTGGTGTTTCAGCCACTGCGCTTGGCCTTAAACTCAATTGCTGTGCTACTGACAGAAGGTGAAGGCAAAATAGGGTGACCAGATAGCAAGCGTACAAAATCGGGACGGGGATGGGGGGTAATAGGTGCCTATATAAGAAAAAAAAAACCAAATCAGGACTGTCCCTGTAAAATCGGGACATCTGGTCACCCTAAGGCAAAATGGCCTGAAATCAGGGGAACCAAATTATGATTTTGGGGAGGTGGGGAGTGTTTGTTTCCCCGCTTCACAACATCTTTCAGATTAGCTCTCATTAGGTCATCAATATATTTTATAATTATATTGTTAACATAACTTGTTCACCCAAGGTAGATCATTTTAAAAGCAGCAAAAGGCTTTGTCCTTCTCTGAGTTTTCTGCTTTGGATCCAATTTTCCAGACAGCTTCCACTCAGGCACAAGGACAAGTGATTTACCCAAAGGTCACAAGCCCAGCCAGGATTAGAACCTTATCTTCTCTTCCTCGATCAGTGTAAAAAACTGCCAAATAACACTGCTGCTGCGAGCACAGAGGTATAAATATTAAAGCCTATTTAGACACCTTGTCAACGGGCTCCCTGCTCCCAGTTTATGGCAGGTGGAATCATAATAAATATGAAGGGGAAAAAACAAACATTAAAAAAAAAGCAAGTTAATCTGTAGCCGGAATATTTTAATAAGGTAATTAAACCTGTGGAGCTGAGTTGGATTTCACCAACACTTGCTTTTCTACTGACACCCAAAGCAAAGCTTTTCATGAGAGAGAACATTTGCAAAGTGCTAGAGAGTTGCACGACTGCTCATATTGTTTCATGGGAGTTGTGCTGACATTGCTCTAAATACGCTACTGATCAGAGGGCTGATCTCGTGCTCTGGGCCACGAAACAGGCTTCAGATAAAGGGCTGCATGCTGGACGTGGGGGATAGACTCATCCCTCCAGGCTGCTCTGTGGTGGCTTCTGCAGCCTCAGGACTGCAACATACTTTGCAGCTGCTGTGCCTTCACTAGGTGGGTGGAGGGCTGGCTGATGTGTTGTTGCAATTCCACAGCCACCCACCACACCTACATCCATTTTATCTGTGCCAAGCCTCCTCACAGGTGCCTGATGGAGCACCTGTGTGGCACAGCTCCACAGTCA
The DNA here is from genome assembly GCF_016161935.1 of Mauremys reevesii. Lineage (NCBI taxonomy): Eukaryota > Metazoa > Chordata > Testudines > Geoemydidae > Mauremys > Mauremys reevesii. The sequence continues at coordinate 56,543,132 of NC_052625.1, read as the reverse complement.
CAGGGGATGCAGACCCTATCTTTATGCTGTCTGTCTCCTGCCCCCAGCCATCTCTCAGCAATTACACTGCAATTAGAGCCTTCTACAAACCTGATTTGGCCCAGAGGGTTAGGCCCCTGGAATAGTATTCAGATCCACCTCACCATATCAGGGAAGTGAAGTGAATTTGAACCAAGAGCTTCTTCTAACATACAGGAACTCCTCACTTAATGTTGTAGTTACGTTCCTGAAAAACTCAACTTTAAGCGAAACGATGTTAAGTGAATCCAATTTCCCTATAAGAATTAATGTAAACGAGGGGGTTAGGTTCCAGGGAAATTTTTTTCACCAGACAAAAGACTATATATATATATATATATATATATATATATATATATACACACACACACACATATGCAGTATAAGTTTTAAACAAATAATTTAATACTGGTCCATAGTGATGATGATTGTGAAGCTTGGTTGAGGTGGAGGAGTCAGAGGGTGGGATATTTCCCAGGGAACAGGCAGCAGGAAAGGAGGAAGGGCAGACAGAGACACACACCCTGTGTGTGAGAGAAAAAATGCGCATTTCCCCTTTAAGTAGCTGACCCCAGGCTTAAGTACACTGTTTTGTTAATTAAATCAGCTTGCTGAGACCTGAGATGGCAGCTACTGCCTAGAAGCTCCCCCCGCCATCGTGTGTCCCCCCTGCTCTATGGAAGATGGGGTAAGCGGGGTGCAGGAGCAGGGGGGAGGGGGAGACACCCTGACATTAGCCCCCTTCTTCCCCCCTCCCCCCGTACTGCAAGCAGGAGGCTCTGGGACCAGCTCCAAGCAGGGCCGGTGCAACCCTTTAGGGCGCTAGGATTTGGGGGGTGGCATTTTCTTCGGCAGTGACTGGTTTTGGCCATGAGCAACATGGATGTTTTGAACCCACGGTGGGAAATGATTTGATAGATGCACAATAGTTTCTTCACCCAGTTCTGGGCGGGAGCAAACCTGCTAAAGCAGAGAACTCCAGATTTAGAACCCATAGTCAAGCTGTAAATCGATTGCCCGGAGAATGTTGGAGAGCAGCAGCAGCAGGAGTTCTTACCAAAAAAAGGCAAAGGTAGCATTTTGTCTGCTTATTTTGCAGGCAGCAGAAATGATGCAGCATCAAGGTATCACAGTGCAAACACAACACAGGTGTGTTCAAGGTAAAACCCAAGCATTTGAGAGCTGCTTTACCTCCTGGGCCCTCCTATCACTATTAGACAGTGAATTATTCCAGCCTGCCTGTCATTTGCAGTGGGTAAAGCAGTTATGATAATCACTGGCTCAGTTAAATAAGGTAACCAGCAATGTCATTGACAGCTTTGCGAATGGGGTTTTCTTTTTTCCCCTGTTCTATTTTTAATTGTACTGTTTCCCATCGAAAAGCTAAGCAATGAAAATGGTGCGATGCACTGCTGGGAAATGACGGCTTCCTTGAACCCTTTCACAATTCCAGTCCTTCAGGTTCACACCATGGTGGCGTATTTGATTAGTAACATAGTCTGCAGCAGATGGAAAAGCATTTATACCCTGGGACCATGTGTAAATAACAATAGCTATGCTGGTGCTGCGCTTGATGCCCAGGTGATTTACATGCATGACTCCCTCCATGCACGGATGGGAGAAGCTAGTGCAGAGAAATCCTTCCTATCCCTAACACTATATCCAAGAAGATGGGCTGGGCAAACTGGATAAGGGGGTGCTTCACCTCCAGGTCACAGGTTTGAAGCCGGCACAGAGGATGGGACTTTTGTAGGGTGGGACTTAGGTGATTCAGGAGCACAAATCTCATTAACTTTCAAGTCACTTCGGCCCTTTTGAAAATCCCACCCAGTGTTTGTTCTCAGAAGACATCTGTGCAGGGCCCTATGTGGAATGACTTGGTGAGTCCCATGCTGTTGGAAAGCCCTACTCCCCCATCCCCTTTTGCTATGCTGGGACCTAGCCTGAAGACCAGCTCAGAAAGGACTGTTTCCCCTCAACTTCACATCCTGGGGTCTCCACTTCCCTCTCCCACTGAATCCCCTTGCCCCACACCACCATTATGTTGGCATTTTAACTCTGGCCAATGCCTGCTTCCTGGAACCGAAACATGTCACCTCTACCATGCCCGTGAGCACTAATGGCCACAGGGGCGAGAGAACCCTTAGGGATCTCCTGAGTTGGGGCTTCCTGCTCAGTGATGCAACTGGGGGAATCCCAAATCCTTCCTTCAACACACACATTCTGGGAAGCAGCAACAGCATTGGAGTGGTTTTCCTCTCTCCTGCTCTCTACAAAAGTCCTCTGGGTGACTCCCACCGGCATGTGTACCATGCAGAAGGAAACCCCATCCCCTCAGGCCCCAGGGTCTTATGCTAGCACCAGCTTTTGTACTAAGCAGATTGGAAAATGCAAATGTGGCACAATTACCTTCAAATAGCAAAATATTACCTGGGTGACGTAGTGTGGACATTTGAGTTATGCCAGGTGTGAAACACGAGACCTGTACTGAGGTTAATGGGGAATACTCAATGATCTTGGCTTGCCCGGGCCATTCAAACAGGAGAAGTAACAGTGTTATTGCTCCCCTCATGTTGTCAGAAAGGTTTGTAGATTTAGCGCACTCAGACATTTGGCCCCCATGGCGTGGTTTGCTGGGTTCCATGCCTGGAGAGCAGAGAGCAGTTCAAACCCTCCCTGTCATCTTGTTTCTGGTCACACGCATCAGATGACAGCATGGGCTCTCTGTACGCCATATGTACAGACTATATACAAATGAGAATGTGCAATATAGCTTCAGTCTAGCTGCCTGCAGAAGACAAGCTCATTCACATCCATGAAAAGTGCAAGGATTACTTGGCATTTTCTGCTCATCCCCCAGGCAACCATTTTTGTCTCCCTTTAGCATCTCCTTCCCCCACCCACCAGCCTCCCTGCCACCCATGCGGCCAACTAGACATTTGTTTCATTGTGTCCAGGTCTCCACTTTCTCTCCAAAGCTCTTCCACCAAAGTTTCCATCTTTGCAGTAAAACAATAAATACTGTACACACCGTATTTCAGTAGGGCAGTCCTCAGGCCTCAGCCAGGACTCAGTGTTATTGAAAGACATTTAGGGATTGGTTGTGTGCGGTTCTTACTCATTGACTCTATCACCCCAACTGGCCACTAACTGCAGGTCACAGCTGACATCCCTTCTTCAACCTGGAGCTCCCCAGCCTAACCCTTTTTTACTCCTGCTCCCATCTCACAATGAACAAGGGCGCCCAATGGTTTTGCTGTTGAGTTCCCAACAGCCTCTGCTTTGTGCCATGGCTGCTTCCGATGAAGCTCTCGTGGCTGGTTTTGCTCGATGACTGCCTTGGGCCGTCAGGACATCACCATGTCCCAGCGCTGACTCATGGCTGTGCTCTCACAAGGGTTGATGACGAGCTCTCTGGTGCTCTCGTTGGTGTCCCCCATCATTTCAGTGTCCAGGCAGAAGCGCGAGGCCATGTGCTCAATATGAGAACCAACTTTACCCCATCGCTGTGCAGGGAGACATGGGAAGAAGGATATGAGTGAGGGCTCAGGGGATGGCGCTAGCAGTATCAACAGCTGTATAACAATAATCACCCTTTAGATATAATGCTGGCTCAACCCAAGCTGCAGCAAGTACCAGGAGATGGCAGAAGATATTTAAACAAGGAAATCATATCCGATTCTGCTTGCCCTGGTCCTAGGAGGCGCTAAGCACCCGCTGCTCCCACTGAAGTCACTGAGGACACTCCGCAATCCTTGTCAGCAGTATTCATGTTAGGTGGTAGCCTCTTCCTAGCCTCCAGGCTTCAAAAAATAATACATCAACAAAGGTTTTCTCCTCTAGGTCTGTGGTTCAAACACCACCCAGGACATTAACTCCTGAAACATGGTAGCATCTGATGGCTGGCAGGCAGCCTGTGTGCAATGAGCTGCTGGTTTCAGTTGGGTTTCTAATGGGCAATGTCCTCATGGCCAGCGGCACCAAGAGCCATGCTCACTGACACACTCAGCAGAGAGGCCAAGGATTGAATGGGCCATAGAGACTCCACTGCCGCTAGCGGCAGTATCTCCAGGACCCAGAATGCACTGGTGGGATGATGTGGGGGAAGCTTATACGGCCATCGCCGGTGCTGTACCTGCTCTGGGGATAAACAGGACTCCAGGGCTGTCAAAGACAGCAACAGATCAATCAAAGACTTACCTGTTTGCCGTCACCTTCTTTGCAGGGTGACAGCAGCACTTGGGAGCCTGGGAAGAGGGTGTGCACTGACAAGCAGAGCTGCTGCTGGCGGACCTGATAGTTGTATGTGTACGTCCATTCCTGGAAGGAGAGAGAGGAGAAACCGGGACAAAATCAAACTAATCTTTTAGCATCCTTTCACCCTGAAAGGTGGAACCAAAACAGTCTCAAGACCTAGGGAGAGCTGCTGGGAAAAGGCCCTGTGAGGAGAGGGGCTCAAAGAGAATGAGGAGTGAGGACAATGACCATAGAAAAGATGATCCCTGCTCTCTAGTAGAGGAAGAGAGACAGAAATGGTTCCCTCTCCTTTCAGTGGGATAGGATGCTTTCCCGATGGTGTGGCTGGGGTGAGGAGGAGGACATGATGTGTAGCAGATTTTGCTAGTCAAACTCCCCCTGATGCCAGTGGTGCAGAAGGGAGCCCCAAAGGTTTAAAGCGGTTACACACATTATTAACTAGTTATGGTGCGCTGCCACCATGTCATTCATGCTGATCAGTATCATCTTATCACTTGCCTGTGGTTCCCCCACCCCTCTGCTTGTTATAGACACCTGTGGTCTCTCATTTTCTACTTATATTGTAAGTTATTTGGCGCAGGAACTGTCTCTGTTATGTTTGTACAGCACCTAGCACAGTGGCGACCTGTTTCATGACCACCAAATAGATAGTAATATGAGTGTGAGATGCCTGGGCCGGGTGGTGCTCCCCCTCCTATTCAGGAGGAATTCCTGTTGGCTTCAATGGGACTTACTGCTATCCACAGAGGGGAGAGTTGAGTGTGCTAGTAGTTATTGGCCCATTAATGCCCCTGCTGTTTTTATGGCAAGCTTTCTCCCAGGAACGTTTCCCTCTCTGGGCAGGATTCCTTCTATTCAGGTCTCGCCAATTGCTCGCCTCCATGTATATTTTAACCAGGTGTACAAGACAGGAGAGGTGTGAAGGAGGCAACAAGACAGGAGAGGTGGGAGGGAGCTGATGTTGACTTAGAGAGAAGCAGGGAGGAGCCGCAGCTGTTTACAGATCACCCAGTATGAGAGGAGCTAGACTGAGGTGGATCAGTGGAGAAGCCTCCAGTGCTTGGAGCAGTGACTTCCAGGCTGGTACTAGAAGATGGAAAGGCTGCTTCACGAAGCCCTGCAACGCTTTGTTAATGCAAAGGGAATTAATGGACAATGAATGGCCTGATTTTCAGAGGTGTTCAGCACTTGCAGCTCCCATTGACTTTGATTTGTAAAGGTTTCAGGCCGCATTAGTTTGCATTATTAGAGAGAGAGAGAGAGAGAGAGAGAGAGAACGCCTTCTGCCCTCGATATTGCAACACAAGATGGTCAGCAGTTCTAACCCCTTTGATATGAACATAGACAGCAACAGACTTTTAGGTCCTGAGCATATAAATTCTGTTTGATCTCGGCGTTTAGCCACCCAAAAAGGAACATGTGCATTGTACAAAAGCCCCAAACCTACAAAGACTTTACACTTTGTCTCACTTTTCTGTGCTTCTTAGGACCAGCGTCCACCATCTTCTTACAGAAATCAAAGCTGGCTGCTTAAACAGGCTGCCCTCAGGCTTGTCGGGGAGAATTGCCCAGGATTTCAACACAAGCAAGAAGCATGCATTTTGGAGACGTATACTGCACCCAAAGGGCCTTTTGGCAGCTCTTTTTTCTATGTCAGAGTTCGCCTCATCCTACAGCTATTGAATTCCAAACATTCTACCGTACGTGCTGTCAGCTGCTGTGCAAGCTACCAGCCTGGGAAACTGTGTGCCAAATTAGTCCTGCATCTGTCAAGAATCAAGCCCCCGGGGCCAAATCCTATTCTTGGCGTCTGTACCTCCCATAAACTGCTCTGAAAATTGACGTCACCCTCTTCACCAATTCTTCTTTTAAACAAAGGTGGGCCCAAGCTCAAACCATGGCTCTGAACATGCCTAACTTTGGGGGAAGTTAACTTTGCACCCCCAGCTCATTGGTCTGGGCCCATACTGATTCACAGAGTATTACCTTACTACATGAATAGCCCCATTGGCTTCAACTGGACTACTAGAAAAATGCACTATTCCAGTGAGTCTCAGCTTTCTCCACATCAGGAGCTCCTTTCTATACTGCAACCCCACCTCCTTACACACCTCCCCTCTAAACGGCACCAGCCTCCCATTTAGCAATATGGAAAGGGTGACCCCTGTGCTGAGACTCTCATCTACTACTCTTTGTAAAGCAGTAGACACGAGCCCTTTATAAGCAGGTTTATACAGCAGCATCACAATAGGGAATCCTCAGCCGGTTTGAAACTGTGATGGGGGAAGGAGAGGGGCAATAAGAACCAGTTTCAAAGTCATCATGATCCAAGCCCCCTTTCTTAAGAATTGGATTGGTAATGGGAGAACATAAGAATGCTCATACTGGATCAGACCAATGGTCCATCTAGCCCAATATCCTGTCTTCCAACAGTGGCTGGAGCCAGCTGCTTCAGAGGGAACAGAACAGGGCAAATATTGAGTGACCCATCCCCTATTATCCAGTCCCAGATCCTGGCAGTCAGATGTTTAGGGACACCCATAGCATGGGGTTGCATCCCTGACCATCTTGGCTATCAGCCATTGATGGACCTATCTTCGATGAACTTATCTAATTCTTTTTTTGATCCCAGTTATTCTTTTGGCCTTCACAACATCCTCTGGGAATGAGTCCCACAGGTTGACGCGTACTGCATACAGAAGTACTTCCTTATGTTTGTTTTAAACCTGTTCCTATTCATTTCAGTAGGTGACCCCTGGTTCTTGAGTTATATGAAAGGGTAAATAACACTTCCTTGTTCATTTTCTCCACACCATTCATGATTTTATAGACCTCTATCATATCACCCCATCGTCTCTTTTCCAAGACGAACAGTCCAGGGTTTTTTAATCTCTCCTCATATGGAAGCAGTTCCATACCCCTAATCATTTTGTTGCCCTTTTCCAATTCTAATATATCTTTTTTGAGATGGGGTTACCAGAACTGCATGCAGTATTCAAGGTGTGGGCATATTATGCATTTATATATTTTCATTATATTTTCTGTCTTATTATCTATCCTTTTCCTAATGGTTCCTAACATCCTGTTAGCTTTTTTCACCACTGCTGCACTTTGAGCAGATGATTTCAGAAAACTATCCACAGTGACTCCAAAAACTCTTTCTGAAGTGGCAACAGCTAATTTAGATCCCATCATTTTGTATGTATAGTTGGGATTATGTTTTCCAATGTGCATTACTTTGCATTTATCAACATTGAATTTCATCTGCCATTTTGTTGCCTAGTCACCCAGTACAGTGAAATACCTTTGTAATTCTTTGCAGTCAGCTTTGGATTTAACTATCTTGAGTAATTTTGTATCATTTGCAAATTTTGCCAGCTCACTGTTTACTCCTTTTTCCCCTCCAGATCATTTATGAATATGTTGAATAGTAGGGGTTCCAGTACAGATCCGTGGGGGATCCCACTATCTACCTCGCTCCACTGTGAAAACTGACCATTTATTCCTATACTTTGTTCTCTATCTTTAACCAGGTACTAATCCATGAGAGGACCTTCCCTCTTATCCCACGACTGCTTATTTTGCTTTAAAGTCTTTGGGGAGGGACCTTGTCAAAGGCTTTCTGAAACTCCAAGTCCACTGGATCACCCTTCTCCACATGTTTGTGGACCCCTTCAAAGAATTCTAATAGATTGGTGAGGCATGGTTTTTCTTTACAAATGCCATGTTGACTCTTCCCCAACATATGGTGTTCATCTATGTGTCTGATAATTCTGTTCTTTACAATAGTTTCAACCAGTTTGCCTGGTACTGAAGAGAGGTTTACCAGACCGTAATTGCCGGGATTGCCTCTGGCGCTACTTTTAAAAATCGACATTGTATTAGTTATGCTTCAGTCATCTGGTATAGAGGCTGATTTGAGCTCAGAGACGGGCATAAATGTTCAGAGGCCCCTCTGAACTATCTGAATATAAAGTGGGAAATCTCAAGACAACTCCATGGGCCTCACTTTTTAGAACTGATGATCTCCTACAGCCTGAGCTGAAGTCAACTAAAAAAAAATAAAAAAATCAGACTCTTTGAGAACTGCTTCTCTCGTGGCAGTATGGTGTTTTCACTTTCAGCCCTAGTGATGAAAAGGTGCAAGAAAAGGAAAAATACTGGAAAAATAAAGTGAACTGAACACTTCTGAACTTGCAAGATGCTTTGCTTTGAAATATGGGGTGTGGGCAAAGGCCTATGTGGGTTCTTATTTTATCCCATCCCATCTAACCCCTGTTTGGATCATTTCAGGTAAGTATACCTACTTCCTCTTCACAATAGACCATTTTATCTTTCCCTCAGGTTCTTAACGGATCAGGTAAAGGTAGGTACACAGTAGGGCTGAGTACAAGCTTCAACTCTCATATGATCTAGGGCTGGAGGTGCGCAGAGCATTCTGGGATAGCTCTGACGAGGGGAGTCCCCATAAAGTGTACCAGATGTAAAGGCAGCAGATTGTCCAGAAGAGGCCACTCTGCAGGCTGAGGGCCTACCATGGATGGGATGTGACAGTAGACATGAGGTGATGCAGAGACTACAGTTACAGGTTTTCAAAGACAAGCCAGCCTCTTGTTACAAGGTGGTGGAATTGTGTTTGTTGCGGGGGGGAGGGGGAGGAATGGGGCTGGATAGAGCAGAGAGGGTCACGAGCTGGTCACAATAAATGGCAATGATGCTTTCCTCTGAAATCCCAGCCATACTAACTCCAGCTGAGGCTTGGGACTGTTTTTCAAAGCTTTAACATCATTCAAGGAGGCATCCGTCACTGCTACTCAGCATCGTTATGAATTAACGACATGATTTTAAATCGTCACCTTCAGCTTAGTGTAGGCTGGCTGACATATAAAAAGAATGCCTCTCAGCCAATCAGAGAGCAGCCAGCTGGAAGCCCTAGATAATGCAGGAAGCCTAGCGAGGTTCTACCATTGAGATACAAGAGCGCAGCTGTGCCCTGAGGCTGGAGAAGGAACAAGGTAAGGAAGGGTTAAAGCAAATCATTCCTGGAGAAGCCTGGGATGATCTCAGTTTATTATCTTATTAATATGGATAATTAATAACTCAGTGTAATATTATAATTAGCATTCTATAGCCCCATCCAGCTAAGGCTCTCCACATGCCTCACTGCTATTAGTTGATCAGCTTTTCTCATGCCCCTTACAAAGAGGGAAGCTGAGGAACAGAAGGTGACATGTCTCAACTAATATCACTTAGGGCACCAGCACTGGAGCAGGGGTGAGAACTCCCAGGGTCGGCTGACTTCCAGTCACCTACTCTAACTATTACATTACACTGTCTCCCAGTGCAGAGAGCAGCTTCGTTTTTTAATTTGTTTTAAAAAGCCCATATAGCCAGAGCAGGGGCAGTGCAATAGCGTTTTTAATAAATTGCCCAGGGAGGTTCTAGAATCTCCATCACTGGAGATTTCTAAGAGCAGGTTGGACAAACATCTGTCAGGGATGGTCTAGATAATACTTAGTCCTGCCATGAGTGGAGGGGACTGGACTAGATGACCTCTCAAGGTCCCTTCCAGATTCTATGATTCTATGAATCGTTTGTGTGCTACCCTCTACCAAGCCCATCTAAGGCCACACCTTTAAAGTACTAGCCTTTACTTGCAATCGCCTGGGAAGGCTGATATTAAATGCCAAGAGCTTCACTGGGGCCATTTTAGAAGATGTGTTGAATAGGCCAATGCAGTCAAGTGAGGTGAAGGGAGAGCTGCTCTCAACACTTCCATTAGCTCTCCAGTCCCTATTTTGCCACATAAGCCACAGCATTTGTTTTCAGTAGGGAGATGCTGCCTTAATACTCCTCATCTATTGTCCCTGATTCTGGACTAGGCTGCTGCCTCTCTGCTGTGACTGATCCACCATAAAGTGACAGCTAAGTTGGCCTAACTGTTCCCAGTCAATATACCTGGAGTAGGGCACTTCCCTGGGAAGTGTGTGACTCAGTGGCCCTGCACTGCCCCTGTCGTATTATCCAGTGTAGGGGAAAGCCAGGGGAGAAGCAAGAGTGAGAGAGGGCATGCTGGGAAAGGGAGGAGCTATGAGCAGAGTGTTCTGCTCTCAGCTATTCATTCAAAATTGCAATAAGTTAGAGCATCCCTTGAGGCAAACACTGAGGTCTTAAAGTCATCTTTGTTCGCCCCGCTTGCACCCTCAGAGGCACAGCTCAGAGCTGGGGCCACTGCATTCAGCAGGATTACAGTAGGATCCTGGGGACCTGCATTCAGTGGTCCAAGAAGGTCCTAAGTACGAGGGAGTCTCTGAGGGTATGTCTTCACTATCGGCCGGTCTATCCAGGAGGGGTCAAAGGGGAAGATCAAAAAGTCTAATCAGGTGAGGTTGGATTGAGCAAGGAGGCAGAGTTCATTGGGGCTTGGGGGAGGAGATCACAGAGCTCATTAAAGGAGGGACAGAGAGAGGAAGAGAGCCTCAGAGGCAGAGCAAGGATTAGGAGGGAAATTCTGTAAGGGGGGGTGGTTCTGATGTTTTTCAGACCCTGAAAGTTTTGGTGGATACACAGTTTTTGTAGTACTAGTCCTCCCCTCGGATGGCTAGCAGTGAACCGCGAACTTTGGGACAAAGCTGCCACGTCAGGTCACCATGCTGTAGTTCCCTCGCGTTTGGACGCAATGACGCAGCATCACAGTGTTCTGTCGGAGAGTGGCAGCTTCTCTCTCCTAATGCACAGTCATCTTGCTGCTGCCGCTGACATGCTCAAGTGTAGCGAGGCCTAAGAGGCTTCTGATTTTTTGTTCTCAAGCATGTCAGGCTGCCGGGAACTGCTAATGATTAATGGGTTTATTAGACGAATCCCAGAGTCAGAAATCTATTCCAAAAAGGTTCCTGCACAGCCTAATATCAACTGATGCTCTGTTACAACAGAAAACAAATGCACAAGCCAACCAGTGACATCTTCATTAGATGATCCAGGGCAAAATTACGATCAATTATTTACTCCCTAATGCATTTTGCTGGTGAAGAGCTAAATCAATCAATTCCTTTAGTAAATGAGACACAAGATGGAAAAATACCAAGCTTCTGGCCGGGAGCACTGTAGAGACAGCACACTCAGCCCTGGGAAATCAGCATCTAGTCCTGCTCCACAAAATTCCCTCCACACGGCTGACTTAAGGTCTGGCATCCTTGGACTCAGCAGGGAGTGATGCCACACAGGAAAATTTGATATTTTGAAACTATTTTTCACCTTGAATCAGAATGGGAAGTCGAAATGTCAAAAAATGTTGTGGAACAAAAAAATTCTGAAAACAAAAATGTTGTTTCCTTTTGATCAAAAATGTTAATTTGATATGTTGAAGTCATCACTTTTCATTCAAAATATCATGACATTGCAAATGGTGTTTCATTTTGAAATGTTGGCTTAAAGCAACATTGATTTTCCCAATTGGAAAAGTTTGAAAATGGCATCAAAATGCATTGAAAATTCCAGGTTTGACTAGACCGCATTTTCTGAGAGAATTTTTGATGCAACATGTTTCAGCCAGCTCTAGTTAAGCCTTTCCCCTGCTGTTTGTGTGGAACTTCTACACAGCATCAGACAAAAGAAAAATATTTTTAAAACCAGGATAATATGACTGTTATACTCTAAAACTTGTCACAGAAATTCTGGGGTAACACCTGGAATCCAACTAGCCATTGTCTCTTTAACAGGACAGAAAAGTAGGCTTTTTGCATGTATTAGAGATGTAGAATGGTAGGTAAAATGCATATACAATGGAAGGCCTCATTTGCACATGCAAATTAGGTAATTCTGCAGCAATATAGCCACTTTTGGTCACTTATGTGACTAATTACCCACTGTGCATGTGTAACCCCCACACACTTAGGCTATGGCTACACTACAAGCTAGAGGTGTGATTCCCCTGCTCATGTACACATACTCGCACTAGCTACCATAAATTGCAGTGTAGCCATGGTAGCATGGGTACTGGCAGGTTAGCTGTGCCTCCACTGCTGCTACCTGTGCTACTGCAGTTACACTTCTACTTACGCTTGTGCTAGCCTGATGAGAGCTAGCATGAGTATGTGTACACAAGCAGGGGACCCACCGTACGGGCTGGTGTGTTGATGCAACAGCGCCTCCTTTGGCCATGTAGAGTGTTGCACCAGAGTTTACTCAGTCTGGCATATGTGGTTTTCTCTTTATCCTTGGTGGGGTCAGCTGGTCCTGGTATCCAGGGCATCTGGATACTCCCTCAGTTCTTAAGTCTCTCAGGGGTTAGTAGGGGAACCCAGGACTGCCCACTCGATGGGATTGCAGCTCAGCACCCTTAAGCCAAACAGGAAGAATTGGGCCTCTACAACTCTTCCTGCTGCACCCTGAGCTCCTTCCTACCTTCCCTGGTTTCCATAGGCTTTTCAGCCTGTTGGTCAAGTTGTCCTTTCTCAGGATGTGGACTCTGCAAGGCAGGAGTTTCCTTCTCCAGTCTGCTTGCCCCTCTGGCAGCAGCCCTGCCCCAATGCCTCCCAGCTCTTTTATTCTCACAGCTGCTGTGAGGCAGCCAATCAGCCTTGGCCAGCAGTACTTGCCTTAACTCCTTGGCTGCAGGGCCAGCATAGGGTATATACTCCCCCTGACACTCACAGTGTGAGTGACCCCTAGCTCACAGTGTAGACATAGCCTTAGTGAGAGCTGCACATATACAATTATTGCATTTGTGTGCACAAAGTAAGTGTAGAGTTGCATACTATCTATTTGTACAGCTCCCATAGAATATCAAGGTTGGAAGAGACCTCAGGAGGTCATCTAGTCCAACCCCCTGCTCAAAGCAGGACCAATCCCCAGGCAGATTTTTGCCCCAGATCCCTAAACGGCCCCCTCAAGGATTGAACTCACAACCCTGGGTTTAGCAGGTCAATGCTCAAACCACCAAGCTATCCCTCCCTATCACTGGAGTATCTGAGCACCTCATAGACCTTAATTAACTTGTTTTCATAGCACCTCTGTGGAGTAGAGAAGTGTATTATCCCTGTTTAACAGAGGGGGAATTGAGCCTCGAAGAGATTAAATGACTTGCCCAAGGTCACACAGGAAGACTGTGGCACAGACAGGATTTAAACCCAGATCTTCTGAGTCCAAAGACCTCGGCAGAAAACAACCTTTCCCATTCTAATGTATCTGAGAATCTGGAGCAGAGAACACATGCTGACTGATGTTGCATATTTCTTCTCTCAGTGAGAATTTGAAAAATAAATGAGGTCACGCTCATTAAGCTCTTGCTAGTTTAATGGGCAATTTAATATTGAATGAATGCAGACTATGAAGTTATAAATACCATTGCAATTCAGTACATTTTGAAATAGAAAGAGGAGTAAATAGGTCGGAAAGATGAGGGGAAATTATAGTTCTCATTTTCTTCCTCTGATCTCTGCATTTGAATTGCATGTGAAAAGCAGAGAGGTCTGAGTGAGCTGAGCTGCCAATGAAGAGTGCTCCGTGCAGCTCAGGAAAGGCGGGTTAGGCCAAAGGTGGTCTTAGGTCATTTTTGCATTCACTTGACTCTGGGGCTGTCTGGTTGCAGGGATAGTCGCCTGGTGGCTGCGGCAATTGACGGGGGCTGCCAATGGCCCCAAGTGATTTTGATTGACTGGCAACTGGGGATGATCAGGAGTCCCTCATCACACCTCCACCCCCTTTTCCCAACCACTGGGAAGGGAAGTGGTAGCAGCTCAGTGCCACTCAGAGATTGCTCTGCAGGGGGCAGTCTTCCAGCGGCCGACTATGTGGGCAAAGCTGCTCCCACAAACTGGAGGCTCAGGGCCCCTGACAGATCAGCTTTAAGACCCCAGATGAACTCCGATGTGTAGCTCAGCTTTCCTTTCATCTGTATTAGAAGGGCAGGCCTAAAACATTTACCTGTGCCACTGCTGCCACACCTTTGCTGCTGATGCAGGGATTTAAGCTCAGGACGGGGAACTCCTGATCTTCAGACTTCTGGGACTCCAGACACCTCTGTCTCTGCCGGATCATTCCAGACTGATACAATGATTCCTCGGGAATCCTGGGGAAATAACCCAAGATGATGTTACAGTATCTGCTGTAGACATGCCCAGCATTCAGAGAAAGATGGGGCTGTTCACCTAGTTGGATGGATTCGTTTTTGAAACGAAGAACTGCAAGGCCCATCACAGCGATGAGTTGCTATGCGTATTACAGAGGACGGATATTTACACTGCAGAACAGGTATCTCATGACGGACTGAGAGCCTTCCTATGTGGCATCACTACAGGAGATAGACTAAGAGCATGGCATACGGCAAATACAGCAGACAGAAATAAATTGGGTGCCTGTTAAAGGTCTGTCTTTGACTCACAAGTGTGAGGGAACCTCAAATTCAGCTGTCCACCAGTCTTTCTCTCTCAGTGCAATGCCTCTTTGTATGAAGAAAGCTCTATACAGTAAGAGAGCATCTACACGTGATGTGCTACAGCAGCACAGCTGCACCGCTTTAGCACTTCAGTGTAAACACTGCCTAGGCTGATGGGAGGGGTTCTCTCATTGGCGTAGGTAATCCACCATCTCGAGAGGTGGTAGCTAGGTCAACAGAAGAATTCTTCCATCAACCTAGTGCATTCTACACCAGGGATTAGGTCAGTTTATCTACGTCACTCCGGGATGTAGAGTTTTCACATCCCTGAGCAATGTAGCTGGATCAACCAAACTTTTTAGTGTAGACCAGGCCTAACTCTCAGTCTTTTTCTCTCTCTGACTCCACATTCAATCACTCCCAGCGGGTCCCTGGATGCAGCTCCAGAATCCTTTGCACCGTTTCCCAAGATGGTGGAGGGTAGCCACTGAGGGAATTGCTGCAATGGCTTCTGAGGCACTTCTTGTGTCTGTGGGGTAGCCAGTTGAAAGTAGCTAAGAAAACACACTTTAGCAGAAAACCTGAGACACAGTGTGAGATGAGCTCTGGCTCAGCAGCCCTCAGGCATCTGCTGTTGCCTACAGGCAGAGAACAATGTCCTGAAAAAGATTTTCAATGATGATTTCTGAGTTTTCCCCTTTCCCACAGAACCTGAAAGCACTGGTGAAAATGGAGATCCGTGACGTATCGGTCACATACCAATCAGCTGGCACTAAATCTTTATGAAGAAGACTATAACAATTGGCCAATACCTAAGTTCTGGATAAACATTTTCCAGGTACCACTTGAAAGTCTGGCATTTCAAGCTCTTCCTCAGTTCCAGTCTGCTCTGGATGCTGTGGGGGAAAAACATGACATAGTTATCATTGCAGTGAACACACAGATGTTACATATGGAGGCAAATCTGAGTCACGAAGATCAGATCCAAGTCACAAGGGAGGAAGAAAAGGTTTGTATATGTACCAAGCCAATAACATGCAGGACTGGGAGTCAAGAAACCTGGCTTCTCTTCCCTACTCTGCCACTAATATGCTGTAGAAATAAATATATGGAGATATACCTACCTCATAGAACTGGAAGGGACCTTGAAAGGTCATTGAGTCCAGCCCCTTGCCTTCACTAGCAGGACCACGTACTGATTTTTTGCCCCAGGATTAAGCTTATAACCCTGAGTTTGGCAGGCTAATGTGCAAACCACTGAGCTATCCCTCCCCCAAGTTATTTCACCTCTCTATACCTTGGTTTCCCTGTCTGTAATATGGGACTAATGATCCTTCTCCTTTGTACAGTGCTTTGAGACTGAAGGAAGAACAGGCTGATAGAAGAAGAAAATATTTAATATATGCTATTTAATGCACTAAATAAATATTAAATTAATATAGGAATTTTACATGAAATGAATATATAGTATATGCTAATAAAATAATAATAACAAAAATGTCCTAATTCAGCAAAACACTTCAATATGTGCTTAAATCCCTTTGAAGTCAGTGGGATTTAAGCACATGCTTAAGCATCTATTGAAGTCGGGGAGGCAGGTGGGCACAAGCACATCTGAATGCTCCTCCCGCAGCCTAAAGGGAGGAGCTACTGAACCCAGGATTCAAATGAAGACGGGGACAACTTTTTTTGCCCCATGCTTAAGTACTTTGATGAATCAAGGCCTGGTTCCAGCCCACTACCTGGGCAGGCCATGCTCCCTTTTAACCATCACGCCGAGCAAGGGTCAAGCCAGCATACGTGGGCTGTTAGTAACTATGAAGCAGTAGGAAGCATCCCACATATTTGCTATCCCCTTCCCAGAACCCTCTGTCCTCTCTGCAGTCCAGTTTGCCTAGTGTGTCAGAGCGTTTCCTTCCCTCCGTGCTGGTAGCAGAGAAGAGGATATGGCTGACTGTAAACAGGTCAGGCTGCACAGTATTTTCATAATCTAGATTCCCTGGAAATTGAAAAGCAGGAGAGACTCTGCTCCAGCAATTCACCTTTGGACTGAGACCCTGCATCTCATTCTCAGCTTGAAAGGAGAATCTCTGTGAAAGCAAGGAGCATGTGAAACTACGGGATTAGAATGCAAGGCTGGCTGTTATCTAAACTCAAGAATTTGCTGCCTGTGAATACAGACCTTTTTTTAATAAGGAGGATTTCTGAGTAGCCACGATTATAAGGGAAAGAATCACACATGTCCTAGTGGAGTATAAAGCAGTAATTCAGCTTTCATAAATCCACATCTGCCAAGACGGGGTCCAGAACATGCTGATTATTTTTCTTGCCTGCTGGTTTCACTTCTAAACTACAGTGTTAAAGCCCATCTCTAGGACTAGAGCTATTTGAAGTCAAGAGCAGGAATCTGGCTGGGGAGGAGGGGGAATTCCCCAGCAAGAATTCAGTCCTCTCCTTGGCATGACCTAACAGCTTCTAAACAGGGCTGTCAAGCGATTAAAAAAAATGAACCGCGCGCTGTTAAACAAAATAGAATAGCATTTATTTAAATATTTTTGGATGTTTTCTACATTTTCAAAATATATTGGTTACAATTACAACACAGAATACAAAGTGTACAGTGCTCAATTTATAATTATTTTTATTACAAATATTTGCACTGTAAAAAACAAAAGAAATAGTATTTTTCAATTCACCTAATACAAGTACTGTAGTGCAGTCTCTTTATCACGAAAGTTGAACTTACAAATGTAGAATTATGTAAAAAAACCTGCATTCAAAAACAAAACAATGTAAAACCTTAGAGCCTACAAGTCCAATCAGTCCTACTTCTTGTTCAGCCAATTGCGCAAATAAGTTTGCTTAGGTTTGCAGGAGATAATGCTGCCCCCTCTTCTTCTTTACAACGTCACCTGAAAGTGAGAAAAGGCGTTTGCATGGCACTGTTGTAACTGGCGTCACAAGATATTTATGTGCCAGATACGCAAGAGATTCATATGTCCCTTCATGCTTCAACCACCATTCCAAAGGACATGCACCCATGGTGATGACAGGCTCTGCTTGATAATGATCCAAAGCAGTGCGGACTGATGCATGTACATTTTCATCATCTGAGTCAGATGCCACCTGCAGAAGGTAGATTTTCTTTTTGGTGGTTCAGGTTCTGTAGTTTCCGCATCAGAGTGTTACTCTTTTAAGAATTTTGAAAGCATGCTCCACACCCCATCCCGATCAGATTTTGGAAGGCACTTCAGATTCTTAAACCTTGGTTCCAGTGCTGTAGCTATCTGTAGAAATATCACATGTACATTCTTTGCGTTTTGCAAATCTGCAGTGAAAATGTTCCTAAAACGAACATGTACTGGGTCATTATCCGAGACTGCTATAACATGAAATATATGGCAGAATGCGGGTAAAACAAAGTAGGAGATGTAAAATTTTCCCCAAGGAGATCAGACACTAAATAATTAACACATTTTTTTAACAAGCATCATCAGCATGGAAGCATGTCCTTTGGAATGGTGGCCGAAGCATGAAAGAGCATATGAATGTTTAGCATATCTGGCACGTAAATACCTTGCAATGCTGGCTACAAAAGTACCATGCAAATGCCTGTTCTCATTTTCAGGTGACATTGTAAATAAGAAGTGGGCAGCATTATCTCCTGTAAATACAAACAAACTTTTTCTCTTAGTGATTGGCTGAAAAAGAAGTAGGACTGAGGCGACTTGTAGGCTGTAAAGTTTTACATTGTTTTGTTTTTGAGTGCAGTATTGCAACAAAAAAAATCTACATTTGTAAGTTGCACTTTCACGATAAAGAGATTGTACTACAGTACTTGTATGAGGTGAATTGCAAAATCCTATTTCTTTTGTTTATCATTTTACATTTGTGACAGGTTCAGGCCAGATGGCTACAAGAGAGTGGTTGAAGGTAGATACATTAGTTCCAGGTTAAGCAGGTCCCTTTTCCCTGGGTAAGATAACAGGGACTATTCCAGAACACTCAGGAAGCTGCTAGAATTAATTAAGGCTAATCAGGACACTTGGTTTAAAAAGGCTCTCACTCCAGTTAGTGAGGTGTGCGTAAGAAGCTGAGAGGGAGAGGACGTGCTGCTGGAGGACTGAGGAGTACAAGTGTTAACAGACATCAGGAGGAAGGTCCTGTGGTGAGGACAAAGAAGGTGCTGGGAGGAGGCTATGGGGAAGTAGCCCAGGGAGTTGTAGCTGTCACGCAGCTGTTCCAGAAGGCACTCTAGACAGCTGCGATCCAGAGGGCCCTGGGCTGGAACCCAAGGTAGAGGGTGGGCCTAGGTTCCCCCCAAACCTCCCAACTCCTGATCCAACACAGGAGGTTCCACCTGAGGGGAAGGTCTCTGGGCTGTTCCTTGACCCACATGGTGGAACAGCAGAAACTGAGGGGATTGTTCGTACTTTTTTCCCCATACTAGCCAGTGATGAGGTTATCTGAGTGAACAGCAGATTTGAGCCACAAAAGTGGCCAAACTGAGGGCTACTGTGAATCTCTGAGTCTAGCAAAATCCGCCAATAAGCACAGGACCCACCAAGGTAGAGGAGGAACTTTATCACACAGTGCAAATATTTGTAATAAAAAATAATATAAAGTGAGTACTGTACACTTTGTATTGTGTTGTAATTGTAATCAATATATTTTAAAATGTAGAAAAACATCAAAAAATATTTGATAAATTTAAATTGGTATTCTACTGTTTAACAGTGTGATTAAAACTGTAATGAATCGCGATTAATTTTTTAATCGCTATTTTTTATTTTAGTTAATTGCATGAGTTAACTGCAATTAATTGACAGCCCTTCTAAACAAACTGGTTATACGCTTGCAAGCTGGGACTGTATCACCTTACATGTAGCATCTGCCTATTATTAGCACTTAATTATCTGTTACCACAGAAACTACATGGCGACATCTCCACAGCTGCATACAATGCCCCTGTATCATCATCTTGAACTTTTCATTGCATCAGGCTCACTGCGCAGACCTCTTTGTGCTTCCACTGGCCACCAGAACCACCACTTACTCTCCGTAAGGTCTCCCTTGTGCTGCAGGCCGGGCAGCGTAGTAGTATTGTTTGAACTCATCCATCCATACTTCGGCTGTGCGCTTGGTATTTCTAGAGGAGAAACAAAGGGCTGAGGTGAAAACCTATAAAGCGTTTAAAGGGACTTCCAGCATTCTATCAAGGGAGCCCCTAATGCTGTGACTATACCTCTCTCTCTCCACCCCATCACCAACATATTTGGGGTGCTACTTTGGCTTCACCCAGGCCACACTTGCCTGGTTACCACAGAGATTCCACTTCTTCCCTGTTCCTGCAATTGCTATACACAATCTTAGGCGACAGCTTAGAGGGGGAGTTCCTCATCTTGGCTGGTGTAATAAGATCACTGCATGCTTTGTACTTGTGCCTGGAAGCATAGCTAGTTCTCCTCACAGTAACATCCCAGACAGGCTTGCTTGGGGCTGGTGGGGGTCTCTAAAAGGCTCTATACAATTCGGCTGTTTTGGTTCTTGGGGTTTCAGTCAAATATTTCCTTAATTTCAGGCCATGTGCATTTGCCCTCTTTGCCTCCTTGAGTTTCATTTGAATAAACTCAAAATGAAACTCAGTAGAAACCATTGACACCTTTGGCCTCAATGTGAGACAGAAAATGGCTCAGGTGTTCTCCATGTCAGCTCAGAGGTGTGCAGAAGGCTTGCAGACTTTCAGAAATCTTGGGGCGACCCTGAGCGGAGTTTAGAGCCAATAACAAACTCCCGAACCAGGTGAGTTTGATGCAGCTTCAGATTTCCTTGCAAATATTTCTTGCTGCTCTATGTCTATTCTCTCACTCTCTGTGTTTCAGGAATACTCTCTCTGCAAGTGATGGCCTCAGGATTTAATGGTCCAGACTATCACTGTAAAAACCACCAGATTGTAAACTCCTCAGGGCAGGGACTGACTTTAGATTTATGTCCTGTTGAGCACCAAACTCACTCCCGGCAATTAGCAAGCAAGAATTATCATGTGAATTGTGCATGATTCTGGAACCTGAGCAGTCTTTCACTGACACTGGTGCAGAAAGGAGTGGCAAAGAGGCTGCATGGAAGGAATTAATCCCTAGAAAAAGCCTAGAGACATGGACTTTTTTTTGGAAATATCTTTGTACTGGGCTTCTTTTGGGAGCCCTGAAGGGAGACAGGAGTGTTGGGTTACCAGAGTCCACACTCCAACCAAATTCACATCTTGGAATACTAGAGGTTGGGGCTACAAGGCAACACATGGCTCATCAGGTCCCAGCTCTCAATGCCTTGCTATCGCCTACACACACAATTTTCTAGAATGTTTTCCAGTCCCCTTTTGAATGGCTCTATTGACAATACCCCAGCTACCTCTCACAGTGGCCATTCCATTTGCTTAATTGCTCTTCTTGTTGGAGATGGACCTATATCACAATGTTCCAACCCAGATCTAAACTCCCCCTATGCTCAAGGGCATTCTCATCAGAGAGTTTGGTTTGGCCTATAATAGAGATGGGGCTAATGGCAAAGCTGGAATCTGGATTTGGAGCTAAAGCTTCCCAAAGTTCAAAGTTCATGAGCTATCAGGTTGGGCTCCTCTCTTCTTACATTCATTAAAACTTCTCTTCTTTATTATGAACATTAGAGCCAGAACCTGTTTAAATTCACCCCATTCATCCCCAACAGGGACCAGTGCAGGTTTGTTCCCTATAGCACCTTATCAAATACTTTGTCTATTCCAGGTTTAAATTGCTCCAGTGATGGGGCTTTTGCCACTTCCTGTCCTTTAGCTTAAGGTCCAGACTTCTTGTCATTATTGAAGGCAAGGCCATTCCATCCATAATCAGCCTCAAAACTTGTCTCCTTCCTCCTTTATATTTACTAAACATCTGTATACACCACTCATTCACTGCTCCCTTTTTGAAGCTAGGTGATGTATTCATTTCTGGGCACCTATTTGTGAAGGCCCTTTCCTCACCCACCTTGCTGCATGCCAGAAAATCATACCTAACATGCTATAACTGAGAATGGAAATGAACACATAATTGATTTGTAGGTTTTACCCTCTTCCAATGCCATTAGTACATGATAAGCCTGAGTGGACACGTAAGAGGTGACCATGCCGCAGGCAACTGGGTATTCACGTTTGTTGTTAGTTATTCTTATAACATCAAGAAATATACACAAAAAAGGGACTCGCAAACACACAGCTTATCTGGGAAACTAACTGGTGATAAGCACAATTCTTCCCATCTGTAGACAATGCTTTCCTTATTAACGTATCAATGGACAGCCCTCAGCTTCGAAACTTGAAAGGGGAAAAAGCCCTTTTTGACTCCTTTGGCTCTTCTGCACTTTCTCCTTGGCTAACTATTTCCAACATCTTCCCAGATGGGTGAATGGTGCCTTCACAGGGTAATAACTTGGCTGTCTTAGCTGTGCAATGGAGTGCTTAGCTTTGCCCACATCCGTGTGTGCTTGAAAGGTTTACAAGAACTGGGGTCTATTGGCCTCTAATCAGGCATCCCAAGTCCTGATCTGTCACCAAGCATCCTATATCTTAAGCAGCCAACCACAGTGGAGCCAGTCGCTTCCAGCTGTCAGAATTCCAAGCATTTCCGAGGGTCTGCTCTGGAGGCAGCCTCCACTGGAAGGAGGGTCACACTGTTTGCACCATATCTCAATCTGACACACTGCTCTGGCTTGGTCTCCATTATCGCGATGTTCTTGCATGCATTTGGCCCAGATTTTCTGGTCTGGAGGAGCTGTCCTCAGTCCCAGGCCAGGATCAGTGGGGACAAGGTAGCATTACAACACTTCTATGTTCCCTTGATTTCAGAACCACTAGGCGCCAGCCTGGTGGCATCTTGGAATCAGCTAGGGGAAGGGGCATTCCCCACCACACCCCTCATGCTAGGGGACAGGA
Organism: Mauremys reevesii; assembly: GCF_016161935.1. Taxonomy (NCBI): domain Eukaryota; kingdom Metazoa; phylum Chordata; order Testudines; family Geoemydidae; genus Mauremys; species Mauremys reevesii. The sequence goes on along the minus strand of NC_052625.1, from coordinate 56,520,519 downwards.
AAGGTGGCACAGGAACCACTACCACTATGATGAAGGAATCCCCTGCACTGGGGAAATCCTGAGGGGCCCAAACGCACTGGGTTTATGTCTGCTTTGGGCTGGGAGACTGCTGAAATGTTGACACGTCTAATCTTTCCCCCTTCATCCATTACTCCCAGTAACACCCAATTCTTTTTCAGCGGTACATGAAGAAGGCCAGAGCGCAATGCCTACTTTATATAGGTGTTGGCGTTTCCCTCTGGAAAGACATAGGGGTGTTTCTTCCGGAACACATGTCCAACCCGGCTGCAGGGGATAATTTCCAGGCTCCCTCCGCACATCCACACACGGAAGGAGATTTCTGCAAGAGAATCAGCTTCAACCTTTTATCTCCGGACCTCCCAGAGCAGGGTAGATCCTGGTTTTCTCTCTCACTTCACCCTCTGCCACACCAAATGCAGATAAATCCATTCTTGGAGGGGCTTTTCTAGGCTCCTAGCTTTCTTAAAAGTGCATTTCAAAGCTACTTACTCTCTGTTTGAAGTTAGCCCACTTGAAACCAGCCTATAGCACAGCGGGAAGAGCTAGACTGTAAGACATGCAGCACAGCTTACATCACAGAAGCATCTTGCTGTTTGTTCTTCTTGTAATTACTTCAGCACTGTATAATTCAGAGCCATGTCCCTCCACGGGGGCTCACTAAGAAAGGGTCTGAATTCAGTTTATTAATGATTGTAACATGCCTTTAGAAGGCCCACATTTTTATGAATCAGGGCCTGATCCTGGAAAGCACTGAGCTGATCATGAAAGGTCCTGAGCACCCTTCAGCTCCCACTGGAATCAATGGGAGCTGAGGGTGTTTGACATATCCCAGGAAGTGCTCAGCATCTTGTACGATGGGGCCCTTGGTGCCTGTGCTGCATGCACACATACAACAAGAACAGGAGTACTTGTGGCACCTTAGAGACTAACAAATGTAGCCTACGAAAGCTTATGCTCAAATAAATTTGTTAGTCTCTAAGGTGCCACAAGTACTCCTGTTCTTTTTGCGGATACAGACTAATATGGCTGCTACTCTGAAACATACAACAAGGTCACTCAAACACACATTGGCCCTCGCAGCTCCATGCAGGATCAGACTGGAAAACGGAGCTGCTGGTGTCAGGAAATTTAGTCCAAATTGCCCACAGCCAGTTTCTGACCATCTGGGTGGGCCTTTTTGGAAGCATTTATATCCCCAGTGGATCAAGGATTCAATACTGGAGTAACTGGGTGAAATTCTATGGCTATGTTATGCAGGAAGTGAGACTAGATGATCTTATGATCCCTTCTGGCCTTAAAATCTATAAATCTGAAATCTCATTGCCAGATCATCACCTTTAGCCAGAATAGGGATTCGCACACCCCTTGGGAAACAGCGAGAAAATAAGAAGAAACCAGTTTCACAGTTTCTTGTATCCTGGGTGATGATGGTGATTTTTGAAATTGTAGTGCAATATTTAGCACTCATCAGGCTTTACAAACATTGACTTGCTCCTCCCCTGGAAGACAGGAAAGTACAGTTTCCCCCATTTTACTGCTGAATCACAGAAATTGGGCATGAAAGACGCCCATTAGATCATCCAGCAGGGTCGGCTCCAGGGGTTTTACCGCCCCAAGCCGCCAAAAAAAAAAAAAAAGTGCGAGATCGCAATCTGCGGCAATTCAGCCGGAGGTCCTTCACTCTGAGCGAGAGTGAGGGACCCTCTGCCGAATTGCCGCCGAATAGCTGGACGTGCCGCCCGTCTCCGGAGTGGCCGCCACAAGCACCTGCTTGCTAAGCTGGTGCCTGGAGCCGGCCCTGTCATCCAGTCTATTGCCCTGTCTATGCAGGATTGTTCCTTACACTCCATTTTGCAGTGTTAGCACAATCGTTCTGCTCAGTGGCTACTTCAATACAAATAACAACCAATAACAACAGGGCAGATTTTTAAGGCACAGGTGGTGATTACGTGCCTAACTCCCATAGAGTCTGTGGAAGTTCAGCACCTATCTGCCATTTGTCCTTTGAAATGTCCCCCAACTGGCCTAGTTTAAAAAGTCCTAAGAGGCGGCTCTTCCACCTTTTCGCTCAGGAGATTATTCCTCAGCTTAATCCATCTCACTGTCAGGAGGTCTGACCTGACATTCAGCTTTCTTAATTCCACCCCATTACTCTCAGTTACACCTCATGCATCACGCTAATGGTTCTTCGCTCTCCCTGTGAACACCCTGCAAGTATATGTGGAGTGTTATGTGCCCACCTTCGTTGTGGGGTGATCAAGCTCTCAAAACAATCTTTGGCTCTTAACATTTTCCCTGATAATTTCTGCTGCTCTCCTCAGAACACTCAGTTCATTAATATCAGTTCGTTGGTGAAGCACTGGAATGGGTTACCTAGGGAGGTGGTGGAATCTCCTTCCTTAGAGGTTTTTAAGGCCCGGCTTGACAAAGCCCTGGCTGGGATGATTTAGTTGGGGATTGGTTCTGCTTTGAGCAGGGGGTTGGATTAGATGACCTCCTGAGGTCCCTTCCAACCCTGATATTCTATGATCTGATGGGGGAAACTGAGGCACAGAGGTTAGGTGACTTCTTCAAGGCTACATAGAAAGTCAGTGACAGAGCCAGCACCAGATCTCGAGATGTCCCTGGGTCTCAGACCATTAGACAAGGCTTTCCATCTTTCTCTCCATTTGAGGGTTGAATTCCCTAAAAGGGAGGGACTCCTCCTGTATGCCCTCTCGCTTGGCATTGGGATGGTTACTGAGCAATTTTTGTTCTAATTCATGGAAAAGTATCAGTCACTCAACTTTTGTAAAAGGTATTTTTTAATATAGAAAACTCAAATTTGGGGGGCAAAATTGGGTGAGTATCCCTTTAAGTACGGTGATAATATTATCAGGTAGGGCAAAACAGCCAGTCATGAGCATAGCACTCATGTGACAGCAATGAGCCGCATATGCACTGCTTTGGGGGTTGTCCAGAAACAGCTGTTCCCACCCCTCACCACACACTGCGGCTTCTCTCTGGGAAAACACAGGAGAAATCAAACTAGCTGCAAAGCCGTCTTGACTTTGGGATGCTTGACATCTGGATCCAAATTTCATGGCTTGAGCCCATCTCTAATGGCAAAACCCCAGCAGGAGGTGTTGCCATATGTCGGGAGAGGAAGCACAGCAGGCGGAACAGATGCGGGTGCCTCCTTTCAGAGGTCCCCTCCCTGCTGCCACTCCTCCCACCCCTTTCCCTTTTGCTGCAGCATTTATAGAGAAAGTGCCAGCGAGAAGCGGAACCTCACAACTCGCCCGGGGCGGGTATTAATGGGCCAATAAAACGTGTCCTTGTGCCGCGTCTTAGTGCTATATTGGGAGCCACCTTCATTGCTAGAGAAAGGAAATGAGATCAGTGAGGGGTTTGGAGGCTCTAAGCTGTTACATTCTGCTCTCTTCACACCCGGGTGCTGTTCTTCATCTGCCCGTGTGTCGCGTGCTGAGGCAGTGATGAGCTGCCAAAATTTTAACAACCGGTTCCCTATAAAAAGTTCTGATTTAAGGGGGGGAGCGGAGGAGGGGCCGGGGCAGGCAGAGACATACTTGTGGGGCCGGAGGCCCCTGCAGGGCCTGGGGCAAATTGCCCCACTTGCCCCCCCAGCAGCCCTAGAGCTTGCAGCCCCCTCCCCCCTTACCTTGCTGCAGCTCAAAGCAACTCCAGAGCTCAGCTGAGCGGCCCACGCTGCAGCTGGAGGAAGCGGGGGAAGGGCCGGGGGAGCCTCAGTCTCCCCAGCTGGGAATCCTGGGAGCAACAGGATGGTCCGGCCCACGGACCAGAGTTCTTTGCCCACCTCCTGGCCCTTTAACAACCGGTTCTCCATGGAGGTCTAATTTTAGCAACCGGTTCTTGGGAACCTGTGGGAACCGGCTCCAGCTCACCACTGGTGTCGCTGCAATCAAAAGGGGGCACTGATGAATGCACAGTTAGCCCAAGCAGCTGCACCATTCATCCCTCTTCCCCCCCCTTCTATTCAGCCCACCACGGACTATGTCTCTCTGAAGGGTTTAGCGAGAAGGGGGCTGTATATTTCAACCCCCTGCTTGCTTGTGTCTTCAGGCACAATGAAGAGGAAGGACGATGTGATTTCAATGCGCTGAAAGCACAGTACTCATGCTGCAGGGGACACTTTGTGAGCGAAGAATCAACTTCTAAACATCTAGGAGCCTTGCAGACACCGGGTTTAATCCCAGCAGGGGCAATTCAAAGCCTTCATTTCTCCCCAGCTTACTGGGTATGGAAATAATACTTGGCGTTATCTATATCTCCTTCCCTCCGAGGATCTGAGAGTGCTACTGTAATAAGTAATCCTCACACACCCCCTGAGGGAAGTGGTTTTATGCTCATTTAACAGATTGGGAAATTGAGGCACTGCAAGGTTAAAGCATGTGTCCAAGTCACACAGAGCCAGGAATAGAAGCCAGATGCCCTGGTGCCTAGACCTGTCCCTTACCCAAAAAACATTTCTAGAGTTTAAAGCCAATCCCCGGTGCATTCTTATTTTTGCCTCCGTTACTACTAAAATCCAACCCTGTTCTGTTAAACACGTTTCAGGAAGCTGGCGTGTAACAGAAAGTGTCAGACTCTAAAGAATCTCCAGCTCGGGCTCCGTCCTGACAGGGGAACACTCTTCTGCTTGTACCACGACTCCCTCCTATTTTTCCTGTCACCATTTGCCACCCACTTGACACAGCTACAACTCTGCACACCTGAGTTACATGGCACATGGAACCAAGGCCTGACAAGGGGAACTGCAGTGTCTGCAGAGAGGGAAAGGCAGCAGACAAACGGCGACAGCAAAGCAGAGGGTGGACTGGGTGGTGGAAGGGATTGCTAATGGGCTACCAAGCCATTCTTTGCTAGGTCTCCAGCCTGAATCCATGCGGGGTTGGTACTCAATGGATGTTACCACTATCCAAAGGATGTTCAGTTGTCTACATGAAATAAGTTGGTGGGCCTCACTGTAATACTACCAGCTAAGGGTCCACATCCCATTGAGCATCTCTGCTGGCACTCTCGGCAAAGAAAGTGAATGGCTAGGGGGACTAGCCACCCCTGCCACAGTCCTAGCCCTGGTCCCTGCAGGTCAGGTTTGAGGCGTGCTGGAGTGGGTTGAAGCAACTTCAATCTGCAGGCTGACGCTTGGCAGCCTGGCACCAGCTGCGGTACATTCACCGACAAAGAGCTCAAGATGAGGTTTCAAACCAGTTTGGGCATTGACAACATCCCCAAAGCCCTCCCTCTAATCTGAATGCAGATTCCAACTTGCTTTTGTTTTCGATGGAGTCTGGCAGTCCCCTGTGGCTGGCAATCGCACTGCCATAAAGCAGTGGAGCTCAGTTGTTAATGTTGGAGGGGAAAAAAAAAAACCCCGCTGCAGTGCTACATCGTTTTCCAAGTGCTCTATCTAATTAGGAAGAAGAGTAAATCACCAAAGGGCTGAAATGTATTTCACTGCAAATATAATGAAAGGAACAGTCAGTCATTCCAGTCCTGCAGAATGCACCACAAGATCCTGATTTCCCAGTCACTTACCCTGAAGCCAGTGGAGTTGCTCTGGCGCAAGTGAGATCAGAATCTGACCCAATGAGTGCTTGGTACAGGGGAGATTCTGCTCTGTCACAGCTGGAAGGTGAGCAGCTCTGTGACTAGGACACTGAGGGGCATGTTCTGACCTCCCTCAGTGGGGCTGTGCACAGGTGAGAGCAGGAGCTAATCTCACGTAGCTTGAGGCACAAGCACACCACTTTGCTGTCACTGTGTTAACTTCTTTGGTCCATTTTGTGTCGTATTGCTTTCCCTTTTACACACAAGCTGTCATCCTGCTTCTCAGCTACCTCGTGTTGGAGTGCTCCCAGCTCGCTGAATGAGCAGTCATTGCCTGTTACGAAGGGTCAGTTACTTCACTGTTGCTGCAAGGAGAAGCCAACTTTCCCTCTCTGGGCCAGGGAGACTCACTGTGGTCCAGGTGGGGTTTCCACCCTGCCTACCCTCAGGAACTCTGCTGGTGGAGGATACCAAAGAGACAATTATTGCTGCTATTACACCAGTGCCCAGAAACTGCAACCAAGATCAGGGCCCCTGTGTGCTAGGCCCTGTATATACACACAGTCAGAGACATTCCCTGCCTCAAAGAGCTTACAGGAGGCCCAGCGAGATGAAGTGGCTTGTAATCCAAGGCCACGCTGCGGGTTAGTGGTAGAACTGGGAACCAAACCCAGGTCTCCTACCAGTCCAGGGCCTTCCATAAAAAGTGTCTCCTCCAGCCTCCATGATCATAATTCAGGCTTGGCCAATGTCACTCGTTTTTGCACTTTATGGGACCCCTGCAACTCTTGACTAGCTTAATCTAGCAATGGGACGGGCAACCCTCAGGGCTAGCAAAACTTGGGTCGGTTACAGTTTGAACCTTGGTTAAATGCTGCCTGGGACTCCATGACCATGGCTGCCCTCTGATACTGGGAGGTAAGAACACTACATGATCAGGGCCAGCTTCAAAGGGAACTTCGTTGATAATGAAAACAGCTAGCGACATAACATAGGTTAGAACAATGTATAAGGGGTATAAACCCTCATGCTTCAGGGCGTAAGCCAACTGCTAACTGACGGGTTAGGAAGAAACTTCTCCTATGGGCAGGCTATTCCATAACTGTCCATTTTGGACCCTTCCTGGAACGAGGCTACCAGACTAGATGGACCACACGTCTGATCCAGCATGGCACGTCCTACATTTATGTTTAGTTTTCTTTGCAAAGACGTGTTTTAGATGATTAATCCAAGAGGGAGAAAAAGGCTCACTGCGGCTTTTTGTGATGAATTTCTTCAGACAGCAGTGCAAGAAAGAGCAGATGCTGCCGGTCAGACCACTGGCAAGAAATTCTCTCTCACGCACACACTTTACATGGTGAGAAAGAAATAAAATACTTTAGAGAAATAGTGTATGGAAGACAACAATAGCACTAGACAATGGATGGGATTATTGTAAAACACGAGCATCTGTTCCTCTGGATCCCCTGAAAGCGTTGCTACATCTGTTAAGACAGGATTTTTTTTCGTTGCTAGCCACAGTCCCCCAGAGGTACTGAAGTATTAAAACCAGCTTAAGATCTGTCTCCCTATCATCAAGTGCCTCGTTCTTCTTTTATGACTGCAAGCCTACCCGATCCGATCTGCAGCATCATTACAGCTGCAAACAGAACCAAGCCCAGCCTGATCTAGCTGTCTGACATGGTGAACAGGGACAGTATATCACCGATTTAACCTCCCCATCAAAGCTCAGAGCTAGGAGCTCCCCAAAGGACAGGTGTGAACACAGAGGGCAAAGGTGGATTTAGATGACTAGAAGCACAGGGCTCAAATTCCACTTGCCATCAAACTATATAGGGGAGGTGTGCTCAACCTTTTCCATGCTGGGACCTCTCTTCCATCTAGCCAAGGTCTAGCTGGGAACCTCTCTCCGATTTAGCAGTATAGGCATGGAAGGATTGTCACAGCCTTCTGGCGATTATTGATTCTTAGATTCCAAGGCCAGAAGGGACCACTGTGATCATCTAGCCTGACCTCCTGTATAACACAGGCCATAGAACTTCCCCAAAAGAATTCCTAGAGCAGAGCTTTTAGGAAAACATCTAATCTTGATTCAAAAGCTGGCAGTGATGGAGAATCCACCATGATCTTCAGTACACTGTTCCACTGATTAGTTTAAAAGAGGACCTCTTATTTCCAGTTTGAATTTGTCTAGCTTCAACTTCCAGCCATTGGCTGATGTTTTACGTGTCTCTGCTAGACTGAAGAGCCCATTATTAAATATTTGTGCCCCACGTAGACATTGATAGCCTGTAATAAAGCAACCCCTTACCTTTTCTTTCTTAAGGTAAATAGATTGAGATTCTTGAATCTATCACTATACAGCATGTTTTCTAATCCTTTAATCATTCTTGTGGCGCGTCTTTGAACCCTCTCCAATTTATTAACATCCTTTTTGAATTGTGGACACAGAACTGGACACAGTATTCTTGAAGCGGTCGCACCAATGCCAAATACAGAGGTAAAATAACCTCTCTACTCCTACTCAAGATTCCTATTTATGCATCCCAGGATTGCTGTTTTGGCCACGGCATCTCACTGGGAGCTCATGTTCAGCTGAATATCCACCATGACCCCTTAATCTTTTTCAGAGTCACTGCTTCCCAGGATAGAGTTCCCCCATCCTGTAAGTATGGCCTAAAATCTTTGTTCCTAGATATACAGATTTACATTTAGCTGTATTAAAAACACACGTTGTTTGCTTGCACCCAGTTTCCCAAGTGATCCAGATCACTCTGAATCAATGACCTGTCCTCTTCGATGTTACCACTATCTCAATTTTTGTGTCATTGGCAAACTTTATCAATCATGATTTAATGTCTTTTTCCAGATCATTAATAAAAATGTTAAGTAGTGCTGGGCCAAGAACTGATTCTTGTGGGACCCCACTAGAATAATGATTCCCCATTGACAGCTATATTTTGAGACCTATCAGTTAGCCAGTTTTTAATCCATTTAATGTGTGCCATGTTCATTTTTTATTGTTCTAGATTTTTAAATCAAAATGTGCAATATCAAATCAATTACATCAACACTATTACCAATTTTATCAACAAAAATTGTAATCTCATTAAAAAAAAGATACCGATTTAGTTTGACAGGATCCATTTTCCATAAACCCACATTGATTTGCATTAATTATATTATCCTCCTTTAATTCTTTATTAATTAAGTCCTGTATCAGCTGCTCTATTATCTTGCCTAGGATGACTGACAGGCTTATAATTACCCAGGTCATCCTATTTACTATTTTAAAAAATTAGCACAATGTTAGCTTTCTTTCAGTCTTCTGAAACTTTCACATTGCTCCAAGACTTCTTGAAAATCAACTTTAACAATCCAGCAAGCTTCTCAGCTAGCTCTTTTAAAACTCTTGAATAGAAGTTAACTGGACTGATTTGCAAATGTCTAATTTTAGTAGCTGCTCTTAACATTCTCCAGAGACCCTAATGGAATGGAAAGTGTGTGATCATCACTATATGATGAAATTATATCATCTGTTTTTCTTCAAATACAGAACAGAAATAGTGATTGAATGATTCTGGCTTTTCTGCATTATTATTGATAATTCTATCATTTCCATCTATTAGCAGACCAATACCATTGCCAGGATTCTTTTTGTTCTTAATGTATTTAAAAATATCTCCTCATTGTCCTTAACTCCGCTGGCCATATATACCGCCTTGTATCCCTTGGCTTCCCTTATCAATTTTCTACAATGCTGAACTTCTGATTTATATTCATTACTATCAACTTCCCCTTTCTTCAATTTGTTATATATTCTTCTTTTTTTTTTTGTGACAGATGCCTTCACTTCCCCTCTAAACCAGTTTGGTCATTTAACCAGTAAAACCTTCTTCCTTGATTGTGTCTTTTGGGGCCTCTAGTAAGGTGTTCTTAAATTATTCCAAATTTTCATTCACATTTTTCTGATAAATTCTTCATTCCAGCTGATTTGGCTCATAATTGTTTTCAGCTTTGTGAAACTGGCCTCATTAAAGCACTCTCTATATATTACTGATCTGCACTTTATGGTGCTTGCACATTATAAATGTTATCAAGTCATGATCACTTGTTCCTAAGTTGTTTGCAACACCCCTCACCCCCCTTTGAGAATGCCTGAGTTACTATTTCAGGCACGCTGCAAATTCAGGCAGGTATTGATGCATCCATTCACATTTTCAAGATTATGTCTATGAACATATGAGCTAGAAACATAGTTGGATGTTTTAAAGAAAAAAAGTAAGAATGGGAGGGAATGGGAGTTCTAGCAGTTCCCCAGTAACATGTTCACAATCACCAGGTTGAGAATCTTTGGTTTAGCTTATTTAGCAACATTGTATCTATCACCATGGAGGAGATGGGCTACTATAGACCAATAATGGCAGCCCTTTCAGTGTTGGAACACTCTGAGACATTGAAAGGCTCCATACTTACCCAGGATACAGATGAAAATAACTAGGGGAAACCATTCAGAACATTTGGAGTGAACCCAGTATTAGTCAGACACTACTTGAAACCATGAGTGGGAAACTCCCCCCCCACCACCACCTTCAGGGAAGCTAGCCCCCGGCCCTACCCCTTCCGCTCGAGGCCCCGTCTCTGCCTTGCCCCTTCTGCCCTCCTCCCCCACCAGACCCTCACCACCGCCAGGGGAGCCCCACCCCAACTCTGGAGCACCAGCCCGCCCCAGCCCCAGGTGGCCCCAGCCCTGGAACACCAGCCAGCCCCAGCCCGGCCAGCCGGTCCGAGCACCCACCCCAGGTGCCCCAAGTCCTAGGCCACCAGCCAGCTTGCCCTAGCCCCAGCCCCAGCCCACTTTGGGGGAGAGGCTGAGCAAGGGCAGGAAGAGAGCTGCCTGGTCTGGGGCCACGGGGGAAGACTGGGATGCAGAAGGGGGCCTCACGGTGGAGCATGGGTGGGCCATGCCTGGCTGTTTCGGGAGGCTTAGCCTCCCCTGGCCCATGATACCCGCTGGCCATACTTGAGAGGAAGAGCCAGCCCCATCTCTTGGGAGGATGAAGATCCACGTGTCCCTGCAGCAACAGAGACTCACCAAAGTTCTCCCCACCCCAGATATCCATGGCAGTGTCGTACTTCCCCAGGTGGTTGAACCAGGCTTTGTCGATCACAAAGAGCCCCCCTGCAATGATTGGAGTCCTGCAGAGATACAAAGGGAAGAGGGCACGAGCTCTTACTCAAACATTGGAGCAGAACCCAAGATGCACAATAAGCCACCTCCTTTCTCTTCCTATTCTGCTCTCAGATGGATATATCTCTGAATCTTCCTATTACCCCGAAACAAGGACACATGTCTCAACATGGCAGAGCCATTTAACTCGTCGGCTTGGTATTTTTCTGTCAATCATAAACTGCCTGGCACTTAAAATCAGGCTAATGCACCCATTAGCACAACTCCTAGAAGCCCAGAGTTAACAGCCCCAATTGTAGGCTTCAGAACCAAAAATGCACTTAGCACTTGGAGATTATTTACATGACATGACCAAAATGGCCTTTGTGATGTATCTTATTAGGAGCACCATTGCAACAGGGAGAGGACACCTGTGCCTATTCAACAGGGGATTTTTAAAAGCCATCACTGTGAGTTTGATCTAGGGTTTCTCAAACTGGAGGTCCCGACCCAAAAGGGGGTCACAAGACTATTGTAGGGGTTGCGAGAGCAGCGGCTGCTGGCTGGATGCCCAGCTCTGAAGGCACCACCACCATCACCAGCAGCAGTCACAGCTTGAAATATTTTCAAAGGGGGTCCCAGCAAAAAAAGTTTAAGAACCCCTGGTTTGATTTTTATTTAAAAACAGGGCTAGTTTTTACCTTCCAGATTAGCTGAGGGTATCAAAGAGAAGTCATGTGGAGGGGTTGAAGAGAGAGAATCATAGAATATCAGGGTTGGAAGGGACCTCAGGAGGTCATCTAGTCTAACCCCCTGCTCAAAGCAGGACCAATCCCCACAGAGATCTTTACCCCAGTTCCCTAAATGGCCCCCTCAAGGATTGAACTCACAACGTTGGATTTAGCAGGCCAATGCTCAAACCACTGAGCTATCCCTTCCCCCTAAAGGAGAATAATTTTAGGAATATGACCCATTTGATGGGGCAGGCCCCATTTCTACGAGCCTGTGCCAAGTCCTGCAAACATGTACAGTTAAGATGCACTGGATTTGTCTCGGGTCTCATGGTCTCGCTGCACTGGGAGGGAGCTCCAATTGTTTTTGCAAGGCAGGACAATCACGAAAATGAGATGGGGCATCGGGAGATGAACATGAGCTCGTTACAAGAACCAGGGTAAGAAGCAGCAAGATTTGGTTCCCCATGATGTGTGTCCTCTGCATCATTTCTGGACCTCTGAGCTTTCACCACCACATTCCTTTTCCGTGCTGCACGTCACAAGAACAATACTTCTCTTCAAGGACTGGACAAAATACCAGCCAACACCATACCTCAGCCAGCCACAAGGGGTGGTAATGAGTAAGGTGAGGCACTCCCTCCAACCCAAGGGATGAGGACAGATTTTTTCCTCTTCCTGATTTGATTAACTCTCCTGAGATTCACCACTCACTTCCTATTACCTTCAGACTTGCTGTCCACCCCTTAGGCAGCTTAGAAGGGCAAGGCTGGTTGGGAAGGCGTGATCTGGATCACCTGCTTTCATCAAGGGTTTCACCCTTTTTCAAGGATTCCTTTTGTTTTGGGGTAAAATATGAGTTGTGAGAAGTAAAGTAAGAGTCTTTGCTGAGGGGAGAAGGCTGGATGAACTAGGAGCCTTCGCTTATTTTTACTTAGACTTTTGGGGAGGAGGGAAACATGTGGAGCCCTTAGGCACTACCTTATTACAATAATAAGATCCATGAGACTCAGGACTGTTATGGGACGGGTGGGAGTACCTATCCATCTCCTCCATGGTGCCATATATGTTAAACCAGGTCCCTAATTAGGTACTTAGATTTCCTTCTGGACCAGCTAAATAGAACCATGTGCTGTATCTACAGAATTGGGCAATATCTCCAGTCAGCGTCATGTCCACAGCTGGTGAAGTCAATGGAAAGACTCCCGTAGACTTCAATGGGCTTTGAATCTACTCCTTAATGTGAAAATTTCCCTGCAAGTGAAAAGGGCAAAATCAGACAAGGCCCTGGATACAGCCTGGCTGGCACCAGCTTCCACAGGAGAAAGCCCTCTATTCACCCCAGTTTTCCCCCCTTCACTGCCTTGCTACTTACTTAATGGCTTCTGTAGGGTCAATTCGTTTGGCTTTCTGCTCTGGGGAAAGCTGCTCCCATTTGAAATGTAGACTCCAATCAAACCCTACAACCAAAGTAGAGAAGGACCATGGTGAACTTGGAAATGGACACAAACTAGGAGACCACCAAACCCATCCCCTAGCCAGCACAGAATTGTTTCTGATTCTCCAGTTTCAAATGACTCAGATAATGGGGCTACAGCCAATTCTCTTAGGAGACGATTCCAGTGTCTCACACATTTAAATATTACAAACAAAAAACTACATGAAAGGAACGTTACATTGCAATGTCCAACACTCAAAAGTCAGGAAGTGCTAGAACAAAGGTGGCCTGTACAGCCTTAATTCAGCACCCTTATGCATATGCATTAGGATACAGCCTTTAACTACATGAGCACACACTATGGCCTTCACAGGAGCCCTGCCTCATTCAGTGAACAGAATGGACAGGGCTCAGTTGATGATCAGCAATTCTTTATTTCATTTTACCACCATCGTTCACCATGTGGGCCCATGGCCTTATTTATTTATTATTAATTTCCTCATGGGCTTTTCTATGGTGCTCATCGCTGTAATACTGGAGGGGTTCACAAGCATTAGCGAATTTACCTTCACGATCCCCCTGTAGAATGATGGGGTGATACTATCCTCATTTTATGGATGAGAAACTAAGGCAGGGGTAGGCAACCTATGGCATGGGTGCCGAAGGCGGCACAGGAGCTAATTTTCAGTGTCACTCATGCTGCCCAGGTCCTGGACACCAGTCCGGGGGCTCTGCATTTTAATTTAATTTTAAATGAAGCTTCTTAAACATTTTAAAAACCTTATTTACTTTACATACAACAATAGTTTAGTTATATATTATAGACTTATAGAAAGAGACCGTCTAAAAATGTTAAAATGTATTACTGGCACGCGAAACCTTAAATTAGAGTGAAAAAATGAAGACTCGGCACACCACTTCTGAAAGGTTGCCGACCCCTGAACTAAGGCATGGAGGCACTAAGGTCCAAAGTGCACATTAACTCTTGGTGCCCAGTTGGAGAGACGTAGGGCCTGATTTTTCAGAGTACTCAGCATTACACAGCATTTTGAATGTTCAAAGCACAGCTCCTATCGATTCAGTTGCAGTTGTGAGTGCTCAACACATCTGCAAATCAAGACAGGCCCCCAAAATTGAGGAACATACAAGTAGTGACCATCTCTGAGAAGTCTACTTTAAGGAACTCTGTGGCGGGCATAGAAACCAATTCTCCTAGCAGCATTCAACTGCCTAAACCCCGAGACTCTCCCCTCCCTTTCTTCAGTCCCCTGCCTCATTCACTACCCACCTTTCAACTCTGCAACAAATGAAACAGGGGCCCTCAAACAACAGCCTCCTTCCCTGCACAGCCCCGGTTCATTCTCTACGCACTAGGAAATGTTGCATGTTCTGGGGCGTCTAGACAGGGAGGTGCAGAGCAGAAAGGGTCACAGAGACAGGAATCGCAGAGAACCAGCAAGTTTGCAGTGAGGTCCAAACTAGAAGCTGCCTCGTCTGCTGAGCCCCCATCTTGAGAAGGGGGATCAAAGATTCTAGCAAAGAGGCAATGAGCCATGCCTGTCTGAACTTGAAGAATGGCTTTGGTTCTATTTATAGAACTGTATAAATTGCCATACAAGAATACATTCAAGGTTCATCTAGCCCAGTTAACCCTTTCTGCAGAGGCTAGAGAGACTGGACTTCTGTATGGGCCATGTCTTCTCCGGCACAAACCTGTTAATCTGTCATTAGTCTCATCATAGCTTCCATTTGTCTCTGTGTTAAAACCACCAGACAACCAAGCCTGGTAGATAGTCCCTGCACAGAGCACTAGCTGGCACTTTCTAGAGAAATCCAAGGACACGAGTAAAAAACTCCAGGGGCACGTGCAATGCAAAAACAAGGAGAGGAGCCACTCTCTCTGAGAATAATCAGAGAACAGCATTCTCCAAGGAAGGAAGAATCATCTTGCCATTTAGCAGAGGGAAGTAATATTTCAGTGCCTGATTCTTCACTGTGTCACTTTGGTTTTACACTGGCATATATCTGGAGTGACTCAGTGGGAAAATCAGGCAACTAGAAATGTGCAAGGCTCAGAAGGGGACTTCAGCAAACAAACCAAATTATAGCTGTGGAGATATGCACGGCAATACCATCCCTCTATATCCCTCCCCTTCGATGACATCTGGTTTTCTCTGCTGCTGGGGCTTAGCTTAGATAGAATACTTCCCCTGCAGCACCCTAGTAAGCAACTCCATTCCCTCAAGTCAGTGGTACGAAGGGCCAATCTAGCCTTGCAAACTGATAGAGGGGGAAACGGTATTTTTAGCATGCCTTGCACAAAACAGCTGTGGATACAGAGCATTATAAATAATCTTTACAGTAGGGAGCTCCGACTCAGTGCCTCCTTCACACTGAGTCAGCCACTTCCCTCTGCCAGTGTCTGCTGAGCATAATGCCTGACAGATCAGCATCACCCAACAGGGAGTGAGCACAACACACACTCACCTCCTCTGAGGTCCGAGGAAGCGGCCACGTAGGCAAAAGTGTCCAAGTTGATGATGTCGATAACTGGACTGACCACGCGGGTTGGATCCTGAGAACAAGGAACAAAACAACCCATGACTTTTGACCTGGTGTAGCTTCTCCTCAGAAGCCACCTCAGCAGCAGGGTGCTGGGAAATCCTGTATTATGGGCAAAGATGTGAGGAAGCTGGTTTGCCACTGAGGTCTGGAGTCCTCTACTGATCCACAGGACAGAAAAGTCAAGGGGAGGGCCAAATTCTTAGCTGTGTTCCCTGGCTGGAACTCCTGATGTCAATCCAGTTTCTGCTGGACTGATGCCATATCACAAGAGCAACTCTCACCCTTGTTGGTTGTCTTATCAGAAAGGCTAAGGGTTGAATGGAAGCATCCGCTCAGACACTCTCATCCCTGGAGGTCAAGGTTGAGGGTACACTGCCAGCATGGTGTGTGGGGAAGCTTATACTTCCCCTATTATGAGCAGAGAACTTAGTCTCCAAGGCTGTCAAGCCAGCATCTTTCACTAGCTCTAAATTCCCTCACAAAGAAACCCAGACTCCATAGGCTGTGGGTGGGTTTCATACCGAACTTGGCACAAGAATCTTTAGCCGAGTACAAAACTCCATCTTTCTTTTACAAATTCATCAATTTATTTCCCCCACCACCTCCTTTCAAATCTTTTTATTGAATTTCAAAAGTTAAGCCACAAGCAAACAGTTTAAAGAATAGACAAAACAAAGCCAGTCAGCCAGTTAAAAGATATAGAAAAACATTACATATCATAAATCCGCAAAATGACCATACCGCACTGCTTTTGTCAAAGGAGGGATAGGGGTTAAAAAAAGAATGAAATGATGTTACATATTTGGTACTAGTGATTTAATTAACATCTTGTTATAGGAAAAGAGATTATACAAACAGGGACAAAAATATCTACAGGAGGATGAGATTTTGACAGCTTTGACTGGTCTCTTATCTTCCTTTTTCTTTTCGAAAATCCCAAACTCCAATTATAGCTCAAACTTCAAGCTTTTCCCCTCACCAGATCAAATCGCTTTTCACAGACATGCAGACGAATGCGTCTTAGCACATGCAGGCTTGCTCTCTCACTCTGGGAAAACATTTTGTTTTAGAAATCAGTCCTGACAAATAGGAGCTATGTTCTGGTGCAGTCACAGGACACAGGAGCTGAGCGCTGAAAGTCATGCTGCTTGGCCATATTGGGGACTTAGGCTTTATACATCGGAATGATAATTTTTGGCATGTCTATGACATTGTCTATCCGAGAATCTCAAAGCACTTGTATGGACATTGATGAATTAAGCATCATAACACTCATGTCAGGTCAGTAAATATTGTTATTCCCATATGGTAGATGGAGAAACTGAGACACAAGACATTAAAGACTGACACTCTGCACCTCAAAGTAGCACCCTGGAACCCCCATATTCACCACTGCCATATAATCATGATATGTTTTGTACAAAGTAAACCTTGCAAGGATAATTTTGAAAGTCTTGATTTGTTGCACAGTAATATCAGTTGTACATACTATCATTATATGTGAAGTTATGAAGTATTGCTGAAGATGGTACTGAAATATGCTGTGAGGTTGGGAGATGCCCACAGCCAGCCTTTCAGTTGCAACAAAGGAGGGGCCAGATAGCATTAATGGCCCATCAAGAAGAATCAACTATCCCAGAGACTTCTCAAAGAAGGCACATACGCAGTGGAGCTGCTTGACCCCACCTCACAGTTAGGATCTTTCTAGCAGCTGGAAGAAGGTATAAAAAGAGAGGCAGTGATATCACTTGGCTTCTTCCCCTCCCCATCTCAACACCTGGAAAATCATCTGGAAAGAAAATACTTGAAACTAGGACGATTGGTCCCAGGTTGTAGGGAAGTCCAGTCTATGTACTGAGGAACTATAAGCTAACTGTACCATCTGTTAATGTGGGACTGTTTGATTCAAATCGTCCATAGTCTAAGTTAGAATTAGACTGAGAATTTATTTTTGTTTCTTAGATAACCATTTTTGATCTCCATGCCTGCTACTTATAATAACTTAAAATCTCTTTTTGTAGTTAATAAATCTGTTTTATATTTTACCTAAAAGAGTATGTTTTGGTTGAAGTGCTTAGGAAATCTCAACTCACGTTAACAGGGGCTGTTGCACGTGCATTACCCTTTTGTCAGAGTGGCAAACAAGGTAATGAATTTACACTGGCCAGGCTTCTGATCAGGACAAGATGGTACAGTTCTGGGGCACAGGGCTGGAGCTGAAGGGAATTGTCTGGAGCTTCTCTATTGATAGTTCATGAGAGGCTGGGAGATCATTCATGTAACTCAGTTGGGCATGTCCCTGCCTGTGGATGGCTGTGTAAGTGCAGTGCCTATCAGAGGCTTGTACCTTGGCATCAGCACCACAGTGTTAGAGGCGACCCAGGTTGGTGGGACAGAGAGCTTAGTGGTCCCACAGTCCAGGTTGCACAATGGAGACCGCGTCACAAAGTCCCGGTCCTGCTCCTGATTAAGTCAATGGCAAGACTGATCCCTAAATGGCTTGACCAAAGTCAGTGCACAGAACTCTGACACCCAGACTTGTGTCTGAACCCCAATATCACCTTTCCCCTCACACAGCACACCTTTTTGCTGGAAGTTTTTCTACCACCTCTTTTCCCAGCATGATGTACTTTTGAAATTGATTGAAAAATCCTTAATACAAGAATCCAACCAATACAGAACAGAAAGCCAAATAAGTGCCCCCAGAGGTTAGTGCTCTGCACTAGGGATGGTCGGGAATTTTTTTTCCCATTCCATGAATATTTTTTTGAAGCATTCAACATTTTTCCTATCACAAATGAGGACGAAAAGTCAAAATCTGACAACTACAACCCCCAAAATGTTTTTTTTTCATTTGGGGGTCAGTGGAAACATTTTGTCATATTTCATTTTGATTTCACCTTTTTCTGTTTGTTTAACCTTTTTTTTTCAGTCTCTGTAGCTTACATTTCTAAACAAAAAAATTTTTTTGAACCAGAAACCTGGATGTTTTAATTTTGAAAATGTCAAAATGAAACATTTTGATGATTTGGAAACCTTTGGTCTGAACATTTTTCAAGTCAGGAGAGTCACTGAACCTGCCCCTGTTTCACAAACCATTTTGGTTTTGATGACTTGGAGTTTTCAACCAAGAAAAAAAAAATTAATGGAAAATGTCCCAACCAGCTCTACTCTGCACTATGAAATGAGAGATCTCTGTCCACATCTCAGCTCTGATTTCTGGACAGCTGAACCAGCAAGAGGCTGAGGAGAGGGTGTCTCAAGGTTGCTTTCTAGTGACCCTTCTGATTGACCCAAAGAATGGCACTGATGAGCTCAAACTACAGTCACGCCCACTGGCTGCAGGAAGGTCTCCACGAGATAGGGCAAAAGGATTTAAACCCAGGATGGAGAGGAAATCGGAGGATACTGTGTATGAAACTTATGTTGAGGAGGAATTATTATGTCTGGTCATTATATTAACATTTTACCATAAGCAACTTGCTCATGAACACAATTAGAAAGCCATAATTCATGTCCAGATTGGATTCTCCTCATCCTCATTACAAAGCAAAGACTCTTACAAGAAAATCCCCATGAACATTCTCTGTGTTTCTCAGCAGAGAGAAATACTGCAGGGATTTTAGCTTTCAGTGACATACTTAGACTCTCTGTGCCTGAGTGTCCACATCTATACAGTAGGGATAATGATCTTACCCAGCGTGCACAAAGGGCTTTGAGATCCTGAAAAGAAAGGCACTTCTTATAAGCATAGCTACTATTTGATTAATAGTCAACTTCTACTTCAGTCAGTTCCACCTTCTGGCTCTCACATGCCTAGCACAATGCTGCCCTGTTGGGGTTGCAAAAATTTCAAGAGCATGTTTACCTCTAAACCTCCTCCCTTCCCATATTATCAAGTTCTTAATTAGAATTTTCAAAAAATCATGAACACATTTCTACTGATCTTGTTGTCACACAAACTAAATTATATCCACAAGTCAACCACGTACTGTCCCTTTAGAATGTTCTTAAAAGTCAAATAAAATATTTCAATGGAAATGGAAACTTATTCCAGCTATTCAGGGCTACAACCACAAATGTTGACCTCCCATTCGTTCGAATGGTTAGCAGGAAGGCGGTGGACATCCTTCTCCCTTTGAGGTGGATTCATGCAAAGTTATAGCTTAACATCCCACCTTAGAGCTCTCTCCACAGACTGGGAGAACGTGCAAAACTCTCAGGGGCTTCAGATGGAAGCGGAACGTCGCCATCCACTGGTTCATTATAGTGGCATTAGCAAAAGCTAATTTTCAGGTGAGCTGATTACGATTGATTCTTACTGTAAAAATGCCTTAGGCTTGATAATTACATTTTAAGAAAAGTGATTCCGTTTAAATAAATGGGTAATGGTTTTAGATATAGCTCTATAAGTAAAAACGAGAGATCGTGTGCTTACACGTTTGTAGTCGTAAACACAGTCTTGGAACATGTGCATGTGCTCTCTCTCTCTGATACACACACACACACACGCACACACACAGAGCTCCTTTTATTTGGCCATTTGCCGAACACCCAGAAACCTGCCTGAACAGCTGCTTTGCCCAATGAAAAATGGGAAGTGACATGCAGAGTGGAATGGTGCTGGGAGCGAAGTCAGATTCATTTTGGGCCAGTCATTCTTAATTTGCTCGAGACTTACATTTTATTACCACAAAGACCATTCCTGCCAGTAACAAAGCAAGAAAAGACTTTTTATATAACATTAATTACCACTGTAAAAGAACATGGCAGGGAATTGGCCGATTGTCTTTCCAGCACCTGCCTGAAGGTGGCAGCAGTAACATTTCCTACAGTTCCGTGATCAGTATCTTAACCCTGGTGTAAAGGATGGAGGCAATGAGCCAGGTAACAAGGACACTAATGGATGGGGGTCAGGGACCCCTTGGACCTTTAAAAAAATTCTCTCAAGGGTCACATTTTTAAAAAGAAAACAATATATTTTCAAAAATACCCTCCAATCCTGGCCTGTAGTACTGCCCAGCCCTCCCACCCCTCGGTATTCCAGAACTAGGTCCCCACCCAGCTCTGAGGTGCACCTCAATCCTCACTGAAGCACCACCTACAGTTCCATTCCTGCGCACCCCAGACACCTTTCCTCCAATGCATCTCCATCCTGACCCACAGCACTGCCTGCTGATCCAGCCCTGGGCTCCCCACACACAGCTCAGTCAATGCCCTTCACTCCTGACCTGCCACAACCATAGAATCATAGAATCTCAGGGTTGGAAGGGACCTCAGGAGGTCATCTAGTCCAACCCCCTGCTCAAAGCAGGACCAAACCCCTGCTATTCCAATCTCAGAGACCACTGAGTGCATCGACCATGCCTACGTGGTGGCTTAGCAAGCTGGGAGAAATGCCCACTAGGAAGTAGGATGAACCCACTATGCTGTCTTTGTCCTAAAGTAGGATTTAAATCCAGGTCTCCACAAGTGGGGACCTGTCAGTGGATTAAGCCACTGAGCCTTCTTCTAGCTCTTTAAAGTCCTATTTCACAGTGATCTCACTTGGCTCAAAATGTCAGCAACACCCTTCAACAAAGTCCCTGTCAACTTCTAGGGAGTGACTGAATCCAGGTCCTCTGCAGCATGACCAGCAGAGAGTGCTAACCACAGAGCCAGCTTCTACTTCAAGCCATGCACATATTTACAATAGAATTACAAATCAGAAGTTAGCAGAGGTGATGTTTGGCTTTAATGTTACATTCAAACCATGCTCCTGCCGCTCGGTTGTAATGAAACTCCTCCGGCATTGCTGCCTCTGCCATCCACATTCATCCATCACATCGACTCTGAGCATGAGCTACGGTCCCCAGCGCTGCAAGGGAAATGCAGTCCTGACTGCCACCCTGCTCGCTTTCACTCTGCCAGAACACATCAACAGGAAAGATGCTGTTGCTCTTGAGTTAAAATGCAGGGAGGAGTTGGCTGGAGTAGGGAAACGTGGCGGGAAGGGGAGGGAGGAGTTTTAAAAGGCAATATCCAGGGTGAGAAACAAGCAGTGAAATAAATGTTAGTGGAAGACCCTGTAATGGGGCAGGTCAGAGTGGAGTCTTCATAATATGTAAGTGTCATTGTGATTACATCAGTATTTATTAGATGTATTTTAGTGCCGCCTTCAGTCAGAGACCGGAGCCCCGTTGGGGTAGGCATTGCACAAACACAGTAAAAAGGCCTGACCCTGAGAGCTCACAGGTTAGGAAATTAACCTGGACCTCTGCCCCCACCAAGTCACCGGAGCTTCACATGGAACAACATAAGTTTGTGACAAGGGGCAAGGTAGGTTCGTGAGAAGATGCAGCAGAGTGATGAGAGAGACAAGGGGCAGGATTATGGCAAAACAAGCCCATTTTTACATAATATTGTGAACTTAGACAAGGCATTTCACCCCTATATGCACCAGTTCCCCAAAGATATGTTCATATATTTCATAATAAAATATACAAATAACTGTTTTAATCATGAATAACAGTATTTACCAGGAAACACACATTCCTGATAACAGTAACAATAATGATCTTTCTAATGATCCATAAACTCTCATCTTCCAAGCACAGCTAACCACGCAACTAATTAAAATCTGCATGTGATGTCCCTGTGAGGCGCATACGTATAATTATCCCCATTTTACAGAGGGGGAAATTTGGGCACGGTGAGGTCCAAGGTCACAGGAGCCAGTGGCAGAGCTAAGGAGTTCCTTGTTCCCAGATGCTACACTGAACCCACAAGATCACGCCACCTTTTATTTGTGGCGGGCAGGGCGAGGGGAGAGGTGTTTCTAGTGGAAGGAGAACATCATTGCCTGCTGTGAAATCAGCAGAATTTAAACCTATTAAATCCATTTATTAAAGTTTAATTAGCATGAAATTAAATTCAACCCTTATTCAAAGAGCCCTAAATCATCAGTATTGGGCATTTTTACATGAGGCTAATTGAAAAGTCCCTTGGAGCAATGCCCACCTATTCCCCTTGCACCACTCAGCATTTGCCTCTCAGCAATTGCAACAGGGACCCAGGGGTTCAGCTAACTTGATTTGCACACACACACTGGCCAGTTCCTTGCCTCCTGTCTCTGCAACATACCCATCATCTGCTGGGACTGACTCACTATTGCACAGCCAGGGTAATCCTTCTGACTACAGCGGCAGTACATCAGGGATGAACTAGGCCAACTGGGATCACCAGTGGAGCAGGAGAGAGAGAGAGAAAACTCTAATGCATGCTAAAGAAAGGCTAGAGAAAGAAAAACTTGGCAGGTACCTCACTGAGGGTCAGCCCTGAACGTTCCGACACATGTCCACCTAGGGTGACCAGATGTCCCGATTTTATAGGGACAGTCCCGATATTTGGGGATTTTTCATATATAGGCACCTATTACCCCCCATCCTCATCCCGATTTTTCACATTTGCTGTCTGGTCACCCTATGTCCACCACTGGCCATAAGAGAAGCTATTGGTGGATTTTGCCAAGACTTGTGCTAATTGAATGGTGACTTGGTTTTCTGAGACACTTACCTCTTTGATCCTCTGCAGGAGAGGCAGCAGCCAGTCTTTATTCACCTCACAGTGACTGTCTAGGAAGGTCAGGACTCCTGCCTGTGCCATGTCTGCCCCTCGGATTCGGGACCGGATCAAACCTGTTCAGATACACGCAAGCTCAGGTGCAGCACAGATTGCATGCGTCTCTGTGAAGGGGCTTAGTGGACTCCCCAGAAGCACATTCTACACACACAGAACCCTTGAGCCCCGACCCATCCTCCATCCCACATGTGCATACCTGGAGTTTGGTGTGAACAAGCCACCTCCCTCATTGTCCAAGGTCATTAAAGTAAATTAAGGGGCCATTTAGATTACTGATTTATGGCATTTACACCAATTCTTAATTCATGCAATTATTTCTGCTGCCACTTTCCTGGGGAAAAAACAAGACTTAAAATGCTTCAGTAACCCCCACAGATACAATAATCTAATGCAAATTTAATTCAGCTTGGAATGTGTCTGTAACAGCAGTGACAAAGGAGAGGGGAATTTGAAGAAATATTTTATCACACCACCACCACCAACAACAACCCCCATCCATCCTCCGCCACATAGAGTGAGTGGGTCTCCTTAGTAAGTCTGTGGTTTCGGTCTGTACGTTCACTGGATCCACCAGTGACGGTCCCACTTATGTCCATGGAAGCCAGGTGTAGGGATGGAGGACTGTCTGTAACTGTAGTGTCAATCCATATTAGGTCTCTCTCTCTAATCCCTAAAATTCATCTTGACTTCCCACTGCTGGGTCCATCTACTGACCCACTGATGTCTTGCCCTCTGTGGCAACAAAGGTCATCGGCTCAGGATGCTCAGCAGAAACGTATCTTTTATCAAGGAGGGGGACATCTCAAGTGCTGGTCCCAAGGAGCAACAAGCCTGCTGTGTCCATTATAATGCACTTACTCCCACCTGGCTGTTGGCAGACGTAGGAGGTGGATATTTGTGTATGTGAGAAAGAGACAGGTAAATACAGTGGGAATATCTAGCTGTGATACTACAGTTCATGGGGAACTACTCAGAAACGCAGATTTAGGGTTGGATTGTTTGGTTAATTTTTGATCTCTAAAGATGAACACGAAGCCCTCCTTCCACCAGTTACATCTCTCCACTGTCTCTGTGTATGTGATATCTACCAGTCAAATGGCTCCTCCCCGCTCATTCCTCCAGCACACTGCCCATTTGCCAATTACCAGCAGCATTAACTAAATGGAGGGACCCTCCACAAATGGAAGGGCCTGCACCTTGACCAAGGATAGCTGAGAGCACTAAATGGGGACACAAGAATGGAGGCGGTGCTGGAATAGCACTGTCGGTGTTAGTGGTGGTGGGATGAAAGGAGACAACAAGGAACTGAGGGATGCTGGGAAATAGAAGATCACAAAGGCAAGAAGCAGCATTGCAGGGACAGGCAGAAGGAGTCCATTGATAATTATGTTACAAGAACCTGGAGGAAAGGGACTGCGACATACCCCAAGAGTCAGAGCAAGAGCAAGAGACAGACAGAAGGCCAAACCCTGGAACCTGGGGCAACCTGAGTGACTATGTGGTTTACTAGGGATATCCTTGTGGACTGGAGAATGGAGGATCCCTCCAGACTGCACTCTACAACGTCTATGGCAGCTCCAGGCTCTGTCATCTAGCTAGGGGCCTACCATCTCCATCACACCCTTGCTCCAGCTGCCTACAGGCAGCGTGCAAAGAGCCTCGATGGAGTATAACTCTGTGGTGTACAAGTGGATGTGACCTGTCTGGGCTGGGTTCCCAAATCATGACTCCCTACATACCAGCATCTGCAGCAGAACCCATTTCCACTGGGTCAGGACACTCTGATGCCATGGAGGAGCATATCTGTATGTGGAGTGCATGTGGTGAGGTTTCACAGTTTGGCTGGGAGAAAGCCAGACAGAAATCCAGATACAGATATAGAGAGAGGGCCAGATTGTGACTCACTTAGACCAGTGTCAATGCAGAGAAATTCTCTAAAATCAAAGGGGCCACTCAAGATTCACCCCAGTCTAACATAGCAAATCCAGCCAAGCAGGAGAATACTCAGATAAACCCCCTCTACTCCCCATCCTCCCTATCTCCCCACTCCACAAAATCCCTATAGCTCATGCCTTTGGCTTGCCACTAAAAACATTCTTTGATTTACTTTTATTTTATTTTATTTTATTTAATACTGTAAAGCGGCATTAGAAAATAGCCATTTAGATTCTGGGGCTGGATGGCAAAGTGTACCCGGAGGTCGCCAGCAATAGCCTCCCAAGGCATACGTTCATCCTCCTTACAGAGCTTCTTAATCTTTAAAATATAATTAATTTACATTTTTTTTTAAATTCCCATGGAGGCAGCAGGAGCTGATCTCGTCTGTTTCATTAGAACAAACAGCTTTAAAAAGAAGTCCCCGGGCTTTGTTTTGCCTGTTCTAATTTTCTGGCTAATAAGCTGCAGCTGAGCCTCATTGGATATCTTAATAGGTCCAATCTCTTTGAGTGGGGGGGAATCCATTTCGATTCCTGGCCCTTCTGAACATCTCTTTTTATTAGTGCTCTCGCCCCTGGGAGCCAAGAGTCACTGATATTTGCAGAAGTCCGGCAGAGCTCCCTGTGACCACATCACCCCAACACAGTCACTCCTGCCAACTCAACTGGGCATCCAGCTCTCTCCCCACCTCCAGGAACTTCCTTCTCTCTCGCCACCCACCTGTGTCCTCACCAACAGGATCTTACCTTCTCGTTGCCTGTTGCGCAAGCATTTCACCTTGGGTAACTTGCCCAGTAAACGGCAGTCATCAGCTTTGGAAACACAAACAGAGGCACAGAACACATCAGTGTTCACCCCCATTGTCTCTGTTCCCTCATGAGGCAAGAAAACCCTTGGGTGGCCTAAAGGGCATGGCAAAGGTGAAAGGAAGGGATAAATGGAGCACTACTGCACTCTGGCAATCCCAGCTGTAGAATGGCTCCTTGGGGCCTGTTGCAGCTGGGTGCAATGTAGAGCAGCCCTGAGGTTGCTCTAAGTTAGGCAGGCACCAAAGTGACCTCTGATACCTAAAGAACTAAGGGGAGTGCAAAGGTGACTGACAGCCACCTTTGCTTCCTCTCTCCGTCTTGTCCCATGTGGAGCTCTGATGCAGATGAAGATCTAGCCCAACAACTTTCTGCTTTTAGGAAGGTAAGTGCCTTATATTTTTTAGCCAACTAACTGTCATTTGTTTATTCTATCCCTCAAACATCACACCTATTCTCATCTCTTCCAGCAGACTGAAAAGATCCAGGCCTGGTTCGTACCTCAGTCACAATAGTTTCACATCAGTGTAAATCCACTGATTTCAGTGTAGTTGCTCTTGATATAGAATCTGATCCAAAACTCACTGAATTCAACAGGAGTCTTTCCAGTGACTTCAGTGGGCTTTGGATCAGGCTCTTATGGCAGCGTGAGATCAGAATCGGACTCTTTGTGCTTAATATGCACTTCAACCAGCCCTATTTATAGCCTTTGAGTGTTGGCAGGTAGAGAGTAAATTGCTTGGAAAATGGGTATAAGTGTATTTTACATCCTCCTTTTAGTTGCTTTTCTGCTACACCTTGCAGCCCCTTGGTGTGCAAGTTAAAGTGATGCAATGAGCATTCATTGTACCAATTAAACCTGTTCTCTTATTCACTTCACTCTACAGCCATGATTCTCCACTCAGTCACACCAGTGTAACACCACTGGGCCTGATCCTCAGCTGGGGTCAATCAGAGTAATTCCACTGAAGTCAATGGAGCTATGCCCATTTACACCAGCTGAGATCTGGCCCACATCCTTCAACAGAGTGGCCCTGTGTAAAATGGGTGTAATGGAGGGAGAATCAGGTCCCATGTGTAATTTACAGCATCATTTCATGACACAGCTGTAGCTGGCTCACTATGCTACAAATGGTCACTAAATAGATCTGAATCTCTCTCCCTTACACCAGTGAAAATCAGGAGTTATTCCTTTGAAGTGAGATTCTCCTCCCAGGTACAATGGTGCAAATCCAGAATAGCTCCACTTAAATCAAAAGGTGTCCTGGACTTACAGCAGTGTAACTGAGAATTAGATCCAGCACAGTAGAACACCACAAGTGTAAAACTGGTGTGGGATCAGAATCAGGCCTGCTGTGAACAGAAATGATTTTTTGGTTTCACTTAAAACAGATCCTCTCTTTTGGAATTTGAAATTCTCATGCAGCATTTGCAACCCCACCCTTTGTAGAAAGAGAAGTGTGAACTGTGGTTCAAAATCTTTTCAAAAAATAAAATTTCCTTCCTAACAACACCTTAGATTATTAAAACTGGTAGACTCTCACACAGCGGTATTGATTTTGTACTTACATACTTTTTGCGCATGGAAAATGAAAACAGACCAGTCAGTTTTACTTCTGATTTTAGACAGTGACTTTCAGAGTCTCATGCACCAGTATCGTGTGGCAACATATGTGCTGCAAACTGAAGCTGGATGGGAATTTTTCGATGAAAGGTTTGGGGGTTGGAAAATGCTGATTCTTCAAAACCAAAATGTTTCAGGGGAAAGGGTCACTTATGATGAATTTCCTGTTTCAAAATTTAAAAAAAACAAAAAACATTTTGAAATTGTTCACACATCCTGCTTGGAATTGTTTTTTGAAAGCTCAAAAATTTTCACAGGCTGGAAAAATGAATTTCCCATCCTGTTTTACTGCAAACTCTGCATGGCAAAGTTTATTTGTTTAAATTAGAGCTTTTTTAAGCCAAAGACAACTTGTGGATGTGGCTCTACTGGCCATTGGGTTTTCTCAGAGCTTCCTAATGCACAGCCTACATTTTAGCCAGATTTTCAACCAATGCCCTGTAGTGAATGGAAACCAGAAAGTGAAACTGACTATAAACAGAAAATGAAGCTGACCAGCCTCGTTGTACTGTCTATGCTGAGTTAAAGCATAAAAATTAAACAGACAGCATAAACAGGCAAATGAGATATACAAAGTTCTTCCAGCTTAAAGAATCTGTCTCTAGATCCATGCCCACCCCCACACCCTCGAATCCCAAGCTCATTGCAGAGAGGGCTATATGGGAAAGATAATACAGCTCCCACGTACTGCCATCACCCAACATAGGGCTGTGTACTCCCCATCCCTTTGCTTATTCTGTCATCCCAACCCAGCACAGTGCCCTTGTGTGCAGTCTGTCTCCTGGTGGTTAAGATATGGAGAGTCACTTACGGTCATCGCTGAAGTCATCCACCAATATGATTTCATGGACCAGGTACACAGGGGTGCGGTTTAAAACACTGAGGAATGAAAAGAGAAAGTCCATGCTAGTACCTGAGCAGCTAAACAAGTTAGGAGATGGGGAAAGGTGGGAGCTGACCTTTGACAAGAACCAAAAAATAGGCCAGGTTTCCAGTACAGAGGTAGATAATGGATGTCCCCGTGAAGCAATGTACAGGAAATCAGTCCCCACATATCAGATACCTGAAGTCACATCTACTTATTCTAAAGAGCGCAGAGTTCCTATTCCCCTCTCTGGCCCAGCCATGCAAAGCCTGGAAGCAATTTGCCATTAACCTCAACAGGAACGGGGGAAATGTATGTTTAATAACATGCATATTGCAAGCTAAGTTTCACATGGGGCTGTACAACCCTCTTAAAATCCCTTCCCCTCCCCTGGAACTAATGTTAGGTTACTGGCAATGGGACCAACACAAAGCAAAATTACCTGTCAAAAACCCATCTTTTCAAACCTCACAGGCATGGGAGGAAAAGTCCTCTTTTTACTGTGAGCTGACTGTGTTTCAAAGGCTGCAGAGAGGATAACAGCGGGTTTGTTTAATAAAAGAAAAGAAGCTGGAGGTGATAGTTTAAACTCCCCTCCAGGAGTATAGTTACTGTGAAATGGGGATGAAAGCTACAATCTATTCTTAATTATACCATCTACATGTTCTGTCATTAGAAATGCAGGGCCTAATTCTCGCCTCGCTTACAGTAGTATAAATCAGTGAAGTCAATGGAATTATACTAGTGTAAAAACCTGCCCATAGGAAAGGAGTCAGGCTTGACTTTTTGAAGGGGCACTGGCAATGATGGATTGATTGTTCGTATAGAACAGGGATAAGCAGCCAATTATTTTTTGTCAAGGTTCAAATTTCTTGGTCAAGGTATAGTTCAAGTTCAGACTCTAGAGAAAATAATAACAAAAAACCCCATCATAATATGTAAATAAAAAGATGTTGGGGTCCGTTGGATATTGGAGGTAGGTTACTGTCCTTAATACACAGGCTTTCCCTTTAAGCCTGGAACCAGTCTCCTCAGTTCAGGTCTTTGTCTTTCCAGCATTCTTGTTGCTTCCAGTGTAGGTCGGGGAGGAGAAAGGTAAAAGCACGATGCCACTGTCCCTTATTTTATACTCTTTGTCCATGTCCCTGGAAAGACGCTAGCCCAGGCATGCCTGGAGTGCCTTGTTGAGTCACAGGCTGAGCAATCCCCATTGTGTGGTGCTTCTCTTACTGAATTGTAAATCCCTTGGTTTACAACTCCCCTGTGGATTAATGGTCATTCAATCCTTTGGATCACCTCCTTTGTTGTCAGTGGAGAACTAGCAATGGACGATTCCCAAACTTATAACATATTTCAGTAACAACCATGCAGCAAAATCCCATAACTTCATACACACTAATGATATGTATATTTTAACATATGTTTCCTATGATATCTTATATGGCATGCTTTGTATGAAATACATCATAGTTACATGACGGGGTGAATGTAGGATCCAGGGTGCTGCTTTGAGGTACAGAGTGCCACAGTAGGCTTGGCAGAATTTACTTTTTTTATTTTGAGGGGATAAAATGGATGTTTATTTGTAAACATCTTTTTAGATTATCAGTTTAAATTTTCAGTTATGCAAAATTATGGGTTTTAAGCATTTTTTATTTGTACCTATTTAAATTTTCACAGTTGTGGGAAATTATTAGAGGGCTTAGACAATAATTATTTAACAACAGTAGATATTGAGATTCAAAAAAGTTCAGGCTTTATAACCATTAAAACACAAATTGTCAACATCACATGTCAACATATGCAAAGTAAATATCCTTAAATCAAAGTGTAATAAGTTGTCAAGCAGCGTTTTCTTCCTTTGCCTGTTTATAGATTTAAATTATCGATGGAAATATTTTTTTCTGTCGGTCTGTTGTGTATGGTGAAATTGACAATGAGATAAAAATCAGGCCCACTGTATTCATTACAATCTCCCTCTCACACACCACTCCTTTATTTCACACTCCCTATAATTTCTTTACTCTCTGTCCCTTTCTGCTCTGCTCCCATCTTGTCTGTTCATTACACTTTGCCTCTCTTTCTCTGAACCCTTTGCTGCAGTCTCTCCTACCTGGTAGCTGTTCAAGCTGAACGTTCAAACCCACAGTGTTCAGGTGGGTTCAGAATAAGTTCACCCTCTCCTAGGGGGCACAACATTGTATGAGGAAGTGATGCCTTACCCACCTTGTCCTTTACGGAGGGTCTGATACTGCGGGGTGCTGAGTACCTTCAACTCTCATTGAGATCAATGGGAGCTGGGGGTACTCAACCCTGCACAGGATCAGGCCTTTGAACAGGGCCGCCCAGAGGGGGGGCAAGTGGAGCAATTTGCCCCAGGCCCCGTGCCCCGCAGGGGCCCCCACAAGAATATAGTATTCTATAGTATTGCAACTTTTTTTTTATGGAAGGGGCCCCTGAAAATGCTTTGCCCCAGGCCCCCTGAATCCTCTGGGCGGCCCTGCCTTTGAATTGCACACAGTGAGCTAAATTCTGCAATCACTAACTCCACTGAAAGCACCACGGGTATAAAACCAGAGTAACTCCACTGGTTTCAAGGGAGCTAGTCTGGATTTACACCAGTGAATGTGAGAGCGGAGCTGGTCTCAATCCTTGTAGGGCCAGGTGTAAATCAGTGTAGGGCGCCAGTTTGCACAAGCTAAGGACTGAGCCTGTAAATGCGACATTTGAGTGACACTAAAGCCTTGATCGCAGCCCTGGTGCACAATAAGGTTATCTGGGGAATATTCCCACCCACTCTGTGGCAATAGCTCCCCCAGGGATTGCAAAGGTGGGAGCTGCACCAATGCGGACAAGGCCCCCCAGGGCTGCTGGCCTTTTTTAACCCCAGGGGGTTAGACAACACAGCGTTTCAAATGCCAGCCGCCAACACAGCCACAGAGCATTAACAAAAGTGTCTGGCCACCCCTCCTCCCTCCAGAGTTTGCATGCAGGCATTTCCACGTGCTGTTCCTGCCTGTCAAGTATCTTTTTTTAAAAATTATTATTAATAGGTTTGTCATAAAAATACTAAGAAAGCCAAATGCAGGAGCTGAGTTCAGCAAATTACTGCAGCTGAGCGTCAGTACAGAGAGACAGGAGAGCAATAGCACACTCGGTGGAATAGTTAACGGGCACTGATCACCTGGAAACCAGACTTCGGGGAACCAGCAGGAAAAGAAGAACTGTAAAAGAGTCAGCAAAATAAAGAAATAGACAACTGAGCATGGTGGGGGAGAGAGGAAAATAGTGCAGCATAGGGCTGCCTAACCTGGTAGGAGGGAAACATGAGTGGGGCTAGTTCTGCTTTGACTTATACCAGCAAAACGTGGGAGTCACTTGACTGAAGTCAATGGAGTGAGTTGTATTCTCAGATCTGCCCCTTACTACCACTCCACCTGGGAACTGGCTGCAAGCCACCAGCAGAAAATTCCCCACCGTCGCTAGAGGGAAGATGGCCCAGTGGTTAGAGCTCTAGCCAGTGACCTGGGTTCAAGTCCCTTCTTTGCCACAGACTCCGGGTGTGATCTTTCACAAATCACTTGACCTCTCTGTGCCTCAGATCCCCCTGCGTTAAAATGGGGACACCGCACTGCCCTACCTCATGGGGGTGTTGTGAGGATCAATACATTAAAGACTGAGAAGTGCTCCGATGCTACGGTAACTAGTAGTAGCCTTAAGCCTGGTGTGCTCTCCCTTCTACGAGTAGGGAGCACGTTGTGGGCAGCAGGGGCTAGGGAGGGGCGGCGTGCCGCATGAGTCTAGCTAGCCTCCATTGGAGTAGGATCCATTAAGGGCCCTGCATCAGTGCTAAAAATTAAAAGCAGCCTGGAAGCTGCTCTAAGTTAGGGAGACAGAACAGGGGAGAATCAGGCCCAATGGAGTTACACTGAAGTAAAACTGGAGGACAGCAGAAGAAAGTTAGGCCTGAATCCCTGGTCACTGACACCAGTTTTCCCCCAGCGTAACTCTGTGGACGTCAAGGGAATTACCTTTATCCTGAGGGAAGTGGGAGCAGATTCCAAGGTACCAAACCGAGGGGAAATAAAGAGAGACTAGGGACCAGATTGTGTCCTGCTCTGGTGCTGGGGGAGGAAACAGACACGGGCAAGAAGCACCCCCACCACAGGCTGCTAATGTGCCCTTGCGCCGTCTGTGAAACAAATGACTCAGAAAGGGGAGAGGGGAGGTGAGGCCATGAGCCCATCCCCATCCCCTCCACACCAGCCCATGGAGAGAGGCCAGCACCTTGGAGAACATAATCAGTCTATGCCATGTTAATGGGTGATGATGATCAATGTAACCTCTGTCCCCAACCTGCACCTCCATGTGCACCAATCAGCCCTGGCAGTGGCGTAGCCAGGTTCTAACATCAGGGGGAGCGAACATATACAAAAAGGCACCACCCAACATATCAAATTACTAATTACATACTTTTACATTTGTTATACATATTTATTTGTACTTAAAATAAAAACACAAGAATGATCCAGCCACGGAAGGGTTTGCACAGCCGGCATTTCACAGGAGAACTTTAGATTAT
This sequence comes from Mauremys reevesii, assembly GCF_016161935.1. NCBI lineage: Eukaryota > Metazoa > Chordata > Testudines > Geoemydidae > Mauremys > Mauremys reevesii. The sequence goes on along the minus strand of NC_052625.1, from coordinate 56,487,588 downwards.
ACTTAGATATACTTTAGATTCTAGAAAGTAAATCACAGAATACAGTAGTTTGTAATTGTCACCTCTCGCCCCCAGAGCAGAGTGGCGGCTCAGCTGCGGCAGAGTCATTCCCCGGGCTGCCGCTGCTCGCGGAGAAAAGACACTGCTGAAGAGAGACCACGAGAAAAAAACATCCCCCTTTCCTCCCCTTTTCCTTCCTTCTCCACCTCCTCCGTCGGCACCAGCTGGGCTTCAGAGTCACCAGGAGCTCTGCCCACCAGATTGTGGCTTTTGTGCTGTTCTGTCGAGGTCTCCTTGGATGTCCTGATGTGAGAAAACTGAAAGCTTGGAAGCCGTGTTAACTTCCAAGTGACAGGTGCCTACTGTAGAGCTGCATGCTTGGTTTCCAGTGAATGGTTTCCTTATTTCTTGGTGGCATATTAATTATTATTAATAACAAGTCCAGTAGAGCCTAGAAGCCTCACATGAAGTCAGGCCCGCTGTGCTAGTAGCTGTACATATAGAGTACAAAGAGTTTACAGAGGGTGGACGAAAGGAAGTATCCCCATGATTTGGGGTATGTTTACACTGGAAAAGGGAGGTGTAATTTCCAGCTTGTGTAGACATACCCGTGCTAGCGCTGATCAAGCTAGTGTGCTAAAAATAGAAACAGAGCCACAGTGATGCAAGGGGCTAGCCATCTTGAGTGTGATGCCACCTGAAACCCTTGATAAGCACTCAGGTGACTAGCCTCTCCTGGTGCTCATGCCGTTACACTTCTATTTTTAGCACTGTAGTTTGATCTGAGCTAGCACCAGTATGTCTTGTCCAGCTGGGCATGATGCCTCCAGCTCCAATGTAGACGTACCTACAGATGGAGAACAGAGGCACAGTCAGACTAAGTGACTTGTTCAAAGTCACCCAGGGAGTCACTGGCAGACCTGGGAATTGAATGCATGTCTCCTGCTTCCATACAGTTGGATTGTCGCTTCACCTGTAGGTCTCAGGACAGTAATAGGCTGATTAGGCCTCAGCTGGAGTATTGTGTCCAGTTCTGGGCACCACATTTCAGGAAAGATGTGGACAAATGGGAGAAAGTCCAGAGAACAGCAACAAAAATGATTCAAGATCTATAAAACAGGACCTATAAAGGAAGATTGAAAAAATTGGGTTTGTTTATTCTGGAAAAGAGAAGACTGAGAGGGGACATGATAACATTTTTCAAGTACATAAAAGGTTGTTACAAGGAGGAGAGAGAAAAAATGTTCTTCTTAACCTCTGAGGATAGGACAAGAAGCAATGGGCTTACATTGCAGCAAGTGAGGTTTAGGTTGGATATTAGGAAAAACTTCGTAACTGTCAGGGTGGTTAAGCACTGGAATAAATTGCCTAGGGAGGTTGTGGAATCACTGTCACTGGAGATTTTTAATAAAGATTTGACAAACACCTGTCAGGGACAGTCTAAATAATACTTAGTCCTGCCACGAGTGCAGAGGACTGGACTAGAAAACTTCCTGAGGTCCTTTCCAGTTCTATGATTCTACTGTTATAAATGTCCTGTGTCCCATGAGCATGAGCCATTAAAGAGCTGCATGTTAATGTAGTGCATTGTGACGGTGTCACATAATCACTGTGCCCCAGGACATGCAATAGTGTCCTGCAGTGAGGCATCATCACAACTAAAGATGCAAACAATGCAACACAGTATCATGGTGCCCTGGCTATCATGCCAGCAGGATACCAGTACTTGCCATTGATGCACTTCATGTGTTGTGCTTTATAGAATACATACGTACAGACAGAGAGACCATTCATCCCAGCCTGAAATGCAGCTACTTCTGGGGTGGAACTTGGCAGCCAATTTGCACCACAATGGTGTGACAGAGGCGACAAAGTGAAAAAATGTCTCCTCCTGTCACAACTGCAGGGGCAAGATGGGTCAGCAGGATGCAATCGCCCACGCTGGCCAGGACAGGAGGGTTAAGCAGTGAGGAAATGGACGCTTTAGTGATCACACGTGGTCAGGACGTTGGTTTTAAGCTTCCTCTGAGAGATGGCGGCACAGTGTCCCCTGAGCATCATGCTTCGGCGCTGGTTCAATACTGACTCTGAGGGAAGGTCTCGGCCTCCTGCATCACCAGCCCAGGAGCGAGAGCTCACCTAGGACGGCTCAGGAGGTGTTTGCCTTCCCTGCCGTGCGGCCGCCTCGCTCTGCATGGGGTTGCTGGGGGCCAATGGGGCTGCTGCTCCTCAGCCCCCATTACCCCCGCCGCGCTGGGGGGCTGCGCTGCCGCGGGGCTCGGCTTAGCGAGCTGGGCAGCTGTGGACGGGACTGAGCCTCCTCCTCCTCATCACCGGAGAGCCAGGCAACCACCTGCTGCCGCCTGCAGCCCCAGAGCGAGTGAGCAAGCCGGGCTGGGGATGCAGGAGAGCAGCGCGGAGCCAAGAGCAAGCCGGCGGCCGCACGCAAAACCCAGCTCCAGACTCCAAGTCCGGAGCCCAGTGCTGGCTGCGTGGAAAGGTGCCGCTTTTGGAGAATGTGCAGCCGCTCCCCTTGCTCCCCACTAGCTACGTTACTGAGCCCTGGAAGATATTATGGAACAGTTCCCCCAAGTACTGCCTCCTACACCAGCTAACCCCAAGACAATGACAAGCAGCAAGCAAATCAAATCAAATTGATTATTACACTGAACATAGGTAGCATAACCAAAAGCCATGGGATGCTCTCAGGACTGGTGATGTTTTCATGCCCAGTTGTTTTGGGAGGAGATTGTACCAGACCATGGAACGCTACAGGATTATTACATCACACACGCCATACAGGTATGGGTACCACAGATGGAAACAGTAACGTTAGAGGGAGTTTTTCAACAAAACTTTTTTTTTTTCTGGAAAATACCAATTGGTCAAGGCCAAAGCTTGTCACTGGAAAAGGTCAGTTTAGACAAATTTCCCCAACTTGGGGGAAAAAAAAAGCGACCAAGAAATTTTCAGGTCTCCTTGACATTTTTTTAAATGAAAAAAATCCCGTTTTTCAACTTTCCATTTAACTTTCCAGCTAATTTTAATTTTTTATTTAAGAAAAAAAGTTAAATAAAAAAAGGTCAAAATCAAAACAAAATGTTTCAAAATTATCGAAACAAAAAACATTTTGATTGGCCTGAAGTTTTTTTCTTCACGTTTTCACAAACATTTTTGAGACTTCGACATTTTTCCCTGATTTGGAATGGGAAATTTCTTCCAAATCTCCAAAAATGTCCACAGGCAAGGAAATTCTTTCCCTGCTTAGCTTTAGCTTGACCACCATGAATGCAATCTGAAGAACCACGAGTGTCAGGCTTCCAAAAAAAGCACCCGACCCTTAAGCCAGCATTAAAATGATCAGGATTTCACCACCCGTTTGGCAGTGATTTGCTCTGTGTATTTTTTGAATGGGTGGGTGGTGGCAGTTGCACTGAGTCATACATGAACATGATACATGCCCCGAATGACACTGCTTGCTACACTCAGAGCAGATCACATTAAACTATGAAGATTTTATGTATATATTTTCAGCCATCATTGAAATGCAGCAGCTGTTCTGCGACAGCATCACTATGCATCTGTTCAGGACAGTGCAGGAAGAAAACATTATCCCACTGAAAGCACCTGGGGAACTTTAGAGAAGCACTATGCAGGCTGGCCAGAACGAGTCTACTCTTGCCAAATGTGCCCTAATATCACCTTATTTTTTACCTCTTTATGAAAGACAGCACTTTCCAGCAGCACCGCATTCCCCTTGCACCCATCCACAGCACTGTAACTCACAGAACAGGGCACCCCCACTGAATTACCCACATCACTTCCTATAACACCTGGCCCTATCCCTGGAAGTTTCCCATCCAAGTCCCAAAACTGCTTAGCTAAAGACCTACATCACTGCCGAGGTGCTACAGGCCTGATTCTCCATTCGCCTGCACAAGTGTACCAGTAAATCAGAAGAAATTCCTGAAAGTCAGCAGAGCTACACTGGTCTAAACCCACTGTGTGTGATGAATCAGAATCATATGCCTACAGGCCCTAAACGTTACCGCTTTGGAATTCTTGGCTGCACTGCTAAAAACCTGCCCAGTAACAACCATCTGCCACTGGTATAAAGAGTTGTGCAACAAAGGCTGAATGTAATAGAAGAGTAAGTTACTTCCCCAAGAGGCCAAGAGAAAATGCATTCACTTCCCAGCAAGGCCCAATTCACTATTCCTGACAGACATTTGCAACCTGAGTTGTATTAATCGGACAATAAGTTACCGAGACCACTGAAAACACAGCAGATTATACACTCCCCCAGTGTGACAGTTTGCAGGAACGACTGGAAACATAAACACTGAACACGTTAGCTTTTCGGTGTTACAGGGATTTCATCAGATACTCTATAAGGCACTCTTAAAAACTGAATGCCAGCTTTTCTATTACCCAGATCTTCACTCGGCTTGCTTGCTTTTTTTTGGTTCTTTTTCTTTTTGCTTTTTACACGTAAAAGCACTTGGTGATTTGCCTCTCTTTGAAGTACCTCTTCTTTATAGACACTTTTCTTTCTGAAATCAAATACAGGCAAATATATTGCAATGAAAAAAATCAAGACAAATCAAAGTATTTTGGGTCAAATCCCAAGGTCTTTACTCATTCCTACCACACAAAAACACCCATTGCTATCAAAGGGAATGATCTCAGGATTTATCCTAGTGAATTTACCCAGTCAGTTATCGAATAAGGGCTAGATTATTTTCTGTTACTTTGAATTAACACCAATGTAGCTTCCTTGACTTCTTTGGGTTTAATCAAGATTATGCTGGTGTAACCAAGCAGAATTTGACCCTATCTTTTCATCGTAGGTTCCATCTTTCTTTGTCACTTGCATTTTCCAGGGATTCTCTTCATTATGCCCATGACAGAGTAAGTCAGGGGTCGGCAACCTTTCAGAAGTGGTGTGCCGAGTTTTCATTTATTCACTCTGATTTAAGGTTTCGCATGCCAGTAATATATTTTAACGTTTTTAGAAAGTCTCTTTCTAGAAGTCTATAATATATAACTAAACTATTGTTGTATGTAAAGTAAATAAGGTCTTGAAAATGTTTAAGAAACTTCATTTAAAATTAAATTAAAATGCTGAGTCCCCCGGACCGGTGGCCAGGACCTGGGCAGTGAAAGTGCCACTGAAAATCAGCTTGTGTGCTGCCTTCGGCATGCGTGCCATAGGTTGCCTACCCTTGGAGTAAGTGTTTGTAGAATTAGGTCTGAAATGCCACCTGTATATAATTATCAGTGCAAAATTAACACTGAGGCAGGCAAAATGTGGATGCAGACAAGATGGGCCAGTATTTGCAGACCTGAGCCTACATCTTTTGCTGGTGTGTACTTTTGTCACCCCTTAATATTTGCTGGTTCATAAAAATGACTCCAGACCTTGATTTGTTTGTATTTATGAACCCTTAATTCTCTCCATGGCAACATAATGGGGCCTGTGGGAAAAAACCCAACAACATCATAAAGCGCCGGAGAGGCTGGAGGTCATGGTTATTGAAATCAGACAGAGCAAGAGAGGAGACACAGTGCCCGTTAAAATAAACTGCTCCAACAATCCAAACTGACTAATTATGTAGGAGATGGAGAGAGACATTACACCAAGAATAACCATAATGAGCTTTGATTACACTGCAGCTTCCGCATTTTATTCTCTTCAATACCCACCAGCTTTTTGTAATTCAAGAGTTCTCTTATGTTAACATCAAAAGGTAAAAGTGCATGCAGAGCTGTATATTTACTCACTGTGAGAGACGATTAGCAAATTTATAAAAATGGGCAGGGTTTGGGGGGGGGAGAAGAGAGAGGAAAAAAATAGTCAGCACGAAGTGCTAATTATATAGTTTCAGTGTAACACCTGGCTTGTTTTAATTAGAGCCATTTGAGCTATGGCACAGCCTCTATATAGGACCGACATACTGCCTGGGGATTGGACGCATGGCTTCACCACTCAGTTTTCTCAGCAACTGTAGGCTACACACCAGATTATATGGAGAGGGGAGGTTGCAGGGCGTTAACAACCCAGAGGGGGCCTGCTTCTACTTGTGGGTATTGGAAAATTAAAGACATGACAGTCTACCCACTAATTAATTACCTAAATATTTGATCTGGGATGTGCAGTGCTCATATCAACATTTTTGCCCAAGGGTGTTTTTTGGGTTGTCAATAAGAGGTAAATAATTAAGCCTCCTGATTCCAACTCTGAAGATTCAGATTGCAGATTTAAAGAATAAATAACGACCTCACAGTGGAGTAAAACTGCACATCTCCCAACACGAGGAGTCTATGTTTAGAAAGCATTCTTAACAGCATACCGCATCAGAGGTTAAAGGCTAAGGTGGAGCAGTTGTAAAATCATTGAAAATCTGGCTCTGGAAATGAAAAAAAGAGAGCAAGATGGAACCTAAGCATTTAAATACAAGAGAAGGAGCTGTGCTATGCAATGAGAAGAGACAGAGTCTAAGCCAGATGTTAGCAGTAGGAGGGATTAGATCCTCAGAAAAAGGTAAGATCCCATGTACCACGATTGGGACCTATGTTACAGCATCATTAAAACTCTGATCAGACTGACGCTATACATGGTACTGAGCCCTGTCCTGATTTGGTTACATCCTTGGATGTTAACAGAGTGATAGAGTTCAGTGCCAAACCATCAGCTGGTGTAAGCGTATCTCCATTGAAGTCAGTGGAACCGCATCAGTTTACACCACTTGTTTAAGATCATTTGGCTCACTCTTGGTCCAGCATGGTTAGCTGTCTCTCATTCAGGTCCTTCCACAGAAGTATGAGGTGCTGGTTTCCCTTGTCATCTTAGGTGCCCCTCTCTTAATAGCTCAGTAAACCTCTTAAAAGCATCTCTCTTACAGTTCGTTGACCCTGCTTAAAGAAGCAGCAAGTCTTCCCAAGGGTGCAGTCTCCATCCCCTGTTGATAGATGAGTCATTACCTCTTCCCCTTGTTGGCTTGATGGCTTTGTTTACCTTTTATGTAAATACCTCTGCCTGATGACCAGGTTGGTTAGACAAGCACACACATGATCCTTTCTGACCCAGACATGTAGATTCCCCAGTCACCTTGTGAGCTTTGATGGTTTTGTTTACCACATGTGTAAATTGCAATTCCATAGTCACTGGTCACCCTGCTTCATCTGTATTTGAGACCTGGGGAGACCTTTTTTCTACTTTGTTCAAATACAGACTTTAAAACATAATAGCAGAAGATATCTGTAATTCCACAGGCAGCCTTGTCACATATGTTCCACAATCATATAATTGACCAGAGTGTTATTAGTTTTCAAATGATAACTCACAAGGCATATGTTGTACAATTATCATTGCAGCAGTGTGTAGGGCATGGATAGCGGGGTGCTTAGGGTCACAGCCTCCCAGAACTGCTGGCTGGAACAGTGTCCATCAGCAGCTCCCCCAATGCAGACCTGTGAGTTAAAGGCATTACATGAATAAAATAACATTTCCAACAATGTTAGTTTGGACAAATTAAGACTACCCAAAGGAATAGCAGCAAAGTGTCCTGTGGCACCTTATAGACTAACAGACGTATTGGAGCATGAGCTTTCGTGGGTGAATACCCACTGCGTCGGATGCTCGTAGTGGAAATTTCCAGAGGCAGGTATATATATGCAAGCAAGAAGCAGGCTGGAGATAACAAGGTTAGTTCAATCAGGGAGGATGAGGCCCTCTTCTAGCAGTTGAGGTGTGAACACCAAGGGAGGAGAAACTGGTTTTGTAGTTGGCTAGCCATTCACAGTCTTTGTTTAATCCTGAGCTGATGGGGTCAAATCTGCAGATGAACTGAAGCTCAGCAGTTTCTCTTTGAAATCTGGTCCTGAAGTTTTTTTGCTGCAGAATGGCTGCCTTTAAATCTGCTATTGTGTGTCCAGGGAGGCTGAAGTGTTCTCCTACAGGTTTTTGTATATTGCCATTCCTAATATCTGATTTGTGTCCATTTATCCTTTTACATAGGGACTGTCCAGTTTGGCCGATGTACATAGCAGAGTGGCATTGCTGGCACATGATGGCGTATATTACATTGGTGGACGTGCAGGTGAATAAACCGGTGATGGTGTGGCTGATCTGGTTAGGTCCTGTGATGATGTCACTGGTGTAGATATGTGGGCAGAGTTGGCATCGAGGTTTGTTGCATGGGCTGGTTCCTGAGCTAGAGTTACTATGGTGCGGTGTGCAGTTACTGATGAGAATATGCTTCAGGTTGGCGAGTTGTCTGTGGCCGAGGACTGGCCTGCCACCCAAGGCCTGTAAAAGTGAGGGATCATTGTCCAGGATGGGTTGTAGATCCCTGATGATGCGTTGGAGGGGTTTTAGCTGAGGACTATATGTGATGGCCAGTGGAGTTCTATTGGTTTATTTCCTGGGCTTGTTTTGCAGTAGGAGGCTTCAAGACTTAAGCTGATCACTTAAGTGATCACCTGTGGAGGTCAGGAAGAAAATTTCCCTAGTGATAAAATGCCACATAAAAGATACTGAAATTTGTCCTGCAACATTGACAAGAATGAGACTGAGCGGGATTCCTCAGCAATGGGTGGACAGCCCATCCATTGGCTGGAGAATGCAGCCCAATTAAGAGCATGCTCTGGGAAGGTTAGAACAGGACACAGCAGGGAGGTGGATGCAGAGATAATACTCCAGCATGCCACTCCTTTCCTTCCTCACTTCAGGCTCTGGATTAGCCTGCTGCATCCTTGCTTCTTTTTTTGCTGCCCAGTTTGGCATCTGCCTTGCCTGCAGCTCTGAGGACAGTAACTCCCCAGCGAGCTTGGACGCTTTGCCTACAGTATCATACATTGCAGCAATTCCTCACCTGGCAGGCTGCCAGTCACTGGCACTTCACAATTCCTGTCCTACTGAGTTCTTACAAGAGTTTGGCTGATTCTAAAACTTCCCAGACTGCCCCAGCTATCTTTGGGATGAGACATAAACCAGAGGTCCTGATCACCTGGGTTCATTAAAGATGACATGTGACCCATTTTACAGGCATAGGCCCATCAACCCTGCTGTTCCGGTCAGATTCCAGTCTGGGGAATTCCACTGTGTCTCCTAAAATCCCCCTCATTGTTTCAGGTGGATGCAGGATTTATCTTCAATTTTTTGTTTTGCAAGGTGAGCAACCATTGACTTTGGTGGATGCTTCTCAGGATCAAGCCCATAAAGCACAGAATGCTCCACCCCAGAGTTGGCTGCACTTCAGTGGGAGATGCAGGAAGTATTCCCACATGCACTTGCAAAGCACCTCTGGGTCCTTCTGGATAGACAGGGTTACATGATGGTAAGATGTTACCAGTAATCACTGTTAAGAGCCTTTACGGTCGACCCAGGCCTTGTCGAGTCCAGCTCCTTCACTTCAGCATTGCTCTTTACCCTCCAATAACTGCTGCGTCACTGTGGAGCTCCTTCAGCTCTCCCTAGGGAGGAGCAGGGCAGCAGGGGCAGCAAAATGACATGGAGTTTTCTTTTTTAATTCAAGTTTGTAGGAGGCAGAGGGAGAGATCAGAAAGAAAAGATTGTGGGAAAGGAAATAAAGGATGGCAAGTAGGGCAGACAGCTGCAAAGGGGTTCCAATTTCTTTTCCACTCTCTCTGTTTTCAGGTATTCATATGGCTCCATCACCATAGTCTGTGAATGTCTCACAATCTTTAATGTATTTATCCTCCTCACAACTGCCCTGTGAGGTAGGGCAGTGCTATGTTACACCTGGGGAACTGAGGCGCAGAGAGTAAGTGACTTGCCCAAGGTCACATAGAAAACATGTGGCAGAGCCAGGAAATGAACCCAGGTCTCCTCATGCCTAGTGAAATATACCCTTAATGACGATGCCATCTTTCTTCCCATCTGCGCCTTTTTTCTCCCTTCCCATCCTCCTCCTTTTTTTGTTTTTGTTTTTTTGCTTTGGCCCTAAGAACCTACCTAGTCCCTGAAATGTTCACATATAGTAATGCTGATAAAATAATTCCCAGAGAATCATGGATTCAATGATTTTTTCCATTTTTTCCCCTGTTGGCAAATGGTGTGGGAACAGACCATGAGTTTCCTGAACCTAGTAATTATTCAACATGAACTTCTAATTTTTGTCAGTGACTAATTCTCGGGATGCAGATTGTTCACAAATGGTGCACTGCAGATGTTCAAAGTGTGACATCCACACGGTGTGTCACACTGAGTAGCGACGGAAGTCACACAACACTCATGCCACTGAGGATTGAGCAGGATGTGCAGATTTTACAATCCAATTCAAAGTTTGCTCACAGAGAATATTAAGTATTCAAGCTAAAACCCCACTTTAGATGAGGATTCAAACTAGTAGGGATCTCAGATGTCCATGGAAAAGGCCTCAAACAGGGTCAAATTGACACTTACTTTTGAATTCAAAAGATTATTAACGGTAAATTTCTCCCACTGTTTGCTCATCTTCAGTACATACATGCAACATGCTCCGATTGGTTGATGTGTCCCGCTCCTGTGAATTTTACAAGACGCAATTTCTCTTTCCCATTCTTGTTCCTCGTGCTTATGATGATGATTCCCATTGATTTGTTATGAAGACTCTTGGAAGTGGTCATTCTTATTTCACTGCCAGGCAGCCAAACTCAGGGCCAAAGCCGCACCACTATGATCCCTAGCCAGGCACAAAATATTATTAATTATTATTTATATTACTACAGCACCTTGGAACCATAGTTAAAGACCAGGATCCCATTGTGCTAGGCACTGTGCGGTGCTCAGGAATAACTTTGCAGGGAAGAAGAAATCCATGGTAGAGAGACGATAAACAGTGAAACAAAGAGGCAGTGTTACCTAGTGATTAGAGTTCTCTCCCTGACTGCCATTCATTCTCTCTGTGACCCGGGACAAGTCAAACAACCTCTTTCTGCCCCACTTTATCCCCATTTATAAAAGGAGGATGGAGAGTGCGTACTAATTTCACAGTGCTAGTGAGAGGCTTAATTCAAAAAGATAGTGGATGGAGCACTCAACTGGGACTCAAGACATCTGGGTTCTCTATTCCAGGCTCTACCACTGACCTGCTGGATGACCTGGGGCAAGTCAGGTCACCTCTCTGTGCCTCAGTCTCCCCATCAGACAAATGGGGATAATGATACAGGCAAGTCTCATCTTACGCGGGGGTCCCATTCCACGGATAGCGCGTAAAGCGAAAACCGCGTATAGTGAAACACTTATTGAGTTGAATGGCAGGCAGAATCGCCCGCACTACATATGCAGGTTTTATATTGTTATTTTTCTTTTTTTCCCCATTTTTGCCAACCGCGCAAAGTGGAATTCACGCATGTTAAATGCGCCTAAGATGTGACTTGCCTGTAATTACATTCCTTTGCACTTTGAGATGTACTGATGGAAAGTGCTATACAAGAGCTAGGTATGACTAGTAGTGTTATTGCACATAAAGTGCTTTGAGATCCTTCGATGGAAGCTGCTACAGAAGCACAAAGTAGTATTAAGATAGATTTCATGTTGACTGTCACATGAAAAAAATGATCCAAGATGTTACCGATGTCATGGAACAGAGATTTGTAAGATTTAATTAAGCCAAGCATTTGCTGAGTGAGAAAAAACAGACCAGAGGGCTGGATAAATTAGCCTACAAAGGCTTAAGAGGATACAAGATCTGAACAGGGTCCAAAGGCAGGCAGGAAATGCAGGTGTGTGCATGTTTGGAGCTGAGCCGAGGTAGGGCAGGAATTGAGTCAGCAGTCCTCTTTCCTAACAACAGCTGGAGCCCCCAGGGTCTGGTCTATGGCTGGGCAGCCTATTCGGGACTGAATCCAGACTGAGTCTGTTGAACCCAACCTCAACATCACAAGCCACATGAACAGACAGCACTGGCTCCAGGAGCCAATCCCACGGGCCTAGCCAGTCATTTCCCAAGGACCAGCGCAGGAGAGCTCTGGGAACCCACCCCAAGGAAGTGGGGCGGGGGGAGGGAGTTTGGGGTTGGGTTTGCTTCACCTTTAATTTGTTTTATCTGTCCACGTTTATCCAGCCCTGGTTTTGATCCAGTACAAATAGTAAAACTGACCGTTCCAGGCCATTGCACTGTGTCTAGAAAGGAAATACCCACAGGTCCCTAGTAACATTTCAAGGTTATTTTGTGACAAGCAGGTGCTGTAATTAGAACCAACCCTGGAGGTGCACATCACCAGCTAAAACATGTGAGCCAGATTGGATGGAGAGATGTGGGAGGGGAGGAGGAGCTACCCGGACAGACGCCGTGAGTGAAATCACAATGACTCAAGAGTGGAATCAAAGTAACCTAATCAAACAAAACATCTCCATGAAGAAGCAAAAAAAAGGATAAATGAAAGGGCTGTTAATGACATGGAAATCAGGGACAATCCCATGGGAAAAATATGACAGAGGAACAAGGAATAAGAGAGAAATCTACTTATTTTGCATTTCTAATCCAACCATAATTATAATAAACAGACTGTAGCTGTCTACATGTGTATGTACCCATCACCACAGTAGCTAGGCACAATATGAGGAGTATATTGTGATCCTAACACTTTCACATGTCATCATCACTCCTAGAGGTTGTCTCCCAGGAGTAACACCTCTGCATCATTCTGCTTCTCCATTACTGGGGAAAGCCACTCTGAAGTGAGGAGCTCATCAACAGACCTTAAAAGTGGCAAGAGGTTGGTTGATCTTGACCTTAGGTACCATGGAACTGCACAGTGCCTCCCCCTGGAGACCTCCTGTCATGCATGATAGTGGCAGGGAGGTGGTCTCGGAGAACTAAGCCTTGCCCATTGTTGGCTTTAAAGATGGGGGGCTGGATCTTGGATCGGTCCAAACTCAGGTCAGAAATGTTGTGATAAATGAGCCTACAAATTTACTCTAATTGTGAGCTCAGCTGTAAAAAATATGTGAGATGTCACAGTACCCTATAGTGACAAATGTTGATGGGGAAAGGTACAAAAAGGAGACAGACTAAATTAGTCTAAACAAAAGGGCCCACTGATAGGGTTCAAGGAATATGTTAAAATCATGCTTGGTAAAAACAGAACATGTGGAATCAGGAATTTGTGAACCAAAATTGGTGTGTCAGATAGTAGGCCTAAGTGGTGGACAAAATAATGAGGGGATGGGCTATTGCACCCATCAATCCCTTTGTGAGTCCTTAAAGAAAGACTTCAGAGGAAAAATAAGGAAAGAACAAACAGAAGCTACTGAAGCGAGCATCACCATCATGGCTGCCACCCCCACTGTCTTCTGGGACTCCAGACCATCTTCATCCTAATCCTGAGGAATGTCCTGACCAGAGTGGGCCAGAGAGTGAGGGACTCAGATGACATCACCACCCTTACCAACTCCAGCGGAATCCCAACCACCTGAGATGAAATGGGACTGGATGTTAACACTGCCAGCCCTTCTCAACTAATTTCTTCTCTTTTCTCCCCAAGGACAGTTATTACCATCTTTGATATCCTCTAAGAGACTATCAAACATGGGTTTTTTCCCCGTCCACAACTCTCTCCAGCTAAAGGGAAAGGTAACAGGAAATGTTGTTAAAATGAACGTTTTTCCTTCTTTTCTGTATCTATTCTGTATCTATTTTGGTATCTGTAAAAGGTTAGAAAGATTTTAATGGGACATTCGCCATGGTACTGTAAGGGTCCTAGGCATAGGCAGTCTGACCTAGCAGTCACTGCTGGGCTGCTGTCACCAAGCCCAGGGCAGTCACAAGGCAGTAGTCAGTGTGGAGGGATCAGAGTAATTGCTAGAGCCAGGATCAGTAGGCAAGAGCCAGGATCAGAGTCAGGCCAGGTCAGAGACTGGAGATCAGCAAGCAAGGCAAGGTTTAGAGCCCCGCAAACCAGAAGTCTGCATGGCTGCTCAGACAACTTCCTGGGGCACCCTCCTGGGTTAAATAGTAAGCCTGGGCCCATCAGATGGTCACAGGCTGCTGTTGCTATGGTCCCTTTGAGCGGTTCTTCCTAACACACTTAATCTCCCCAGTGCTCCTTGCATATGGTTCTCTGAGGCCTACCGGTGGGGATGTGGGAACATCAGCTGTGCCAGGCTCTGCAGACCCAGCGTTCTAGTCCAGCAGCTCTTTACTGGTACTAAGGAGGCTGAGATCTCTGTATACCAAGCCCCGAGCCTTGTTTAACACTGTTTAATGTTGGACAGTAACTGGGTTATGCTAACACCTTTGGCCTGTATTCCATCTAAATGAACTCAACAAGAGCCAGTACAGAGTGAAGAGAGACGGTGCTGTGTGTCTATTAGATCCACCCAGACGAAGGGAGGTAGTGACACAGTATGAGGTGAGACATGAAGGAGCTGGGATGGGGAGTGATGCCATAAAGGAAAGCAGGAATTCAGTTGCAGAACGGTCAAACTTGCTCCTAGTATGCACATGTCTTCCCGAGAAAGGGTTCTGCTCTCAGACAGATGAAGCCATCAGGTGCTCAGAGGGGTGAAGGAAATGTCTAGCAAGCAATGACGAATCTGGCCCCCAGTCAGCAACCTATGTCTGATGGCAAAGGGCTCTTTAACGTCCGTGGCTCTCACCAGTGCAGGCCTGGGGCCAGGTCCTTAGCTGGTGTAAATCAACCTAGCTGTCTAGACGTTAGTGGAACTCTGCTGATTTACAGCAGCTGGGGATGTGGTCTGAGTTGGAGTGGCCGTAAAGAAATATTTGCAGGTGTGGAAATTTGTCCATGTCACCAAGCCAGTACAATTAGTCACATTTGGCAGACTCAGCTCCTGAGAGGCCCAGGACTGTGATAGCAGGAGGGGCTGCAGGCCACAATGACCAAGGTACAGGACTATGAGAAGGAAGTTTATGCCGCATTGGCCTGAACTGCAGGCTCTATTGCCCATCAAAGAATGAACAGGAATTGCATATGTGCATCGACTATTGCCTGGCTCCAGGCAGTGATATCAATCAATTCCCTGCCATTGCAGGGGTCTGAGGCATTGGTGAATTTTGATCCCTCCTGTTCTCTGTCTGGGACACATAATAGTTTAGTCTCCTGAGGATTGTAATACTTTGGTCTAATTCCAGTTATTGGCTTGGGATGGGGGTGGCTGGATGGTGTTGACCTCCTGTAATATAGAATCATAGAATATCAGGGGGTTGGAAAGGACCTCAGGAGGTCATCTAGTCCAACTGCCTGCTCAAAGCAGGACCAATCCCCAGACAGATTTTTGCCCCCAATCCCTAAAAGGCCCCCTCAAGGATTGAACTCACGACCCTGGGTTTAGCAGACCAATGCTCAAACCACTGAGCTATCCCTCCCCCCCAATATACAGGAGGTCAAACTAGAAGCTTTGGTAGTCCCTTCTGGCCTTAAACTTGATGAGTCTATACCCTTCCCTCACTTACATGAGTGTGAAATCCACCTGTCAAATGTTTATTATGGAAACAGGACTGAATGCATCTGACCATTCCTATGGGATAAGCCACTGGATAAGGTGCACAGATCTAACCCTCAGGACAGAAGGTGTGGATAGATTACAAGAAATCTTTCCATTCCACAGCAAAGAGCTATGTAGACCCACACTGGAATTCAAAGCTTCTTTTAGAAAACCTGCAGTGAAAATGAAGAATATACTATATCCCCATACAGTAAACCACAGCCAAGAACAAACCAACAAATGGAAGAATGGCCATGTGCCCAGACCTCTCCACAGCTCATTTAGAAGAGCTCAGAAACTGTCCTTGAAAATGCAGCCTCTTTGTGAATCATCAGAGCTTCTCAGTTAACTCTCCTTGCTGGCATCCCATGTGGCCTTCAGGAGTCACTGGAGAAGCTCAAAAAATGATACTAAAGCAGACCTCTGCAAAGCCACAGATATCCCTTGCTGACTATGGCAAAACACAGCTCAGCGTTGATAGTCAAATGAATATAAAAACTGCCATCCCAAGATCCATCTAGATTGGTGACCTGCTCCCGACAGTGACCATTGGCAGATACTGCAAAGGAAGCCACTCCATAATGCACCTCCTTGTGCAAAACTACTTAACAGGAGCCAGATCTCATGCTATCCTCAGCTAACGATCATCTTAGGACCTGGGTTAGTAGCCTTTGTAATTTTACCCTGGTAAGCGTAGCTGAAAATGCTTTTATTATTCATACAAACGTCTAACCTTTTTTGAAATGTGAAGGAATATCTGGCATACTGTGAGGAAAGTGGCACACGTTTTTGGAGCAGGATCAAAAAAAACGTGCTGCACTCGCATATTCCTTTGCATGAGTCTGTCTTACCTTCTGATAGTTCTTAACAGGGTGGACCTGGCTTCATTGTGGAAGGTGATGATGATACTTGTTGATGGCAGATCTGGACGATAGTGTAAAGTAGTACATCTGAGAAGTTGGAAAAGATACGGGTATCACTAAAGTTCTGGAATGTAAAATGGCAGCTTATTTAATAGACACAAACATTAAAGGCACAGGGTAAAGGTAGATGGTACTCATTCCGGGTTCTCCTGACACTACTAAAATAGTGGTTTTCTGAGCTATACATTTCTGTTTGACCCAGAATCTAGAACATTCTGCTGTGTGGGATAAGTTGCCTGGAATTCTACCATCCCCCTTTCATTCAGCTTTGTTTCTGGGTGTGGGTAACCCTACTGTGACTAGCAATGAACATCCCCAAAGAGGTTCAGCTTATATAGACACAGTGTTTGAGGAACCCAAACAGACTTTTGATGTGCATTCCTGGCACAAATATAGTTAGATCACAACACAAACAGTATTATGCAGTGGGGCCAGCCCAGAAGAGTTCCCGACAGCCTGACCAGCCCTGTCCTTCTCCTGCACTTTGGGGATTGGGACCCAGGGCACAGGATTCTACCCCCTGTAGCTGGTCCCTTCCAGAAGGCTTGGGATGAGCTCCCAGATCTTGGGGCTCTTTTGACTGAGAAGTGATCACACCACACTGAAAACATTTGCTTATCCAGCCCTGAGTGATGTATGAATAAATGCATAAAGAATATTCCTCAGATGCAGCTACAGTACAAGGGTCAGACTCTCTGCTTCTCTAGCACCCTTCATGTAGGGATCTAAAAGCACTTTTTACACATTAATTACTTATCCTCACAATACTGTACAGCTGGTATTATTCCTCCTACTTTACAGAAGAGTCAATTGAGGCACAGAGAGGTTATGTGAAATGCCCAAAGCTACACATTGAGGTAGTGGCAGAGCCACAATTAGAACCTAGGTATCCTGGCCCCCAGTCCTTTGCTCTAACCACTAGACAATACTCCTTTCTAGGTCACATGCCCTCTTGGAGCTACCAGCACTACATCTCAGTTCCTCTCCCTTCCCCAAGAAATGGAGAACAGAAAGCTCTTCCTTTTCCAACTCACTCACCAATGCAAACATGTACTTGGTTGTAGCCTGGTTTAGGGTGTACTAATTTAATGTATCAATTTTATTTTTTTATTTTATTTTAATGAATTAATATTATTAATAATAAATTATTAATATTAATTAGTATGGGGTTTAGGCTTGCCAATCTGTTTGATCAGAAGATAAAAGTTCTTGTCCCGAATCAGGCTCCACAGAATTTACAAAAGCCCCCCGGGGGATTGACAGGAAGCTCACACTGAGACAGATAGAGCCTTAAAGACTTTTTATCAAAATCAATGAAATAACAATTAAATGGTAAAATAATCAGAGTTGCAAAGTTACAAATGCATGACTGCTATTCAAAAGATACATATGGTAATACACTTCTACCTCGATATAACGCTGTCCTCGGGAGCCAAAAAATCTTACTGCATTATAGGTGAAACTGCGTTATCTCAAACTTGATTTGATCTGCCGGAGTGTGCAGCCTCGCCTCCCCGGAGTGCTGCTTTACCACCTTATAGCCGAATTTGTGTTATATCGGGTCGCGTTATATTGGGGTAGAGGTGTATAGGATTATACGCTACAAAGCTTTGGTTAATATACTCACACCCTTCCTTGATAACACAGGACCAGCCTTGTGGTTCAGGTTTCTCAATTCTTGAGTGAGGGATGCAGTGCTTAGAAGAAACTAATGCTAAGAACTATCAAAACTAACTTAGGGTTTACTTGGCTAACAAACTTAAAATCAAAACCTAATAAACTAAGAATAAAAGCTTAGGGAAACCAAGCTTAGCCTAGTTCCCTTGGAACTTAGAAAGTTTAAGAAGAAGTACAGCCTACTAATAGTAGTAGTCATAGTAGGTAGATAGAATAGAAGAGAAGAGAAAGAGGCATAGAGATAGAGTAGAAAAAGAATACTCTAGCAAGGTGGGTCACCTCTTTTATAGGGCACAAGTGCCAGAAATCCTTCCTCCTCTGCCCAAATTTCATTCCCCACCCACAAAATGTTAGGGTACACTTACCCCATAGGCTAGTATGTTTGTGCATATTGAGGACGTGTACCTACGCACATATATTATTTCTGTTCGTTAGTCATTTCAGTTCTTTCCTTGTAGTGTACCTGTTAAGTCTGTGGGTACCAATTGAACCCCCCTCCATGCCAGTCTTCCATTGTCTGTTTGTCTAGATAAATGGTCTTAGACATATGGGTGGGTGCTTATCTATTTAGGTAACAAGTCTCAATATATAGGTCAACTTTGCTTTCTGGGTAAAAGGTCTTAATATAGATATGCTAACTTAGCTTAACATACAGGTTTTTGGCCTGTAGGTCTCTTGTATTACAGCCAAACTTATTTTTAATATAAATCTATATACCTATTACAATAAACCAAATACTTAAGCTATAAGAAAAGATATATATATATATATATTTTATATATATATATATATATACACACACGCACACACACAGTAACTCCCCACTTAAAGTCCTCTCACTTAACGTTGTTTCAATCTTACGTCCCTGCTCAATTACAGAACATGCTCCATTTAAAGTTGTGCAATGCTTCACTATAATGTTGTTTGGCTGCCTGCTTTGTTCACAAGTGCCAGAAATCCTTCCTCCTCTGCCCAAATTTCATTCCCCACCCACAAAATGTTAGGGTACACTTACCCCATAGGCTAGTATGTTTGTGCATATTGAGGACGTGTACCTACGCACATATATTATTTCTGTTCGTTAGTCATTTCAGTTCTTTCCTTGTAGTGTACCTGTTAAGTCTGTGGGTACCAATTGAACCCCCCTCCATGCCAGTCTTCCATTGTCTGTTTGTCTAGATAAACGGTCTTAGACATATGGGTGGGTGCTTATCTATTTAGGTAACAAGTCTCAATATATAGGTCAACTTTGCTTTCTGGGTAAAAGGTCTTAATATAGATATGCTAACTTAGCTTAACATACAGGTTTTTGGCCTGTAGGTCTCTTGTATTACAGCCAAACTTATTTTTAATATAAATCTATAAACCTATTACAATAAACCAAATACTTAAACTATAAGAAAAGATATATATATATATATATATATATACACACGCACACACACAGTAACTCCCCACTTAAAGTCCTCTCACTTAACGTTGTTTCAATCTTACGTCCCTGCTCAATTACAGAACATGCTCCATTTAAAGTTGTGCAACGCTTCACTATAATGTTGTTTGGCTGCCTGCTTTGTTCACAGCTGGCAGCCCCCCATAAGCTCCCCTATGCCCCCTCCCAGCACCTCCCATCTGCCAGCAGACCCCGTGGATCAGCGCCTTCCCCCTCCTCCCCCCGCCTCCTGCCCGCGACAATCAGCTGGCTTGCGGCATTCGGGGGGGGGGAGAGGAGCAAGGATATGGTGTGCAGGCTCCTCCTCCCTCCCCTGCCTCCCGAACGCTGCAAGCCAGCTAATTGCCGCGGGCAGGAGGCAGGGGAGGGAGGGGGAGGAGCAAGGACATAGTGTGTGGCGTAAAGGGGGGGGGAGAAGAGGCGGGTCAAGGGGGGGGCTTCGGGGAAGGGGTGGAGTGGGCAGGCTGAGGGTTGAACCCCCCGCCCCTGGTGTCTGCAGAGTAGGGGAAGCTGCCACTGCTGCTGCGCAACGTGCTTCTCCTAGCCTACAGCACCTTCAGCCTCCTTGCCTGCCTCATTGTCTCCAGTGCCAGGGGGCTGTGCCTGTGTGGGGTAAGGTGGGGGCACCTCCCAACTAGAGTACTGTACTGTATGGCAACAAAAATTTTCCCTGGAACCTAACCCCCCCGCCATTTACATTCATTCTTATGGGGAAATTGGATTTGCTTAACATCATTTCACTTAAAGTCACATTTTTCAGGAAAATAACTACAACGTTAAGTGAGGAGTTACTATATATATATATGCAATAAGCAGGTTAGTCCTATAGGCTACATAGTTCAGTTTCTAACACGAGTGAGCCAAACCTACGAACAAGTGCACAGTATATAGCATTTCACAGACCCAACCAGAGTTAAGGAAATTGGGATTTCAGTGCTCCTTTGACATATTTCATTGGCTTTTCTGCCACAGAAACTCTGGGACCTGATGCTGACCTGACTTACGGCAGCTTGGCACCATTGCCTTCCATGGAGTCATTCTCCATTGGCACCAGCACAAATGAGATCAAAAGCAGGTCCTCAGTGAGGATGCTGATGCACACACAAGCTTCAGGCATGAGGTCATCTATGAGATTTTTATTCCACGTGCCATTTTAGCAGCTTTGTGAGCATCATGCGGAATTCTCATTTTGTCTCGGTAGGCTTGCAGCATCACACTGGGATCTTTTTTTATCTGAGCCCGCCTGTTTTGTCAATATTTAATCCAGCAGGATAGAAGGAATCACTGATAGAGTATAAATCAAACAGAATAAACTATGTGGGGGTGGGGTTTAAAGCAGCAGAAAAAGGGAGATATCTCAGAAGATCTCTCTTCTTTTCCTTTATGGGACTGAACTCCCACGCAGTTTTGTCTGTTGACTTTCTAGTCCTGTAAGTGCACAGACCAGCAGGATGATAAGTGAGAGTTAGAGAATAGACTAGAGAAGGGTCAAATCTACAAAGCAGCGATCCTAGTTGAACTTGCCTAATGTCTAGGGGCAAGTCCAGTCATGCAGTTTTTGTTCAGGCCCGTCCCTAGAAAAGGGAAACACACTGAATCCTGAATTCCATAAGTTCTAAATTGATTGTTTCTAAATTCACTGTTCTTTAATAACACGACATAAAGGAGAGACTGTTTTCACTACAGTCTTTAGATTATGGAGTCCAGGATCCAGAACCACAGCCCCCCTACTGGTCTCCTTCCCAAACTAAAACATCTTAGATCTTGGAATCATTGTGATCCTCAGCTGGTTTCATTGACTTCAACAGAGCTGTACTGATTTACACCAGCTGAGTATCCAGCTCAGTAAACCCAGATAAGCCTCTAACATCTTTGCTGCTCTTTTGGAGTCCTTTTAGCCTTTACTGTATCCTTAAAGTGAAACAGCTGAACTGGAATGCAGTAGGATAGCCAATGTCCAACATCATGTCATCTGTATCTCATTTCCCCTCAGGTTTTCTATCCCACCCAAGCAACTTGTATGCTCTTTTATAACTGGCACTGCACATTGGCCAGACACCTGCGCTGCGTTATCCAAGATAGACCATAGGTCCCTTCTCCAAGGATCCTGAAAGTGCAGAGCCCATCAGGATATAGGAGAAGGGCTGATGACGTTGGCCCATGTGCACCTGTAACGCCGACAGACCCCGGTTGTTGGCTGGCGGGATCAAATCCAGGACCTCTGGAGCTTAGTGCATGAGCCTCTCTACTGCCAACTGGCTCTTAGCTAAGGCTGTAGAGCAGACTCTTAACTCTCTCTAAGTGGTCCAGGTGCCACTAGATGGGAGAGAACACCACAGCCCAGAGGTGTGTGGGTTACACAACACCTTTCGTTTATCAAAGTTACACTTCAGGGATGCTGAGAGCAGAGAGTTACCAAACAGCAACTCACCATGCCGTGCCCTAAGTTACAGTACCACGTCACTTTGGTCTCCTGGGTCCTACAATAATACACTCACACTCACAGTAGTTTTTTTCTATTAGCTTATATGAGAACTAAAACTAACCATGTCTCTGATCTGAATGCTGCTTGCTTGTTACAGACTCTATAATGACTCTCTCCACGTTACTTATAAACAGTTATCCCCTAACTGCTCCCAGATGTGTGTCCTTCCACCCATTTTGAACCTGGCACCTGCAAGGATCAAACAAGGGATGCTATTTTTGGCAACGAAAAGAAAGGGTGTGGAAAGCACTTGCAAAATACGTCACCCAGACAGTTTAGGAGATGCGCAGATTTATCAATTCCAAAGAGACGTGATGCAGACTCCTTGTATTTGGGTGTCATACACCTTTAAAACGCCAACTGCAGTTACAGTGCAGTCGCTTATGTACAGTATCTGATTAGCGAGCAGACAATGTTTTCTTCAGGCAGGAAGTTGGTAGAACAGCCAAAGCTCCAAATCCAAACACTTTCAAGATTGGCAAGCTTGGGTCCTAACTCTGCATAATGGGCTGAATCAACCCCCCAGGGGCCTGATTCTCTGCTGCCCTGCATCTGGGGGTTCTGATGCATAGCCTGCACCTATCAAATGGGTATAAAGTGCCACTGTTCTGACCTGGTTTTACACCCAAATTGCCCAGATGTATATCACTGCACAAGATGCAGGGCAGTGGAGACTTGGACCCAAGGTCCGAGTGCACCGTTACGCTGGTAAAGTTCCCTTCTGGCTCTGAACTCTGTGGCTCAGGTCCGGCTGTAGTTGGGCATGGGATGGCTCCTGGAAGTAAGGCTTCAAGTCATGCTTTGTATATCTGACCCTGAGCACAACAGCGCCAGGTCTCCTCCCACACCAGTTTTGTACATGGGTAGCTCCAGTGGTGTTATTCCTGATTGACACCAGTCTGAGCAAGAGGAAACACAGATGAATGGGGAAATTTGTCAGTCGGATAAAAAGGAATGAAAAGTACTAGCAAGGTTCTTCCTCCCAGCCCCCGTGTTTGTTTCCCAATGTAACAGCAGCTAAACCCCCTGGTTCCTGAAGAGGCAGAGCACAGTTTAAGCTGTTGACTACAAGTGTTTTTTTGGCACTTGCTTGGGCAATAAAAACCACAGCTTGGAAAAGCATTAAATTCAGCATGTCCAGGCTTATTCTGTGTGACAATTACATCTGGGGTAATTTCAATTTAATACATCCCCGCAAGTGAAAATTGCAGCATGCCGCCCTAAAATTGCTGTAATAATGAAAATAAACCCATTAAGAGCTGCCTGTGCTACCTTGGGCTGTCACTGGATAAATGCTTTCTGCTGCTTATGGTACCTCATAGGTCATCCAATTGCCAACAAGGAAAAAAAACCAAACATTTTTAGGAAACCAAGATTGTTCCTTTAAAAAAAATTATGGCACTGCTTGTGTTTGCACTACCACGTACATCACAGTCTGTGAGCTCTGTGCATGCTCTGGAATCCTGCAACAAGGCAGGGAAGAAGGAGTGTAGAACTGTTGCTTATGCCAACCCCTTGCCGAGCTTGGCTGACCATAGCATGGGGTCTGTTCAGCCTCTGAGGTGCATGAAAGCCCACAGCAGCAAGCCATGCCTGTGGATAGTGAGAATTAACAATCAGTTCTAACAACTTGCCAAAGAGAATTCGCCAGAGGATCCCAGGCTATGCTGATTAGCTTCAGACCAAAAGAACATTATGATTTTGCACTGCCATGATGGCCTTCCTTCGCAAGATCACAAAGACTCCCCATGCAGTCAAAAAAGCTAACAGAATGTTAGGAACCATTAGGAAAAGAATCGATAATAAGACAGTAAATATCATAATGCCCCTATATAAATCCATGGTACACCCACGCCTTGAATACTGCAAGCAGTTCTGGTCACCCCATCTCAAAAAAGATGTATTAGAGTTGGAAAAGATAGAGAGAAGGGCAACAAAAATGATTAGGGGTATGGAACAGCTTCCAAATGAGGAGAAATTAAAAAGATTGGGACTCTTCAGCGTGGAAAAGAGATGACTAAGGAGGGATATGATAGAGGTCTCTAAATCATGACTGGTGTGGAGAAAGCAAATAAGGAAATGTTATTTAACCCTTCACATAACAAAAACCAGGGGTCATCCAACGAAATTAATAGGTCTCAGGTTTAAAACATACATAAGGAAGTCTTAACATAACACACAGTGAACCTATGGAACTCATTGCCAGGGGATGTCGTGTAGGCCAAAATTATAACAGAGCTCAGAAAAGAATTAGGTAAATTCATGGAGGATAGATCCATCAATGGCTGTTAGCCATGATGGTCAGAGATGCAACCCCATGCTCTGAGTGTCCCTAGCCTCTGACTACAAGAAGCTGAGAGTGGACGACAGGGGATGGATCACTCGACTGCCTGTTCTGTTCTGTTCATTCTCTCTGAAGCACCTGGCATTGGCCACTGTCAGAAGACAGGATAGGGGGCTAGATGGAGCATTGGTCTGACCCAGTATGGCCATTCTTATGTTCTTGCTCATTAATGAAATAAGCCTTCCTGCCCCCCCATGAGATAAGCTAGCCCCATTTTTCAGCCTGGGAAACGGAGGTAAGGAGAAGTGAAAGGCTCAACTCTGCCTTATTCACACTGACCAGTTACCAGTAATTGCTCTGCAAGGAGTTCCATTTACATCAATGAGCCTCCACATGTTTTAACCACAGTGGCTCAGCATGTCTGTTTTAGAGACTGGAATAGAACCTAGGTCTGCTGACTCCCAGACCTGCCCTTTAATCATTTGACTCTGCATCCCCTCTTTTGTAAATCCTCATTACAGAAATAAAGATTACATCCAAGCAGAGCTGGCACGAACAATTTTGATGGAAGTTTTCCATTGAAAATGCCTTTTCATCAAAATCAAAACATTTTGCAGGAATATGCCGATTTCGACTAGATTTCATTTTAAAAAATCCAAATGAAATGTTCTGATGATGTTGAAACTCTTCTCAAAGTTTTCATTACATGGAAAATTTTGGAATTTGTTGGGTTTTGTTCCCATGCAGATCTACTTCCAAGGAAAACTAATTGTTTTGTCAAAGCATGAGAAGAACCATTCCCACATACAATATCTCAGCCTATGAGAAAGAGACAGAGCTGAACACATCCCCAGCACTCCACTCACCATTGAATAACAGCTCAAATGCCAGGCTCTGGTTTTACTCTTCAAAGCCCTCAATGAGTTGGGCCCAGGGACCCTTGGGGGACCATTTCACTTTTCATGACCAGGCCTATTGGATGTCAGGGGTCTGTCAGCTACATGGGTCAAACCTGAGTAAGCAGAAGACATCAATTTCTCTATGGCTGGCCCCGAGCTTGGGACCTCCCTTCCAGAAGAGATGAGGCTGGGGTTTTCAAAGGACCCTCAGAGTGTTCAGGGCCCAGCTCCCATTGAATTTCACTGCGAGCTGGGTGCTGTCTCCTGTAGGTGCCATTAAAAACCCCAGCCTGAAGTGACCACAAATCTTACTGCCTTCAGGACAAAATGCATAACTCATCTCATTAGCATGGCTCTGCCGTATTGCCCAAAACACTAATAACTAATGGTAAATGATTATGTACCCTTCCCTCCCACATGAGAAGAGGGGGAGCAGAGAACCAGAGATCAGCATTGATCTGACCTACATAGTTATGTAAAATGCTCAGATATCAGTGATGATCATGATATAAACTGCACAAAGAAAGGAGAGAGAGATTTTACATATGTTAATGTTACACGTTACAAAGCTTTACTAGCCTCTCTCTTCACTGTTTTTCTTTTCTTCTTCTTTATGGTGTAGTGTATAAACTCATCATGTTCTATGTTTTGAAAGCCACCAGAAACCAGTCAGAGCAGCAGTGTGTATATAGTTACGCCTTGCATGTTCCTATATAGTTAGCAAACAGGGTTACTTGGGAACCAATTGTGCCTGTGTGGTTGCTTCATATGGTTGATTGTTGTGCAAAGAGCAAGCAACATAATACTCTCCCATAAAGCCTAGGCATTTCAACAGGTCTACATTTGTAGCCACTCATCTGAAAAGTCATTCCCTTTGAAGACACATTCTGGGATCAGTTATTCACCATTTCAACCCCAGTCCTCCCTAGGTATGGAAAGACGCCAGGCATCACAACCCATGACCTCCCAACATGTCCACACCAATATTCCTGGAAGTTCTTGCAGAGAGGATGGAGGCAGGATCCATGGGTTCCCAATCCATTCCCACAGGTTTTATCATTAGAAAAGTAAATTTAAGACTGGTGAAGGGAGCTAGATTGATAGCCTTGGAGACCGAAGACCCCTGTTCATCCACAGAAGTATGACACAGGCAGCAGTACTGCATCTTCCCCTTGGCTCCACCTGCCAACGTGCCTCAACCCTGAGCTGGAGGGACTGTATCTTGGCATGGAGCACACTAGATCAGTCTCAATGCATATTTGATGCTTGCCTTCTCAATGGAAAATGATTTCCTCCCAGCCCCAGTGCTCAAATCAGGAATCCTTGCAGACTAGGGGGTTTTAACTATGCTGTTTAGAGCAAAACTCTTTGGTGCTTGTTTATCAACTCAGAGAGAGATCATTTGGTTACTCCCCTCTATAGCTGTCTGTTGCTTCTAACCCAGGTGTGGGTCTGCTGTGGGCACTGCCCCACCCTGGGAGTGCAAACCATTGTTTGGTTCAGGGACTTTAGAGAGAATTGGGAATGCTAAAAGACACAGCAGGGACCATGGTAGGGCAGGAGAGGGAATAGAGGAGCTGATGATTAAAGCAGGTTCTCCTTTGAGTTACTATATACAATAGAGCTCTTTATTATGAGCCAAACCATGATGCTGCATTAGAACTCCTCCTAAACGTTGTGGTGTTTGAAATCCGTATCCAGACTTACTGACCTAGGCCCATCTATATAACAGAGTCCCTCTCCCTGCCCTACCCCCCCCCATCTTAAATGACAAGGGCTTACACTGGAAACACCAATGAGATACTTGACCATGCTGGTGCCACTGGGGGGTCACCAGTGGCAACCCCGGCATATGTAACCTTTGTACCTAGTTCCTCAGTGGGTAGATTACTATCCCAGTCAGCCACGGTGTGGTTTCCAAATTGCTTCTTTCTCCCCCTTTTTCTGTGTGTGAGCACTCTGCAATTGCAGCTTGCGCACATGTGTAGAGCAACAATGAAGCCTGCCTCTCTCTCACACATTCTCTCACATGCCTTGTTAACTTTCCTTAAGAGACCACTATCCTTGTCCTTCCTCCCTCCAGCCCTCGGCCCCCACTTACTATGTTTCTGCTCATTATTCCTTTCTGCTTCAGCACCACTCACTGGCCAGCAGCTCTGCTTTGAATTTTTAACATTCTCGGTGTGATCCTAATGCTCCCTCACCCAGCCAGCATCTCACAAAGCGTCCTCTGCATATTCATTCTTAACAGCTGGCCCTGTCTGCAGAGCTATGCCATCTTTCAGCTCCTGCAAATCCCCCTCCTCTCCCTTCCGCTCAGAAATACAGGGGATAGAGAGACAGCCACAGTTTGGCTTGAATCACTCAGCTTTGCCCTGACACCCCAAACCAGAGTTGTCCATAGAATGCCAAACTGCAGTATAATGTATTGTATAAATGTATCTCTCAGGTTCTCAGCTACACACGGGCAAACCTAAAAACATTTCCGCCTCAGGGGTTCAGATGAACAGCCCCCAGTCTGCACGAACATCCAAACTAGATAAACCTTTTTGAGCAGAGACGTTGAAAGTGGTCTGATGTGTGTGAACTGGGAGCCATAGACTCCAATACTGAATCAGAGGAAGAAAAAGACTCATGAGAAAAAAATATTGGAAAAGAAATATACTTCTTTTAAGTTTAGGTCCCTGTGACAGGGTGCACAAACCCCACACCAGTAAGGAAGGGGTTAAGCAGCTGTTCTGAGGCCAAGCAGCCCCACCCTACCCCATCCACACCTAAAGAGCATGCATGGCTTTTAGGAGGGACTCAAAAGGAGAACAGGCCAGTAGACACAGGAGGTGAACTGACGTATGCTCTGAGCTCCTGGCTGTAGTGACCCAAAGGAATGAGACTTGTGATTCGCAGAACGTCTGAGATTTTATCTTTGATTCCACATATTTAACATCTTGTCTGTTAGGAAAGAAGGGACTGGTAGGGAGTGATCCAGGGAGGCAGCAGTATAATGCTTTAGGGTGCAGGAATTAGCTGCCTACACTGTGCCCTGGATTGGAACCTGCAGAAGGGAGCTGGAATGTGTTCCCCTACCAATCGCTGGGGATGCTGAAGGCAGAAGCGTACCCCGATAGAGGGGGTATAGAAGAGAGAAGGCACTCAGGACAGACGGGTCAAGATATCAATCCAGAGGGAGACCCAGAGCCCCCTCTGTGATGCTGGCAGACCAGGTGCCAGCTCATGCCAAGTTCCTCATGTCTCAACTGAATGCAGACAAGTACATAGCTGGAATTAGTCTGGCTCACCCGTGTGTTAGTATTGTTAAAACAGTTACTAGAATTCTAAGAATGTGTTTAGGCTTTATTGAATGCTTGTGTGTTGCTGCATTAATCTCATAACATCTGCATCCCATATCGTAAGGGGATATTTCAGCAGTTGCACTGTGAATCTCTGTGACTGGGTAAGTCACTAACAGGAGTGAAACATTAATTAGTGTGAGGGCTGATCTTCAACAGGAAGTTTTACACCCTTCCCAAAAGCAAAGTCCATCAGTACCAGACAGACTACTGTGGGATGTTGCAACTAAAATTTCCCTACATAACATTAACAAGAGGACAGAAGACTTTGTTGTTCTTCCCTCCTCCCCATGAAAATGAATCATGCAAGTGGATTCTTGCCATCAGCTGAGTCTGCAGCTCAGAGCACATGGCAGGAGAGGGATGGACAAGAAGAAACTGATTATTTCTATGTTGTTTGGACTCTCAGGGGGAAAGGATTTTCTAAGCATAAGCAAGAGATCCTCAGCTACTTAGCCTTGGTTAGCCCTAAAGGACATATGGAACTTGCTCAGCACAGATGTTTCTATTATCTTTTGAAACTTAAGATTGTAACTCATTTGTGTATGTATGCTTACCTGCTTTAACCTTGTAAATAACTCTCTTCTTTCCCTTTCCTATTTTATTAAATCTTCATATAGATTATTATAGGATTGGCTACAAGTGTTTTCTTTAGTGTGAGGTTTAAGGTGCAATTAAACTGGGCTAAGTGAATAGTTCTTTGGAACTGCGAGTAACCTGAATACTGCTGTGATTCATGGTGTAAGAGACCATCCATCACAAAGGTAAGCTCACCCATTAATGGGACTGTCTGTGACTCCGTGTTAAGGCTGTTAGAGTGCCTGAGGAGTTTTCATTTGATAATAGGTTGCTGAAACCTAAGGACAGAACTCACAACCAATTTGGCGGTTGTGGTCCTGGATCCTAACAGTCTACTCTCAGGTTGGTACTCACACTCGAGTCACTGCAGGCAGCATTACAGCCTCACCTAACCCAGAGGGTTAGCTGTTTGCTGGACTCTTTATATACCCCAAAAAGAGTGGTCATCAAACACATAACGTGGCCAGAGGGCTGAGTTATGGAAGGGGCAGACCATTGCAAAACCACAGCGCTGTCAACAGAGGGCACCAAGAAAGAGAGAACCTGACCAGCCACTGTGCGGTGCCTGCAGTGAGTGCTCTCCTTCACAGTTCCATAGGAACTGAAATAACTTAAGTTACAAGAATTCCCATAGAAACATCATAAAAAGAGAGCTCCCAGCTAA
This sequence comes from Mauremys reevesii, assembly GCF_016161935.1. Taxonomy (NCBI): domain Eukaryota; kingdom Metazoa; phylum Chordata; order Testudines; family Geoemydidae; genus Mauremys; species Mauremys reevesii. The sequence goes on along the minus strand of NC_052625.1, from coordinate 56,457,823 downwards.
AGCAAAAGCCACCCAACTCTTTGTCTAGCCTAAACAAAATCTTTTTGGACTGGCACAGAGCTCTGAAAGTTTCCCAGGCTAAACTCAATCTTTCCAGGCCGAAACAGGCCTCTGCTCAACCCAAGCTTCCAGGAGAAACTGACTCTTCCAAAAGCTGAAAGAAGCTTTATAACCCCTGTACTTCACCCACACTAAACTCCAGCCAATTGGCGATCGGGGTGGACCTCTCTGTCACAGTGAGAACAGCAGCATTCATGTTATTTTGGTTCTTGATCCACCAGGCATGCGGGGGGTGGAGGGGAAGAGACTTTAATTTATAAAAGAGACTGGTGCCAATTCAGTCCTGGAAGAAGGGAGAGTTGTTTTTTGTGAATCAGTTCATCCCTCTCTAATCTCAATGGCTGAGTCTCAGCTACTGTAGCAATGTGTCCTCTATTATTTCATTGTAATTCTTCTCTCCGCAGACTTGACTACACTGTGAAAAAGTGAGCCAATCTCGATAGCAGGTGGTGATGAAAATTACTGCTCTGTAGTAATTGTAGAGAAGGTCCGGTGAGTTCACCACCCATTGTTGCAAAGCATGCTAGACACCTGGTATGTTGGGGAGTAGAAGATTGAATTCCCCTGCCCTTTGCTACAACAGGTGCTGAACTTGACTGACCTCTCAATTCCTGCAGGACAGCCATTTTCAACACCACTTGGGATGAGCCCACAGGACACCAATGGTTATAAGGAAAGTAATTTCCCTAGTGATAGACACTGCTCAAATCTCTCATTGTTGTTTGGCAACTGACCTAGCTGGAGCACAAAGATGTGTGATGTATATTGGAATGCTGTGGATATTGGACTTCAGTGAGACATCATCTAGCAACTCACTTGCCAACTATTCATAGATTTTAAGTCCAACAGAGGACAATTTGATCATCTAGTCCAGGGCCACCCAGAGGGGGAGGGGGCAAGTGGGGCAATTGGCCCCAGGTCCCGGGCCCCGCAGGTGCCCCGCGAGCCGCTCCGGGTTTTCGGCGGCACTTCTGCAGCGGGCCCTTCACTCGCTCCAGGTTTTCGGCAGCGGGCCCTTCACTCACTCCGGGTCTTCGGTGACGGGTCCTTCAGTGCAATGGAAGACTTGGAGCGAGTGAAGGACCCACCGCTGAAGTGCTGCCAAAGCCTCGGAGCGCCACCCGGTGAGTACAAGCGCTGCCACAAGCGGCGGGAAAAAAAGAAAAAGAAAAAAGCCGCTATCGGCGGCAGCTCTATCACCGCCGCTTCATTCTTTGGCGGCAATTCGGCGGAGGGTCCTTCCCTCCAAGAGAGACCTGCCGCTGAAGACCCGGCCCTGCCCCAGGCCCCCTGAATCCTCTGGGCAGCCCTGATCTAGTCCGACCTCCTGTACATCACAGACTATAGAATTGTACCCAATTATTTGTGTATTGAACCCAATAGCTTGTGTCTCACTAAAATATATCTTCCAGAAAGGCATCCAGTCTTGATTAGAAGACTTCAGCAGATGGACAGTCAAGTGGCACTTTTCTTATTACAATCCACATACACATGTAACACAATACAAATGACATACTATCTACGTAGGCACAAGTGCTTCCCATATGAGGACATCTAGGCTGTTTTCTTCACACCACTCACTCCTGTGCTACCCGACTCTGACCTATAGACTCTCCCCATGGTTATGTCCTCTTTCCTGCATATCCTCTCAGATTCCTCTGTCATGCAGCTCTGACAGACCTGCCATAGTCAGCACCAACCAGTATTATTCTCCCCATCTTAAATGACTAGATTTCCAATCTCACTGTTCAGGAAGATTTATAATGAACCTGCTAAGGAGACAGCCATGCATAGCGTGATACATCACCTAAATACTGGAAAGGAATCCACACAAAAAACAACCCACGAGCCAATATGAAAAGCACAGCGCCCACCCCATGGAGAGGAATCATACCGAGTGTCTTTTACATAGCTCAATGCTGCCCAAATTCAAATTAATTCAGAGCAGCTGTGAATAACAAAACCAGATGATCAATAAGTTAGATCATGGGCTCCCAACCTGGGGGTCATTGGCAAGTCCAGGTGATTGCCACATTGCTCTCTTCCTTTATAAAAAGTAGTATGGGGTTCAACCCTTTTGTCTGTTGTAACAAGGGGTCATAATATGAAAAAATTGAGGGGAAAGAGAAAGAAGAGAAGGTGCGGTTAACATGGGATTCTAAATTATGCAAAACACCATAAGTCATGGCACAAGACTGTAACAGAGGGAGGGCAATGGGTACATCACATTGAGTCCTTTGCAGCGTGCTCGTCTGGTGTTTCTGTAAGGCCGTACATTGTGCTGCTATAAATCTATTGTCTCAACACCTGGCAGCTGCACAGCCCTGACTGGCATGTAGTGCTGTGCAGCACACTGGCTACTTGTCTGGCTGTTAGCAAGTCCTGTATGCAAGCTCAGGCACAGTTGCTGACCTGCCTTAACAGCCTTGTCAGAGCACGTCTTTGTAACCCAAAGGATTTGCAGCATGTCGGGTTCTGCTGCTTTGGTTGGTTACAATCATTTCCTTCTTTTATGGCTGCTGGGTGAGGCTACCGGGTACAGCTCAGAAATCTCCAGAGATTTCAGTGTAAATCAGAGAGCTATGACTTTGTACAAAACTGTAACATAACCAGAAGCAGACGGCAAAGTTCAATGACCATGGCATGTATGAGAACCTATTTGGGTCAAAGCTCAGCAGTTCCAGGTGAACTGAACGGTTCCGGAGATTAGGATGTAGAACCTCTCATTTGTAGACTGTTTGTTCAGATCCACCTCAGGTTAGTAATGACTGAACGATGCAATATGAAATGAGCTGGTAACATAGGGGATTAATACTAGATTGGGAGGAGTTGCAAATTCTAGTAAAGAAAGAGAAATAAAGGGCCTAGAAAGATCCGAGACAGAAAAGTAATTTGAAACAAATTCTTGATGTCACTGAGGACCCTGGAAAGCAGCAGTGCTGAAAGAGATTGATAATGGATAGCTAATCAGACATCATACTGCAATATAATATGGTAGCAAAGAGAGCCAACTCAATTTCGGCCTGCATACCCACAGGCAAAACATTGTGGAGCAGGGAGGTAATCACCACTTCTCTGCATAGTTATAGTGCAACCACAATTGGAATATGACACACAGCCCTGGATACCACATTACTAGAAGGAGAATGACAAATCAGAGGGAGTTCAAACAGGAGCAACAGAAACAATCAGGAGCTGGAAGGAACGAGGAAAATTAAAACAGCTAAATGCGTGGAGCTGGGCTAACAGATGACTGTGGGAGTGGGAAGGGGCTTGGGTGGGGGCGGGAAGACACATGATAACAGTCTGCAAATATTTGGAGGCTGTTAACACCAAGGATGGAGAGGAGTTATTTAGCAGCATTTAACTAGAATGAATTGGATGAAACTGAGAAAGGGAAAAAAAAAGACTATCAGGAAGAATGCTTGGAGTGTAAGATCTATTTGGCTATGGAATAGAGTCCCGAGAGGACTAGTAGAAGCCCCACTGTGTGAGATGGGACCAAATATTAGAAAATGGGATGTAGTGAACAATCCTAGACTGGCAGGGAGATGGAACAGCTGAGCTTGTAATTCTTGGCCATTTCTGAGATTCTATCTAGCACATGTGGTGCTGAGTGCAGCTGATATGCTACTACAAGAAGAGTACAGTACCGTAAGGGGGTGAGGGTCCCAGAGCTGAGTCACACAGGGAGATAACACCCAGAAGATCATGGAATTGTGAAGTGGATCTTTCTAGTACTTGGCTTGGCCCCAAGGGAAATTTCTAGGCTAAGATGTTGGAAGGGGGAGCCACGCTGTATTTAGACAGTGCAAAAGCAGTGGTGTGTGTGTGTGTGTGTGTGTGTGTGTGTGTGTGTGTGTGTGTGTGTGTGTGTGTGTGTGAGAGTGAGTGAGTGAGTGAGTGAGAGCGAGATCTAAAAAATTATTCAAACAGCTAAATTTCAAAAAGGGGAAAAATGCAGAAGGAAACAAAATAGCCTTGTGTGTGTGTGATGTGCTGCCTGTGAACCTTGAGACTTGTCAGATGATGCATTTATTAAAAATTCACAGGATTTTTGTCTTTGGAAAAGGAAAGAAGGGGGAGAGCCTATTAAAACTGAAGGAGAGAATAGCATGGCTGCATTTAAAAACAAGATTAACCAGATTGTGTGCCTTGATTTTCAAAGCAGCTTGTGAATAATTCAGACTTCCAGGGCCCTCCACACAGATTTGTGGTTTGTTTTGTTTGATTCCTTTCCCCCCTACTTTTTTTGGAGCGGGGAAAAATTACTTCTCTGTTTTCAATAGGATCTAGAGTATTGGCCAGATTCAGATATCAGTTTCACCAGCATATATCTGGAGAAACAACACATTTTGTGTAATTAAGAAAAGAATCTAGCCACATGCCTCCACCTGGAAAGCTTCTGACCTTTTTGTCAGGATTTCAGATGCTAGGAACCCTTTGAAATTCCATTTGGGATGTTTAAAAACAACCCATTCAAAGACTCAGTAGGGGTAATAGTTTCTACCAAAGCTTTGTGATTCTACCTGTTAGGTTGAATCAGAGGCACTACATCATCCCTTTTGTTGCAAACCAATTAAAAACAAACTCAGAAGCACCCACCCCTGACCATTCAAATCCCTAAGCTAAAAGGGTTTCCCATTTACTACTAAACGCTAAAATGTGATACACTAGTACAAAAATATTGACAATGGCCACCCTATCTCTGTAACTGCAGGGTAGATTACAACAGTGCCTAGATACCTAGATAGACAGACGGAGATACGAGTGAAAGGTGATGGTAATAACTATAGCTCAGACAGCCAGGTATTTTTCCTTGAGAAAATGCCAAATGACAGCTTAAGGGAAGAAAGTGTCTGATAGACTCAACTAGCAATAGCAGTGAAGCTCAAGGAATTAGTTTCCCTATTTACTGATACTCAGGTTCGATTTTAGTCTAGGCAAATACCATTGGCCAACAGAGACACTGAGACAAAGCTTAAGTTAACAAATTTGCCTCAAATAATTCTGATGGAATAAAGTTATCAAAGTAATCGAAGACTCACAATAACGATATGACAAATGATCAATACATGAAAGTGGTTGGAGGCATAGAGTAATTCAAAGAAAAAGTGATCAATGACACTAAAAGAACTCAGCACACAGAGTGATGAAGCAATATGCCTTCTGTGAAATAATCAAAAGGCATCAATACAGTTTAGTTAACGCACTGTGCCTGTTCTTTTGCTCTTGGTGAAGGGCATCAAGACAATGCTTTGCCTTATCTAAAACAAGACTCCTCTCTTTCCACTTGAGAGACGAATGGACGCAATCTTAGCTTGTCCTTGTACACTTGAGCTCAAAGAGGAGGCCTACTTTGCTATTTGTATCACCCTTCTCTGGGATGGTCCAAATAATGAAGGTGCTATAAAATTCAGTGTAACCTTGATGGGTAATGCAAGGTCAAGCCTGCTTTATGCGGATGACCCGGAATGGGTAGGCTTTATGAATGGTATTACGGAAGTTATCTGGACTGTCAGTTGTGAATGCACTGGTATATATCCTTAACTTGACTGGGTTTCCCCTAGGAATCTGGCTGTGGTATCTGTGCAATTGTTTCCAACTGAACTAACTATTCAATAATATTAGCTCATTCTCTCTCTTTGTGTTTCTATCACAATAGCCACTTGTTCTCCCTTAGAAGATCAGTCTTCTTCCTATAATCAAAGAGTTAATTTAAATTAGCCTCTTGACAAGCACCATCCCATTCAGCCTCAACGCCAGACAGTCCGCAGAGTTAGCTGGAACGTCATCAGAGGATTTCTTTTTCCTTGGAGCTGGTCTCCAGACTGCTGCTGCTGCAGCTTTTGGGAAAGAGCATGGCCCTTTAAGAGATGAAGGGATGGCTTCCTTCCTAGGGCATGGCTGGAAGCTGTCTTTTGAATGGCTGGCTGGTTTCTCGGCATGGATGCTCTCCACTTGTGAGCGATGGCCTTAGGCATCACTCACTCTTTGTGCCTGTCAGCCCCTTTCCATAAGCCACTGTCACTGGCTGTGAGCAGTGGTCATTCCACAGACACAGATTCCCCTGAGCCTGGGACATTGATTTCAGGTAGAAGAGCTAAGATACCATGACAGGGCCAACTTACAGGCCCCCCAACGCTGGGAAGTGGGAAGGGCAGGGGCGGCTCCAGGCACCAGCGCACCAAGCATGTGCCTGGGGAGGCAAGCCACGGGGGATGGCCTGCTGGTCACCGTGAGGGCAGCAGTCAGGCTGCCTTCGGTGGTATGCCTGCGGTAGGTCCGCCAGTACCCCATTTTCGGCGGCAGGTACACCGAAGGCACGGGACCGGCAGACCTCCCGCAGGCGCACTGCTGAAAGCCACCTGACTGCCATGCTTGGGGCGGCAAAATACATAGAGCCACCCCTGGGGAAGGGACAATCCACAGCAGTTTGGGGGCGGGGTTCATACCATTTCTAGGGCCCTCCCTCACCCCCCAATATTGTTCTTTTGAAACTTACTGGAACTTCCTGTTATTTTGTCGCTTTAATTTTTCTAAAACCAGTGTGTTTTTCCAAAGGATATTTACAAACTCCATGACGCACCACTTTGCCCCACACAGATGAACAAACCCATTGTCAAATCCCCACCCGCAGCAGGGCAGTTTATAGCACAGCAGCTGTCACTTGGCTAATCATCTTTTATTCCCCAAGCCTCAATCTCCCTTAATGAAGGCAGCAGTGACCATGCTGAATGTCACTCCCCTTGCAATGAAGCAGTTCATCCTTAGGTTACAGAAAGTGCCACGTCACCATCTTATTCCCCTCCCCCCCCCGACAGGGACATGACCAAAGATCCCAGTGACTCCGACAGATTTCCAGAGATTAACTTTAGTCTCCAAGAGGATGTGTCACAGAAGTGGAGCTAATTAACTAGAGCTCAGTTTCAAAATATGGTTAATTTTTTATCTCATGCCTTCTGTCCTGGGGAATAATTAACTTTGGCAGCACTAGCTCTGTCACCTCCCATGTGCCCGAAATGTGGAGAGGCACATGCAGTAATTGATGGAAAGTTGATCAGTGCTTGATCCTTGGGGCTAACTACATATCCAGCCAGCGGTTACTTTTCAATACCAAAAACAAAAAAACAAAAACAAAAAAACCCCACCTTGCAGTAGGAAACCACCAGAAACAAAAATCTGCTCGCAGGTCCACCCAGCCAGCTCGGCTCAGATATTCTGCTCTGCCTATATTAGAATCATCAGTTACAGAGGGTACCCAAAAATCAAGGCACTGAGACGCAACAGAGAGGCACCTAACCATGAGCTTCATTGTCCTTGTGTACCCCAAATCCTGCCCCAGCATGCAGTGAGTTGAGTGTAAAACCTGGGGTGGATCCTCTGGACACAGTCTCTTCCCCGGTTGTTTCAAAGCCTGGGTCTGGATGATAGAAGAGATGACCCAACTACTCCTCGCCTACACCCCTGGATCTCCCATTGATACCAAAAAGGAGATTTACACTGGTTAGGAGACCAGACTATGGAAGGAAAAGTCAATGGGAGAGAAGAAAGTTACCCTAAGCTATTGTGTGGTGATTCTTCAAAGAGCAGATGTAGGATCCACATCCAAGCATGTGGTAGGAACCAAGAGGTGACTGGTCAGGAAATGTTCTCCTGCCCCTCAGGGAATCGAACCAAACGCCTCAGAAGAAAACATTGCCTATTCTGCACAAAGGGACCCTTCCAACCTATAGAGGGAATGCAGAGCTGGAAGAAGCCAGCATGTGTGAAAAAAACTATGGTCTCACTGTTACCTTTTACCAGCTGCAGAATTATCCTAATATGCAGTGAATTGTCCCTCCATCTGCCCCTCATCTCCCAATCATTCTACTGTTTGGCTTGCTTGTGGCCCATGGAAAAGTCACCAGGGAGCTGGCTATATGTATTAGATGAGTGCAACATTGCCCTGGGCCCTATATTGTGCAGAGCCTCACTGGCTTGTTAAAGACACAAAATCCAACACAGCACAGTTCTCTAAGGCAGAACTCCATTTGGAGACCATTCCAGTTCCCACCCATCCGGCAACACACCCCTTTGCTAGCCTCATTTGCCCACTACTCATGAATCACTCTGGCCCAGTGTCAGGATCCCCTTCCCCTGCATTCCTGGTCCTTTAAAATTCACTCTGTCCTGCAGGAAGGGGAATGTCTGGTTATTTTTTGTTTTACGGGATCACCATGTTTTCCAGTAGAATTCACCCATAGGCCACGAAATTCACTGCAGACTCAGAATAATTTTAAAAGGCTGAGACCTCATTTTAAACAGCCAGAATTCCTACAGAACATGCAAGTCACTCATCCCAACTTTACATGGTGAGCCCCTTTCTACTATACATATCTTGTAAGCTGGCTTGACCCCTGCATACCTATCAAGAACAGAGGCCAGGACTTCTGGTTTTTTGTTGTGCTAGCAGGTGCCATCACAGCAAAGCACTTTTAAACATAGTAGCTTTACCCACCAGGAAGATGAATGACTTAACCACTTAACTAATGTGTTTTCATGCAGTCAAAACAATAGCCTATATATTTCCTTCAGATCTACATATATGCTGGCTCACGCCTCAAACTCTTCCCAGAAGTTGCCACCTTCCCTGGATGATGTTTTCCCTTTTACTTGGGGGGGGATGAGGGGAAGATGGATCATTTTCATGATTTTTTTTTTTGAAAGTCAGCTCCGTCCCTGCAGACTCTGTGCTTCCACCACCATTTCCTTACGGTGCTCAGAAGTGAGAGGATCTGGGAACAGTTGATCCTGCCTATGAACACCATATCTCTGAAGATGAAGGGCTTAGCCCCAGTGCCCTGTGTACAAATAACCTCATCTCTAGAGACTCCCGTGTCAATTCATTTCTCTCTCTCCATCCCCCTTCCCAGACAACATTGTCCCAAGTTACTTTCCAGTCCTGCTCTCTCCTCTCTACCACTATAACCTTCTCACCACCACCCCTTCCCATGCCAAGCTTTTCCCTACAAGGAGCTCTCTGAGATAAAGCTGCGGCTGCAGCGGCTGAGGATGGGCCAGACCCTATTCTCATTTACCCCACTGTAAGTCTGAAGTCCCCCTCACACACACACACACACACAGACTAGACTAGACATTGCTCATTGGCTGAACTCACCAGTCATGAAACCCTCTGCCCCTGCGTTTATAGAGAGAGGGCAGCCACAGGCTGGGTTTTAGGAAGCTGCAGACCAGACAGGAACCCCAGGCTGAACACAGGTGTTGTGACGTGTTCTACACAGCACAGGGCCTGATTCTCCTCTCACAGGAGTTTGACCAGAGTGTAACTCCATTGATTGTTGAGCAAGGGACCATGCTACAGTGGGAGCCCCGGGACCACCAACCACAGCTGCTGCCTTCACTTTACAAAGATGGTGACTGGCAATTGTGCAGCTACCAAAGAGGAACTATATTTCTTTGACCCTTTGCCTAACTGCCTTCTCTGGCATCCATGCTGGGCAAGCCCTGAAGAGCCCATAATGATTACTGTGTGTTCCATTGTCTACACTCCCTTTGTCACATCCTCCTCCCAATCAGTTGTGTGAATGTAACACCAACAGACCCTGTCATCGGCAGGTGGGATCGAACTTGAGCCTCTAAAGTTTAGCATCTGAGCCTCTACTGCATGAGCCAAAAGCTAAGGCTGTAGCAGACTCATCAATCTCTCGCTGGGCCAGGTGCCACTAGAGGGGCACAGAGTGCCACACAGAGCAGGCATGGGTTACATGGGTTTTTTGTTTAACGGTACTAAAAATTAAAATACTTCAAACAAACATACGAGTCTGGACATTTCTCTCTGCACATTTCCTGCAGCCCGTAGCCTCCTGGCAAACTGCCAGTGTGGCCCACTGGCTTGCAAAGTCCAGGCACCCCTGAAATTAGTTTAGAACAGCTTAGGGTGACCAGATAAGATGAAGAATCGGCGGAGGAAAAAAAGAAAAAAGCCGAGTGCAGCCAGCGGAGCAAAAAAAAATAACAAAATCCAGTGCTGCCAGTGGAGCGAAATATTGGGACAAATTGCATCCCGACCAAAGATCAATCGGGACGCGGGACAAACACCTAAATATCGGTGACATCTGGTCACCCTAGAACTGCTCAGCCTGCTGGAGTCACTCATTAGTCACTTCCAGGTAGCTTAGATATAACCCATGTGTGTTTCCAGACCAGGTATCACACCAGAGACTCATCACTTCCCCGTATGTACTTTGCCATGCACAATGGGTGAAGCTGTCTGTCAGAGAGATTGTATTAAAGCCTCCACCACACCCCCGTTCAGCTGGTCAGCCCCTGTTAATGAGAACAACAGAATTTGGTTATAAACACCAGGTATCTCAAAGAGCATGAACCAGGAGTTCGGTACCAAGCCCATTAGATAGCAATCTAGCAGATAGCTACATAGTTTTCAACAAGATTGGGAGGCCTGGGGCCAGATTCTGATCTCTGTTACACCAGCGTAAATCTGGACAATCTCCACTCAATATCAATAAAACGACTCCAGATTTACACTGGTGTAAGTGAGATTAAAATTTGGCTCATATTCAAGGCTGCAACTTACTGAATACTTGGTTGAACAGTGATCAAGGTTCATGATGTCTATTAAATAATTGGAGATAAATCCAAGATGAAAACTTAAATCCAAACTACAGAGGCACCTCGTCTAGTTCCATGTTTGGGGTCATCTCTTATTTTGCTAGCAATGACCATGATTCCCTACTCACTCACTCTGGCTTATTCCAGTGTAACTCTATTGGCCAGAGTGAAGTTTCAGGCTAGGACCCCATCTCATCTATTAACATAGGGAAGGCAGGGCAGGACGGAGCTGGATACCTGTTCTGTTCTAATCAATTCACCCAGTCCTGGTAGGAAACCAAGCCAGGCTACATACCCTGTTCTTCTCTGACGTAAAATCCAGAGATCCTCTAGCAAAGCCAATGACATTACTCTAGATTTGTACTGGTGTAACAGAGAAGAACGGGGCCTTCTGTATGTACAGAGTTCCCATTGCGTCTCCCAGTCTGTGCATTCTCTTTTATATTCAACACCAATTGTTTGGTCTTGTATGGAAATTAGCTTGAACCAGGACTCCAGCTCTAATACTCCTCTGATTTTTGGTCCCTTTTCTTGCAGGACCCAACCTTCAAAGGTGATGAGGACCTGCAGCTCCCATTGCCTTTAACTGGAACAGCGAGGGCTCAACAGTTCTGAAAGTCAGGCCCCTCATGAGCTGAACCAAATCTCTGGATCTGAAACCCCTTGAAATGTGGGGAATATTAGCTCCAGATCTCAAAACTTCTGTATCCCAAGGGCGATACTTAGTCTCTTAGTCAAGCAACACTGCTTGACTAAGAGAACAAGACAGGGAAACAGGCTTTGGTGGTGAAGAGCAACTGCTTTTCCCCTGGGTCTCTTGACTCATGCTGCTTTCAGAAGTGCTGTCTGATGCTTCACACGTTTTCCTGCTCTACACAAAGCAGGAGAGTAAATCCCCTAGAATTTGCTAGGGAGTGGTAAATAATTAAAATGACAGGTCACTGGTTCTAAGCAATCTAGATAACTTACTAAACTGGGCACAAGCAAATAATGTGTGTTTTTACATGACTCAGTGTAAATATATACATATCTAGGAACAAAGAACGTATGGATAGAGGGATCTATCCTGGGAAGCAGTGACTGAAAAAGATTTAGGAGTCATGGTGGATAATCAGCTGAACACAAGCTCTCAATGTGACATGGTGGCCAACAGAGTGAATGCGATCCTGGGATGCATAAACAAGGGAATCTCGAATAGCAACAGAGCTGTTATTTTCCCTCTGTATTTGTCCCTGATGTGACCACTGCTGAAATACTGTGTCCATTTCTGGTGCCCACAATTCAAGAAAGATGTTTATAAATTGGAGCGAGTTCAGAGAAGAGCCACAAGAATGATCAGAGGATTAGAAAACATATTTTATAGTGACAGACTGAGCTCCGTGAGTCTATTTAGCTTAAGAAAGAAGGTTAAAGAGTGACTTGATTACAGACTATAAGTACCTACACGGGGAACAATGATTTAGTACTGGGCTCTGCGATCTAGCAGAGAAAGGAATAACACAATCCAATGGCTAGAAGTTGAAGCTAGACAAATTCAGACAGGAAATGAGAAAAAAATTAAATGGTGAGAGTAATTAACCATCGGAACAAATTACCAGGGATCATGCTGGACTCTCCCTCACTGACAATTTAATTTTTAAATCAAGATTGGATGTTTTTCTAAAAGCTTTGCTCTAGGAATTATTTCTGGGCAGTTCTATGGCCTGTGTAATACAGGAGGTCAGACCAGATGATCACAATGGTCCCTTCCAGCCTTGGAATCTATTAATCCCATTTACCCTTAGCCTCTCTGCTAGCTAAGGTACCAGTTGCAAGTGAGGTTTTTTTAGACAGACTCCTGTCCCACCAAGAAGTGGACTAAAACCACCACCTGTTTTCACATCAGCCACCCAGCAGCAGGTAACAATTTTCATTTACAATTAACCTAGGCAGAGTGTAGAGATCTGAAAAGGCTCAAGATCTCCCAGCCCTTACCTGGTGAGAGACACCCAGTTCCTCCACCAGGGTGCTCTTTTATCAACACTATTGTGGAATGCGAAGACAAAGATGGAGAGTCTTGCCCGCATGCTCGGGGTTCAGCTGACCGCCATATTTGGGGTCGGGAAGGAATTTTCCTCCAGGGAAGATTGGCTATGGCCCTGGAGGTTTTTCGCCTTCCTCCGAAGCATGGGGCAGGGTTCACTTGCTAAGGAGTGGGTGGATCGGCTTATGTGGCCTGCATCTTGCAGGAGGTCAGACTAGATGATCATAATGGTCCCTTCTGATCTTGAATTCTATGATTCTATGATTCTATGATCTACTCATGGCAGAGCAGTGACAAGTTCAAAAGGAGATGTCTTGGGGGAAACAGTGCTCAGAAGATTGCAAGATATAAGGGAGCAAATGCAGATGTGCTATATTCTGGGTTAGCTAGCCTAGAGGCAACACCCAATCTCTTGGCTTGATTCTCTTCTCCTCCATACCAGTGCAAGTCAGGAGTAATCGCAGTGAAATCATGTGGAGTCACACTGGAGTGAAATAGCTTTGGTGAGAACAGAATCAAGCCCTCTGAGTAAGCTGAGGGTGAAGAACTGGATTGGGATTCAGGAGATAAATTCCAGACTTGGCCACAAACTCCCTTTGTGACCTTGGGCAAATCAGTTCATTTCTGGGTCTCTGGAACCGATCTGTAAAATGGGAAGAATAATAATTCCTTTCTGTCACTTTTTGTCTGCCCCCATCTATTTAGAGTGTAAGGTCTTTGGGGCAGGGACTGTCACTTATTCTGCGCCTAGCACAATGGGACCCTGATCTTGGCTACTGTAGAACAAATAAATGCTAACAATGAGGGGGACACATGGTATGCAGGGATGGCCATAGGCTTCCCAAAGACATTTTACCCTGATGTTGGTCTATTTCTCCTCTCATTGAATCCAGTTTTACAATTCAGTGGAGTTTGATTTCATTGGCGTCACTCCTGATTTACAGCAGCATAAGTGAGAGAAGAATCAGGCTTATAGTGCCTGGAAAACTGGAATGAGATGGGTATTGCAAGGACATCCATACAAACCCTGGTCCCATTAATGTGAGCTGCTCAGAAAGAAGCACTACAAATCATGTGCACTACAAGCAAGTTTGTCAATTTTGTCGACTGGTTCAAAACTCTGCCTCAGAACTGGCTTTGGACCAAGAATGATATGCAGAAGGTCTTGAGGCCTCAACGGACTCTGCAACAAGACCTAGTGTTTAGTTATGCATCTCAGATTGGTTCAGATTAAGCCACTGATAAATTCCAAAGCCAGACTCCTGGGTAGGGTTGTGTGAGCTCAGTGGTTCCTGTTCCCAGGGGTTCATGCAAACAAGTTCTCCAGGATTGACCCATGTGTGTGCACCCTCCTGAATTTCACTTCGAGTTTCAAGTTCAAAATAACCAAACCTCAATGTGAAATTCAGCTGAAAAATGATTTTGATGCTCAGCCAGACAGTGAACTATGTTCGTTCAAAACTAAAGGTGGAACGAAGCTAGAGAGGCCAGAGTTCAGCTTTCCTAAGGTTTTGGATGTTCAGATCTATGGCTTTGGGTTTGGGTCCATCACAGGCAGGCCAGGGTCACCCTAAAGGTCAAGGAACCTTCTTGGAACTTTCTGCAAATTCAGTCTGAGTTTCAAATCTGTATCAAGACCCAGAACCAGGTGAGTTTCCAGGGTGTCAGGCTTTGTTGGGAATGTTTGTGCAGTTCTGCTGCTGACTTATTTCCTGGGCAGTTTTGACAACGAAAGGAGCACACCTTGGGTCACACAAGCAGTGTCAGTTCTGCTCTCTGAACAACAAAGGATATTCACAGTTGGCAAGACATCAGAGGGGTGCAGTCATGCAAGCAGGACTTATCCTTCCTCATCTAATGCTAATGACACTGACGGATACAGCACCCTTTTTGCAAGATGGATCCCCAAGGGTTCTAGAAACAATAGATGAGATGGAGGAGTTCACTGCCCCTTCCACTGAAATACCACACCTGTGGGGTAACAGATCACAACTGTATCTGAATGCAGCAATGCCAACAACACTCCTTCGCAGCACGGAACCAATGTTGAGTTCCCGTGTTCAAGCCACTGAAGGGGTTTTCCAGACTGGCCCCTTAGCTCATTGTTGTGGGAAGAAGCAAACTCTGACCTGAGTTATAACAGCTGAAGCCTTTGAGGTGAAAGTTGTGTCAAGATCTGACCTTCTCAGTCAGCTGATCCTAGAGCCCAGCATTGGGAGTGACAACAGTTATAAGCTATGGCATATTGTTTGTAGTTTCCTGTTACAGCTGGGAAGGGGTTTCCTGGCCGGAGGGTGAGTTCTGCATCAGAACTCTTTTGTAGCATTTGGCTAGATCTCCCTGGCTAGTTAGTGAATTGGCTCTGTTAATTGTGAGCTTGCGGGTGGACTGCAGAGAGCTGGCTGGCCACATGGTGCTGCCACCCCAACTTGTTTTCAGCTTCTAAAGTGCATTAAAAGAAGCTAAAAATATATTAGAGCCTTTCCTAATGTTAACATTCCATGCAAGCGATTGCAGTGATTACCAAAGGGTCGCAGTGTGATTGTGCAAGGGTGGGCAGGTGCCAATGGGAAATCTCTCTGTTAAGATGTTGCCCACTCTCTGAAATTTTTTTTTTAAACCACCGATTTTATTTTAATCTGTCACAATCAAGTGTTGACTGGAGAAATGGAGCTGCATCCATTTGATCTGCTCACAATTCATCATCGAAGCACAAGCTGGCCCCATCAGTGCAGAGTCCGTGTTTCCAGAGTCCCCACTCCTCACTATCCAGCAGGTTCTGGAACCAGCACAAAGTTGTCAAGCAAAGTCATGCTGTGCTCTCGGTGCACCAGCAACTGGGAAAAATAAGTGACTAAGCCATTTCCCGCAGGAAACATTTTCATCTTGCCTTTATTCCCAGCTGTTCCTTGTCACAACTGTCCCTCAGAAAAGCACGTTTTGCCATCTCCCCATATGTCAGCCGCAAGCTGTGAGAGGCTGCATTGGTTCTACTTGGCCAATCCAGCCTCGGATCTTCCTGCAGGTGAACATCCCCTGTTGTCCAGAGAGCTGGAGTGACGGTGCCCCACATACAGGAGTTGGATCAGATACTTGGCTCAAACATAATAAATCTTATTTGGGAACAAAATCGATCTCCTGGGTTCACCCAGATTGTCCACAAACAGCTGGAATCGCAGAGCAAGGGACAGGACAAACCTGCTGGGGATTATTGGCTCTGGGGTGCGAGAATGGCAACGAATAATGAAAATATGGAAACAAAGAGGGAGCCAAATCCATAACATTCAGTAGCTTACGCATCAGGTGACCTGCTCACTGTTAGCCCAGTTATGCAGCTCTTACTCACAGTAAGTTGTATTTACTCACATGTGTAATCCCTGTGAAGTCAATGGGAGTCTGCGTGCAGCAGGACCTCAGGATCTGGCCCATGAATAATAACGTATAAGTGGATATAGTGCTCAGTACAGTGAGTGACTCACTGCCTTGAGTCAGCCTCAGTGCGGGCAGGCATTGTGCAAGCTTCCCACCCACAGATGTGTCAGCAGACCTCACCCCGGCCCTGCCACCAAGCTTTGCCAAACGCCTGAATCCTGACATGCAATATCTGCTCCTATTCCGCACTGTCTCCTCCTCCGCCCCCCCACACACACACCCTAAGTCCTGATTTGCCCCACTCCTACCATTCCTGGCCCCAAGGCACAGCTTTGCCTATGCACCTGAGAGCGCCCTTTCATCAAACTCACTAATCACCATGCTATTATCATAGAATATCTGGGTTGGAAGGGACCTCACGAAGTCATTTAGTCCAATCCCCTGCTGAAAGCAGGACCAATCCCCAACTAAAATCATGCCAGCCAGGGCTTTGTCAAGCTGGGCCTTAACAACCTCTAAGGATGGAGATTCCACCACCTCCCCAGGCAACCCATTCCAGTGCTTCACCATCCTCCTAGTGAAATAGTGTTTCCTTATATCCAACCTAGACGTCCCCCACTGCAATTTGAGACCACTGCTTCTTCTTCTGTCTTGAGGAAGTGTTTGGGACCACCCCTGCAGAATAGTGTGGCAACAGCTCCCTGCTCCCCCGCCCTACACCTCAGCCAATGTTCCTCAGTCCTGACTTACCGCACAGCACCTCCTGCTCACACAGCACTGAGCCACCTCAGAGCTCTGGCAACGCACCTGAATCCAGGCCTTAGTGCCCCTTGCTTTTCCAGTGCCCTCTTCCACCTTCACCAAACAGTGGATGACAGCGTGCCCCAATGCTGACCTGCAGTATGCCCCACTATGACAGTGCAGCGGCCCAGTACAGCTTTGACACAGCACTTGAGTCCCAAGCACTGTTATTCCCATCCTAGGGGTTAACACATCTCTGCCAATGCCCCTCAGCCCTGATCTAGAACTCTCTGTTATTCCCAAGGCTAGGCTTCCCTTGAGCAAAAACTACACCAGTCATGTCAGATTGGGTAGGTCTGGGTGTGTCTTTATGTAGGGCATCAGCATCAAAGTTAACGGGACTTCGTCTGAATAAACACTGACCTCAAGACTTGGTCCACATGGCATAGGACATTGAACTAGCTCAGCTAACACTGCAGCTGCCAACCAAAAGAGAAAAACCACCTAGGGCCAGCAACAGGAAAGGCAGAAATTAAATCATGACAGCTTTGTATGGATCTCCTCTGAAACATACAGGAATTTATCTATCTGTTAGCCGTGCAAACCTCACCTGGGATCCACGAGGGCCCTTATTGTATTGCCAGTAATAAAGATACTGCAGGTTAAATTCTGCCCTCACACATACACGCGCAACCCCTCGTCCTGTCTTCAAATTCTGCTCTCAGTTTAACCCATGCAACCTCAGTAACAGAGGGTAGAGTTCAGCTCTGCAGCTAGGCGTCACCAATTGTCATGAGGATGTGAGAGCCAGGAGAGAGAGCCTAAGACAGGTGTTGGCTTTGAAAGGAGCAATGGAAGCATTTTTCTTGTCACTAATGTAAGCAAGATATGAGACTCTGAATACACACAGGGCTCAGTGGAGTGAGAAGGGGTCATTTCTACACAGGTCACTCTGCAGACACTAATGATTCCAGGGGATCCTCTGGAGGGATAGCAGAGAACATTACAAAGAGCTCTGAGGAAGCCGAGCAAGGAAAAGACATAAAGCCAAAATTTCCTTTGGTGGTACAAAATATTGCAGTGTTGAAATTGTTTCTAGTTGTCAGGACAGATTGTTCATTTTGATTCATTTCTAAGCAGGTTTAGTGCAGCAGGCTTCAGGAAGGTAACTAGATTTGGTGAATGACAAGGCAATAGGAGAAATCAAACGGGCTGGGGAGTCACATAAAACTTTCAGGCAAGGGGATGTTATCAAAATCTAATTGTTCCCATTTATGACTTTTGCTGTTGTTGAGATAGCATGTAATTATCAAGGGTGCTTGAATGCAATCCAGTGCCCAATCCAAGTCTGGAATGTAATGATCCAGTGGCTCTTAACCTTTCCAGACTGTGCCCCTTTCAAGAGTCTGATTTGTCTTGCGTACCCCCATTTATACCTCACTTAAAAACTTACAAAATCAGACATACAAATACAGAAGTGTGACCGCGCACTATTACTGAAACATTGCTAACTTTCTCATTTTGACCATATAATTATAAAATAAATGTACTGGAATATAAATACTGTACTTACATTTCAGTGCATAGCATACAGAGCAGTATAAACAAACCAGCATCTATGCAATTTTAGTTTGCACTGATTTTGCTAGTGCTTTGTATGTAGCCTGTTGTAAAACTAGGCAAATATCTAGATGAGTTGATGTACCCCCTGGAAGACCTCTGAGTACCGCCAAAGGTACACATACCCCTGGTTGAGAACCACTGCAATACTCAACTCAACAGGAAAATGTAACTCCAAAGCGCACACACGCACACAGACACTATACAATTGCCCCACTCATGCCCTGCAGCACACATTTGCACTGCACACTCACCTTTCAGATGCCACTCACACAAATATTTGAACTACCTGCACACACATGTACACAGATGCACACCAAATACACACACGCACAGATCCCCGACATCCCCGCACGCACCATGTTTACCACCACACAAAGGACAGATCAAAATAGTAGGGTGATGTGCTCCTGCTCCAGTCTGTGTGAGTGGCTTTGTGCTGACAGAGCACTGTGCTGAAAACAGCTTGGGCCCCTGAGGTCTCCAAATACCTCCCGGCCCCCCTCTTTATTGCAGTCCTGGGTCAGGAACACCAGTTTTAACCCCCTACCTCTCTCTAACAGGAACCGCCTAATTGCCTCCACAAGCACAAGCTCCCATTCTGGAAAGATTATCCACCCATGGTGAGACAACCTCTCACCAACTACCACAAGCTGGCCTATGTAAGGCTTGGGGTGGGAGATGAGGAGAAGGTGACATACTGATTCATGGCCCTTGCAGCAAAGGGACTGGGAGAAGGACAGTACGTGAATGGTTTGGCAGGGTCACACAAGTTTATTCAAGATGGCCCTGGATCTGCCAGAGTACTCCTAGCTCTAGCAGTTTACCCTCCAATCCCATCAGTCTCCATACCACCTTCTTACTTCCCACTTCAAGTCCAGCTTAGTTTTAGCAGCGGCTCTCTCTCGGGCAGCAGTAGAATTAGAGGTTAATACAGATGGGCTTGTGCGTAAAACACTGTGGGACCCTCAGATGGAAGGTGCTTCAGAAAAGCAGCTCTTGAGGCAGTAGCTGCTAAATTCGTATTAGAATTGAGATGGAAAAAGCAAGGCAAACCCAGGAAACTAGGCACGGGTGGAGGCCCTGTGCTGGGCCATATCATATACATGATAAAAAAAAAAAGTCCTTCAGAGGCTCCCTCTCTCTTCCCCTCCCAGAGTTTGTCTTCTAATATACCCCCCCACCACCCCGTTTTCTCCCCTTCATTCCATTATCATCAGGAAGAGCAAGTTCAAGGCCAGTGCAGCACCACCTGAGACTAGCAGCAGGACCTGTGTGCCTATAAAACCAGCAGAGCGTTCTGAAGGTGGAGGTCAGTCTGACTAGCATATGGAACAGTAATACCATAAACACCGGAACGTCTGCACTCCTTGGGAGGTGCCTGCTACAGCTGGAAGAAACCCAGAAGCCATTACTGAGAATTCTTAGGGCTTTGGGTAATATATCCTACTCTCTGACCATTTCCCAGCTTGCTGAGCAATAGCACACACCTCTGCACCGCACCACACACAGACCCACAACCCTGACTCTCTGTAACCTTGGTTCCCATTTTATTACCACGTTTGCTAGTGGGTATTTACAGTGGGACATGACAGGGATGCAATCCAACAGTACATGTGTGGCTCACAGTCCTCCGCGGATTAGCTAGCTTGCAGGAAGAAGCCGTGCATTAGAGGCACTTGTACAGTGCTACGGATTCAACTTGCTGGCAAAGGCCAGTCAGCCATGCTTTGGACTTGCAGCATTTTAAGAATGATGAATTACTAACTTTGGGCAGAGCAAGTGGAAATGCCTTTATTCTGTGGGAATGTGAAATGTTTAAGGTTTGAGGATTGGGTAAATGAGGATGAAGGGGTTGGGATGCCATATGCCATCTACAAGTGCTTAAGGCAGGGAGAGGCATTGTTTAGAGCAGCGGCTTCAACCTTTTTTCATTTGCAGAAACATTTTCAAATGGAGGTGCAGACCCCTTTAGAAATCGTAGACACAGTCTGCAGACCCCCAGGGGTCTGTGGACCACAGGTTGAAAGCCACTGGTTTAGAGTGATCCAAGGGAGTATAAAACTTTTCTCCAGGAATGCAATTAAGCACAGGAAAGGTTAGGCTGGTTACTCAACTGTGAGATCCTTTAGACTGTGGTCTCCCTGGAGAAGTGGTGGAAGCCCCATTGCTCAAGTCATTGTTCCCCGTGGGCTGTTTTTCAATCTGGCTTTGGGAGGGGATGGATAAAATGACTTAATAGGTCTTTTCCTGCTCTAATGCCACTGACTCTATAGTTCCTCATTGTTTGAGACAGGGCACCACCTCTGAATGAGCAAAGGGGAAAAAACAACAACAAATATTGCAAAGCAACTGGAGGTTGATGCCAGATGTTTTCCCCTAAAGATTTGCCCCTTTTCTTTGACCCTTTAGCAGGAGTTTGCTGCTCCGAGCCTGCCAGGTTTTGCCGACAATTCCAGCTGCTTAGCTGGGCTGGGGCAAAAAGCAGGGAGATTTTCTAGAACCATCCTGGAGAAAGCATCACATTCAAAGTGGAAAAGTGGCAAGCACAAGAGCTGGGAAGTTCTCCCGTCTCTTTTGGCAGGTGACACTGGCTGGGAATTACTGTGCTTTGGAGGTTTGCTAGTCCTGCTGCAGTCACACATGCCCTGCAGTCAGGGGTGGGAGAAAAAGGTTGGAGAGGAAGCAACCTGAAACTTGGATCGAACAGAACCTTGTCCTAGAGGTGAGGCCAGAGCACCCCCACTATGACTCTCAACCCTGGATCCACCCCCACCCCCTGCAAATTTTGGGGAAGTTCAGATCCAGGAATGAACTTCACAGCTGCTCCTCATCTCTTCAATGGGCTGACCCAAAGCACCAGATTCAAACACGCCCCCTGCCAGCTTTGGAAGGGAAAGGGGCCAGCAGATAGTGGAGGGACTGAGAGGAGCACATCTCCTGTTTCCACTCCTCCTGCCGCAGGCCCAGCTGGCGACCCATTTGTGGATCACTGGCTGATAATATTGCTCTGAGAAACCACCTGTGGTTCATCACAGCCAACAATGCAGCTGGAGGAGTTACAGAGCTGGAAAGGGGGCGGGGGCATAAGCAGAGGCACCGCTGGGGAGAGGAAAGCACTTTGTCACAGGCAGCAATCCACTGCTGAATTACTGGCTGAGGACTTGCACTCCTGGGGACAGGGGCTTACTGGGGGAGAACATGCAGAAAGGCCCCCAGCAAGGGGCAGAAGGGCCACTCTCCGCCAGCCTTCCGGAGACAGTTTGATCTCTCACCTAAGACAACAGCGACTCCACCTGAATCAGCGTAATGCTGCCTGAGGGGGGAAGCGAAAAGGCAAACCTGACACTGCCTGAGGTCAGTAGTGTGGACACACTCCGTTGTCCTTCAGCCAGTGCGCTATAAATGAAATAAACAAGTTGTTCCCTCTGCGTGTGGCCAGCACCTAGCACAAAGGGCCCCCACTCCTTACAGGAGCCTCTCAGTGCTACCCAGCACCGAACTAACAATAACAGTACTGTAACAAAGGGCTCTAGTGTAGACCCAGGGGGGTTCACTCTCGATTTACGCCAACATGGCTGAGAGGAGAATCAGGTCCTGACAGGAGTGGAAAGCTCCCAAGAAAGCCTGTTCCCAAGGGATTCCGAGCCTCATCACCAGACCGAAGTTGTCCTTTGGCTGCTTGTCCGAACTGAGTCTTTTGCAGCTCATGTACCTGGAACCAGCTAGAGCGAATGGCCCAGGATAGAAGACTATGGAGATCTGTGGTTGGCGGCCCATACCCCGGTTGGGGTGACGGGCATGAATGAATGAATGATGAATGAATGAGTGACAGCCACTGTTGGTCTCACATGCTTGTCGGGCAGGAGCTATCCAGCTCTTGGGAGGCTCAACCCTTCCTGCCTGTGAGGAGGTACAGTGCCATTTCCAAAACGTTCAACCCCAGCCTGACTCTCCTCTATCCTTTCCCTCATGCAGCCCATCAGCCGCTGAAAATCTCCCTGCTGCGAGAGTCTGATATGACAGTTTCCATTTACCCACCAGGCTGTGCTAAGAGATCAAACAAACCCTCCCCAGTGCCTCTATCCAATGAAACGTAGCAGCGAGGTCTGTTTGCAAAGCGCACTGTAGTGCCAGGGCGTATTGCTGCATCTCCCCAAACAGCTGCACAGTGAACAAAAACCTCCTTCCATAGAGGGCTGTTAGACCGGTCTTCCTGCAGCCCCCTCCTCCCAGCTGTCTGGTGCTCTTGAATCTCCAGGCAGCCCCAGTTCCTTAGTGGCTGCTCTAATGCTTGAGCAATGCTGTGGATGATGCACCATTAGCCAGACATATTCAATAAATCAGAATCCAATTACCAGGTTAAGGAAATTGGAAGTAAATGTAATTAGCCCAGGCCCCTCCGCATGCTGTGCCCTTGCTTCCTCCCTTAATTAGAGCTTTTCTTTTCCAAAGCACTCGACACCATGTCACGCACCCAGAAAAAAACTGACACTTGGCCGCAGCAGCCAGACCACCACAGGGCTTGGAGAAAGGGTCAATCTAGTTGATTTTCCCTTTAAAACAGGGCAGATGGTTAATATCCCCTGCATTAATTCTCTCCAGGAATACCAGGCTCTCTGCTCAGCTATAGCATGTGTCCGTCAGGGCTGTCAGCTCCCCTTCAGAGGGAAGAGCATCTGGCCTCACTAGGCAAGGGAGTGAAAAAATCACAACAGAAATTGTGCTACAGAACTGGTGCGATGTTATCATTAGAGATGGGTTCAGGCCCTAGCCTCAGGAGCTGAATTGGGGAAATTAATGCTGGAAGTTTGGCGCCCACATTTTGGTTCTCCCTCTTTACACAGAGGCAATTTAGGAATTTCAAATCCAGACCCAGGATCGGACTCTGATCCAGATTCAGACCAAGGGCTCTGGTGCAGGCCTATCTCTACTTATCAGAGTACAGTAACTCCTCCCTTAATGTTGTAGTTACGTTCCTGAAAAATGTGACTTTAAGCGAAACGATGTTAAGCGAATCAAATTTCCCCATAAGAATTAATGTAAATGAGAGGGTTAGGTTCCAGGAAAAAAAATTTCACCAGACAAAAGACTATATTATATATATACACACACAGTATAAGTTTTAAATAAACAATTTAATACTGGTACACAGTGATGATGATTGTGAAATTTGGTTGAGGTGGAGGAGTAAGGGATATTTCCCTTACTGCTAAATGATGAACTAGCAATTGGCTGAGCCCTCAAGAGTTAACTCTCCCACTCTACAAGGCAGCAGAAATGGAAGGAGATATGCTCATTTCACCTTTAAGTACACTGCCTTGTTCATTAGATCAGCTTGCTGAGACCCCAGCTGCTGCCAGCAAGCTTCCTCCGTCCTGAGCCCTGGTGTCCCCCCCCAGCTCTATGGAAGATGGCGTAAGCGGGGTGCAGGAACAGGGGAAGGGGGACACCCTGACATTAGCCCCCCTCTTCCTTCCCTCCCCCCGCACAGCAAGCAGGAGTCTCGGGGAGCAGCTCCAAGGCAGAGGGCAGGAGCAGTACATGGCGGGGTGGAGGGGGGGAGAGACAGCTGCAATTGCTAGCCTGCTGGGCAGCTGCTGCACAGGGAACTTAGGAGAGCAGGGAGGGCCAGTCCACCCTGGTTCCAAGCCCCCACCAGCTAGCTGCAACGGACTGCTCTTCCTGCAAGCAGTAGACAAAGCAGGTGGCTGCCAAACGATGTTAGAAGGGAGCATTGCACAACTTTAAACGAGTATGTTCTCTAACTGATCAGCAACGTAACAACGAAACAACGTTAACCAGGATGACTTTAAGTGAGGAGTTACTGTACTAAGGATTCTGGCGGTTGCATGGGAACTACATTAGGAGCTGAAGGTTGGGCCATGTCCTTGGAAAGCAAGCAGAGCTCTGCTATAACTCAAACCAAATGAATTGCAGAGAGAGAAGCAGGACTGGGGAACACAAGGGAAAGGAGTTCTAATTTAGCTCTCGGAAGGAAGGGTTCAGATTGTCCCAGCCGCTCCAGCTAGGTCAGATCCCCTCCCCATACATCAAATCCACCCCTAGGTGATACCATCCAGAAGATGCAGCTTCTTCACTGTGCTGCCAAACCAACAAGCCTCTGCTGTCTCTTCTAGTGCAAACCCTTTGAATAATTCTTTGCACCACTTGTCACTGCCCTGCATGAAGAAGCACAGAGCTGGGGGCCAGGAAGTCCTGGTTTCTAATCCTGGATCTTCCCCTGGCCATCTAGACAGCCTTGGGCAAGTCCACCAGTGCTTGTATTGCCCCATGTGTGAGTAAGGTACTTCACAAGGAGGTGAAGAATCAATTAGTGATCGTTTGTTCACTGCACTGAAAGGAATACTGCTTAGAACAGGGGTGAGCAAACTACGGCCCATGGGCCGGATCCAGCCCCTCAGGGCTTTGGATCCGGCCCGCAGGATTGCCCCCCGTGGTGCCATGGGCCCTGCACCACTCTCAGAGGCGGCTGACACCACATCCCTGCCTCCCCTGGGTTGCCCTTGCCTCCAGACACTGCTCCCCGCAGCTCTCATTGGCCAGGAAGTGGGAACCACAGCCAATGGGAGCTTTGGGGGAGGTACCTGGAGGCATAGCAAGGGCAGCGCACACGGAGCCCTCTGCTCTCCTCCCCCACAGGGGCCACAGCACTTCCTGGAGCAGCGCGACATAGGGCCAGGGCAGGCGTGCAGGGAGTTTGCCCTGGCCCAGGTACGCGCCACTGCCACCCTGAAGCCGCTTTAGGTAAGCGGCGCCAGGCCAGAGCTCGAACTCCTCCTGGACCCTGCCCCCCAACTCTCTGCCCTAAGCCCCCTGCCTGCACCTCACACCCCTCCTGCATCCCAACCCTCTGCCCTGAGCCCCCTCCCGCAGTCTGCACCCCTTTCCTGAGTCCCCTATACACCCCGCACCCCTCCTCTGCCCCAATCCCTTGCCCTGAGCCCCTTCCTGCACACCGTACCCGCTCCCACACATCACACTCCCTCCTGCACCCCAACCCTCTGCCCCGGCCCTGCATACAATTTCCCCACCCAGATGTGGCCCTCGACCCAAAACGTTTGCCCATCCGTGACTTAGAAGCATAGTCATTGGTCCCAGTTGTATCCCCTAGATGCCCACTCATGGAGATCTCAGCTCTCCCCTGTGAAAGATGGGATGGAGACAGGATAGGCCTCCATAGGGCAGCATTCACTCCCTCTCTGTGGGACCCCGAGAAGGGTTCTCTCCAGGTCTGGGGATCCAGGCATGGGGAGTGGGTGGGATGTGCCTCACCCTCCATCATGGGATTAGGAGAAAGGTATTAGAGCTAGAGGCAGTGGGTAGTGTCACAGGGACTGCTGCTGGCCAAGAGAGCCCTGTGAGTGTGGCCCCACTGGAACTGCACCGGCCTGGCTCACAGAGCCTTATGTACGGCCCTGGCCTCCCACAGAGTCCTTGAAATCTATGAGGATCCCGGGGCTCCAAGGGACTGCAGGCAGGCCCCATAGAAAATGCTCTCCCTGCCCCATCAGAATGACAAGGGAGAACACTTCACCAGAAGAACCTCAGGGAGATTCCCTACCGTAAGTCTGCCCACAGGAGGGGACGATAGGGGCTGCTGTTGCTACATGCAGCTGACTGAAGAAGTGACAACATGTGCCGAGTGGGTAGGATAGGGCCTATGGCAGCATTTCCCCTGAAGAGCCTCGTGGGGAAAACGGGGATTAAAACTGGGTGAGTTCTTGTAAAGGAAAGTGCCAGAATCCTTTGCCTAGCTATAGTGAAATCAGGCCCTTCCAGGCCCTCCCAAGCCCTCAGAGCTGAAAGCACTCAGCTGCTGCCTGTCAGTTTCCAACTGTCATTAGGGGAGTCCATCACCACTAAGTCAAGCCGCACTGTAATTATGAAAGATGACAATCCCCCAGATGGCCCAAATCCACCTCCAAAGCAGAGTGAGTTTCTTTGAGTGTGCCACTCAGGAGCCCTTTCCTTTGGCTGATGGAGAACCAGCCGGATAAGTTCTTATATTTCTCCCCCAACTGCAACGCCTCCACTTTCACTCTGCAATAATCCCTTCCTCCCTTTATTAACCCTTGCCCTGCTGAACAAAATAGCGAGCAGCTGTGCTGCACTTGGCACGTCATCTGATTTGTTTCCTCCGCAGCACGAGATCTCTTAGGGCCACAGGGGATCAGTGCTGGTGGTATGTTTACATACACACACACACACACACACTCCTGTTCACTCAAAATTCACACACACACTCTCTCTCTCTCTCTCTCCTGTTCACTCAAAATTCTGCCTGCCTTGGAGGAAGGTGAAGCCTATTTTTCCTTGAGAATCTGAATGGAATCCAGTGGCGTTCACCCTCCTGAGCAGGTGAAGTTTTCAGAGGATAGGATGTCAGCGTCATATATGAGACTAGACAAACACAAGGGGTAAGTCTCATCCTAAGAAAATACAGACCAAAGCAGACCCCTTCCTTTTCATTTGTGGGTGGATCAGTGACTTTACTGTTGATTCAACACAAGCACCCAAAAACTAATGAAAGGGGCACTCAATAAATTTAGGCCTAACCCTTAGGTTTGGTTTATATTGAATAAAGTGGGAGAGGTCACAAGCATCATAGAAATAGAATGAAATCACACAGTTGCTAGCTCCCAGGATTTTATTGCCAGTCTCATGATATTTGGTGTTTCTCTGAAAGCCCTGGCTTCAGGAGGCACGTGATTAGGAGGCAATATCTGCTTTCACTTTTAAAAAGTAAAGTTTCTAACCCTAATGGTTGCAGAGAAAAGCTTGAAAACAGGACTTGAATGCACCCTAAAGGAGCAGAAGCCAGAAGGGAAATAAAAAGCACTCAGCATTTATTTTAAGCCAATCTCATGCTTTTGGAGGTCAGCATGAAAATCAAGAAACATTCTTTTTAAAATTTCAGTGCAATCAGTAGGGATTTTTGAAGATTTAAACATCCCCTTCCAATTTGGGAAAAAAATTAAAACAGCATTATTGTGTTTGCACAAGAAAACCAGGAGTAGAAACGGATGATAAACAAGAAGTAAAATTGACCGGTCTAGCTTCCCTGCCCTGGTGAAATGCAAACAACATATCAAACAGCACAAAAGCTGTTTCAATTAGTTGTCTGAGGTGATATTAGTAATGCACGTAATGAAATTATTTTTAAGTCAATATGTCTTATCTCATCCGGGTCTCTTTGAAAGCAAAGATATCCCCTAGGTAGGTTCCCAATCCAAGAACACAGTGTGCAACGTCTCTGGCCCATTAATTTCCCCCAAGTGTAGGTTTTTTGTCTCCAGTGCACACCTTTAAGGAAGGGCCAATCATGTCCCTTTTTGACTAGTGCTGCCTGATCAAGGAAGAGGATGGGAAGGATGCAAGAACCTGTAATGCCTGGTGTCGCGGATGGCACGGTCACTGGGAATCCTCTCGCTCTCCCGCTGGTTAAAGGCATAGAGGCGGTATGGGTCCTCTCCACCCTTCCATTTCCGGGCACTCAGGTACCTTCTCTCTTCAAACTGATCCCAGAGGTCATCCCAGTCGACATCTGAGCCCTGCACACACAAACATTGAACCCCGTCAGAACATGGAGGCCTGCACGTCACAGGTGTCTCTGGGTAGAGTGCAGTGACACCCAGCAAATGCTTAGCAGCTCCTCAGCACATGTGGTCTCTCGCACCCACTCACAGATAGTAGTTGAAGTCAATGGAGTTGCACTGATTTACATCAGCTGAGGATCTGGCCTGCTACAGATTAAAAGGACACGACCACGGGCGACGCTTAGCACTGCCCTTTGGCGGCCAACTCCTCAGGCGAACCTCAGCACCATCCAACAGCCGTGACTCGCTTGGCTAAATTATATTGTATGTTTTAATGTCTTCTCACATCTGTCAAATATTCAACCGCCTGCAAGGGCATTTGGGCTCAATCTGCACTTCCTTTCAAATGGCTTGGTGCAACATCTGTGAAACACTGATGAAACACTGCCTGCTCACTGGCTTGGTGAAACCCTGCCTGCTCACCTGGACTAACTCCCCTGCCTCCACATTATTCCGGACAGCAGGAGGTCCTGCAAAGTGAGACATTTGAGGATGAATCATCCCCACTGTTTGCTCAGGTATAGCGGAGCCGCAGGGCTACGATGTTGCTCGCCCCCTGCACAAGAGTCAAAGTGTCCTTTCATTAAGCAGCACACAATGGCTCTGGGCCGGCTCTGAGGTGGCGAACGCAAGGTGCACTCGATAAGATCACATCGTTACAGCAGCACCACCTCTTTGATCTCAGCCTACGTGTAATACAGAGCGATTCAAACGTGTACAGTAATTTCAGCACCAGAGAAAATTGTGATATTATCGAATAATTGATCTTTTTTTTGTTACTCCATCTCACAGCCGCTCTCCCCTGCTAATGGCACAAAATGAAGCTTTTGAAACAGGCGATTTTTATCCCATAATTGATTTTATTCACATTGGACAGCACATTTTCCATGTTAATAGGACAGGGGAGGGGAAAGTGATGGCTCTTGCAAATTAACAGCCTGTATCCCATACATCAGTTGAAGCAAAAAGGGCTGGATCGAGATTCCCCTGGAATGTCCCTTCTCATGCTGCAAGGCCGTTGGAGTGAAATTTAAGGGAACACAGGCCACCTCCAAAGGCACGGCACTGCTTCAAAGCACAAAGATTCCCAGGTCCCTCAAGACCTCTATGGTTTTAACCAAAGACGGCTTTATTTCTTGTCCTCCCTCCGGAGCACTCCCAATATTTCTTACTGTTGCTCACCCTGTTGGGCCAAATTCTGATTTCAGTTACACCAGCGTAAATCAGGACCTAACTCCGTGATCCTCAGTTACTGATCAGTGACACAGAGATCAGAGTCTGGGCTGTTGAATGTAAACTCTTCAGGGCAGAGACATCAAGGCTCATTCTGACCTTACACTAGTGTAACACCATTATTTGCCCTGGAGAATACTCTCTCTGTTCCCTGGGGGCCAGATTCACCCTGCTGTAACTCCAGCTGAGTCCACCTCCACCAGTGGAGTTATCCCAAAAAGAAATTTGGCCTTTGGGTTCCATCTGGTCAATTTACTAAGCAGAGGAAGCGATTCCCCTCCTGCACCTACTAAGCCCATGCAACAACAGAGCAGCAAGCTCAATTCTATCCCAACCCTGATCTAAGCACATTTTCAGGCTTGGTCTGATCACAGAAGCTTTATTACCAGCCATGCGGCAATAGGCAAGAAGACCATGACTTTATTTTCATATCCCAAGGTGAGCATATAGTTGCTGAGAGTTATAAAAATCATCTTTTAACTTGCAGACGCAGCACATTCAGCAGAGGGAATAAATATGGTGCACCACAATGTCATTTCTTACAATTGCTTTTCTGCTTATAGCCACTCTACTTGAGCTGGGCTGCCTCTGATGACAATCATAGAACAATCCACCTTACTGACCATCAGTCCGGCATCCCAGGACACCAAGAATGAAAGAAAATTATTAAAATGTTAAGGCCACTCCAGTCCATCGGGAAGTTTATGAGCAGAAGGCTATCCATAAAAGTTTGTAGGCTCTTGGTAGGAGTGCAGAATATTGTGCAATAAATATAGTTTATGTTTTTTTAAGGCATCTTGTAAAACATGATTTACCAGCACAGTGAAAGATCAGGGAAAACTGAGCTGATTGCATCTCAGAACCACTGAAGCCCTGAAATTTACAAGGGTTGGAGAGGACCCTGAGATTCCAGCTCTGTTGAAGAAAAGGTCAGCTGTTTAGATCCCAAGCTGAAGTTGTGTTTTTGAAAAAAAAGTTTCATAAAACTTAATATGAATAGAAATGTTTCCATTTTAAAATGGCCATAAAACAGGTCATTTAAAAAAAATGTATATGAAACAGTGTTATTGATCTAGACAGGAGACCCAGAAAAGAGAATGGACTATAAACAGGAAGTGAAACTGACCAGCCAAGTGAGGGAAGAGCAAAAATTAAACCATCTGCAAAATATTACAAATGTATTTCAGCTTTATATAGAAGAAGTAATATAGTGTGGGCCAAATTCTCCATTGCCCTGCATCTTGTGTACTCATTTACACCAATGCTCAAGTGGATGCAGGGCAGAACAGTGGAGAATCAGGCCCTGCATTGAGAGATTTATCAGTACAGCATCCCTTTAAAACCTTGGCATAATGGCAACCTATCCCTGTACAGTATGGCTAAATGGCTTGGCCCTTTGATCTCTGAATAATTATGCTGCAAGGGAGTGTGGGTAGTGGGCAAGTCTCTGCCAGCTTGAGCTTGATGCTTGCCAAGTTCACATGGCATAATGGATAGATGCAGTCCAAGACAATGCAATTCGGCAAAACTGCTGTGATGTCAACCATATGTTCTAGGCACTTCTGTTCGTACTTGCAGCATTACAAGGACGCCAGCCATTTACATAAGGTGGTGAGGCTGCAACGTTGAACTCTGAAGTTCCGAATAGCCTAGCCTGTGAGAAGGTACAGTGGCTGAGTGTGCTCCAGCTAGGATTGTGTGCTCAGCAGACAAGGCAAGGTAACAAGCTACTGCAGACGAGTGAATAGGACTTTTCCATTTATAGATTCCGATCCTTGGATAGGAGGCATCCAATGTCTAGAAGCGGAGCTGGTTTATCAGACAGTGAATGCTTCCTGCAATTAAAATGGAACGTTCCCCCATGAAGTTTGGGGCACTTGCTGCTGGGAGGTGCCTCTAGGGTGACCATCTGCATTTTAAGGAAATGCCACTAGAAAGACTAGAGTCCAGCCCACCTTCACTGCCAGAAGCTCAGGCCACGCACAGGCAGGGCTGCAGGCTCTGCCTTTTGTCTGGCCTCTCCCTGGAAGCTGAGGAGACTAACAGCCTGTCATTATCATGCTCGTCCTTCTCTTCCCCCCGCCCCCAAGCTGTCTGCCTGCCCCTGAGCTGACTTTCTCCCCTTTTAAACTCTTCCTCCAGTGTCCTGGGCAAATTCCTATTGGATAATTACACTTTCTTTACTATAGCTAAATACCCTCTTGAAGTCTCATTGGGATGCAGTATTCTTCAACCTCCTCTCCTAAACTTCCTGTGAGGTTGCATGCAATTGGATGGGAATGTTTAGACATACACTCACTGTGGACAGCAAATCTGCACTGGTTATCAGGAAGGATGCATTGTATAGGAAGCGTTCAGGCTATCCAAGTGTTTTACTGACAGACGGCTTCTCCAACTTGCAGGTGGATGATTTACCTGTTCCTGGACCACTGACAAAGGAAAGGAAAAGCCCTATCACACATGCAGGGACCACACATCAGTTCTGGATTATTGGATAAGATCTTCATTATATTTCCACCATGTATTATCACCTCTTCCTCACACTAGAATTCTGTCTTGGGAGTTATTTAACCGATGTGCAGAAACCTAAATTTAATTTATTATGATCTAACTCACTTTAGACGCCAAATTACCCTGCACTAGAGAAAGATCAAGTCAATATTCCACTTGCCTTTCTATTTATCTTCTGCAGGGCTCCTCTCTCTCTTTGTCTCATTCATTTTCTCTCATGTTCTGGTAATAAATTCTAATTTTTTTTCCTCACAATTAGGCAATTTCTCTTTCAATGCTGCAGTTTAATGTTTGGTATTAATTATAGGAAACAGTCACTTCTTTTGCCAGAAGAGTTTGAGAGATTGAATAAGTCTACAGCAAAGGGAGAAAAAAAACCCATTCTCTAGTTTAAAAAAAGGGGGAGGGGTAGCCTACCACTTTAATGAAATAGGTTCTTCTCTCTTCCTCTCAATAGCACCAGGCAAACCACTCTGTTAGGGAACTTGCCTGTTAAGATTCACTTACAGTAGTTAATCAGGCTCACCAGCTGTGAAAAGCAAGCTCTGCTTTCGTGCTTTAGATGGGTGAATAGCTCACAGAATTTGAGATCAGTTTAGAAGAGCTGCATCTAAAGCCTTTCAGGACTATACAAACTGGCATCAATATTAGCCTGGATATACCATGAAATAGTCATAGTCGTGAGATTTCTAGTAATTCCATGGGGCTGGAAACCAGCACAGTGAGCAAACATTTGTCCTTGGTAGCTGCCACCTTGTGTATTAGAACTTACGCTTTTTTTAAGGCAGCCTCCAGCCTCTAGGATTGTGGAGAAAGCTATTGAAATGGGAGCAGGGTGTGAATGGATGCCAATAACTGCCATACATCAATGGAATGTTAATTCTGAAACTTACTGATGACAATTTAGATGTCAATAAAGGTAACTATTTCACTGCTGGTCAAAGAAATTAGAACAGTCATGATCATGTCAGGCATGAGCCAAAGACTATTGAAGACAATCAGAGTCTTTAAATTGACTTCAGTGGGCTTTAGAGTAGGTTCATTATGAAGATTTGAACAATCGACCTTGAGTGCCAACACTTTGACAGCAGAAGTGAGTGAATCTTGGGCTATGGGTGGAGCTTCCGACCGCACTGGAACCCACACTGGCTGAGTATGCATCTTTGTCCCCCTTAAGTAGGAGCCACATAAGAGGATAAGAGCCTACTACAATTGCCAGCTGCCAATCCCCGTGCTCAGACCACCTGAGCAAAAATGTCCCTCAGAAGTGCCTTAGGAGCCTTCAGGTTTCAAGATTATTATTTATAATTTAAAATACCCAGTGAGTTCTAATGCTTCATTACACATGGACTGAACAGAACTGGATGTGGAGAACTTTTAAAGAGACTCTTTCAAGGTTTTTGGACCCCAATATTCCCCTACAAGTAGCTTTTCCTGTTCAGCTGGGAGGGCAAGGTTCTTTCCCTGCATTGCTTCAGTGAAGGGTGTGCAGCAAGGAGACACTGTTAGAAATGAACAAGTGTGGTGTCTGGTGCATCCCACACAAACAAAAAATTAATTCAAGAGACATTAGACCAGTCCTCGCATAGAAGCATCAGAGTGCGACCAGCTGACAAACAACTCGAATGCGTCAGGAATAACACACCTGGATAAGCCCTTCGGAATCAATTATAGTGCCAAGGGAGCGGGGGTGGGGAGAGAAACTGTGTGCACTCTAAAGAGAATTGGCTGAGTTCATCCCTAGTAGAAGTCAATGGCGTTACACCAGGGATGAACTGGCTCTCATCAGCATAGTCTTCCACTCTCTGACCCCCTCCTGCTTTCCCCAATCAAAACCCTGAGCTATCATCCCCCTGGGCACGTTACAAGGAGAATAGAAAATGCCACAGGCAGGCTAGAGACAAAATTCAATTCAAAGGGGATCTACCTTATTACACCAGATATAGTCATGGGACCTCCTGGTCAACCTCCTCCTCGCCCTGGCTAAAATGGCCATCTACGCAACCAGGGAGAGACGGTTGGCCAATGGAGACTCCTGTGACTGTGGGGCTTGTTTCCGGTCCTTAGTCCATTCACGTATCCGGGCACAGTTCCTCTGGGCGGCATCCGCTGGCTCCCTTGACGCCTTCAAGGAGCAGTGGGCGCTGTCCGGGGTTCTCTGCTCGGTGTCCCCGTCAGGCTCCCTTCTTATGACCCTTTGACTGCACTCCTGTCCCTGTTCTTTTATTAGTTGTCCCCCGAAATCAGTGGGTTTCTGAGGTCCTGTAGATCCTCCCCTTAGGCTGGGGGGGATCCTCTAGCATTGGGCAGGCTTCCGCCCACCCAGTTCCCAGTAACCCAATAGATACACCAGATATTTGACACTTTCCCAGCTGAGAACACACTCTGAACAGCCTCTTCCTTCTTTACCAGCTTGCTAAGTGGGCTCCTCCAAACCACCTGTAGCCCTATTAAAGAGAGAGAGCGCGAAGTCTCTCTCTGTGACAGCACATTAAGAATTGAGAGTCTAAGCACAGAGATGTACTTCCTTGTCTGCCTCTTAAATCAAGGCTCAGAAAAGAAAGGGGGGAGAGTGCGCAAAGAGAGCAGGTCATTAGCAGTAAACACTACAATTTTCCAGAGATTGTTAATGCTTTGTTTATGTGGATTTCTATGAATATGACATTTTAATGGCATAATAATTGTGTGATTACAGTGCAGCAGGGATTGCTGGAGGAGAAACAGAGAGTGAGTGGCTCAGACCGATGCAGCTGTGGGTTCTTCCGTTTCCCCTGGGAAGCTCAGGCTGCAGCCAGGTACCCACAGCATCTCCATCCAGGGCACATGGGTGAGCCAGCCACCATGCCATTGCATCCACACACTCCCACCACGAGGGTAGAAACCGCTTCAGTAACAGGTGCTGTAAGTGTAGGGTGACCA
Organism: Mauremys reevesii; assembly: GCF_016161935.1. NCBI lineage: Eukaryota > Metazoa > Chordata > Testudines > Geoemydidae > Mauremys > Mauremys reevesii. The sequence goes on along the minus strand of NC_052625.1, from coordinate 56,423,092 downwards.
GACAGCAAGCATGGAAAAATCAGGACAGGGGGTGCGGGGTAATAGGAGCCTATATAAGAAAAAGACCCAAAAGTCAGGACTGTCCCTATAAAATTGGGACATCTGGTCACCCTATGTAAGTGGCAGGTCAAGGCTGCCACGGAAGGGAGAAGGATGCAGTTACAATAACATGTCACCCAGCGTGTGTCACCCAGCATGGTGCCACATGGGGTGATGAACAAAGCTGGTTCGAGATGCCTCGCCTGCCGCTGGGCTTTACTCAGTGTGGTGCTGCATGCAACGATCAACGGTGCTGCAGGAGGATCAGGTTCATGTCACCCAACCTGCCCCTGTGCCTTGTCCACTGTGTTGCTGCACACAGTAAGGAAGAGCTCAGTGGGCTGAGCTGATGCACACTCCCTTGCCTGCTCCTCACCTAGAAAGGTGCTGTGTGCAATAATGAGCCTTGCTGGGCCATTCGGCTTTTATAATTGGCCCCAGGGCTATGAGAGCCAGTATCCTGGAGATTAGTTCCATTCGATAAGCAAGCCCATTGTGTTTGCAAATGCGGCCATGCCAACCCAACAGAAACAGGTTGGGAAAAATATAAACAGAGCTCAGGGGCTGAATCACCACCACTCCCTGGGTGATTCCTTGGGTTTTCCTTGGAGCCAGGAGCGGCTCTACGAATTCCGCCGCCCCAAACAGGGCGGCGCGCTGCACCGCTCGCGCTGCCGGGCGCCGGTCCCACGCCTCCGTGGGACCTCCCGCAGACGTGCCGCTGGTCCCGTGCCTACGGTGGAGCTTCCGCAGGCATGCCTGCGGGAGGTCCACACGAGCCGCGGGACCAGCGCACCCGCCACAGTCATGCCTGCGGGAGGTCCGGTCGTCCCGCGGCTCCGTTGGACCTCCCGCAGGCATGACTGCGGAAGGTCCGCCGGACCCGCCTGCTGCCCTCCAGTTAAAATGCCGCCCCACGCGCGCGCTTGGCGCGCTGGGGTCTGGAGCCGGCCCTGCTTGGAGCTCTGCCATCCAACCTTGCTTAGCTTAAATCAAAAAAGACCATAGCCCCAGAGGTGGTATCTGCAAATTGCAACTACATTTAGGGCAACAGAAGATTAATTCAAGGAGAGAAGGGGCATAAATTTCACCCTGGGAGTACAGGCCAACCCTTGTTTTATATATGTCTCAAGGGACATCCAAGCCCTTTGTAAAGGCTGGTGAAAACCATAGACCAGGCAGCAGTTCTTTGCCTCAGCCGATCAGACTAGGTGAAGTGGCAACACAAAAGCATACAGAGAGATCTGCAGGAGTACAGTCTGGGATGTTTTTCAATCACAGGCCTAACGACACCATTTGACGAGGCCCAATGCAGGAGAACCAATCCAAGTTTTATTTACAGAGGGCCACTCCCAACACATAAGGGCAATGGGCATCCAACCCAGATATAACAAACAGGCAAATGTGCCCTTATCCCAAGGTACGTCTGACCCAAGGATCTGTCCAAATTCAGAGAGAGAAAGCGACTCAACACGCTCCTTTTTATAGTTCCTAAAGCAGCCATAGACCCCAGCTCAGCCCCTCTTCATTCCCCCTTGGCTGGGAATCTTGGCAATGCCTGCCGCAAGGGGAGCCATCTGCTGTAGATTAAAGGTTTTTAATTCTCTCCCTGCCAGCCATGAGGTAGGGCCTCCATTCCCTGCCATATACTCTCAGACCTCCCAACAGGCCCAGGATTATCCTGCTTTGAACCCCCAACCCTCTTGTCCTGGTCAAACAACAGTTAGACTGAGGACCCCCACTTGAGAGGACCCCCAAATCAAGTGGTGTTGCAACCTGTTGCATGGGATCACAGCGTCACTCAGGTTTGGTCCCTCTGCTCCTCTATCTCAGTCTACAGAGGGAGAGATGGGCCAAACCTGAATGGTGCTGTGTCCTGCTTTAGCCACTTGTAACATTAGAAGGTATGCACCCTGGCTGCTTTCCTTCCACTGCCCATCCTGAGACATGTAACCCTCACAGTGTACTAGGGTTCTCACTGCACTTCTTTCCTATACACTATCCCTAGGGTGTATATACCACCCACACAGTTCACTCACTATGCGTTTGCCGATCACAGCCACAACACACAGTCCCCACAACCAACTGAGATCAGAGGCAACAAGAACAAGTGGTATAAGAAACACACCGACGAAGTGGGTATTCACCCACTAAAGTTCATGGTCCAATATGTCTGTTAGTCTATAAGGTGCCACAGGACTCTTTGCTGCACTTACACTGATGAGTATGGCTGTAGAGGTAGACCTGAACTGGGCAAGAACCAGAGGTTCTGGAGCCCTGCAAACCACTGCCCTCTTCAGGATGGAATGAGACCTGCACAAAGTGCATGCAATTAAGTTGTGTGGTAGTAGCAGTCCTGCAAGGAGTAGACAAAGCATTAATGCTAATGGGGATTCTTCAGGAGCTTGTGCAACAACAGTCTGTGCTCTAGGAAAAGAGGGTCCCAAGTTCTAATGTATAATTTAACTGCTGACTATGTTCCCTACTTGTAGGCAGCCCAGAGACTTATACAGCATGCACAATATGTGCTGCAACAATTATAAATACCGAGTCTGGGGAAATGTTCTGAAACTGAAAATTAAAGATTCCAGTAAGGTGTGAAAGAAATTAAGAAATAAAAAGGAACCCCTCAGTGTGGCACAGCCCTTTCTATTCACCAGTCTTCGACAAGTGTCAACACACTGCCAGCTGCAGCGTGAATGCCAGCTGTCTGCAAAATATGCTGCCTGTCACCTGTAAAGAGTATTAATTCTACTTCTGCTAGGAGTATCCAGGAAAGCAAACACCTTGTCGTTCTTTAGAAAAAACTAATTATCAGGTAAAAGAAACACATCAGATTGTATAACTGTCTGAGAAACACGAAAGCAGGTTCTGGCTCCCCATCCTTCCCTCTCCTGCCTCATTTCCTGGGAGACAGCCCATCCCCCATCACCTCCTGCTGCCTTTTCCCAGGGCTCATCTGAAGATTAAGATCATATTTACACATCCCAAGGCTTGTTCATGCCAGTGACAGGCACTGGATCAATGTCCTCTGTTTATCCTCAAGAGAAAAAATGCATCAGGGATAGCAGTGGGCCAAGCTGTCCCTCTAAACATTCTTAAAACCCGAGCCACAAGCACCTCCTAGAGGTGAAAGGGGAGGTCAGTTTCCACGGCTCACACAGTGCTGGCACTGAGATGACTCATTGACCCTGTATTGGTGAACTGTGATGGTAGTTTGCACTATACAGATATCGAATTACTAAACGCTGAACTGAGACCACTAGTTGCATGCAGGCAGCTGTTATATAGAAACCAGTTTTAGTCACCAAACAAACAGAGTGCTTGGCTAATTCTCGTTGCCACCAAGATTTTTTCACCCATGGTGGCAGAGACAGTTGATGAGTTGTCCATTAGGGGGCAGCAGCTGGTGGCCATATCAGTGCCATCCACATTGCAGCATGCCAGCCTCTTACACCACCATGCCCCAGGGTGCCGGCAGAAGAGGAAGAGTCTGAATGAGTTTGACAGACACAACCATGCAGGGAGAAGTCTGATGCCCCATCACTCTGGTATCAGGGTATTAGAAATGATAGAATGCATGTGGGAGAGACATAAAGGACAAGTGGGCTTGCGCGGGTTGGTGGGGGCAGATGGAGTGGGGGAAGAAGGATGAGAATGGAGAAACTTGGAGGCAGCAGGAATCTGGCCCAGGCCTTCCCAGCTCTATGCCTCATGCCCATGACATGTCTCCAGAACAAAGATGGGGGTCAAGAACCCAGCTTCCTCTAGGCCTGTCTCTCCTATCATGCATCACAAAAAAACGCTGCAGCACTGCACCATATTGTCCAGGATGCTGGATGAAGGCCCAGGGCTCCACACAACAGGGGCTGCAGACTTACATTGGAAGTGGAGTATCTATGACAGGAAACACCATAGCCTGGTATAGCAAGATGGCACCATAACCAGATGTCTGACAACTGGTCCCAAGATGAAGGGCGAGCAACGTGGCGAAGGGCTACTGGCAGATCCCGGCTCAGGAAGCTTTGCCTGCCCTTAGTGTTTGACGCCCAGGGGTTAGAGACTGAGCAGCAGCTTTCGCAGTCAGTCTGAGGATCAATGGGCTTTGGAAATGGTCCTGCCCAGAGCCAGCACGTTCCTGGAAGGGCAACGCTGTGTGTGTTACCCCTCCCTACGAATGAAGCTCACATGGCACAGGGCTCTCCACGCTCTGAACTCTTTCCCCTCTAATCACTGAGCTACAGAGTCACATTCTCTGTCACCCAATGACTCTTTAAGAGAGTCTTAAACATCCTGCAGAGACCAGCTCGGGACAGAGCCAACCAGTTGGAGCAGAGAACCTTGTCACACTGGTGCAAAAAATCATAAAAGGAACTAAAACGAACAGGCTTGAAAGAATGAGCCTGGCAGACATGTTAGAGACTGATTGTCCCATGCCTTGCACAAGTGTACAAGGGAGTGGGGAGAAGTCCCTGTGCAAAGACCAGCCTGACTCATTCTGGGTGCTTCTATAGTATAACCATGGGGAGCCAGGTGTCTCTGTAACAGCCCCTGGAGTATACAGTATCATGTGCTTCTTATAGCCGCATGGGGTGCTGTGTGCTTATGTAATGCCCCCATGGGGTATTCTACCCTGTCTCTCTAAGATCCTGTCTATTTGCCATGACTGAGGCATTACAGAATTAATATAATAATATACCAATGGCACCACAGCATCAGAAAACACACAAGAACTCCTGGCCATCTGGCACAGCCTGCCTCTGGGGACCCTGCTGTCCTGAGGTGTTTGTGCTCGCTAGAAGGGCAGTAACTCTCTTCCCTGCTTTTGGATGGCTTGAAGTTGTTTGTTTCCATTCAGGGGTACTGGAGGTGGACAGTAATCTCTCAGCAGGAATCGTAACCAGGCATTATACAAACGAGATTTAAATATCTGCTGCAGCATCGGGGGAGGCTCAATTATAGAGCTGTTACCGTCCGAGGCACTAATGCCAGCTGAAAGGATTACATCACTTCACACAGAGAAAAGCTCATCCCACCTTCTCCTCTGGTGCCAGCGTGTGCTGTTAGGAAGGAACACAACCCCAGCAGGGGCAGCTGGTGGAAAGCAACAAGCCTGACATAACAGGTACCTCCTCCACACAGCACAGTTAACCCAAGGGGGGCTGAGAGGGCCATCCAGTGAGGGGAGGGGAAATTCTATGTACTTTTATAGCTTCCAGGAGCAGTGCGAAGCCAGGGCAGGCAGGGAGCCTGCTGCCTTAGCCCCGCTGCACCGCCAACTGGGAGTTGCCTGAGCACCACCTGGCTGGAGCCCATGCTCCAATCCCCCTCCTGCATCCCAACCCCCTTCCCCAGCTGGAACCCCCTCCCACAACCTAACTCTCTTCCAGAGCCCGCACTCCTGCCCCAGCCCTGAGCTCCCTCCTGGAGCCTGCACCCCACACCCCTTCCCACACCCCAACCCCCTGCCCCAGCCCTAAGCCCCCTCCTGTACCCCAAATCCCTCATCCCTGGCCCCACCCCAGAGTCCACACCCCCAGCCAGAGCCCACACCCCCTTGCACCCCAACTCCCTGCCCCAGCCCTGAACCCGCTTCCGCATTCTGAACCCCTCAGCCCCAGCCCAGAGCCCCCTCCTGCATCCTGAACCCCTCATTTCTGGCCCCACCCCAGAGCCTGCAACCCCACTGGAGCCTGCACCCCATCCTACACTCCAACCCCCTGCCCCAGCCCAGTGAAAGTGAGTGAGGGTCGGGGAGAGTGAGCGACAAAGGGGGAGGGGGGAGGGAGTGGGAAGCAGGGCCTCGGAAAAGGGGCGGGGCAGAGGTGGGGCCTCAGGGAAGGGACGGGGCAGGAGTGTTCAGTTTTGTGCAATTAGAAAGTTGGCACCCCTAAGGCATACCCATTCTAGCTTTGATTGAGCTAGCTCCAACAATAACAGCAGTGAAGCCACGGCAGCACAGGCTAGCCAGGTCCCAGGCAGGCTTGTACTTTGATAGCTAGCCCATGCCACCACAGCTTCACTGCTCTTGTTAAGCAAGCTAGCTTGGGGATGCTTACATCTGCTGCAATCACAGTTCCTGATTGCAGTGGAGACATACCTTTTGAGTCATCAGCAGGGAGAGACCATAGGAATGTAGGCACTGAAATACAGGCCTCCACCACTTGTGCTGAAGTAGTGGGAGGGGCACCGGGCATCCTTCACAGGTGTGTCCATTTGGCTCAGTGCACCCCACCCTGCTTGAAGCTGGAAGTGCTCCTTGGCCCGGCTCTCTGCTCACTCTGCCTAAAGCCAAAGCACTGCAGGCAGAGCACTCTGGTCCAGTTTCTCAGCAGCCTGGATAAGCGTGGCAGCTGCATGAGAAGCAATTTCATACTGTGAGGCATGAGCTCCCCAGATCCAAACGTTCCTAAAACGTGTGCACATGCACGCCTGAAATACACAACTATACCCAGATACGAATTTCCCTATTCTTGCAATGCCCCCCCCCCACCCACACCACCACAGAACAAACACCCCTGGTATCAGTGGAGGGGGGTCTTTGAATTCCAGAGGCACATAGGACCCAGCTCCATTTAGAATCACTCACGAGTGCCCAGCACCCGGTATCTAATTCCTTAAAACAATAAATTAGCCCAGAGGCTAGCCTGACACATGGAGACAAATCCTGTTTAATTATAAAGAAAAGGAAGGCGATTATATCCTCCTGGAGACCACTTCTGCCTGCTTCTGTTTTATTTATACATGATACTGTATAATGAGCTGAATATTTAGGAGGTCAGCATAAAGCAAGCTGTTGCCTGGAGAAAAAAATACCCAACTCTGTATAGATCAACAGCCAGGCAGTGGGTATGGAGGGGGGGGGGGTGTTGCTCATTTCACTGCTGGCAAAGACCTCTTACATGGATCATCTCTCCCCGCCCCCAATCACACAATCCCCCAGTATAGTTTCCTTTTGTTGAATTTAATCTCTTGCTCCTTGTTACCCTCCCCTTCCACCTCAATCCACTCCTCGCTCCTTGGGGTTCACGCCTTTCAAGGACCTGTGGACAGAACTGTGCCCGCTTGGTCATTTAATCAAGCTATGTAAGATTTCACTCCTCATCTTTCTTTGTATGCCAACCCCTCCTGCCCTCTGATCATTGTTCGACTTGGTTGTTGCTCTGCACAGAGGTCCCTCCAGTTTGTTGGTATCTTCCTGCCACCGATGTCCCCAGAGCTGGATACGTTCTAGGCTATGCTGCTATTCCATGAGAAAGGATGGGATTTGGGAGACCTGGGTTAAGTCCTTGTTTTGTTACAGGCTTCTTGAGTGATCTAGATCAATTCACTCAGGCTCAGATCCTCAGAAGATATTAAGGTCCCTAACCCCCATTGATTTAGGCTGGTCTACACGTAAGTTTTGCCAGAATAGCTGCCAATTAGAAGTGAGAGGGCTATGTTTGCAAAAACCCTAGTGCAGACACAGTTATATCGACAAAGAGTCCTTGGCGCAGCAGAGCCTATTGTGTTTGGGAAACTGGTTTAAAGTCTCTTGCCAATATATCTATACCAGCAAACCCGTTCTAGTGTAGACAAGGCCTCATTTTCTCTGTGTCTCAGAGCTCCCCATTAAACAGGTGGGAAATACTTCCTGCCTCACAGGTGTTGTGAAGATGAATACATTAAAAATTGTGCTTGCTGTGGTCATGTATAATCAGCATCGTAGATCGCTCCCATGCCTATCAAATTGTGAAGTAAGATCTATAAGACTCATCAGGCCTGCACTTTTGTATGACTCCGAATGCTGGGCACCAAGGAAGGGACAGGAGCAGATCTTGAATACAGTGGAAATGAAAATGTGAAGATGGATGCTTGGAGTTACAAGGATGAGCCATGTTCAGAATGAACTAGTTAGGGGAAGCATGAAGATGGTACCAATTACAGAAAAGTTGAAAGAGTCCAGGCTTAGAGGGTTCAGGCATGTGAAGAGAAGATCAAAAGAATGTACAGGAAACAGGGTGTTACTGTCCACTTTGCAATGTAAGAGAAGGGTTGAAAGACTCAAAGTGAGATGGATGGATAGCACACAAGAGAGTTGTGGAGTTTCCAAAGAACTGCTTCAAGACAGACTAGAATGGAGGAGGAGGACTCAAAGAGCCCGCTCCATATAGATGGGACCAAGGCTAGAAGAAAACGACAGCTCACATTAGTATCACAGCAGCTGTGCGTGCCACTGAAAGGTTGCTTCTGAATGCACTAAGTTCTTCTCTTGACCTCAGCAGGAGGAATTAAATTCAGCATAGGACTGTTGGAACACTATCTTCCCATGCTTCTGCCAATGATGCCCTCGTGGCTGATTCATGCCTGCTTTAAAGCAGACGAGGTTTCCACAGTGACACCTCCGGAAGCAGAATGTAACTGAGCAGCATCTCAACCTTCGAGAGTGTCTCGCAGATGCTAGGAAGGGCTATGAGATCAGGAGGTGCTTGCACTGTGTGTGCTTAGGAAGAGAGTTGGGATTAACACTGAAGGGCTAGGAGAGGGAGCATTTCATGTAGTTGCCAGTGGCAAACTCTAGGAGGAAATGATTTTGGAGCAAGCTGAGTTTTGGTTGCATCTCCTGAAACCCATAGTGCATATTCATTGCCCCTCTCTGCTCCCTTTGCACTGCCTGAGTCCCCAGTAGGCAGAGAGCAGGCACAGCCAGCCTCTACCTCCTCTCCAGCCAGCATCTCCAGTGGCAGCGGCTGTGCTGGGGATGGGGAGCAGCAGGGAGAAAGCAGAGTAGGAGTGTGCTGCGCCCCATCTGGCATTCAGTCCCCTGGGGGTTGCTCTAACCTACGCCAAAGCTGGGAAAAGAATCAGGGAGCCATTATCAATTCCCTGACAGACACCCCCACCACACACATACTGGTACACCAAGGAGAACTTGGCTGCAGCAGGTAAATTAGCCCCCTAATTTTCATGGGTCTGAAATATACATGGCCTGGGATTTGTATTAATAAGTAAATATTATCTTATTATTGTATAGCATCTCCATCCCACTAGTACTTTGCTACCGGTATGTAGATCACAATTAAATGCTCCCAGGCTGGAAGTTTACAGTAAAGCAACAAAAATGGATACAGGGCTGGAGAAATTGATGTTTGAGGAAAAATTGAAAGAATTAAATTATATAGAACCTGGTTAAGAGGGGGTGCATGAGAACAGCCTACAAATATTGCAAGAGAGGGGAGAGAAAGGAATCATACCCATAGAGTTGTATATGGGTATCACATAGTAATCAAATGACATTCAGCGAGGCAGCATTTAAGCTATTGGAAGAACGAAATGGTTTTGTAAAATACAGTTTTTTCACGGGGGCTGTATCTCAGAAACCCCATCCTCAAAGGACCCCAAATTTGTATCACTTCCACTACTTAGCGCTGCCACAAGGCACCACCAATTTCAAGATAATCTGTGTAAGCAGCCACATTTTAGAGCACTTAGAGGAGTCAACCTTTAAACAGAAAGCAATGCAACCCTAACTACAGCAGAGTGCAGGAGCGTTTCCTAGAAGTATTAGGCTACAGACTAGCCTTCCTGGGGAAGCAGTGGAAACTAGCTGGGATTGCTAATAGGGAACAGGACAAAGCACTTGCTGACTAACGAATGCAGGGAACAAGTCTGCATTGGCTGGAGGAGGAGCTGGGTGCTGCATTAGGCCTCTCCCATCTCCAACTTCTGGGATTCACCTCTGGGGGCTAGGGCAAACTCTCCAGCACACGGTGCAATGCAGAAGGGAAGGGGTGGTCAAAGACATTAGGCTTATGTGAGACGCACAACAGGACTTTAATTTCCCCTCAGATCAGACAGAGCCTTGGTTTCTATGATCCCCTCAGTGAGCGTGTATGGAACCCTTTTCTACTGGGCTGGGCTGCAAGCTTTACCCTAGCGACCTGTCTACATTCACTGACTGCCTCTCACAAGCAATGCCGACCCCTTGACATCCTCCTTGACACCCTCCCCTCTCTACTGTCCTCCCTCCTGGTGAGCCAACTCCTTGGAACAAAACTCCGGCTCTGCTCGGGGGGGCTCCCCAACATGTCAGGAGAAGGCAGAGTGCGTCTCAGCTGCTGTCGAGCGCCTCATTAAGCAGAGCACCACGGGCAGCTCCTCCACTGCCTAATGTGAGTGCTTAATGCCATCTTTAGCTGGCTTGCTGCACTCCTGCAAGGCAACCGAGCAGCAGGCAGGCAAGCCGGAGTCTCACTCCCCCGAAGGCTGGCAGCAATTAAGAGGCACAGAAATTGGAAACAGGAAGGCAGCGCTGTCTCACCCGTGCCAGCCACGCTCGGCTTTTCCCCTGGACCTTCCGAGGTCAAGCACCTTTGGAAACAGCCCAGCCCCCCCTGGGCAGGGGAGACAGCAAGGCACTGTGCAGCGAGACATACGATTTGTTTTTGTCATAAGCTTTCCCACCAATTGTGCCTTTTCGGGATACACTGGAGGCACTTCACAGCCTTCAAGGTCAAACCAACCTCCCCAATAGCGTGTCAGTAAGAACAGAAGACGCTTTCTATTTTGGAGCCTGGCGCACTCAGTCTCAAGCCAGGATTTGCTCCATCACTTGCTAAGCCCAAAGCCTCTGCATAAAAAACAGTTCAGTAGCTCGGAGGTTGGAGCAGGTTAAGCCTGTCCCTGCAGAGACGCATGTTCCAGTCTCAGGAGGACAGTGGGAGATGGACGGGTTTGTAAAGCGACCCTCTTGTCTTGAGAGGGGAGCAGAGGAAGATACCCCAAGGAAAATGCGCTGCTCAGAGAGGAGTCTGTTAAAAAGAAGCACATAATCACCACTGCACTTCTGGAGCCCTCCAGCTGCAGCTCGGGGAAAGAGATCTTGAGGTTAATACACTTGGCATCCTCGAGCCGATGTGGCTTTTTCACAGCAGCGCAGCCAGCGGTAATACATCCGGTAATTGCTTCTGTGGGGCTATTTACCTGGCTTTAGAGGCTACTGCTGCTATCATTCCCCTGGATGGCTGCCCTTCCAACCCAGCCTGTACTGGGGGGCAAATGACAACAGCAGTGTATTGACTTGAAACCGCACTCACTGAGCAGCCAAGCGCTTGCTACTCTTCGCCTCATCCCCTCGACTGAGGGAACTTTGGTTTTCTTTTTACCAGCCAACATTTTCAATGCACCTGAATTTCCCCTCAAAAGTGGCTCACGATAAAGATACTTGACAGTGTCCAACATTACAGGACAATTATCTTCCGCGCTAGACTTTTCTGAGAAAGGTCCTTTTCCCTAGGCCCTTTGGCAGTTAAGAAGGTTTAAGAAATACACATTTACAAAGCTAATGCTAAAACAAGAAGAGCAATGCACACATCATGGAGAAATAAGAAATACTCGAGGAGAGGACTCTGCACTCCTGGCTTCTATTTGGAGCTCTGCCCACTGACCTTGAGGCAAGTCTCCGGACCTCTGTGCCTCAGTTTCTCCATTATTTATGTACAGTAATGCCCACAAGGTGCAAGGCACTCTCCAAACACTGATCCCTGCTCTGAGGAGTTCAGGGTGATAACTTTCACCAAGTGCGGTAAGATAATCAGGTGAAAGGTGCTGTTTATAAACGGCAGTTTTTACTAACCTGTGCCAAAGAGCTCTGGGCCACTGCCTATACCATATTCATATTTCCCAGCAGGCCCTGTTTGGAATAAAGGCAGCACTGCTGCTGTCCTAACAGCACTTGGGAGAATCTGAGCCCTTCTGAGACCCCCATGTGTTATTTAAAGGCAATTGCACAATGCACTGTGTGGCTGTGTCCTGCATTGGCAGAGGGAAGCTCACTGGACAGGCTAACTATAGCTTTTACATTTTTAGGGCCAGATTTTCCAAATCTGGCCCTATTTGCGGGCGCAATTTAGGCCACCTAATTATAGAAGTCCCAGTGCATCCACCAATAACCTTGGTGCACCAAAGGGGGATGGGAATCCAGTTAGGGACAAGCAGAAAGTTATGCCCTTAGAATCCATTGCATCTTGTAATGAAAAAAAAACAAAACAAAAACAAAAAAACCACAACAGCTTAAGGGCTCCAGCATACTGAACAATGCCGGCTCGACCTGACTTTGCAAAGGGACTGGTGTTTCCATGGCCCACGTGGAGGATGGGGCTCAAGGCACAGCTATAGTATTACAGAACTCAGCTACAGAAGAGCCACCAGCCCACACTCTTGTCAACTCTCCTGGAGAAGGAATTAGATGTAAAATGTCTGTGACAGCAGGAACTGATCTAAACCTTTGATCGCTTGGTACCTGCTGCTGCAGTGTTTGCTAGGTTCCAGGGCTGGAAGGGACATGACTGACAGCACAGAAAATATAGCAGGCATAATTTAGGGAATTGTGTCAGCCTATAGTTTCTCCTCAGTAACTCAGCTCGGTAATGGAAAATAAACCAGCCTGTTCCAAAAGAGCCACATAATTCACTCTTGGCCCCATGTAATTCACAGGTAGCTCCTCAAAAAGGGCCCTAGACAGTGGGGAAGATGAGGGGCTCAGGGAAAGGGGGCTGTAGCGCAGCGGCCAGGCAGCTTGGGGAAAGGAGAAGGCAAAAGTAATTCACTCAGGCAGTCTGAGAAGATGGGATCAGGCAAAGGTACTTGGAGCAGTGTCTACCCTCTCCAGTGCAGAGAGAACTCAGGGGTCGTGACAAGTGGAACGAGCTTTTACCATTAGACATGTTTGTATTATCTGTTACATTCTGAGGCTTACCCAGTGGATGGGGGCAAGTTTCACTGATGAGAAACCCCAGGAGACCCTGGCTGAGGGGCCAGAGAACTCCTGGGGGAATTCTGCGCCACTGCACTGGTGCAGAATTCATGTCCCCCACAGATTTCTTTGCTTCCCCGCAGAAAATGACAGGGAAGCAAAGGGAAGCCGCAAGAGCAGTCATACACCCCTCCCCACAGCACAGGTACATCGTTTCGTGTGCCTAGAGCAGCCTGCAGAAAGGTAAATCACTGCTGGGGGGCATTGCCCCCCCAAACAGTGCTGAGGTGTAGGGGGAGACATGCGGGGTCACATGCCACTGCCCTTCCCCACATTTCTGTGAGCACAGAGCTACCCAGGTGAGGGGCATGTGCTGGGCACCATGCATGGCTACTATCCTGTTTTCTGCAGAACAGTGAGTGCCTACAGTGTGGCAGAGGCAGCGTGGAAGGAGGGGGATGGAATGGGGCAGGGGGAAGGGGATGTGGAAGTGAGGGTGGGGTGGGGGATGGGGCGTCCCCTCGGCAGTAGCTGGGGCTTGCGCATTAAGCAGGGTAAGCCCATTAAACCCCCACCCCGACAAGCACCCAGACCACCACACCTCTGAGCCCCAACCAGCTGCACCAGGGGCCCCACCCCACCAAGTCCCACTCCCCCAGCACCTAGACCCCTTCCCACAGAGCCCCACACACCCAACCCCCCCTGTAGAGCCTCATTCCACCACACCCAGACCCTCCCCCCACTGAACCCCAACCACCTTCACTGGGACCCCCATGCAAAGTCCCATTGCCCCAACAAGCCCCTGTGCATCCAAATCCCCCCTGCACCCAGATCCCCCACTGAGCTGCCCACACCCAGATTGCCCCACAGAGAACCCTCTTGCCCCACACCTGGATTCCCCCTCCACACTAAGCCCCTCCACACTCTGATCCTGCTGGGCTGAGCCTGCCTGTGCACACCTGTTGTGCCTGGCATGGAGGGGCAGGGCCCCGGGGAGTTTTGGGGCAGGTGCAGTCCTTGCACTGTGTCAAGGTGCAGCCTCACCACTGAGTCCCTGTCCCAGGACCGGGAGAAGGTCTGCAGGGTGATCTCCCACCTCTGTGCACCCAGTGGCCTGTGCTCCCCACTGCCATGCTGGAGCCTTTATATATATTGACAATTTATATATTGTCAAATAAAATTTACAGAGTTTTAAAATATTGTGTGCAGAATTTTTGATGTTTTGGGCGCTGAATTCCCTCAGGAGTAAGAGAAGTGATCCGGGGTGTAGCAGAGCCATGGCAGAAGAAACTCAGGAGAAAGAGTCTGAGGAGCTGGCTGGTGGCAGAAGCTCGTACTACTGCAGTCCACATGCAGGACTTTAAGAGCCTGGCAGAGAAAGCTGGCACGGCTGCCAGCAGCACCAGTTTCTTTCTTCTGAGGTCCTGCCCACAGGCTCAGCCCTATTAGTAAATATTAAGGTCTCAATCCCCGGAACACTTGGATACATCTAGACCACAAATTAAATTGTAACTCAGCACAGGAAGGCACACCCATGCCAGTGTTAATCTAGATAGTGCAGGTAACATCAGCAGTGAAGATGTTCGGCACTGAGTCCGCCGTGGGCTAGCAACCCAAGTATGTACCCAATTGTGGGATTGCACTGGGGCGCCTCCCTCCCTCCCTAGGCTTCAGAGCCCAATCTGCAAGATCTACAGAGCTCTTTTTAGTGCCACAGCGCAAGCCTGAGCCCGGTGACCTGGGCTCAGAGGCTCACTGCCACGGGGTTTGTAGATAAGTTTGAGGGCATGTGAAGGCGTGGGACTTTGATCCTGCTTTTCCCCACCTCCAAAATTCAAGAGCCACGTTTGAAATATTCCACCTTATAAATCTGAAGCAGATCCTTGGGTGGTGTAAGTCAGCCTAGTCTCACTGAAGTCAATGAAACGGTGCTAATTTACACCACCTCTGGATCTGGCCCGGCATTTGGAACCTAAGCCTAAATTCCTAATTCTTTAGGCTGCTGAATCCCCTGAGTGACAAACTTCTCAGGGTCCCCTCTCCGTAGGAAGCTCTCACCCCCTGCACCCTTGCCTCTCCAGAGGACATCTCCTTGCTTGCCTTAATCATGCAACTCACTGCAGCAATGAGGGAACTTGCCAAGTGAGAGAATGTCACCGGCTGACCTAACAACACTTGGCTGCCTTACAGAATTCTCTACAAGTGTAGAATCATCCCTGCGGGGAGGTAGGAGATCACGCTGGGAAAAATAACAGCAGCTGCCGTAGCAAAACCTCCCTCCGCCACCATAAGCAACACCTGCTTTCCTAGAGGGACAGAATTTACAGAGAGTTTTCTTCCTCAAAAGAACTAGACACCCCACCCCCCGCCACCGCCTCCACACTCACTTGAAGGAAGCGCCTAACGCAGCTCCCTGCATTTCTAGGAAGCTCACTGAGATGTGAAAGGAAAACAAGAAAAGCTTTAATTGGCATTGTAGCAAATGACAATTACAATCCCGGCTGCTTCTCGGTGCGTTAACAATTTTATCGGAAGAGGAGGTTGGGATCTGGCAGGCCACCAGCTCGGCTCAGATGACTCAGCTCATCAGCATCACCAATTAAATGATGAATCCAAAGGAAAAAACCAGGAGGCTAAATGGCTTTGCAAGGCCGTTTCAGTATTTTTCAGGTCTGTCACACTTGCCCCCTTTTCCCTCTCCTCCTTGTCTGGAGTCTAATGGTTTCATGACATGTGGTGATGGGCGGAGTCACACTGGTCCTCATTGTGCACTGAGGAAAGCAATGGTTTGTTTTCTCTCAGCCCAGCCACTCCGCTGCTTCTTTGTGGGAGGGTTTCCCCAGGCAATAGGAGTGACAGTACCCTGAGCCTGGCAGCAGCAAATAGAGGAATGGGAGAATGGTACATATAGAATATGGGAGAGATCGCTGGCCACTGCTCCGCAATGGATACACAGGAAGCTGTGTATATTTTGAGCCCCTCTGTCCCACAGTCACAACTTGCTGGTTTTCAAAACCCTCCATTGCCCCAGCATTCCTCAGACCTTGTCTCACTCTACTCTACTCCCCTCACTGTTCCATGTGTCCTCCTACCAGCAGCCTTCTGTCTGTCCCTCCTTACAATCTCTCCTCCGCTGGCGAGAGAGCCTTCTCTTCTGTCCACCAAACAGCCTCTCCACATCTCTCCATCCCACTGATCCCTCAGCCCTTCTAAAAATCTAATCTGAAAACATCTCTCTCCGGGACTCTGTCGGCCCCACTCTCTCCACTGCTCTTGATCATTTACATCGGCCAAGGGCTTGGGGAGAGAATTTGCAAGAAAGGTGCTACACACATTCTCTTGCACTAAAAAAAGGTCCTGGCAGCCGACTGGTTCCCAAAGGGGCAATGCCCAGAATATATTTCAGGCCAGCACAGGAATCAACTCGGCTACATTCTCCAACACAAGATCATTATAACTTGGAACGAAGCTGCGTTACCACCAAAGGCAAAACACTGGAGCTGTCGAATCCTTTTACCCTGTCTCAAATTCAGAAAACATTTCAGTGTCAAAGACTGCAGTAGCAGCACCCCCCCTGCACGCACACACGCACACACACTCAGGCATGTCTGGATGGGATCAATGTCGCTGCACATGCCTGTAAACTTGGAGCAAAAAATAAACCAACCCAGCCACTTGATAGTCATCTGACAAAGCAACGGTGAAAGAGCCCCATGAAGTATGTGGTTCTGGATGAAGATGAAAACCCAGAGGTGGAAGGATTTTTGTTCTTGTTATTAAGTATTTTAATTTTACACTGATTACCCCTACACGTGTCATCATCGATAAAGAAAAGAGGATTTTGCCATTGTCAGGTGTCAGAAGGCAGTCTAGAAATCTTGATGTGCAGTTACTACTCAGGCATAAATGAGTTCCCTTTGCTGACACAGGAATGAGTTTTCATTATAGCCCAAAATATAAGGCTGCAACATGAGATGCAGCTTGTTTAATAACTCCCTGAATATTTCTGGTCCATTTCCAGTGCTATTCTAGCCACTTTGATTGACATGGAGCCTTTGCTGCAAAGCCTCCTTGAACCATGAAGGCAGGTAGGTTACAGCTTGGAAACTCTGCCAGGTGTCTCTTTGCTTGCGTTCCGGGGAAGCAGGCAAACAGGCACAGCTGGCCTGGTTTTGTTTTTCCCCCTGTAGGTTTTAAACATTGCTTGAGGGCACATTTTTATCATTTGCATTTGGAGCTGGGAGACGCTAGAAACTCAGACAGGCCAGTCTGGACTGTGCAGCAGTTTTGTGCGGTGCCCAAATATGGATGAAGAGGAGACCCAGCAAAGCTGTTTTCTCCTGATGCATACCTCAGACATGACCCCAGAGGGAAGCTGCTGGGATTAGTAATAGTCTGGGATTCAAAGCATATCAATGCTCACACTCACCCTTAGTAAACAGTGACTGAAAGTTATCATTTGATGGATGTTCAGTGGCCTGTGTGAAGTGAATTGGTGGGTCTTCGTCAGCTTGCAACTGAGCAAGTATCTACACCAGTGCCACTGGCTCTAATCAGCACTCAGCATCAGCAGAGATGTCCAGGACTGGAGTGGGTATGGAGACTCAGCTCATCCCACTCCTTGCACTGGGGCCCCTCCTGCTAGTTGGAGCTGAGGCTCACTGGCAGAGCATTGTGGCCTTCAGGTCGTCAGGGCTGCCAATCCAGCACCTTTTGCAAGCATCAATTTCAGATGAAGTATTTGCTTAGATATAAAAAAAAAAACAACACACACAAATGATTGATGGCCTCAGAGCTCCCCAAGCGAAAGGCTAGCACATCTGTGAAATGCTCAAGAACCGCTGCAGGCAACAGGCAGGAAACAGAGGGGTCACACATGCCTGTTTAGCTGTAGAAAAGAAAACCAAGTAAGGTCAAGAGCAACCAGCAGTGCAGCAAGCTAAGGGCATAGCAGGTTCTAAAGACCTGGGTAGGAAGCAGAACTTCTGGGGACTCATCAGAACCGCGGATTATGCTTTCCCAAACATATCCATATTTAAAGTACATCTGAATGAAGAAACACTGCTCACCAGCTTCGAACGCGTTTCTAGTTCCCGGGGCCTGACTGGCATTTTCCCCTCCCCATTTGCACTCTATCTTGCCATTTGGGCAGGAGACTCAAGTGTTGCTTCTTTGAATATCCCAGAGTCTATCCCAGAATGCTCTCTACTATGCCCGGTCACCCAAGCTGTTTACTCCCCTTCCCTTTGCCTTGCTGCCCTGACAGTCTATAAACCAGTCACCTCTAGGACCCTCAGGCTCTCTTCTGGGCTTTGAAACTTCTGAAGTAGAAAACCATTCAAGCTCTCAGCTTCTAAACTAGAAGAGTCAGCACCATGGCAGCCTGCTGTTTTCCTTAACTAAGGGTTTTTTTCCTCCTTTCTTGCAGAGTAAACATGTTGGCTCCATTAGAAGCTATAAAATATTTACCAAGCACTAAGCACTTTGCTTTCAAAAACCCTCTTTGGGGATGGGAGGAAAACCCAGGGAGCATAGAGCAAGGGCTTGAACTTTGGTTTTAGTCAGTCACTCTGTAAGGTTAATTCATAGCCCTCTGTACATGCTTGATTCACCTCGGTTCTCAGGGGGATGGGTTCAAGTTGCTAGGAGTCTGTAGCATCCAGAAGCCGAGAGGATCAGACACAATATTGCAGATGAGATCAGAGACTGCTACTAACTGGCTGCAAAGGAAGCCATGAACTTGCCCTCCCAGCCAAAGATAAAGGTGTTATGGAAGCACTGTAAAGGGGGTGGGGAAGAGAGGGTGGGGGGAATATAGTGCATCTTAGTCTAATACAGTCAAAACAGTGTTTATCTTCTGCGGCATTCTCTGTACAAGCCATAGTCGAAAACCACTTACAGAGCTAAGTAATGCAATTACAGAGTCAGCTACTAAGCAGCAGCAGCAGGCAGAGCCCAGTTCAGGAGAGACAGGAGAAAAGTTACATCGGCAGTTGAAATTTTAAAGGAGGTGGAAAGTAGATGAGGTGGCGAGACGGAGGCTGTTCTGCACAGCTGGAGCTGCAGAGGCGAAGGCTCTCGCACCAAAAATAAGAAGATTGTGGGCAAGTCCAGTGAGGAGGCCAGTGTGAGATGAACAGAGGGAGTAGGAAGGGCAGAGAGAAAGAATGAGTGTGCACAGCTGTGGAAGGAGCTTCCCTGTCTGAAAGAAATCAGATGGCACAGCCATACAGTGTAGTTTTACTGGTTATAGGAGACCATATCTGAAGGCCCAATCCTGCAAACCATCTGCAGTCAATGAGAGTTCTGTGCACAGATGCATTGGTTCCTCCGCTTGTTTTTTTACAGTATATATTACTGCCCAGATGAACAGAGAGGTCCAGAGAGACACAAAGCTTTCCCCTTTGTCTCCCCAGAGCTAAAAATCCAAATCACTATGGTACAACTCAGCACTCTCATACCTTTCTCCATTCACAGTGAAGGTAATCCTATACCAGCTGAAAAGAAAAAGATCTCAGAAAATGTTCAGGCAAGAATATCAGGAGGCGGCAATGTGGTCTAGGGATAGTTAGGATGAAGGACTGAGAGTCTATAGACTCCAAAGAACTTTTCCCAGCTCTGCAATTGACCCCTTTGTGCCAGCTATAAAATGCAGATCATAATGCTCACTTACTCCTCGAGGTCATGGTGAATTAATGCATGTAAAGTGTGTTAAGATCCTCAGATGAAAGATACAAAGTGCAAGGTATTATCATCATTAGAAAAAATACCTGAGAGGCTAATGATCTATTCCACACTATATAATCCAGATTAATATCTAACCCTAGCTGATACCACTTGCGTCAAAGGAAGGGGGTGATCCAACCTTACCTCACCTAACTGCGTTAGTTTAATTCCTTCCAGACCACAGTTGGCAATAGGTCCATGCCCTGAAGACTGAGAATTGACTTGCAGAAGGAGAGAAGCCTCAATGCCTCCTCTGCCACATCAGCCTGACAGTTTTTGCTTCCCCACCATGTCATCAAAACACATTGCATCTACTGAGCTCCTGGCATTTTCATGCAGACCCTATTCCATTTACACACACAGCCTCTGCTGTTTTCCCAGGTCAACCAACTACCTCTTTAAAACCACTGAGTCGGGAACTGGGTGTTCAGAGGGATGGAAATAAAACATCTCTATTGATGCTAAAGGAAACATATGCAGGTTATTTTAAAAGCTTCCCTCCTCTCTTCCAGTGCCCGACATCCCCCTTGGCTTTCTGTTTTGTAGTGGGGTGGCATTCCATGGCTTCAGATCTGGGCGAGGCCGTGGGGAATGGACACAGCAGCTGCTGTCGAGGGGCTGGTATTTCCATTAGAAACAACAACGCAAAATCCAAAAACAAAAGGCCCGAAAGTGTCCACACATTGCAGAGTGGAACCAGACAGCAGTGGAGGGAGATCAGACCAGAGTTGGGGATAAAAGGCAAAACTCAAAGGTTTCTGTCCCAGAAGGTAGTGTCCTCTGGGGACAGTTCTCTCCCCACCAGATCCCCAGTGAAAGAAGCCCTACAGCCAGCCTACGCACAGCGCTGTCTCTGTTGCTGACTGTTCATTCCCAGAACTGTCCCTCTTTGGTGATTTACCACTGAATTACATGCCCTTCCACAAGATATCCTTGCAGCCAACATATTTATCTAGTGTCTAATGTTTTCTTAAAGGGACATTACTTTTTTTTTTAAATGACAGTTTAATGGTTCTGTTTTTCACTCACTGCTAGAAAGAACCATCTTAGACAGATGAAAATGGTTTTCACCCCCTAGTGATTTCTACCATTCCCTCATACAGAGACAAACCCTTCCTCAGCCATAATATACCTGGAAGGTCTCCCCAGTTATTTATATTACAGTAGCAGCTAGAGGCCTCGTTGAAGATCAGAACCTGACTGCGCTCAGTGCTGTACAATCACATAATAACAGACAGTCTCTGCTCCAAAGGGCTTCTAAATTCACACAGCAGACAAAGGATGAGAGGGGAAATAGAGGCGACATGACTTGCCCAAGGTCACACAGCAGAGCCATCATTAGAACCTGGGTCTCCTGACTTCCAGTCCCATAACCTGTTATATTCACAGCTTCCAGACAGAGAAGTTGGATAAAAACAAATACTCTTGCTGGAAAGTTGCAGTGTAACCCTACTTTATTTCTTAGAATTTAGAACACCACCACACAAGAACCCAAAAACAGAGAGGAAGAAAACAGGAAGCTCCCCTCAGACAGTGAGGCACAAGTCACCACACCTTGCTCTAGGCTGGCTCTTTGCAGAATGACTGATTGCACACCTGCTTCCTTACAGAGATTCCCTTGCCTGCAGGCAGGACCAGGAACCCCCTATGCATTTAAAGTGTTAGGTCTACAATTTTAATACAGTTTTCTATACATCCCACTATCCACTAGTCAACATTGCCTCTATTAAACTGTACCCCCACCCCAAGCCACAGAACAGGCTCCATGATGATCATGCTCCCTCCTACTATGCAGGCAGGGGAGCAGCTAGTGAACCTGTGAGGTGGCTGATCCACTTGTCCTGCCCATCTCCTAAATTCTTGCCTTGGCACACAGGGAACCACCGAGGAGCTGTGCAGATTGCCGGGTGCACACCCCATAAGTGGGCTCTGCAAAAGTGCCCCCGCTCCACTCCAAAGGGGCCCTCTGCAGGTGCAGCAGGAGGAGGCAGATTTGGCCCTTACTCCACATTGCGTACGTCTGTCGGTTCCTACCTTGTATCTCTAGCAAGCTGGTATAAACACATCTGGTTTTCTGCTTGCTTTCTTGCTGGCGTCACCACCTACAGCTCTGAGAACGTTCTTGGTTAGAGTCAGGAGGGGGCTTGTTTTTGTCACTCCCAACGGCAGTTGGGTGTTGTTTGTTAATTTCTTGGCAATCCAATGGTGAACCATAAGAGATGTGCGGAGATGTTCCGAATCCAGAGGACACTCCTCAGCAGCATGTTACAGGTCAGACATAACTCGGAAGCTCCTTGATGCGCCTGTCATCTGTCTCAAAGGCAGAGAAGGATTTTTCAGAGAACGTCTCATTATTCCAAAAACACAGGCGCAGGTCACTCAAATCTACCAGAACTGCTGGAAATAGAGAACAGCAACTAGCTGCTCTGCTGAGCTGAGATCAGGGACAAGTCTGCAAGATGTTCAGCAGGGGAGAGATGATTGATATATTATTCCAGCAGGACACAGTTCTTGTAAGCAAATAGGCTTGGTTTGGTTTATCCCTGGTCATGCTCAGGAACATGCAGTGAAACCTACTGATCCTGTCACTAGGAGTATGGTGATTTCTTAGCTTTCTGTTTTACTGCTGGGGGAAAGTAGAAAATTGACAGCACTGGAAATTGCTCTGTTTCCCCACACCAAACCAAACTTTGTTTGCGCCCAGTTCAGAGTGTTCAAGTGCAATCCCACCAACACAATCTCTAGAAACCAAGGACACCACCAGTTAAGGCAAGCATTCGTCACATGCTGTAACATCCAAACAGTGTCTGACTCCTCCCCGGAATAGCAAATCCCCTTGCACTTCTATCAACCTCAATGCAAACTCCTCAACAGTCTGATTAACAGCAGCTCGATTGACCCAGACATGAAGGTGGTGGTAACATCTATCATTTTATCTCTATATGAAAAATGTAGGTCAGGGGAGTTAACAATGTGCATGTATAACCCTATCCCCACTCAAGCCTCCTGGCCTCCCTAATTCCCCCATACTCTCTCAGAGCTCCTCCATCCACAGTGCCCCTCTAGAATCCTCCATCATGACCCCTGCTGCCCAGCCTACTCCCAAAGGTCAGAGAATGGCAGTAGCCAGTGGAAGGCAGCTCCATTGGCTTTTTCCTGCAGACATAAAGGAGGCTAGTACAGAACTAAGCATATAACACTTGTGTGTTTAAATTTAACATTTCCAAAGTGGCCTCTGTCCGAGGCAGGAATGAACATGTGGGGAAGGCTAGAGCTGGCAGCAACTGTGGTTCTGCAGCAGGAGGAGCCCGAAGAAACTGTTTTAGATATCTCCCAAAGGGCTCATTCTTAAATGTTCCCTCTGCCAATGTGAGTAAATATTTGAGCAAGAAAATACTACAGGCTCCCGAAGAGCAAGTGTGTTAAATACGGAGAGTAAATTCAGTAATTAAATGAGGAGTTTTAGTCCTGCTTTAAACTCAAATCTCACTGTAACCTTAAGCACAGAGCTGCCAGGGCTCCTATATAGAGCCTTGAAACCTGACCCGAATCCAGTGGGACCTGACTACAAGTATCAGGTTCAGGTGAGGTTGAAAAACAACCAGAGCCGCTCTGGCTCGGGTCAGGTTGTCTCTGCTCACCTCCTCCTGCTCATGAGGTTGGGGTGGGGGTGGCTCAGTGTCCCTCTCCTGATGGCCGCTGCCACCTGACTGCACGGTGTGCGCTGTGGAGCGAGCGCACTGAGGAGTTGCAGTGCCTCTCACACACAGCACAACTGGGGCAGCAGCTTGGGTACTCACAACTGCTGCTCTGCCAGCCCCAGAGGCAGGAGGCAATGGCAGAGGCCATTACTTAGGGTTAGGGTTAGGGTTACTCAGCTTGAGGGGGAAGGGTTGGGTCAGAAAACAATTCCGTCCTCTTGGACTCAGGTCAGGTGGGCTTGGGTCTAGTTCCAGCTTAAACATTAGATCTGAGCAGACCTCTAATCTGTGGAGAAGGTCTAACATGGACAGCAGGGCAAGCTTTCCCCAAACTGCCCTCAGCCCTGTTGTGGAGGGGCCATGTCAATGACTGGGGCTTCTTGGTGCTCCAGCAATACACAGTCTTATTAATAAATATTGAGTCCTTGGCCTCTCTGCTGAGACTAGTGTGGTGGCTTTGTCTCTCCAACCGTTGTCTACTTAGTAAGTGGACTAATATCCTCCAATTTGTTTCACAAAGGCCAAGGATCTTCCAGATGGGAATGCCTTTCCAGTAGCATTCAAACAGGCAAAATACTCATGGCAGACCTCAAGAACAGCTAAATGGGGCTGTGGGTTTGTGGTTCGATATGAGCCCATCCTCAGGAAAATGTGCCACACGTCTCCCAAAAGCCTGGCTGAGGCTTTTTGCAAACCGCCTTCCCTCAGCCAGCCCACTCTCCAAGACAAACCCTGGTTTACCCTTTCTCCTCAGCCCTTAGGTGAGAAGCAGGGGCCTGAGGACTCAATGTGGGGGTGGGATTTCCCCTTGAGTTCATCAAATTCTAACTGCAAGGCCTGGTTTACTTCCCAAACCCAACAGCAGCTTCCAGTTTGCCAAAAGGTTCCACACAGACCTAGCCACTACCAACATAAGCCAAATGAGAACGACTAACGGAGAGGATACGGCAGCGCACTGCCATTCCCCTGAGCCAGCCAGTCCTCTTTGGTTTCTGTTTTTGTCAGATTGAAGCCAACAGAAGGCAGATGAATAGAACCCGGAGATGCAGACTCAGAGAACACACTAGAAAGGAAGAGGCTCTCTCAAAGACTAGCATGTTAATGCACACACTTGAATCAGGATGATGATGATGAAATGCTTGTAAGAGTTTTAATCAAGGAATCTGTCACCTCCTCTGACTCAGCAAACTAAGGAGAGATTTGCAAGGAAGGTGATTTTTTTTAAATTTACATAACAAAAGTAGCATTGTGGGGGAAAAGTCACAAGCACAGCATGTGAGTCTTTACCATTCTAATAAGCGCTAAGTAGAAAAAATATAGTATCATAAATCAGCTTGGTTTGTATTGTTCTTTCTCCTCCCCCTGAAACATCATCATATTTTGAGATTATAAGAAGCTACGGCCTCACCTGTCTATTTGATAGGCTCCCCATTACCAAAGCATCTCACAATCTTTCATGCATTCAGTCTCAATTGTGAGGTAGGGCGGTATGAGAATCCCGTTTTACAGATGGTAACGAGGGTATGTCTACACTGAAAAAGCTACAACAGCATAGCTGCAGCAGTGCTTCAGTGTAGGCACTACCTATGCCAATGGGAGGGGTTTTCCTGTCAGTATCAGTTATCCACCACCCCGAGAGAGTCACAGTAGCTAGGTCAACAGATGAATTGTAGCACTGTCTGCACCAGGGGTTAGTTCAGCATAGCTATGTCTCTCAGGGGTGTGGTGGGTTCCCAATGTAGACCAGCCTTTACTTGGCCAGGCCACAAGATTTTGGGCAGAGACTTGAATCTACATCTCCCAAGTCCTAGGTGAGTGCCCTAGCCACTGGATCCTCCTTCCTTCTGAGCACAAAAAGCAGTGCTGTACATAAAGGTAGTGAGACAGTCCTTGTCAAAGGGCTCACAGTCCAATTCAAACTAGAAGTGATTCCAAGCTCAATTCCTGGCTCCAAATACACTCAAAATTTGGTGAGAATTTTACAGCCCAAGCCTATCATTCTCAGAGACCAAGCCTCCTGACTTGAACATGCTCAAACATTCATGTCCTCCAAACCTATCTCAGACTCAAGTACAGATAATACTGGTCGGTCACATATAATGCACAAGGCGAAGGTGCAAACTTGAAGCATCAGAGATGTCAGGGAGAGATCACCATTGATTTGGTTTATGAAGGTATGTATTGGTCCCAATCCATCCAGGATTGTAGCCTGGTGACTGTTTGCTGGGCTGCATGAAGTGAGGAGGTACTCTTCGTCCATTCCCTCATTGGCAGGTGCATCTAGGATAGTCAGGTGTGAGGCCGGTCAACCATTTTCCATGGAAAGTTGGATTTTAACACAATGACAATTTTCACTGAAAGTGTCTGCTGATTCCCTTGAAAGGAAAAACAGTTCAGGTTTTTGGCTCTTCCAACAAAAACTGAAATTTTCAGTGGAAAAATATAACGTTTCCCAGCCACCTCCAGTCAGCAGTCCCTTATATAACTGCTCAGTTATGGCCAAGACTTAGCAAGATCCCTGGGGGCACAGGGCAGAGGACATCAGGCGGCACAGGCTGTAAGCAAGTCTGGGAACTAGAAAGACAGCAAAAACTACACTACTGTCTCTGCTCAGCAACCTCAATAAAAAACAATATTGCAATTGAGTCCTGTCTCTTCTCTATTACAAGAGACACCACAGACTCCATAGGACAAAACCCAATTGGCATTAGCTGACGCACTTGTTGGATAGTCATAGCAAAGCCCAAGAACTGAGCAAGCCAGAGGGACAGAACTACCCTTTCATGTCCAGATGTTGTTCCTCCAAGGTCAAGCTCAAGCCACACCAGTAGTGTGGGTGGGCTGATGACGGTTTGCCATGCCCCTGTCTGATGCTGTGCATGTTCTGAAGCTAAGCAGAAGTCTCCGAAGCCTAGTGTTTTTCACCAGTACGCCATGGGCTTTCAAATCAAAACTCCCTCTCTGAGTCAGCACAAGCACAGTAAGGTAGAAAGCAGGGAGGTCATTTTGGTCTATCCAGTACAGAACCAGGAACGAGCATGTCTCTTGTTTTTAAATGATCGAGGGATGTGAGGAACTAGATTATTTCTCAGAGGCAGGAGAACATATAAATGCTGAAGTGGATTGTTATCGACCAAGTCTGCCGAAAACAGGGCAGAAATTAAGAGCTCTCCCCAGGAGAGTTATTCAATGCCAGTCACCTTTGTTTGAAACAAGCTGGGATTTTGGCCCAAGGCACGTCACAAAAATTACTGCCTTGACTGGCACTAACATGGGCCATGGAGACCATCTCAACAGAGAGGCCAAGGATTGAATGGGCACTAAGGAGAAACTTGTTTCTCAGCCTCTGGAGACACCGAGGCACACTGCAAGGAGGTCTGTAGGCAGTGTGTGCTGCCCAGCATTAACAGAGCCCTTCAGTCTCCGGGGCTAGCAATGAGGCACAAGCACTACATTCACTTTGTCGCTTTGTCAAGGTTTTGTAAGAGACAGTAGGTGAAAGAAGCTGGCAGTAAGGAAAGTGCCAAAAAGATGGGCTCTGAGCGGCCTTCATTCAAAGATGCAGCTTCCCCTTTCTCACCTCCAGGTCTGACTAACTCTCACACACACATGCTCCACTCCCCCCCACTACTGTATCTCTAAATGGGAAGAATCTCATTAAGGGCCATATTCAGATCTTGTTTACACTGCTGCAATGCTTGAGTCACTCCACTGAAGTCAAGGGACATATGCTATTGCATATCCAGATTAGCAGTGGGTTAGATTCTAAGCAGCAGCAAGCTTATATTCAGTGCAGCAGAGGCATGGGAAGAATAGGCAAATCTAAGCTACCTTTCTGTTCCTCTGACACTGGGGCCTACACCAGCTAATGGCATAATACACCATAGCCTAAAGCCTGCTCCAAGTTATGCCAGCTGCTACAATTCCATATAGACGGTTCTGCTGGCCAAGAATCACTGTACGCTCTGGCCCTAACCCTGGCACTCCCACCTCCTCTGCCAGCACTGCTTATCTGAGTCCCCTCTGTGCCATTGGAACAGTGTGAAGGGATTTAGGCAGGGCAGAGGATCTGACCCAGTACCTGGTGCTAAGGTTGTTCCACAGCATAATGGAACTATTTCCTTTCTACTGTAACTCTGACAACATCTCCATGGGCCACAGGTCTGCTTTCATCACCTCAGTGAAACGTCACCAGTGGCGATGTAGAAGAGTTGACAGAGAAAAAACTGGCCCCAGATGTGGGACATTCTGTAGAAGTTACCAGACTGGAACATACCAATGGTCACTCTAAATCCAGTGTCCTGTCTCCAGCAGTGGCCAACAACAGCTGCCTCAGAGGAATGGGTGATGGAAGGAATGCCCCAGTTATGCCTCTTATTGTATACTGGTACTATATATGTATGGATTTTTGTTCCAGACCACCACGGATGTTGTAAATTATAAAAGCAGATATTCCCTGCAATTTTATCCTAGCTAGTATAAGGAATCAGTGTCTGAATCCCAAAGTTTGCTTCATAATATCCTCCAGCAACAAGTTCCATAGGCTACATTACATTAAAGTTCTTCTGAGAGCTGTGTAAATAATGGCAATTGGAGGATTTTGAGATTTGGCTTTGCTCCAAATTGGAACAAAACCCGAACATTTCAAAAATCCTCTGTGAAGGAAAAATTCCAAAACAGTTTAGTTTCAGGCTGATGGAAATGATTCAACAAAAATCAAACAATCAAAACATCTCATTTAAATTGGCCTTTTAAAATTTTGAATTATCATAATAGACTCACGTCTTCTGAGTCTCAGAACAGCACCCTTACTACTGGCCCACTCTTCCTCCCATCATTATTCATGATCTATTATCCCATTCACACACCTTTAAGCTTTGTATCATATTTGCTACAACTCCTCCTGTGACCACACCAATACTCCTGAACACGTCTGATAGGAGATTAAACTGCTACATTACATTAACTGGCAGAAATCAGAAATAGTATCAATCTAAGCATAACACCTGGTTCAGTTTGTCCCAATATCATTCATAAGTGGCTGCAACATGGAATTACACGTTTAAGGCTGATGGTCCATAAAAAAGTGCAGCAAAAGAGATGAGTATGAACTCAAGTAGCTGCTATTAAGAATCGTTAACAACAGGGCTTCAGTTAATGGTTAACAAATGCTTTATGAACTGGCTAAATTTCTCTCTGTGGAGGCTGATTCAATATATTTAAACTGCATTTGCCATCTGCAATTAAGGTCAGAAGTGTGTCAGTCATCTCCTCTTTTTAGCGATGTCTCCTTAAAACTGAACCCTGTACTTGTGGAAATTCCACATGTTGAAGACTGGTGGATCCAGGCCAGTCTTTAAAGGGGACATTGGCAGGAAGTTTAGGCTTAAAAATTAACATTGTGTTTTAAAGTTCAGTACCTAAAATGACCCAGTTTTCAGAAGTGCAGAACCCCAACAAATGCCACAAAAGAGATTAGAAGATGCAAGTGCGAGGTATTGCTGGAAATCACTCCTCGTTTATTGATACTGCGTAACTTTAGGCGCCCAGATGTATATAGTTTGTCCTATGAAGCTTTCACAAAACTCAGTGTTAATAGAGATGATTTCATGTTTCTTTCTTTCAGTGAGTAACATGCTTTTACTTTTAAAAGTCCCCTACCATGTCTGCAACTCAAACATGGCAACCTTAAGCTACTAGAACAGTGTTTCTCAAACTGGGGTCACCGCTTGTGTAGGGGAAGCCCCTGGCGGGCCGGGCCGGTTTGTTTACCTGCCCATCCGCAGGTCCAGCCAATCACGGCTCCCACTGGCCGCGGTTCGCCCCTGCAGGCCAATGGGGGCTGCTGGAAGCGGCAGCCAGTAACTCCCTCGGCCCACGCCGCTTCCAGCAGCTCCCACTGGCCTGGAGCAGCAAACCCTGGACCTGCAGACAGAGTTTGAGAAACCCTGTACTAGAATTAGACAGTAAAAGTGACCATAAGCAGAGGTTGAAACAGACCAATCCAGTTTCACTGACCAAGCTAAGGGAAATGCAAAAAGCAATCAGCAGAGTAAATTAGATTTGTTACATACTTTTATTTTTAATAAACTAAGAGCTGACTGGTAGCAACACAAAGAGAGAGACAGCTCCAAGATCCCTGCATACGGATGCAGGGCTATTTGTAAAGCGATCTGGATGTCAGGTGTTTGAACCCTGCATGGAGATACAGGGTAAATTACTGCTGACTCATATTAGCAGATGATCTTGTTAGATGCAACAAGGTTAGAGTCTCTCTCTGGGCAGATGGGATTAAGGTCTGAAACAGAGTTATACAGGGAAAAAGCTAAGCACTGTTGATGTTAGGGAGAAAACTTAGGCAGACGTTCGTTTGTTATTTTATAGCTTTTATTTATTTAGGAAGTTAACAGATTTACAAATAATTGCCCTGTAAATGTCAGAAACAAAGTGACAATCATTATAACAGTGATCTTATTTTTTGTTTAGAGAAACATTATTCAGTAATATAATCATCCAATCTCTAACAGCGTGTTTACATAAAATCATAGGGCCTCGAGAAGTTATCAAGCACAGCCCACTGTGCTGTGGCAGGACCAAGTGAACCTAGACCATCCCTCACAGGGTCTGTCCCTTGGAAGCATATTTCAGAGCTCAACTACCATTAGTTGGCAAGTTTTTCCTAATATCTAGCCTAAATTTCCCCTGCTGCAGATTAAAAGCCCATCACTTTTTGTCCTGTCTTCAGTGGACATCAAGAACAATTGATCACCATCCTCAAAAAAGCCCTTAACATATCTGAAGACAGTTATCAGGTTCTCCCCTAAATCTTCTTTTCTTAAGACCAAACATACTTGGGTTTTTTAATCTTTCCTCATAGATCAGGGATGGGAAAACTTTTTGGCCTGAGGGCCACATCTGAGTGGGGAAATTGCCTGCAGGGCAATGAAGGTAGGGCTGGGGAAGGGGGTTGGGGTGTAGGAGAGTGTGGGGTGTGCAGGAAGGGGCTCAGGGCAAGGGGTTGGGGAAGAGGAGGGGTGCGGTGTGTACGAGGGAGCTCAGGGAAGGGGGTTGGGGTGCAGGAGGGGGTGCGGAGTGAGGGAGGGGGAGGAGGGCAGAGATGCAGGGAAGAGGGCAGGAGAGGGCTCAGGGCAGGGGGTTGGGGTGC
The DNA here is from genome assembly GCF_016161935.1 of Mauremys reevesii. Lineage (NCBI taxonomy): Eukaryota > Metazoa > Chordata > Testudines > Geoemydidae > Mauremys > Mauremys reevesii. Next base: position 56,392,728 of record NC_052625.1, on the reverse strand, counting down.
AGGAGGGGGGGCGGAGTGAGGGCGGGGGCGGAGGGCAGAGGTGCAGGGAAGAGGGCAGGAGAGGGCTCAGGGCAGGGGGTTGGGGTGCAGGAGGGGTGCAGGGTGCAGCAAGGGGTTGGGATGCAGGCAGGGTGCAGCAGGGGGCTCAGAGCAGGGAGTTGGGGTTCGGGATGCAGGAGGGGTTCAGGGTGCGGGCCCCAGCCCAGCACTGCTCACCTGGAGCGGTTCTGGGGTGGCAGCAGTGCGCACCAGGGCCAAGGCAGGCTCCCTGCCTGCCTGCCCTGGCCCCACGCTGCTCCCGGAAGCGGCTGGCACCACATCCCTGTGGTCCCTGGGGTCGGGGGGCAGAGGGCTCCGCGCACTGTGGGAGGAGGTACCCACAGGGGACGGCAACGCGGAGAGCCCTCTGCCCCCCGCTTCCCCCCAGAGGCCGCAGGGATGTGGTGCTGGCTGCTTCCGGGAGCGATGCGGGGCCTGCAGCACCATGGGGGTGGCAATCCCACAGGCCTGATCCGGCCCGCGGGCTGTAGTTTGCCCACCCCAGTCATAGATCATGTTTTCTAAACCATTTATCATCTTTGTTGCTCTCCTCTGGACTCCCTCCGGTCTATCCATATCTTTCCTGAAGTGTGGCACCCAGAAGTAGACAGTACTCACCAATGCTGAGACGAGCAGGACAATTGCTTCCTGTGTCTTACGTACAATACTCCTATTAATACACCTCAGAATGATTAGCCTTTTTCCACAGCTGCACCACTCTGTTGATTCATATTCAATATAACCCCCAAATCATTTTCAGCAGTACTACCACCTAGCCAGTTATTCCTCATTTTCTAAGCGAGGTACTTCGCCCATGTCCTTACTGAGTTTCATCTTGCTGAATTCAGACCAATCCTCTAAGGTTGCCAGGTGTCCACTTTTCAACCAGAAAGTCCAGTAAAAAAGGGGACCTAGCAGTGTCCAGTCAGCACTGCTGACCGGACACTAAAAGTCCAGTTACCAGAGTAACCACGATTAGCCTCCCTGCCAAGGGGGCAGGAAGAGCAGCAGCTGCTCAGCTGCTGCTGCTGTTGCTGATGGAGAAAACTGTCTGGCTCCCAGACCCGGCTCCAGACACTCCAGCGGAAAGGTAGGAACCAGTGCTGCCGCTGCCCGGAAAGGGGGAATCCTGTCCATCCCCCCTCGAACCCCCTCTGCCCCGATTTCCCTGCTCTGGGACTGACCCTTCCCCCCCCCCCGGCACTGCACACAGCATGTGCCCCCCACCCGTTACTATCTCTTTTCCCACACATAGCACATGCCCCCTGCTGCCCATTACCATCCCCCCCACATGCAGCATGCCCCCTTTCTGCCTCTTACCACCTCTCCCCACCACACACACACCTCTCTCCTCCCACTCCCCTGCTGCCAGTTAGTGGTCCCTCAACTCCAGTGCCCCCGCTCTGCCACTTAGTGTCCCACCCACAGCATGCCCATTCAATTCCAGTCAGTCCTCCCGCCACACCACATCAATGCCAGTTACTGCTCCCTCCGCACCCCCAACACCCAGGGCCAGTGCAAGGATATTTTGCACCCTAGGCGAAACTTCCAACTTGCGCCCCCTCCCCCATCGCACATCCAGTTCATTGAGGGGCAAATCCCAACAAGCCTTTATAGACCCCAGGGGCCAGCCTGCCCAGGGGTCAGCCGTGTCCAGAGGCTGCTCCCCAGACCAGGTTCCCCCCGCCCCATTCCCTGAACTCCCAGAGCAGGCTCAGGGCCCCATGCCCCAGCAGTGGCTCACATGCCTGGGAGCCGCAGAGCCCGAGCGCAGCAAGGGGAGAGCCGGGGGGCGCATGGGGGCCAGCACCTGCATGCATCTGCTGCAGCCTGCAGGAGCCCCCGGGGGGGGCACAAGGCTGCAGCCTGGGCAGGAGGGGCGGGGGGTGCAGCTGCTCCCCCCTAGCGGCGCCACCGCCTTTGCGGGGCTGCTGTCCTCCCCCCACACACACACACCATGCCGGCTCCTCCATGGCTGGGGCTCGCCACCCCTGCAAGCCGATGCTCTGGCTCTCCAGTGCCTCCGGAAGGCGGCTCCTCCCTGCCAAGCCAGGGCACCGCTTTTTGGCACCCCCAACCAGTAGTGGTTGCACCGGCCCTGCCAACACCCCTATTTAACAACACAGACTTCAAATGAATTTAGTTAAGACTGTACAACTTTTCTAATACAGGCATGCCCTAAGTATTAGGACACAATTGCAAATAGATGCACACTGGGTAAATGGCAATGTGTATTTGTATAACCACACTGAATCTGCTCATTAGGTTTGCTTCATTTGAGTGTGCAGTTTTCTCTTTTAAAAATAAAAAAATCCCTGAGATGTGTGGGGAAAGCCTACCTATAGAACAGGTGAGACATTTAATGAATGCTGCTAAGGCTAGAGGGGGGTTCTACATGATTTTTTGGTGGAGTTTTGTTGTAGAAAGGAATCAAGTTTGAGAAAAATGTTTTCCAAAAGGCAAAGAACAAACACTTCTTTTAAACCTCCCATGCTGTTCTAAGTCTCGTGAATCAGCACTGGCTTGCTCAATCACATCAGCTTCCTGGGAGCAGGGAGCAAACAGAGGGCAGGACCTTAGGGGGAAGTGCCGGGGCAGGAGGCAGGGCCTTGGGGGAAGAGGTGGGGGTATGGCCTCAGGGGAAGAGATGGGGCGTGGGTGTCCGGTTTTCAGCAATTAGAAAGTTGGCAACCCTACAATCCTCCAATTTGTCACTTTGAATCCCAATCCCCTGTCCTCCGGAGTGCTTGCAACTCCTCTCTGGTTGGAGTCGTTGGCAAGTTTTATAAGCACACTCTCCACTCCATTATCCAAATCATTAATGAAAATATTGACTAGTACTGGACACAGGAATGACCCCTGAGGGGCCCCATTAGAAACACCCTCTAACTTATTACATCTTACAGAGTAAGCCTCTTTACCCCCTCCAGGACATGTTGCCTCTGGTGATTTTATTAGCCAAACCCTAGGAAGGGGATACATTTAGACTGTATACCCTGTATCTGTTTATTCTATTCAGAAGAGGGTAGCAATTACATTTGTGTATAGACAGATAAGAAAATTAATGTAGGATTCTTATCTTGACACTGTCCCTTTAAGGAATGTTCTAGGGAATTGAATATAGCTGAAACTAATAGGATTCTATATTCTGTTTACTCTGTAAATCTACAGAATGTGATAGTTAATGGTATCCTTCATACTGAATTGAATAGCGATCTCTTCTGTGAAATTCTATAAGCTAGTTTCAAAATCTCAGACAGCTTCCATAATTATCCATTAAATTCAATAGGACTTTTCCTTTAATGTCACTATTTCACATAGATTATTAGCAACAAAGCTAAGTCATTAAAATGATGACACTTGTGGAATGGAAGAAGTCTTGCTGACCTCTTGCTACTTCCCCATTTTGCATGCACAGACCCAGCGATAGAATCATGCTTGTGCACTGCCTCAGAAGTCTATCTAACTAAATCTGGACCACTACCTGCCCACAAATACAAGAAGTGTGAAACAAAAGTTACATCTCCTCCAGGGATGATGCATGAGATTTATCTTCCAGTAAGGGGAATTTCAATTTTGGGGACTGAAGCGGGTTGACCTGGTCTCAGAAAATGACACACATGCTTCAGGTTGTCAGCTGAGAGGTCAGGAGGATATCGGAATACAATATGTAGCACTGACCAGCTACATCAGGTTGGTTTATTTGTTTGTTTGCCTTCTCTGAGGGCTCCAGTATTGGTCATGGATGAAGACAGGACACTGAAGTAGACTGACCAATAGTCTGATTGACAAGAGCAAGACATAGAGTGTTTTTCCCCTGCAAGGACTGAAATCTCCCTCTCTGCAGAGGATTTCCAGGGCTGAAGTGTGAATTGTGTTAACTAACCATGATCTCCTCCCATCTTTGGGTGGGCCAAATCCAGTAGACCTTGCTCAGAACAGTGCCCCACTAAAGTCAGTGGGAGGTTTGTTTGGGTTTTCTGTTGTTGGTTTTCATAAAGACTGCATGATCTGGTCCTAACTCCCTAAATGAAAAGTTGGACCAAGTAGCCTGAAATGTTCCATGGTACTGGCCTTTTTGTCTTCAGGAAGTGTGTTTCTGAGGCTGATTCCCTTATAGATGTGTGAAAGTTTCTATCAAACAAGCAACAGGATTGGAACTAGCTTTCTACTCTACTGCTCAAAGTAACCCCTTCCTCCCTCCCGCCGCATCCTCTATACAGACCAGCAGAGACTGAGTCCTAGAGAAGAGTCCACCGTAAACTCAGAAATATGACGGTGCTGGGCTAGGTTGAAGAGAGCATGTGCACACACACAAAGCAAGACAACTTTTTAGAAAGTGTAAAGCAGACTTATGTGCTGCCCTTCCAAGTGACCACTTCCTCCTAGTAACCCTCTGCTAATGCAGTCTTGATCTCAGTTTCTAGCTAAACTACTTACCAGCACCCCCTCTCGTCTGTTCTCCAGTACTTTGACCAAGTACGTTTTAAATCAGGGGTGAGCAAACTATGGCCTGCAGGCCGGATCCGGCCCACCAGCCGTTTTAATCTGGCCCTCAAGCTCCCACTGGGGAGTGGGGTCTGGAGCTTGACCTGCTCCAGTGCTCAACCTGGGGAACAGGGTCCGGGGCTGCTCCACGTGGCTTCTGGAAGCAGCGGCATAGCCCCCCTCCTGCTGCTATGCATAGGGGCAGCCGGGGGCTCTGCTCTGCATGCTGCCCCGCCCCAAGAACCGCCCCTAGCACCTTCCTTTGGCCGGGAACCACAGCCAATGGGAGCTGCAGGGTCAATGCCTGTGGACAGGGTAGCACGCAGAGCTGCCTGGCCATGCCTCCACGTAGGAGCCAGAGAAGAGACATGCCACTGCTTCCAGAAGCCGCTTGAGGTAAGTGTCCCTCGGAGCCTGCACCCCTAAGCCTCCCCCCGTGCCCCAATCCCCAGCCCCAGCCCTGATCCCCCTCCCGCCCTCTGAATCCCTTGATCCCAGCCCACAGCACCCTCCTACACCCCAAACGCCTCATTCCCCAGCCCCACCCCAGAGCCCACACCCCCCGCCCGAGCGCGCACCCTCACCCCCGCCCCCCCACCCCCCGCCCCAGCCCAGAGCCCCCTCCTGCACCCTGAACTCCTCATTTCTGGCCCCACCCCGGAGCCCTCACCCCCAGAGCCCTCGCCCCATCCCGCACCTCAACCCCAATTTTGTGAGCATTCATGGCCTGCCATACAATTTCTATTCCCAGATGTGCCCCTCAGGCCAAAAAGTTTGGCCACCTCTGTTTTAAACGATTGGTGAACAGGGCTTCCACCACATCCTTAGACTATTCCTTACTCAGAATAGATCTCACAGTTAAACTTTTTCTCATAGTTAGCCTACGTTCTTCTGACTGGCTCACTTCCATCCCACCAGGCCCGGCCATGGCCACTTTTCCCGTTCAAAATAATTCCTCCCCTTAGTGCTTACGTAGCCCATTGGTGAGCGTGTGCCACAAGACCCCTTCCGTGCCAATCCAGAGAGGATATGAGCAGCACAGCCCCCCAGCTAGAGAGCATTGCCTCTTTAGCTCAAGCTGCAGCAGCTACACTTACAGCGTTCTGATCTCCTGTGTGTTGGCCAAGATGGCAGCTGTCACATTTACATGCTTCAGATCCTAGTCCCTAGTTAGCATGGTTCCCTATTAGTCACTGATTAATGATTTTATCTGCCTTTCACTCTTCCTCCTCTGTCACACTAGAACAAGGTAACCCCACCCACTCAGGCCACTCTGGCTACCACCACCCTGAGGCTTAACTTCATGTGTATTCACAGGCCACGAAGATTTACAGTGCAACAACCTCCCACTAACAATTTCACAGGACACAATGAGCAGTGGGAGGGCAAAAGATCCAGGCCACTCTGCAAAGGCAAAGCACTGGCAAGAGATGCCCAGGCACAGTGCATTCTGGGAAACAAAAGCAAGGGCCTATTAGTGTCATGCATGCTAATGTGATTGATTAAACCGTGCCAATGCTGTGCTATAATAAGTTACAAAGAGATGTTCTCCAGGAGTAGGATGACCAGACAGCAAGTCTGAAAAATCGGTACAGAGGGTGGGGTGTAATAGGAGCCTATATAAGAAAAAGACCCCAAAATCGGGACTGTCCTTATAAAATGGGGACATCTGGTCACCCTATCCAGGAGACTCACAGTGCAGAAAATATTGCTGTCCATTTCCTTGCTGTATTCAACCACCTTTGAGCTGTCCTTGACAAAACTCCCATCTGCCAGGGACTGCCTAGTTTAATAAGGCCAGAAAGTTCTTCATAAGTGACAGACTGGGAGCCACATTCGTCTTCCAGGCATTTCACTGTGTTGGTTGCCGCAGATTTGCAATGCATCGCCACCTTGTTACAGTGAGCCATGGGCCAGATTTCGATGAAATCACCAGCCCTCACAAACCCAGACCTGTTTTGCAGGGCCTTACATGAAGCAGTGTGTGTTGGACCCCATCCAGTTCCCTCCCTATGATGGGCTCTCACTACCACTGTGCACATGTAACACACATACCAGCCACCTCTGCCTGCCTATGATCCCAGTCATGCTCTGCCAATGGCCTCCCTCATCCTGGTCTCAATGCCCTTCCCAGTCAGCCATGTGGGCTGGCAAGCCAGGAAGTGGAGTTTAAGTACAGCTTTCCAAAAGAGAGGGCTCTTGGGAAACTAAATCTCTGAAGTGGGTGCAGACAGGTGGAAATGCAGTCAGAGAATCTGGGGGCGGCATGGGGGGGGCACAGGGAGAGTGGGCCTTAGAGGAAGGTGCAGATACGGAAAGAGGGTTTCCAATGCTCCAGCTGGAATTTTGACCCAGAGCCACCACTACATACCTGGGATAGTTAGGAAATAGCTCAATCAATCTGTCCCCTGCCTGCTTTGAGCACAGTGTAAGGCATTCGTTAAAGGGACACTGATTAAAAAAACACGTTTTTAAAAAACAAGGGTCAGATCCTGAGCTGAGGCCAAGGAGCACGCAGCACCGTTGGGGGTGTTTTCAAAAGTGGCTTTGAAACACGTCCACAGTCCCCCAGTTCTGGGGTCTCTTTGAACCAAAGACAAGGTGGATGAGGTATTCTCTTTTATTGAGCCAACCTCTGTTGGTGAGAGACAAGCTTTTGAGCTACACAGAGCTCCTCTTCAGATCTGGGTGAGGTACTCAGTGTGTCACAGCTTAACACAAGGTACAAACAATGAAAATTAACACAAGCAAAGTTATACCAGTTCCTGTGCTACCCAGGGGAATCCCCAAGTAGCTATTTACACAGGCTCCCTTTCCCCTTTGCACTTTCAAAACAGTGCCAAGGCCAGGGAGCAAGGCCAAGGATCTAGCCCAGTTTTCCTTGCTGGTTTTGACCACTGAAAAGCAGCCAGTTTGGCAAGTTTTAACATCAACAGGCCTAATTATGATCTCATTTCCCCCCATTCACCTGCAGTGACTCCACTGACTTCAATGAACTGAAATGGATTTAAACTAGATCAAGAGTAGATCAATGGGACCTGATGTACTTTGGTGTACCAGATATCAGAATCTGGCCTTCTGAATGTATTTGAGGATTACTGACCCCCGGCTGCCATCTGCACCACAAGGTTTGTGTTTTGCTTTGTTTTAGAAGGAGACTGTGAAGAGTAACTTCGGCAACCGAACACCACAAGGAAAGCCTTCTAGGTAGGTGGAATATAATTACTCAGATTGGAGTTTAGTCCGTATGCCAGGATTAACATCCTGTTCCTCCACCAACATTGCTGGATCTTTAATGACCTAGAGTGCTCATGGCTTCAGCTTTAAATTCCACCCAAAACTTTCCTGATCTCTTTCTCTCTCCTCACTGCAGTGGAAAAATAAGACCCTGTGCTTCATCTGGCTATCAAAATGGTCTGAAGGCTAAACAAATCCTGCGTCTCTGGTTCCTTCTTATAGACCAGAGACATTTGTGTTAATCTACAGATGAGAGCTAGACCCCAACAAAGAATGTTTAGTCATTGCAAGCTTCCCAGTTATGGCTAAACTGTAACTAACTGTAACTATTTGCTTGAGCCATTCAAAAGCCCAGCTACAAGAGGCTGACTCCTAGAAAATGCAGTAGTTAGAGAAAATACTAATGTACAACCAGGTTCTCCCCTAGGAATAACATTCCCCAGGCATGTTGCTGTCAAAAATAAATGAGGATGAAAGAAGGGTGCCCTGCCCTCTGCAGTGATCTCTCTCCCTCTCTCTTCCGTGGCAGTTTAAAGGCTTCAGAGAGATACCGTTATGTTGTAAGAAAACTAGGCCCTGACTCATTAAAACTCCCATGACATGTTGCACAAGTTTAGGTGCATTCACCCCAGTGTCCTGGCCAAATTTCAACATAGGGACTTGCAGTGGCCCTGCTGCAATCCCCCTATGGTTTCGACAAGAGAGGTTTTTCTTCACTTCGCCTTCCTAAAAACCAGGGCACAATTCAGAGGGCGTAGGGCAAGTGTAAGCCCCCTTGGAGAGTATCCACAGCCCAGGAGGCCCTGATGCCAGCCACACAGCCAGATCTGTCACATCAGCTGTGCTTCTCCTCTCCTATCTTCTCAGGCCCAGGAGGTTTTCTGGGACAGGCCAGAGGAAAGAGGAGTTATGCTGAGGGAGGAAAGGTGTGGCTGTGGTGGTCCTGCACCTCAGTAATTCTGAGCTGCCTGTGTCGGGAGCAGGACCAGTAAGGTTGCCAACTTTCTAATTGCGTAGAACTGAACCCTGCCCCAAGGCCCTGCCCTGTGCCTTCTCTGAGGCCCCGCCCCCTACTCACTCCAGCCCCCCTCCAACCATTGCTCACTCTCCCTCACCCTAACTCACTTTCATTGGGCTGGGACAGTTGGTTGGGAGGGGTCAGGGCTCCAGCTGGGGTTGCAGGCTCTGGGGTGGGTTCAGGATGCGGGAGCGGGTTGGAGTGCAGGACGGGGTGAGGGCTCTGACTGGGAGTGCAGGCTCTGGGGTGGGGCGTTTGGAGTGCAGGAGGGAGCTCAGGGTTGAGGTAAGGGGTTGGGGTTCAGGGTGCAGACTCTGGGAGGAAGTTTGGGTGCGGGAGAGCATTCCGAGGGCATGGCGTTAGGGTGCGGGCTCCAGCTGGGCGGTGCTTACCACAGGCAGCTCCTGGTCAGTGGCGGAGCATGGTTAAAGCAGGCTCTCTACCTGCCCTGGCAACCGCACTGCTTCTGGAAGCAACCTAGGTGGAGGCATGACCAGGCAGCTCTGCGCAGTGTACACTGCCCGCGCCTGCAGGTGCAGTCCCCACAACTCCCATTGGCCACGGTTCCCAGCCAATGGCAGCTGCAGAGCTGGCGCTTGGGGCAGGGCCAGTGCATGGAGCCTCCCTGGCCCCTCACCTAGAGGCCGCAGGGACATGCTGCTGCTTCTGGGAGCTGCACAGAGCCAGGGCAGGCAGAGAGCCTGCCTAAACCCTGCTGCGCCACTGACCGGACTTTTAACGGCCCAGTCAGCTGTGCTGATCGGAGCCACCAGGATCCCTTTTCAACCGGGCTTTCCAATCAAAACTGTGATAACCAGAAACTTCTACGCTTAAACTCTGTACAGTTCACTTATTTTTTTAAACATCATCTTAATAAAATTTACTTTAACTGCACTTACAGAATTGCCTTAACAAATCATCATACAAACTGGGATCTGCACTTTGGTGCACAGGTGATACACAGGAGACATTAAAGCTTCCAATCCAACAATCACAGAACAATAAGAGCCAGCTTTGTGCCCTAGCTAGCAAAGGTAAAACAAAGGAGCAATTATAATCACAACTCTCCCTTCACTAAAGCTTTGAAAACTGACATGAAATCAGCACACAGGCATCACTCCCCCGCCCCCCCGAAATCCCTTACATTTATATACTTCCTCTTGAATGATCCAAAAGGCCTGGCACAGAAATCACTTTACGCACAAGGTAGAATGCAACCACCTCTAGGGTAGAACCCAGCAACTGTTTAGCAGGACACAGCAACTCTACATACCGATTTAGCAAAAGGAATGAAGAATACTGTATCTAACTGAATCTGCATTGGACAGAATGATTAACCTAAGTGTCCTGCCCAAATTGTAGTAGAAATAATCATTTCAAATGAGCACACGACTGGGTATTTGAAACATCTGAGCTCCACTCCATGCTCTGTCACTAATTTGGGGAGGCTTTAAGCAAGCCATTCAGGAGTATAGAAACTTCCATACCAGATCAGTCCAATGGTCATTCTAATCCAGTATCCTGGCTCTGATGGTGGCCAGTACCAGATGCTTTGAAAGGTGCAAAAAGATCCATAATGGGAAGTTGTGTAATAAGTTGTCCATAGGTGAAGTTTCTTCCTAACTCCTGACCGTGACAGATTGATTTATACCCTGAAGCATGAGGGTATATCCTCTCATATGTAACCATGTATGCACTTAGTGTACCAATGCTTAGTGAGTCTTTTTTTTTATTCCTACTTAGCTCCTGATCCAACGGCTATCTTGTGGCAATGAGTTCCATAAGTCAGCTACATAATGAGCATTATGTCCTGCTATCTGTTGTGCACTTGGTGCCTTTCTGGTTCATTGTCCATTCCCTTGCTCTTGTATCACGTTATGATAAACTGGAGCATCTAGATGACTTTTCCTATATATCTACCATGTACCCTCTATTCATTCTAATTTTAATTCTATCCCTCCTGCTATAGACATCTTTCCATTCTCATGTCCATCTCAATCCCTCATTTCATAAGTCCCTTCCAGATGAGGTGCCCAGCATGGAACACAGTATTCAAGATGAGAGAACACCATCAATTTCAATAATGGCTTTATAACATTATCAACATTATTTCCTTTTGCATTACCCTACCATACTGGTTGCTTTTTGATCACCCCTGACGTTTTCATCCATCTGTCCACTATAGCACCCCATCCCTGAGCAATTACAGCTAATTTAGAACCCAGCCCCATTAACAAACTGTGTCTCAATTTCCCCCATCTGTAAAATAGAGCTAATCATCATCACTGGTTTGTATCCGGGATGACAGTGGCTGTAAATCATTGTCAACTGACAGCTATTGTGTGACTAATGAGAAGTGCTGGTTTCCATTCAGTTCTGAGTGGATAATTGTCCACACAGAAAAGAAGCCAGTGACTGAACTCCAAACTCTTTTCCCCACCCCCAGAGGCATGCCAGGTCTGGAGCATACTGGCAGGGTAATGGGGTGAAACTGACACTGTCACTGCCTCTTCTGCAAATAAATACAGGGCTTCCGTCTTAAGGGCTGTCAGGCTTTCCCCGGTATAGAATCCACTTAAAGTCATTAAAAAACCCAGCTAAGCCAGGTAGCAAATGGAAAGGTTGCAACCTTCGGAGTTGTAGAGGCATCTGAACAATGATATCTCAGATCAAACCTCTCCAGCAGCCACAGGCAGCGAGAGTGTAAATTGGGCTGTGATTTAGCTCCATTTAGTGGCCTTTCTTCAATCACTCCTTTCATCACACACTGTGGGAACAGACTCGTATCCTTCATCTTTTAAGCTGTTGCCTGGAAATGGAAAGTGAAGAACTTAGGGTGAATGTGTGTTCGGGTACTTTCCCAAGTATGTGACAGTACACGTGTGTGCATGGGATGTGCGTGTGCAGCAGAAGGTATAAAACGGAGTGCTAGTGCACATATGTCTGCCCGGGGCACATGGAAGCAGAAGCATCTCGGAGAAAGAGTGAGAGAGAGAGAGAGAGAGAGAGAGAGAGAGAGAGAGCATGAGAGTGACGGTATATGCAGACATATTTCCTGCCAGTGGAGCTCCAATCCCAGGATTTCATGAGAAAAGCCCAGTGCTCTCCTACCCTGGCCTTAATTCCTCCCCATTCTGCTAAGGGCCCTTGATCAAGATGGATTTTTCTTGGGTATGATCGTTCTAGGGTTTTTATCTGATTTCCCCTCGGTTCACATTACAGCTGCCATTTGTCTCCATGGTGCCCACGCTGATTTACTGCCTCTATCAGCGCAGCTCTGGCACAAGCTGTACGAAAAAGGGACGGATCAAAGCTGGCATGAAACAAGGGTCTGGGCACGTAAGAGTGCAGGGAATGGAATGAGGGGCCAGGGGTGGGGGGAGGGGAATAGAAAATCATTTCATAAACAAATCAAAAGAGGGCAGTTTTATTCCCTATCATGTCCATAAACAACCTCATTTTAAGCTCATTTTAAGGCCTCCAGGCTAAAAAGAAGAGACAAACCCATCCGAAGGCACCAGTCCCACATCCCACTGGCAAAAAGCAGCAGCGGTTCAGAGAGGATTACTTTATTGCAAGGTATTTTTTTAATTTTTTTTTTTTTTGGCACACTGGATTAAGGCTCCTGTGACATGTGGTATCTAATACACAGGGACATCTTGTCAGAAGGCAACATGAGCTGGAGTGCTTTTTTGTTGGTTCTCTCCCCCACCCTTTTAAAGCCAGAAACTAAAGGATTCAGGAAAAAAATAAATCAACTTAAGCTTTTGTGTAGGGAATACATTGGAATAAAGAACCAGGCCTGCTGGAAGAGATAAGGGAACTGACAGTAATAACGCCAGGGGTCAGGAGGACAGATATTACGCCAGGCAGCCACAGCAGTAGGGGTGGATTTCTTGTGGCATTTGATCAGTCTGATTAAATCAGGACAATTAAAAAGGAGCACATGTCAACTGCTGGGTTTTAAAATAGTCTGTGATAGCTATATTTCCTCTCCTCCCCACAAACACTCCACTGTTTGTGATGATGACAATACTGAGAACTTGTTACAGTGCTTTCCATCCATAGGTCCCAAAGCAGCATACAAATGGTGTGTATCCATTGCCCCCTCCCGCATCTTGCCAATGAGGAAACTGAGGCATGGAGAAGTGAGGTGACTTGCCCAAAGTCAGGTGGCTAGTCAATGGCACAGAACTTCACTCTCTTGATTATCCTGCCAGATGTCTAGCCACAGGGGCTAATTGCCTCCCTCTTATGGGAAAGATGGGGATGGGCCAGAACCTGTGCCTGATAGCCAATCTCCTGGGGGATAAAATAAGCTTCCGGATCTGAGCCAGCCTCTGGTTTTGGTTTTGCAAACCCAGCTGTGGCTGGGCTGGTAGAGGCCAGTGTGGTTACAACAAGGTAAGTGCTTTATTGATGGCAAGCCCTAGTGACACAGCAGTCAGCAGCGCTACTTCCCAGTTTAGCAAGACCTCTGCCAATGTTAACTCCTTCAGTGCCTACCAGTACCCCAACACCATGCCCTGCTTTTACCCTTCTCTCTTGAGTAAGCTCTGATTCCACCCACCTGTCCCTTCCTGTATTTCGAACAAAGCAGAAAGCACCCGAGGAACTCCATTTAACTTTCTTCCTTTATGGAAAACAGTCCTGTAGAATTTAACAGAAATTTTTAACTTCCCTACAGGATTTAATAGAAAATTATATCCCAGTGATAGAATTCTATCGGATGGCTCAAGACAACCACAGAAAGCATCTCCTTTTATTACATTCTAAAGGTTAAGCACGCCTAGCCCACCGAGTCTCCCACAGCAGTATATGATTATTCCTTCCAATGCTTTGTCTAATCTACTTTCTAGTGACTCTAATGATGAGCTTCTGCCACTTCCCTTGGGACACCAGTCCCACCACCCAATAAATCCCAGTGGGATAAATGGTGCCTTCTGAACAAGGGGTGGTGCATAAGCTGCACAATTGCAGCAGCCGCCCCAGGAGGCATTGTGACTCAGACACAGTTCTGAATCACAATTATTCCCTTGCTTCCCTCTCACTCCATGGGATAGCCCATACCAGCAATAAGTTACTACCCACTGTCTGCTGAGTCAGCTGTGCAGACCTGTGAGGGGGCAGCAATGGAACCACTTGTTCTCCACCTGCTCCACCCCTACCTGCTCTAGGGAGTGAGTAAATAAGCACATAACCCTGCTTACTCCTGTGTGCCAACATCCAGATAGCCCTTATAGGGGTACGTGGGTGGGGAGCTTCTTATTCCCTTGCACATGTGCATAACCCAAGTCACCATCTACCCCACTAAGATAACCTACAGTTTCCTGTGCTCAATTTTATCTCATTATTCAAGGAGCATAGACCCTTTGGGTCACCCTAAGTAATTCCTCTCCTTCCTTGATGTTTGCAGCTTTCTGGTGGTTGTAGATGGTTATCACCTCCCCTTCTTTAGCCCTGGCTGGATAGCTTCCCACCCCGCGGATGAGCACTGATATCCCTCCAAGAATGAGGCTGATCAGGTGACAGAGTTGTGGGGGATGTTTGGGTTTTTGTCTTGTCAGCAGAGAAATTCCTTATATGCTGATGAACTTGGTGTACTTTTACTGCCAAAGAGCTCCAGCCTCAATATACCTATGAGCAGCATGACAGAATGACTTGCTCAAGATCAATTGAAATTCACTGAACCTTGAGAAGGGCCTTCTGCTGCAGCCTAACTTTATGACTCTCCCACTACTCCCACCTGGGTGTTCTTTCTAACTGAAACTGACAGGGCAATGATTAGCTGACAAGTTCATTAACGTTCACCTCGTTGGAATTCACTCCCTCAGATCCCTTAGAAGAAAATAAACAGCATTTAAAAAACTGGTTCGAGGCGGTTCTCCTGGCTTGAGTAGCAGCAGCTCAGAAAGAGTGGAAAGAGATAGACGCTGCAGAGGGACACACTGGCTGTCCCCAGTCCACCTCACATGGTCATCTCAGGTAGTCATCATCACTAGGAACCTTGCTGACATTCATTCAAATGTAGGAATTAAGGTTGCTGGGTTTGGGTTCTTTTCCCCGCCACCCAAAGGAACCTAATGGAGGTAGGTGTCCAAGTCTCACTGATATTCAACAGGATTTAGGTGCCTAACTCACTTAGCTGCCTTTGAAAATCCCCGACTTTACTACATTCTGGGATGGCAGAGCTAAACTGAAGCTGTCAGCTGGATGAGGTAGTGGATCCCATCTGAGATTCCACCACCCCCGCTCCTTTTTTTTTTTTTTTTTTTTTTTTTAAATAAAACTAGAGCAACATCAAGTCAACTCCTCTGCAGCAAGCCATTCCTGCTGGCCAGAAGGAAGTGATGTTCAGCCACAGTGGAAGCCACCACACAGTATGAAAGAATAGAGAAAATGGTTTAGCCTGATACACAGAGGTGTAACTAGAAGTAGTGGGGCAAAGCTGAGCAAATGAAGGGGCAATTTTCCCATGGGTTCTGTAGAGCGCTTGACACATTTTAGGCCTTATGCATAGGGACACAAGCTGGGCATTAGGGACAAGCTCCCCCACCGTGAGATGTTAGACTGCTGAGTGTCTCCACAAGGGAAGTGATGGGAACCTCAACTCTTGAGTCAGTTAAATGTAGACTGGAGAGTATACTCTAAGGACAGTCATCCATGGGCTGGGATGGCTGGGATGGCTTGGATGACCAGATCAATCTTTCTTAACTCTCAAATCTATGACTCTGTGCAGCGTGTGCGCCATACAAAGCAGTAACACTTGGGAGCGTTTCCCTCAAGACTCAGGGAACCCAGAGAAGATCTACTGTGGTTACAACCCAGATACGTGAACAGGGAGCAGGTCCAGCCCTAGTCATCACATCCGTACCCCTTGGTGCTACCATTGTTGAAGCACAGTTGTGCCCTGTAATGTGACTATATAAAAATGCCCCTTCTTATTCAGCAAGCTTGCTCCCCAGGAGTATTCAAGGTCACACATGCTAACTTCAGAGACAAGAATAAGCATTTACTGCTTTTAGCTTATGTTGCCCCTGCAGTGTTGATTCTAATGGGGATTTGTGCTTATTTAAAAAAAAAGCCACCCACCAGTGACAAACTATATTATCATTATTGTTAACTCACTGGTCACCATCAATGGTGTTAATTCTGGAACCCTGGCGTTTCCCCGCTGCATATATCATCTGACAGGCTTGAGTAGACTCATGGGCTCTGGATGTGAGCTGTAGATGGGTTCCAGGTCTGACCACGAGCATCTCTAGTGACAAGGCAGCTTCCTCTGGCAACTTGTTCTGTTGCCACGTCCTTTGGAGTCAGTCCGAATTCTCCCTGCTGCAGCTTAAGCCAATGACTTCTTGTCCTGTCCTTGCTGACTAATGAAAATAATTGGTCCCTGTACTCTAGATACAGTAACACTGCTTTTCATATTCATAGCTTGTTACCTTAGCTGCCCTCGGGGTTCTTTCCCTTACACTGAACATGCCCACTTCTCTTAACCTCTCCTCAAAGGCCCTTTCCCCCCCAGATCCCTGGTAGTTTTTATTGCTCTCCTCTGAACTCTTTCCAATTTGTCCTTTGAAACCTCCTTACCCTCGCTTAGGTGGCCAGAGCCCATGATATAATGTGGTGGGCATCAGGCAGAGCTTTCATTTTACCTCTCCGTCTCCCAGCCAATGGGGCTTTGCATGTTATTTCAGTGCAGTATTTGTGACTTAATCATCAATTTAAAGCTACTGCAGACAGCAGCAGACCCTGCAGGAGTAAACAGTCTCTCAAACAGCATGAATATTAGGGGTTCTTAATTGCCCTTGTAATCACATTGTGGCTTCTAAGTAGGAACCTTTGCCAGGCAAAGCTGAACTACGATGCCAACTTTTAAATTCTGCAGAACCTGCTATGGCATCAGAAATCAGCCCCATTTGCAAAAAAAATTAAGTGACCTGACAACTGAGATAAACACCATTCTTACTAGTTTCTTACAGACACCATACTAAGCCCTGATTCAGCAAAGCACTTAAGCAAGCGCTTAACTCTGAGCACATGCATAAGTCTATTCTCTTCGGCAAAGCACTTAAGCATAGGTTTAAGTCCCATTGAAGATCCATACTGCCCATATCTGAGCAGTCCATTCTTTTAGGCTGTCCCAGAATGTGCATAATATCAGGTCAGTGATATTTATGGCAAGCGAGGCTTGTCCATGCAAGAAAGTTGCACGGGTTTAACTTAAATTGGTTTAAAACTGATTTAATTAGATTAGTACAAAACCTTGTGTAGACACTCTTATTTTAGTTTAAGAAAGGCTTATTTTGGTTTGGTTTAAGGGTATGTCTACAGGTGTGGCGCTGTAGCCACTTACTCCAGCAATGGAAGAAATTTCGCCCTCACTCTCCAAGAGGCAGTCATTAGGTTCACAGAAGATTTCTGTCAGCCTAGCTGTATCTAGAATGGAGGTAGGTTGACTAACTACATTGCACAGAACATTACATTTTTCATAGCCTTGAGCGATATAGCTAGGTCAACCTAAGGTTTTAGGTTGAGACGATGCCTGAATCAGCTTAGGACTTGTCTACACATTAACTGGTACTAAAATAGCTATATGGGTTTTAATTCACACCTTTAGTAATTGCAGAGCAAAAAAGTCATGCGTAGATATTGTTTCCCCAATTAAAAGTCCTATTTTGATTTAACTTAAATCAATAGTAAATTAGATTGAATTAGGACACTCAATATGAAATAAGTGTCCACACAGACTTGTATGGAAATAAAAATCAGGCTTAATTAACACCTTTTGTTGTTATTTTGGTTCCGGTCTGTGTGAAGGCTAAATCCACATATACCACTCAAACTGAAAGAAGAGTGTCTAATGCACAGTTCAGCACCAGTTTAACTACATTAGTTTGAGATCACACCTTTAGTTAAACTGGGACAAGATTGTGTGTAAACAAGGCCTAGATTTACAAGATTTAAAATATGTTTTACTTCTTTAAGCAGCATATAACCAACCTGTGGATTTCACTGCTGCAGGAGGTGGTCATGGAGCAGAGTCAAAGGCTTTGATTTACCACTAGGTTACTCCTTTTTATCGTGATGCAGTTAAAGTGGTGAATTAGGCCCAGTGATATAGATTAAAAAAACCTATCTCAGCAGGAATTTTTCAATTAAGTGTCATGTTTCATTGCAGCATTGGGATTTGGCCATGGCATGCAGGCATGATACCAACCCTGATGGAATGAGGGTCTGATGAGGTCTGGAAAACAGGATTTCTCCATGTGCTATAACACCAGTTCTGATTATGCAGGTATATGGACCAAATTTCATCTTTCAAAAACCAACACTCTTGAGTGCTAATAATTTTTACCTGTTGCTTCTACAGAGCAGCATGGCACCTGGTCAGAAAAGCCAAACTGAAAGTTCCTTGTTTCTTGGATTCATTGGATGTATCACGGAGATCCTTGTTACGGAATTCCTTAATGTGTACATGCATTATGATAGACAAGGATTGTGGCATTGTCTATTAAGGTTGCCTAATACTTCCCATTATAGGATCTTGTTGCCAGATGTTTTAATATTTTTGCCAAACTATTGGGCTGAAATTTCCCATGCTGAGTGCCTGCCTCAGGCAGAATTTTGCAAGGAAATTTCAGCCAACACAGTTCAGCAATTTCCAAGAGCAAGGCCAGGGAGAAATAACATTGTTTTGCCCATGTTCTGGTGATCTTTTGTTTGAGAAGCTCTAGCAGGGGCTTGAAATTTGGCAGGATGATGTGTGTGTCAGGGATGTGCCTTGCGCTGGTCTGGTGAAAATCTGCACAAAGTTGGCCATGTTACAAGCCCTTCAAAAAAAAAAAAATCTCAGTTCTCACATGCTCAGTAGAAACTTCTTATAGTTTAGCACCATAGAAAAGCCTATGAGGAAATTAATTCCATCTTCAAAGCAGGGTTTGAATAGTGTGAAGTAAATAAGGCCTGGGACCACACATTAAACTACGGGGATAAAAGAAAACATTAAATAGCTACTCATTCTATGACTGCCATCCATCTCGTGCATTGAATGACACAGGGGTCTGGTGGAAAAATAGTACGTGATCATGTAATTAAAGGCTGTTATAATGCATATGCACAGTGGAGCCGAATTAAGGTGGTACAGGCAACCTTAATTCTGGCATTTCCTATTTCTGAGTGCTTGACTTTACAACCTTAATAATGTTCTTTTAATGTAGTTGTGTGTGTGTGTGTAATAAAATATATCAGTTACTACAAAAAATGACATGGCTAATTCAGTTATCCTCTGACTATTGGTAGATTTCCGTTCAGCTTAACTATGGAGTGGTTATTAATGCCTCTACATTAGAGACCTGGATCATACCTTCATTCCCTGCAGAAAACTCACAGGAAGACTCAGACACAACATTTTTGTGAGATTCCCCCACACCCCAACAACATCCCATGGGGGTGGAGGGGGAAGCAAAGCAGTTTCAAGTAGTAGCAAGCTGCACCAGCACAAGTCACAATTCATAGCAGTTTATATTGTCTACACTAGGGGGTTGCTCCAGCGCAGCTACATTGGTGATAAATCCCCAGTGTAGACAAGGCCTAATACTTTAAACAAATCTAAACCAGATGATCCTTCTGTAGAGTATGACAGCATTCTACAAACCATTTCACGTGACTGATGCTACGAATGCACCACATGCAAGCTACATGCTGTATGCATTTTAACTCTTATTGTTACTTGAAAATTCATTCATTTTGATTTTAGCCACAGGAAATCAGATGGCTGGTTAATTTGTGTTTCAGGCTGTTTTCCCCTTAACCTCCCCATAGGCTGCACTGCATTAAAACGCTAGAAGATCGCTGAGGGCCTTAAAATACCACCACTGCCACTCTACTCCCACGTAAATGCATGCTCCTGCAAAATGACCAAATCCTTTGGTTCTCTGGCTTCAGTGCCGAACACACCCAGTCAGACAGCTCTCGTGGATCTCAGCACTGTCCACGCAGCTGAGAGAATACTCCACGTTCCTTAGCCAGTATGCGGGATCACAAAAATCTCAACACAGGCAGAGCCTAAATTTAGGTCACTGATCAAACTTGAACTCTGGGTTTCAAACTGCAGCTGTCAAAGCCCAAAGCATAAGGGGCTACAGTGCCTTAGCACCATGTCACAGGGTGCACTCACCACCAGCAGGGCCGCCGAGAGCAGGTTCGAGCCCCGGTGAAAAAAATTTTTCAGGCCCCCCAGCAAGGGCAGACCAGCTAAACAGGGCCAAGAAAGCTGGGGAAGCCAGGCTCAAGTAATTTGTACCCACTTCCCCTCCTCATCAGCCCTGCTCACCAGGGGCACCTCCTCGTGGTTGCACTGGGGATTAGCTCCTTCCAGGTGCTGCACCCTCCTCTGGTGGTCTCTCCACCCACTGTCCTCTCTCTCTCACCCTGTGGCTACAGCTCCCCCTTGGTGATTGGCCCTCCAGCCACCTCACTAGGGTCCTCCCCTCCCAAGGTATCAAAGGATTTCAGGGCAAACTGTTCCAAGCAGCCCAGCCTATGCCACTTACCCAGTGGCCAGCAGAGGAACACAGACCCACTCTCTACTTTGGGTTCTAGATCAGGGGCCTTCTAGTCAGCAGCTAAGGTCTGCACCCTCCTGAACCTTGCTGCCTTTTCCCCTGAGCCTTGCCTTACCTTCCGGCTCTCCCCATCTCTAGGTCTACCAGCCCAAACTCCCTGCTAGTAAATGTATACTATTCTGTATAGTCCCAAGCATGCTTTTCACCCAGGGAGTGGCTACACACTACTTTCCTGCAGCCCCAGCTGTCCTAAAATATTGGACTTTATACAGGCCCCTCCTGTTCCTGTCCAGCTGAGCCTCCTCTCTGATTAATCCCTGCCCTCTGGCTTCTCCTCCAGGTGCAGCCTGGGCACTTAACTGGCCTGCCTAGCCACCTTAACTACTTCAGGTCTTGTGTGGAGTGGACAGTGCATCTCATGTCATCACACCCCCCCCATAAATATAACCCTTGGGAACTTAAGTGGCAGATCCAAACATAAATTCTTCAAAAGCTGCTGGATTGCCAAAGACTAAGAAACATACGAATGAAGTGTAAAAGTACATTTGTCCAAGTTTTAGAAGCTGGAAGTATGGGGAACTATAGCTTTGCAAATATCCTCAGGAAGGAGTGGGCCTGGTTTTCCATCTGGAATTGTGATGTCTGCTTTCTTGAAAGGAAAGGACAAGGACATTTTGCTTTTTCACTGCTCCGTGGAAGCTTAGAATTGAATGGCTGAAACTCCAGAAAGATTATGCTCATTGGAAAAAGCTTCCCTCAGTCTGTCCCTGGGAAAAGAAAGGCCCCATTTGATAGCTCACATTTCATATAATCAGATTTTAAATGAGCTTATCGTTTATACAGCACCTTCCATCCTGTAAAATTCCAAAGCAATTTACCAACTATAGGCTATGTTCTGACTCCATAGGAAAATATTCCCAAGTGGCCGAATGAATATTAGTAAAAAGGCTGGACACCATCAGAGATTCATCTGCCCTCAGGTTCTCACCCAGTGACAGCAGCAGTGGGGATTTTACAAAAACAACCAATTATTCCTGGTATAGACACAGCTTAGAAGAGAATGCAATGAGAAAATGACAAGACTACAAAAAGGGGCCACATTCTTTTCTCAGTGACACCTGTGTAAATCTGGAAGCCCTCCATTAAAGTCATCAGAATCTCTCCAGATTTCCTTTGAGAGAGGAACTTGGCTCAAGGAGTTCAAATGAGCCCGTCGTAATCTAAAATTCTGTTCTCACCTTGATTTTGCTCAATTGTGCCCAATTATAATTAAGCAAAAATGAAATGCGCACTCATAAAAATGACACCTCTACAAAACCCTGCAGTGTGAAGAGGCTGCAACTGCCACTATGCACCACGACCATTAAACATCTTTTTGTCTTATCTGTGAGCCGTGCGTCTCTATAATGTGTTATGAGGTGTGTTTGTAATTGTCTGATGCTGGCACTGGTCCTTGAAAAGGAAATGGTGTGTGTCTAAATGCAGACAAAGCTTTTTAGGAAGCCACGACAAAGCAGCTTTTCCCCTCTCGCTTGGGCCAAATTAGAGCCTTTGGACTTACTCTTTCCACGGCTTTAAAAGAAAAGAAAGAATCTATCTCAATTGCCTTGGCTCTGGAAACAATAGTTAGAGGATAGACGGTGATTTCAGAGCTCATTTGTTTTTGCAGTGCACAAGGTCCTTTCTCCTCACATCATTTTGTAATATTTTATTGTCAGCATCTTAGACTATAAAACTGACGAGTAAAAGCCTCAGTTCCACTTGAAATAGTAAATTAATAATAATAATAATAATACAATCTTTTCCTTTTCTTTTAGCCTGATCTTCAAATGAACCAATTTTGTTTCTTCTGACACCATATTTCTTGCTGCTGGCTCCAGTTCTTTTTCAAATGAGAGGCAATGATTAGCTCACTTGCTCCCACAAATAGTATTAGGTTTGGAGTTCAACCCTGTTTATGGTAAATTACTATCTTCAACCTATATAGCAGGAGCAGGAGCAGGAGTGGGATCTAGTGGTCAGAATGTAGGGCTTGGCCCAGAGTCAGGAGTGCTGGGTTCTATTCCAGCCTCTGCTGCTGACTCAGTGCATAAGGGGAACCAAGTAATTGAACCTCTCTGTACCTCAGTTTGTCCAGCTGTAAAATGGGATGACATCATAACAATGTTGTTGTGTACTTGTGAATCACAAGCAGCCCCTTGGATTTCCTCAATAAAATGCTTCAGTGTGCTAAAACAACAAAAACAGAGTCCAAAGAGTGAGTGAACAAAACAGCAGGCGAACCAGATTCCAGACAGCGCTGTCTGCTTTGACGCATCCTCCAAACTGCTGCCCTATACAACTACCTTTGTCTACTTAGAGACAGCTGCAGACTAACACATTATTACAGCTAATGTGTCACCAATTTTTGCTGTTCCAAAGATCATTTTTGCTTACAACACAATAAATCAGACTTTGAAAGGCCCAATTCTCTCAGCACCAGGCTCAGATCCAGCACACATATTGCCCCAACTTAGATCATATTCATGCACTCTGAGGCAAGTCAACCCATTAATTCCTGAACTAAAAGTTAACAGTGAAAAGCACAGAACACTGTATTTACCTTCCTCTTGAGGGTGCTGTAAGGGTTAATTAAGGTTTATAAGGAGCTTTCATATATTTGGCTGAAAGGCAAATGATTAGTATTACAAATAGCGCCTTGATAAATAAACCAGTGGATGCCTGATGAAACTGTCATCACCGCTCATTTTCTGAATGCAAATGTTAACGATGATCAATCCCTGCTCCCAGCGCATACGCTCAGCACATACCGTATGAAAACAAAGAGAAGAGCTTAATGGATCCACAGACAAACGGAGCTCCAGGAGCCACATGTATATACTGGGCCATTAGTGGAACAGTCTTTTATTGCCTTCAGTTGAATAAGCTGCCTAAGAAAGTAGCAGCCTCACTGCCATAGTCTGTTATCCACAGCTGACATGGAGGTATATCTCCTCTTGTCTTATGTGTCCAGATACAGACCCAGTGCAGGGCTATCTTCATTAGTCTGGAGACAGACAGTCTTAGGGTCTGTCTACATTACAATCAGGAGGTGTGATTGCAGCATGTGTAGACATACCCAAACCAGCCTCAATCGAGCTAGCTCAAATTACAATGGCAGTGCAGCCACATGCGAGCTGCCAGAGTACAGACCCAGTGGCCCAGGCAGCTTGTAGTCAGGTGGCTAGCCACTGTTAGTCAAGCTAGCTAGAGCAAAGCTCTCTCAGGTCTGTCTACATGATGCTAGCATACCTCCCCATTGCTGTGCAGACATATCCTGAAACAGCCATTCTGGGAAGAACAGTCCCACTCAGCTCAGTGGCGTATTGACTCTGGAACTTAATGATGCCAATTGGAATTTCAACTTTTTAAGCAGCCTCATGGACGACAGTTCACAGAAACAGTAGATGATTAAGAGACCTTGTGTGAGATATGCCACCCAGATCATGGCTTGGTCCAAGAATCAGAAAATCTACTGTATGTTAATGCCACCACCTTAGATTATTTGTCCTGAAAGAAGTTATCCTTTGTTTACATTCTGCCCTTCCACTAGATTGGTCAGCTTAATTTAGTGTTTCAGAGTAACATGCTACAGCTGCAAGTGTACTGCTGGCAGAGTGTGCATCCCCTCCTAGTGGCTGACCTAGGAGTGGATAACAGCCCACAATTGCTACTAGCTAATGGCATAATTCCTTTCATTTAAGTGATAGAGATCTGGGCTTTGGTGTTGAAGGTCCTGGTTTCAAGTCCTACTGATGATCCATGTGGGAACTCATTAGGCAAGCCATAAAAAAAGTCAAACTAAATAGCCTGGTTTGGAAAGGGAGAAATATATTATGAAGAGCTGGGACCTGAAGTGTTCCTCAACAGCTAACGATGATGGAGATAGTATCTGTGCTGCGTCCCACCTTAAAGGGACTCGCCCACCTCTTCTGACTTACATTCACAGCTTGGGGTCATGTCTGATCCTTGGTTGCTTCTGGCTATTCAGATCACAGCAGTGGCCAAGAGTAATTCCCAACCATCATCTGCTTATAGCAAGGAGAATGCAATCCATTTTCTCAGATGGGAGACCTCAGCAGAGTGATCTGTGCATTTGTTTCCTCTAGACCGGTTCACTGTACCACACTCTGTCTAGAGCTGCATTTTCATGCCACTTGAAGACAACAATCTAGAATGAGACTGCCTGGTTATTTGGCCACGTTTCTGCAAGGAGAACATTACACCTGAGCTGAAGAGGCTCCACTGGCTTCTAGTTAGTTACTGGGTGCAACTGAAGATGGTATGGAAGCTAGGAAGCCCTATATCAGAACTTGGGACATGCATATTTTAGAGACCTGCTTTTCTTGAGCTGGCTTTCAGGGCACATTGTAAGATTTATTGAGCCAGGCCACGCTGCAAGCTTTGCTCATGTGAGTAGGCTTTACACACATGCACAGTCCTATGGAAGTCAATAGGAGTACTCCCGTGAGTAAGAATTACTCACATGAGCAGGGCTGACAGCCCAAGGGGAGGGTCTAAACAGGCGAGTGGGCCTGTACTGCAGGAAGGTCACTGATTCCACTTTGGATTGCTCTGGGAGACATTTTTTAAATACTGACTTGTGCATGTGCTTTGAATCTAATGATAAGTGTCTGGAACACAGCAAAATACATGTAAACAGACAGGCAATCAGCAATCACACGAGCCCCATTGGGAGGGAGACGGCTGCCGTCTCCATCCTTAACCAATGGAATTGGACATAAGTCAGATGTAAAACATTCTCAGCTACATCCCATTCATCTCCCATAGCAAAGGCATCACCGCACATGCACTTTAACGATGCTGTTCAGAAGAGACCTTATAAATCCCTTTATAAATTAATGAGGGGACAGATTCACAACTGATGGAATTCCGCACAGCTCCACTAAAGGCAATGGAACAAGGCCAGTTTATACCAGCTGAGGATCTGGCCCAAGGTCTCTTTCCCAGCTGATCTTCCTGTTACATTGACTCCCGCAGCGGCTTTGGAACCAAGAAGGGGAAGAGGGAGGGAAAAATCAATTTAATTGCAGCTTAGTAAGCAAATGTGCTAAGTGTTGCTGGCAAAATGTGAGCACTTTATTGTGAGGGTGGGGGGAATGGCTCTTTTCATTGCATGGGAAAGAGGGGTGATAACAAATCTACCAGGCTGTCATCTGGTTTTCACCCCTTCCCCTTCTTTAAACAGGAGGAAGCCTCCAAGAGGCACACAGTTAATGGTAGATATTTTGTGCTTGTACGATTCCATTTAATAGTCAATCCACTGCACCCTTTGTTGTTATCCGACACGTAATTACCCTTTCATGCAAAGCGTCTCTCTTTAGCAGATCCCAGTTTTGCTTTCTCCGCAGATACATCCCAGTGATTTGTTTTATTGCACCAAATGCTGGGCTGTCCTCGTGGAAGGGGAATGGTTCTAACTACATTTCTCTTGCACAGCTGCAGCACGTTGCTTGTGCATTTTTTATTATTTCTCCCATGTTTTCTTTTCCATCTGCACAGAGACTCGAGCTAAGAAAAAGTACCAAATTGGCATCCTCCAGGGGCATGTGCGCTGCCAACTCTAATACCATCTGCAGAGCTTGCATATAAAGCAACATGCGTGCTCACAGGGACTGTGTTTTAAAAAGAGCTCGTTCAGTTATGTGCAAAATACCACACTCGCCATGGGGATTATGACATCAAGCTGAGAAGTAGCACCACTTCTAGGGGCTGATCCTGCTGCCACTGAAGTCACTTCAAAACTCCCATTGACCTCAGTGGGCCAGGCTCAGCCCCTGAATGACTAAAGGACTGACTGTAATCAGGCTGCTCACAGGCCTTGGTGCTAGATGAAAGCAGGGCTCTTCGCTCCGGAGCTGAAATCCAATACTCATTACAGCCAGTGCCTTCTGCCAACCTTTGCAGTTCTTTGGTCACGAAAGCTGCCCAGGCAGCTCCTTCCAAACAGCTGTCCTGTATCTGGAAAGTTGTCATTCCCTTATTTATATGCTGAGTAAACAATGTGCATCCTTCCCAAAGAACAACAACCCTGCGCCAAGTACACCTTTGTATAAAACCTCTACTCAGCTACTTGGACTTATCAGGATAAAGCAGTGATGTACCAAATACATTGTATATACTTCACTGTGTGGTGGTGTTATGCAGAACAACACTGCTCCAAGTATTAGACCTAAAATTTGTATACTTACCTGTGCCTTATACATGCCTATTTACCCGGGTATTGGTCTGTAAATATCACTATAAAGCACTGAGAGTTTTTTTAAATGGTTCAATAGACTGTACCTTATATTTTCTGCAAAAGTTCTTATTCCTGTGACAAATTACTGTGGGAGGGGAGGAAAACAGGGACTTCAGTTGATGGTGATCACCCTCACTCTTTGATATGGAAACCGGTGTGAAGCTCTTCCCACAGAGATGATGCTTATGAAAGGCACAAAGCCACTGCACCAAATTACAGCATATACATTATATATGTAATTTACTGTGTATTGTGTAGCACCCAAAGTGTGCTAGGCACCCTTCCGACACACAGATAGATACAGTTGCTGTCCCAAAGAGTTAATAAGCTGATAGCAATTTGGGGACAGATTTTCAGAAGAGCTCACTCAGAGGGGCTGGGCTCTTCAGAGCTCTTAGGGCAATCTGGTCATAAGGGTCACAATGGGAGCTGCTGAGCAGCCAGCACTTTAGACAGATTTGGGGCCTAAGTGAGAGCTGAGCCCCAGTTGTGTGTGCTGAGCACTTGAAAAAACTGGCCCTAAGGTCTTTGTTAAAAAAATGAACAGTCACTTCTCCTGCCACCTCCGAGATGGAACAGAGCAGCTGTTTAGCTGCACACAGCATTGCCGTGCAATAGTGTAGGCCAAGAAATGCAGAGTACGGTTGCCACCTGGAACGTTAGGGGGAAGTTTAGGTAGGCGGGATGCAGTTCTCAGAATTTTGCCAGGATACCAGGGTTCCAAAGGTGCCAGGAGATTTTGCAGGACAGCACCCCCAGTACTCGGGTGAGACACAAGGCTCAGCACTGAATCAAAGAGGTCAGTGCCTCCTACTAAACTGCCACCAGCACTTCCTGAGCATCTAGGCCAGTGGTGCTCACTGCGTCCCTCATGGCTCTAAATCAGGGACGTCCAGGGCCAACTGTGTTAAGAAGAAAATCTGTATTTGATTATGAACTGAATGTGTGTTCCCTGAGCTTCACCCTGTGATTTTTTAGCTGACGTGTCTGCATCCCTCTGAAGAGGAAGTAGAGGGCCCTGCCTCCCTAGCTACCTCCCACAGCTTCCTCTGCTGCCCTAGTACGAGCCAAGCCAGGAGTGCTTCCAGCACCAGCTGTCCAGCCCCAGCTACTCATCAGCCCCCCTGCTGGCCCCCTTCTGCGTGGCCGGGGAAGGAGAAGAGTAGCTCTTACTGCGCTATCAGCCACTGGAATGTGGAAGTCCCAAGAAGATGAGAATAGGAGCTCTCCTGGTTCTGCTAGAGCTTAGGGGAATGCCTGACAAAGGTCCTCTCCCAAACACAGCCACTTGGGGTACCCTAGAAAAGAAGAAGCTGAGAACTAACACCAGACAGATGAAAGGGAGCAGAAACCACCTGCAACTCCACTCCCGGGGTTTCTCCCAGCATTGGGGAGTCCTTAGCAAGCACGGAGCCAGCACCTACACCTCTCTCTCTCTCCACAGCCCCTCATGCAGAGGTGAAAAAGTAGGAGCATGTTGCATTAGGACTATCCCCTGTTGGCATCTGACCCCTAATGGACTGTTGCCTGCTGGCACAGGTTACAGCAATCCCTAAAATATCAGTGTTTTGGCTGAGTAGCACAAAGAGAGCAGAACAGGCCAGACACTCTGCCCCACAGTGCTGATTGTAACCACCTGACCTTTCTGAAAGAACATTTGGACTTCAGACTGGCCACCACTGATCCAGGTGTTTCATGGGGGAGGGATAGCTCAGTGGTTTGAGCATTGGCCTGCTAAACCCAGGGTTGTGATCTCAGCCCTTGAGGGGGCCATTTAGGGATCTAGGGTAAAAAATCTGTCTGGGGATTGGTCCTGCTTTGAGCAGGGATTGGACTAGATGACCTCCTGAGGTCCCTTCCAACCCTGATATTCTATGAAGGTCTCCCATCCACATACTGCTCTAGTTCAGAGCTACTTAGTTTAGGAATTCTGACAGGATTAACCCAGAAGAGCAGACAACTTGCCAGCTATTTTATTCTACCCTGAGCTAGCCCCAAAGGAATAAAGATAAAAAGCAACACAGGGGGAAATGACATAAATCTAACCCTCCTGCCACTGAATATATAGAAGTTCTTTTAAATCGTTCAACTGCCTTCTTCCTAATGATCAGAACCATATCTTCAGAGTATCTCTAGCAGGGTCCTGACAAGGGCAGTCAGGACCAAGAGTCAGAGCAGGGTCAAACCTAAGGCTGAGAGTAGCAGGGAAGCTTGCAGCCAAGTTCCAGGCCAGGGTCAACAGCAAGGATCAGAGTATGAGTCAGGTTTCAGGTTCTGGGGCCGGAGGCAAGGTCCAAACTGGGCTGAGGTCAAAGCCAGGAGTTCAGGATCAGGGATGGTCATGGTAGTTACAGCAGATCCACACTGTTGCCTGGACCCTTCTTGGAATGACCCTTAGGTTTGTATAGGGTAGGGAGCCAATCAGGAGCCATGAGGCTGCTGCTTGTCAGAGCCCTTGAGGTGGGGCTTCCCATGGTCTGTGTCCACAGCCGCTAATGGGTAGCGAGACACAAATTACCGTAGTTAGCCATTGCTGGGTGGCCGCCTGGAGGTGTTCACTAGCAGCTCTGTAGGCCTGTGTTTGAGATTCAGTGGGCCTTCCAATCTCAGTCCAAGAGTGAATGGCTTTGAATTTTCTTGGCAGTGTTGGGACTTCTCAAAATCTTTGTGCCTTCTCTCAGAGAAAGAAGAAAATGTTCTCCTTCCTCTAAAATGTCAAACGAAAGGCTTTAACTGCATCCAAGATTTATTGGGCTTCTTCTGAGTAAACAGACAGCAATTTTTTACCGTTTTAAAATTTTTCTTGTTTTGCAAGCACAAAGCAATGGAAGGTTTCTGGACGCCCTGATGCTCATCACTTCATAAAGTAAACAGGCCTTGTTCAATCAATATTTATGCCCCTATCACTCACAGCTGCCCATAAAGCTGGAATGGAATGGAATGGGGGTACATTCATTCATTGTAATTATCAGTGAAAAATTAACAAGGTTTTCATTTACTGACTATTGTTTTTCAGATATCTCAGAGAGACCACTCATGTGCAGTCAATAGATTAATTAAACAATACAGATAATATAAGCCTGACACCATTTGTCCATGACAGTTTTATTATTATTATAGCCAGCTGAGTTTCGCCTGACCACTTGGATTGCTAAATTCTGATGGAACTTTGTGTCCCGCTCAATGTTCAACAAAGACGCAATTGTTAGCAACCCGGGTGGATACGGTGGAGGAAAACTATTTTCAAAGCCTAGCTACAGTTAGGAAAGTGACTGAGAAAACAGCTCCTTCTTATTCAGCAGGTCTGCTCCTTGGCTCTGCCTGAGTCACACGAACACAAAAATGAATGTGTTGTTTTTTATCACTGTTAGACATGCAGCTGAAATACAGGTATCGGAGCACAAACTAGATTCGATTCTGGATCACGCATCACCAGTTTGTTAGTGTTCTAGACATGCTGCAAAGCCTGCCTTTACTCTTGGACATTTCAGGGAGGGCATTCATTGATGAGTGTCATTATAGGTCCCACCCTGTGACCATCAAAGTCAGTGCCAAATCCCCCACTGGCTTCAACAGGCACAGGATCAAGCCCTCTATTACGTTAAATTGGCAGGCTACTGTTCATGTTGGAATAGGCAGTTCAGTTAATTACTGTGTTAAGATCTTAATTTTGGCAGTGTACATTGTTGTTTTAATCTATGTTAAACACCTCCAGGAGACTGGTGCTGTAAAACCTGGAGAAATTAAAGGAAGAAAGATTATCAGATGAACTCTGGATGCAGAATCTTTCCAGCTGGTGCTGATGCAGAAAGAATGCAATGTGCTATTCAGATCCCAAATGCAGAACTGGCAACCACCTTTCTGGCTATGGGCCCAACCTTCCAGGGCGCAGAGCAAGGGTGCTGGAATCTTCGGGGGGCTGCACAGCGACCCCCAGCCCCAGTTGCTTCCAACAGGAATTCTCGGCAGCTTATAGGAAGCTCTGATCACTTCACAGGATCAGCCCCACACACACACTGCATTTTAACATTAACCATTCCCTTTTGTTGAACAAACTATATCTACAATAATAGTTACAGGATATGTCATATTTTGTGGTTTACACTATTTTTTATACCCTCCAGTGTTTGTAACTCCTCCTTGGAAACTTGAAAATAGCATTTGTTTCTCCTGGAGGTTTTTAGTTCCATGTTTCTTACCGTGACATTAACTAAGCCTTGTTATTTTTGATAGTTGGAGAGTCTTCTGGAATGCCCAGATGTCTCCTTCCTTCACGGTTCAGCCCCACTCATAAAGGTCCTGATCTCCAGAATCCATCAGCTATGCTTCATCCATATACCAGCAGGAGTAACAGGGGTCTTCTTTCCCTTTTAAAGCCCTCCCAAGCCCTGCCTGCCCCAGAAAGTGAGAGGCCAACCAAGCTTGAAACCTGACCACTGCCAGCATCAGCACAAGCACTGGGAATTGGGTTTGCCAGCTCAGTGCCATTAAGCAGAGCCCACTGCATGTATTCCTCACAAACCAATCTGGGAATTTACTTGTAATTAATCCAGCATATCAATTCCTCTCATTATGTCTTAATCTAATTAAGTCATTAATTTCTATGTGTGTTTTTTTAAATGAGAGAAAGAAAAAACTCCTGCATAAAACACAGGGAGGCAGTGCTGTCTAGTGGTTAGAACAGGGCAGGGACTCAGAATTCCTGGGTTCTGCTCCAAGCTCTGACACTGACACACTAGGTGATTTTAGGCAAGTCATGGATGACCTGATTTTCCAAGGTGCTGAGCTACTCTCTCTCCCTTGAATCAATGGGTGCTGGACATGCTTAGTGCCTTTGAAGACCTCAGTTTGCTCCTCTGGAAAACAGAAGGGGCAGGGGGCATTGGCTGGCACTGATTACTGCTTGTGAAGTGCTTGGAGATCCTGAAACGAAAGGCTCTGTAAGTACAGAATATAATCACTGAACCTCAGCTGATCAGAAACACAGAACTGCTGTACAGTTGCTCCCTAGTAAACCATCCAGCAGACAGGATTAATTTTACTAATCCCTTGCTTGCTAACTGGCTCACCTGATTAGGTGCCTGCTAGACAGCAGACACTAGAAGACAGTCACACCAATCCAGCGGGGCTCGCTGCACTCACCTTCCTTCACAGCTTGAGGGGACTCCAAAAAGAACAGAAGAGAAACACAGAAACATTTTCCCTAGCCAGGCAAATAAGATTCAAACTGTCCTTGGATGGACTGGGGACTTCATTCCATAACCAGCTAGGCGACTTTGAATGGGACACATTTTTAATTCCATGCCCCATTGTTACTATGAGGTTATTGCTTAAAATAAAGGCCTCAGCAAGAAGTCCCCTGCTTGAGTAAAGCACTGCTGGCCTTCCTTAGAGGAAATGTTCCATGGCAACTCCTGAATGTGATAAAGGGCTGGCTTGATGCAGCCATTAGCCAGTGATGCTCTGAGTTAGGAAGGAATGAAGAAAGTGACTAGAAGAAAAGTGAGCAAGGCTAGGAAAGAAGCAGAGAGAGGCTCGATAAGGTGATAGCTACATCTACACTGCAGCTTGGACCATGCTTCCCAGTGTGGCTAGACAGATACGCTAGCTCTGCTTGAGATAGTGCCCTAAAAATATGCATTGTAGCCAGGGGTAGCAGAGGTGGTGGCTCAGACTAGCCACCTAAGTACATACGTAGGGACTCCACGGGTTTGTACTCAGGTGACTAGCCTGAGCTGCAGCCCATGCTTCACCAGCTACGCTGCTATTTTTAGCGCACTAGCTCAATCGGAGCTAGCGCGTGTCTGTTTACCCAGGCTGGGAAGTCTGGTCTCAGCTGCAGCGTAGATGGAGCCTCGGAGTGTGGTGCAGGGAGATAAAAGTAAGAAGAAATAAGAGGTGAAACCAGGTAAAATAAAACAAGCATGCTCCTATCCATTCTGCCAATAGAATATCAGCATAGGGAAAGCCTAGCCACTGGGATAATGTCCTGGACACCCATGTAGGAGACTCAGTTAGGGTATGTCTACACTACACTCGCTGAGGTCGGCCGGGGGCGCATAGGCAAAAATGGGAATGACTCCCCGGGTCATTCCCTCCTTTGTTTTGTCTAAAAATAGAGTCAGTCCAGCCTAGAATAAGGGGCAAGTGTACTAGAGAACCAGAGAGCACAACCGCTCCGTGTCAGAGCCCCAGAGATCCCGCAGAAATGATGAGCTGCATGCCATTCTAGGGGGTGCCCCTACAACAACCCCACCCGTTGCTTCCCTCCTCCTCCAACCCTTCTGGACTACTGTGGCAGTGTCCCCCCATTTGTGTGATGAAGTAATAAAGAATGCAGGAATAAGAAACACAGACTTTTTAGTGAGATAAAATGAGGGGGAGGAAGCCTCCAGCTGCTATGATAGTCCAGGCAGGACATTAAAAGGTCGGAGGGGAGAGGAGACCAGCCTTCCACTGCTATGATAGTCCAGGCAGTACAGAATCTTTTCTTTAGACATGGGGGTGGGGGGGGGGCTGATGGAGCTCAGCCCCCAGTTGCTATGATGAGGACGGTTACCAGCCGTTCTGTACCATCTGCTGGGAATGACCTGGAGTCATTCCTATTTTTACCCAGGCGCCCCCGGCCAACCTCACCGAGGCCAGCCAGGAGCACTCACGGGCTGATGATGAGGACGGATACCAGTCCTTTTGTACTGTACTGTCTGCCACCGGGGAGGGGAGAGGATGCTGCTGTTTAGCGCTCCAGCACCCCGTCTACCAGCAGCATGCAGTAGACATAGGGTGACATTAAAAAAAGGTGAGAAACGATTTTTTCCCTTTTCTTTGGGGGGGGGGGAGGGTGTAAATTGACGACATACAATTACAATTTTTCCTGAAACACCCGGGAAAATGTTTTTGACCCTTCAGGCATTTGGAGCCCAGCCAAGAATGCAAATGTTTTTCGGAGACTGTGGGATAGCTGGAGTCCTCAGTTCCCCCTCCCTCCCTCCATGAGCATCCATTTGATTCTTTGGCTTTCCGTTACGCTTGTCACGCAGCACTGTGCTGAGTCCCTGCTGTGGCCTCTGTCTATCATAGCCTGGAGATTTTTTCAAATGCTTTGGCATTTCGTCTTCTGTAACGGAGCTCTGATACAACAGATTTGTCTCCCCATACAGCAATCAGATCCAGTATCTCCCGTACGGTCCATGCTGGAGCTCTTTTTGGATTTGGGACTGCATTGCCACCCGTGCTGATCAGAGCTCCACGCTGGGCAAACAGGAAATGAAATTCAAAAGTTCGCGGGGCTTTTCCTGTCTACCTGGCCAGTGCATCTGAGTTCAGATGGCTTTCCAGAGCGGTCACAATGGTGCACTGTGGGATACCGCCCGGAGGCCGATACCGTCGATTTGCGGCCACACTAACCCTAATCCGACATGGCAATACCGATTTCAGCGCTACTCCTCTCGTCAGGGAGGAGTACAGAAACCGGTTTAAAGAGCCCTTTATATCGATATAAAGGGCCTCATTGTGTGGACGGGAGCAGGGTTAAATCGGTATAACGCTGCTAAATTCGGTTTAAACGCGTAGTGTAGACCAGGCCTTAGATTCGTTAGGCCTAGTGCTTGTCTCACCAGTGTAGATCAGGAATGCTTTGCCATGGAGGTTGATGAATGGAGACACCTCATTTCTCCATTAGGAGTTGGACAACCAGTTTATCCCATTATTTTACAAATCATGTTTCTGCCATTATAATATGAGCTCCTTCTAGGAAGTTGGAGAAGGTAAGGAGGAACTATCTACATACTGCAAAAGTATTGCCTGAAACTGGGTTAGCAGCTAGCCAATATCCAAAATACATAACCTCATGGCCAGAGGATTGTACTGTCCTATGCCCAATCACCTATTCTCCCTTTATTGCTGCTTCACTGGCTTTGATGCAAATATATGAAACCAGATTTGGATCCCTGAAGAGGGGTTAAATGAAGTGACATCATGTTCCTTTTCTCACAACTAGCTCATATTTCATATTACTCAAAAGGAGTTTCCAAAGCCAAAAATGTAATGCACTAAAAAATGAATCTGTACTCTATGAATCCCAGGGGGATGCAACTGTTTTGATGGAAAATTCAGAGGAAATGAAGGAGAGGCAATTTCAGCTGTCAGATTTCTGGAGTTATGGCAACTTGGCAGGTGTAACTTAGAAATTTAGGGCCTGATCCTGTAGCCATGAGGAAATTACCCTTGACTTCAGTAGGAACAGGATCAGGCCAGTAACAAGGTTAGCCGTCCAAAGAGCAGGGGAGAACTACATCTGTATGTGTTCTGTGGATATTCAAAGGGGGCTGTAAAATGAAGAATCAATTCTACTGCAACTGTTGTTAGCTAAAAAGGTTCATTTGAAGGAGAATACAGTACATCATGGCTGACAAGTGAGTTTTTATTTTGCAGTTTTGAAGAGTGCATTTTCAATACAAGCCTATTTACCCAAAGGGATAGTTATGGTTAAGAGAGCACTTTCATTCTAAACCTATGTTTCCAGTGACTTATTACCTTCCCCCACAAAAATGATCTTTGGGCCTGAAATTGCACAAGCTCATTCCTCCATCCTAGATAGGTGAGATTATGGAAAGCCTGAAAAATTCCATTCAGTCATTTTTGTTTGAAAAAAAAAGCATGAAAAACCAGTGACTTTTGCCACATGAAAACCAATGTATTTTTACCAATTTAAGAACTTTTTCAAACAGTGATTTGGATTTAAAGTTCCAGACTTGGCATATACATAGTCATTTGTGAGGAATAGCTTACACAGACACAGCTGATATAAAAATCATGGGCCAGATGCCCATCTCAGTTACACTGGTGTAAATCTGGAGTGAAGGCCTGATCCAAAGTCCTTTAAGATGCCCATTAACTTTATTGGTTTTGGATCAGATCCTAAACCCTCTAATTTCGACCAAGTCAGTCCAGATTTACAGTGGTATAATTAAAATCAGAATCTGGTCCCATGTATTTCAAACAGTCAGTTCTTTACCAATGTTAGTACCACCATAGGTTATTAAAATGGAAAGAATTTTGAAAAAGTTCCTGGTTTATGCTGCTTGTGTACTTTTTGCATTTCATGCAGTTTGAACTGTGAAACTAAACTGGTCAGTTTCTGTTTATAGTAAGTTGCAGGTTGCAGTCTCATGCACTGTACAGTGCTGTTCTTTGGGCTCAAACACTGCAAGGGAATGCTCAAGTCCAACCAGAAACTGCTTTCACTAGGGTGACCTGATTTTATAGGGACAGTCCCAATATTTGCGGCTTTTTCTTATATAGGCTCCTATTACCCCCCACCCCATCCCGATGTTACACACTTGCTATCTGGTCACCTAGCTTTCACTGAGACAAAAACCAATTTCATTGAAATATTTATATTCATATTAGGACCCTGACTTTTTTGTTTAACTACATAAGTGTAGTGATTTAAACCAGTTGATGACATCTGCGGCTCTGCCACAGACTCACCATGATGGACAAGTCCATTAAATTCTCTCTGTGTGCTTCTCTCTCTTTAAAATGGGTCTAGTCATGCCTACCTCACAGAAGGGTTGTGAGGATCATTCACTTATTGTTTATAAAGTGCTTAGAAATCTACAGATGAAAACTGACAGTGTAAACTGCTTTCCTTGTGTGCTACATGTCCCCCCTGGTGCCTGATCCACAGAGGACACAGGTCTGCTATAATACTCTGCTAGGGGATCTGGCCCGGATTCAGCAGCCCATCTGTATTCCACATAAACACATGGCTGAAGTTAAGTATGCTAAGTCCCAGTGGGCTTTGCTGAATAGGGGTGGATTTTAGCACATGCCGAAATGCTCTGCTGAATTGGGGCCTTAGCTTATTTCACACTGTAGAGACTCATGCTTTTAGCTCTGGAGCTCCAGTCATTAATGATGATGACCATTACAAGTGTGCAAAGTTGTATTAATTACTATGCTGAGTGCATCATTTTCTTACCAATTTAGTTATACACCAAGCACGGAGCTATCCAGAGCATTCAATTCAATTACTATTTTAAATTTAGAATACAAGGTAGTGTGCTCACAGCAAGCCAAATAACAAGAAAAGTTTATATACCTCTAACAGGCAAATATTAAACTTGAGACTGATACAGGGAAAAGGGAGTGGATAGAGACATTAAAACTTTTGGCACAGATCGTATAAGCAGAAAACTAGAGCACGATAAAACTATCTAGCCACGGTAAGGCCTAGTGAGGTCATATTTGGAACACCGAG
Source organism: Mauremys reevesii (assembly GCF_016161935.1). NCBI lineage: Eukaryota > Metazoa > Chordata > Testudines > Geoemydidae > Mauremys > Mauremys reevesii. The sequence goes on along the minus strand of NC_052625.1, from coordinate 56,355,811 downwards.
CGCAGTTACAGTCAGCATATAAAAACAAGTAGCATAGGAATGAAGATGACACAGCAGACAGAAAAAATGATACATGGACTTGAGAATCTTGGTTAGTCAAAAAGATCATAGAGACATAGGCTGGCATTCTGAGAAAATACTTTAATTCCCAAGGCCAACAGAACAAGTAAGGGCTACAAGGCTGAGTACAGTGGTTTCAGACACCTGACAAGGTGGCATGAACTTCAGAGAAGGCATCCAACCAATAACAGGAATTGAAGCAAGAATGCAGTGGATCTAATTTACCTCGATTTCAGTAAGGCATTTGATACAGTTCCACATGGGGAATTATTAGCTAAATTGGAAAAGATAGGGATCAATATGAAAACTGAAAGGTGGATAAGGAAATGGTTAAAGGGGAGACTACAACGAGTCATACTGAAAGGTGAACTGTCAGGCGGGAGGGAGGTTACTAATGGAGTTCTTCAGGGATCGGTTTTGGGACCAATCTTTTTATTACTGACCTTAGCACATTTCCACATTTTGTGCCAATGAAGTTTGCAGATGTCACAAAGCTGGGAGGTATTGCCAATACAGAGAAGGACCGGGATATAATACAGGAAGATCTGGATAACTTTCTAAACTGGAGTAATAGTAATAGGATGAAATTTAATAGTGAAAAGTGCAAGGTCATGCATTTATGGATTAATAACAAGAATTTTTGTTATAAACTAGGGACACATCAGTTGGAAGTAACAGAGGAGGAGAAGGACCTCGGAGTATTGGGTTGATCACAGGATGACTATGAGCTTCAAATGTGATATGGCCATGAAAAAACCTAATGTGGTCGTGGGATGCATCAGGCGAGGTATTTCCAGTAGAGATAAGGAGGCGTTAGTATCGTTATACAAGGCACTGGTGAGACCTCATCTGGAATATTGTGTGCAATTCTGGTCTCCCATGTTTAAGAAGGATGAATTCAAACTGGAATAGGTACAGAGAAGGGCTACTAGGATGATCCGAGGAATGGAAAACCTGTCATATGAAATGAGACTCAAAGAGTTTGGCTTGTTTAGCCTAATCAAAAGAAGGCTGAGGGGAGATATGATTGCTCACCATAAATATATCAGAGGGATAAATACCAGGGAGGGAGAGGAATTATTTAAGCTCAGTAGCAATGTGGACACAAGAACAAATGGATATAAACTGGCCATCAGGAAGTTTAGACTTGAAATTAGACCAAGGTTTCTAACCATCAGAGGAGTGAAGTTCTGGAACAGCATTCCAAGGGGAGCAGTGGGGGCAGAAGACATATCTGGCTTCAAGACTGAGCTTGATAAGTTTATGGAGGGGATGGTATCATAGGATAGCCCAATTTTGGCAATTAATTGATCTTTGACTATTAGGGGTAAATATGCCCAATGACCTGTGATGGGATGTTAGATGGGGTGGGATGAGAGTTACTACAGAGAATTCTTTCCTGGGTGTTTGGCTGGTGAGTCTTGCCCACATGCTCAGGGTTTAGCTGATCGCCATATTTGGGGTCGGGAAGGAATTTTCCTCCAGGGCAGATTGGCAGAGGCCCTGGGGGGTTTTTGACTTCCTCTCTAAGATGGGGCAAGGGTCACTTGTTGGAGGATTCTCTGCACCTTGAAGTCTTTAAACCACGATTTGAGGACTTCAATAGTTCAGACGTAGGTTAGGGGGTTGATACAGGAGTGAGTGGATGAGATTCTGTGGCCAGCAATGTGCAGGAGGTCAGACTAGATGATCATAATGGTCCCTTCTGACCTTAAAGTCTATGAGTCTATGAACGTGGGCAGGATTCTGATCTGACTCACACACACTGGTATAAATCAGGAGTAATTCCATCGAGAGCAATGAAGTTACACTGATGTAAAGCTAACTGGGGTAAGCAAGAGGAGAATCGGGTCCATCCTGAGCAGACAATACACAGATTAAAAACTCTCAGAGGCAGCAATGGCGACACTAATCTGACTCGGAGAAAGGAATTAAGCAAATAGCGAAGACGAGAAAATACTTGCTGTATGTACTTTACACAACTGCAAAACCTCTGCAGAGGGAGCAATCTGGGAGGGGCTTTCTGGCGCCCACCGCTCTCAAACATTTCTTACGGGGTCCTTATCTCAGCGTTCACAAATGAGGGAATGCTCAGGTCGGGTCATATCCTGCAGGGCAAAACTCCCGCAGATTGCAAGGAAACCAGCGAGCTAATCTCCAGTCCCATCACCGCAAACGCTGCTTGCCTTTGGGCTATCGCTAGGCTGCCGTACAATCCTGTTCGCTCCTCCAGCCCCACATACATTAAAGACCCTTGGGGCGCAGGAAGAGATGGTGGCAGGGGGTTAATGGACAAATGTAAGCCACTGGTGAGGGTGCTCTCGGTGCATCATGCCCTGGTTTGGGTGCCTTCTCTAAGGGAAGGAAGAGCCTAAAGGACTTGACTGCGAAACTGTTGCAAAGTTGGCACCCGGTTCCCCAAGCCTGGCGTACAGCGTGAGCACAAGCGGTTCTCCCACATGTGACGGTGCCCAACGCTGCACGTGTGCTCGGGGCATCTCCCCGCGCCCGCTTGCTGGGGCTCTAGCCCGCGGGCGGGACAGCTGCGCGCACCACGCTGCTCCTGCAAAGCCCCCTGGCGCCGAGCCGGGCTGGAGCCCGGCCGCCAGTCCCCGAAGAGAAGCGGCCGCTCGTTACCTTTGGCGTCTGCCCTTCGGGTCCTGCCACCTCCAGTCTCCTCCTGGCCCCCAAGAAGAAGAGGAGCGCAGCGAGCCACAGGATCCCCGCGAGAGACAGCGCCAGCCGGCGACTCGGCCGCCTCATGGCTCCAAGGGGCGCGGGGCAGAGGGGCTGGCAGCGCTACCGGCGGGCCGCCTCCCCGGCGCGGGGCATGGCTGGAGCGGGGGCTGCTCCGAGGCTGGGCGGAGACAGAGAGCGGCGAGGCCCGGGCGGGGCGGGGCAGGAGGAGGTACCGGGGGTGGAGCGGGGAGGGAGCGGCTGGCTCAAAGCGGCCGCGGCTCGCCCGGGGAGCTGCAGCGCCGGACTGTGTCAGGCTCCCCGGGAGGCGGGAAAGTGGCGGGGTGTCTCCGGCTGGCAGCCCCCCGGGAGCAGGGGGAGGCGCTGCCAGCCACGACTCCTTCCTTCCTTCCTTCCCCCAGCGCCGCCGGCTCAGCTCTCCGGCTTGTGCGGCCGCTGGGCCGGGCCCTGCAGCGCGGGGCGGGTCCGGTCCGGTCCGGTCCGGGGAGATCGGGGATAGGAAAAGCTCCGGGCCGGCCGCGGGGCAGGGGCCCTGCAACTTTCCAGCACGTCCGAGCTGAGCGGGAAGCCTCCAGGTTTGGCTCAGCTCAGCTCTCCGGGGCAGGGGCAACCTGCAGCCAGGCAGCCTCTCGCTGCGAACTTGAGCTGCTGTGCACGGCGCTGCTCGGAGCCCGCCGTGGGCAGGGGACTGCTTCCAGAGGCAGGAGATTTACACTCCAGCAGGGTCACTGCCCATTACAGTGCGCCTGATTCCGTGCTCCTTCTATCCGGGTACCTCCAGGGAAGGCGGTGGAGCTACCTCCTGCCGGAGGCTGCTGTGATGAATAAGAGGAGAATCAGGTTGTCTGCGTGCGGGTAGCCTTCTAGTTCATGGGTGAGAGCTTGTGTCCACCCTCCTGTCTAGGGTGTGTTAGAGTTTTTAAAGCAGGTAGGGGCTTTATTTCAATGGTGGGGAGGGGGGCCTGAAGAGGGTGGTGTTTCTTGGACATTACAGCACTAAGGTCAACAGCTTGTGAGAATCAGACTTTCATCAAAATCACCAACCTGAAACTAGAGGTTCTTTTACTAAGCTCTCATTAACGATGTCAGGTGCATAAGTGCTGTGGGCAGATCTGCTGTTGCTAAACCACCATCTCTGGAACCTGCAAGTGAGCAGCTGAAGGACACTAGGAGGGTAGGCTGTGGTCAGTGGGGGTCATTTCAGACTATTCATAGAATATCAGGGTTGGAAGGGACCTCAGGAGGTCATCTAGTCCAACCCCTTGCTCAAATCAGGACCAATCCCCAGACAGATTTTTACCCTAGTTCCATAAATGGCCCCCTCAAGGATTGAACTCAAAACCCTAGGTTTAGTAGGCCAGTGCTCAAACTCCATCGATGGAGCACGTTTCAGGCTGAACAAGCCCAAGGCCCAGTGCAGAAATGTAACAGTGACATGGAAAGTGGTACTACAGGGAAAGGCAGCATCTACTTAACATTACATACAAGAGCGTTAGCTAGGACATGGAGCTTAATTTATCCAATTGAAACAGCAGGGGGAATGGAAGTAGATAACTTAATTACTGGGGTTGGAAGAGAAGACTGAAGGCTCTAGACCTCTCCTGAGCCCTTAAAAAGTAAAATCATAATCAACCTAGAATAGAACTGCTTGAGAGAGAGTGGTGGTAACTCTGAGCAAAGGATAAGGTACTGTTTTATTACTAATACGAGAGCCAGGGGTGAGGAGCAGTAGCTAAGACCTTGTTCCTGCAAGTGGTTCCCTGGTATAGGATTTCTGCACTCATCCAGAGTCCCAATGACTTCAGTAGGGCTCTGTATGGATACAGGGGTTTACCTGCAGTGAACAATTCACAGAGTAAGGGCTTAAGATAGACTATTGGAACTGGAGCTCAGTTGGGATCATACACTACTAGAAAGACGATAGTAAACACCAAAAAAGTCACATGTCAGAACCTGGTTTAGTCCCCTTTCCCAACTTACTATTTTTCCATTACTAAGCTTGGCCTGAAGTGAGTAAGCTGATGCTTCCCCCTGCTAGAGAAGATGGAATAAATTAGACATCGGAGCAGATGTGAAGCATTTGTGTTAGTATCAAAGCGATGGAACAAAACCCTATAAAAACAGGAACCCATGCATAAAACAACATACGGAAGGAATCAGTGATAAGCTGTCAGAAAGCTGGGCCATCCACTGCACATGTTGCAAACACTCTCTCCTGTGCATTTTCCCCCACTGCTCCTCTTTTTATGATTTCCTCCCGTTGTTTGTGTCACTTATTAATTTACTGTTTGCATTCTCCATCCTTTGCCCTCTTTTGATTTATTCCAAGGCTCACTGACTCCTCTCTTTCTCTTAATGTAATCCATGCCTCTTAGGCCTGATGTGCTTAGAAAGATGCCCAGATAAAAATTTCATTAACAACAACAAAGAGACATTTAATCTTTTCTTTGTTTTAAGAGTGTGAGACTTTTCTGTCCAGGGAGTTTGTGGAAGGATAAAGTGATGAAATCCATGTCCATATGCAGAAGTCTTTAACAATGACAGAAGCAGTTGGTGCTAGTGTAGAGAAGACTGTCTTTGCAGCTAAGCAGGGAGGGTTGAGCTCGCTCAGCATGTGACTAAGGAAAACACAGGTGCTGCAAGAAGTGGGGTTAGTAAATGTGATTCTACCACTCTTCTTATTGAGTCATTCTCCTAGCAGGCTGTATGCAGGTGAAGAGAGCCATTTTTTTTCCAGGAGACAACACAGAGATTCTTTCCCCCTTGTGAAAAATAAATTAATATTCTTCTGCCAGTTAACATGGTTAAAGAGTCCAATGTTCTAGCAAGATTTCAGTTGGGGCGATTCTGTTTACTTATAAACTTTCCCCCTAGTTTCAAAAACAGAGTATTCTCAGGGTTCCCATCTTACACTGTTTGGTACTATTTAATGGAGTGGAGAACAGGCTTATAAAAGTTGCAGACAACACCACTGGGGGAGAGGGGCTGCCAGCACCTTGAAGGACTGGATTTGAGTTCAAAATGACCTTGATAAATTGGAGACTTGGTCTGAAAATCAACAAAAATGAAATTCAGTAAAGATAAAGTACTCTATGTAGGAGGGAGGAAAAAAAATCAAATGCACATATACAAAATGTGGAATAACTGGCTAGATGATAGTATTGCCTAAAAGCCTCTGGGAGTTAGGGAGGATCACACACTGAATAGGAGTCACTCTGATGCAGCTGCAAAAAAGGCTAATATTCTGGGGTGTATGAGTGTAATATGGGAGAATAATTGTCCTGCTCCAGGCAGCACTGGTGATGATGCCTCAACTGGAGCACTGTGCCCAATTCTGCGTGCCACGATTTAGGCAAGATGTAGATAAATTGGGGAGAAAGTCCAGAGGAGATCAACAAAGGTGATAAAGTTTGGAAAACCTGGCCAATGAGGAAAGGTTAAAAAAAGACTGGAGCTGTTTAGTTTTGAGAACCAAAGACTGAGGAAGGACTTGATAAGTCTTCAAATATATTAAGGGCTGTTATAAGGAGGATGCGATCAATTGGTCTCCATGTCCACTCACGGCAAGACATCTTACTTTAATCTGCAGCAAGGGCTATTTAGATGAGATAGTAGGGAAAAGTTTAACTATAAGAGTAGTTTGTCTCTGGAATAGGCTTCCAAGGGAGGATGTGGAATCCCCATCCCTAGAGCTTTTAAAGAACAGATTAGACAGACACCTGTCAGGGATGGTCAAGTTTTACTTGGTCCTGCCTCAGCCGAGGGTGCTGGACTTAGACTTCTTGAGGCCTACAGGTGTATGATTCTATTCATATTCTTCTCACTTACATTGTGTTCCCACCCCCATCTACTTCTTGTATCCAGTGACTGTCACACACTTTGTTTATAAGCCTTTTAGGCAGGGCCCATCTCTTTATTAGATCAGGGTACAGGGTCTGGCACATTGGAGCTCTGATACAGTACCACCATACAAACTACCATTTACTTTGGTATGGGCATAGGTCCTCTGGTGTTGTCAGGGCAACACCGCTATTGCAGTTTTTAATTGACTAATATTTTTGTTCCCACCTGGTCATCAACATTTTTCTAGAAGACTTCACAGTGGGTCAAAAGGTTAAAAAAATGCAGAAGGAACTTGAGCAGGACAACTCACTTGTGGATTAAAATCTTGTCCTTTTTACAGTACAAACTTTTCAATAAAAAGTTTAACAATATAGAATAGCAAGGGAAATACAGTACAAATTAGATTACAGGTAAAGGTAATAAATAAGACAGTCCTGACAAAGAAAATGCAATCAGATGATGCTCTCTCATTACATTGAGAAACAACTCCCTCTACTGAGGGAAAGAGTTATTGACAGGGGCCCTGCTAATGCAATAAATAGCCAGTGATTTATGTAGGATAAGTAGCTTGGGGCCCATTCTCCAGTGCCTTGCACCTCATGTGGTCATTTACACCTGTGTAACATGGATGTAACACCACTACTGAGACTGCAGAATTCCAATCTGATAATGTTCTATAGTTGCTTTGCACAGATGCCAGTGACTCTGCAAAGTACAAGGGAAATCCCTAATGGTGGACCTATGAACCATGCAGGGGTCTTGCATCTGTAGGCTGAGACAAATGGCACACGGTAATATATTTAGCAAGCGATCATGCAAGCCGCAGAAAAAACAGTTCAGAGGAGGAGAAGGAGAAAATACATTCATTAGTTGGGAAGTTATATTTAGAGCCTGAGTTTTTACTCTCTCTCTCACGCACACACATTGCTGCAACCACATTGATGCCAAATGAGTTGTAGCAGCAGTGAGAAGAATTTGGTCCTTTGTATCTAGGTAGTGAATAGCAATGGGGAAGAGTGGGTCCAGTGAAGCTTGGTGTGTTCCAATAAGAGGGTACCTGCCTACTTTTGAATATTTTAACCCTGGGGCTGTTTCCAACAGGTTGAATATTTTGGATTAACTGTCAAGAGCAGCTCTTGAAGGAACATCAGACAGCAGGTGGACATGTCCATTTCCCCAGTTTGCTGCTCCTCAGCTGGTGCAGTAGCAGTGAGACCTGCAGAAAAGCCACACACTCAGAAAGCTGTTACAGCAACAGGTGGGTGACTGATACAGTACTTAGATCAACCTAGAGCCAAAGACAACCACAAGGGCTCTAAGAGAAGGAATTTCAGGCAAGTGTGAGGTGTGAGAAGCAGTCACCTTAGAAATGGGTCACTCTGTTAGTTAATTCCAGGGACAGGGGAAATCAGGAGAGTATAACCAGGATCTGATTTTCTGGGTGGAAAGGAGGAGGGGGGGTGTCTTAAAGCTCCAGCTCCAAGTTGCTACCAGTGGTGCTTTGTGAATGTCATGGAGTGGGTGGAGGAAAAAAAAAACTTGCTTCCAAGCATTTCAGCGTCTGACTGTGCAGAGCTGGTTGGAATGTTTGATCAAATTAAGTTTCAACAAAATAAGCTGTGCCATCAAAGGCAAAACATTTCAAGGAGAGATTGGTTTTGACAAAGTTGTTCTCCCCAAGGTTTGTAAGGTCCAGGGCTCTCTGCTCACTTCTGACCAGAGAGACCCCTCCCCCCCCCCAAATCAAAAGCCTGAGCTTCTTGATTCTCCAAACAGAATTGCGTCAGAGGCTGTTTTCCAAAGCCTTTGACAGGCTTTGGGTTTGCTCCAATGAGGAAGGAAAATAAAGTTTGAACCCTGAAAAGCAGTCATGAAATGGAATGATCATCCTCCGGACAGCACTAGATGTGTGGGCCTGCTGGGGAGTTCTGGCTGAATATTGCCACTTGCTCTGCCTGTAGCAATTTGAGCAGGGCAATACTGAAGCCGGGGCGGCTCTAGGAATTTGGCCGCCCCAAGCAGTCATGCCTGCGGGAGGTGCACCGGAGCCGCAGGACCAGCAAACCTCCCGCAGGCATGACTGCAGAGGGTTCCCTGGTCCCGCAGCTCCAGTGGACCTCCTGCAGTTCGGCGGGTTCGCTGGTCCCGTGGCTCCCGTGGAGCATCCGCAGGCACGCCTGCGGGAGGTCCGCCGGACCCGCCTGCCGCCCTGCCGGCAAAATGCCGCCCCAAGCGCGCGCTTGGCGCGCTGGGGTCTGGAGCCGGCCCTGACTGAAGCACAATTCTTAGGATGTTGGGGACTTGCTGTCTAAAGAGAACCTGACAGAACACAGAGGCCAGATGTCACCACTGGCCTAACGGGGTGCAGTTCTGCTGATTTCAGCGGGTATTCCCTCTGCTTATGCCAGGGCTGAGGTGTGTCAGAAGAGTTTCTCCTTCCACATGAATACAGACCAAGCTAGCAAAGACAACATGGATGGGGAGTACCTAGCCAAGGGCCAACCTGCTGACATAGCCAAGCAAGGGGATTAGGTATTATTCCTTCATCCTCTAGCTCCTGATAAGCGTGCAGCAGAACCATGATGATCTGAGCCCAGGGCGTGGGTGGGAAAAAAGGTGAGTAGATATTTCCCTCTTCACCCATTTCCCTCTCAGCCCCTGGGCAGAGGCAGACTGGTTCTACTGCACACTCAACCTACCTGAGGCAGTAGGTGAGGGTGGGAGGTAGATGAGAGGAGGGAGACAGAAATAGAGCACATCTCAAGTTGCTTTTAAGCTGCCTGTTCTGGCACATGCTCCATGTTAGTTCAGAGGAATCCAGTCCTCCTTTGCCAGAGGAGGGATTAGTTATGGGGTGTGTGGAAAGATGAAATCCTGGAAGAGCTCCAAAACAAGCCTACCCATTTAGAAAAAGGTAGATTCTGTGCTCCCTCTCCCACCCAAATGCCCTTGCACTGCAGCTTTCCTATAAGAGTCACATTAAATAATCTGCACATCATCATACTCTAGACAAGCAAGCCCCCCAAATGGGTCCTCACCTACAGCCCTGGAGAAGGAATCCCTGACCTTAGCTGACTGAGAATGCTTACGGGCTTGAAAGTGATTGTAAGTGGAGAATTAGCTCAGGCCCAGGAAATCTTTTAAACAAAACAGCAGTTGAGACATTTTGAACTTGCAATGAATGTGCCTAACCATCAGTGAAGCCCCCCTGAAACCCAGGCAATGTGTTTGATATTGAAGCTTGCTGGACTGAGGATGTCTGCCCAGATTTCAATCATTGGGCCAGATTCTCAGCTAGTGTAGGCTGGCATGAGATCCACTGGAGTCAGAGCAACACTAGTTTGTACCGGCTGAGGATCTGGCCCACACAGTGTCCAAGGGGCTCACAATGGGTGAGGCCAATTAAACTAACATGTCTAAACTCAGTGACACCCCCATTCCATGATCTAGTCTGGCAATTGCAATCAAGTTGGCCGCTTGAACTAACAGGCCCTGAAAGGGCCTAGTAACTAGTTTTGTTGGCTTGAGTGATACACCGATATCTCATGGCTTAGTTTTGGTCACTATCTCCTGTATATGGGGGTGGGGGGGGAGTGGATTTTAAGTGAAACTTAGAGGACACTAACATTCTTATTTTACCTACCTAAATTCACCTTCCAGCTGTAACTGGATACTGCTGTCTATTTCCTGCCCTAAACCACTATGTAATAGTGCTGAACCACTGCTGAGTTCCACCATAGAAGTGGCTGAGCAATCTCTGTACACAGACACACATACTTTAAGATCATTTATGATGAGGCGCTACAGAGCACATACAAAGAACTGCTAAAATAATGTTATAAAGGCTGCAAAATCAGAAGATGGCAAATGCCAGAATTAAAGGTTACTTACACAACTTTAGTTTGGCTCCTTGTCCGAATGCCTTATGATACAATCTTTACTTACAGGGTCACATACTATTCTTTCCACAGGAGCCCTGCCTAAATCAGTGCACAAGCAAAATGGTCTGTTTTGTCTGTGGCTGCTTTGGGATGATGCAAAAAGACTCTGAAGTGTTTGGGATAGTGCAATTGGAATGGTCACAAAATTTGGAGGAGCCACTGGTTCTCCCCCCTGATTTTGCAACTTGAATTTTCAAGTGGACAGCAACAGATACCTCTATGAGCCCACAACTATACCCCCTGCCAAGATTCAGGTTGGTTTCAGTGTAGTTTTCAGACCAGTTCAGAAAAAAGGTAAATAAAATAACTACCTGTTGTTCCTAGCCTCTGTCTTGATCATAAATGGTTCGGGCCTCTTCAATTATTCTTTTAAATCTCAGCCTCAGAGAGCATTCATAGAAAATTTCAGACTGAATGCTCAAGATGTGCTTGAATTAAAAGCAATGGAAGAGAGACAGTGTTAGGCAACCTTAAGAGAGATGCTGCTGCTGTCACAAAGGAGTGCTCAGATATCCATAAGGACATTCCCCATTTAAAAAAAACAAAAGACACTATTTCTTTGTTGCAGTTTAGCTGCCTTTAATTCCTTTGGGGAGATCAGTCATTCCTCAGGAAGAGTTCCCAGCTGTGGGAGTCTGACACAAGACAGCCCGGTTTACTCTAGCGCTGCCTTCCTCCCAGTGCAATGAAAGAGGGCTCTTTGTGTTGCCTTTCCTTCGAGGGGACACCACACATGCAAAAACCAGCCACACCATAGTGCGAAGCAGAAATCATGCTGGATATTTCCAAAGTCATCTAAGACACACACACTTCTCTTTTTCATAGAAGGTATGCGTCTATCTAAATCCCCTAGATTTAGACAGACACCGAAAAACATCTCAAACCTGCTCCTAACCACAGCCACATTGAAGCTTAAAAGACTCCTGCATCAAGAGCTGCAGATGAAGTCACTGAAATCTTTAGCACAATTGACTAGCTCTGCTGCAGGTATTGCATAGAACACCACTTCATTTCAGGAAGCCTTGGAGTGGATGCCTAGGGACTCTGCTGATGGCCCAAAAATACATGCCAGAAAGATACGCTTCACCCTTTGCAGTGTCTTTGTAATGCAATACAGATACATTTCTCTTTGTTCCTATGAGTCAGTTTGGTTTAGTCCTTCCAGAAGGTAGCTCCTGCGTAGAGCAATGAATTCTCCAAATATGTATCCCCAAGGAGAAATCGTACAAAACAATTGCTTCTGTTTATGAGCATACTGAGTGTATAGAAAGTTTTCAGTACCTTTTCCGTTGTCAGGCTAACTGAATTCTAGCTTGTTTCACAGCTGCAGCCTGAACTGAAGATTCAAATGTGATGCTTTAAAGTGCTTTATTTTCCACCAGAGCTGTCATGTCAATACTGCACATCACGTTAGCATTAAATGCATCAAAGATGGAAATGGAGGAATTCTCATGGGCTTCTCTTCACTATTATTAGGGATAAATTGCAAATAGATTCCCCCCCCCCAACTATTGAAGATTTTTTTTAATTAAATCACAAACATTCTTCTCTGGCAAACTTTCCTTGATGATGTCTCCAGTTAATTTAAAGGTTTAAGCTGTGAGGAGATGCTATGCATAAAAAAATTAAAGAGGAGAGCTTCTTTAGTAGTGATGGTTAATTGAAGATCTCCTCAGACTTCCACAGTAACATGGGCTGTTCCACACATATGGGGTCAGGAGGATTAGGACTCAGTCAAGGGTTAATTAACAGAATTGTCTAATAGGCCTGGAAGCTGGACTCTTGCTTTCATTCTAATTCACACTGAACTAATTAAGAACAATGTAGGAATTCCTCCACTGTAGAAGGTAAATGCAAGAACTTCCATCACGATATTAGTGGCACTTAAGTTGTCTGGAGAACCTTTTATAAACCCTGTTTGCATGGACAGAGAGGGGTAAAAAAAACCCCAGTCCTTGATATATTAAAGCTTTCCAATCTTTAGCATCGGTAGTCCCATTACTGATGTGTATGAAGTGCCGTTCATGCGCATATCCCCCCCTTGCCATAACTGATTAGCCAGAAGTAGACCAGACACAGGCATTTTTACCAGTGTCATTTAACCCTGTTCCAAGCAGGTCTCAGTGTCATGGTGATAGGAATGCTAATGATCAGTCTGCTCTCACAGTCCCACTTTTGCTGGCACTGATGGAGCTACACAAGTGCTTTAGAGCAATGGGAGGAGACTACAGAAAAAAAACCCTCACTTTAATGATCATTGCACAACTGGGGATTTTAAGAAGTCATCCAGTGGGGAACAGCCTCTGCATCTAACTGTGTTAAAGTCAGTCGTACATGGGGTTTAAATTTGTGACTGTCTCTCTTTAATGGTCTTGCCTATTGCCTTAGTGCCCCAAAATGTGGTGGAACCAATAACCAGGTCCAGATGCCTAACCTCTTTGGATGATGCTTACTGTGGAAAAAAGTAATAGTCAGGTGAAGCAAAGCACAGAGCCTCAGTGCAATTTCTTGCCCAGAAGGACGGGAAAAGCAGAGGTCAAGGATGACAAATGCTCAGGGAGATGCTGGGTTGGGCTCTTGGCAGATTTGACTCTGAATCAGGGCAATAGCCAGAGGATTGAAGCCACTCAAGGCAGCCAGGAAGTCACCAGCAGCTGAGCAGGGAAAAATGGGAGTGGCATCTTTTTTTTCTTTTCTATGCCAAGTTACAGCTATCAATTTATCTGTAGACTAGCGCAGCAGAATTAGTGGCTTATGTCAAAGCTACTCACCTAGTGCCTGGTGCTATCACCTTTTGCTTTCACGGACATCAGTGTGGGAGCTCAGCATCACACAGGAGCAGGCCTCTGAGAAGCCTGGTGTCTTAATTCCAGGTCAGACCAATGGAAGGACTCAGCAGCACTGGTGGGGCAACAGTGAGAGTGTAATATGCCTGCAAGACAGCACAAGTACATCCTGGTCAGTTTATCATGGGGAGCACCCTGCTGACAGCTCCCTACCAATACTGTAGTGAATCTGTCACCACTGACATCACAGTTGTCATTAGGCTGCACTCCATGGCCCCTGGCAGCTGTGCCCAGTTCTCGGACCCTCTTGCTCAAAAAGAACACGAGCTAAAGGAGGATCTTGTTTCACAGCAGTACAGGGCTTATGCTGATGCAGTTGAGCAGCTCTGATTCCATCCAGTAGAGGGCAGTGGCGTGCATAGACTCCCCCCCCCCCCCCGAACTGCACATAGACAGAATGTTCATTAAAGCTGTGCCACATTTCAGATCAAAGCTTATCTGGATGTGAATGCATCAGCTCATTAGTCTCTCATCTGGCTGCATGATTATCCATTAGCCACATTCAGAAATAGAATCACTTCAGACAGGTGAAATTCAGATAGGAAAATAAAGAAACCAAGCAAAACACTTTTATCTTAATTGGGTGTTGTCTCTTTACCACTATCCCGTGTGTAGACACTGAGTAGTGTTTGGAGCCCAATCTCTTCAGGCAGCTCTTTGGCCTGATGCCAGTGAGCATTCAGGCTTCAGTTAACACAGCTGGCAACGTGTAGCTTTACACCTCCTTTTTGTAGATAGGAGTATTTTCACACTGGGACACCAGGCTTTGCCCCACACCTCCCTCCTGGAAAAGCTTGTAAGCGTGCACAACCCTGACAAGCTTAAGGTATCAGGTGACAAAGCATCCAATCGGTTTTTTAAACACACTTCTAAGCAAAAGTCAGAAGAGATTCACGCCCCCTAACTCCCCACAAAGTGAGAGATCAAATAGCCCAACCAGCCAGCTTTGAGACAGCTGTCTGCTCAGGAGCAACTCTCAGCCCTAGCTACACTGAAATTCACTGTGTAAGTGCCGTTGTTTAATAAGCTTGGACAGTGCCTCATTTGTAATGAAAGAGGCACCAGGGCACAAGAAAAATTTTTTACATTCATAACTGATGCGGGAAGCCCGGAGGCGCCAGCACTATGAACTGCCAAGCCCAGAGGTGCCAGGGCTCAGCCTTAGCACAGATTAAGCACTGAGGGAGGGGGCAGTCATGCAACAAACAGTGCAATCTTGCTTGGGAGCAGATGAAAATTTCCAGGGCTCACTCATGGCTTTATAAGTCAATGATAAGAATTCAGTCCCATCCACGTAGCTTGGACTTTCCTTGGGTTAGAACATGACCAGGTCTAATACACAAGGTGCAGAGCTGAAATGTATAAACGCCTGTTTTTTGAGCTCAGGAGCTTCTAGCGCTAGGAAACGCACATGACCCCAGTTTAAGCCATCTCCATAAGTGCTGAAAACTAATTATCTCTTTGATCTATGGACTGCCACACTGTACACAGCACGGAACGGAAAGCTCATCCAGGCACTTTGTTTCTTAGATGAAAAATTCATGAGACTAACCGCCCATCCTCTTGTCTGATACGATCAAAGTTGTGTAAGTGCAAAGACTGGGTGACCTGCCATCTGATCACACCACCCTGGCTTTCTCAAAGCATCAGCTCCAAAGTGCCAGCAACGGACATCTATACCCGACTACTCAGCAACCTGAAAGGCACACACAAGCAAGAGGTAGTTGTGATCAGAAGAGCGGGATAATCAGGAGGTGTCAGTCTGTCCCCGTGCAACTTTGAGTCACATCCATTTATTTTAGTGGCATAAGCACCTGTTTACCTCTGCAGAGCCAGTACCGCTATGGTAGAACAAGCTGGATTCTATTCGAGCTCATGCATATTCATCAGAACTGACAGCTAAATTCAGATTGCAGGGCCATTACTACTCATTATCTAAGAGGCAGAAACATAGCTTGATTTTCAGATCCTAGGCTGAGGTCTCAGGGCTACTGGTTAGGAAAAATAAAATGATCTTTCAACTTGTCAATAGTGTGAATTTGATCTGGAGTCACTGAGGAAGAATAAAAAAAAAAACCTTAGAAATCCAACAGTGTCTTTTTTTTTTAATTAAAACCATAAAACCTGAATCATCATCATAAAAACACTTCACTAACATACAAACTGTTAGAACTTGCTAGTCCCAAAGGCTGTTTTTTTTTAAAACCAGAAAGACCAACAGATACAAACAAAGCAGGTAAAGACAGGCAATCAGCGTTCTAGCAGGTCTGAAATAAAGCCCAGCAGGGCACTGTAATAATTTCCACTGAATAAGCAATTAAACAAAGAGTGATACAGGACAAGGAGGATTTCTAGATAGGATCAATCCAAACAGGGTGACAAGAAAGTAGAAGCCGATTCGACTTAATTGCACTGGGAGGATTTTGCTCTAGCTGGCAAAATATGTTCCACCCAGAGTGGGTTGCCCCATTTATGGGGGGCGGGAGTGGGGGGGATGTTTCACAGGAATAGACATTTGAGACATGCAGAGGAACCCATTCCAAAATGTTGGTTTCTGATCTTGCACTAACGAGCACATGGGCAGATAATTATGCTCAAGCATATGCATCATCTAAGAACGGTGAAACCTGGAAGGTTTCCAAACTCCATGGCAATTACCAACTTTTAAAAAATTAAAATAACCTTCCTTTGGGTGTCGGGCTATTATTCAAAGTGTCTTATCTCATTATAGTTAGCGCAAGCAGCAGGGTAGGAAACAGGGGAGGTTTGCCTTCAGTTAGCAGCAGATGCAGTCCCTGGGAGGAGGAAATACTGCCATCCTGCTGCTGTTGCAGGGACATCACAAATCCCCCATAGAGTCTTTATTAGAACAAAAACAAGAGGAGTAGGGAGCTGGCGAGTCTCAGCTTGGGCTCCCATGTTGCTCCTTGGGCCTCTTTGGCTAAGAATGTTCATGGACAGAGCTACCCTGGGTAAACAGATTCAGTAAATAGATGTGGCAATTACACAGACTATCATTCTCAGTGGAACAGCAGTAGGGAAGATGATTTGCATAAGAAATGTGGATTATTCATGTAAATGAATGTGTTATTTGTTTATAAAAGCAGATTAAGATGTGTCTAAAGGCCTAGAACTAAGCGATATGTAAGAGTTAGCACTTAGCTAATGCCTTACGCACTTCAAAGTGCTCGGGTGCATTTAGCTAATTAATCATGGGTGTGTCCACACAGTCTATTTTTGTTTGGATTTTGCTCATTATGGAGAGGGTAAATATTCCTCATCATTAAAGTGATAGTCACCTTTGTAGTAGGTGCTTGATTTTAGCAGCCAGTAAAAATGCTTGTTTTAAAATATATAGAGAGTCTTTTCAGCAAACAGAGGTGGGTGTCAGGAAAAATCAGAAGAGTTCTTTCTGGGATACAGAAATTTGAACTCATGTATGGGTTTTTTAAAGCACACACACAAGAATGGTTTGGCTAATAGGCTAGCTTCTCTTCTGTGCCAGAACTCTGCTCAACACCGGGAGGCAGCAGGGCAGGCGGAGTCCAGGAGTTGCATATACTTCCTGGTTTTCAGGGCTGACCCCAGCCCTGAGGCAACTCAGGAGCCCAGCACCTGCTCTAAGCTGTGCCTCTGATGCTGGGACCTCCTGGTGGAGACACTGACACCATACCCCCTCCCTAAGCCTCCCTTTCACCTTCAGCACACCCCCTTCACCGATGGAGGACCTGGCCTTGGCCCAGTCATGCCAACAGGCAGTTCTCTGACAATTCTGCTGGACATTTGCAGCCAGATAACAACCACTTTGTACCACTTGAGCAGTGCAATGGGCTGCAGCACAGCACAGAATCTGTATGGGAATGAAAGGTTTTAGGAAGGCTGCAAGTGTAGCTTTGAGCAGTTTTCACATAATTCAAGCAGGAGACCAACCTAAGTCTCATTACACAGTTACAATGTATTATCCAAGTTTTAAAGACAGGCAACAGTCAGGAAAAAGATCTTGGAGTTATCGTGGATAGTTCTCTGAAGATGTCCACGCAGTGTGCAGAGGCGGTCAAAAAAGCAAACAGGATGTTAGGAATCATTAAAAAGGGGATAGAGAATAAGACTGAGAATATATTATTGCCCTTATATAAATCCATGGTATGCCCACATCTCGAATACTGTGTACAGATGTGGCCTCCTCACCTCAAAAAAGATATTCTAGCACTAGAAAAGGTTCAGAAAAGGGCAACTAAAATGATTAGGGGTTTAGAGAGGGTCCCATATGAGGAAAGATTAAAGAGGCTAGGACTCTTCAGCTTGGAAAAGAGAAGACCAAGGGGGGATATGATAGAGGTATATAAAATCATGAGTGATGTTGACAAAGTGGATAAGGAAAAGTTATTTACTTATTCCCATAATACAAGAACTAGGGGTCACCAAATGAAATTAATAGGCAGCAGGTTTAAAACAAATAAAAGGAAGTTATTCGCAGCGCACAGTCAACTTGTGGAACTCCTTACCTGAGGAGGTTGTGAAGGCTAGGACTATAACAATGTTTAAAAGGGGACTGGATAAATTCATGGTGGCTAAGTCCATAAATGGCTATTAGCCAGAATGGGTAAGAAGGGTGTCCCTAGCCTCTGTTCGTCAGAGGATGGAGATGGATGGCAGGAGAGAGATCACTTGATCATTGCCCGTTAGATTCACTCCCTCTGGGGCACCTGGCATTGGCCACTGTCGGTAGACAGATACTGGGCTAGATGGACCTTTGGTCTGACCTGGTACAGCCTTTCTTATGTTCTTAACATAGGTCCAGTGTCTTGTTTCCTTGCTGGCTGCTCACAACTAACACAATTAACTCCAGGTAAATAATTTTATTGGAGAGAAGTTTGTAAATAAGTCCAACACCCACACACCCAAGACATGCTCCTTTAAGGTCAGACTTAAAACACACCACAACACAGAAGCTGGAAGTATGGAAACACAGAATTAGGGTAGGCCACACAACCTTCATTCTGCCCCAGATCCCAGCCACCCTATGAGCCCTCTGGCTTCATCCTCTTATCCCAGTATTGGGTTTGACACTCCCATACTCTTAAATTCTTAAGTAGGAGTACTACAGATGCTCAGCCTCCCCTCTGAATTACTGCCGTGATTCAAAACTATGTTCCTCTCTCTCCAGGTTAGTTCAACTCACACACACATGCACTTATTCCCTACAGCACATGAATTATTTTCTATGTAAATTTAGCCTCTAAATTCTTTACATGCTTAGCTGTTCCTGAGTTTGATAGAAGGCCCCTTTCTTCTTGTATTTGATGCAATTAGAGCGGTGAAAAACTCAGCAATTTCAATTGTCAGAGGGTCATGCAAGTTACAAAATGCTGATCCAGCTTTCAGACACAATGAAGTCCAAGGTGGCTCAGATCTGGGGGTTTGGTTCAGTCATGTACACAGATGGGGAAGTGGAAATGAAATCAGTATTGTCAACCTAAAGTGTTCAAAACTCAGCAGTCTGGCCCCAAAATTCATGTGCTTTTAGAAAATAAACTCTCAGTTTTTAAACCCAGATGTTTTAGGTTCTTTGTGTTTGCCATCTGGTCTTTGAGCATTTAGGGTTCATGTTTTCCCCCTCCCCCACAAGAGGACTAAACTTACTTTTTTAAACTAAGATTTTCACATGATCACCTGATGCCAGGAGCTGGGCCTTTAAGAGAAGACCACAGAGATCAGGATACTTGTGATTAAAATTGCAAGAGTTGGCAACAATGACAGACTCTCCAACATGAGGTAATGGTCTATAGCGGTTCACTGAAAAGAAACGAGCAGTGAGGTGGAGTTTACCCATGTTTACAATGGGCTTCACTTTTAACACACCCTGAGAAAAGCAAGTGGCCTCCCTCTTTAAAGGTGACCTGCCAAGGAGATTTAGAACACGGGGCTTGTGACTCTTTAGGGATGTCTACAGAAAGCCTGGAAGGTTAAGAAGAATGGGAAACAATGTAATTTAATTTTAGAGTCTTTAATTGACAAGCATCAGCCACGCCTTAGCCCCCATGGTTTTGCCACAGGATTTCCTGTAGGATACCTGAGAAGACACAACAAGAACTGTCTCACCTGAAGGGTGCAGTGGGTTGAACCTCCTTAGAAGTTTTTAAGGCCAGGCTTGGCAAAGCCCAGGCTGGGATGATTTAGTTGGGGATTGGTCCTGCTTTGAGCAGGGGGTTGGACTAGATGACCTCCTGAGGTCCCTTCCAACCCTGATATTCTATGATTCTAGAAATCCCCCTCCTGGGATGCCACCTGATGTGCTGGGGACTCACTAAGCCCACCCTTTCCACCAGCCTGGGTTTCCTCACCCTGTTCTCTGTGCTAGGCTCTCAAGCCTTCTCCAGCACACACAGGTAAGGCCACACCCAGCTGCAGGCACAGACTGAAATCAGCTCTGTGTGGGATGGCTTAGCTAAGGGAACAGCCAGCACGCACATGCACACCTCCTTTGGGGTATAAACCCAAAATAATATTGTCTTGTGCTGTATTAAAAAAAAAAACAACCTGCACAGCACAAGCTCATAAAAATTCACCCCCTCCCTCAATGTGGAGCAGGATATGTACAGCTTTTTGGCAACTCCCCCTCAGATATGAATTGCACAAACTGGGTTTTGTAATAAACAAAAAAAGTTTAACTACAAAAGGTAAATTTAAAATGATTATAAGGGATAGCAAACAAAACAAAGCAGATCACTGAGCAAACAAAACCAAACCACACAAACTAAGCTTAATACACTCAAGAAACAGGTAACAATGTAATTTCTCAAACTAAATGTTTTAGGCAGGTTGCAGAGTTTCTGTAGCGTAGAGTTCTAGTTATTTCTCTTTGTAGACTAGACCTCTGTCTCGGGCTGGACTCAGCCCTTCCCTTTCCCTCAGCTTAGTTCCTTTTCCTTCAGATGTTTTTAGCAATCTTCCTTCTTGGACAGGAAGGGTCCTGTCTTCTCCTTCTGGGAGAAGAGTCCTGATCGACTTACTTCCCAGTCTTAAAATAGAATTTGCATAAGGCAAGAATCTTTCTCAGTCTGACTCCTCCACCCTCACATCCCTTCTTAATGGAAAAACACTGAAAGTCCAAGATGAGGGGTCTAGTACCAGATGACCCAGTCACCTGACCCTGTAGTGTCAAAGCAGCAACCCTAGCAGCTTCTCAGGAAGGCAGGAGATTAGTATCTTCCAAGTCTTATTGTTCTTCCTACTGGCCCATTGAGGCCAATTGCCTACTGTCTGGTGGGTGTTCCCCCAAATGCACACACAGTTGTAATTGTTACAATATCAATATTCCTAACTTTAGATACAGAAATTATACATGCATACATATTGGATAAACACATTCAGTAGATCATAATCTTTTCAATGATACCTCTCATGACCCATCTTGCATAAAACATTTTAGTTGGGCCATATTCATATCATAACAATACTTCTATGAAGCATATGGGGTGCAGTGTCACAAAGGGAACTGGTGTTGTATCTTTAGCGAAACCATGTCTCCAGCGTGTTCATCAGGCAATGGAGTTAAATAGGTGTTAACAAAAACAAATAGTTGAGGTAGTCCGACTGAGGAGTTCTTTCCCCTTTCATTTACTTGGCATAATTCTAGATAAAATGGTGTTTAGAGAAATTAAAGCACTCATTGGTACCTTATCCAGGTTAGCACTTACATTTTTCCATTGTTGCAGTTGCATATAAGGGGAATGGACTAGTGCAGGCACAGCTTTGAAGTCTTTTAGACTAGGCAAGTCCTGAATTTCTACTGGTAAAAAAATAAAGACTTGTTTTGGGTTGGGTGCTGGGAGAGGGATGACCATTTATGAGTCATCTTTAAAGGCTGACGTAAAACAGGTTTTCTTCAACCACAATCCAAAAGAACACCACCATCAGAGTTTCCTTCAGCCAAAGTCAGAACAAACTGATCAGAAATTTCTAATCCCCACTTTCAACTCCTGCACCACATTCTCAGGGCCTTTTCAATTTCTTTTCTCCTTCCTTACAGCAACAGCTGGTTTATGCCCATAGGTATCTTACAAAAAGGAGATAAATTCTGCATCTTCTCATGAAAGAAAGCTACTGGAGGAGGGAATCCCCTCTTTATTTTGTCAAGCCTTAATGAGCATCACCTGGAAGGATCTTCCTCTTCCATAACTGGCAGCTGTGCTGGGTGGGGAGGAGCATCTCCATATTTCTTTCTGTAGGTGATTAACCTCTTCATGCCTGTCTTGCTGGGGGAGAAGGGGGATGTACTCTCTACCACAAGCCCATTATTAAATTGGATCTACACCTAGGTTCAGATTCAGGGCTCCCCTCAAAGATGGGGGTTGCATTTATGGTTATGGTTTAGACCAATGTTTAATTTTGCAAACCTTATTATGGGTTGAGGGGTTCGTTCTTGTGGGTTTGTGCTAGGGCTGGTTGCAAATTTTCATTCAAGATGGTTTTTCAAGGGAAAAATGATGTTTTCATGAAGTAAAATTTTGCATTGAAAATTTCTGCAGGGAGAAAAATCCCATTTTCTCACTAGCTCTATTTTTCACATCTGGAATGTTGCTTTGAAGGAATCCCCCTACCCCTAGCCCCAAAGCAGATCTCAGCTAATGCTGCCGAGTTTTACATAATTTTAAGATGAAACCACAATGTATCACATTGTTGCCTCTCTAAAACCAGCCCATACTGCATTGAAAGTCAGCCTGGGAGTGTGGAAATCTTTGCAAAGCTTGGCGAAAAACAATAGCTCTGACTTCTTATAATCACTAGATCTCAAAGCACTTTGCAAAGGAGGGCAATATCTTTAACCCCATTTTACAGACTGGCAAACTCCAAGATCCACAAATCAACTTCTGTTGAAATGAATGGAAGTTAGGAGCCTAAATCTCATGGTGAAGGTCACTGGTAGCACAAGGAATAGAACCCAGAGCTCCTGAGTTCCCCTCTAGCACCATATCCATTAGGCCACACTGCATACATAGTAGGGTTTGGATTCAGAATGACGGCCCCAACAATTTTGTTGAAGACTGTCATACAGTTCCAGCTCCTTAGACCAGTGTTTCCCAAACTTGGGACGCCACTTGTTTAGGGAAAGCCCCTGGAGGGCCAGGCTGGTTTGTTTACCTGCTGCGTCCGCAGGTCCAGCCGATCGCGGCTCCCACTGGCCGCGGTTCACTGCTCCAGGCCAATGTGAGCTGCTGGAAGCAGCGGCCAGTACATCCCTCGGCCAATGGGAGCCGTGATCGGCTGGACCTGCGGACGCGGCAGGTAAACAAACCGGCCCAGCCCGCCAGGGGCTTTCCCTACACAAACGGCGTCCCAAGTTTGGGAAACACTGCCCTAGACTGTAAACAGCTGACCATTCAGGTAGCTTTAACTTGCACCGGAG
This sequence comes from Mauremys reevesii, assembly GCF_016161935.1. Classification (NCBI taxonomy): domain Eukaryota; kingdom Metazoa; phylum Chordata; order Testudines; family Geoemydidae; genus Mauremys; species Mauremys reevesii. The sequence continues at coordinate 56,333,015 of NC_052625.1, read as the reverse complement.
AGCAGACCAGCCTCAGGATCACTGCAGTGAAAAGGTGACTTAAACCCACTCTCCGTTTGGTGCTGAACACAGCTCGGCTGGATCAGAGGATCTGCCTCACTCTCTGTATGTTATGTAATCAGTAGATAAACAGGGAACTTCATTCTCATTCATCTGAGACATTTCACCAGCAGTCAACAAAAATCTACATCACCAAACAGGTAACTTCTGCCCACCTCAGATAGCTACAGCCACCTAAGTGCCAGTGCCAGCCATGGGTAGCCCCAGGCCTTGCTTTGTATTCCGTGTGGCATTAATCTCTGGTGTTGCCTTGCTGGGGCAGTGAGGTTGTATTTTATAGGCTTTTTCCTCTTCATCTGTGGAATGTCAGCTTTTTTCATTACACAGATGATCGGAGAAAAACAGAGATTTGCCCAGAATGGGAGACATTCGTTCCCCTGGAATAGGTGATGTAACAAATCAATCCCGACTGCGCTGCTAAATTGAACTTCCAGCTTGGTGAGGCTCCTTCGCAGGTGTAATCCAGTGTAAGACACAGCAGGAAGCGAGGCAAAGAGAAGCATTGTTTTTAGCATCTCATTTAGTGAAAAGCAGCTTGCTGGGAAAAACATTCCCCCTCACCCTCTTTGTGTCACAACATCTCAGAAATGTAATAAGCTCTGTCTATCTGTGTGCGCAGCCGGGTGGAGGGGCCTTCCCTGATACTTGCTGAACAATGGTTAATTTAAAATGAGCCCCCCTTGCCCCTCCCCATTCTCAGGTGAGGGATCATAAACGGGGTGCTAGGGATAAAAGGGACGTCAACACTGAACACTCCTTATGGCAGCGTGTTGAGTACATACCCACATCAGCCCCCAGCACGGGTATAACTAGTAATGTAGACGGTGAAGGACTGCTTAGGTGAGTAAAGACACACCTGAACCCTAGTGTATGTACCCTACACAGCTCTCTACACACCCAAGCTGTGCCTCCCCAGCTATACTGCTATTTTTCAGCAGCGTAGCATCCCACTTGCCTGCCCGCTGCTTGAGTCTTTCCCTGCTGCGGGGAAAGGCTCCGGCAGGGGAAAGGCTCTGGCTGCAGGAAGGCCACGGGGAAAGGCTCTGGCTGCAGGAAGGCTGCGGGGAAAGGCTCCGGCAGGAGAAAGGCTCTGGCAGCAGGAAAGCCGCGGGGAAAGGCTCTGGCAGCTCCCCACTGCTGAAGTTTTTCCCCACAACAGGGAGCTGCTGGAGACTCTCCACACCACAGGGAAAGACTCTGGCAGGTAGAGGCAGCAGGGAAAGGCTCCGGCAGTATCCACATAAAACCAGCATCCCCGCGGCCAGAGTCCTTTCTCCGCTGCCTCCCCTCTGCCATTGCTGTTCATTGCCACGTGTAGCTACACGCCGCAGTTTGGATGCCGCCTGCTTTTCACTTTGGCAACTACCTAGACGTAGCCTACGTGCCCCCCACCAGCAGTGTTCAATGTAGCCGAACCTAGAGAGAGGGGATACTGCCCATGGGCAAACAGGGCTCGTAACAGTGTGATGAACTCAATGTTGAGAGAGCTTTCAGTTACAGAAAGAAAGAACAAGCCTGTTATTAATGCACTGAACTGGGATACAAGAGCTAGGTTGAATTGCAGGCTCTGCTACAGGTTCCCTGGCTGACCTTGAGCAAGTCACTTAATCTCCTTGAGCCTCAATTGCCCAGCTGTAAAAAGAGACTAATAATACCTCCGTTCTCCCACCCTTTGCTATCTTGGGGGGATAAGCTCTTTGGGGCAGGGACTGTGACCAGTGTCTAGCCCAACAGGGTCCTGATCCGAATCAGGCCCCTAGGCGCTACTCCAGTATAAATAATAATGGCAACTCTGCTTTTTTTGCTTCTCACAACTTGTTTTGATTTCAAGTTCTAAATATTATCCCTTGTGGGAACCCTCCCCCTGCCACACACCCCACATCGCTGTTGCTTGCACCTGTGTTTCATTTAGGGGTAGTCAGTGCAGCAGCACGAAGCTTGGGAAGAAAAGAGTCATCCTACAAGCAGATAGACTCTCTCTGCCCAGCTCCTAATGGGCATGTGGCCACGCACGCAATGTTGGCAGATGTAGCAGGGATGCCACGGACAGAGGGGAGTGTGGGAGGGAGTTACCATCTCACCACCTCCTTCAGGTCAGCTCTGGAGCACTTTATGGGAGCAAAGGGGCTCTGCTTTGTGGTGTCTATAGCAGTGACGGCCATTCAGTACCAGCCTGGGCAGGATTCAAACGGGTGATCCTCGGAAATGCAATGAGGCCCAGCGTTGCCAACTCATGCGATTTTATTGCAAATCTTGTGCTATTGGGTGTTGTTCCTAAAGCCCCAGCTCCTGGGGTCGTTTTATGGGAGAATTGCAACTTTCATTTTTAAAACCAAGGAAGTTTCTATCCCTCATTGTGGAGGCAGTGACCCTTAAGGCCCCAAGCCCCAAAAGGAAATTAAAAGGACCCAACTTTACTAATTTTTTTAATCTCATGAATTTTAAGCCAATCATGATTTTGGGGGAGCTGGCCCTTATGAATGTTTGGGTTTGGCAATATTGTATTTCATATCCCATCACCGGGCTCTTGATCCACCCCACAGCTGACTTTTCCTAAGCTGCAAAAGGAAAAGGATACCTTATACCTTGTCATTTTAAATATCCATCCATCCAGCTAAAAGAACAAGAGTACTTGTGGCATCTTAGAGACTAATACATTTATTTCAGCATGAGCTTTCGTGAGCTACAGCTCACTTCTTCAGATGCATAGAATGGAACACACATTCCATTCTATGCATCCGAAGAAGTGAGCTGTAGCTCACGAAAGCTCATGCTGAAATAAATGTATTAGTCTCTAAGATGCCACAAGTACTCCTGTTCTTTTTGCGGATACAGACTAACACGGCTGCTACTCTGAAATCCATCCAGCTGTATTTCCTAAGGGAAAACATTTTTCTGAGGATTCATACTTCTTTGGTTGTGTTTGTAAGACTGGCAGTCTTCTCTATAAGGATGGAGCACCGTCTAGTGGTGCTTTGTGTAATTCATGGAGATATTATTACTATTCGTTACTAATGAAAGTCTTCTCATGAAGAAAACCCTGTTTCCGGACCTTAGAGTCTGTTACTGTGTCAATGTATATAAAAACTGCGATGGTGGTATATGTGATAACTGATTGCATGCATACAATGTCTTCCATCGAGGATCTTAAAGTGCTTTTAAGAAAGGTGAATGAGTTATTACAAATGGGGATATTGAGACATAGAGAAGATCAGTAACTTGCCCAAAGCAACAAAAAGTCCTGTGGCACCTTATAGACTAACAGACGTATTGGAGCATGAGCTTTCGTGGGTGAATACCCACTTCGTCAGATGCATCCGACGAAGTGGGTATCCACCCACGAAAGCTCATGCTCCAATACGTCTGTTAGTCTATAAGGTGCCACGGGACTCTCTGTCGCTTTTTACAGATCCAAACTAACACGGCTACCCCTCTGATACTTAACTTGCCCAAAGTTACATAGCAAGGCAACAGCATTCAGAAAAAGGACTCTGCTCTCCAGCTCCCCAATCCCTTGCTATAACCAACAGGAATCAGCCTGAAAACCACCAATTCATCTTATATCTCTGGCCAGAAGCGTTCAGTGTCTGAAGGCTGTTTGGTGGAGTCAAGGGGTGTATAGCCCCCATGCTGCCTTGGCATCTACAGGGTTAATATGAAAACTGCTTGCTCATCTGAGGCTGATTGGGGACCTCAAAGCAACTGTAAAGTTAAAAGGACTTCAAGGCAGAAGTGGCCACCAGCGAGTGGAGCTCCCTTCAACAGACTGACGAGGAGCTGCTAGGGAAGTTGGCCTTCTAGAGAAAACCTACAGAGGAGATAAGGTAGAGAGCAGCAGGGCATTGGTTCTAGCTGCTCAAACTGTGTCCCTGAGTTGGAAACCAGTGGAGTTTCCACCACCATCTCCAACAGAAGGCACAGTCAGAGACTACCCTGTGCTAAAGCCATGGGCCTTCTGACTCTATTACGGTGAAAGGGCCCTTGTTATAATCTCAGCTCTCTGGGTGGGTCCTCGTCAGGCCCTTGTTATAACCTCAGCTCTCTGGGTGGGTCCTCGTCAGGCCCTTGTTATAACCTCAGCTCTCTGGGTGGGTCCTCGTCAGGCCCAGCCAGAGAGGTGAGGTTATAACAAGGTCTCTGTGTTTGTCACAGAGATCTGGCAGTCACGGATCCCGTGACTTTCTGCAACCTCTGTGGCTTCTGCGGCGGCCAGTGTGGCTGACCCCAGGGCCGCCCAAGCAGCTGGCTCCAGGACAGCAGCTGCTCTGGCTTCCCCCAGGACTGCTCCTTGGGGGGGGGGCCGGGCACAGTCTCACCAGCCCCACCAGCCCCTGCAGGAGCAGCGCCAGGGCCAGCTGCCCCATCCACTGCTCGGGTAGCCCCAGGCAGTTAACCCCCAGGGACCGCCCAAGCAGCAGTCCTGGGGGAGGCCAGAGCAGCTGCTGTCAGCAGACCCTGGCAGCAGTCCCAGGGCAGCCAGAGCAGCTGCTGCTCAGTGGCCCCTGGCAGCTGGAGCCACTGGCCCCACGCCCCCCAACAGCAGCCCCCCAGCAGTGGCCCTGTTTACAGTACAAGTCATGGACAGGTCATGGGCCGTGAATTTTTATTGCCCGTGACCTGTCAATGACTTTTACTAAAAATACCCATCAATAAATCATAGCCTTAGTTATAGCAAGAAATTGATAGAGACCGAACTAAATGAGTGACGGTGTGAAGGGGAGAAATGGACTCGGAGTCAGTGTGGCACCCCACACAGCTCTGAGAGGGTGCTACTGGGTGAAGGCTGTCTCCGACAGGTGGCCTAGCACTCTTAGATTCGAATTCACAGCCCAGAAGTAGAAAGGTAGGAATTGCCAGACTGGATCAGACCAGGGGTCCAGCTACTCCAGGACCCTGTCTTCAACAGAGGCCAATGATGGTTGCCAGAATCCATGCAGTAATTTGTAATAGGATAATTTGTCCCCTGGGAAAGTTCCACCAGCTAAGTGTGTATGTGTGAAAAGGGAAACTTGCTCCCTTTCAGTTTCATGTAATGTCTCCTTGCTCTTGTACTCAGAGAAGCCATTGCTAGTCACCTTCTCTACATTAGCCATTATTTTGTATACCTGTATCATGTCCCTGGTTGTTCATCTCTACTCTAGGTAAACCATTTCAATCCTTTCATCAAAGGCTCTGTATTCTCACTATTATTCCTCTGAGGCATCCAGTCCGATCTTCTGCTCCTTCCTACCAATCTGCTATAGCAACATCGCCCATTGCAAAGATCAGCGTCTCTGTAAATGCCGGTGGTTACAAATGAACGCATCCTTCAGAAACCTTTTATATCATTTTCCATGATGCACATTGTAAACGAGGAGTAACAGATCTTCAGCATTACCCGGGAAATGTTACTCTGCGAGTGACATAAAAGCTTTACAACATCTGAGTATGCACCATCGCCAAAACATTTTATTGTGATCCAGATAATGCCGTTTGCATTGTACATGTTTTCGTATAATAATTCCAGTAAAACATTCTTTACAATTGTGTAAGAGCAAGTCACATGGTTCAGTGTAGTTTATTGTTACAAATGCTTAGTGATACATGGCACAGATGAATTCTGTTCCTTTTCTGGATCAAATAATCAATAGTAAAATAATCTCCCTGCAATTATGTTGCTCAGCAGTAAATGGTGAGAAAATAAATATGTATAAAATAACCTGGATATAGACAACAATCATACCACTGTATAACATAACATAACATAACCTTGGAAATGGGTCCTCCACCCCAATTCTGAGTATAACCCATGCAAGAGGCTATTCAAACCATGCCCAGCATTTAATCCTATTATTTTTGGCAAACTCCCCCAGCTGAAAATGATTCCTGTTCACCCTGAGCCCACTTTACAAAACAAACCCAGTGGCAGGTCTTTCCCATCTGGAATGCCAGTCCCCAGTCTGCAATGACTAACTGCCTACCCCAGGGAGTGTCTGGGCAAAGCTTATGGCAAGATCAAGGCCCATGATTCCTCAAATGTCCATTATAGTCTGTCTAGTTCAGAGCAGCAAAAGAGCAGAAAGAACCCTATAGACTAACTAACAACCCACGCTGCAAAAAAAACAACGTAGTCTAATATCTGCACAGGATTTCTTTTGCTGCTTCAAATGTCCATGTGGGTCATATGCTGTTGGTATTACACTCAGTAAATCAGTGAGCTGAGTGAAAATTAAAACAGCCTTGTTTAGTTTGCACTGTCCAAACACGTTCATCTGCAGGTCAGGAAGGAGGCTAGAGGGTGGCTTGCTTGTGGAAAGCTGCATGCTTTGTCACAGGATCTGCTAAAAGAACCTTGGAGGGGGCGTTCTGGATCTGGGATCGCTGAACTGACACCTATGCTCAGGAAGCCATGCCATTTTCTATGCACCGTACACATTTCTGCTAACCCAGGGACGGGCACATTGGAGAGATCTGAACACTGGTATCTATCTGTGTCGCAGCAGGCCACACAGGCAGACATGTTGTCTATTATAAATAAAACCGGATACAAAAAATACAAAAATAAATATTTTAACAAGAATACTTTAAGTTAGAGTAACTACATGAGAACAGACTAACTATAACTGTAGAAATAGACTAACTGCTCGGGGACAAAGCATCGTACTTTAACTAGTCCAGCTAACGAGCTATAAACATGAGCAGCTGGTGAACATGCCCTTGGGGGAGGCTAGCCCCTGGCACCACCCCTCTGCCAGAGGCCCCGTCCCTTCTGCTCCCCAACCGGAGCCCAGAGCACACTGCTCTCCCCCGCACAGCTGCTGGCTCCCCGCTCTGCCCCAGTGCTGGGCGGGCGGGCAGCCCAGCCGTAATAGCTCCAGCCCCAGGAGGGCAGGCAGGCGGTGCGGCCAAAGCATCCTCAGCCCCAGCGTGATCCCAGTGCCAGGAGGGCAGGCAGCCTGGCATGGCCCCAGCCTGGGGGTCTTGTGCACCGCAGCCCTCAGCCTGCCCGCCCCAGCCTCTTGGCCACAGAATGGAACTGCAGATAGGAGGGGGCCTGGTGGAGCGTGGGCGGGGTCACGCCAGGCTATTTGGGGAGGCACAGCCTCCCCCTGCCTATGATGCCTGCCACTCATGGCTATAAAGATTATCTAATGTATAGAGGGTGGCATGTTACTAAGGGCCAATTCTACTCTCATTACACATGTGCTGCTCCGTGGACTTTACTGGGGTATTGTACAGTATTCGGTAACCAGGATCTGAATTTGGCTCAGTTTCTTTTATTATCTCTCTGTCACACACACACACACACACACACACACACACACTAAAAGACAACTAGTGAGGCTGCCTGTGTACACTTCATTTGTCCCCCTTGTGCGTCTGCATTATGATACAGTCTTTAATCCATGATCACGTGCTCCGCCCCACACAGACGCAACCCCTGGCTCATTCAGTGCACAGGCTGGACTTGCTCTGGGGACGAGGCAGGGTTGTACAATGCAGGAGGACCCCTGCTTCATTTGTTGCCGAGCTGGAAGGTGTGTAATCAAAGAGGCAGGGAATTGCAGGAAGAGAAAGGTTAAGGCAGCTGAATGCCACCCTGGGAAACTGGATTTTGCCCCTGTCTATGCCATACAGTCCCTGTGTGATGCTGGGCAAGTCATTTCAACCAAACTTACTCTGTGATTGTGTGACTGAAAGACTGTCTCATAAGGCATACACACAAGGGGGCTGAATAAAGGCTGTAGATGCAAGCTTAATTCTGGCATTTCCTAACTTCTGAGTGCTTGACTTTGCAACCTCAATAATCTTCTTTGAATGTAGTTAGTGAATTCCTAGATTTTAAAACAGAACACTGCAAAACCCAGCAATTCCATTGTGTAGCACCATCTTGATGCCCACATGGGTCAGTCAGCAGGGTGGGGACCTTTAGATCCATTGCACAGCCCTGTGCCACTTCAGCTAGCGGAGTATCTGAGAGCAGGAATATGTCCCAACTCTCATTGTGGACCAGCACTAGAGGGGGATGGGACATGCTGGCAGCGGGTATCACAGCTATTCGCTGACAGCCGAGGAGTGTGAGACTCAGGAATCTCTGGTTCCAGTCCCCATTCTGGAGGGGAGTGTGCTTCAGCAGGCACAAACTCTTCTCTCCATCCCCCCCGTGACCCCTTTTACCCACATCTTCCAACCTGCTCTCATCTCAGTCCTGTGCCTTCTCCCACCCTGGTTCCTTGTCCCAATCCCATTCTTCTCTCTTACCCAGGTCCAGTCTCTACTCCTCAGGCTTCTCATCCACCTCCCAAGTCTCCTTGCAGACAGTCCTCTCCTCCTCTTCCAGTCCCCTTGCCCAGAGCATCCCAGTTCCCCCTTCCTTGCTCCTCCCCCAATCTGACTCTTTCCTTCTGCACCTGGCCTCCAGTCACCCCATGCCCATGTTCCCATCCCCACTGGCTTCCAGTCCCAGGCTCCCTCCCAGGCTCCTCATCCAATCAGTTCCCATTCTGGCTCCTTGCCCAGCCAGTCCAGGTCCCCCGTCCCGCCCCCCAATTCCTAGTCCCAGATTCCCTCGTCTTCCCACCCCCATCCCCACCTATAATATAGAGGCCCAAATTCTGATCTCAAATCCACACACAATTCCCACTATTTAGACAAAGCAAGTCCATAATTAGACCTCACCTATGGGTATCTACGTCATCGATAACAAATGCTCAGACTGCTCAATGCACACAAATTCTTCTACTAAATTGGAAAATAGTGACATTAATGCTTAGAACGCTGTTATTGCACCAAACAGTCCTTCACTGTCCTTTGCCGTCTGTAACTGGAAGTCATTACCCACCTTCTTATGCAAACAATGATGTCTCAGCCCTAAACAACCAATAAGGGGGCCAGATCATCAACTGGCATAATGAGCATAGGTCGATTGACTTCAAATTCCACCTGAGGATCTGGCCCTAAAGCTTAGACTTCAGCTTCCAAACTCATTAATAGTTTTTAGTGATTCTTTTTACCCTTGGAGGGAGGAAGGGACCTGGATTACATTTGCCTGGAGGGGTTGTGGAATTTGAATGTGTTTGCATCTTTAGCACATAAGCCATTTGGGGCAGGGATCGTCTGTTTTCTAGGTTTGTCCATCGCCCAGGATAGTGTTGGCCCAGTCCTAGCTGGAGCCTTTGGGCATTACCACAATATACACAACTATTACTAATTGTAAGTGTCCAACTACAATCAACCTGAAAACTATGGGGAGCCTTACAGATTCAGGGCATCCAATACGGGACTTTTCATCCTGGTAGCTTTGCTAGTTATAAGAACTACGTGTCACCCTGGTCTCTCAGTGAATCCACAACTCTGCAGTCCCATTCTAAGAGCGGATTCTCAGAGGTGTCTGAAATGATGCATTAAAAATAAAAGCCAATCTTCATTTCACCGCATCTCGGGTCTTTAGATCCAATCTGTTCATAAAAGTAGATCCTCATGGGATAAAATCTATCCATATGGAAAGAGCCTGATCCAGCAACCTGTATTCACTTCAGTTGTCCTAACGCATTTAAGCCACCCCACTGGCTGACCAAGGACTGCTCGCATGAGTGGGGATTGCAGGATTGGCCCAAAGTATCCAGCAAGTTGATAAGGAACAACCCTCCATGTCCTGGGAGGGGCCAGTGTGTCTAAGTCCAATTCCTTCCTCCTCCACTGCTTTGCTTTAAGAATAGAGAGTCATCATCATCCACTGTAAAATAACGGGGAAAGTGGTTTGAACTAGCACATCCAACTGGACTGCAGTAACATTCACAATTGAATGGGAGGGTTGTGGATTCTCTGTCTGTGGTGAGACAGTGTGAAGACCTCACATATGGTTCAATCCTGCTCACATTAGCGTCAATGGGGGCTTTACTATTGACTACAGTGGGATCACAATTAGGCCCACAGAGCAGGAACTAAGATCTGTGCTCTTGAGATCCCAAAACACATAACCCACCCCAAGGGTGCAAGAGAAGCAGCTCCATTACTACCAGGAAATTATGCACACTGGAGCCTGTGTAGTATCGATTCCATCCAGCAGCAGATAGTGACGTGACCACATGCACACATCCAAACCATTCGCTACATTCTATGGCCCCAGTTAGCCCTCCAAGAAAGTTTGATCTCTTGCATTTTATTGGTGGGCAGCTGATCTTGTGGCTAATGCAAAGGTTTGGGACTCGGGAGTTCTCCGCATTAATTGCTGTGTGACTGTAGTCGCTCCGTGATTCAGTTTCCCCCATGTATAAAATGGGGATAACTAACACTTCCCTACCTCACACGGGTGTTGTGAGGCCTGGTTAATGAGGGTAGCATTTTACAGTCACTAGGCACAGATGCAAATGACCGTGCACAGGTGCATGGCAGTGCTGAGTCAGGCCCTGTTGTTCTAATAAGCCTTTTACTACAGCAGGCAAAGAGGTCTCAGGCTGTATTTCAAGGAATGGGCAAGTGCATGGCCTTACCTCAGCTTCCTGGAGATATATCCCTTTGCCGTCTGTAGTTAAGTTCCGAAAGGCCTCTGTGAAGAAACAGAACGAGGAAAATTAATTCGATGGCCAACGGGGACAAGGGCAACTCAGACTCGCCAGCCCAGGAGTGAACTGAAATGTGGAGCCTCTAGCAGTTCATGGGGGACCCCACCCCATCCAGGATAGTTCGAAATGCCTGTGTGGAGCATATGAGACATTCACCAGTGACATGTGGGGTGCAGTATGAGCTGCCTCATGGTGCTGTGATCATTTGACTCCTGGGGAGATCAGAAGGTTTCCCTTTCTATGGCAGCTCTGGCTGGGACACATCACAGGTCCTCCTGCTTCCTGCATAATAGGAACATCTCTTATTCCCTTAACTCCATGCACAGGCAAACACTGCAGTGCCAGATACAAGACCTGCTCTCTCCACAGAACCAAACCTCTCCAGGTTGCCTGACCTAGGAGTGTGGGAAAGAGGCTTAGGGCCTGATTCTCCTCTAATTCACTCCATGATTTCAGTGGGGTTAGTCTTGCTCTACACTAGTTTATCTGAGAAGAGAACCAAGCCCCATATCTTGGCTCTTACAGCCCCGGGGACTGAGCTGAATGGCTTTGCAAGGGGCCCCAGACTTGCTCTGGAGTCCAGCATCAGTGACATGCTGAATAACTTCCATACCCCCCATGATCTCCACTCGCAGCATGAAGCAGACGAAGCTCTCAAAGCTGATTTTCAGGTCAGGGTTGCCGTATCTAATCGCCATTAGGTTACAGACTTCGTTGCTGAGCGAAATACCTATAGAAAGGAAGAAAGGGAATGATAGGGCACCTTGCAGCCATTCAGAGCATCACAGGATAATTGCAAAACTAACAGGACTTTACCCTTCCCCAGCATCTTTCATGTGAGGATCTCAAAGTGCTTGATAGACAATAACTATGCCTCAAATGAAGGATTGACCCAAACCAGTCCCTCAGATCCAAATGTAACCCCCAAACTTTGAGTGGTTCAAAATCTGGTTCATCTCTACTCACAATATCCATGGGAGGTAGCGCAAGTAATATAACAGATCCCTCTACCCGCCACTGCAATGCAGCCACCTCTGGGGTAAGGCACAGAAATTGTTTAGCACCATATAACACAAGAATTTAGGAAAAGAGGTGAAGAAGAATATCCAGCTGAAACTAGTGGGGAAAATTATCCTCACGCCATTTTCAGGGTCTGGATATCTCTCCAAGTCCAGGTGGTTGTTTTTTTGTCTCACAAATAAATGCAGGGGAATTCACCCCAAGTGTCTTTCAGTATTTGTGCCTGGAAAACACAACCTTTATGATTTAATGTAAATAACAGCAATACCTGGATTTGGAGGTTATCTTTCACCTCTTTATTATAGCTACAGTTTTGAATGTTGCCAAGCAAAATGACTTTAATTAACCAGATGGAGGCAAACTGCCAATAAATCCTGAGCATTTAAAAGCCTTGATCCTTAAAAGAACTGCGTGAGTGAATCCTTTCTCCCACGCAGAGCCTCACTGAAGTCAGCGTGGCTCTGCCCGGATGCAGGGGTCCACCTGCCTGGTTCTCCTGGCAGGATTGGGGCAAAGATCTTAAAGGAATAAAGTCTGACACTGCTACTGCTTGTGTGCTTGTCTAGCTGACAGAGAGGGCCAGATCCTCAGCAGCTGTAAATCAGCATTAGCACCACTGACTTTCATGGGGCTGGACTGATTTGTACCAGCTCAGGATCTGGCTCACAAATATATGCCTCCCCCCCACCCACACACACACAACCAATTGGTTAAAGTAAAGTTAGTTATGACTCTGTGGGGAGCGTATAGGTTTCATAATAGGGCTTATAATGGAGAGTTAACTATGGAGTGGTTGCCTTCCCACCCCAGCAGAGAGATGTCAATGAGACATGGATATACTGTACACAGAGCTAAAGTGAAACGTCACGCTGCAAAGCACTTTCAGAAGCCAAGGTCTAGGGTCTTTGTGACACTGATAAAGTATGGTTAACCTGACTGCTGGGAAAGTGGTTGGGAGAGAAGCTAGAGGGAGTAGCAGAAGTAGCTACGGTTACGGGGGAGAGGGGGTTCTGTGTGTTTGCCCCTCTTACTGGCATTTGGTACAGTCTTCTAGTTCTTTCCCAGTTGGGGGGATTTTCCAGCTTTTCTGAGGATGTGGTTACTTGCCAAAAGTCGGTGACCTGCTCACCTGTCTCCTGCACAGCTGCATGCAATTCCACTAAGTCCAGATTTCCTGATCTATCAACATCTTTCTTCTGGAAAACTTCCTGTTTTTTAAAAATAAATCAAACAAGTGAAAGAAACAAAAGTGAATCTGAGCATCTTAGAAGGGGAGATCTGTTGGTCAGCAGCACTGACACACAAACCCCACTTTGCTATGTGTGGGGCTCATCAACATGGAGGTGTCAAAGCAATTCATATACTTAGTAGTAGTAGTAATAATATCGGAAAGTAGTAGATTTTTCCAGGAATCTCTATTAACTTACGCTGCAAAGCAGCCACAGAGTTGGGACTTGTACCTGGAAAAGTTAAGGTCAAAAGTCTGTCTTTATTTACAATCTGACTCCAGTGGGATTTCACAGGGGGTAAAGTCAGGGCAGAATTTGGGCCCAAGAAATCTGTTTGCAATGTGCAGATGAAGCACCTATTCAGGGATACGGTGTTCCCACATGCAAGAATACGCCCTGACTAAAGTTCGCAGGGTCCAGAGTTCTGATCCCAGATGAACCAGTGACTCACTGTGGAACCTTTCCCTAAATCAGTTGGGGCCAGATCCACAAAGGGACTTATGCGTTGCAATGCCTAACTTCTAGTGCTCTGCTGCCAGGTGGAATTCACAGCCCTGAGTTAGACGCCCAGGCTCCCTATACCAATGAACTGAGAGAGTTAGGTGCCTAAGAATGGGATTCTCAGAAGCCAGCAAGCTGAGTGGAGAGTTACCTAAACTAGCCAACACAAAATGCTGGCGAGAGGAGCAAGGCCTAAGCTCTGCCCCCAGGAGTAGTTCGGTGCATAACTCCAGGCCAGAGAGAGGTGCCTATATCTGCTCAGGATTCACAGCCATAAATGGTCTCCTGGAGTTGGATGCCTCAATCCCTTTGTGGATCCTAGCCCCTGACTTTCTTGTGCGTCAGTCACAGACAGCAGGTCAATTGGGTTTCAAAAGCAGGAACCTCAGTGAAACCAATGCTGCACCAGCACTGATCTTTCCTGGCTATCTCCATTCTCGCTGGATCCTCCCTCACCTCTGGCGACTGCCCTGCTTAAGACTAAGTATTTCCCTGTGTCTTGACAAGCAGGCAACTTTTCCATCCAGTTCACATCCTCATGAGTCTTCATAGCTACCCAGAGATCCGACTGGTTTCTTGGGATTTAACTGTTTCCTAGCCAACACCGATTGAGAAGTATACAGGGAGGCAAGTAAAATATTTTTGTACCAGATAGAAAATCAGCCTCTTCCACAGGACCCTGAATTCCTGAATACTCAGTGTGCCAGTGGCATTAAGCTTAGTGGAGGAGTTAAGGTCGATGATGTCTTGGTAAAGGGGCAGAGACTCCAAAATTGAGAAGAAAAAAAAAAGTCAGTCAATATAATTTTATGATGGTGGTGATGCTGATTCTGGGAAGTTCCCCCTTCACTATGGGCCGGCTCCTGCTCCCACTGAAATCAATGAGTGTTTTGCTACTGATTTCAATGAGAGCACAATCTGATCCTTTACAGAACAAACCCCATTTCTTCCTGACTGAATTGTTGTTATTGGGAGTTAGGAAATAAGTGAGCAGGGCAATGCCCCGATGATGTAGAAATCACAATGTAAGTCCCTCCCCCGTGAAGAATAAAGCTCAGGTAAGGTATTAGGTGCGTCAAATAAATATACAGCCCAAGCTAAAGGATACATCCAGCAGTGCCAGGATACCTTGGCAGGCATCCAGACTAAACCTCAGCCGAAAGCTCTGGAGATCTGGAAAAGAGAAGATTGTTCCGGTGAAGCACTGAACACTATTCAGAAAAATAGACTTCCAGGGCCTGAGCCTGCTGCCCTCGAAACTCAATGGTGAAACTGCCATTCATTTCACTGGGGATAGGATTGGGGCCCCCCAAACCTTTTGTGACACCGTACCTCTGATTTACAAGTTTCATCTCTTGTGATTCAACCTGGGCAAGGGACAAATGTGAGACAGTGGGTCAGATTCCACTTTCAGCTGCATGGGTGTAATTCCCATGGAAGCCAATGGGAGCTCCCTGCGGCCATGTGACGAAGAGCGGAATATGACCCATTACCTGTAGCTAATACAGGAAATAGTTAAAAAGCACCCCAAATACGATTTACTGGGTGACCTGGAGCAGTCACTTGATCTCCTTAGGCCTAATTCATCTGTGGTGCAGCTTCACTAGCCACAATGAATTGAAACCCTTGTGCTTAGTGTTTCTCTCTGTCTCTCTTACAGACAGGCAGCTTTTAAACTCACAAGCATCACTGAAAGCCTAATTCTGAGCATTCCTGAGCCATACACGAGTTATGTGAAAAGAAACAGAAAGAAACTAATCTTGTTGCAACTCATGATTATTGATTGCCTGTAGGCTTCCACGGAACAGATGCCATAACTCACAGATCACTACTCTACAGAAAGCGAAGATGCTGTAATCTCATTATAGCTCTGTTTATTAAATATGCATCACACACAGTAAAAGTTTTGAAACAAATGTCTTCAAACTGATTGCCTATGAAGAGTAAAGACACTCCACCTGGATTGGTGAGTTTCATTACAGATTTCACAATGGGTCACTTTCGAAAGATACTGACATGAAGATAAAAAATCAATCTTCATTCACCCTTGAGAAAATTAAAGGAACTTCCAACGCTTCAGATGTTTTATCTACCCAGAGACAAGTGCAATGAAAGAGACTAGTGCTGGTAAAGCCAATTATTAGAACTGATTAGAATTCTATTGTCTGCAAATGCCAATTTGTCAAACCAAAACTTTTAATGGGAAAGGGTCAGTTTTGACAATTTTTTTTACTTGAAAAAATTTAGGAAAAAAAGTTTTGAAATTGTCAAAATTTTTAATTTTGATATTTTCTAACATAGAATTCTGGTTTTCTGGTTTGAAGCTGGATTGAAGATGGATCATTTGATGATTACCTGTTCTGTTCATTCCCTCTGAAGCACCTGGCACTGGTCGCTGTCAGAAGACAGGATACTGGGCTGGATGGACCATTGGCCTGACCCAGTATGGCCAATCTTATGTTCTTAAGCAACTTTTGTCTTTAATTTAAGCTAATTATAATAAAAAGTCAAAATTGAAAATAAATGTTTCAACTGAATCCCATTTTTTTTTCAAACTTTCAGTTTGTGAAAATATTTGAGATTTCGACTTTTCATTCCCATTTTTGATGGGAAAATTTGTTGAAGTCTCAAAAGTTTCCAGCATGAGAAAGCCATTTCCCACCCAGTTCTACTCATTACCCTCCCATGCCTACATCAGCCCCTATCTGCATAAGTATAAAGGGACTCAGCCAACTTATTGCTCAAACTTTTCAGGCATTGTGGTTTTGGGCCACATCTGTACCAAATCCTGAGAACTGATCCTTGCCAGTTTGGAATCCAATTTGGAACCTAAATTATCAGAAAAGGTTCAAATCCGGGGTTTCAAACCAGCTCCTCTACTCCCAGAACTCAGGGAGGGAGTTTGGGAGTTATGGGTCCACTTCAGGCTCATCTCTAATTAGTACCTAATTAATGTTATTAAACTATTATCTCCTAGCACTTACGTGTCCAGGCAACATTATTCAGGATCCTCTGGAGTTGCACAGCGTTTATTTCAGGATGCTAGGGGAGACAAATACTATTGTAATAAATTTCCCCTGCTCTGGATTTCCCAGCATGTCCTGTCTTCACTATTTGCCTTTTCAACCCCAATCCAACTCCCACAGAAAGACACCCATTGACTCTGGGGGTCAGGGCCGGCTCCAGACCCCAGCGTGCCAAGCACGTGCTTGGGGCGGCATGCCACGGGGGGCGCACTGGCTGTCGCCGGGAGGGCGGCAGGCGGCTCGGGCGACCGCCAGAGCGCCCCCCGTGGCGTGCCGCCGTGCTTGGGGCGGAGAAATTCCTAGAGCCGCCCCTACTGGGGGTGTTCAATTAGACCTGTAGATTGTTAAAAGCACATTCTCATCTGGTATAAAATGGTCGAAGCTCCACAGACATTCATGCATTTACAGTTATTTACACCAGCTAAAAATCTGGCCCATTATTTTCAAAAGACCCTCTTTCTCTTTTGTGTTATCTGTCACATCAAGCATATCGTCAGCAAAGATGAAAAATTTAAAAAATATTTCCATTTCAGTTTTCAACACAGAATTTTGTTTGTTTTATCAATTTTTTCATGGTTTCCAAAAACTGAAACTGAATTTTCTGGAAACTTTTGATTGCTGAAAAACTTCAGTTCCTGAAACCAAAACCTGTCCAAACCACAGAGAAACCCCCTGTGAAAGACAGTTGGAATGAGTGTAGCAAGTATTTATGTGCACACTCATCCAACCAAAGAGTCAAGAAAACACCCCATGACAACAATCAAAAGTTACACACAAAATGAAAATAATTTTGAAAAACCTGGAAAAAAATCTCAATTTTTTTTCATGAAAAATAAAGCCTCAAAATTTTTCAAAAATGTTTACAACCAAAAAATGTTGTCAGAACCAAAAAGTTTTTGTGGAAATTTTCATTTGTGAACATATGCTGTTTTTTATGTGCAAAAAAAATTATGGGCAAAATTATGCACAAAATTTTGACCAGCTCTAATTCTCAGAGTTAAACAGGGCCTGATCTTCAGACAAGCTGAACAACTACAGCTGGTATCAATGGGAACTGCCAGCACTCAGCACCTCTGAAAATCAGGTCCATAATAATAATAATAATAAACAATCTGTAAGAATAAATATTGTCTCTCTACGAGCAAGACTATTAATCATTTAATAGATTCTGGTGTCCATTGTGGTCATCTAGTGTGACCTCCTATAGAACACAGGCCACAGAACTTCCCCAAAATAATTCTAAGAGCAGAGCTTTTAGAAAAACATCCCATCTTGACTTAAAAATTGTCAGTGATGGAGAATCCACCACTGTGCTAAATTGTTCTAGCAGTTAATTACTCTCATCATTAAAAAGTTATGCCTTATTTCCAGTCTGAATTTGTCTACCTTGAACGATTGTGTTATATCTTTCTCTGTTAGACTGAAGAGCCCACTATTAAATAATTGGTCCCCATACATATCAGATGATGGGAGCGGCTTTGCTAATGCCTATGTTAATTTTCTGAGCACATCGAGAGTAAATTAGTGGCTTTCAGAAGCCTAAGCAGACCCAACGTGAGCTGAGTGCTTGTGAATTTAATGAAGAGTGCTTTTCACTAACTGGCATGTTTCTCGACTGTTTATGTATTGCACAACTCCTTGAGTGACGTTCACGCTGTACCCTCATGCCGATCTCCTACGTTCCCCACCAGTTTCCAGCACACTCCAGCTCCCAATTTCCCCATTGCATTCTGACTTTTCTTTGCACAATTGCTCTGGCAGTGCAAGCAGCTGGCCTTGAAGAATTTCCTTTGGCAGTTAATGTGTACGCTTACTTGTTCAAAATGCTTATTGAAGAAATCCTCCCAAATCTTGCCTTCATGTTTATCAATTATTTCCTTTAGGGAACAAAAAAGTCAATGTTAACTGAAGAAACAGAAGCAGGAGTATCCAACATACGATCACATTCTTCCCAAATTTCACTGCATTCCCTGTCCTGCCATCACCACTGCAATTACTTGTCCAGCTCCCATTGTGGTTTCAACTTTGCTAGTACACAAAAGGAGAAGAGTGGGGAGGAACACAAGTAAATAAAAGGGAGACTCTCTGCAGGCAGATGGAAAAGAAAGAGTGAAGATGAATTGTGATGATCTCGCCAAAAAGAACGGTTTACACTGCAGTGAAAAAGCATCTGTGTCTTTTGGTTTGTCTGTCTTGTTATGGGCGTTTATACCATGTTCACCTTCATGGTACAAGAGATTCTATCTATAGAACAAGACATGGCGTCTCATTCTTAAAGTGCTGTAACATGAGGTCTCACATTCCAACTCAACCCCGACCCATTGCTGCCCCAGAAGAGCACTGCCACAGGAGAAAAGCCAAAGTCCTGATCTGAAACACAGCTTCCGACAGTTCACCTCCCTCATTCCAACTAACCTTGGAAAGGATGAAACTTGAATTTCCGCCCATTTCGCTGAAAATGGAAAACAATGGAAATGTTAGATGGTGTCTCCCTTATCACATGTGATTCTCCACCTGCCAAGGAAAATGCCTTCCTCTGCTTCCCATGCAGGGACCCCAACCTGCCCACACACAGCTGCTGTGTCTACAATAGGGATCTTTCCCACCATTGCAACGCCATTAGTGGAAGCAGTAGTGTCAATATGGCTCCAGGCAGCTGCTGGCATTTTAAGCACTATATCAGCTAACCCTGCACAGAACAGGTCTCCTGGATGTGGTGGAAAGAAGGCCAGTGGCTGGTTGGGCCTAGTCTGCATTAGAGCTTTCACAATTGCTACCAGTCATGGTGATGAACCAGTCGTAGCAATGGTGGAAAATGTAACGAGAAATATCCCAGTGAAGACAAGGCCAGCGTGCTGTGTCTCCCCATACAGTATGCACAGTGTCTCCAGTGCTCCTAGTTCAATGCCTTGTCCTGTTGCACTTCCCTGGAAAGACTAGGACTAATAGCATTGTTTAGGCTATGGAGCAGGTACTTATCCTAAGCTTCATCCAGCCCAGTAGCAGACAGCACTGACCTGTGACTCCACCACCCCGGTGGAAAGGCACAACTATCCCAGAAGCACCAAGAAAACACTACAAGCAAGGGAATGGCGTCGTCTCACCGAAGGACGTGTTTCCTGGAGAAGACCCGCAGGATGAACTCGGACTCCTGCTGGGGTTCCGCGGTGGAGGGGACGATGACATAGACCCCAGGCTGCAGCCGGAAATCCTGAGTCACTTCCCGCTCGTTCAGGAAGAGATGCCTTTGATTGACGGAGGGGTTCCAGGCAAAGAATGCTGGTGCCAGCCTTTTGTTGCTTTTGTGGTACTGTCCAGGGAAGAAACAAAGGAAATTCTCTCTGGTTTCAGGTGAAAGTCATGCGGAGAACCCGGGGGCATGCTTAAAGAAAATCTACCATAGCACATCCAGTTTCCATAATCCACAAGCAAAGGAGGCAGACATTAGAAATCTAATTAGAGAGTTGAAAGACCAATCTCCTGTCTGTCCTCCTGCCAGATTGTCCTTATGGTACATTCTCATTGTCCCGTTTTAAAAGTCACCAAGCAATGGGGCTTCCACCCAAGTCCCTCTGCAGCCTACTCAGATCTCACTAAGAACGGCAGCCCAGAACTTGAGGGGGGAACGGGGCAAGAGTGGCCTTAGGCCACCTTTGCACCCTTCTTATTCTGGGCTGCTGCAGGGGTCATTTCAGCCCCCAGTGAAAGTTATAACAGCCAGGAGCTGCCCTAAACTCCAGCAGCCTTCTGAGCACTGCACTACCCAGAGCAGCACAGAACGCCCTATGTTGAGGGCTACCTCCTCAGCTTTTTCCTCATGCGCCACAGCCCTGCCCCAGCATGCCCCATGCACAAGAGGGGTTTTTTTTTGGGGGGGGGGGGGAACGGGGGCTGTGGACTTATAGGGTCACCTATGGTGGTGGTCCTACACTGTGTCTACACCAGGACAAAGTGCTCCAGAACCTTAGTGGGGTGAGGGGAGAATTCCACCTTACGTCTTTGCTACAGCTTCCAGGCCTGTGTGTGCGTATGTATCCCTGTGTGTGTATGTATCCCTGATACCCCATGTCCTACACAAGGATGCAGCACTCTTTGCTCTTACAAATTATTTTTATTCTGCAGGCCAAAATACTGCAGCCTCCTTATATGGGGTGTGCCACAAAACCGCTCAGACATTTCACTCTCTTGCAGAATGATGGAGTTCCTGTTCTTCTCTCTTTGTCCATATTTCTCTCATGCTAATGCGGCAATCTCTCCTCTACAGGGGCGTGGGGCTGTCCCTTACTAGGCATCATATATTACATTCATAGCTTTTATGGCCCTGTCAATACCGTGATTCACTGTAGTTCCAATTCCAAAAACGGTCTCGGTTTTATATCTCTCAGCATTAATCTCAGTGTTCAATACAAACCTGAAACTGAACTCCCATCATCCCTGGTCTCCCCATTAGCACGGATGCAGCACAGACAGTGCTGCGGTGTTCTCCTAATCCGTGTCAGGCCCACGTGTGCTAGCAAATTTAATCTCACTTGTATTCCTAATGGTGCCCTAACATACGTAGTTCAGAAAGAGGCCATATCTAGGGCTATTGTTTCTAACACAAGGTAATTAACATTGCAAACATGCTGGAGTGACTGTTTGCTAAAGTTAGTTCTTTACCAATCCAAGTTCCTGGGGACACTGATTTTGGAAGTGAGTTAAGTGGTTAGCAGGGCAGTAGGTGCAGGATTCCTAGATACAAGATCAGAGGTAGATCCTGCCCTGGCTTATACCTGCTATAGCCCCTTTCAGATCAAGGGATGTAAGTCAGGGCAAACTCCCTCCTCAGTTTTTAACTCTCAGAAGCCCAGCTCAGGTCCCAGAGTTCCATGAGGAGGTGAAAGGGTTAAGAACATCCTGTAATGGTTGGCAAAGCCCAGGTGGCAGAAGACACCTGCAGTCTTTTCTCTGGGAGATCCCCAGCAATGAGCTGGTGGGAGGGTGAATTACCTTGAGACTCCTCTAACTAATGCTGGGCACCATCCCAGCCCTTGGCTGATCCCAAGAGTGGGAGGGTGGTATGCCACCTTTCCCCATCGCTGCTCAGAGCACAGCTCAGATGCAGCCCAGGAGCAGGGCCTTAATGCTGAACTGAGGTACACTCCTCTAGTAATAGCTCTGTATTAATGGTGATTTCTTGTAACGCCTTCTAAAGCTTGTATTAAGGCATTTTGAATGGTGGGTCAAGAAACAAAGGCACTCGCAGCTCCACAGGTGGTGACATGGAGTCTGAATGGCCCCCATGTGATGCCAAGGGAAGGCAGAGAGGGACTTACCTCTGGGCCCACCTAAAGAGGAAGAAAGAGAGAGCATCCATCAGTCAGGGAGTTCAGAGCCCTTTGGCTCACAGCTAACAGCAGATGTAGTTTAACAACTGGAGGAGAAGCAATGGGGCTCCTTAGCCTAAAAAGCCCGGATTCCTCCCTTCGAAAACCTTTCCCAGGCCATCCACAGCCCATTCACCAGGCTGGGTCAGTAAAGCTGGGGTTGCTGAAACATGTGGTGGCACCAGGACCCTCAGCACTTTCAACAGTCAGGAAGGAGGCTCCCTACGGAAGGGGGTCCCTTGCTAATGTGGCCCATAGGACTTTGGTGCTGCGGCCTGGAGGAGCACAATGCCCCAGCGGGAAATGCGGGAGGCTTTGTACCTGACTAAGGCACAGTGGCCCTAGTTTTCAGAACAGCTGAGCACTCACAACTCCAGCTGCAGTCTGCTGGAGCTGGGGCTGCACACAATCTCTGAGGCTGCACATTCCCCCAAACTGCTGGGAGCACAGAGGAATTGACGCCATGGGCCACACTCCTTCCAAATGTGATGGCTGCCATATCAGGGATTGAACCGGGGACCTCCAGAGCTAAAAGCAGGATCTGCGACATCTTGAGCTAAACCTCAGCAGCAGGAGCTGTCATGGATTAAATCCTCTATGGCTGGGGAATAGAGGGGGAACCTATAGCACTCATTCACCAGGGTGTTACACATGGCTGCAACATCACACCCAGGGCCAGCTCCCTGCCCCTCCCCACCCTTTGTGGGGTGATTTTGCCATTATGAATGGTAGCCTGAGAAGGACTCTGTATCCAGCGTTTTCTCAGGAGGCTCCTAGCCCTTCCCTCAGCCCTGACAAACACACACACAGCTGGACACGGTACACTCTGGGGTAGCAGGAGCTCCTTTACAGCCCTGCAGTCTGACAAAGACTATGCAAACACAGATCACATCCTGAGCTTGATGAAAAGCTCAAGGAAAGCTGTGTCTGAAGGGGCCCAACCCCGCCGATTCAAGAGAAGATTCTTGGATGAATGGGAGCCACATGCAGACAGGGAGGTGAGAACACAGAGCCCGTTGGGTTTTGCAGGATATGTAACTCTGAGGATCTGCAGAGCTCTCACTTGGTTCAGAGGATTAGGCAGTTTCTCATGCTGGGCAGGGCAACCCATTTATTCCACCACAGACCAGATTTCTACCCACCTTGAAGATGGAAAACCCTATGGAGAAGTGAGGGGCCCGGTTTCGGTGTTTGCTGCTGGGTTTCTGGATCAGGGACACCAGCACACTGCAGGAATGCAGGGACCTTTTGCTGCCGTCACCCTGCAAAACTTCCAGCCAGTACTGGGGATTCATCCAAAATGTGTCTGAGAAGCAAAACATAAAGACCTTCTGGCCACGTTTTCCATCACACATTTTGTCGTCATGTTTCCACGTGATACCTGGCTTCAGGGTGAGTGGGGGAAGCAGCTCATTTATAATCCCCAGAGGCCCCAACCAAGGTCAGAGCCCTACTGTGCTAGATAATACACAAACATATAGTGAGAGAGAGGCCCTGCCATGGAAGATCTCACAGTCTAAGCAGACAAGACAAAGGGTGGGAGGAAGGAAAAATTATTTCCCCTCACTTTAGTGAGAACTGAATCACTGGGGCACCAATTGCCAGTGGTGCTGAGCACCTGTGGTTCTCATTGACTTCAACTGGACTAGTGGATGCTCTACATCCCTGAAAAGTCAAATCTTAAGCGGTTTGCCCAAGTCACAGAGTCAGGAATTGAAACCACCTCTTCCAAGTGCCGCAATAGGCCCATAACCACAAGACCATCCTATCTTTCCTTAGGAAACAACCTGATTTCAGTGGTAATGGAGAATAAGCTGGCTCCCTTGCCTGTTCATTGCCAGGCTTTCTAACCTTTTTTAAAAGGTGTCGAATTCTGGTTATGATAGGGTAAGATTGGGCTTTGGGTCTTGAGCCAAACTTTGCTTTGCTTGAACAAATTCCTTTCTTTACTATTTACACAGAAAAGTTCTAAATCCGGATCCCCTAAAGTGCCATCCAAGTGCCATTCACCTTTGTAGGGCCTCATCCTGCCGCCTGCCGTGCTTCCTTTGACCCATCTCCCAATCTGCAGAGAATACATCCACTTCTTTCCATCTTCCTGGCTCATCAGGTCGGGAGTTAATTTACAGATCATCAGATCTACGAAGTGGGTCTTAAAATCGTGCAGAGACATCCTGTGACAAGACGGCCACAAGATGCTTAGTCAGCAGCCAATCCGTGGGGTTAAAAAGTAGAGGCTGGATATCCCCAGCACTGCCCCTTTCTGGGTTACATATGGTAGCCCTTACATATTATTAGCTAGTAAAGAAGTTAATGTTTGCTCTCACAGCAACATGCAGCAGTGATGAATGCATAACTAAAGGCCCAACAAGGACAGCAGCAGAGAGAGATTATTATGAGAATACAAGCAAAAGAACAAGTATAATGAAACCGGATGCAACATTGCCACCTAGTGGCAAACATATATGGGACTGGGAAGCAGTTGAACAAACATTGTTTGCCTGACCAAAGCTTTGCCTGGGTTTGTCTTGAAAATATAATGACAAAAATAGACTTTAAGGGCAGAAGGGACTGACAAAGATTCTTCCTCTGCTCTTAAAAGCGCTCTTGACTTCACACAGAACCGCGCTTGAATCATACAGGCTGTTTCTCATGTCCGTTTACCACCAAATGGGAATGTAGTAGCCTCATGTAATTTCTCCCTTTGTTTCGTTAAAAAACAAAAAGTGTTCCAATTGCTATAAAGCATCATGCACAGATCTCATCTTAGAGCGCAGCAGAGAGACAGCAGGTTTAGCTTCAGCATTAGCTGTGGCCTTGGCGCTGGGTGGAGGAGGAGCGGAGCTCAGATATTCACAGTTCCATTACCAGAATTCTCCATCATCTTGGTTTCTCCGCAGCAAAATCTTCTCCTTCGGGCTGAGCAGCTCCCAGTTCCCAGAGCTAGGGACAGAAACAAGGCAGCTGATTTTGAAGCGATAACTAAATAAATGCTCCAAATCTATCTTCAAGTCAAGAAGCTCAATACAGAAGTCTGCCATAAGATCAGTTCCCACTGTAACAAATCTCTGGCCCCAAGCAGTTCACTGTTCGCACTAGACACTGCACCATGGACACTCAGAATGGCATGGCAGAAGCAGGGCTAGAACCTAAATCCCTCTAGACCTAAAGCATAGGCTTGATCTAGAGGCAAATCTCCATTAGCTGCTAGCCATAGAGGTCCTATGTAAAACGGCTGAGCAGTTCTGATTTTCTTCTGTAGAGAGCACTAATGTTGGATCGCACACTGGGGTTGTCCCATTCCATGAGAATTTTTGAGTTTTTGAATTTTTTTCCTGTCTTGAAAGAATGAAATGTCAAAATCTGAAAAAAAAATTATATACATTTTTACTATAAATTCACTTATGTTTCTAAAGAAAGTCATTTTGACCTGAAAAGTTGAAGTTTTTCATTTTGATATTTTCAAAATGGAACATTTCAACAATTTAGAAGCTTTTTTTTTTCATTTTTTTTTTAATGGGAAGTTCATCGAAACAGGCCCTCTCCTGAAAACAGTTTTGGTTTCAACTAATCAGCATTTTCCAAAGAAAAAAACATGTCAGAAAATTCCCAACTGGCTCTACTGGCCAGTTCATTAGATTATACATGCTACTTCCAAATGTTTAAAATATAGACCTTGGGTTCTATTTTGTTTGTCAATTCTGTGTCAAAGGACACGTAATCAGAAGAATATTCTGCATCAAGTACCAGAGACAGCTGGAAGTGATTTACAAGTCAGGCCTAGGTATGCTCTTCATTCTTTCTTCAGTGTGGCCAGCTTTCATGTTATCATGTGACAGACGCAGATCAGAGGAAAGTTACTCTCTCTTCATACAAGGCAAAATCCAAACATGTTCACAACACCCCTTCATAAAACCTGAGCAAAGAGGATTTGTGCAGGGAACTAACTGGAGCTGCCAAAGAAGGAATCCGCCCCAACCTAAAATGAGGGTAGCTTGCAGCGCTACAGCACAGTGCTTTTGCAGCTGTCACTCCAGCCTCTGAGCTGGAATAGCAGCCACGGTCCCTCTGCGACTGAGGGGCAGTGGCTACTATACTTACTATGCCCTCTGTAGGGGAAAAGGAAGTTCCCAGCTGCTGCATCCATGTAAACACAGATTCAGGGGCTCTTCCACCACTTCCCTGGCCATCTCTACTTGTGCCTTCTACTTTGTCATATTCAGAGCCAGCCTGATGCCTACTTCCCTGAAGAGCAGGTAGCTCAGGCCCTGCCCTACTCTAATCTCAGAATCCCAGAAGTTGCAGTATATAGAAGGTCTTGCATGATCCGCAGACAAAGGGGTGAATGTTCTGATATAGGATGGCAGATCACTTTACTATTCTAGCTGTCCTGGGAGCAGCCTCGCTGGTAATCAGAAAACACCTGTGTCTGATGCTAGATCCTGCCGTGTTCATCATTTTGCATTATGAAGAACCCCCTTTACATTATGTGTCCTTTGACCAAAAAAAGCAAAACCAAAGTTCTGTGTTTTAAATGCTCGGAAGCAGCATGTGTGAAATAACTAAGTTAGTTGAACTGCATTAGCGCTGGCTGATCTAGCAAAATACCTCCATGAAGTCATTGCCTTGAAACCAAAGGGTATCTGAAAGCAGCCCCACCTGTTCTATTAATGCGGATGTCATCAGCACTAATTTATGCCTGCAGGTGGCAGCATCATTTCATCCACCCAAACCTCTCCTCAGCACTAGCCCTTCCCTGTTTCACTCACCTATCGCTCCAGTCTCCTTTCCATTCAGTTTTCCCCCATGGATTTCTCAGTCTCACTAAATTTTCCGGTCCATATTTGCAAGTCACCTGCACAAAACAAATAACATTGAGTTTACCAGGGTCTCTGCAGCCTTTGTCTGGTTTATATTTGCATAATATGCCATGGTGACTCCTCTCCTTTTACTGAGTGTCAACTCGCACTATTCTTTTTAGTTACTCTGCTCAATGCGGAATTCTGAACTGAGGCCCGGAGTGATTAAGTGTCTTGCCCACGGTCATGCAAAAAGCCTGTGGCTGAGCCAGGAATAGAGCCCAAAGCTCCAGAGTCCTAGTTCAGGGTCTTAACAATAAAACCATCCTCACACTACAACATCTGTGTAACTCCCTAGCAATCAACCTGGAGTAATGCCTGCATAGCCGAGGGCAGGGCCGGGCCATGAAGACTAATTCTATCAGTAGGACGAATAATCCAAGGCAGCCTAGAACATTGCTACAAGAATCTTAATTATAGCACTTCCTGAAGTTGAATGTAACTGGGGCACTGTGCCTGGCCTAGAGGGCGGAGAGAGGGTGAAAGGAGTTTCCTCTCTCCACACTTGCCTTCTTGTGTCTTTGCGCAGGTTCTAGGCACAGCAGCCGCGCTTGTGCTCTCCTGCATGGAAAGACTGTTACAAGGCAAGTGCTGCTGCTGCTAGCCCTCCCAGACACAACAAGGCTGTGGTCCCCAGCCACAAGGCATGCTGGAGTCAGGCACTCTGCACCTTGTGAATGGGATCCTCACTGAGCCTTTTCACCTCCCGTTCCGAAGACACCTCATGTCAGCAATTACCTAACGCTGTTGTAACAGACAGCCGTTTGGTGGCCTGAGTCTCAGTCCATTTCCAAACAGTGATCATCACACAAACCACTACCAGAACTGGCTCTCATCTCAGCCAAGACACCAAGAAATAAATGGGGGCCAGGGAGGTTAACTCCTCTTTACCAGCGGAGGTTGAACCTTTGGGTCAGGGATGAGCCCAGTGAGCAGGGTGAGGAGTGAGGAGACTTGCCCCCCCTGTTTGTGCACCTGCTAATGAATAAATAGGATGCTGATCTCTAAGATGATCTTTTACTCTACGTTTGCCTCATGCCCAGGATCTGGGAGACCTGAGGTAGGCAGTGGCTTGCCAAGCCATCTGTTTGGTGGCCTTTTCTGCCCCAATAACAGCAACAAGAGCTCTTCCCACCCATGCTCCATCCCATCCAACTGGCTTTGGGTCCGATGCTCTATCTACTGCCTCTCTCTTCCGCTAATCCCTCCCCCTGACGAACTGAACGATCCAGTCTGGAGGCCAGGCTGTCTGATCAGTTGCAGGCTTGGACAGGGCTTCTTCGGTGCTTTTCCCTTAACCTTTGTATCCTGCTGTGACACTAAATGGTGGGACATTCTACCACTTAGTGAAGGTGAGCAACCCCAGTGGGCCAGCCTTTGCTCCACAGTGGTCCCACAGCCAACCAGAGATGTTAACTGGAGGCTCCTCATGGAGCTGTGAGCATGAGCCCGTGGTTGGTGCCATCCACAGACACCCCTAATGCCTGCACCTTCTGCGGCATACCCTGGCACAGATCTATCCAGAGTGCACCAGGCTGCAGCACCTCTTGCTGGGATTATGGCTGCACTTTCCCCCACATCTGTCCCTTTATGCATTCCATGCCTGTGGCCCACAAAGTCACAGAGCCTCCTTGGCAGTCTTCTCCTGGTGCTGGACAAGATGGCCAGCCATCAGTCCAGAAGGCTGCCAAGTGCTGCGGGTCTCAAACCCCAGTCCACAGGGCTCTTAGGAGCCTGTATGTTCCAACCTACCACTCAGTGACCTGTTAACAATCACCAACACTCGAAGCTCAAATCTGACAGAGCCCTGGGATCTGAATGGTGGAACACCAGGGATCCTGACTGGTTCCTTGCTTCTATTTAAACAAAGCAGAGAAACAAGAAGTCAACTGTGCAAGTAGATTTTCCCCGCTGAGGACTGCCTCCCCTGTGCTACCTGCTCCTATTGCCTGATTCAGATCTCCTGGTAATCTCACCCTGCCTGTTTCCTGATGCCTGACTCTTGGTCTGCCCTCTAGGCTGTCTTGGCCTCTGATATCCTGGCATCCTGACTCAGCCTGCCTCCTGGCTTCTGATTCCTCTTCTGACCACTAGGCCTGACTCCTATTCCAACCACTAGGTCCAACCACCCATGTCCCAGTCATGACCAAGGAGGAAGCTTGAGGGGAAGGTGCTCTGTGATTGTAGGGACTATTCCCGTAACTTGCTCACAAGATGTATCTGGGCAGAGTTCCTCTGGGCAGTTTCCACCATCTCTTCGAACTCCTTAGTGGAACAGTGGGCGCTGTCTGGGGTTCTGTGCTTTGTGTCTCCATCCAGTTTCTTCATTTTAAACCTATGCCCCCACGTTCCTATTCCTGGTTTTCATTTTCCATACCATGCATTCAGAGGGCTTCTGGGCTCTGTGGCCCCTCACTCGGTTGCACGGGTGTCCTAGGTAGGCTTAGGCCCACCTCCCCGGAATTCAAATAGGCCAGCCCCTTTCACTTTAAGATAAAGGGAATTTAGACAGCTCGGCTTAGCATGCTCTTGTAGGTTATACCGTCAGCAGAGCCCATGAGTCAATTACAGCCTGAGATTTACCCTGAGGTCAGTCAGTGTCCCCTATGTTTTAGTCCTGCTGGTAAAAAGAAGGCAGTTTTGAAAGGAAACCTACCTGAAGCACTCCTCATTTTCAAGCCACCCGGACATCACTTAAAAGGGGCGGATGGCGCATGAGGCTCCCCCAGCACAGCACACGGCCTGCTCACGGTCTGACCAAAGGCTGCAGCAGGGAATGCTGCTGGCATTAGAGACAAGTTTGGAGCTAGAGAACCAGAGTTGTCCTTACCTTTCTAATACCAGTGACTGTGTAGGCATGGCCAGCCACCAGCCCATTCTCTAGGACCCTTGCTGTCTGCATACAGGGAAGAAAAAGAGAAAAACCTGCAGCAAATGTATTAATAAAGCAACAGCTGAGCCCAATACTGCCCTCAGTTCTGTGGATGCAGCTCCTAGTGGAGCCAAAGGGAGCTATACATGAAGATGGAATTTGGCCTATTGTAACTACAGACTGGCTCCAGCCAGAGGTGAAAATAAGCCAGTATGGTCCGGTACGGCATAGCGGCAAGAGCTGGTACACAGTGCTGGACTGGACCAGCTTCTCCGGCGGTGATTTAAAGGGCCCAGGGCTCCAGCCACTGCAGGCCCTTTCAATTACTTCCGGAGCTCCGGCAGCCGGGCTCGGGTGGGGATTTAAAGGGCCAGAGGCTCTGGCCCCTGCGAGGAGCCCCGGGCCCTTTAAAGCGCCACCCGAGCCCTGCTGCCGGAGCTCCGGCAGCACTTTAAAGGGTCCAGGGCTCCCCGCAGTGGCCGGAGCCTCTGGTCCTTTAAATTGCTGCTGGAGCCCTGCCACCACTACCCCAGGGGCAGCAGGGCTCCGGCGTGATTTAAAGGGCCTGGGGCTCCCCACCATGGCAGGAGCACTGGGCCCTTTAAATCCCCGCCCGAGCGCGGCTGCTGGAGCCCTGGGCCCCTTAAATCACCACTGGAGCCCTGCCACCGCTACCCCAGCCCCAGCCCGAGCCCTGCTGCCCCGAGGTAATGGCGGCAGGGCTCCCATGGTGATTTAAAGGGCCCAGAACTCTGTGGCAGTTGGAGCCCCGGGCCCTTTAATTCACCCCTTAGCCCTGGGGCTCCCTGGTGCCTCTGCAGCTGGTAGCTCCGGGGTGATTTAAAGGCCCTGGGGCTCCCAGCCACAGCCAGAGCCTGAGGGCCTTTAAATCTTGAAGGTCCCGCCTCTTCCGGTTGAAGTTACACCTCTTCTGGTTAAATTACTTTCACCCCTGGCTCCAGCTGCAAAATTCTGATCTGGGCTCCAACGCCGCCTCGATGGCAGGGCATTTAGAATGGGGGGTTTAGTTGAGCCCATTACAAGACGGGAGCCATTTGCAAATCTCAGATGTAGGTTTGCAATTCAACTCTACTCCCTAGCCCAGACCCATCTCTGACTGTAAGAAATGTGGAACACCAAGGGCAGTTTAGAAAAGACATGCAAACTTAAAAAGAAATCTGTGATTTTTAAATAAAGAATGTGAAACATGCTAATGTGCATCATCTTAGATACCACAGTGATGGCAGCTATAGAAAAATGAGAGAGACAGATGTATAATAAACTGCTGCTCAGCTTGGTGGAGGGAATATTCCCAGGAAAGATGGGGCTGGTGTTAGCCCATCCATCCATTTGACATCAGACTAGGCCTCACCCCTAAATGCGTCTGGCAACCCATGAGAGATCTGCTGTAGGTTGCTCTTGTCAGTATATCCCACAGATCAGGAGGAGCCTCTGCCAGTTTTATTGTCATATTAACTCCGCCTGTAAAATCCACCAGCGCTTCCGACACTTGTCCAATCTGCAGATCTTCATAGGAGCCATAGAGCCTAGCAAGAGAGATATCAGTTTATCTGCTATTAATTTGTGGTACAAACATAGCTAATAGGGGGGAGGGATACCTCAGTAGTTTGAGCATTGGCCTGCTAAACCAAGGGTTGTGAGTTCAATCCTTGAGGGGGCAATTTGGGGATTGGTCCTGCTTTGAGCAGAAGGTTGGACTAGATGATCTCCTGAGGTCCCTTCCAACCCTAATAATCTATGATATTAGAGAGGGGCAAACTCCAGGATGGGCTTGCAAAACCAAAGTGAAGGTTGAAATCCATGATTCATTTTATATGTATCCTCAACATTCAGGAGGAGGGGAAAACACATAATGGATTTCAGGTTTGGAAGGAACTTCTGGTTTCCTCTATTTCTAGTCTAAGCCCCTTCACTAAGAAGTACTGAAAGGATCTCCTACACTATTCCTTTCATAATCATATCTTAGCTAGTTTCTTCTGAATATCTACTGCATCTTAAGACTTTAGTCCACTGTCTGATTTTCCTCACCATTAACATATTATTTCAAAATAGCAAAGCCAAATGGAATCGTCTCAAATTTTAGCTAGTCTCTCATTGACAGAAGGCTAGTGTCCAGTGAAATTTAATTAATTTTCCCTCTTTCATATTGTCTCCCATCTAATATTTATTTAGAATTCTCTCCCATTCTTGGGATCGTTTTTCAGACCAAATACATTAAGCTCCTTCAGTGTCTCCTTGTAAGATGATGAAGGTCATGTACCATCTAATTTGTTCTTCTCAGTGTTGTCTCTTTTTTAGTGTTGATGAATGCAGCTGGATTAACAGCCCTGGAGGAGTGGGACTGGAGTGTTCAAACGTGACTTTGTGGAGTGGATCAAAGCGAGTCCTTCAATTTTGGGGTGCCCAACTGTAGTTATCTTAAAAGGGCCTGATATTTAGAGGGTGGCTGTTCAGCCCTGTCTGAAAATGAGGCCCCTCTAAGGTGTCTCAATTTGGATAGCCAAAAAATGGAGGCACCCCAAATCACCAGTCATTTTTTGCAAATCTTGGCCTAAAGAACTATACGAGTCACAGAATAAGTACAGTGTTTACAGTGGCAATGTAAACTTCCCCACCCCACCAACCATTTCAAGCCTACCCTAGAAGAACCTTCTCCCAGGGTGAGAGTGTATTTCTGTCTCCATGACCACTGCTTCTTAGGCTCCTATACAAGGGTTCTAACTGGGGTTAATTATCATGTAATTATCACTACACCAGAAAAAAAAGCTAGATTTGGTAGCTTTTAATTTTTAAAGTATAGAGATCAGAACCACACACAATATTCCAGATATTGCAAATTTTACAATACCTATTTGTTAGAGAGAAATAACTGCATATGCAGGAGGCAACAAATTGTAGATAGAGATTATCTGCATAAAGCACGACGATTCACTTACTTGGCATACGCCTTCTCCAAAAGGGCTCCCCAGAAGAGATTCTTACAAACGGAGGAGAGAAAAACCAGCTGACCAGCCTCGTTCACTGGCAGTCGGTCATCGACCACCACATCAACCCATTCACCAAAGTGCCAAAACTGCAAGGGGACAGGAACAAGCAAATATTTCACTGGGAAGTAATCCGCTCTTCATCAATAGAAAAGGACCCATCTATTAGCTATGGGTTGTAACAGGCTGTCAGAGTAACATGTAACCTGTTAGAGGGTGATGATTCTATTGTGGTCAGTGGGTTCTGCTGCCTCACAGGTGCAGCTAGTTTTTATACATGGGTGGGGTAAAGAGAGATGGGAGTAGCTCTCAGGCTAAAAGAGAGACCAAATGTGTAAAGATTTGGAACAGATGGGTCCTGAGGGCAGCCATGCTGGGGGGTGTAGGAGTGGTGAAGACTTAGGCTGGAGTAAGGTAACCATAGGGACAGCTAAAGCTGGATAGAAGGATTGAGCATAAACTTTTTATATTCACCAAGAGGGGTGACTTTATTTTGACTCTGAGTGTGTCACTTCATTTAAAGAGGGGTTGGGACGACACCCACTTCCTGACTTGAGTTGCCTATTCAGATCGCTCACTGAGGGCAGCGGGAATTGCTCATGGACTATCTGAGAACACGATCTTAGTCATGGCACCGTCAAGTATAAGGAATAATTTTTGAGGACCTCCAGTGCTAGGGGGAAGAACACTCACCCGGAAATGGAAAATGCCAGCGTACTTCCTATCAAAGCTTTGGTTTTGCGGCACGACCACGGCCAAGATGTCTTGGTGGAACGTCAGCGCTTCCAATGCGGCCAGGAACCAGCAGTTTTCTGTACCAAAAGAATGAGCAATTACACTGGGGTGGAATCAAGACAGAATGATTGCTGTCATTGACAAATATTTTTGGAGGAGGCAGCATGTTGGATGCTTTTAAGTTATAACTACACCAAAAAAAATTGGGATGAGCTAGATTTGTGTTTTATTAAGTCAAAACAGGTTTAGTGCTTTACTGTCCTCTCATAGCCTTTTCATTTGGAATGGAGTACAAATGAATTTGGAATGTCACAAAAAAAGTTTTCAGTGAAAATATTTAAGTTTTCATTTAAAAAAACAAACCTTTTTTTTTCCTGTTTCAACAACCAGAATTGCCCAAACCCCCAAACTGTTGGGGGGTTTCTACAAAAACTTGAAATTTTTCACACGGAAAAAATCATTTCCTGACCAGCTCTAACAGTAATGATCTGCGTTTATTATACCTTATGTCTGAGGATCTCGAAGTACTTTACAAATGTAATGAAGCCTAAGACCATCTGTTACCCTTTTAACCTGGGTAAACTGAAGCACAAATATGACTTGTCCAACCAGTAAGTCAGTGGTGGAGTTGAGAATAGAACTTGGCCGTTCTGCTCTAACCACTAGACCACACTCCCGTTTAGAAGAGGACAAGTCTTACACACCTTCACTAAGTTACCCACCCTTCCTCTTCTCACTTCATAACAGATGCAAGTCAAGGTGGACACAAAGCCTGCTTTGTGCCCAATACACATATCGCAGTAGTCACAGGCCCTTCTGCTGTCTATGTGATATGAAATATATTACATGCTCTAGTGACTAGGCACAGTGACAAAGCTCCTATTGTTATCATTTGCGTAGGATGCATGGCACTTTATAGACAAGTATGAAGATAAGGTCAGTTCATGTTCCAGCACCAACATTAATAAAAGTCATGTTTATGGCATACAGTGGAGCTTTCAACTAGTTGGGACACTTCCCACCTCTTTGGATCACATCTTAGCCTAGAACATTAGCTTCTTTGTTGAGCATATTACATAATTACCTAATCCATTTTATTCAGAGCTGGAAGGATATTGAAATCAACACCCTTTATATGCAGTCTTACACAGTTCAAATTAAGCTCAAATTGCTCTGTGTATAGCTATATATACAAAAGAGAAAGCAGCCGTACCAACCAATCCTTGGCAGAGATCAAGCCGTCTTGTGTTTGCAGTATAAAATATTGGAGTTTTATGCAGCTCCTGGAAGGTACAAGACCAAAAAAGAGAGAGAGAGAGAATGTCAAATCATTGCAGAGGTCCTGCAAAACCTTGAGGACTGAATGGCTTCTTCTGAAGTCACTTCACCACTAATGGAGTGAGTTTCTGAGGAGTCTAAGGTCTCTGACATTGCTTCTGGAGGTCTCTGTCATGTGTCTTAAAGAGGGTGTAGGGAAGTCACCTCACTGCTTTCTGACTCCTGGACAAATCAGGGATGTTTTGCTTTGCTGGCAATTTCAAAAAGTCAGAAAAAAAATCATTCTGGGTTGACCAAAACGTTTTGTCTCACTTTGAACGATTTCATGATTTTTTTTTAACAATATGAGTGGAAACTGCGAAACCAAAAAACCAAAAACGTTTCATTTTGAAAATGTTACAGTGAAATAATGTTTGAAATGAACAATTTGGTGAAACTGACACAAATTTGCAAAACAACAGTATTGCCAAATCAGCATTTATCACCAAAAAGAGTGTTTGGGCTGAAAAATTTTACCCAGCTCTATTCCTAACAGAGCTACTCCTGCTGCTGAGCAGGTCGGGTATCAGATCCTGTACTGATGCCATGAAATAACTATACAATTATCACCAAGACATTGTTTGTGGTTCCAGAGTAAACTGATTTTTAAAGATACCTTAGGGATTTTTTCTCCCTTTGTTCCTCTCATAGTATAAATACACAGCAGAGTTGAGATTGTTTCAGTGCCATAACTGTGCATTTATTACCTTAACATGTTTGGATTTCTTTTAGGTGTAGCCTTAACTTTGAATTTCCTGAGTTTGAAATGCCTGATTTGGAGATAATTAAAACAATCCCTGTAAGGTTTTTCACTCTTGGGTTACTAACATGTATATTAAAACTTAACTTTAACAGAGTTTCTTGTCTTGGAATTCTATGCTGCTGCTCATTCTTTTACTCTTAGTACAGTTGAACCCTGTTATGTCGCTGGCCTAGGGGTTTGCCAAAAAGCGTCGAGATAACCGATGATCGAGATAAAGATCGAGATGATCGGGGAGCGGGCGGCTGGGGACGCGGGGAGCGGGCGGCTGGGGACACGGTGGGTCGGGGACGCGGGGAGCTGGGCAGCTGGGGACGCGGGGAGCAGGCGGCTGGGGACACGGTGGGTCAGGCCGGGCGGCTGGGGATGTGGGGAGCGGGCGGCTGGGTGGGGAGCCAGGGAGCGGGCGGCTGGGGACACGGTGGGTCGGGGACGCGGGGAGCCGGGCGGCTGGGGACACGGGGAGCGGGTGGCTGGGGAACCGTGCGGCTGGGGAGCCGGGGAGTGGGCGGCTGGGGACACGGTGGGTCGGGGACGCGGGGAGCCGGGCGGCTGGGGACGCGGGGAGCGGGCGGCTGGGGAACCGCGCGGCTGGAGATCCGGGGAGCGGGCGGCTGGGGACACGGTGGGTCGAGATATTAGGGTTCGGCGAGATTAAAGAATCGACATAACGGATGAGAAACCCATAAGACAAAGAGGGAGTTTGGCGGTTCCACTTCTAAAACGTCGACTTAATAGGATTGGCAAGTTAACCGAGGTCGAGATAAATGGGTTCGACTGTACTGAGATTCCAATTATGTAATTCACAACAGAGGCTACCTCCTGTCATGTCTTCAACAGCTATGACTAATAACTGGGGGTACGTCCAGACTACCCGCCATATCGGTGGGTAGCGATCGATTTTTCGGGGATCGATATATCGCGTCTCATCTAGACACAATATATCGATCCCCAAACGTGCTCCTGTCGACTCCGGAGCTCCACCAGAGCGAGCGGCAGTAGTGGAGTCGACACGGGGAGCCGTGGACATCGATCCCACGCCATGAGGACCCAAGGTAAATCGATCTAAGATACTTCGACTTCAGCTACGCTATTCACGATCGATACCTCCCCTAGTGTAGACCAGCCCCGGGCTAGACAATGAAGAAAAAAAACTAACTGATAGCTGCTGAAGAACTTTCTGTGGCCGCAAAAACTCTGTGAGTAATAGTTCAGAAAGAAGACATATTATTACCTCTCCGGGCAAATTCATAAAATAAATGCCAAACTTCTCCTTGACTATTATGATCCACAAATTGCTCAATTTAATTTTCACACTGTCGTCTTCCCCATCAAGGGTGGCAGAGAAATGCCAAGCACTCAAAAGACACTTAGAGTAATTAAATACTAACCCTTACCCCAGACGAAACTGCTCAGCCTGCACTTATGTGAACAGTCACAGAGTATGTCTGCCCTGCAATTAAAAACCTGTGGCTGTCAGCAGCATGGGGATTTCAGAGCAAAAGGCCTCAAACCTGTGCAGGTACTTCCAGGGTATACAGGTAGAAATACAAAATGTGGAGGCTTTTCCAGAGCACAGGGCCCACATTGCCCCATCCAGTGGTGAGCTGGAGCAGGTTCCCACAGGTTCTCAAGAACTGGTTGCTAAAATTAGACCTCTGTGGAGAACCGGTTGTTAAAGGGCCAGAGGGTGGGCAAAGAACTCCGGTCTGTGGGCCGGACCATCCTGTTGCTCCCAGGATTCCCCGCTGGGGAGGCTGAGGCTCCCCCGGCCCTTCCCCAGCTTCCCCCTAGTTGCAGCGTGGCCAGCCATGGGCATCAGCTGGGCAGCTCAGCTGAGCTCTGGAGTCATCCTGCTGCCACTTTTTGAATGGCCCAGCAAGGTGGCGGTGGGGCTGCTGCAAGCTCCAGGGCTGGCCAGAGGAGAGGGGAGGGGGCAAGTGGTGCAATTGGCCCAGGCCCTGCAGGGGCCTCCGGCCCCACGATGATCTCTCCCTGGCCCCTCCCCCACTCCCCCCCCTTAAATCAGAACTTTTTATAGGGAACCGGTTGTTAAGATTTTGGCAGCTCATCACTGGCCCCATCCATTCAATCCTGCCACTATGTTACTTTATTACTGCGCCTATGGTGATGAGCAGAAAGGTTATATTAGACAGATGGATGGACTGTGGTATATTTTTCTCAGTACACAGACATTCTCTGCATATGTCACTCTCCATCGAGTCAAGATGATATTTTACTCAGCGATGTCTGAACATTACAAATGCTCCATAGTGTCATGGGCCATAAAAATGTCAAATCTAGCAAGTAGTTCTGGAGCATTAGAGTATGGGGAAATTTTTTTCTACCATAAATCTCCCCACAAACCACCCAGGACTCCTGCCCCATCCAACCACCCCGTTCCCTGAGGGCCCCTCTGGGACCCCTGTCCCCTGACTGCCCCTAGACCCCCGCCGTCCCATCCAACCCCTCCTCTCATTCCTGATGGCCCCCTGGGACCCCCGCGCCATCCAAACACCCCTTCTCCCTTCTCCCTGACTGCCCCCAGAACCTCTGCCCCTTACTTCCCCCTGCCACTCCATCCAACCCCCCACTTCCTGACTTCCCCCCAGGACCTCACCCCCATTCAACCCTGTTTCCCCCCCCCAACCACCATCCACATTCCTGCCCCCTGACCACCACCCTGAACTTCCCTGCTCTCTATCCAACACGCCCCCCGCTCCCTGCTCCCCTTACCGTGCTGCCTGGAGCACCAGGGGCTGGCGGCACTACAGCCACACCACCCGGCTGGAGAAGGGCCACGCCACCACCACCATCATGCAGCACAGAGACCAGGTCTGCGCTGCCCCAGGAGCTCACAGCCCCAGGAGCTCACAGCCCTGCCGCCCAGAGCATTGCACACAGGGCTGGTGCAACCATTTAGGCGACCTAGGCGTTCGCCTAGGGCACTAGGATTTAGGGGGGGCAGCATTTTCTTCGGCAGCGACTGCAGCAGCCGGATCTTCGGCCGCCCCGGTCGCCGCCGGCATTTAGGTGGAAGGAGCTGGGGCAGGGAAGCACGGGGAGGGCCACCTGCAGCAAGTAACGGGGGAGGCGGCACACAGGGGAACTCCCCACCTCAGCTCACCCCTGCCCCGCCTCCTCCCTGAGCACGCTGTGGCTGCTTCACTTCTCCCGCTTCCCAGGCTTGTGGCGCGTAAGCTGATTGGTGCCGCAAGCCTGGGAGGCGGGAGAAGTGAAGCAGCGATGGCGTGCTTGGGGAGGAGGCGGGGCAGGGGTGAGCTGAGGCAGGGGGGCGCCTCAGGGCGGAGGGAAGGAGCTGCCGCGACGGGGGGTTGCCTCAGGGCGGCGGCTCGGGGACGGAGGAGGGCACAAGGTGAAAGTTTCGCCTAGGGCGTGAAACATCCTTGCACTGGCCCTGATTGCACAGGTGGCGGAGCAAGCAAGCTGAGGCTGTGGGGGAGAGGGACAGCGGCGGAGGGGTCAGGGCTAGCTTCCCAGGCCAGGAGCTCGGGGGCCGGGCAGGACGGTCCTGCGGGCCAGATGTGGCCCGTGGGCTGTAGTTTGCCCACCCCTGCTTTAAGACATAATTAAATGAAGACTGTAGACAAGTGGCCACCTGACAACACCCCTGGTGGCCCCAGGGCAGCCCTGCAGGCAGCCTCTCACCTCATTTTCCTTTCTTGGGTCCCCAGATATATCCCACATAGGGTTTTTCCAGTTAAATCACACCAGCTCTGCTGATTTATTAACTTGAAGTTCAAAACTAGACACGATAGTGGGTTCCCTCCAGCCTTCAGCTGGGTACAGCAGAAACTCCCCTGGTCTGGTCAAAGTCCTTCCCGCCTTAGCCCTCCCGAGCTGAAGCAATTCCCCAACCTCAGGGTCTTTCCTGCAGGAGACTCTTGCTCTCTCTGCAGTCTCAGTACATCCCCCTGAGCTTCCCCCTTACTGTAGTCACTTTCTCCTCCTTATAGGAAATTGCCCGATTCCCCTCAGGTGGGATTCATTCTGTAATCAGCGTTAACTTGCCCTAGGATCTTCAGCCCAAGGGCAAGCCACCCTGTTTCAAAGACCTATTAGTAGGTTGTTCCGTACTAACATGGAACATTAATGGCTATCCTGCGTAAACAATCCCTCACATAAGAGCCATTCACTGAACATCACTTACATGTGGCCTCTTCCACTGTAGCTTTGGGGGCAGTTTCTGCAGCAATGATCCCATTCCAATGGAACAAAGGTCAGCTGGGAAGTTCTCATCCTTGAACAGGCATTTATTCTTCAAGCATGTCTCCAGCAAGGTCTCGTAGTTCTGATGAAGAAGTTTGTTGGGTTTTTGAAAGGCTCCCTTGCATGAAGGCACCCGTGGCTTTGATTTCCCTCGTCTCAGGAATGAGAGCAAGGCCATGGGGGTGGTAGGAGAAATTCCCAGCTAGTGATACTTTAGGGGTCTTGTCACTACACAATGCCGGAGGACTCTCTCGACCTTCTTTGTGTGGAAAAGTGTCTCCTTCAGTAGAGTTCCTGGCTGTTAAAGTAATTGTAACAAGCAAGTTTAGTCATAACTGGTTTGTGTATTTTTCAAGAATAACCAGCAGGGAGGGATGAATCTCAAAAGCAGAGTGGGCATCTTACCATCTATCTAGCATAGGTTCTACCATTGCACCCAACACTGTGGTATCTGAGACTTGAACTCTGTAGACCTGATCCAACACACTTTGAAGTCAAAGGAAGGACGCTCATTGACTTCAATGGACATTGAATTGGGCCTTAAATGCAAGACCTTGATAACTCATTTTATGCAACACACAAGGATATTCTGAGTCTCTCCCCATATTACCTCCCCGGCACAGTAGACTACTCTAAATCCCTTCTAAGACCTTTTCCTGTCATGCCACAATCTTAGTAACACCTTTATTCCAGTCACCTGGAGTCACACAGACATTACTAACAAAATGCCCATCTCTGGTGGCATAACTAAATGAAGACCTAGGAGTAGGTTGTTCCATGCCAACATATAATGTTGCTAGCTATCGATCTTAAAAATCTCTTTATACAAGAACCATTCACTGTACAACAACAAATCAAAGAATAATACCAGCTAGAGAAAACAGAAAGCCATTACTCATAATCTGCTTTTGGATTTCCTCTGCTGAGTTTTCTTCCCCTTTCTAAGTTTTGTTAGATGGTAAATCCTCCTATTCTAATAGCCATTCCACCCTGCTGAATGCAACACACCCATTATAGAAATCACACCGAGGTTTCTCTTCCGTTTACATTCAAGTCAAGACAAGAATTTCTCCTCTCCTCTTATGTGCTGTGCAGGGGCGGCTCCAGGCCCCAGCACGCCAAGCGTGTGTTTGGGACGGCATGCCGCGGGGGGCGATCTGCCGGTCGCCTGCGGAGGGTCCACTAGTCTGCAGGAGGTCCACCGGAGCCGCGGGACCAGCGGACCCTCTGTAGGCACACCTGCGGGAGGTCCACCGGAGCCACCTGCCCGCCCTCCCGGCGACTGGCAGAGCGCCCCCTGTGGCACGCCGCCCTGCTTGGGGTGGCAAAATGTCTAGAGCCGCCCCTGGTGCTGTGACCCACATCACAAGTGTTAACAATGATCTTGCACATATTTTTTATGCCACATGCCTGTTGGATTTCCTTTAGCAGCCATGCTAAAAGCTAACAGAACAACATCCTTTAGCTCAAGTGGCAGAGTCCCCTGTACATGGAGCAAGAGAATCCAAGTTCTATTCCTGCTGTGATTGGGAATTTCCATACAGCCCAGGTGCACATCTTAGTGATAACCAGGAAGTTCCTAAGGGACCCTGGTTATGCTACTACAATATAGACTGAAAAATTGAATTTGTCTTGAAAGAAAAGTAGATCCCAGGCAGTAATGAGAGGGTGAGCATTTGGGAGGCTCTTCTGCAACAGATACTCTGCAAAATTAAATTTCATTGCGTCACAGTAACCTCAGAAATTGTACTCACTTGGAATCAGACATTCCAG
This sequence comes from Mauremys reevesii, assembly GCF_016161935.1. Taxonomy (NCBI): domain Eukaryota; kingdom Metazoa; phylum Chordata; order Testudines; family Geoemydidae; genus Mauremys; species Mauremys reevesii. The sequence continues at coordinate 56,291,718 of NC_052625.1, read as the reverse complement.
GCTCAAATGTGGCTCTCATCAAGGAACTCAAGTTGAGCTGCTTTCCCCATTGATAGCGCCTCAAGATTCAGAAGCCAGCCAAAGTGCTATATTCTACCTTCATCCCACTGGCACAGACAGGAGTTTTAACACAAAGAATGGAGGGGAGAATGTGACCCAGAGGCTGCAGTTTGTGTGGCTGGTGCCAAAGGGCCTGAGGTGAAAAGAGAGGCCTCTCTTATTTTAACTGTTATGGGTTTTTTCCTGTGTCGTGATTACCAGCCATTGACTTCAGTGGAGCTATGCTGAGTTACACCCACCAAGACGCTGACACATGGGGTCTGATTTTTCAGATGCCCAGAGCACCCACAATGCCATATTAAATCATTTGCAGCCCTACCCTTCTCTGTGCCTCAGTTTACCAATTCATTACATTTGTAAAATACCCACACTTTACAGGCGTGTTTTGAAGCTTATTAATTATAAAAGCTAAGACATTCAAAAAGGGGTGCCTAAAATTAAACTCCTAGATCCACATTTAGGTGCCTAAATAAATGGCCTAAATTTTCAAACATGCTGATCCACCAACTCCTAGTGACTCCAGTAGGACCCACTGAAAGTCAATGACATTTGTGTTCCTAAATACCTTGCGCATAGGGTGACCAGGTGAGATGAAGAAAATATCGGGACATATTGTGGTGGGGGTCCGCCGGCGGAGCAAAAAAAAAAAAAAAAGCTGAGTGCAGCTGGCAGAGCCCAAAGGAAAAAAAAAAAAACAACCCAGTGCTGGCAGCGGAGCGAAATACTGGGACAAATTGCATCCCGACCAAAGATCGGTCAGGGCGCGGGACAAACACCCAAATATCAGGACAGTCCTGATTTTATCGGGACGTCTGGTCACCCTACTTGCGTACCTTTGAAAATTTCCCCCTAGGAATCTAATTGTAGGCACCTAATTTTGAGCATCTTTGCCAAATTGCTTTGAGATCTTTGGATGACAGATGCCATGTAAGTTAAAAGTAATGCAACACCTAATTACTTACGCCATGGGCAATTATTACTCAGATGGCTACTGGATCCTTTCCCCACTTGTTTTAATCTTCTTCTTTCCCAACAGTCTCAGAGCCTTGGGAGGAAGGGGCTGAAGATGTGCAAAGTACAGTATAAACAGAAGCCTGCGTGTATGTCTGTCAGTAATGTTACTGAATGTGGCTCTGAGCATACACTACTTATGCCACCTCCTGTACTGGGGGCGGAGTATGGTATGTGTCTTCCTTTTCAGTAAGTGCAGTTTCTAAGGACAAGCAGCTGTGGGTAACAGACAGAGGATAAGTGCTTTAACTGAAAGCTGTGAATGAGAAGGCTGGCTAGATCTGGCCCTGTTCTCTTTTCGCACCTCCCTCTGGTATGTTTACTACTGGAAGCAGTGTGTCATCTGACTTATACCTCGGCACTATAGATTAGCAGTATGTGACCTTGCCTGACCTCTCACACACTGTTAGATGCTCTGGAGCTGCCAGGCGCTGGGAATGAGTGTCTCAACAACCCACAGGCAAAGCTTTTGCATGTAGTAAAAGCAGTCAGCGTACAAAGTAACTCTCTGAAAGCCTCTCTCTTCCTCTTTGCTCTCTGAGTGCACTTATGCCAGCAAATCCTGAAGCAGGTTGTTTTCAGGGGCCAGATCCTCAGCTGACGTAAACCAGACTAGCTCCATTCAAATCTTTACACTGGCTAATGATCTGCCCCTAAGCCTGTAGCTGTTAGGAGTGTAACAAACGTCTCTGTGCTAAAAGGTGAATTTAGTGGACAATGCAATAGTCCTATCTTTTATAGCTGGTCATTCGTCATAGCAGAATGTTAGGTATTATGTTCCTCCAAATCCTCAGTGCTTAAACCATTGCCCTAAAGGGTTAAGAGTGACATCTGTTATTGTTGAGATTTTCAAAGCAGTGCCAGGGATTTGGCCATAGGCTTCTATTGATCTTAATAAAAGATGCCTGGCTGAATTGCCTGCACAGTTCTGAAAATCTCAGCCTATCAGTCTAGATCGGGGTAGGCAACCTATGGCACGCATGCCAAAGGCAGCATGTGAGCTGATTTTCAGTGGCACTCTCACTGCTCGGATCCTGGCCACTGGTCCGAGGGGCTCTGCATTTTAATTTTAAATGAAGCTTCTTAAACATTTTAAAAACCTTATTTACTTTACATACAACAATAGTTTTGTTCTATATTATAGACTTATAGAAAGAGACCTTCTAAAAACTTTAAAATGTATTACTGGCACACGAAACCTTAAATTAGAGTGAATAAATGAAGACTCGGCACACCACTTTTGAAAGGTTGCCGACCCCTGGTCTATATGCTGAGATTCACATAGCAGCTTTTAAGCACCTTGGCTGAAATTTTCAAATTACCATTCAGATCATCAGATGCCACCTGAGCCCCATGGAAACCCATGACAATAAGCCATTTACACCTGCAGAAGATCTGGCCTGTAGTGCTCATAGTTAAGCACCTTAATCTATATTTAGGCACCTTAATAACTGTCGTGATTATCAGAGGTGCCGAGCACATATAACTCCAATGTAGTCAATGGGCCTTTCTAATCTCTGCCATATGCGTTGTGGCCAAATGTAGCCTAATGTCTCTGAAATGCATAGCTCTTGATCTTGAAATGGAAGGGGGCACAAGGTGTACATTAGTCACCCACTCACCTCCCCCCTCATTCCCAGGAATTTGGTGGGCAAGAGCCTTTGATGTGTGGCACCCAGATCATTTGATCGAGTCGGTCTCATTGTTAATCTAACATTGATTGCGCCTGTTCTCTTGTTTGAAATGATCCGATATGAAAATACCCCAACTTCTCTTTCTTTCCCATTAAAGAGCGAACAACAGCAACAGCTTCTCTGTTCAGTACAGCTAGTCGCAACATGTTGCAAATATGCCCATTTGAGCTGCTAAAAGAACTTCATCCAAGCGCATGATAAAAGAAAAGTAACTACAGCAGCACCAGCTGCGCGCCTCTCCTCCACTTGGAAAATCCTAATCTTCATGAGCGTATGCAGGCACCAGACATCCTCTGAACTTCAGCACCAAATCACTCCAACTATCACTTACAGTTTAAGTGTCCTACCTTCTTCCAGGTGGCTTTGCTTCCTCACAAGAAACAGTAACGTTCCACTGTCAACAACACTCCAATGGCACCTGTTTTTATATATACACTGTATACATATGCATGTGGTATATCCTGTTTATGCAAATCTGACACGTAGTCAAGCATAAGAGAGGGGAAAGAAAATAGGTTTAGTGGTATTGAGCAATAATAGGCATTTTCTGGAGACCTGCCCAGGAGGCAACTCCTGGTCCCACTGGTGGACGTGAAAGAACACGTCAGTCCGTCACCTTTACCAGAAACTGACACATTCATTCTTTAAATGGAAGGCAGTTTCCTTGTTTGTAAAGTTGCTTTTCTATGGAATCTCAAAGATGAAACAGGTGACACTGTTCACACCCCACTGATAATGCATGATGACTGGATTTATTTGACTCCATCCACATGCATTTACACTTGATTTATGTTTTCAGGAAGGGAATCCAGCTCAGAGTGGATTGAGCCTGTACAGTGTTTAGAATTGTGTCACATTGATGATTAAGACAAGTGTGGTTTCTGAAAAAATGGAAATTCCAGGGATATGACCTTCTGGTACCACCATACAAATCATCAGAATTATTCAATAGCTATGGTCAAACCCTGTCAGCTCTCTAGACAAAAGGGATGGTCTTGTGGCTAAAAGAGGGTCTGTCTTGTGGCATGGAGCTCGGGCGACTCTTCTGCAAACTCACTGTGTGAGACCTTTGGCAAGTAACTCAATGTCTCCGTGCCTCTGTCACCCCTGTGTAACACGGGGTTAATAATACATACTATTCAGATTCTAAGCTCTTGGGGCAGGGGCTCTCTCACACTTGTGTATGTACAGTGTCTAGCCCAAAGGGGTCTTCAGGTCCGATGATATAAGTGATACTAAGATATTAACAAGCAGGAAGAGGCCATCTGGCTTTGTTTGCCAACTACACATCCTTGACTTTACCAGTTAACAGTGTTACTTATCCACATGCTGCAGTGCACGTATCCAGCATATTATGGTAGCCAATGTTCATACTGGCAATCTAGACAGCAGTTCCAATAGAAGTCTCCTGCAAACCAAGCCAGTAGAAGCTGGGCTGAGATTATCATAGCTACAAATTGTCTCTTTACAAGTATTAAACCATCTTATCTTACCAGTCTTTTTATTGCTCTGTTTTTAAAAAATGAATTATAATTCAATTATTTATCATATGACTATACCACTGAATGCAATATTAATTCCTAGCAATATTAATCTCTGCAAGAGAAAATAGGCTGCTCAGGGTTTCCTTGGTGCTTTAGAAATGTGTTGGCTTGACAGGTGGGAAGAAGAAGTAGGTACAGCACAAACAGCAGCAGTGCAGCTTTCTCCACATTGCCCCACCCACCAATGTTCTGCAACAGAGGCCACCTCCAAGGCCAAAGGGGAATTCAGATTCCATGGCTCACTGAGACCTTGACCTTCCTGCCTGTTAGTGCTCCTCTGACTCTTCCACACCTTGGACAGGCCCAGGCCAACCTGCTTACACATCCTGCCACCAGCACAGAGAAGGGCCCATAGTCTGGGGAAAGGGGCTGCTGGGACTGTCTAGAAACCACCTCCACCTGAAGCAAAGAGGATGTAGGAACATATGGAACAATGGAGTGAGACAGTAGAAGGGCAGAGCAGTGGAGAGAGAAAGGGTACAGGGACATTTGCTATGTGGGCTCTAGACACCCTAAAAGGAAATTGTCTCCACTTAGACACACACTTCTTCTGTCTCTCCATTGCAGCTCAAAAATCTCCCTCCCTTCCATCTATTGCCCTCATCGCGTCTTCTCTTCCATTCCACCTCAGATACTTTATGTTTCTCCCTCCATTACTCCCAATACTGGGATATTAAGAGGCTTGGTCCATAGGTAAAAATGCAGCAAGGGAACCTCTCCTTCCCATTTATATATTAAATTAATGACTGGTTTAACATTGGGGAACCCTATTACCCCTCACCTCCCACCTAGCCCCAGAAGTGCTGGAAGTAGGGGTCCTGGTGCTGCCACACCACCTGGCTTGAAGTGACACTCCATCATATACATGGTTTACAGTTTGGTTCAATGGCTCTCAGCACCCCCACTATACAAATTGTTCCAGCACCCCTGCCTAGCCCCTGCTCATTCTATACCCATTGCTACCTGAACTCTTTGATACTTTTCATTAGGCATTAATGCTTAGTAATGAACAGGCCTCAATGCCTCTGTGACTGTTCTGATAGAAAGTGGGTTTTTTCTGAATAATTCCTTCCTCAAACCTCCTGGAAAAGAGACAAAAAGCCAGGAGTTTATGGGACTGACTGAATCACCATTTGTTTTCAAAGCGAGGTGCCCTGCTCACCTTACCTCGACCTCAGATGGATTCAACAGAAGACACACCTTCCAATACAACAGGGAAGCAGACAAAAAACAAAATCCCAAAACACTGTGTCATCGACGTGACCTTAAGTGAAACTTACTGAATCTCGACAATGTTGTGTATAAACCCAAAGACTCACCTCCTTCCTATTTTACAGGAATGTGGGTGTTATAAGATTAAGAAAACTAAGGGCCTGATTCCACCACCCTTCTTCATACAAACAAGTACCTTATCTAGCAAACCTAGACAGCTTCCCCATTTATGTGATGGTCATCATCTTGACAGGAGAGATTGAACCAGGGACCTATAGAGCTAAAAGCATCAGCTGCTACAGCTTCATCTGAAAAACCAACCTCAGCAGCTGGGCGCTGTAATAGACTGACATCCCCTCTGTATCTGGGACACACAACATGGACTGACTAGTGGGTTACTAAGGGAGTATATAAATTGTGACCTTACCACTAGTACTGATCAAACCTTTTTATTGAAAACTGCCCTGTTCTCAACACTGACATTTTTCATGAAAACTCATTGTTTTTTGGAAACTTTTATCAAGTTTAAAATCTTTCTTAAAATAAGTCACTCAAAAATTATTTGTACACATTTCTAATATAATTTTTCTCACCATATGACTAACCTGAACAACATAATCACCTCTGAAAATGTCCTGTTTCAAAAGATTAACAACAATAAACAATAAAAACTGGATTAAACTTTTCAATGAATAGGTGGGAAAATTAAACAAAAATTATTCTGACATTTTTCTCACTTTTTTTCTGCCTTATTTTTCAACTCGCTCTACTTTCCACAGGGTGAGGAGACTTTGAGAGACTGTCTCCCTCCTGGAAGGAGTTAGCAAGTAAGCCATTTTTTTTAACCTTTGTAAAGACTGGGGGGTAGACACCTTTCAAAAATGTCTGAAAAAATTGTGAGGCTGTGGGCTCATTTTGCTGAAATAAAGCCCCAAACTGGGGAACTTTCTGTTCATAAAAGAAAAGGATGTGCATTTTGTTTCTTATTGTTTGGCCTGTGACATCCGTGATTAGCTTAGTGGTTAATATAAAGCTCCTTTTGTAAGTGTCTGACTACTTCCCAGCTATAGTGGTTAGTTAGCTTAACTTTCACAACAAAAGTCTTAAACCCCTGTCCTGCAATTCATGGCTCACAGACACTGACAGTTGCAAGATTGGAAACTTCGGTCAGTATCCGATAAGCACAATTCAACCAAATTTTCTACCTTGACTTTCCTAATAACACTAGCAGATGACATGTTCACATTCTCCCTATTTGGAAGATTGTCAGATCTTTTCAGCTATACTAAACATGAACTGCAAAATGCATATTTCATGTCTTGACTACGGTTCAAGATACTAGTGAAGTAGGTCAAACCTCTGACCAGCACTAGGCAGGTAATGTTATCATCTTGAGGTTCTGCAAATACTGTATGTACATAATGTGTTATACCTGGATGACTAGTCTCTTAATTAATCACTTTAATTTGTTTTGCATGCACTTTTAACTAGACTCTCTCTTGTGGTTAGTTAGGACTGGGCAGAAAAACAAAAACAAAACTTATGAAGTTGTTTTTGTTTTTTAAATATTTTGATGGAATTGTTCTGAACAACTATAGTAATGGTTAAAAGTCAGCATCAATCCAATAAGTAAAAACACCCAAAATAAATGCTGTGAGCTCGATTCTGCTCTGATACATCAGAGTAAAGCCAGTGTAATTCTGTTACAGACTGCTGACTTCAATGTACTTATGTGGATTTACACCTGGGTAACAGAGCAAAATCTGGCTGCATTGTATTGATCAATTTATACTAATAATCTCTGTAAACACTCTGCAATAACTCTCTTGCTCTCTCTTCTACTATTTATTGAAGTTCCCTTAACAATATCGCTTTCATCAACATCAAAGCTATTGAGGACAATGTACATGTTAAAAGAGCATATTGTTCGTTAGAGGCAGATTGTATTGCACAGTGCAGAATAACAAAGCCTGGAAGTAGAGCTGATTGAAAACTTTTCTATAGATTGTTTTTCCATTGGAAAATGCTGTATTGTTGAAACTGAATTTATTCATGTAATGTGTCAATTTCAATGAAATTTCACTTTGGAAAAAAAATGAAAAAAGCATTTTGATAACATCTTAATGTTTTCATTTGACATTTTTAGAATGGAACATTTTGATTTTTTGTTTCAAAATAAATTTTTAGTTTTGAATGACCCAAAATATTATCTGAAAAAAAATTAATTGTGGGAATTTTCCAAATTCTTTCTAGTTGTTCCAATTCAGAACAAAATCAAATGTTGAAATCACCGAATATCTTGAAAAAATGGAAATTCCAGTTTCTGTCCAGCTCTATTTTGGAGCCACTTAGCCACACTAACCCTGTTAACAACAACAGTTTTAACATCTTTTTGCCACTGTATAGCTTAACTTTAGTTTCAGACACTGCCTAGTCACTTTAATGTGGCAAGCTGCCACGAAAGCCTGATAGTGCAGCATTTTTAAGGACATATCCCTATTAAAATAACATGACTGTACAATGCAAAATTCACTAGGTATATAAAGAGAGGAATCAATAACAGTTATAGATAGCCCACAAAGGTTCATGTCACCATTGATCATATGACTTGTTTTATACGGCAGCTGTATTTATCTGTCAGTTTTCAAGCAGACTGCTCCACAAGCTGCCCAGAAAGTAGGAAAGAGAACAGGCTTTTATATTGACACCACTTCCAGAAAGGTGAGGTAGTGTTTGTGTAGAACTGTTTGAGCAAAATATTGTAATTATTATTACCATTTGTATTATGTAAAGCACCTATGGGGCCATTAGAAATCAGGGACTCACTGTGCTTGGTGCTGTACAAACACAGAGAGAGACAGTCCCTGACCTAATGAATTTACAATCTAAACACACAAAAACTTGGAGGGGAAACCAAGGCACAGAGCGGTAAAGTGAATTGCCCAAGATCACACAAGCAAGTCAGTGGCAGAGCCAGAAATAGAACACGTCTCCCGTCTCCTAGTCTCAAACTCTATCCACCAGACCAGGGGTGGGCAAACTTTTTGGCCTGAGGGCCACATTGGGGTATGGAAATTGTATGGTGGGCCATGAATGCTCACGAAATTGGGGGTAGGGCTGCAGAAGGGGGTGAGGGCTCTCGCTTGGGGTGAGGGCTCCGGGGTGGGGCCAGAAATGAGGAGTTCAGGGCACGGGAGGGGGCTCCGGGTTGGGGTGCAGGGGTGAGGGCTCTGGGGTGGGGCTGGGGTTGTGGGGTTTGGGGTGCAGTAGTGGGTTCCAGGCTGGGACCAAGGGGTTCAGAGGATTGGAGAGGGAATCAGGGCTGGGGCAGGGGGTTGGGGTATGGGGGAGGGGTGTGAGGGCTCCAGCTGGGGGTGCAGGCTCTGGGGTGGGGCTAGGGATGAGGGGTTTGGGGTGCAGGAGGGTGCTGTGGGCTGGGACCAATGGGTTCAGAGGGTGGGAGGGGGTTCAGGGATGGGGCAGGCTGTTGGGGCATGGGGGGTGAGGGCTCTAGCTAGGGGTGCGGGCTCTGGGGTGAAGCTGGGGATGAGGGGCTTGGGGTACAAGAGAGGACTCTGGGCTGGGATTGAGGCATTCGGAGAGCAGGAGGGGGATCAGGGCTGTGGCAGGAGATTGGGGCACTGGGAGGCTCAGGTGCAGGCTCTGGGCAGCACCTACCACAAGCAGCTCCCAGAAGCATGTCCCCTCTCCAGCTCTGAGGTGCGGCCAGGCGCCACCCCTGAAGCTCTCATTGGCTGGGAACCGCGGCCAATGGGAGCTGCGGGGTGCACCTGCGGATGGGGCAGCGCACAGAGCTGCCTGGCCAGCCTCCGTGTACTACGAGGGAGCCGGGGGGGGGGGGGTCAAGCCGGGAACAGAATGCCAAATGCTTGACTTCCAGTATGTTTTCTCTCCTCAGGTATGATATGTCCATCTACCTGAAAAATGTAATGACACAGAAAGTTTGTGGCCATTATTTAATGTCTATACTTTTAAGATAGAAATAGAGACAATCATATTGGCTGTTAGACCCAAAGAATTAGTATTTTCCTAGCATTTTTCATCCACCAATCTCAGGGATATTAGATGTATGTCCCTGTGGGATAGACAAAGGATACATACAAATAATGATCACTTCACCCAGCACTAAAATATAGCCACCCTGGAGTGGAGCCTTGTAGCTGTTTAACATCAACACAAGGAACAGGTTTAAACAGGAAACAAAGAAAACAGCATCCATTTGAAAGAGCAAGGGGAATTTAGGTTGGTAAGATGTAATAATACCAGAAGCTGAATTTAACAGAGGCCTGGTCTACACTACGATTTTAGGTCGAATTTAGCAGCGTTACCTCGATTTAAGCCTGGACCCGTCCACACGACGAAGCCCTTTTTTTTTTACTTAAAGAGCTCTTTATATCGATTTCTTTACTCCACCTCTGATGAGGGGATTAGCGCTGAAATTGGCTTTGCTGGGTCGAACTTGAGGTAGTGTGGATGCAATTCGATGGTATTGGCCTCCGGGAGCTATCCCAGAATGCTCCATTGTGACCGCTCTGGACAGTGCTCTCAACTCAGATGCTCTGGCCAGGTAGACAGAAAAAGGCCCACGAACTTTGGAATCTCATTTCCTGTTTAGCCAGCATGGCAAGGTGCAGGTGAGTGCAGATCTCATCAGCAGAGGTGACCATGATGGAGTCCCAGGATCGCAAAAGAGCTCCAGCATGAACCAAACAGGAGGTATGGGATCTGCTCGCCATATGGGGAGACGAATCCGTGCTAGCTGAACTCCGTTGCAGTAAACAAAATGCCAAAACATTAGAAAAAGTCTCAAAGGGCATGAAGGACAGAGGCCATAACAGGGACGCAGAGCAGTGCCATGTGAAAATTAAGAAGCTAAGGCAACCCTACCACAAAACCAGAGAGGCAAACAGAAGGTCTGGGGCAGAGCCGCAGACATGCTGCTTCTACGCTGAGCTGCATGCCATGCTAGGGGGTGCAGCCACCACTACCCCAACGCTGTGCTTTGACTCCGTCAATGGAGAATCATGCAACAAGGAATCGGGTTTTGGGGACGAGGAAGATGATGATGAAGAGATTGAAGATAGCTCACAGCAAGGAAGCAGAGAAACCGGTTTCCCCAACAGCCAAGATATGTTTTTCACCCCGGACCTGGATCCAGTACCCCCCGAACCCACCCAAGGCATGCTCACGGACCCTGGAGGCAGAGAAGGAACCTCTGGTGAGTGTACCTTTGTAAATATTACACATGGTTTAAAAGCAAGCGTGTTTAATGATTAATCTGCCCTGGCATTCATGGCCAGTGCAGCTACTGCAAAAGTCTGTTAAGGTGTATGGGGATGGAGCAGAAACCCCGGTGTTCGCTGCCATTCAGACAACATCCATTCCTTATATCTGTGTTATCCTCAGGAGAGTGATATCATTCACGGTCACCTGGTTGAAATAGGGTGCTTTTATTAAGGGGACATTCAGAGGTGCCCGTTCCTGCTCGGCTGTTTGGCTGTGGCTGAACAGAAATGTTCCCCGTTATTAGCCATGCGGTGGGGGGAGGGGTGAAGTGATCATCCCAGAGAATAGTGTGTGTGTGGGGGGGGTTATTTGGGTTTTGCACTCTAACCCACAAACTGCAGCCCCTCCTTTTAAATTGCAAACCCATTTGAAATGGCCAACCCAACGGCCGCTTGGTATGGGAAATGAGGACACTGCTGTTTGAAACCATTCCCACATGTTATGAAGGTTAAAGAAGCCAAAAGACTGTGGCTTACCATGGCTGCCTGCAAGCCAAATTCTGTTGCCTGGCACTGCGTGAGTGATCTCTCACACCACACCAGCAGGCCCTCAATATAAAAGGCAAAATGCTATCTTGTAATGAAAGCATATGTGCTGTATAATGTGAACAGCAAGGTTTAATGGGAAAGAGTGATCCTATTGTTCTCTAAAATGTATCTTTTTTACTACCAATCTCCCTTTTCCCCCCATTAGCTGCAAATGTTTCTCCTTCGCAGAGGCTAGCAAAGATTAGAAGGTGAAAAAAACGCACTCGGGATGAGATGTTCTCAGAGCTACTGCTGTCCTCCCACACTGACAGAGCACACCAGAATGCATGGAGGCAGACGATGTCAGAGTGCAGGAAAGCACAACAGGAACACGAGGAGAGGTGGTGGGCTGAAGAGGATAGGTGGCATCTGCTTGCTGACAGAAGAAAAGAGTCGATGCTCCGACTGCTGGAGCATCAAACTGATATGCTCCAGTGTATGGTTGAGCTGCAGGAAAGGCAGCAGGAGCACAGACTGCCGCTACAGCCCCTGTGTAACCAAACACCCTCCTCCCCAAGTTCTATAGCCTCCTCACCCAGACTCCCAACAACGCGGTGGGGGGGCCTCCAGTCACCCAGCCACTCCACCCCAGAGGATTGCCCAAGCAACAGAAGGCTGGCCTTCAATAAGTGTTAAAGTTTTTAAGTTTAAGTTTTAAAGTGCGGTGTGGCCTTGTCCTTCCCTCCTCCCCCATCCCACCCGGCGCTTCCCTCCGCTCCCACCCGTCCCGGGCTACCTTGCCAGTTATCCCCCTATTTGTGTGATGAATTAATAAAGAATGCATGAATGTGAAGCAACAATGACTTTATTGCCTCTGCAAGCGGTGATCAAAGCAGGGTGGGGGGGAGGGTGTTTAGCTTACAGGGAAGTAGAGTGAACCAAGGGGGGAGGGGAGGGTTCATCAAGGAGAAACAAACAGAACTTTCACACCATAGCCTGGCCAGTCATGAAACTGGTTTTCAAAGCTTCTCTGATGCACAGCGCATCCTGCTGTGCTCTTCTAACCACCCTGGTGTCTGGCTGCGCGTAATCAGTGGCCAGGCGATTTGCCTCAACCTCCCACCCCACCATAAACATCTCCCCTTTACTCTCACAGATATTGTGGACCGCACAACAAGCAGTAATAACAATGGGAATATTGGTTTCGCTGAGGTCTATCCAACTCAATAAACTGCACCACCGTGCTTTTAAACATCCAAATGCACATTCTACCACCATTCTGCACTTGCTCAGCCTACAACTGAACAGCTCTTGACTACTGTCCAGGCTGCCTGTGTATGGCTTCATGAGCCAGGGCATTAAGGGGTAGGCTGGGTCCCCAAGGATAACTACCGGCATTTCAATATCCCCAACGGTTATTTTCTGGTCTGGGAAGAAAGTCCCTTCCTGCAGCTTTTGAAACAGACCAGAGTTCCTGAAGACGTGAGCGTCATGTACCTTTCCCGGCCATCCCACGTTGATGTTGGTGAAAAGTCTCTTGTGGTCCACCAATGCTTGCAGCGCCATTGAAAAGTACCCCTTTCAGTTTATGTACTCGCTGGCTTGGTGTTCCAGTGCCAAGATAGAGACATGGTTCCGTCTATTGCTCCACCACAGTTAGGGAATCCCATTGCAGCAAAGCCATCGACTATGACCTGCACATTTCCCAGAGTCACTACCCTTGATATCAGCAGATCTTTTATTGTGTGGGCTACTTGGATCACAGCAGCCCACACAGTAGATTTGCCTACTCCAAATTGATTCCCAACTGACTGGTAGCTGTCTGGCGTTGCAAGCTTCCACAGGGCTATCGCCACTCGCTTCTCAACTGTGAGGGCTGCTCGCATGTTGGTATTCTGGTGCTTCAGGGCAGGGGAAAGTAAGTCACAAAATTCCATGAAAGTGCCCTTCCGCATGCGAAAGTTTCGCAGCCACTGGGAATCGTCTCAGACCTGCAAAACTATGCGGTCTCACCAGTCTGTGCTTGTTTTCCAGGCCCAGAATCGGCGTTCCACAGCATGAACCTGCCCCATTAACACCATGATGTGCACATTGCTGGGGCCCGTACTTTGCGAGAAGTCTACGTCCATGTCTATGTCCTCATCAGTCTCGTCACCACGCTGCTGTCACCTCCTTGCCTGGTTTTGCTTTGGCAGGTTCTGGTTCTGCGCATACTCCAGGATTCTGCGCGTGGTGTTTACAGTGCTCATAATTGCTGCAGTGATCTGAGCGGGCTCCATGATCCCAGTGCTATGGTGTCTGGGCTGAAAAAAGGCACAAAACTATTGTCTGCTCTGACGGAGGGAGGGGCGACTGACGACATGGCTTACAGGGAATTACAGTCCACAAAGGGAGTGGCTTTGCATCAAGAAGAAACACAAACAACTGTCACATACAGAATGGCCCCCACAAGGATCAAACTCAAAACTCTGGGTTTAGCAGACCGTTGATTTCACGGCGGGAGGGAGGGAGGGAGGAAGCAAATGAATACAAAACAAATTGGGTCTATTTCTTATTTTGATCCACTCCATCTATCTTTTACATCTTTAGGGTGGCAGCAGACGGTACACTTTGACTACCGTACTAGCCATCGTCAGCTCCTGGGTGCTCGGCAGAAGATGCTGCATTATGACTGCTAGCCGTCATCATCTCCTGGGTGCTCGGCAGAAGATGCTGCATTATGACTGCTAGCCGTCATCATCTCCTGGGTGCTCGGCAGAAGATGGGAATGACCTGGCAGAGTCACTCCCATGTCTGCCCAGGCACCCCTGACTGACCTCATCGAGGTCAGTTAAAAGAGCACCCAGGAATATGACGACAGCTACCAGTCATAACGCACTGTCTGCTGCCAAAAGACAATGAGCTGCTGCTGTGTAGCAATGCAGTCCCACGTCTGCCAGCACCCAGGAGACTTAAGGTGACGGTCAGCTGTGCAGGCTCCATGCTTTGCCGTGGTATGGCGTCTGCACAGGTAACACAGGAAAAAAGGCACAAAATGATTGTCTGCCGTTGCTTTCATGGGGGGGCGGGGCTGATGACATGTACCCAGAATCACCTGCGACACTGTTTTGGCCTCTGGGAGGCCTGCAAACTTTTGAATTTCATTTCCTGTTTGGCCAGCGTGTTTGCAGAGCTCATGCAGAGCTCATCAGCATGATGTGCACATTGCCAGGGCACATTGCCCAGCCCGTACTTTGTGAGAAGTCTATGACCATGTCCCTCTTGTCACTGCACTGCCGTCGCCTCCTCACCCGGTTTTGCGCGAAACAATTGTCTGATGTTGCTCTGACGGAGGGAGGGAGGAAGGAAGCAAATGAATACAAAACAAATTGGGTCTATTTCTTATTTTGATCCACTCCATCTATCTTTTACATCTTTAGGGTGGCAGCAGATGGTGCACTTCGACTGCTAGCCATCGTCAGCTCCTGGGTGCTCAGCAGAAGATGCTGCATTATGACTGCTAGCCGTCATCATCTCCTGGGTGCTATTAGATACAATTAACTTTGAACAGAGACTGGGAATGGTTGGGCCATTACGCTTGAATATATTTCCCCATGTTACGTATCCTCACACCTTCTACAGGTCATCTCGATTATCACTTCAAAAGTTTTTTTTTTCTCCTGCTGATGATAGCTCATCTCAATTGATTGGCCTCTTACAGTTGGTATGGCTACGTCCACCTTTTCATATTCTCTGTATGTATAAATATCTTCTTGCTGTATGTTCCAGTCTATGCAGCCAATAAGTGGGCTGTAGCCCATGAAAGCTTATGCTCAAATAAATTTGTTAGTCTCTAAGGTGTCACAAGTACTCCTGTTCTTTTTACATATAAAAATGAAATCCACCACAATACAACCTTGCTGGCAGGTTCTGCGAAGACATCAAAGCTCAAACAGGCCTTAGAAACTGAACTACCCTCTCAACCCCAGAGGTCAGAATAGAGGTACATTTGGGGGGCAGTATGAAAGATCATAAGGCTACTCTCTCACAAATGCACAAATATACAGGTCTGTCGCATCTTAGGCGCATTTAACATGCGCGATTTCAGCTTTACGTGGTCAGCAAAAACAAGAAAAACACAACAAAAAAAGAGAACAATAACAATTTAAATACTGTTTCTGTAGTGCGGGCGATTCCACCTGCCATTACACTCAATGTAATTTTGACTATACGCGATTTTCGCTTTACACGCGGACTGCGGCACGTAACCCCAGCGTAAGATGAGACAGACCTGTACAGTTAAAGAGCTCTGTCATTCTAGATTCTTTGGGATAACAAGCAGCATAATACACATACATCACAGTCCAGATTCTAACCTGGCCTACCTCGTCACATCACCCTTGCAGTCAGTGGAGCTATGCCAGTGTATGCCAGATTAAAAATGAAAAACGAAGTATTTTAAATCAACAAACTGTGTCTGTGTGTAACCTGCTAATCGAGATCCTTGCGTCTCCCTCCAGAGGGCGCTGTGGCCTGATCCTCTCCCACCCCAGAGATGACTTTGTCCTTGATCGCAGCTTGCAATCTGACCATGCCCAGCCACTGCAGCAAATCCTGAGCAGGAGCAAAGCCAGCTCCTCCTCCAAACATGGTGCTTCCCTGCTCAGCCTCACCCTGCCCGCGAGAACGGCCAGACCTTGCCAGGAGCTGGTGACTTCCGTCGCTCGTCAATTTCCTGAAAGGCTGGCATTTAAACACCAGCTGCGGCACCAGGGGAGGATGCGGTTGTGATTCAGCCACCTCTTCTCCAGAGCTGCAGCATGCACCCTCCGGGAGCAAATCAGCGCCTCAGTCCCACCTCTACGATCTGAAAGGAGAGAGTGAATGAAGTTTAGCATTTAACTGCCTTGCAAACCGGGCTAGAGGGGGAGGCTCTCTCATTTTGCATTATAATTGCAATTCAAGATGAGTTTTTATGCAAATGCTTAAAAAAGCCTACCTACTGCAGATTTAAAACAACAAAACAATCAAAACTCCAGTTGCGGATAACAAGAGATCCTGGAGGAAATCAAGGGGAGTCATCTCATCTTCCATTGATGCAAGAAAAAGGACGTTGTTTTGCAGCCACTACGGGTATTTCATCCCCCCTCTCCACTGCATCCTGCTCTAGTGTCTTGCTTTGCATTACAGAGAATGTTCTTTCCTAGAGGATAACCAGCAACCTCTGGAGATAAACAGAAATTTGCTGCTTTAACATAAACAAATATACAGAGACTAAATTTAGGAATTGCTCCTTGGAACCTTCCCCAGAAAGAGCTCCGGCTGAGCTATATACCTCTTCTGCTCTGTGCTTTGAAGACCAAGCTTCATTGAAAAGGAGAGAGCACCGAAAGGCAATCCCCTCTCCGGCCATTCCATCATGTTCAGCTGGTTGGGTACCGATGACAGGAGGAGGAAAGACCCTGAAGTGTTCCAGACGGTGAGCGAGGGTCTCAAAAAGCTCTACAAAACCAAGCTGCTCCCTTTGGAAGACTACTACAAATTCCACGAGTTTCATTCGCCAGCCCTGGAAGATGCTGACTTTGATAATAAGCCCATGGTGCTGCTGGTGGGGCAGTATTCCACTGGGAAGACCACCTTTATCAGGTAATAACTTGGCCTATTTATTTGAGGGGTGGAAAATTTTGCTGGGGTGGAAGCAGCCAGTTTTGCTGTCTGATACACACATACAATTCCCATCACTGTCAATGGGGGTGGTACGTGTCTCTCCCAAGGCAGATTTTGGCCAATTGTATTCTTTTGCTTATGTTTGAGGGTAAGGGCAGCCCTGGTTCTCTTTCATTCATCTCCTGTGGTGCCAGCCACCAATGACTTACAAAAAGGCTGCTTCATAGGAAATTCTCAGAGCTGTTTCTTTAAAATAACGGGTAAGTCAAATTCTAACATGGCAGGAATGTACAATTCTCAGATCAGGACCAAATGACCCACAGCAAAAGTGCTGGAGAGTTAGGGCATCACCCACAAGAAATAAGTTGCATTGACACCTTTTTATTAGGTATGCGAAACATTTACGCTTCGGTGCATGGTAAGCGTGACCCCAATGTGGCCTTACTATCGAATATCCCCCTGGCTTTTGGAAGGTGGTGGAACAGTGGACATTTCTCTCTCAAGGAATTCATTGATTTCCCAACTGACAAGTCCTGGATAAAACTTATTGTGGGTTCTTTGGGATTTATATTTTTTAAGTTATTTTAGGATTGTTTTTCCTTTGTATAGTGCCCTGGGGTGCCCCTATGAAGAAGGGTGGGAGGGTGAGGGGGTGGGTGTGAAAAAGGACGGTCAAACTTCAAGGCTCTAAAAGCAGCCCCTCCTACCTGTTTCAGATCCATCCAGCACCGATGTACTGACTGTGCTGCTGCAGGTGTCAGGTACATCCTAAAGGTGAACTGATTTCAGTGGAAGGTTAATGGCAGATAGCAGGTCTGGTGGAAGACCAGCAGAAGGAGGGTTAAACATATTCACAGTCTCAGGATGAGCTGGTCTTGATTGCAGGTCAATTCAGATGCACCACTTATATACCTCAGCAGTGATACTAACCCCAGGTCAGCTCCCAGTATCCTCACTCCTCAGATCATACTTGGGCTGCATCTTCTCCATTTCCTCTCTGGATTCACAAGATGAATATCTTGGGTCAGATTCACCACTGAGTATCTCTAGTGTGATGCTGGGGTAACTGCATTGAAATCAAAGGAGTAACACGGGCATAAAACCACAGTAAGCCAGAGGTGAGGCCAGCCCTTTATCTACGTGGGAGGAAGCTTTACTTTGTACCAACATTTGAACGGGAGTGTGGGGAGAATAGGAGAGGGCCAGTGAAACTGTCTGTGCCTGCATGACCTTGTGGAATGCAGGCGTTTTTATCTGTTCTAATATTCCTGCAACCTAATGCTGTAACCAAGAGCTAGACACAGAATGAATTTGCAATGCCCAGCCAGCTGGCGCACGACCCCTGTGTGCTAGAAAGCAGACAGTGCAGGGGTCTTGCTTGGTCTCTTGAAGTTATTTTTAAAGATGGGTTGGGTGCGGGGAGGGAATTGCCCTGCATAAAGTGAAGCCGGGCTGGCAGAGCTAACCCTGCCCTCCCCTTCTCCACACACCTGACCTGAATCTTTGTTCTTAAACTCTGCTTTGGACTTCTTGGAAGATCTGAAAGGTGTGGTGGGGTCACATGTTGGATCCCTCCTCATTTTCATCCTCAGCCACACTTCAGAGTGGAGCTGACTCCAGATTTGGGGAGGTCATTAATTCTTCCACTCTAAGCTCGCTACCTGCACATCCACTCCCTCCCTTTGCCTCTCAGCCCCTATGTATGCCCAGTGCTTCCTCCCTGGTCTCTGCAGCCCCCACTGGCTTTCCCCCCACACTCTCCCCTACTTCCATCACTAACCCCAGCAGCACAAGACTCACCACCACCTACCTGCCTTCCCTCCTAGATCCCCTCTCCCACTCAATCCCTCTCTTCTCTCCAGGCCTGAGAGCTGGGCTGCTCACTAGGTGAGTACGCCCAGGTGACACAAGTGAGACTCCACGACCGCTATGGGGTAACTAGTGGCCTGGGGAGGTAGCATCCCCTCACCTCTTGGATTGATGCACTTGTTTGGTGAGTCGGCTCTCTCTCCTGAAGCAGCAAGTTCTCATTAGTTACCCCATGCCTGGCTGCTCTGCTTTCCGCTCCTGCTGTGGACACAGATGTGATGAACACACGTGGGAGCCCTGGGCAGAGCAGAAGAAGCCAGCCTGTTTCTTCCCGGGAGCAGCTCCACCAAGATGGATGAGTGGGCCTTTCGAAGTGTGTCTGTCCCTCTGCATGTACCAGAGGGTGGTGGGTGTAATTCGGGGGATGTAGGGGTGCTGGGACTGGATACAAACGCATAAAATAACGTAAGAGGCTGGTCTCCAGGTAGTTCCAGCCTGTCAGAAGCAGGAAATGCCAGGAAGCTTTTGAGAGGTTTCCAGCCCGAGCTCGCAGACCCTGTGGGTCCAGATAGTCTGGATAAAAGCATCAGAAGCTAACCACAACAGCAGAGAAGTAAGAGACTCCTCCTCTGCCTCAGCATTAGGATGAAGCTAGCAATGGCTCTGACCCATCCTGGGGATATTCCCCTCCAGATTTTTGAGCGCGACTCTGGAGCAATGAAAGGACAGGCTGCCCCCCAGAGAATCCATCTTATCTTTACATTGAGCTCTGTGTGCTTCAGGGCAGGGCTTGGAGAGATTCCTCAGTCCTGTTGTGCAGTGCAAATATGATCAATAAAACTCAGATACCTGACCATTGAGTCTCAGAGTGCTGATTTAAGGAGCTCCCGGCGACAAACAGGACCTAAGCCACAAAATTTGGGTTTGGACCCCAAGCCTCTTCCCTGAAAGCTGAAGGGGGCCATCTATAGCCAAGGTTTAGATCCAGATGAAATGTTAAGGGGTGTCTCTCTCTCGAGGGCTAAGCGGCAGCATCTTGTGATCAGACTCCTGCTGTATCTGGAGGTGGGGGGGTAGAAACAAGACAATCAAGGTCATCTGTGAAATATTTCTAACAGCCCGGCAGGGAGGAGGCTTGCTGCGTGTTTGGAAGTCGGTGAAGCAAGACTGAAATTCTCCCTTTGGTTTTGGTGGAACCAGACTGTTCTCTTGTCTGCCTTTGGAGACGCAGGGGACCGAGCCTTATTTTGCTAGGTGAAAGATGTACTGTCCTGAATTTCAGCTTGTACATTTCAACCCTCCCATCACTCACTCCTCCCATTCCCTTCCAAGGGTGCCTTGGCAGAATTTCCAGATCCACAGAAAGGGCATACGTGCCCGAAGAGACACAGTGAGCTGGCACTTTTACCTGGGAAGTTAAAAATGCTTCCTTTAACCACTAGCAGCCCAGTCTGATGTTAGCAGTGACGGCAGGATCCCATCAGAGTCTGGCTCTGAAATATTATTACCTTTTATGTTTCCTGCTTGGGGAGGGGACAGCAGGGCAGGATGTTACTATTTTAATTAATTAGTGGGCTGTAGTCTCTGCTAAAAATAGCTCTGGCCTGGCTCCAGCCTCCCTGTTAATAAAATAAACAAGGGGCTAGAGCCCTGCTGTCGGTCAGCACAGGTTGCTTTTGGTGCAGCCATCTCCTCACTCCAAACATTCTCATGCTCTGCTCCCCAGGGCAGTTCCAAGCTGCTGCTCCAGCCACTGCTCCCCGCCTCCCCTCTACAACCACTACATCATCTCTGCCTCTCCACAGCATCCTGCCTGACTTATCGCTAAAGCAACCCTCCTCTCCCCACACACATCCTGCAGCATCCTTGCATAGGGTGACCAGATGTCCCGATTTTACAGGGACAGTCCCGACTTTTGGGTCTTTTTCTTATATAGGCTCCTATTACCCCCCCACCCCCACCCCTTGTCCCAATTTTTCACACTTGCTGTCTGGTCACCCTATCCTTGCATGAAGATCAGCACTTCTGTCCTTTCTAGCAGGAGGCAGCAATGTCTTGGGGTTAGAACAGAGGAGCCTGCAAGCATACCTTGGAGAGGCTGCCAAGACAGTCTGGACCTGATAGACCACTGGGCAGTGGAGATTTGTCTTCCCTTTTATCCCTAGCAGGGGGTCTCACAGCTGAGGGTTAAGGCACAGTGGCTGCTGGGGGAAGCTTGCACTGCAGCTGCCCAGTCTGAAGGGGTCCAGAACGCTGGTGCTGTTACCCAGCACCTTTTACAAGCCATTACATTCACTGTGCCTGTGTATTTATAGGATTCTCACCACCACAAGTGTGCTTTGGTTTTCTTCTTTCAGTGCAGGCCCCTTGCTTCACTGACCATCAGCCCATCAGACGAGTGTACACAGCACTTCAATAGATCACCTTGTGTTTGCCCACAGTATAGCAGAACCCTTGTTCAGTAGTTGCCCTGCTGTACAATGCGCCCAAATCTCCCGGAGAGATCTCCCTGGGCAGTGTAAATTCTTAAGTATCTTAGAATCCACTTCGTCAGTTTGATTTCATACCACTTGCTGCACATCAATTAGCTTTAACTTGTAACTTCTTTTGTAGCTGTTTGAGTGCTTGGGTTTTTTTTAAAAGTGTTTTATATAACAAACAAAAACAGTTGGGCGGGATTACTAGATGAGTGGGGATGTGATAAAATGCATCCATTCCAGGTGATTAGAAGAGGATCATTATTTGCTTCTTCTCTCTTAGAGGTCTTGTCTATAACTGAAAGGTGAAACCACAGGCTTTTTTAAAGTCTGTATTCACACAATAGTTGCATGTTGTCATGGTGCTTGTGCATCACAGAAAGGAGTGTAAAAATGATTTTATTACAAAGTTAAAGGCCAGGGTGGAGGTCTTCAAAAGGCGCCTAACTCCTCTTTGTGCCTTTATCTCCTCAGACTATAATATCTATTTTCCTGTCGCATTTTAAAGTAGGAATTCTAAAATATCTAACTCTGTGGATTCAATCTAGGTCTGTGTGGGGAGAGCTTTTGTGTATATTGGCTCAGATAAAAAACATTGCAAAAAGATCGGAGGAAAGCCAATAGAAATAAAAGTATCTTAGGGCTATGCTATTGGTCTAGGGCAGGGGTCGGCAACCTTTCAGAAGTGCTGTGCCGAGTCTTCATTTATTCACTCTGATTTAAGCTTTCACATGCCAGTCATACATTTTAACATTTTTAGAAGGTCTCTTTCTATAAGTCTATAATATAGAACTAAACTCTTGTTGTATGTAAAGTAAACAAGGGTTTTAAAATGTTTAAGAAGCTTCATTTAAAATTAAATTAAAATGCAGAGCCCTCCAGACTGGCAGCCAGGACCTGGGCAGTGTGAGTGCCACTGAAAATCAGCTCGCCTGCCGCCTTTGGCACACGTGCCATAGGTTCAGGGCCCTCCGGCGGGCGGGCGGCAAGGCCAGCGGGGCCGCGCCGGGCGGGCGGCGCGGGCGGGCGCCAGCTGCGGCGTCATGGAGGCGGGGTCCCCGCCGGAGGGAGGGGAGGACCTCGCCCGCATGGACTGCGGACCGCGCTGGTTCGCTGGTCGGCTGGACCGGGACCTCCCGCAGGCACGCTGCGGCAGCTCCAGAGCCGCCGACCTGTGAAGACCTCGTCCGGCTGCGGTCCGAGCAGCGCGCCCAGCGACCAGCTGCAGTCATGCAGTCATGCCCGCAGGGCGGTCCCGCTCGCTGAGCGCCTCCCGCGCATGACTGCTTGGGGCGGCCAAAAAGGTAGAGCCGCCCCTGCATAGGTTGCCTACATTTGGTCTAGGGGCTAGAGTTCTGCCCTGCCACACAGGAAGTTTATGTTCAGTTTCTAGAATCCATCAGTACAGCTTCCGAACTGGCTCACAGGGATGCTAAAATGAGCTTTCCAAGAAGTGAGCTAGCTCTTCTTGACGCAGAAAGATAGGCCCAAGGAATTGAATCCAGGTCCATGAAGCACTTGGTGGTAGAAAGTTGGCTGGTCATCTAGTGCTGCTAAATTCCAGTAGAGATAGTAAAACATACATCCATGTTTTCCTAATATTCTTGTACGTAAAGAGCTGCTGTAACTGCCACAGAGAACCTCTGTGATCATGATCAGGAAGGGAGGTGGCTCATACGATCATGAATGAGAGGGGAGCTGAGCCCATGAGATAATCTCTCTGTTAAGATGTGGCCCATCTACAGTAGAACCTCAGAGTTACGAACTGACCGGTCAACCACACACCTTATTTGGAACTGTAAATATGCAATCAGGCAGCAGCAGAGACCAAAAAAAAAAAAAGGCAAATGCAAGTACACTGTGTTAAATGTAAATTGCTAAAAAATAAAGGGAAATTTTCATTATTTTTTTTTGACGGTAAGGAAACTTTCTGTGCTTGTTTCATTTAAATTGGTTAAAAGCAGCATTTTTCTTCTGCAGAGTAAAGTTTCAAAGCTGTATTAAGGCAACGTTCAGTTGTAAACTTTTGAAAGAGCAACCCTAACATTTTGTTCAGAGTTACGAACAACCTCCGTTCCCGAAGTGTTCGTCACGCTGAGGTTCTACTGTTCTGGAGAAGTTTGAGAACCTCTACAATAGTCAACTGCTCAGGAATTTCAGGTAGCCTCATCTAGGAGCTATTGGGCTGTTGTATTTTCTTCTCTTCCTGTCCTAAATTATTTAGTGTTGCTGGGAACTGTTAAGCAGTTTCCACATTTCACCCCAAAGCTCCTTATATTTCAGCGGTAGGTGAATCTTTCTAGTCCATACAGAGCTTCGAAAGCACTGGGATGAAAGGCATGCAAGACAAAATGATTGTGACAGGAGAAGCAGGGCAAGACCTGCTCCTGCTGGAAACTGGAGGCTCACCGCTAGAGTTAATGCTGCTGTAGCTGCACTGTTTGTTAATTAATCCCTTACAGGATCAATAGCCATCAATCTTGCATGCTTCCTTGCCACATTGCCTTTCAATTGGCTTTTAAATCTTATACTCGTCTGTAGTGTAGTTCCTCCTTGCTCAGCGAGAGTGGAAAATGCAGCTCCAGTCCAGGTCCCAGGAGTACAGTGTATCCAGATGAGCATAAAGGTTGCCATTCCTAATATGTCTATATTGTTTTGCTGGATGAGATGACATTCATTAAGGTGATGAGAAGATGAGAATTCACCCAAACGATTGGCCCATAGACCCTCACATGGAGGATGGATTATGGTGGCATGCCCAGTATCACCCTCCTTCATAAAACTCATCCCATATTAAAACAACATAGCTGTGAAAAGCTATAACCTCCCCCTCCTCGTCTCTCCACTAGCTGTTAAAGACAGTAATCTCAAAATGCAGCCTATTTTTTCCCTGTATTGACTTGCAAAGTCCATACAATATGTATTTTCCCCACCTCATGACAAGGTTCAATGGTGTGCTTTAAGCAACGGGAAAAAACAAAGTACCAGCTACCCGGCTTTGATGATCAATACAATATTAAACTAAATGTGCACAGTCCAGCACTCTATCACCTGTAGCAATCCAGTACTCACAAACTAGGCAATGCCAAGTCAGTATGTGCAGCCCTGTATTCACCAGCAGCCTTATAATTAATGCCCCATATACTGTGACAAACTTGCCCTAATTTTTGCAGCGTTCCAGCTTTGTCTACGTTAAAAAAAAAACCTGAGGGTTTTATTGAGGAATGTTCTGTAGCACAGAAGTGGTAAGTGAACTGACTTACCTCCCCTCTAGATAGGTTTTGTAACACTGCCCCCTATCCTTTTAATGTTCAGTACGCTATTGTAACAAGAACTGCATTGTAGAAGCTGTCATGGAGGAAGGGAAGAGAGATTTTGACAGCAGAGTATGGGATAGTTGTGGCTTTCAGCATCTGAGAAGCAGTTCTGGATTGTGGGCTGAGCCCATTAGCTGAACACTTCTGCTAAAATGATCAGCAGTGAAGTAATGTTAATATTGAATGTTGTTAGGTTTCAGAGTTAACAGCCCCGCTTGCAAAGAATGGGGCTGTTTGCGCTTTTCTTTGATAAAGAAACAGATCGGTTCTAAACTTCTAAGGGGTTGTTACACAGACTTACAGAATGACTAATAATGATGAGAATCTCTTCACAGCATCTGACATTCTCTCAGTTTCTTCATCTGATTATGCTGAGGCAGCCGTAGCTCTGAGATCCCCAGTGAAAACCTACCATTGCATTTGCAGATTTCCAGTGCTAAAAATAGTCTCAAGGGGCTGCACCGTGCACCTCAGCAGCAGCTCTGATAGGAATTCAACAGCTCAGATCTCACGCATCATCCTGCCCTGTTTTCTCTCTCAAGGTACCTGCTGGAACAGGATTTCCCAGGGATGAGAATTGGACCAGAGCCTACGACTGACTCCTTCATCGCAGTGATGCAGGGGGACGTGGAGGGGATCATTCCTGGTAATGCACTGGTGGTGGATCCGAAAAAACCCTTCAGGAAACTCAATGCTTTTGGCAATGCCTTTTTGAACAGGTCAGTGTATTGCTCTTATACACCAAGGTAGAGCTGCTCTGCAGTGTCATAATGAGTCCCTGGCGAACAGTACGATGAGTGTCATGGGGGTAAGACATCACCCAAGCTTCTCCCCACATTGCATTGGTGTGAAGCCACCCCAGTCACACTGGGCAGCACTCCTGCCCTACAATGCCTTGTCATGGGCCAGACCACCAAGCATAATGGCCTGGGCTGAGCTGTTTTGTAACACGGACAAGCATTCACTACAGAGACCTGAGGACACCAAACTTGCCTTGTGTCATATACTGCCTTGAAACTAACAAGGTTGAAGGATCACTGCATACCACTCTGCTCTCCCCTGATTTTATGTTCCTAGAGTTCTCTACTACGCAATCACTTCAGTTCCTTGGCCAAATTAGGCTCTGGTGTAACTCCACTGAAGCCGGCGGAAAAATATCAGAAGTGAAAGATGATAAAGTCATTGCAGAGAAACTAAATGAATTCTTTGCTTCAGTCTTCATGGCTGAGGATGTTAGGAAGATTCCCAAACCTTAGCTGGCTTTTGTAGGTGACAAATCGGAGGAATTGTCACAGATTGAGGTGTCACTAGAGATGGTTTTGGAATTAATTGATAAACTTAACAGTAACAAGTCACTGGGACCAGATGGCATTCACCCAAGAGTTCTGAAGAAACTCAAATGTGAAATTGCAGAACTACTAACTATGATTTATAACCTGCCCTTTAAATCAGCTTCTGTACCCAATGACTGGAAGATAGCTAATGTAACACCAATATTTAAAAAGGGCTCTAGAGGTGATCCCGGCAATTACAGACAGGTAAGTCTAACGTCAGTACTGGGCAAATTAGTTGAAACAATCATAAAGAACAAAATTGTCAGACACATATAGAAGAAAACTTGTTGGGCAAAAGTCAATATGGTTTCTGTAAAGGGAAATCACGTCTTATTCATCTATTAGAGTTCTTTGACGGGGTCAAACATGTGGACAAGGGGGATCCGGTGGACATAGTGTACTTAGATTTCCAGAAAGCCTTTGACAAGGTCCCTCACCAAAGGCTCTTACGTAAATTAAATTGTCATGGGATAAGAGGGATGATCCTTTCATGGATTGAGAACTGGTTAAAAGACAGGGAACAAAGGGTAGGAATAAATGGTAAATTTTCAGAATGGAGAGGGGTAACTAGTGGTGTTCCCCAAGGGTCAGTCCTAGGACCAATCCTATTCAACTTATTCATAAATGATCTGGAGAAAGGGGTAAAAAGTGAGGTGGCAAAGTTTACAGATGATACTAAACTGCTCAAGATAGTTAAAACCAAAGCAGACTGAAGAACTTCAAAAAGATCTCACAAAACTACATGATTGGGCAACAAAATGGCAAATGAAATTTAATGTGGATAAATGTAAAGTAATGCACACTGGGAAAAACAAACCTAACTATACATACAATATGATGGGGGCTAATTTAGCTACAACTAATCAGGAAAAATATCTTGGAGTCATCGTGGATAGTTCTCTGAAGACATCCATGCAGTGTGCAGCGGCAGTGAAAAAAGCAAACAGGATGTTCGGAATCATTAAAAAGGGGATAGATAATAAGACGGAGAATATCTTATTGCCCTTATATAAATCCATGGTACGCCCACATCTTGAATACTGCGTACAGATGTGGTCTCCTCATCTCAAAAAAGATATATTGGCATTAGAAAGGTTCAGAGAAGGGCAACTAAAATGATTAGGGGTTTGGAATGGGTCCCATATGAGGAGAGATTAAAGAGGCTAGGGCTTTTCAGCTTGGAAAAGAGGAGACTATGGGGGGATATGATAGAGTTATATAAAATCATGAGTGACGTGGAGAAAGTGGATAAGGAAAAGTTATTTACTTGTTCCCATAATATAAGAACAATGGGCCACCAAATGAAATTAATGGGCAGCAGGTTTAAAACAAATAAAAGGAAGTTCTTCTTCACACAGTGCACAGTCAACTTGTGGAACTCCTTGCCTGAGGAGGTTGTGAAGGCTAGGGCTATAACAGGGTTTAAAAGAGAACTGGATAAATTCATGGAAGTCAAGTCCATTAATGGCTATTAGCCAGGATGGGTAAGGAATGGTGTCCCTAGCCTCTGTTTGTCAGAGGGTGGTGATGGATGGCAAGAGAGAGATCACTTGATCACTGCCTGTTAGGTTCACTCCTTCTGGGGCACCTGGCATTGGCCACTGTCAGTAGACAGCATACTGGGCTGAATGGACCTTTGGTCTTACCCAGTATGGCCGTTCTTATGAAACTGGCCCAATGTGTCCATGTTTCATCTCTGGATTTCAGCATTGCTTGAGCATGACTTGAAACAGTATATGGATCTCTCCCTTCTCTTGCACTGGTTACAGATACAAACTGACTAGGGTTTCAACTTCCCCCGGGACAACCTCTGCAAGGAGGGATCTATGCTGTGTCACAGCTAGACGGGGGCCATAAGCTGTGCTGTTCAGATCTTAACTTCTCCAAAATTCAAGGTCCTTGGTTTGGGCTCATTTCTCCAGGCCCAAGACAGCCAGTGTGAGCATTAGGTCTAGGCAGCCACACAGACCTTCCCCGCTCCAGGGGCCCAGCAACACACAAACCCTAATCCAGACAGAGCACCAGTCCCAGCCTTTCCTGTGGCCTTGACTGACTCCAGTGCTAGCATTGGCAGCAGAAACTGAGTTTTCTAACTGCCCTTCCTCACTTTCCCTGATGGTTCCTGGTACGCAGACACTCTGCCACATGTTCTGCAGCGTTGCACTTTGGCTCCGCTCCTGGCTCCCAGGCCATGAAGGTAATCAAAAAGCAGCAGTGTTGCCACTAGGAGAGAAACATGGGGGTATTGCTGCAGCCGGGCAGGAGATCGTGTGGGCATACAGGGCAGGGGGGGAGAGGTGTCCTGTGACACACAGAGTTAGATGGATTCCTATAGGTGTCAGTTTGCAAAGAGCCTTTGGTTGACTGTGAAAGTGACATTTGATCACAGCACTCTGACAATGCCAATGTGATGTGGCACTAGTTCCAGAGAGATTTCCATCTGTTATCAGTGTCCCACACGGCCCAGAACATCTGCATCCAGCCAATGACTAGGACTTGTGCCAACCCACACTTTCCTCCAGGATAGGGGGTGGTTTGCACTGTGGAAATAACAGATCCCCTGCTTAGGGCTCAGAGGCATTGGATCAAAAAAGCACCATTAAGAGCAGCCCAAAAAGGAGTTGCAGAAGCTTCCTCACCACAGAAAGACAATGCAGGAGAGCCCTTGCTGCCAGAAACATTCAGGGTAGAGGACAGGAGCAGTAATAAGGAGGCTACACAAAGTGTGAAATACAAATGCCACCTTACTTTGGCTGCTTGACTTATGCTGATGACCTAGCAACAATATGAAGAGTCATGGTTTGTACTAAGCTTCCAGCGGACTAGCTCATCTCATTACACTGTGTTCTGTTCTCTATCATCCTTCTGTGCTGAAGGAGCTGGATGTGTGCATGTGGGGTGTATGGGGGCATTTGTCTGTACCAGTGATTCAGTGACAGGAGGAGAAGCACAGGTCCTGCTGTTAATTCAGGGAGTAGCCAAGAAATGTGATTAACCCCTCTTTGCCAACACCATGCAGTAAATAGAAAGGGGCAGTGTTTTCTGAACTGCTGGCTGTAGAGACTTCAAAGGGGGTAGTCTGGTACAGTGCCCATGGCAGAGGTGAAGGTGCATTACGCCTAGTGCATACAACTACATAAAGCAACAGCCAACTGCTTCAGAAGATAAGTAAGTACCCAAAAGAATTGTCCTACTGCTTTATCCGCAAGAGGCCATGGGCCAGATCCTCAGTGAAGTGAACACCAGTATACACCAGCTGAGGATCTGGCCCACAGGCCAGAGGGAGGCAGGGTCCCCAAAAGAAGTAGGAAGCTAATTTTCCAAGTGCAGCAAGTGCTACAGTTGGGGAATATCCTGCTCTTGGTACATATCTCTCTGCCAGTGAACACCTGCAGGATCTGCATATGCAGGGGAGATGAGGCTGTCATCATCCAGGGAGGCAATGGCTGCTCCATCCCTTTGCATTGTGTTCCATGGGTCATTCCAGAGAATGAACGTGCTGCTCAGTTTATTAGCCTTTCAGGATTTCAGTAAACACACTTCTGGAAAGAACATACCTTACATTCTGACAGTCCGGCCATGAATAGTGAAAGCGAGGGAACAGAGAGCCAAATACCACCCTGCTTGGCTAATTCTGCCAACCTAGTAACACCAAGGTGAATTTGGCTCAGTATGTTCAATCTAAGGAGAATGGTATGCAGATACAGAGCCTCTTGGAGTTCAAATCCAACCCAGGCTAGTAGTGGCTACCACCGGATGGCTGTGATTGTTCAGCCATTATATTGCAGCGGCACCCAAAAGTCCCAGTCAAGACTGGGAAAGATTATATTCTGTCCTGTATGTATTTCTATTGTTGAACCAAATTTCATAGTGCATCCCTGGCAATCCCCTGTATTTGTAGTGAACTGTGGCTGGTTATTTTAAGCCATCATTCTGCCACATATGATCAGTTGCCTGTAGAACTCTTGCCCAATGATACTATTTTTCCCCCTTTTTCCCATGGTAACATTCTTTAAGCAAGTTAAGAGAATCAACCCATGTCTGAAGTGGGTGGAATTTCTAACTAAGACAAGAATTTCACCAGCCTGTTAAAGAAGGTAGCAAATATAACTTGGTCTAGTGAATGAGTCATCTGACTAGTCAATCATAATTGTCAGCCAACCACCATGAAGATCGGACTACCTCTCCTTTGCCCTTGCATTTCAGGGCTGTAGCTACGTAATGTGCTTGGAATTTTTCCTGGATGAAGATCCTGGTGCCATTTCATTTCACCTTATAGTGCAGTTCAATTATGAAAAGTGGTATCCGCATGACAGCATAGGGCAGAGGTCCCCAAGCTGTGGGAAGCAAAGAGAAATGCTTGGGGGGGCCCCACAGCTGGCCAGGCCAGCCCCCAAAAGGAAGGGTCCAGGCCAGATTCAGCCCCCTTACCACATCCTTTTCCCCCTCCCCCCAAGCCAG
Source organism: Mauremys reevesii (assembly GCF_016161935.1). Taxonomy (NCBI): domain Eukaryota; kingdom Metazoa; phylum Chordata; order Testudines; family Geoemydidae; genus Mauremys; species Mauremys reevesii. Next base: position 56,261,379 of record NC_052625.1, on the reverse strand, counting down.
AGCCATGACAGGGGCAAGGGGGTACATGAGGTAAAAAGTTTGGGGACCACTGCCATAGGGGTTCATTTTTGTTGTTGTATTGGGCCAGGTTTTCTGCTGCATTCAGCTCCCACAGCAGAGACAGGGTAAGCAGGTAACAACTGTTGCTCTCAGTTTCTACAGAGCACCAGCTGCAGGACCCTCCACCAGCTGGTAATCACTGAGGCAACATCATGCTCTGGCCCCTCCTTGACCATGACATGCCATGGGGGCTGAAGTGAGGGACACGGACACACACTTTGTATCAGCTGGGGCTCCCGGACTCTTGGAAGTATCCCCAGCAGAGAAGGTATAGGCAGTGCCCACACCTAGGGCACCTGAATGGCACAAAGTGCATGGAGCAGGACCAAAAATCTGGCCTATCACTTTCACACCAAGTTTGCACCATTGGCCAAACTGGGTCTCCTTGTTTGTGTATTGTCAGCAGTAAGAGACACTCTGGAAGCTAGTCTGCCCCCTACATATGATACAATTATGCAATCCCTACCGTCTTCACCTGGGTTTGGCCCTGCATCTGGAATTTAGCTAACAATGCCTGGGCCAGAAGAGAATCCAGCCCTCCCTTTCTTCCTCCACCATCAGAGGGGTGTTCTTACTCTCTGGATAGAGGGGGTGGCAGATGGAGTCACAGTCACCCTCTGAAAGGCAGATCAAAACCCAGCAGGGAAACAGCAAGGAACCAAAAGAAACATTGCAGGCTCAGTCCTGAGAAAACAGCCCAGCCCAGGCATGGTTCCTCCTAACCTTAGGTCCCAAAGCATGAACCAATTTCAGGACAGCTGCCTTCCACCTCACCGCTGTGTCCAAACAAAACAGAAATAGTCTTGCCATGATAATCTGAGCCTCCTGGGTCCTAGCAGGCCTTAACTTCCACAGTTACTCTCCCCTCAGCCTAGGACTATGACAGCCACTGCCTGAGGAGAAACTCCTTTCTCCTCCTCACACCCTCACTGATTCCCTTTTATGGGCTGCTTCACACCCACCCTAGCACAGCTGTCAGTTGCTCCTCTCAGTCTCAAAGTCTGACAAGCCACACCTGCCAGCCCTTTCCCCACTAGATCTAGCAACCCTTCTTGCCCAGAGAAAGTGTTTAACCCCATCCTGGTTTCCACATCAATGGGTATTAGATTGTATGCTCTGGGGGGCTGGGGCTATGTCTCATTAAGCATGTGAAGTGCTTAGCACAACTAATCAAGCATTATCTGTGGAGTAAGAAGGTGTCACTTGTATGTGGTTCCTTTCCCTGGTATAACCACATTTTAAACTCTGGTTTCATTGATCACTTTAGCAGTGGAATCATAGCAACTACACTGTGGAAAATACATTGTGGCTGCCTCCAAGTGATGCAGAAAACCCATAATATTTAATAGACAGGCCTGCCTTTTTTTTTTTTTTTTTGAGAAAGCGGTACCTAAGATGAGTGTGCTAGTAAGTAAAATTCAGCTCAACCCCTCCCTCCCAGCTACATAACTACTGAGACACAACCATCTCTGCAGTGGAACATATTGCTGGCACAGAACAGCTGCCCACACAATGTTTTAGTGAGGCATAACTTACCCCACTGGACACAACGACAGGATTGCAAGAGCGGCCAGGATGCAATTACATGTACTGGCATTCTATTAAATCCCCTTCTTCTGGCTTCCCCAAGGAAAGTGCTGAAAGTCCCATTACATGGGTCATTTAAAACTAGCCCTGACAGAGTACTCAGGAATATACTGCAGGAAACAATCCTGTCTTGGCAGGGGATGGGCTACATGTCCTAATGGGTCTTTCTAGCTCTGACTGCACAGTTGATACCAGGGCCGGCTCCAGACCCCAGCGCGCCAAGCGCGCGCTTGGGGCGGCGTGCCGCGGGAGGGCGGCAGGCGGCTCCGGTGGACCTCCCGCAGACCTGCCTGTGGAGGGTCTGCTGGTCCTGCGGCTTCGGTGGAGCATCCGCAGGCGTGCCTGCGGGAGGTCCATCGGAGCCGCGGGACCAGCGGACCCTCCGCAGGCACGTCTTCAGGAGGTCCCGCGGAGCCGCGGGACCGGCGACCGCCAGAGCGCCCCCTGCGGCGTGCCGCCCTGCTTGGGGCAGCGCAATTCCTAGAGCCGCCCCTGGTTGATACATAAGCTATGCAGTGAGAAAGCCATGCCAGAAATGCTGCTGAATACTCCGGTTTTGTTAGCTAACAATCATGCAATGAGGAATGCTCACTTGCCAAGCTGAGGTAATGTTTGAACTGAAATCCCTAACCGTGTGGGGCAGAAGTTTGTGGGACTCCCATTGCCAGATGACTAAGCTCATTCCTATAAAAAACAGCTGGGTCATACTTCAGAGTGAAAAGGTATTGAAGAAACAACTGATAGCAGTGGCACTAGTTTGTCCAGATGCCACGGTGACTTCAGTAGCACTGTTGGACTGTGTTCTCCCATCCTGACTGTACCCAGCTGTCCGGTGTGCCAAATTTACTTCTGGGTTGGGCCAAAAGTTCTTCTGGTGCTGCTGCTTCCTCCCATGACAATGCATGGCTGTTACTTTTCATGCCAACTTCCACTGCCTTCCACCTTGCCACCCCCCCCAAAGCTCCCCTCCCTTGTGATATGATTGCAAAAGGGGCACCCATGCAATGCTACCATGGGCCAACAAGATAAATAACAGTGTATGCGTTTGGTCTTCTTTTGGCTTTCTCATCAGTGAGGTTAGAATGGTCAGTTTTGGTTTCCGTTTATAGCCAGCTTTGCTTTTGGGTTTCCTGGCATTAGCACTATGCTGTTGCTTTTTCAGATGTGTTGCTGTTTCAGCTCAGTTGAGTCCAGAACCCTGCAGGGGAATGTTTACAGGAAGAAAAACAAAAATCCTTTCTCACTGCAAGCTAAACAACAAAAGAAAATAGTTTTCTCCACGTTGGAATTCACACATTGTTTGTTTTTCTTTAGCAATCTACATTTGGGGCCCACATGGAAAAAGTGCCGCATGCCAACAGAGTGAACATAAAAATATTTTCCAGAAGCGCCAAATAAGCATAGAAGGGACTAGATTCTGGCTTCATTTCTACCTGTGTAAATCCAGAGGAACTCCATCAATGTCAACAGAGTTCTGGATTTACCGCAGTGTAAATGAGACCAGGAGCTGAATTATACATACATCCTGAGGTATCAATTTATCACCAGATTTTTTTCCCCTTCTTTTTACACAGATTTGTATGTGCCCAGCTGCCCAACCCAGTTCTAGAAAGCATCAGTGTGATCGATACTCCGGGGATCCTTTCAGGAGAGAAGCAAAGAATTAGCCGAGGTAAGGGCTAGGCCATCTTCTGGCTTGGAGACACAAATAGAGACCAGTATTCAGAGTTTCTTTTCAAACTATTAAAACTCAAGAGGTAGGTAACCATAATGGGAGTCTTCAGAGTTACCTTATGGTCATATTGATCTAATATTGGACTTAGTGTGCAGTATCCTATACGGTACCGGAAATAGTCCCAGAATGGGCTGCCAGCAGGGACTGAATTAATTGCATCTCACCCAAGCAGAGATGGGAGAACCTATACAAATGGAATAAGCATTGACCTGGAACCTAAGCTGAACTTTTCTGCGGCTTGAGAAGGTCTGGTCGCCTGGTAATTTCCTCACCATTTTTTAAAATTTTATTTAATTTTCTGCACTGCAGGTTCTGGGTGGGCATTCAGCAGGAGTGCGGGCTGTAACTGACAGGTGTCTGACCTGACTCAAAGCAGAGAGTGGCAAGAGAGCAATGCGGTTTAGTGGTATTCAGGACTCTTTAGTGCTAACCCCAGCTCTGCCTCTCTACCCCTTGGTATGTGCTCTTGGGGGAATCATTTAGGACAGAAATGTCAAAAGTGTCCACTCATTTTGGGTGTCTCCATTTCTGGGAGCCCAGCTTGAGACATGCAGATGCCTCATCTTAGGCACCCAAAAATTGTTGGCCATAACATCTCGGAATCTGTTTTTTCATCTGTCAAGTGGGATTGGTGACACTTGCATTTCCTGAGATTATGGTGATACAGCAGTTCATGTCTGCAGAGTGTCTTGATGACAGAAAGCGCTATGCAGGCACTAGGATGAATAACCTAGTAAGCAATACCGACAACCCCAAACACAGGTCTGAAAAAATAAATGTTTGTGAAAGTCATGTTTTAATGCTTGCTAATTAAATCGCAATGCAGGTCTTGCTAATCCCTCTCCCTCACCTTAATGCATGCCCTTCCCCTAATGTTTCTGATGCCCTGAATGCCTTTTCTAGTATTACACTCGTCTCCATCCCATCAATAGGGCTTTTCTTGTGCATTTCACTTTCTCTTGTCATTGAGTAACCAACTCTGCACGAACAAGGTTTAATGCTTTTTGCTGACACCCAGCAGCAAGTTCTCAGTTGAAAAACCAACAGAGGTATAAGATACACAGACAATATCCTGTAGCAAAATGGACCGGTGTTTTCTGCAATCTCTGCTGTAAATTTCCCCACTGCTTTTCTGTGTGCCTCTGAGGGTGTGTTTATGCTGCAATCAGAGACGTGACTGCAGTATTGTGGATATTTCCAAGCTAGCTTGGATCTATCTAGCTTGAATAATGACAGCAGTAAAACCATGACAGTGCAGGCTGTACCACCCCACCCAGGAGCCTGTGTATGTACTCGAGTAGCTAGCCCATGCTGCCCAGGATTATCGGCGCTAGCTAGGGTACAGCTAGCATGGGTTACTCCGATTGCAGAGTACCCTGTGTCCTATTCCCCCATCTTAGCTATGGCAGGCAGCATAATGGGAGCTCTCTTGCTTGGAGCGTTGTGTGAGTTGTTCACACAGTACCCGTTTGCAGATTACAGGCTGGAGGACTGCTTCAGCACATGGGACCCAGTTCTTCCCTTGACTCTATTGACTCTAATGGAGTCAGGTGGTGATGGATTGGGCCTGTGACTTGAAGTAAAAAATCAAGGGTACTGCTCCAGTTGCATCTTGGATCACCAACAACCGCCTGCCACACAGTTTGTGTAAGGAAGAACGTGGCCATCTGCTGCTGTTTGAGCAGCTAATTGTCCCACACACCAAAGCCCTTTCTACACTAAAATCGTAACCAAGTCAAGGGAAGCAGTGACAGCGTGGTTGTCCCCTGACCACCACCCAATCAAAGGGTACGGTGTAGAAGAGACCTAATGTTCCCATAACTGAATTAAAATACAGGACCGTCTGAGGCTTCAGCCAAATTATGGGTATATGGCTGGGTTGCGTCTACATTCATCTTGTAGCACGTTGTACAATGACCTGGCTAGGGTTGTAGGACTAGATCCTCCACTAGTGTAAATAAGTGTAGCTCTGTTGAAATCAATGCCATTATGGTGACTTGCACCACCAAAGGATCTGCTTTACAGCACAGAAAGGGTCTAAAGGGTGTGACGCATGAGGGAAGAGGCTGCCCACAGGAAAAAACTTTTTCACTAGGAGGGCACTGGAATGGGTTACCTAGGGAGGTGGTGGAATCTCCTTCCTTAGAGGTTTTTAAGGTCAGGCTTGACAAAGCCCTGGCTGGGATGATTTAATTGGGAATTGGTCCTGCTTTGAGTAGGGGGTTGGACTAGATGACCTCCTGAGGTCCCTTCCAACGCTGATATTCTGTGATGCACAGCACTTCTCAAGGAAGCCATCTTTGAAAAGGGGAATTTTAACTCCCAAGTATGATGGAGAAGAAACAAGAAGAGGTGGGGAGGCTGGCCCCACCCACCTGGCTAGCCAGTTGCTCTCATTGGCAAGCTGGTGTCAGAGGCAGGTGGAGTAGCAGTGTAGGTTTCTGGAAAGAGAATGGGAAAGTGCCAGGAATTGCTGACATAGCAAAATGCTTTCCCCACACTCACTGAGATTTCACTTGGGCACCTATTTGAGACAAATGTCTGGCAGATGTTTCCCAGTGGAGACCTTGAAGTGTCTTAGCTGGGACATCGAAATAGCTAGGAGCAGGGAAGGAATGGCTTTCGTTCGGGGAGCTCGCTTGTAATGACTATGAAGCCTTGCTTTCCTCACCCCAGCATACCTGTGGTGTAGGATCCTGAAGGGGCAGCTTCCATGGATCCAATATTTGAAAACTATTTGAAGGGGAAAATAAGGCTGATAATAAAGGTGGTGAAATACGTAGGATGCAGCTGATTTATTTCTCCCCTTGAATGAACTAAACCAGCATTTTATTTTTAAAAAAAAACCCTTAAAGCTAGGGGCTCTTCTTCCAGCTAGTAACATCAAGCTGGCATCTATAGATCTCCTTCTCCCACTGATGCAGAGCGGGCATTATGGGAAAACGGAGAACAGAACTACACTAGGAGACTCCTGCATGCTGTGTTGAAGGGGTTTAACCCACAGGGGCCTGGCGTGTTTCCACTAGTCCTCAGAAAAGAAGCATAGAAATAATCCCTGTCCCAGTGGTTCAGGGAGTCTTGGGTGCCGCAGGGACACACTGGTTCAAGGCAGAATCAGTTCACGTTGGGGTCTGCGTGGCCCAGGGGACTGAGAGTGAGGTATGGAGCCTCTTACTAATTTGAACCCAGCGAAGGGTCACATTGACCAAAACTCACTGCTGTCTTCTAGGCTACTGAACAGCCACTGTCAAATGTGTGTGGGGGGGGGGTCACAGTCCATTTCCAGTAGGCAGGTGACCCCTCAGAACACCAGCACACGTTAGCACTAACTGCCCCCTTGCTGACACTCTCAGTAGAGAGAGCCTGGAGATTAGGCACCTCACCCACTCCTAGGGGTGGTCCCTCCCAAGCAGGGATGAGGCATGCATGAGTGCAGTATCACAGCCCACGCTGCAGCTGTGCTATGGGTAAACAGAAAGGAAGAGCATTGGCTTGGAGCTAGGTGCTAACATTACCAGTGGTCACCCTACCAAAAGAAAGTCCTGAGGGTCTTTGAGATTCTGGATGTAGGAACAGTCAGGCGCAGGACGCTGAGGAGCTGAAGGCCCATACTCTCTGTCAGTGCAAAGGTCCGGGGCGTCTAAGTGTGCAGTAAGAACTCCATCACTCATGCTGCCAAGCAGAACAGGGCCAGAGTCAGAAGGCTGAGTGCCATAGGGAAATTACACAGCAGGAGGTAGATGGCTGTGAAATCAGGAATGGCGTGGAACTTTGCCGATGCGCTGCCCGTAGCAATCTGCCCTGTTCCACTCCTGGAGCACAGCACGCTCCTTGCCTAGGGATCACTAGGGTCAATGCTGCTGTGCTTCAGGGGTGGAGCTACCTCACTGGGAGGTAAAAGGTGGCTTGATTTAAAGGACCTGAGGGAAGTGTTGCCTGGAAGCCACAGCACAGGGCATCCCTTCACTGTTCGGGACTCGTCTGGGCATGAGAAGAGTGGTCATTTGTTCTCTCTTTCCCTTGCTGAGATGGGTGTCGGTGTCCACGTTTAAAGCGTTTGTCATTATCTAGCTCTGTCTCTCACTCCGTTTCCTTCCCCTTTCTTTTATTTCCTCCAGCTCAAGAGGAGGGCTATAGCAGTCTGCGTAGATGCCTGTATGGAGGTATTCGTACCAAAGCAGCGGTCGCTTTGTAGGCTTGGCCGCTTTGATCATTTGATAATAATACTGAATACTTTGTCTCTTCAAAGCATTGTTCAGATATTGCGTAACTAATCCTCACCACGCTCCTGGGAGGGGAGTTTTATGCGCACCTGTAAAATGTGAATAACTGTGACACAAGGTGGGAGGGTGCAGCTTGTGCCATGTCACACAACGACTTGGTAACAGAGTAGGGACCGGGAGTCAGAGGCTTCTGCCTCCTTGCCCCTATGTGCAAATCACTAGGCCATGCTGCCTCTGTTTATTTTGCAGCGATGCCCTGCATGAGCTGTAAACTGCACCACACTCCTAAATAAGCCAATAATCCTCTGATAACAATTACTCATCCTCTGCTATAGCGGCGCAGCACTGGAGGGCTAAGCATTGCACACTTTGCTAACCAATGATTGACAGCTTCACACTGGCCTAAAGATAGCCCTCGGCTAAGCAAATGGAATTCCACTGAATGCAGTGGTGTTCTGGCTGGGCTGTATTGGGCTCCTGGTTGAGGTAAGGTTTGAATAGACATCCAGAAATCTGAGTGCTTGTTTGAACTAAATCTTCTCCTAGTGAAAATCCTTTAAGCCAGTCTGCTTTTCTTCCCCCACTAGCGGCTGAGTGTGAGGCCTGGTCTCCGCTTGGGGGGAAGGGGGAGAGGGTGTGATCGATCTAAGTTACGCAACTTCAGCTATGTGAATAACGTAGCTGAAGTCAATGTACTTAGATCTACTCTCCGCAGTGTCTTCACTGCGGTGAGTCGACGGCTGATGCTCCCCTGTCAACTCCGCCTGCGCCTCTCACTCTGGTGGAGTACCCCGGAGTCGACGGGAGAGCGCTCCGCAGTCGATTTATCGCCTCTAGACTAGAGGCGATAAATCCCCCCCCGCCCCCTTCCGCTGGAACGATCGCTGCCCGTCCATCCTGTGGGTAATGTAGACAAGCCCTGAGAGCCTAGCCTGGAGATAAAGGATGAGAGCTGGTAAATTGGCTTTAGGTTTCATTTCCAACACATGCATTTAGCCACGTCCATTTTTACTGGCTCAAGTCCAGCCCAGGGATCTGCACAGCCAAGGAAATGTATATTCTAGCCCAGATGTCTCTCTTATGAAGAATAAGCATCAGTGATGAGAAATTCAGGGCAAAGTCATTCTTTTTAGAAGCAAGTCTGTCCATGAGAGTCATGCATTTTCATGGTACAGTGTAAAGTTGAAATCAATAGCAATCTTATGTGACTACAGAACCCACCGATAGGTTCTGCCTGTAATGGCTGTGCTTGGAGCAGAAAGGAGAGAAGCCAGAGGGCTTTTCACCTCCTATCCTGCATGAAAAATTAAGTTAAATGGACACTATCAACATGGAACTAATTTTACAAAAAGTTTCTTTACCATTATGATACAAAACTACTCAAGATAGTTAAGACCCAGGTGGACTGCAAAGAGCTACAAAAGGATCTCTCAAAACTGGGTGATTGGGCAACAAAATGGCAGATTAAATTTAATGTTGATAAATGCAAAGTAATGCACAATGGAAAACATAATCCCAACTACACATATAAAATGATGGGGTCTAAATTAGCTGTTACCACTCAAGAAAGAGATCTTGGAGTCATTGTGATAGTTCTCTGAAAACATCCACTCAATGTGCAGCAGCAGTCACAAAAGCAGAATGCTGGGAATAATTAAGAAAGGGATAGATAATAGGACAGAAAATATCATATAGCCTCTATATAAATCCATGGTACGCCCACATCTTGAATACTGTGTGCAGATGTGGTCACCCCATCTCAAAAGAGATATATTGGAATTGGAAAAGGTTCAGAAAAGGGCAACAAAAATGATTAGGGGTATGGAACAGCTTCTGCATGAGGAGAGATTAATAAGACTGGGACTTTTCAGCTTGGAAAAGAAACTACTAAGGGAGGATATGATAGAGGTCTATAAAATAATGACTGGTATAGAGAAAGTAGATAAGGAAGTGTTGTTTAATCTTTTTCATATCACAAGAACTAGGGGTCACCGAATGAAATTAATAGGCAGCAGTTTTAAAACAAATAAAAAGAAATATTTCTTCACACAACGCACAGTCAACCTGTGGAACTCCTTGCCAGAGGATGTTGTGAAGGCATAATAGGATTCAATAAAGAACTAGATAAGTTCATGGGGGATAGGTCCATCAATGGCTATTAGCCAGGATGGGCAGGAATGGTGTCCCTAGCCTCTGTTTGCCAGAAGCTGGGAATGAGCGACAGAGTATGAATCACTTGATGATTACCTGTTCTGTTCATTCCCTCTAGGGCACCTGGCATTGGCCACTGTCGGAAGACAGGATACTGGGCTAGATGGACCCTTGGTCTGACCCAGTAGGGCTGTTCTTATGTTCTTATGTAATATCAAGAACAGTGTGATAACCAAAATTAAAAAGGGAAGAATTTTAAACCTGTGCCTAGTCTTCACCACACATGCTGTTTGCTTACATTTTGCATTTCATTCAACTCCCAGGATGAAACTATATTGGTCAATTTCAACTTCCTCATTCTCATCCATTAGCACAATGCTGTTACAGTATTTCCAGCTCTTGTAATATTATCACAATATTTGGTGTTTTACCAAATGCCTCTGCTCCTGGAGTCATATGATTACATGAAACTCAGGTTTCTTTTTAAAAAAGCAAGTTGTAACCATCCTGGTTGCAGAGAAATGCTTGAAAATGTGACACTAAAGGCTCAGAAACCAGAACAAATAAAAAGAACCCAATATTTATTTTTAATGTCTCATAATTTTTAAGCCAGACTCATGATTTTTTTCACGGCCTTACGCATGAATTTTGAGTGCTCAATGATGGAAATGCTGCAGTTGTGTTGTGTTTCCACCAACAGCGGAGAGGCAAATGTTGCATTTTTTAAATAAAGCAACATTTTAATTCCTAATAGGTTTCTGAGAGCTATTTTATTTTTATAACCATAGTGACTTAGAAAACATCTATAAGTGTCTCATTTATTAATCAGGGAATGTTCTACCATATTTATGAATCAGATTTGAAATCAATTCATAGTATTTAAGCAGATCACTTTTTCTTTCAATGCACTGAATAATGATTGATGGTGAAGGTATTTTGAAGTTGTCAGTAGCTGTGGCTGGATGAGTGAAGGTTCCTACTGCAGATGGTCATTAAGGGCTAGATTTTTCCAAGGCCTCAGCACTCTCAGTTGGGGCCAGATTTTCAGAAGTCAATATTCGTAAATGGGATCAGATTTTCAAAAGAGATCTGGCCACACGTGTCACGATAGGAGCTGCTGGATGCTGAGCGCTTTTGAAAATCTGGACCTTATTTATGTGCCTAAATGGGAAATTCGTTCTTCTGAAAATTTGGTCCCAGTTGTGGGTGCTGAGCACTAAAAATCTCACTTTGAACTCTTTTCAAAATGTGGTTCCAAGTACCAAGAAATGCTTAGTCTGGCTGGTACAAACGATGAGATAGAACACTTGAAGAAAGTAGCAATTATATTTTGTGTAGAAATAAACAGATTGTTGCCAGGAATGTGGGTTCGGTTTAGAAACATGAGAACTGGCTCATCTCCCCCAAGTTATACACCCATCTGACTCAAATGCTGTTGTTGAAATTATTCTTGATTTACCCTGTGAGAACAGAATCAGGCCCCTGGTCTCTTTTTAGCCCTGAAGCCACTATAATAAACACCTCAAAAGCAGAGATTGCTCTGTTCCATTCCAGATACTTGTTAATGTAAATGTTAGTGTTATAAAGTTCACGTTAACACATCATTCCTGACTGAGAAAGCAGTGAGACTTGCACTGCAGTGTGGTCACTTGTACCTTTGCTTTGGAAACATTTACATACCCAAGATGTGTGAGAGGTTTCCACTACCCAGGTTTTTTTTTCTTCTCTCTCTCTCTCTCTCTCTCTCTAACACACACACATCCACCCACCCGCCATTTTTCACGCACTGTTAGTGCTTTAAATTGCTAGCGCTGTGTTGGATTATTTCCTTAAACACAGGGAAGGGCGGAAGTATCATGATGAGCCCTGCTCTGAGAACGATGACATGTTACATTCATATAAGCCTTTTCATCCTGAAGAGTTCCTATGCACTGTACAAGTACATCTAGAGAGGGAGAGAGAAATATCTTTACCCATCACTGAAATGCAGCCACCTCTGTGGAGGAACAGAGCAGCTGTTTAAAACAATAGGTTAGGACAAGATGTGAAAAAGAATATAGGATCCATCATGTCTCCTTCTGTTTTCATCTTCCCTTTTGCCCTCCTGTTGCTGCTGCTCCCCCCAGCTCTAACTATACTCCTCACCCTGTCTTCTCCCCATAAATCCACTTATCCTCATCTCGAGAGGCATCTGCCCAAGCCTTGGCCCTCCTGCCCTCCTTCTCACCTTTGCACCTTTGTCTCCTCCCTTTCAGACTTCACCCCCATGCCTCCACCCTTTGTTCCAGCTGGAACAGCCACTCCACCTCAAAGATGATCACCACCCTCCATGACCTCCTCAGCTCTCCCTCCCTCACTCCTTCTCCTGGCTCCGGCTGAAACCTAGATTCCCATGTCCCTGCGGCTACTGTCTCCGCAGCATTTTTTGCACACTCCCTACCTTGGTTCATGACAAAGAGCCATGGCAAGGGCACAGGGCTCCTCCTGTTTCCACCTCTAGGCCCTTCCTCTTCCCCCTTCTCACTCCTTCTTCTCTGAAGAACTCTCCATCCAACTCTTCTCCATTTGCCCCTCCACGTAGCCATCACTTACACCCACCTGACTCCCTGCCCACTTCTCCAGCACAGCCTCTTGCCTCTCCTTCCGCTGCCCAGTTTCCTGCCCTCAACCCTGGTGGTTTCGGCTCCCAGGTTGATGTCCTGTCTGATCCATTAGATCCTGCCTCCTCACCACCTCATTTGATTTCAAACCCTAGATCATCTCTCTGACCAAAGTGGGTACTCACTTAATCTTCTCACTAAACTCTGATCACGTCGTGTGGCTGCTTCCTCTCCTGACCATCATCTCCGCTTCTTCAACAGTGCTCATGTGCCCCTCTCTGACTCTGCAACTGACTAACTGTGCAGCCTTGGGCAAGTCACTTAACCTTTCTGTCCCTCAGTGTTCACATCTGTAAACTGGGCACGATAAAACATCTCTCCCTTCCTGGGATGTTATGAGACTCAGTTCATTAATTTTTGGAAATGCATTGAAATCCTTGCTTTAGAGGTGCCAAGTATTATTATTATTTAGGACTGATCCCTCCTACCTGGTGACATCTGATAAGATCACAGGCTGAGGGGGATGCAATGAAGGGATTACTCCAAAGTAGGCTGATGGAAACAGGCGTATGTTGCCTGGTAGGAACTCATTTGGCATTAGCATGGGCAGTGCCAGTACAAAATGCAAAAGGGCCTAGACTAGTGCTGAAGACTGACCTACAGAGCAAACCCAGGTGTTCCCCAGAGCTGATATACTGTCACAGCAGTTGAGCCTATTAGTATTCAAGTCATGATACGCCCCACGGGTTTGTAGCCCAGTGTAGGATGCCCTTAGGTATCCAGGAGGAGCTTTTTGGCTCAGAACCAATCTCTCCATGGATGGAAGATGCAATCTCACTTCCTTATGGTTTTCATTGGTATAAATTCAGTGGCCAGATTCAAATTTGCAGGCAACACCAAAATCTGAGGTGTGCAGGGGTGGAAGTCACCAAAACACTGGTAGACGGAGCCAAACCGCTCAGGAAGCTGCACTGTTTAGCTCAGTGGAGGCTGCTGGCTACGAAAGGCAACTTGGGGTGAATAAATGGCTTGTCTATTTTATCCCCTCTTAGAGCTTAGTTACATGGGGAAATAAGATCAAGTGCCACAGAGAGTGTGTGGAGCTGGGGCTGGCCACGGAGGTGTTCACAACAGGACCTGTATCTTTTTAAATTTAGTCCGCTCTATGAAAAATCCCCTCCCCCCATCAGACTTGCCGATTTGAAATGCTTGTCAGTCCTGGAGCTGGGATAAATCCGTTGACTGCCTCTCAAGCTGGCAGAAGGAAACCTGTCCCATGAAGAAACATCTGATGGAAGCAAATAGTTTTCCTGTTTATCTTGTCTGCTTCCCCTTCCACTGTCGGGACTCATTTTCCATTCATGCTCGAGTCTTACGTAGCGGCAAGGGAATGTGATTTCAGCATTAGAGTAAATGCCTGGGGCAGGGCATCTGCTTATATCTCTTGCTACATTTTGCCAGTGAAGTCCCAGCAATCAGCACCACGAGACTCACGAACTCAAGCAGGCCATGGAAAGCCCAAAGGAATTACATTCTACTCAGCTGTGTTGCATTGCATTTGACACTCAAAGGAATTTATGAGCACAGCTCCTATTTGTGCCAAGCAGAGTGATAAATAGCCCTCTAGCGTGCACCAGTGCTGCATTCCAGTCCTCCCTGTAGTCATGTGCACTGACAGGCACAGCTAGACGCAGAAGGAAAATGCACACAGGTGGGGGGAGATTTTAAAAAAAATGACAAAAGAATTTAGAGAGGAGGAAAAGAGACGGGTGGGAAATCCTGCACTCTATAGCACAGGACGATCTGTGAAAAGGAAAAGGGGAGATGGGTATGTAACCAAGGCTGGCTGCGGAAATGACCGAGTTAATGCTATAGCTACTCCCTTCATTTGGGTCCTGACAAGGTCATTAAATGTCAGTAAACGTCATACACACACAAACTGCTGAAAAAATATTTCCACTGATAATCGACATTTACAGATAGGCAACATAAGAGAAATGTTGTTTGAGAACTTTAAATTAGAGTTTGATTTAAGGATATTTATATATTTGTATATTTTGACATGTGATGTTGGCAGTTTTTGTTTTACTAGTTAGAAAGCTTTAACTTTTTGAATCTCAGCATCTGTTATCATTAAATTATTGTCTGATACTCTCCTATAATTTCCTGCAACTATGAACATGGATAAAAATCTAAAAAAAAAAAAAGTTTAAAAGTAAACATTCATATTATCCCTCAAAATTGTATATATATATAAAAAAAATACAAACTGAATTTTGCCCCGGCTAAGTATTGTTAATATGGTGAAAGAAATACACCTCAGAGCAGGCAGGGTACAGGTTATAATTCTCCAGAACCCTGCAGCCTTCGTGGGTTACCTTGATGAAAAGTAATTAAGAGGCTAGACTTTCCTGTCATGTGACTGGATATACCAGTTTGCATTCTGAACATGGCAGTTTCTTCTGTGTGTGACTTTTAAGACTTGTCTGAGTGCTCCCCTATAGCCAGTCCAGAGGAGAGGACTATTGTCTGTAAAAGAAACTGTGCATGTCTTCGGTGAACCAGTGTTGGTCAGAATGAGGTGCGGGAAGAACATACCTTGGAGTCAGGGATATGGTGGAAGGGAGAGTGATGTCTCCAGTGCCTTTCTTATCTGGCTCCCACAGTGCTCTGCACAACCTGCAGCATGTTGCCTATTCTTTCTCAGCCTGTCAATGAATACGGCACCGCATTGCCTCTCTCGTCTCCCATGTGTCTCTCTGCTCTTCCTCCTCCCCCATTAGGTTATGACTTTGCAGCCGTGTTGGAGTGGTTTGCAGAGCGGGTCGACCGCATCATTCTCCTCTTCGATGCCCACAAGCTGGACATCTCGGACGAGTTCTCTGATGTCATCAAGGCGCTGAAGAACCACGAGGACAAGATGAGGGTGGTGCTCAACAAGGCTGACCAAATTGAGACCCAGCAGCTGATGCGCGTATATGGTGCCCTCATGTGGTCCCTGGGGAAGATCGTCAACACGCCCGAGGTGATCAGGGTCTATATCGGCTCCTTCTGGTCCCATCCGCTGCTGATCCCTGACAACCGCAAGCTGTTTGAGGCTGAGGAACAGGACCTGTTCAGGGATATTCAAAGCCTGCCCCGCAATGCAGCCCTGCGGAAGCTGAACGATCTCATCAAGCGGGCACGGCTGGCCAAGGTGGGTCTTGCCAGAGAAACTCAGCCTTGTAGAGTTTACGGTGGGGAGGATGAAGGAGAGGTCTTGGCTATTTCAGCTCACTGGGTCATAGCCATTGTCCATCATGTTGCACTGGGGGTGGGGAGGGGCACTGTGTATATGAAAAAACAAATGTCCTAGCAGCGACTAGCCCTTGTTGCTGTACCCAGAGGTACTGTTATAATAATGTGTGTGGGAGTAGGGTGAAGCAGAAGCAATCATATCAGGGAGGCTGTCAGCACAGGAAGTGGCAGGCGATGGACACCATCTCTTACAGTCTCTTTGCTTTAAAGTAGCAACTTTAAAATTCACCCCAGATCACCAGACTTAACAACACACACCGGCGCTTGGGCAGCTCTGGGCCTTTGGCTTCCAATTCTGAATAGCCTTAACAGAGCAAATCTGGCTCAGAGGAGACCCACGAGAACAATGCACACTGGAGAAGGAGATACAGTGCAATTCACTGAAACTGCTAAATCATACTGTGAGCTTAGTAGCACCCTGTGGAAGTGTCGCTCAAAGCAAGTGGTGGAAACCCCCTCACTGGAACTATTTGAACTGGGCCGAAGTAGCTCTTGAAAATATACGGTAGGTCACAGTCCTGCTCTGGCTGAAAAGAGGGACCAGGTGATACTTCAGGCTTTTGTATCCTATCTGGACCAGCATAACACACCATACTATTAGGGGAGGAAATAGAAGGATGGCCTCACCCAATACTGTAGGTCAGGTTAGCAATGGAGGCACTGGGACAGATTCTGCCCTTAGTCACATTGATATAAGTTGACATCAGTGGAATTAGTTTCTCTGGATCGGCAGAATCCTTGCACATAAGATATTCATTTTATGTATTCATATTAAAGTCGGCCACACAGAAAATATGAACCTTAAGATTAAACTCTAACTACCGTAGATCCAAAGTGCATGGTGTCTGTTAACCCAATTGGCATCACTAGCTGGAAGGATGCTTTGTCCTGAAGGGAGCTGTAAAATGAAACAAAACAATTCCCTGTGACAGGTGACTTTCAAACATCTCCCAGCATGCACAGTGTTCTTGTGTCAGACCAATCAGGGCACACAATTCAGAATGGTAAGTGTTGTGCGGTAGTGATAACCAGCAAGAGCAGGCAGAGAGGAAGAGCTCAGTGAAGGGGAAGGGAGAGAGGATAGGGTTTACTCCAAAGCTTGGATGCATGAGTACCATCTGCTGAAGATAATGCTCAGATGTACCCATTAATGCTCCTCTTGGTCTTCTTTCCCATCTCTTTCTTATGCCTGTCAGGTCCACGCCTACATCATTAGCTCCCTGAAGAAGGAAATGCCATCAGTGTTTGGTAAAGACAATAAGAAGAAGGAGCTCGTGAACAATTTGGGGGAGATTTATAGCCGCATCGAACGGGAGCATCAGATCTCACCAGGAGACTTCCCGAATCTCAGAAAGATGCAGGTAAGCGCTGGAATAACAAGGCCGGATAATTGACCAAGGCAAGAGCATTACAGCAGCTGTAGGGAGTCGGTCAGAAGCAACGCTGAACTGATGCTGTTACAAGTGTGTCAGGACTTTTGTAAGGCAGAAATGAAACCTGCGTTATGTCCAGGCTATATTTAGACATAGATATTTCAACAATGGCAGGTTAACGCCCTCACGAGAGGGAAGACTCCTTCACTTGAGTCTATGGCACAAACAGCTCTTACAGTGAGTTACTTAGCTCCTTCTGTCTTTTATTTCAGACCTCAGGCTTACAGCTTTCAGGACCAACCTGGCCTCACAAATACCACTGATGTAATATTTATAATATTCTGTATTCAAATAGGGGCTATTTTTTTGCTCTCTGCTCCCTTGCTTGTTTATTTCTGGCAAAGAAAGACTCCTGTAAAGAAAGAGGATGTGACAATTAAAGTATCCCTCTCTGTTTTTAAAAGGACAAGCAGGTTTTCTGTGCTACACATTTGGGGACTGTGCCAATGGCCATGTAAGTCAATGGGAGCCTTTCCACTGACTTCAGTGAGTGCTGGATCAGGACCTCATATAGTGTATGCAAACCATGTTGGAGATGTTCAAACCACTGACTGGCTTCAATCCAGGCTGCAGCCTGTTTCCAGCTGGAGGATCTAGTTCATTAGTTGCTAAGATGTGAATTTTATACTACTGTTAGGAGTAAATGGATGCTATTTAAGAAGGAAGTGGAGGCTGAAGGATAAAGATGTATGTCACTTAGCTTCTATCAGTAGAGGATGAACTAGTAACACTTGCTCTAAGCACTTTTACCTGGCTGTGAAAAGTCAGGCCAGTGGAGTTTGTCACATCAGATAAGTTCCAGGCCAGAACACAGGTGTAGAGAGTGACTGGTATCTGATGTTTCAGAGGAAAACAAGTATACACTCAGCCATTTGTACAATGCTGCACTTAAGGGGAACCTCCCCCACAACTCCTTATTCTCATGGGCAATCAATTTATGCCCTGAAGTACAAGGGGTAGAATGAAATTATAGCTCACGCCAGGCACGCCCTCAGTTTGCTCCTTAAGATAATGGAGAGGGGCACTCGTGCATTTTTAAAGGAAGGATTACTCCTGAAATGTCACAGTTGCTTCTAAAACTATTTGGATGTAGATTGAACTGTCTCTCCCCATCTATAAAACGGGGATAATAATCTTTACCAAGGGTTAAAGTTGAATGAAGCAGGAGTGAGAGCTTTTGCCACATCAGCCAGGAAGGAAGGGGTCTGTCTACCTACTGCATTAGCAGTACCAGCCCAGGGGACAAGAGAGCTCTCCCTTTGCTTTTGGCAAAGGAGGGTAGGGTGACCAGACAGCAAGTGTGAAAAATCGGGATGGGGATGTGGGGGTAATAGGAGCCTAAATAAGAAAAAGACCCAAAAATTGGGACTGTCCCTATAAAATCAGGACATCTGGTCACCCTAGTGGAGGGGGAGCCGTGTTCTCCCGTGGTCCCCCTTACTCAAGTCCTTGATCTTTACACACACCCCTTTATGAAAGTGCTTTGGGATCTGTGGCAGAAAAGAGGCGTACTGAGCGCTGCTGTTGTGTCACCTCCTGCCCGGCAGCCCGGCTAAGTCTCACTAATACTTGCAGCTTACCCTCTCTTTGTTGTTGTCCTGCTTTAAGGATCAGCTGCAGGGTCAAGATTTCAGCAAATTCCAGCCACTGAAGAGTAAACTCCTGGAGACAGTGGAAGACATGCTGGCCAATGACATTGCACAGCTCATGGTGCTGGTACGCCAGGAAGAGTCCCAAAGGCCCATGCAGATGGTGAAGGGAGGTGCCTTTGAGGGCACCCTGCATGGCCCATTCGGACACGGCTACGGCGAAGGAGCGGGAGAAGGAATCGATGATGCAGAGTGGGTGGTGGCCAGAGACAAGCCCATGTATGATGAGATCTTTTACACACTGTCGCCTGTCGATGGTAAAATAACTGGGGCCAACGCCAAGAGGGAGATGGTGAGATCCAAACTGCCCAACACCGTGCTGGGCAAGATATGGAAACTGGCTGACATCAACAAGGACGGGATGCTGGATGATGAGGAATTTGCCTTGGCTAATCATCTCATTAAGGTCAAGTTGGAAGGTCACGAGCTCCCAAATGAACTTCCTTCCCATCTCCTCCCTCCATCCAAGAGGAAACTGACAGAGTGAAAAGAAGGTCACCAGAGAGACACGAGGGAGGAGGGGGAAAGAGAGACAACCCAGAGACATGTTTACTTAAATTATACCTTTAGATGTGAGGTCACCTTTGGATTTATAACAATTTTAATGTACAAAGGAAAACCTAAAGCAAAACAAAAAAGCCCAGCCCTTTCTCATCATAACATGCAACTAACTCTTCCTATGTAATGTCCTTGCTTCCTAATGTGTAGCCTGTAAAGATGAAGGGAAAGGAAAGGCTTGGAGACAGTGGCAGAAGCTGACAGCAGGGGGTGGAGGGAAGTATCAAGTAGGCTGTGTCTTCTGGGGTTGGATTAGGCGCAAGTTATCTGAGGATAATCTCCAGAATCAGTCCTGAACTTCATCCACGCTATTTAGTTGGGTTCAGATGCAGCCTGAGATTTGTGAAATTCCTGGTGGGAAAGGAGAAGCGACTCAAAAGTCCCTGAGCTGCAGATCAAAGTAAAAGAGCACATCACCCGTTAGTGATGAGCCCCCACTGGAACCCCAGATAAAAGCCCTCATGGACAGGATCTAGAGAGGTGTCTGCAATCTGGATCCAGCTCTAGTTCTGAATTTTCCAAGTGGCCCCTGTCGTTAGGGCGGGCTCAGCCAAAAACAGCACATCTGAATACGCCCAAACTTCAGTGCTTTTGACATCTGGATCTGAATTTGGCAGTTTGAATTCCTCTAACCACAGTGGGTCAGATCCAACAAGCTACTGAGCACCTTTATCTCCCATTGACACCAGTGGGAGAGTCCGACTCAGGGCATGGCCAAGCAAATGATAATACAACCCACAGGAAAACAAAGAGAAGGAGGGGACAAAGGCATGGAAATAGTTGAATGTTTAGAGGCAGAGATCAGATGGTTTAGAGGGGAGGAATTTTCCCTGCTTCATCATCCTCAAATAATCCACTGAATGTGTCGTATGGAACTGCTCAGTATTTTCCCCTTCTGAAAGCTTTCTGGACAATGGATGGTATTTATCCTTCCTAGAAAGTGATATGTTTACCTGTTATCACAGAAGTGTGTACAATGAAAACCGCAAGCTCATGTTCTTATCTTATAAAAAAAAATCCAACACTGTCAGATGAATCATCTATTATCATGAGTACAGAGGCACCATGTAGCAGTAGGAAGGGCTTGCTGTATTTTCTGTGTCCTTGTGAGCAATAGCCTGGATACCGGTAATGAGCCCTTGCTTAGCCCTCACACAATTCCTCTTTATTCCATCCAGAACTTCCATCCTGAGCCAAGAAATGTTCAACTCTTCCTTTCATTCACTACGACATTTCTGATTTCCTGGGATTTTACTTTGGTAATAATCCCTCCATTTTAGGTTTGTTTTCCCCCTCGCCCCTTTTATTTTTTTCATTTGGGACGGGGTATGGCTCCACTTCTTGTTGTCACTTGATATATGCTGAGCTCCTACTGTGATGAAAAAAAACAAGACAAGCATAACTTATTTTATATCTGTGTTGATATTATATAGAGAAATATATTCTATGTATGTAGGATGTGCTTACTGCAGTGCATTTATCTTTTAAAAATTAATGCATTAACCTTTTTGTACCCTGGTCCTAAAACATTATTAAAAAAGTAAAAAATCAGGACTGTTTCTTTCTCTGTTCCCTTATATAACGGAATAAAATATCAGTGGTTTCTTAAAGAGACCCCTGTTCCTGCCTGGAGGCTACAATAGAAGCAAACCATCCCAGGTACCATCTGTATTGCCTGTGTATAGAACAACCTTATTGGGCTTGTGTTGGGTCATGATTGGTTAATATCTGCATTAAAATTTCCTGCTACTTTCTGGGAATCTAATCGTAATCACAGGTGTAGCATCACTGGAGCCAGTGAAATTGCACCCAGGATTAATTTAGCTCAATATATGGGAAGGGTAGAACCCAAATAAGCTGATTTCTGCTCAGCTCAGTTGAAGTTTTGCCACTAGCTTCAGGAGCAGCAGGAATGGTCCCAAGTAATTTCTTTCCTGCCAGTCATGGAAGGAGAAGGTGCCAAAGCTCCACAGCTTCACAGGGACCGGAAATGAACCAAACCACATAGTCCCACAGCCACTCACATATTCTTCTGAGCTTGCATTAAAATCGACCACTGCGAGATGTGATACTTCATTTGAGTGACCTTTATCCCAGGTAATAACACAGTGAGGGCCCATCTGAGTGCTGGTGTAATGCTGGTAACATGTAGAAAGTGGGTGTAAGCAGTAACACAGCACAGATTTAGCATTCAGTGAGTATATCTAATGCTGTCCCGACACCATGAGCTAGGGTAATTCCCAGAGTGTATATGTATAGTCACACTAGCTCGATGCGGGCTAGCATGCGTATAAATAGCAGTGTAGCCACGGGAGCGCAGGCAGCCGCAGCATGTCTTAGCCAAGCCACGTACAAACCCACCTGAACCCTGTCTGTATGTACATGGCCCAGCAAGGCCGTGCCTCTGCTGCCTTCGCTGCTATTTGTACACCAGCTAGCTCTCAGCGACGCGAGTATACATGCGCAAGCTGGGGATCACAGTAGATATAGCCTGTGGGGGTAGTGTAAACAGAACAGCAATTAACACAAGGTTATATGCTAACGTAGGCTGTGTCTGCTTTCCCACTCCATTATCAGGGTCCACTATTTTGTCAGTAACAACTGTTCTCCAACTAACTTGCATTGCAATTCACGTGTCGGCTGCATGTTACTAGTTTCCTCCAAGGAAGCTGCATTCACTTAACTCCAAAACCTGAGTTTCTGTTAGATTTCAACAGGGGCTGGCTGGGAAAGAGAGGGAAGCACCTTGTGTCACTCCTTAATGACATTCCCACCTCCAGGCTGGTTCAGAGTTCTGGGGACTGGCTCTAGAGGAGGTCTCTAATCTGGAAGGGCTTGTGGTGAAGTTGTGACACATTAGCTTTTTGATGTTGGGACCTGGGATTTTTGCTGCTAAAAGCAGAGTGTCTATCAACATTTCTTTCAGTATAAAGTTCCACTGGCAGGAGTATTGAGGTTAGCCATAAATTTCACTCTAGTGGGGACTGGAGGGCTCCAGAGATACAAAGCCTTCCATTCTGGATCAACTCAGTCCAGCCTTGTACTGACTGAAACATCATTAGCGGCTTCAATTGCTGAGCTGTCCATAGGAAATTAGTCAGTGGTTTCTGTCCACATTACAAAAACCATCACACCATGTTTGGCCACTTGATCTTAGCAGTTTCCGAAAAAGAAGCCAAGGATTGAACAGGCTGGCAGCACAGACAGATTTTGTCCCCAACTGAGGACAAGTCAGCAGACTGGCATGTGGCATGGCCACTGCCCATCCTGTATCCACTGTCTGGATATACAGAGGACTTCAGTCTCCATGATAGCCAATCTGGTAGCTTTCATCAGCTCTCATTTAAAAATGCTAACAGGAGGGGTCCACAGAAGAGCTCTACCATCTGTTACAAGTGCCCAAAACACAGAAGATTTGTAGGTTGTAACGCAAAAACCACTTTGCTTGGTTCAAATGTAACTTTTCAGGCCATTTTGAGAAGAAAAACTAAACAGACGTGAGTTTAGTTGCTTTGAGATCTGATTTATTATGCATTATGGTTTAACAACAAGACAGAAGAGGTGAAGCACCCTCAGCATTCAGTGAAAATGTGACGGTATGAAAGGGCAGGATGCCAAACAGGAAAGTTACAAATAAAAAGAAATCCATGTACAAATAATACTAAATTGCATTTACATGTTACATTTCATCCTCATGGGTTCCAAAATGCCCTGCAAACGATGAGACAGAACAAACCCCTTGGAGGGTAAAAAGATGCTTAAATCCCACACGTCTGCATACATAAAGTACATACAAACTTCTCTGGTAAATAGAGCCAGTCAAAAATAAATAAAAATTGAAAACTTTTAAAATAAAGTGTTGAAATTTTGGCTATTTGAAAAAGTCTAACCAAGCTGTGTAGTAAGAGGAGGCCCTAAGATATAAACCTTGGTATCAGAGGCCTGGTATGAGGCCTGAGGCCTAAACTAAAGTAATGATCAAGACTTTGCTAACATAAAGCAAAGTTAAGCTGTGAGCCAGAGGCAGGCCCTGCTCACAAAAGCTGGCAAGGAAAGGGCTGATGCTGCAAGAAGATACGTACCTAAAAGGTACTGAACACTAGATATCAGAACATTCACATACCGGTACTTGCACATTCCACACAGATAACAAAGAACAGGCTGGCCAATCCCAATGACAGGGGCAAAAGGGTAATATGATGGATAGAGTTGTTTTGATTGAACCTACATGTACAAGGTAGAAGGCGGCACCTTAATACGTAGAGGGGTTGTACCGTGCTATGTAGAGGGGTTGCACCTCAATACGTCAGGTGTGATGTGTAACTTGTTTGTATCTGTGTATAAGAATGCATCCTTGGGGCGGTGTCTTTGTCCGGCCGAAGGGGGAGTGGAAAGTCCCACCACTGAGCCGGGTCCATTGCCAAGAGGCACTTTCTTGTAGTATGCCCTGAATTAGGCTAAGAAACCTACAGGGAACTACAATTGTGTCCGAGGTCGCAATAAACCTAGCCGACGTGACTTTGCATCTTACTGGACTCTGTGGTTATTGGGGGTTCTCGTCAGGTCTGCTGTGTCAGCTATCTGCAGAGCTGGGGCAGCACACAGAGGGAACTCACAATAACCACAGGATGAAAAACAGGAGAAAGACTTTTCAAATATAATTCTTGCAAATGTTTTTGACCAGCTCTACCGCTGAGTAGGTGGAGTGGCCCCTCCAAACTTATGACTGCCTCAAAACCCACTAGGCAGTCTCATGGAGCTCAACACTCATGCTACTCCAAGCCCCAGGTCTCCTTGGCAGTTCTTCTCCAGCCTGAGCCATGCTGCCATTGCCTCCCTATCTGTACCTGTCCCCACTTCCTCTTTCCAGGAGATGCTTGCCAGAGTGGGGCAAGAAGTCCCCAAGAATTTCTGTGGAGGGCTCAGCATTCATTCGTTCATTCTGGTTTGTTGGAAGATGATGCCAAACAGGGGAATACTTCTACCACCATACTCAGCCACTCTCCTCTCTGCTCCAGTCATGCCCTCCTAAATCTGAGGAGCCCCAAGCAGACAGAGGAATGTTCCACAGACTCAGAAGGAGGGGATGATAAGATGCTATTTGGCTCAACTCCTATTGCTCCCATTTTTAGCCATTGTAATGGGTTTTCCCTCTACTTCCATTCCTCTCTGGACATCTCTCAGAGGGGACTATCTGGCCCTATGGATGATAGCTGCATTTTAGGGTTGCTGGATATATCTCTAGGGTAAGACAGCCACTTCGTACCGATACCACTACACAACAAGTTGTTACGGGAGAAGAAAATGTAAATAAATGGAATAAATTATTCCATTAAAACTTTAGGGTGCATTTAGGTTGGCAGAATGCAGTTAATTAGCCAACCTGGTGCTTTGTCAGGACAGTGAGGTCAACATTCCTACACTGCAGTGGATCTTTAATCAAACAGTCAGAACCTGTATTACGTCATATTAACTAACTGGCATAAACTGCATACAACCAAGAAATTCAGCATTAAGGCTGAAAACTGCCCTCTGGTAACTCCCGTTCTTATGCCTAAACGTTTTGCCTTTGCATAGAGCTGTGGGTGACCTGACTTTACATAGACCATGATCTGCACCACCCACAATACAGCACTGGAGGAATACCGGACGGAGTGTCTGCAAAACTCATCTAGGCCAGTGCTACACATTCTGACGCTTTTCCAGTTGTCGCCTCCACTATTATTTCATGGCTTCTCTTATTATGGGGCTAGCTGTGGGAAGGGAGATTGTGTGGCTATTTATCTGGGCTTTGGCAGGTCAAGAGAACATTGCAGACCCAGTGAAATCTTTCCCCAGCCTCAGGATTGCTAAGTTTGGAGTTTCTGTGCTAGGAAAGAATTGCGGTGAGGAGGAGGATACTGAATTGTTACACAGGAATAGCCGGACAGTAACTTTGCGGGTTATTTTTTATGATGCTTTCATAATACAGCATGCATCTGTTATTTTTGGTCTTTCCCTTTCCTTCCTTGTGCTTCCAAGTCTCTCCCTCCGTCTTTCCCTTCTCAAGGCTGGACTGGGGATGTTCAGACCAGAGTTTAGTTTGGGAACTCTGCACACAGAGAAAGTTCAAGGCTAACGTGGGCAATTCACTCAGCATGTCATTTTCCTATTCCTGCAGGCAGGTCAAATGGAACAATGAATCTGCTATTTCAAGGGAGACGCAGTGTACCTAAAACAGCTAATCTCTGCCTAGGGAGAAGGAAATCCCCTGTGAATGTGACCTGCCTCCTCTGGGCTTTATTATATTGTACTGGTCCCTTGGATGGCATGGGCCTAAGAACGCTGCAAAAGTTTCCAGGGTTTTAGATCAGGCCCATTTCCACCTAACAATATATCATGTAAAGAAATTAGAATAAACGGATCCAGTAGCATATTTTAAATGGTCTTATTGGCACAAACCACAGGAGGCATTTTTAGGAATAGTCCTGAGTGGTTGGGGGTGTGTGTGTGTGTGTGTGTGTGTGTGGTTTCTGTCGGTCTCTTTCCCCCGTTGTAGTGAACACTGCATTAAATCAGCTGTAGGGTCTGAGTGTAAAATTCCTCTCCTCAGCCTTAGCCCCCAAATTGATTGCAACACTAATGCTAAGTGGAGATTTTCTATCTATAGCTTTGTACACACTACTTGGCCTATGAAACTATGTCCTTACCAGTAAGATGAGAATGAAATAGGCGCCTACAAATATAGCACATGTAGGGAAAGAAATTGCAGTCACTCGGAGGGATAGGATTAAGCTATCTCACTAGCTTTCCACTGACTTGGACACTTTATTATTTCTGAAGTCAAGAATTTTAAACTCTTTGGAAATAAAGATACAAAGCAGGAATAAAAGTCAGATCCATCTGCATCTGTGTTATTTAAAAGATTCACAGATACAGCGGAGGGAATTGTTCAGATACAAACACCCTCAAAGTTTACATCTCAGGTTTGTAGCTTGGGCCCATCTCTAATCTATACCCTAACTATGTCAGTGGACTCTCAAATTCCAGATATGTAAGACCACAGGGGCTGGAACTAGGGGTGCTGCTGTACCCCCTGGCTTGAAGTGGTTTCCATCATATACAGGGTTTACAGTTTGGTTCAATGGCTCTTCCACCCCCCACCCATTATGCAAATTGTTCCAGTCCCACTGTGTAAGACTCTCAAGAGCTTGAATGTAACTGACCCAAAATTTTGAAGGAAGGCACATATAGCCAGGTACAGATTTCCTCAGTCTGCAAGTTAATTTTTCTCTTCCTGGTAGGACATTCTGTTTCTTTGTACACCCTGAAACGCTTCGGTAATGTTACATCCAATGCACATTTTATGCATCCATCTAAATCTAGCATAACAAAAGTATCTGTAAAGTCAGCAAACAAAAGGTCAGTGGTGACAATTCTCTGGCAGTCACAGCTTGTAAGTTCAGCCATAAAAATTATCTAACTCATCCAAGCTTTCTTATTAGCAGGTGCCAGGATCTGCTAGCTGTGGGCATTCATTGACCCCTTCCTTTTCTTTAAAGTCATATATATGATCTTTTCTTTTTGACACACATAACTTAGTGTCTAATGCTTTAAGGAAAATCTCCTGGACCCCAAGCAGTGTTAATTTTGATCCTTGAGTCTCAGTCTATGGCTTTTGAGCTGTAAGTGTCTGTTTCTGGATTGGAGTAAAATGTCCTAATTCTGATGCTAACAGAGCACCTGCTACGGAGGATCGCTAGTAATTTAAAATGAAATCTCAGAGACTCACTAATACACACGGGGCGGCTCTAGGAATTTGGCCGCCCCAAGCAGGGCGGCGCGCTGCAGGGGCGCGCTGCCGGTCGCCGGTCCCGCGGCTCTGGGGGACCTCTTGCAGACGTGCCTGCGGAGGGTGCGCTGGTCCCACGGCTCCGGTGGACCTTCCGCAGTCATGCCTGCGGGAGGTCCACCGGAGCCGCGGGACCAGCGAACCCTCCGCAGGCATGCCTGCGGGAGGTCCGCTGGTCCCGCGGCTCTGGTTGACCTCTCGCAGGCATGACTGCGGAAGGTCCGCCGGAGCCGCCTGCCGCCCTGCCGGCAAAATGCCGCCCCAAGCGCGTGCTTGGCGCGCTGGGGTCTGGAGCCGGCCCTGAATACACATGTGGGTGGAAAGGAGTATCTACAGAACTAGACTTCTTGAAATTGGTGGACTGTTACCACCGGATGTCACGGTGAGCCCTAAATAAAATATTGACATAATGGGCCAAACCCTCTGAGCCTTATGCCCTCTACGCTAGCAAAACTAGCAATACTCCTTGAGTATTTGCTTGAATGGGCACTCTTTGTGCTGTGTGATTGGACATCAGTCACAGGATAATGTTTCTGCTCCCTATTGGATGAGTCCCAAACCCACAAAACACTTCCAAGGTAGCTGCCAGACCCGTATGGTGCAAGTACAACATTTGCATGAGCTCTCAGGATGGGTGCCAGCTGCTGCTTTGTTTCTGTGAATATTCTTGTGAACAAAAATGTACTGACACGAACATTTGTAGAAAGGGACTAAAGGGGTTGCCGACACCCTTTGTCACCCACAGCCCTGATTGAGCACCCATTGGCTGGATACTCACCTGCCTGCTGTGTTTGGGCCTCACACATGCTCTTAAGCATCTCTTGATCTGAGTAGGCAGCAGTGTTGTCTCTCCCCTTGGCCTCTGTGGTACGCTTCCCCAGGCACAGGCTCTCCATTACCCCTTCACAGAAACCAGGCCCTATAAACCAACTACCCTCAGTCTCCAGGACCAATGCTGCCCCCCACACAGGGGCGGCTCCAGACCCCAGCACGCCAAGCACGTGCTTGGGGCGGCATGCAGCGGGGGGCGCTCTGCCGGTCACCGGGAGGGCGGCAGGCAGCTCCGGTGGACCTCCCGCAGGCATCCCTGCAGAGGGTCCGCTGGTCCCTTGCAGCTTCGGTGGACCTGGGGGACAAGCGGACCCTCCGCAGGCACGCCTGCGGGAGGTCCACTGGAGCTGCGGGACCGGCGACCGGCAGAGCGCCCCCCGCGGCATGCCGCCCTGCTTGGGGCGGCGAAATGGCTAGAGCCGCCCCTGCCCCCACACCAAAAAAAACACAAACCTTCCAGTAGCTTGGGAGCACAGCCTTTCCCAGAACTCTAACCTTGTGGGTACTCTGGGTTTACAGTTCACCTCTCCAGGGACATTAAGGACATTCAGGGCGTTGGACTAGATGACCCTTGTGGTCCCTTCTAATCTTATGATTCTATGACGTGATCATTGAAGCGAATAGACCCAATGGTTTTGCAAAGGTTTCTAAACACAATCATTCTTTACCTTATATAAACACAAAATATATACAGAGCCAGACAAAAATAATAAACACACCTACAGACATTTCCCTACCTCAGTTTCCTCACCTCTCTGGAGCATTATCTGGGCTTAGGTCAGAGTCCTCTAGATTGTTCAAGATCCTTGCCCTGCAGTTCATGACTTCTCTGAATCATGGAGTCTCTTTCTCTCCCTCCTCCAGATTAGCTTCCTTTGGTCTTGGCTCGTTCCTCCATCAAAACCAGTCCCCCACGATACAAAAGCATGCCCTGTTTTGTTCCTATCTTGTGTCAAAGGCTTCCTCTCTCCCTTGCCCTGTGAGTCGCTCGAGTTTGTAAGTCCTGTCACTAATACCTGGTTCCTTTGTCCACTGCTGGGAAATTCCATTGCTCTGTCCAAACCCCCCTGCATGGAAATTTGAGAAAACTGACTTCCCCCAGACTTCATCCTTCCTATTGTTCTCTGTGGGCCAGATCAGTTCACTAGTTGATAGCCCTGAACCTCTATCTCTTTCAAAGACAGATTTGTAGGCAGCATTCCCCTGTTCTTTAGCACAATGGACATGAGGCAGTACACAGTAAAAGACTCTTGTAAGATATATGAATACAGACACTCCATAAAATCAAACTGAAATTCATAAGTGGAACAGAGATTCTCCAAATTGTCACACCATTGAAATGAATCTGAGGTTTTTATTTGAATAAACGTTTGAATTTTTTGGGGGGAGGGGGGCATTTCTAATCAAGACTACCACTGAAATGCAGCCACCTTTCGGGAAAGCACTCTGCCACTTGCAGACCCCCCCCAAAATTTCAAATGGTGGTACAGACTCCTTTAGAAATCTTAGACAGAGTCTGCAGACCCCCAGGGATCCACAGACCACAGGTTGAAAACCATTGCTCTAGTGCTTTATCTGCAGCTGCTTCCTTGGCATTGCCACTGATGTCAGCCTCCAGCACAGCTATACAAAGAAATTTCTGCTTCAGGGGGAAAAAAAAAAAATAAGGTTGTTGGAGTGGAGGCAGAGCACCCTGATGGGATGGGGCACCTCAAATGTGACCATGGACACCTTTTAAAAAAAATCTTCCCTATATACCCCCAGGTTGAACACCTTTCTGGTCTCTTTTTACTTCTTTCTATGGTAGAAGTGTAGTGACACAAACATTCCCCGCCGGCAGATGTGGTGAGACAAGAGGGGTGTGCATCCTGTCCCACAGGAGACCCCTTAGGCTTGGCAGAAACAGTGGTCCTCACCAAGTGACCCCTCAGAGTGCCCACCTGTGGGAAAGCAGCCAACTGGCATGCCCAGAAGGGCTTGGGATGTGGCAGAGGTGGCTTCTCAGACCAAAACTCAGAGAGGTCCACTGGAGATGTCAAAGGCAGCTAGTGGAGAATGGAGGGGTGGCTTGTGAACCTGTGAAAGTTGGCTAAGACACAGTTCATCAGTGAACCACTCACGCAGACTCAGGCATTTCACACAGCCCTAAAGAGTCTCTGCCAGGACCAGGCCTTTTTGAGTGCCTGCGTCCTGTCATGAGAAAAGGGTCAGCCCTCCTCACAGGAGAGGAAGTAGTTGGGTTTGGAGTGTGGGAAGAAAAGCACCCACCATGACAGTGAGGATTCTTTGCCAGGGTTCTTATCCATCTTGAGTTTCCCTGCCTTAACCCTGTAGCTCCTTTAATAGCATGTATATTTCTAGCTGCATTTCTACAATTCTTACAGCTAGATTAAAAAGGGGCAGTATTTTTTCACTGCCTCCTTTTCGTGCATGGTTAGGAATAAAACCTGGGATATTATTCCCTTCCAGGTTTAGATTGCTTTAGAATATCCCACAGGTGAAGGAAGCAAGCACTCTCCATGCAGTCTGCAAAAACCTCTGAGATCCCATGCAGCAGAAATGTAGTTTATTAGATTCTCACTAGAGACAAGCATGAACCTCAGAGTTCAGATCTGCAGCCAGTGCTCCAGAAAGTCAGAGCATTCAGGGCTCATGTGTTTGGTTTCATTCATTATAGAATTGGGGATGAAGTCGGCACAGGGACATTCAGATCTGGAGTTCCCTCAAGTATGGGGCTGTTCAGACTGGTCTTTCATGTTCACAGTCAATTCTTACTTATTTAATGATTTATGTGATTGTTACTATTCTGTAATGATCAGAGCACCCCAGACAGTCTTATAAAAATTCACAAACAATCAGAAGTGTCACTTATCCCAGATAAATTCAAAACAAATAACCCAGCCCCAGCATAAACATAACCTCCATGCACAACTAGCTGCAAACTACAGCTTCATCCAAAAATGAACCTACTCAGCAGGAAAAAGACCGGTGACATTAGAGGTCAAACAGTTACAAAATGGTAACGCATCTGGTCTTGACAATATTTCATCAGACCTGCTGAAACATGGAAGCCTGGACTTAGTTCACTGGCTTCATAGCATTATCTTAGAAGACTGGAAAGGGGGCTGCATCATCCCTTCTTTCCCCAAAAAAGGAGCACACTCAGCTTACTCAAGTTATAGGGGAATTACACTACTGTCAGTCCCAAGGAAGGTGTTTATGATCATACTTCTGAACCAACTGAAATACTGTCTCAACCCTAAAATGAGATAACCAGTGTGGTTTCTGTACAGGTTGTTCTACAATCCATGCTATATATGCTCTGTGGAATGTTACTGAAAAACAACCGGAGCAACAAAAGGAAGGTAACACTGCATTTATAGACTCTGCAGCCACTTTTGACTCAGTACATTGATCAGCACAGTGGATACTGCTAGTCCAGTACGGGGTGCCTGACGACTGAGCACACCTAGTGGAAGAATTGTGTTGTGGTAAATTTAGCCGTGTGAAGGACAATGGTTGCCTTGCAGACTGACTTTCAGTAGAATCAAGGGTATGCCAGAGATGTATACTCTGATCTATGTTATTTAGCATTCTACTATACTAGCTGACGACAAAGGCGAAGGAAGCCAAAGAAAGTAGGAGGTGTGAAATTTAAGAATCATCTTTACAGGATCTTAAGTATGAGGATGATATTGACTTACTTGGAGAGACTACTGACCAACTACAGCTAATGCTGGAATAGCTGCAGAAAAAAAAAAGAAAAGAAAAGAAAAGAGAATCTATGGGCGTTAAGATCAGTGGTGACAAAAGCAAAGCTACGCATGCCTCCTATAAAATGGAAATGAATGACCTGCTGATGCTGCATGTAGATGGCAATGACATTGAATGGGGTGAATAGTTTTATCTATCTGGGTAGTTGGTTGACAACAGGCGGTTCTATAATTGCAGAACTTACACGTTAATTCAGTCTTGCTTCAATGGCATTTCAGAGTCTTCAAAGGCCTCTGTTTGGGCAGCAGGATGTCTATGTGACAACTAGGATACAACTGTTCAGCGTGATAGTGATGACAACCCTGTTACATGGAGCAGAAGTATGGCTGTTAAAAACAACTGAGGAGAGGAAACGAAACAGTTTTCAGTGTCAAAAGTTATGCTGTATTCTTAGCATGTCGGTTTGATTTTGTCACAAACAAGGAGATACGCAGAAGATCCTGGCAAGTTACAGTCTAGCACCAGCTGAGAATAGCACAGCTGCAATGGCAGAGTCATGTCCCACATGCAGAAGAAGGTATGCTTTTATAGAAGGTGTATAGAGCAGAGGTTGAAGGAAGCAGAGCAGGAGGATGATCATGAACAAGGTTAGAAGATGCAATTCTGAAGGATTTAAGAAGCCTAAACCCTTCCATACTGTCAAAGGAAGAAATCTTGCAAGGGACAATTCAACTTAAAAGTCCATTCTATGCACCACCACAGCTATATCATAGCCATCTGAATCTGCTGCCACACAAAATCTCTACCCAGCCCAACCCAACATCCTTACCCTCAAGGGTAGGGGAGAAGAGTTGGATCCAGTCATGCACCCTGAGGACTAATATACTCAAGCTATTATGCACAAGGGGAAGTGAGCTCTGGAGGTCTGGAGCCTTTGTAGAGAATGGCCTGCCAGCCAACCCTCTCTCATACCAATAAAGCTCCAGCTTAGACACCAATGCTGACCACAACTGTGGTGGTATGTCATTGGGAGAGAGACCATTTCCCACATAGATAGGTCATCACAACCTTTTGTTTTGCATGTTCATATCTGGAGAGCTGCTACTTGAGAAGTTACACCCTTTGAATCATTCTTATTCAATTGTTTACTCAGAAAAGCAGCACTTGACACTTGACAGAGGAAAAAGCCCTGAGACACAGGGAGAGGAAGAGTGATTTTACAGCCCCAGCAAAAAGCTATTTACTTCCTAGATAAGTACAACTGGAAACATCTTATCTAATCCAAGGACAAAAAAAGCCATTAGCTGTGTTTACTAAGCCTGAGATATGTTTCTTCAAAAAGCCTAGTATAGAGGTAAGCAGATAAAAGACAAAGAGATGCACATACAATGGGAATTTTTATGCTGCACATTTTTTTGTATCAACAACTTCTTTAAAAACACATAAGCCAAGATTCTGAACAACCCAAAGTTTAGACTATAATTAGGCTCCAAAATCCATATTTAGGCACCTATATAGGTGGCCTGCATTCAAAAGTGAGGAATCCCCACAGATGATATTCAAACACCAATGAGAGAAGAGGTGGTCTGTACAATTTACAGTGAAAGAGGAGGTGTTCACAAGACACTCTCCCTATTAGGATGTGTTCCACACTATGACAAAGTTTGCAAACTCCTGTACTAAATCATTTCTGCTCAGTAATTTTTCTCCAAGTAAATCGTACTATTGGGACAGGAGGTAGTAAGTTTTACTACTCGTCTGGGGAACTCAGCTAGAAAGGTCCCCAGTTAAGATGGTGACGGAGACCAACTCCAAAGGATTCATGTGAGAATCATCAGAACATTGGACATGAGACATCCAGTGGAAGAGAAATAATATCCCCTGGTGGGATTACTGTATTTGAAGGCAAAAAGAACAAGGAGTACTTGTGGCACCTTAGAGACTAATAAATGTGTTTGACCATAAGCTTCCGTGGGCTAAAACCCACTTCATCGGATGCATGCAGTGGAAAATACAGCAGGAAGATATATATACACACACACACAGAGGACATGAAAAAATGGGTGTTATCATACTAACTATAACGAGAGTAATCAGTTAAGCTGGGCTATTATTAGCAGGAGAAAAAAGGTTTGTAGTGATAATCAGGATGGTCCATTTCCAACAGTTGACAAGAAGGTGTGAGTAACAGTAGGGGAAAAATTAGCATGGGGAAATAGGCTTTACTAAAGACTGGGAGTGGATGGGTCATTACACAAAGTAAAACCGAATTTAATGGTGTCAAGTTTGCAAATCGATTTCAATTCTGCAGTTTCTCGTTGGAGTCTGTTTTTGAAGTTTTGTTGTTGGAGTATTGCGACTTTGAGGTCTGTAATTGAGTGACCAGGGAGGTTGAAGTGTTCTCTGACTGGTTTTTGAATGTTATAATTCTTGACGTCTGATTTGTGTCCATTTATTCTTTTGCGTAGAGAATGTCCGGTTTGGATGGCAGAGGGGCATTGCTGGCACCTGATGGCATATATCACATTGGTAGATGTGCAGGTGAATGAGACCACCATAGGACCTAATCACATCAGCCATACTATCAGAGGTGCGTTCACCTGTACATATACTAATGGGGGGAGGGATAGCTCTGCTAAACCCAGAGTTGTGAGTTCAATCCTTGAGGGGGCCATTTAGGGATCTGGGGCAAAAATCAGTACTTGGTCCTACTAGTGAAGGCAGGGGGCTGGACTTGATGACCTTTCAAGGTCCCTTCCAGTTCTAGGAGATAGGTATATCTCCAATTTTTTTTTTTTTTAAAAGTGATATGTGCCAGTAAAGCCCCTCTGCAAACTTGACACCATTAAATTAGGCTTGAATAAAGACTAGGAGTGGATGAGTCATTACACAAAGTAAAACCTATTTGCCCATGCTAATTTCTCCCCCCTACTGTTACTCACACCTTCTTGTCAACTGTTGGAAATAGGCCATCCTGATTATCACTACACAAGTTTTTTTTTTCCTCCTGCTAATAGCCCACTTTAGCTGATTACTCATTATAGTTAGTATGGCAACACCCATTTTTTCATGCCCGTGGGTGTGTGTGGTTGTGTACATACACACACACACACACCCCTACCTTCCTACTGTATTTTCCACTGCATGCATCCAATGAAGTGAGCTGTAGCCCACAAAAGCTTATGCTCAACTCAATTTTTTTACTCTCTAAGGTACCACAAGTACTCCTTGTACTTTTTGCTGATACAGACTAACACGGCTGCCACTCTGAAACCTGTAGTTGAAGTGTCATGGTTGGAAGTGGCTACTTAAAGTGAATGGGATAAAGCCTCAGCTGCATTGAGTTCATATGGAGCTGGGGAGGGGAAGCTGGCTCTGAATATTCACTTTCTGAAAGTGCTGAAATATGGCAAATTGGATCTGGAATACTACTTTGGGCCCATATGAATAAAAAACCCTAAAAAACCCAAATCACTTAACCAAACCTTTAAAACCTCAATAAAAAGAGTCAGCTCAGATTTTTAACACAAACAGATTTCCCAGGCTTAATGATAATATAAGATGAACAAACAATGTACAGACACTTTTGCTCGCCACTCAGAGCTTTGAAAATGGTAACTGAGCAACTGGATGCTATTAATAGGTTCTCTTCTTTTTATTACACATGCACAACACAGTTTGCAAATAATTCCATTGTAAAGATATTCATAATAGGCTTGACCACAGTGATGAGAACAATCCAAAATAGTCAAACAAATATAACAAAAGGGATCTAATATTGGGTAGTGAGCCAGTGCTGCTTGTTCAGTAAGAATTATTAGGTACACTCCAAACCCAAAGAATACATCACACTCAGCCTCTAAAAGTCAGGCCCCTTGAAGCAGTCTCATGTTGGACATTTCAAAATTGAGGTAACCAAAAGTACTTGTCAGTCCTTTATGAAAATCTTAGCCATTATATATTTTGATATACATATATATATTTATACATATACACAGTATATATACACATACACATATTTTGGGTTTGGAGCACACAGACAGGCACATTATTTTATATGCTAAGAGTTTAGCAGATGCTCTTCCAGAGAATTTTATATCTTCCTGCATCCCTCCAGATCACACATTCTATACATACTGATTTCTATTGAATAATAATGTACAAAAAGGCTAAGACTGTGTATTTTTTAAAAGACACAGGTTCCCTGCTTCCTGTATCTGAATATGGAACAAAAACAGGATCGTAATTTACCATAAAGGACAATGAAAATATTATCAATGTGAATGTACATTGTAAGATAATACAAGCTATTTCCCTTGTCATTTCCCCCTTCCTCCACCCCTCTGCCACTACCCCTCCCAGGCAAAGAGCCACTCCTCCTGCTCATGGAAGGCTTGACGCCTATCTCAGACCATAAATTACTCACAAACAGCTCCTTAAAGTAGCAATGACCCTAAAGTAACACTTCCACAAAGCAATAGAACTTCCTGCTGAGCTGATAAGAGTTTCCTGTTTTGAGGTTTTTTTAAAATAATTGACTCCCTCAGACTTCTGAGAGAGGACAGCAAGAGTCACCACTAGGTATTTTTCTCCCCCATATTCCTTTCATGCCACATGTACTAATTTGGGTTTGTTAAGTCTCAATTAAGAATTGAGTCTAAATACACAGACCACCAGGACAATTCAGGAAGAGGTAAGAAGTTCTCGATCCAGGTCCATCACACATTCCAGTGAATGGATTTAGAATGCGGATGGCCTGTAGATCCTACATTTGTCACCTACTGATCTCTATTTCCTTAAGAGCTCAATTTTTTATTTCACAGAATCATAGAAATGTAGGCCGGGAAGGGACCTGGAGAGGTCATCTAGTGAGTCCACCCCCTGCACTCAGGCAGGAACTCCTAAGGTGAGGTTAAGTCCGCCGCTACTGTAACTGAAGAGGTGACTGATACTGCGATAGTATTAGTTGTCCGTGCTATACAGGGCACAGTGACGGGGTGTTCACCCCACACCAGCCCTGAAGGGATTAAGGTGGCCCAGAAGAGGCCAATTAACCTTCACAGTTGCATTTGAGGGGAGGCCCAGGAATTTACAAATACTCATTGTTGATGAAGCCCAGCTGGGTAAGGAATATAAACAGGAGGAGCTGCAGGGGGAGAGTCCCCTGTCTCGCTGAGAGCAGAGAAGTGGGGAGGGGGAAACCCGAGCAGGGGGAGAATAAGCCCTGGGATCCTGGCCATGGAAAAAGGGTCAAACCCAGACAAGTTGTGGAGAATGAAAGCCTGAGAAGGCAGGGTAGGAAGACACCAGGGAAACAGCAGCAAGGAAGCAGATTGTGTAGCCTTTGCCTGCTGATTATAGAGCCCCTGGGCTGGAACCCAGTGTAGTGGGAGGGCCTGGGTTCCCCTGCCAGCCACTGGGAAGTGGCATAGGTCAGCCTGAGGCACCATCCAAACAGCTGGTCCAGCCAGACTTTGAAACCCCAAAAGTGGGGACCATGTAGCAACTTAGCCGGAGGGCTGAGTCAGGAAGAGGCAGCACTGTGAATTACAGGAAGAGAGGCCATTTACAGTGATGAAGTGACCATCGGCAGGGGGAGCTGTATAGGAATTATCCACTCTGCCACGCCTGGCCAAGAGGAGACTTCTTGCGCTGAGTGGACCCTGCTACAGGCACTCTCACAGCTAAGGATAGTAATGGTGATTTAGGCCGCATGGTCACCACTTGGTACCAAAAATAACTTTGATGCCAAGAAAGTCAGTGCGGAGACCATCTGTATCATAGGGGTCAACACTGGAATCATGGACACCAAGGGCATTGGGGTGCACAAATGTTGGTAACAAGAAGTCAGTGCCAGCTGAAGTGCGGATCTTGGCCTGTGACAGTACCATATGTGCTCTGACACCTTGTCAAAACCTGGTCTCTGAAGGACCCGATTTGGGCCATTACCCTTTGGCTGAGTAGCCTGAAGACATCTATGCGTTCTTTAACTAAGTCCTCAGGAGGGTGACCTAGGCCTGTGCTTACTGTGGGAATGATGTTCCTTCCCACTCCTTTCAGATAACTGGGTGGAGGATGACATAGCTGCTCTGCCAGTTTCTGTGGATGAAGGTGCTTTTGAAGAGCAGGCCTGAGAGCTGGGCAGTAGTTCACAGGAACACTGACAGACAGGGGCGGCTCTAGGAATTTGGCCGCCCCAAGCAGTCATGCTTGCGGGAGGTGCACCGGAGCCGCAGGACCAGCGGACCTCCCACACGCATGACTGCGGAGGGTCCGCTGGTCCCGCGGCTCCGGTGGAGCATCCGCAGTCATGCCTGCGGGAGGTCCACCCGAGCCGCGGGACCAGCGATCCGTCCGCAGTCATGCCTGCGGAAGGTCGACTGGAGCCACGGGACCAGCGGACCCTCCGTAGTCATGCCTGCGGGAGGTCCGCTGGTCCCGCGGCTCTGGTGGACCTTCCGCGCTAGGGTCTGGAGCCGGCCCTGCTGACAGATGAAGCCTGTTCAGGCCCAGTAGGCACCTTCCTCTGGTCCTGAGGGGGCTCTCATTGAGTGCTCCAGAGAAAAAGATTTAGGATTTGCATCTCTTGTCTTCTGTGTCCTCGTAGAGAAAAAGTGACTGACAGATTGAGCATCTACCAGGGATAGCCCCTTCTCCCAGAGAAAGAAGCACTTCAAGTGCCCTTCCTTCAACAGAATAGGTACGTCTCAGGAGGTGCATGTATCAGACCCTGGGGACTTTGTTTCAGCCATAGCTTTGTACATTTGACAGTGGATCCATCTCCCCAAAGGGCGGTAGCTAGGTTGAACAAAAGCTAACACGGTCTACACCAGAGGTTAGGTTGGCTTAGCTACATTACTTAGAGGCGTGGATTTTTCATACCCCCGAGCAACATAGCTGGATTGATCTAACTTTTTAGTGTAGACCTGGCCTCAAGTACATCTATGGCCCAGCATTACCATAGTGTCTGAACCTCTCACAATTTTTAAAGCATTTACTTCACAACGTCACTGTGAGGCAGTCTCAAACGCAAGTCTGCTAAGGCCTAGACTAATACCCTAACCACGGGACCACCCTCCCTCTCTTTGAATACATTGTTGTATTTTTAGTTATTTAAATCAAAATAAATACTGGGGCAATCAGACTAAACCATTACATTTTCCAGATAAACTCATTAAACTGTTATACATTAAAAGGGACAAAGTCAGTTTGAAATATAGTCCAGTGCTAGAAATGAGGTAAGAGCAGTTTCAGATACTACACCTGTCCCTGAGTCACCCAGCCAAGTTTTGTGGGGTTTATGTATCTATTTTCCTCTGTGGTTTTCTCTCCCCAGATGCTATATGAAAGACCCACAAAAGCAAAAAGAGAAGAAGTTCTTTTGGATATACAGGGGAAACAGGGATTCTGCCAACAAAGTGCGGTCAAATGCACAAAAGTAAACAAAATGAATTAAAAAGAAATGAAAATATCTGATTTTAGGTTTATTTCTAACCACAGAAGATTTAAAATATTTCAGACAGAAGCCTGATTTTTAAGTTGCTGTTGTCCCCCAAGGAAGTCTTAACACCCTTTTGACTAGTGCTTCTTTAAATCAGAAGGGATTAGACTTTGTTCTATTCCTCCTTTAAAATAAATTGTGAATTTTTGTGTAGTGCATGACTAAGCAAGCAACTACTCACATGCTGTAGCTGGGGCACTCTCGTTTTCATTCATTTGGTAGCAGGCTTTCATTCGTCTCCATCCATGGGCCAGGCGCATGGACTGGGTTTTCCTAGCGTGAGTCAAGTTCTTGCTTGCTCTGGTAACTGAAAGTTTCATATTTATGATGAAGTCACTTGGCACATACCTAATTCAAAGTATGAGGGGAAAAATATATAAAATGAACAATACCATTAAGTTGCAAAGTAAGCATCTTAAAAGATCAGATAGTAATAGGGGCCTTTGTATTGTATCATCCACATCATTTGCAGATATAGATTTCCGCTTTCTCCCCTCAAGTGTAGCCAAAGAAACAGCTAGATGATCAGGAATTACAGAATTCAGGCTCTATTCCCACCCAATCAGAATTCATAATTTCTCTCTTTCTTCCCAAGCCCAGTGCTCTGTGCACTAGTGTCTAACCACAGGGAGATCTCTCTGTGCACCATAGCCACCTTACTGCCAAAACTTTTGATAGACTTTAGTTGACCCAAACCCTCCCCATGTCATTTTCATTTGTTTCTGCATTTGCCTTTTCTAGTTAAGAC
Organism: Mauremys reevesii; assembly: GCF_016161935.1. Classification (NCBI taxonomy): domain Eukaryota; kingdom Metazoa; phylum Chordata; order Testudines; family Geoemydidae; genus Mauremys; species Mauremys reevesii. Next base: position 56,221,461 of record NC_052625.1, on the reverse strand, counting down.
TGCAAATACTCCAATGCAAGGAGAAAGGCTGCTCTCATGACATTTCTGGTCATCTAGGTCTATGTCCCACCTGAAATCTCACTGCAAAGCATAGGATTTCCAGTCCAATTTAAGTTAAGGGAACAAGCTACGCATCAGCCTATGCGGGATTGTTTTTAAACACATATGGCAAACAGATGGAATGAGGGAGCTTCCAGATGAGAGGGTAGAGTCAAGATTTAGTAATGCATTAAAGAACAAAAAAGAGTGAGCACATTGAGTTTAATAAATTAAAGAATTTGCCCACTATCACTTTCACTTCAGCCATGTTCTTTTTTCCCCGTTAGTACAAAAAACAGCTAACAATTTGTTGGTTTGAACTTACATTAAGAAGTTTTTAAGATCATGTGGGGGTAAAGATGTCATCAAGCCATTCCAGACAGAAGAGACCTATGATCTGCTTTGGGTTCAACACAACTATGCAAGTACATAGACAAACACATTCACTTGGGCCTCCAAACTTTTTGGTGCCTGCTGTTCATCAGATCTGAACCTTTTGTGATTCCCTCTCCACCCTGTTTTTCCTGAGTCACTTCTTTGACTCATTACTTTCCTGGCTCTTTTAATGTAACTAATACCTACTTTGTGCTTACACTCACTTTCCTAAAACACCCACCCCCTTCTCTGCTTTAACTCCTTCTTTTAAACTGAGCTGTACTCATCAGTGTCATGTGTGTGGGAGACCCTTCCCCCACTTCTGCACCCGGTCAGCCAACTGTTCACAGGGTCAGCAGGTTTAAGCCATCTTTCATTCATGACTGAAAATCCTGTTTTACCACAGACAACCCCCACCGAGGCCTTTAAAAACCTTTCTGTATTCAAAAGTCATTTTAAAGTGATTCTTTCAGGGATCTCTAAAAAGAGATTATGTACAAATGGCATCTTATAAGTCATTCAACAGATTTGCCCCTTGGGTGTAATCAGTCACATCTACTGACTTTAGTGAGTAAGTTTTAGCTGCTTTTTGCTCCTAATAGCCCTGCAGAGTCAGCACAAATAAGAGAGAATGATCTGGGTTCACTTTGTTCTTCTCTCTGATCAACAGAATTGCCTACTAAGTACCACTAGTTACACCTGAGCAAACCCACAGGTGCTAATGAAATTGCACAAGTGTCACTGAGGGCTTAATATAGTCTGCAGAACTTTTGCTGCCAGTGATGGCACACAAGAAGGAAGGCCCAGATCCACAAACTTTGGCATTGCAACGCTGGGTATCCCAGCCCCTAACTTTTAAATGCCTAGAAAATCACAGGAATGACAGTGCACTCCAGAAAGGCAGGTTAGGTGCCTAGGCTCCCTATGCAATGAATGGAGAGAGATACCTGTCCTAGAATGCAGTCCACAAAAGCCAGCATCCTAGGGGGAGAGCACCTACAATAACCATTGCAACACCCCAAGTAGAGGAGTGTGTCCTTAGCCTCACCCCTGTCTCGGACATAGGTGCCTAAGTCCATGCTGCAGGAAGACACCTATCTCTGTTTAGTCATCCATGAATGGGATCTCTGGCCCACCGACTGTTCCTTTATGGATAAATACATAATCATTGGGTAAGAAAGAGACAGAGAGACTTTGACATTTAAAACACTTTTCACAAAATTAGTACAGCAACCCAGTAAAAACAAGATCAATTATAAATCCAAAACAATTGCCCATCCCAAACAGTACAAAGTGCCTTTCCAATAGCCTACTGCTGAATAAATTGATCCAAATCACTTATAGGAGTATAATATCTAAACGCCACATGAAGGTGTAAAACCAATAAAAACCTACAAAACTGAAGAACAACGGCAGCCTCAGTACCAAATAATTTACATCATCTGCTTTTTAAAATGGTTGTCTTTGCTTGCCTCAAATAAAGTTTGCAAGGCATACCAGCGATCTATTTGTGAACCTATACTTAACAGTAAAAATAAACACAGTATGAGAAAAATGAAGGGACAATAACCAGAAAATACCCTGAAATAAAACAAATCATGTCTGAAACCTGAAACAAGTAAGAAACATATGAAAAGAAGTCTCCTCCATGTCACAAAAAGGACATGACACTGACACCTCCGGAGTCAGATGATGCACAAACACATTCATGGCAATAGCCTCGTGAAGAATTCTCCATTGGAGATCACCCATCCTCTTTGCAATCAGAGGCTTGCACATGTGAGAACATAAGAACAGCCAAAGGTCCATCTAGCCCAGTATTCTGTCCTCCGACAGTGGCCAATGCCAGGTGCCTCAGAAGGAATGAACAGAACAGGTAACCATCAAGTGATCCATCCCGTCACCCATTCCCAGCTTCTGGCAAACAGAGGCTAGGGACACCACACAGTTCGCTAGGCTGGATGGCTGGAGCCCATTACCAGCAGCTGTCTCCTCCATATCATATCTGGATAACCAACAAGCGTTTGAAAATGATGACTCTTTTACAACAAGCATATACAATGACTTATGGCTTAAGCTATGAAGAGGACCCATTAAGGGCAAGTAAGCTACAAGGCCTGTCAACATCCCAATCCTCAGCAGGAACAACAGGCAAGAAGATGGAAACATTAGTATATTCAGGAATGGCTCGCTCAAGGAAGCAACTGGCCAGCCTGGCAATACTGCCCCTAAGAAGGGCTGATTCCGCTTCTGATAAAAACCAAGAAACCCTGCGAATGGAATGAAAACCAAGCTTGACAGCCAAGTTAGCCACCGAGACCCATGTAAAATTAGTAAAATCAATTAAACGAACCAGTTTTGTTACACCTGCTGCCATAAGGGAAGAGACAAGACTCCTAGAATCAAGACTACCAATCCTCACAACATGGTTATAAACAAGGAGTTGCAGCAAGCCACCTGTCCTGAAGCCTCAACTTTAAAAATCTTCAAACATTAAAAGGAGTTTGATAAAAACTGAGTAACACCTCAAAATGGAGGCACCCATGATCCAACAAAAAAGAGCCCAATCAAAACCCCCAAATCCCCCACCCACCGAAGAAAAGCAAAGTCCAGTTGCTTCCAAGGAACAGGCTCATTCACAAACAACAGGCGCTGCAAAGACAGTGACCGAAAAGTAACTCTGGTGAAAAGATCAATGAGACCTTGAGCTCCTTCCACAATGGGCAGATACAAGATACTTTGCCTCTGCCAACGATGGCCACCCCGGAAAAAATTCATAAGGAACTTCTGAACTTTTTCTAAACTTGTGGAGTGGAATCCAAAACAATACACTGATGCCACAACACAGAGGCAATTCAATTCTTAATGACTAACTCTCGCCCTTGGAAGGAGAGTTGAGGCAAATACCACTTCCACCTTTGCAACCTCCCCTCCAACCTTTCCATAACTCCCTCCCAGTTCTGACCCAAATATATCAGCCAGTCCCAGCATAATTCCAGTGCCCTAAAACTCCACAATAGCTCCTGCCCCAGCAAAATCTCTTTTGCGCTCAGTAAGCTGGCACTGGAGTACACAGGATTACTCAATTGAACCGGCCGAATTGGGGTCACCTAGCACAGTGAAATGCTGTGCGGCTATTTACTGTCTGAATGATTTTGGGGGGTTGGGAAGGGAAAACATCTTCCAGCTTGTCCTGAAGCATCAAAACCCTAGAGACTTTGCACACAACTCATAGCCTGCAGCTTTAGACAAGGCCTTAGCCTACCTTTAAAATCACAGCCTGGCCTCACTAGAATATCTCCAAGAAGAACCAGTAGTTGCCACCTGCCAATTGACAATAAGTAAGGTAGGTGGTAGACCATCTTAGAACACGGGCCTGGGTTCTATTCCCAGCTTGGCTAGTGGCTGTCTGGATGGGCTTAGAAAGTCATCATTGTCTCCACCTACAATGGTAGGATGATGATGATACTTCCCCTCCTCACAGGGGTATGGGGTATTTTAATTAATTCATGCTCATAAAGCACTTTGAGAATAGATGCTCAGAGGAAAGGCACAACAGGTGAAATACCATAGCAGTGTTAATTTGCAGTACAATTCTCCTTGTAGTGCAGCACCGGTTGCTCATGGAGGACGACACCAGGAACAAGCAGAATGGTTTAATTTTAGCACAACCCTTACGTGAGCACGTGTGCTTGTGTCTTTCTCCTGTATTTTTAATTCAAACATAAAGTAAAAATAGAATTTCCTGTTGCGCCGATAAGAAAATCCTGTTTTTGCTCCGTCTGGTTGGGGAGCCGGCAGTTGCAGAGTTATTGATGGACTCTCCGAAGGGTGACAGTATTCAGGAGGGGATGGAATCGCATTTGTTATTTGCATTGTTCATGGTCTCCTTAAATATAACAAGCAGTACTGCCCCCAAAGTAACTATAATGGGATTACGAATTTCCGGAACAATCTGTGCTTTGGAAAATCTCTCCCCTTAACTCTGATTGGTGGAGTATTTTTAGTAGCAGGGTTTGTTTTTGCATTCTGACCAGGTAAGTATTTGTGTGGGGGGAAAGAAAGCATCATGCGCTCCAAGTGGGCGCATCCTGCTTTTCAATGTCAGTAATTAATATGAGGGGAAATATATAAGCACAGAGGAATATTGTCTTTCTTTCCCACCCTTTCCCCTCCCCTGCACCATGGCTCCCAGACTCCTCAGTGGATGTGTGAGGCCAGGACAGTCCTACAAGCAGGGTGCTGCCCCTCAGTGCTATTCCATGGGTCCACTGGAGAGCAATACGTCGCTCCCGTTTGTCTCCCATCATCAGGGCTGAGTGTTTCCCTCTGTGCGGCACTGCCAGGTTTGTCATGAGAGAAGCAGAAGATTGAACTTGGACCCCAAATTCAGATCCAGAATTCAGATCTTAAGTCTGGATCTCGAACTTAGATACCTAAATTTAGGCCACAAGCCTGTGGATACAGGGGCCCAGATCCACAAAGGTATTTGGGCTTCTAACGTCAATTGAAATGAATGGCGGTAAGGAGCCCAGGCACCTTTGTGGATCTGGGCCTGAGTAACGTCACACATGGCAGTGCTAGAGGGGCAAAAAGTTACTCCACTGTGTTAGCAGAATCAGGGTCCTGCTCAGTTTAGATTCAGATCTTGACACTCAGATTTAGCCCCAGAACTCAGATTCCAAACTTGGATCCAAAATGTGGATAACACAGGATCCAAAATTTGGATGCAGAACTTGGATCTTAAATCTGGATGCAGAAATCTGATACCAAATTAGGATCCTGAACTTGGACACCCTCTCCCCATCCCACCCCACCCTCATGGGTATGAATTGTTGCCCAAACTTTGGTCAGGGTTTCAAAAGGAGCTCCATTAGGAAAAAATATCTACTGCATATTGCATTTTAGAATAGTCCATAGATTAATCAGTCATCCCATTCCATATTACGCCTGGCTATTTATGCAGCTAAACTCACAACTACTGCCTGCATGTATGATTTCATCATTAATCATACAGGTCTCTTTCTATCTCCTGTATTCTCTCTCTGCCCAGACTGATGAAATTGTGAGAGTCTAGGGCTGAACAGTCTCCTGTGCAGCCCTACTGTCTGGAAGCCCCATCCAGCACAGTTCTTACATCTGTTTATTCTAATCTGCTGTTAGTGTTTCTGTGTTATAGCGCCATATACAGATATGAAGGATTTATAAACCAGTGTGATTTATAAATTGGAAAGGGGCACATGCTCTTCAGCCAGTTGTGCAGCAGTCTTCACAGGATGGCGTTCAGCTGGTTTGAGAAAACCATTTTCATTTTTAATACTGAGCCAGGCCATCATGAAGAGCCGGGATTAGATATTTTCATAAAGGATCAGAGACAATGGAGCTTTCTCTTCTAAATCACCTGAGACTTAGTAGGTAAATAACACAGAAAGAGACGTTTCAGGTGTGGGAAACATCACTTGCCACACCATTCAAAGATCCCTGGAAAAATACCAGACTCTGCTAGGTATGCAAGTACCTGAGTCTGCCATTTGACATGATGTCCAATGACTGTCATGTTCTAATTCTAGAACATTCCCAGAAGCGTGATGTTCAATTTCCTTAAAGGCACAGTCTCCATTACCACATATGGAAAACAAGGACATAGTAGCTATGGAACTGAGATGCCTTTGTTTTTGATGAACTCCACCTTTAAACTCTAAGCACTCTGCCTGTGCACAGAGAAAGCAGCCATTTTGTCCTCCAACTCGCAGCAGCCACTTGCAAAGGAAACCCAAACACTATGCTGTCTCCCATGAAGATGTTTTTTAGTGCTGTTGTTTTCTTTAATCTAAAAGAGAGCCATTTGGAGGGAAAGCACATGGCTGCCCTTGCCTAAGGAGAAACATAACAAGAATTCTGGTGATGAGGATGGGGCGTAAAACAAGAAAGTGGCTATTGTCTCTGCAAACAGAATGTTTTAAATGCAGGACAGGAAACAAAGATCTCCCAATTTCAAAGCTCCGGGTATCACACAATGTAGGTGGTTAGGCACGGAAAGCTGTTATCTTCTTCAGCAGCTTGGGTGAAATGAGTTAGCTGTTCTCAGTCCAGATCCTTGCTGAACAGGTAACCATATAGAAAAGCCACTAATAACATCAGAATTAACTATATAAGAAAGAAACAATTGCAAGTGATTGTTGCTATCAAGAATCTTTCACTCACCAGCCTCTGCTCACTACTGGGCATTTCTTCTGCTTGAATTTCCCTGCAGTCCCTGTTACCAGTGAGGTAATTGTCATAGCCAGTCTAAGAGCTAAGGAGAGGAACCAGAAATACACAGAAATAGGTCATACTTTTCTCAGGCCTCTAACAAGGAAACTTCTCTCAAGTCCTAGTAACCTCCTCACCTGCTCCTGGAGATGAATGGGAAAGGGCTGGTATTTTTGCCTGGGGAAATGGAAGGTATATGTCTGTTTTTAAGCAGAAAAAGTTCTTGATTCTTATACACTGTAGATAAACGATGAATGCTGAAATGCATCATAGGCAGTGATGGCTCAAACCTGTTCCTGCTGAAGTCAATGAGAGGGCCCGATCCTGCTCTTACTGCTCGCATTGGTGATCCCCCAGACACACAAACACTGATTCTCCTCCAGCTTGCACTGGTTTAAATCAGGAGCCTGTGCACTGAAGTCAATAGCACACATTAGCATCTGTGAGAAGAGAATCAGGTGCTCAGGTGGCTCAGGAATAAACCTGAGTTGAAAGCAGTGTGCTGTAACAATGTCTCCTTAGGACAACGCCAGAAATCTTGTTCCTGCCGTTTTGAATGTTGGGAAGAGGGAGAGAGAAGACAGTGATAAGAACAGCCTCTCAGTAGCCCACTACCTCTGGGAGAAAATTCTGGGCTTCACAATAGACCGTGGCAAGACAGAAAGACATTTTGTAAAGTTTCACGATGATCCAAACTTACCAATTCTCTGTTAATTGGCCAAACCAGACCAGACTCCAAAGACCCAAAAAGTTTGAGAACGTTTGCAGTTAGAACCACTTTCAGGGCTGAGCTTCTCCATGAGGGGCCCATCTCTACTAAATCTATAGCATCTTTGTGTGTGTGTGTGTGTGTGTGTGTGTGTGTGTGATTTTCCAGATCCCCTTTATATGTTAGTAGCACTTGCTACCAAAATTAAAATATTTTATTCTAGCAATGAGACCGAGTAAGTGGAAACTCTGAAGCTTCAACAGTGATGCACTGCTGTCAAATCTGATAGTAAAAAGATAAGACTTTGATCCTCTGAACATGTCATCACTGCATTTTAATGTCTGATCTCGTTATGCCAATCACAAAAACTAGGCTGGTTTCTATTATGAGTTTTCTAGGCAGATCCCCTGCAATCCCATAATGCAGTAACAGGTCATGAACTTGTATTGATAGATCTAGCAAGGACTGACTCACCTACTATTACACCAAAATGGAGCTCAATAAAGGCAGTCTGATAGGGACAGGGAAGAGGGGAGTGCTTCCCCTTTTATTTTCAAACCTAAAAATAGGATCAGCCTTCAAAATCTGGGGTACAATTTCCAAAAGCACCTAAATGACAAAATAGGACTTGGGCTCCTAAGTGCCTAAGTCACTTTTGAAAATGAAACTTAAGCTCCTAGGTCATTTGGGGGCTTATAAAAACATTGTTCTTGGTCTGTGCAGGGTGTTCAGATCTAGGGCTTGGATTCAGGCTCATCTCCACTAAAGCTGGGATTTTCAAAGGACCCTCTGGGAGTTATGAACCCATCTCCCATTGGAATTCAATGTGATCTGGGTTGGGTATCTCGCTCCCTGAGACGCCTCTAAAATCCCAGGATAAATAACTACAGAATGTAATAAGGCTGATTATCCCCATCAGAAGGTCTGTTCACACATGTTGTATAGGTCATAGAATATTTGGATTGGGAGGGACCTCAGGAGATCATCTAGTCCAACCCCCTCCTCAAAGCAGGACCAATCCCCAGACAGATTTTTGCCCCAGATCCCTAAGTGGCCCCCTCAAGGACTGAACTCACAACCCTGGGTAGGCGGGACCGCCCGGGCGGGGGGGAATGCAGCAATTGTGTCTCTGAATGGATAATGCAACTTATTGTTATTGTTTAGCATCATAAATACACACACATCGCTTTCCAAGGTACACAGAGACATGTCACCTGCCACAAAGATCAGTCTTTACTGAGGCAAATACAATGCCATAAGATTTCAGTGACAGCATGGGAAAAATCCAGGATCCTTGTGAGTGAGAAAAGTGGCACAGACAAAGCCTTTATAGAACATGCAGGATTTGAGGGTGGGGGAATGGGAGTAAGAGAGGGTGAACACTGGGCATAGGGAAGTGACAGGCTGTTTTAAGTGTAGTGAGCAGCATGGAAAGAAAAGCAATAACATGAATGAGAGAGGACAAAGGGAGCAGTTATATATTCCCCTTACAGTAGTGCACTGTTTACTATGCTAGCAACACCCTTCTACGCAGCAAGGACCTGGAGGCAGCTTTCTGATGCAAAAATTTGTGATGAGCTGATTCTCTGTCTGTCAACTAAATAAGACAGATAAATGATAGTGACACACATATATATATAATTCCTTATATCCAAAGCTCCCAAAATAGTCCTCACACTGGTTAATGAGTTCACACACACACAGAGCATATGCACATCTCTTCATGCACCTCTGAAATGAGCCATCTCTGAGGCTCACTGCAGCAGCAGCAGCAGTTTTTAAACTGCACAATAGCACAGGAGAGGCAATTAGGGTGGATTGAGATTTTTCATTCACAACTTTTTTTTTTTTGGGCAAAAAATGGCTTTTGGGGGGTCAATTTCCACAGGAAATGTCTGATTTAAATGAAATGGGGGGGAGGTTCATTAACAAAACAAACCAGCTTTTGTTTTCAAGGGAAACTGTAGCGACCTTGTGGCTAAGATGGAGTGGGGCTTCTGGCCAAGACAAGGCACGCGCAGGAATGCAGCAGGGAAACTCCCTTCTAACCCAGGGGTACCTGTGCCAAACCCCCAGGATCAAACACACACACCCACAATGAATAGTAGGATGAATATACGAAAGGAAATATTTATTTACAGAAGGATGAATGGAGAAAAACAGGGGAGAAAAGCTAGAGGGAGCAGTAAAATGGGGTTACATCCAACACGAGGATGCAGGGGCCGGCAATACCACAGTATAAAAGGATAACAGATGCACCTACTAATGTGCAAAGAAAAAGAAAATTAATTGACCCAAACTGAGGGACACAAAGAATAAGCACCAAGGTGGCTTTTCAGACAGTGTTGTTGGCAGTTAGATAAATGTTGCAAATGGTGTGGACTAACTGATCCAAGGCCTAATTCATTAACACAGAGCACTTATCTGATACTTTAATATTGATATATTAACAACGCTGAACTTTGCAACTCAGTCTGGGTGTGGCTCTAAAATTCACTGCTGGGCCTTATCTCTCTGATGGATCAGCCCAAAACCCAAGATCAAAACACCTTTGAGCATTGGGGGAACTCAGCTCTGGATCCAGAAGTGAATTTTGCAGGTTAAGCCCATATCTCTTGATGATGTTTAGGTACTTCAGTGATTCAAGTAAAGTTGATCTCGAGATCCTGAAAGAGCAGAAGATCAGGTATTGGAACCACCTGGTATTAGAGGCATGTGATATAAACTTGTGTGGGTCTTTCTGCCTGCCTGCTCCATTCTTGTTGGTGATGTGTCCTTGGAATAGCATGGGAAACGGGTATTGGTTTCTGGTTTACTGTCAGTGTGTTCTGAAACAATGTCACTTACGGGGAGGGGAGGAAGGGGAAGGGGTGACTTCTTGGCACCACTGAGATTGATGATGGCAGGTTGGGTTACATTGTTTTTCCACTAGACTCAGGGCCTCCAGATTTCCTTGGATGTGTTCAGAGGACTTTCAGCCCACAAAAACATGCACTCAGAATGGGGGAGGAGGTTGAAAGTGGGTGATGTCAAAGCTCATATGATTCTATGCAGGCTTGTGGTCAAACTCTACCTTTCCTGCATGTTTGCCCCAATAACCTAACACTGCAAATGGGGAAAAACAAGGTTACACAGCTCTCCTCTTATTCGTTGTCATCTCGGGCTTGGCACTTAATGGGGGTTCAGGCCTCAAGTGCATAGGCTCTGACTCCATGGGAGCACCCACAGAAAAAAAAATAATGAGTGCTTAGCACCCACCGGCAGCCAGCTCCCTCCCTCCCCGCCCAGTGCATCCCATCCACTGTCAGTCCCGCCAATTAACTCTTCCTCCTCCCTCCCAGTGCCTCCCACCCACCCGCCGTGATCAACTGTTTTGCTGCATGCGGGAGATGCTGTGGGGGGAGGAGCAGGGGGTGCGCTCAGAGGAGGGGGCTGAACTGGGCGGGAAGAGGTAGGGTGGGGGCAGATTGGGGGCGGGAAGAGGCAGGGCAGGGTGGGGTCTTGGAGGAAAGGGTGGGTTAGGGGCGGGGCCTGGGGTGGAGCTGGGGCAGGAAGAGGCAGGGCATGGGGGCCGGCTTTGGGGATAGGGAGTGGGTGTGGGCGGAGTGGAGGGTTGAGCACCCCGGGACCCGGAGGAAGCCTGCGCCTGTGCTGAAATATATATCCAATCAAATTCATCCCTGGTGTCTCTGCACTGAGATCAATCCTTTGGCCAACTCTGTTTTTCTTACACTTCTATCCAAACAGAGGTAGATGTGTCATTTTCCTTTCACAGGACACTGTACAGCCTGATCCCAATATAAACAACCTGGGCCTACCTACTAGGTTATTGTCTGGAAAAAAAAGATAAACAAACAGCCATTAAATCCACTTCCCCCTTCCATTTCTGGTATGGTAAGTGTCAGGGATCAAAGACTCTGGTTTTCCCGAAAACATTATTTATCCAAATTACTCATAACTGACGGCTGGAAGTTAGGTGTAGAGAAGGTGCAAGGGCTGGTCACTGATTCTATCTAGTATCTATTTGATCTGTAAAATATGCAGCCATCAACCATCTCTGGGCATTTGGACAGTCACACAACAGTATCACCAAAAAGTGATAAATATCTGCTTAAAAAGAACTCATCTCATTCACACCACTCCCTCAAGACTGACTTGGGCCTTGTGGTATACCCTGAAGGGGAACACCCCCTTGGATGGAACAATTCCACAGCTGAGAGCTGCTTGCTGAGAACGTCCCCACCATGTTACGCAGTGTATAGATAATAAGAGAGAGTCCCTGGTCTGGGGAGTTTACAATCAAAATAGACAAGACAAAGCAGTAGTATTAGCCCCATTTTTCAAAGGGAAAAGTGAAGCACAGAGAGGTTAAGTGAACTACCCCAGGAAGTCTGTGACGCACCCGGGAATTAAATTCAGCTATTCTGTGTCCTAGTCCAGAGCCTTCACCACAAGATCATCTCTCCTCTCTGGGTTTTTGGGGCAACACAATGCCAGTTTACAATGGCAGAGAGATTGTGCCATATTTATTGTAGTCAAATTGTATGTTGGTCTTCTTTTGTGTCTTAAAATGGCAGCAGCTAGGAAAACCCCTGATCTTCTTCCCATCTAGAAATGGAGCAATCAATGCCAAATAATTCTCGTAGAAGAAATTATCAGAGCCAAATTTTCCACCAGCCTCAGCTGCAGCCTCCATGTGCCCACAAAAATGTCTGTGCAAATGGGCAGCCAGGCACAAAAGGAGCTGATTTGCAACAAGGCAATTACAAAAGTGTGGGTGCATATGCAGTTTTTGCTTGTGCACCACAGCGGTCCTGGGTATACGTGGCCACCTCCACTGCAGCTGGCAGAGTGAGAATGAAAACACTGATCCAGTGTAGACTGATTCATCCCCAGCAGAGCTGGAGGCAGGATCATTAGTGGCAGTTAAGATCAATCCCATGCTTCTCTGATTTATGGTGAATGCTGTCTGCATTTGATTTTATGGGGATTAGCTGCGTTAGGGCCTGATCCAAAGCCCACTGAAGGCAATGGAAGTCTTTCTACTCACTTCACCAGGCTTTGAATCGGGCCCATAGGGAGACTATGTGTTTTGTGACATTCCATGAGAATTTTGGCAGAACTGTCCTAGCATTTTTTCCCCTTGTGGTGCATTCGTTCAGTAAGAACAGGAGCTCAGCCTGGATGTTCCGATGACAATGTTTCAGGATCCCAGATTCTTTTCACCTTGAAAATGTAATAAAGAAAACAAAACTGTAGCTATGACTGACACCGAGGTACTTGGGTAAATCATCGTGGTAAATCTGGAATAACCACATGAGAGTCAATAACTTTACTCCAGCTTTAAATCAGTGAATTCAGCCCCTTGCATACACTGAGCCGCATTCCAATGTGTGGAAATGCCCACCTTTCATGCAATTCCGTGCATCAGGTTTCTGGTTGCCAATAGTTACTTCCCAGTGTCAAACTGAAAAGACAATGGGCCTGTTTCAGTGCTCACCCCAGTTTTATGCCAGTGTAAGTGGGATCAGAATTGGACTCAGTATCTTGTGGAAAAGCACCCTTTTGCTCACTCGCTACTGGAAACAGTGGGCCTAATTCTGCTCTCAGTTTACCATGGTGTAAATGGAAAGTACCTCCATAAAGTCAGGGAAGTTACACCAGATTTGGGCCATTATAAACAAGAGCAGAATTTGACGGAGTGGGTTTAATTACCATCGAGTATTTCGAGCCAAAGGGGAGGGGATGCTGCTAGACAGGAAAGGGCATCTACTCAGGGAAAGGCTGATACTGTTAACTAGAAGGCAGAAGGAGGAACACCTATCCAGACTAGAGGGTTATTGCCGCTAGCTAAAGGAGGGGCAATGCTCCTAGTCAGAGGGTAGGGAACACATGGTTCTCCCAGCCAGAGAAGGTGGCGAGGGAGGGAAGAGATCACACCGCCGCCATACTGGGCAGGTTGAAGACAATCCTGTCCACCCCCTCTCCACCTTTCTATGAACACTCTGCAGAGTTAGCAGTCAGCTCACTGAACCAGGCCTTTGTCGCCAGAGGTGTTTCTCTGAGCTGCGTTCTGATCTACAATGGAGTGCGTCTCAGTGAGAGATGAGAGCCTTCGGACAACTGCCATTCTGAGCCACTCGGTTGCCTCTCTTTCTCTTTTTCCACTTCATACCCAGCTGAGTTGCATCTCTGCCTTTACTTGACTGTGGCCAAAGGCCAGGGTAAACAAAGGCAGAACGTGCTCTGTCTTGACCCAGCTCTGCAGTGACAAACACGGGTAACAGCAGCAGTCGCAAAGTGCTGACTCAGGCCCTTCAGCACATACTTTCAGCTGCGGCCAAGCACTATCGGAACAACACAACTTTCATTCAAACAGCTGCTCACTGCCCTGACAGAAAGGTCAGGGCCTGGGAAAAACCAAACGGCGGTGCCATGTAGGGAAAGAATCAGCCGTGCATAACAACTCTGTTAGTCTGGTTAACTATATAATTTGTGCTTGTTCTGAAAGTCACTGGGCAGCAAAATGCATGTCTACTAATAGGAACTATGTGATGGTAAGAGGGGTGCTTTGCATTTTTCACTGTCACAATCTTGGGATGATTGTTTCACACAAGTGGAGGAAAGGATCATTTCTATGATTTAACTATTATATATGACAGTAGAAAATTAGAAGCCTCCACCAAGATCAGAGCCCCACTGTGCTAGGCACTGTACATACACATAGTTAGAGACAGGGACAGCTCTGAAGAACTTACAATCTCAGCAGACAAGGCAGACAAAGAGTGAGAGAAAGGCTGTGTTGTTATCCCCGTTTCACAGGTGGGACGTTGAAGCACAGAGAGAGTGAGGGCTTGTCTAGACAAAGTGCGCAGCACGCTGGAGTCTAAATCTACCTCACACTAGCCTGCCGCACAAGTTCCCTGCTCCCCACAGTTCCCTAATGCACTTTGATCTACTGCCGTTCCAGAGCAAAGGAGGTCAATGCACACTAGGGAATTTTTTGTGCGTGGTAGCAGGGTCCACACAGACAGTGAGTGTGCAGCAGACTAGTGCAAGGTGGGTTTACACTCCAGCTTACCACAACCTATCAATTCATCTAGTCAAACCCTAAGGAGCTTACCAGAGATCACACAGGAAGCCTGTGGCAAAGCAGAAACACGAAATATGAGGCTCTATGTTCCTGAACCTGTGAGACTCGGTTTGTATAAATGCTGCACCAGTGGTAGTTCAGGGAAGCACATCAACCTGCCTTGCACACATTTACACAAACCTGAACCTCCCCTTCACTTTGGTGCACGGATCACAAGGGAGAGATCAGGCCCTGGCTCCGCAAGCGGATGCTTTAGGTTTGACTTTTCCTCTCCCTTCACTTCATTTTCACTTTCTTTTCTAGCAAGCTCTGAGGGCACTTTGATTTAAGCCTTCTCTGCTCTGCAAGAGCCTCAATCCAGCCAGCATTGCCTCAGATGAAAAACAGAGGGCCTGATCCTGCCATCAGTTTGTATGAAAAATTCCCATGGGCTTCAATGGGAGTTCCACAGGGGGGATTACTAATTCATTGGGTCACTCCCTCATTCCCTCCTCAACACACACACACAAAATATTAGGCTAAGGCGAGAAGGTGGGACTCAGACATATTGTGCCATAAATCTGAGTTATTGTGCTGATTATTAGGTGTAGAGGGTTATTTCATAGACAACTCCATGGATCTAGCCTGTAATTTAGCTAAATCCAAAATAGGATGGTGGTTTGGAAATGATCCGAGTCTGAGAGACATAAGTGTGTGGAGACCTAAACTCATCATTTACCACCTACCTATTCCAGATCTCCATGGATCCTAAAATGTAAGGCCAGTAGATAACCACAGCCTAAAGGAGGAGGTAAACTAATGGCCAGCACAGGAGCAGACTTTTCCTTCCCTTTAAAAATAGATGAGCAAGGAGAGGCAGAGAGCTAGATTTTCAGAATTAAGCATGCAGAAATCCACAGCAGCTAGTTTGTGTGTGCAAGCACTTGTGGCTTCCTGTCAGGGGCGGCTCTAGACACCAGCGCGCCAAGCAGGCGCTTGGGGCGGCCGTTTCCCGGGGGGGCGGCATTTGGCTCCGGTTGAGCTCCCGCCGGCATGCCTGCGGCAGGTCCACCGGAGCCCGGGACGAGCGGACCTGCCGCAGGCATGACTGCAGCGGGTCCCGTCTTCCCGCGGCTCCGGTTGAGCTCCCGCAGGAAGAGCCGCGGGAAGAGGGGACCCGCCGCGGGACCGGGGAAGGGCGGCACAGCGCTCCGCGCTGCTTGGGGCAGCCTACTTTCTAGAGCCGCCCCTGCTTCCTGTATGTCTGTGCAGCGCCTTGCACGTCTTACAAGTAATACAACAGTACAGTAAACCACACTAATAATCCTCTTTAATAACCACAAGTGGCCAGGAGCTCAGTTTCATGTCTCATAAGGAAGAACGATGAGCCCCTTCTCTGTGGTGGAAGGTGGCAGCTTTGAAATAGTGCACAGCAAGTCTGACAGGAGAACCCAATGGGAAGACGCAAACTAGTTGGGAAATATAGCCAGGTCGGAGTCTATTCAAACAAATATCACACACACACACACAAATGGTGTTAACACCCCTCCTCCACCCCCACCCCCTGTTATTAAGGCTGCAAAGTCAAGCAATCAAAGTTAGGAAATGCCAGAATGAAGGTTGACCAAGCCCAAGCATATGCCTTATGATACTGTCTTTAATAATTACATGAATACATACTGTATTTTACACAGGATTGGGACTCAGTCAGTGCACAGGATGGACAAGCGCTCACTTAATGAGCTGTAGTAGGTTGTCATCCTGTATGTAAACCAGCATTAGCAGGGTATGAGCCACTCTGCCAGTGGGTTTCACAGATATTTGCTGACATTCCCAGTTTCCTCCACCTGAGCCCCCCCAGGCCTCCACTCATGCCCCCAATGCCCATGTTCCCCATCCTCACTGTCTCCCAGCCCTGATCTCCCTACCCAGGCTCCTCTTCCAACCTCAGTGTCCTCCACCCCAGCTTCCTGGCCCAGTCTCCTTGCCCAGCCAGTCTCAGTTCTTGCCCTGCACACCAACTCTTTGTCAGCTCAGTCTCCACTCCCCATCCTCTCCTTCCCCATGCCCCACTCAGTTCTCAGTCCCGGTCTCCTTGTCCAGCCAATCCCATTTTGGCAAAGTTATAAACAGCTGAAGGCAGGGTCTTACAATGGGAAGTATCTGGCAACCTTAATATTAGATGGCACTAACAAGCTCCATCTATCATTATGGGCCTTATTCTGCTCCAGAGTAAATCAAGATTAAAACTGCTGAAGTGAATGGAGTTACACCAGTGTAAATGGAAGGTGAATTAGGCCCTAAGTATTGTAACATTCATGCAATAAACCTATGTAGAGCACACTGAAGCACTGATATTTTGGACCAATTTCCAACTCCTAACTGAGGTCAATGGGAGCTGAGCACTTGCACACAGGCCTGAATTTAGCCAACCATGTCCAATTTATTCCTCTGCTGTTACAACACCCCTCACTTACAAGAATTGCATTTATCTTTCCTGATAGTTGAGGCTGTGAGACAACTGGTAACCAATGAGAATAAGCCCCATTGCGTACCTGGCTTTGTTCTAACAGGCCTTGCAGATGCATAGCTCCTAAAATGGGAGATGAGTGGGGTATGACATGACTAGAAATGCAATGGGGGGAGGGGGGTCTCAGGTGGCTGAGTCTCAGCTGATTATGTTTATCACAATTAAGTATTAATGTTAATGCGGTCTATCTGAGTGGATGTGTTTAACGGCTTACATTGTAATTAAGCAAAGCCTCTCAATGCAGCGTCACTAATGGTATGAATCCACATTAAATTACCAATAGTCCCCAGCATCTTGTCAAATCCCTTTATAATAGCCTTAGAAAATGACATTCTGAGCTGGCAAGAAGCCAGCCGGTCTGCATGGCAATCGTTAAGAATCTTGAGTGTTTATGGCCCTTTTTAAAAAAGCTTTACTGAATGCTTCCCCCCCACACCCTCCCCAACTCTGTTCCTGGGAGTATTAAAAGCAGCACCTTGACTCAATCTGCCATATAAACATCCTGCTGCCCTCATACAACCTGATATTGTCTTCCTCCCAGGATGAGACGCTGAATAAGAAGTGACAATCACAGCTCCTGGCCGGAGGAAAACAGGAAGTGTCTGAGTTGTACAACCCTTTTAAACATTGTCCTACCTGTTTTATTCCTTGAATGACATGTGAAATGTCTTTCCTTTCCCCTCTTATGTAACCTCTTCTGACCCAGGGAGATGATTCATCTAGCAATACTATTGCCTGAAGTTGCCCTGAGACTACATAAGGCACTGGGCTTAGGTGGAAGACACATTTGTGACTTGGACCAACCATGCTGCGGGTCTCTTAAAAACATAATGATATTGGCCAAAAGGCCTTGCCCTCAGACACCTTTCTGATGGCCTCTGAGTGAAATGAGCTTGGTGGCATCAGGCCAGATGCTAGTGGACAAGTGTCCACATCTCCACCTGCTACTTTTGGTGCTGGAAATAAGCACAGAGAAAGGAGCTCAAAGAAGGGGCTGATTCCTCAGCACTGCAGCCTAGCTAACTCACTCACAAACAAAGTAGCTTCCCAAAGCCCCCTGAGTTTTGCCCATAGGGCCACGCTTCCTTAAAGGGCTCCACCTCCATTTGGTGGAGCCAGGCAGTAGAGAACCCAGGAATTGTGGTACCCAGTCCATTGCTTTATGACTGTATCCTTTCTTGATAAGGAAAAAAGATTCTTCCCATTTAGAATGCCACTCTTGGAAGAGGGCTATTTATACATTGCCATTTCTTTGGAGTGACTGATGATACAAAGAACTTGGCAGCATTTTCTGCTCTAGAGCATTCAACAATTAGATCTCAAATCCCGGTTTCCAAGTGCTGGCCTCCCAAAAAGAAACAGGAGAAAAAATAGGTTTCCGATCTGCTCCTCCTTCAGGCAGCAGGGTAAAAATATCCCTTGATGAATTGGATGGTATTTGCCATCACGTAACAAAGTTCACATTCCCATAAACAGACACCAACACACTCTGCCCTCCTCCACCCACACACAATCCACAAAAGCCATTTTAAGAAGGATTCCGGTGCAGCTTTGTCTGTTATATGCAGTGCGGAACAATAGCCCAGGATTTGCATATTCTTTGTAAAAGTCTTGATGTGTAGGAGGAACTCTTGGGACCAAAAATGAGAGTGGTCATTGACACACAAAAATATCTTGGAATGGGATTAAGTGCCAATGAGCAAAATAGAATCTAGCCCAAATAGTTACCATGTAGTCATCTTTGGGGCCAACCCTGCAGTCCTCTCTCAGGCGAAGCTGCTGCTGCTGCTTTTTCTTTTGAGGTAGGGAAGTAGTGTTATCACATGCATTTTATTGGGAGTTTTGCCTAAATCAAGAGTGCAGGATGTAGCCCTTAATGAGGTGCATTGTCAGATAAATACCGGATGCACTCTCCAGTATCAACCATTGTATGTTTGCAATGAACCACACTCTGTGTGTACATTGTCCTTTCTTGGCTGAGTTAAATGCTGGCAATGGATGCTGCATGGACACACTTTACGCCTGGAGTCCTCTAGTCATCTATTTGGACGTTTCAGGGGGGCAGGGGACCAGCTATGTGAGTTTTCCCACACACTGACCTCACAGTGCATCTCAGCTGTGTCCTGGAGGGTCCACCTCCAGGGGTGCTGATGCAGTCTTCATGCCCCACTCAGTCCATGGCCGCCGCGCCAAGTCAACAAACCAGGAGGCCTGTTGTGGGGACGATGCTGTTTACAAGGACTCCGGCTGACTAGGAGAAAGACTGAGACCATCAGACTCATTTTACACAGGCCACTGACCTAGGTAGTGACGCCACGTTGTCCTGTTAATCCATTTTTGAGGGGTCTTGAAATCATCCTCGCCCCAGCGCTAAGGCCAGCACTGGGACAGAGACGAGGTGACTTGCGCCTCCCCTATTCAGGGGCTTCTCAGTGGTGAGGGAGGGGCAGTTGTTCCCCTGGTGTGGATCAGAGCTGTCCTAATTTGTACCCTTACCTGGAATAGCCCCTGTGGGCCTTGCAGGAGTGGTAAAATGCCATGGTGCAGGATGCCCTGGCCATGCGCCTTCCCTGCCCCAGTCTGCTCCCTACGTGACCTCAGCCTACTGTAGAGTGCCCCAGGCACCAGAGGCTCCTGAGGGGGGCACTGCTCTTGTCCCTGGGAGTGGGCGTTTAGCATTACTGTCCCTATTTGCGCTGGCTATGCTGGTGCCTATCAGCCTCAGCACAGAGGTCAACTCCCCCCTTTGCTTCAAACCAGCCAGACTTCAGAAGCCTGCGTTTCAAACATCATAATCTGAACCCTCATGTGCCAAGAGTTTGCTGTCCCCAGCACGCTTGTTGCCAGAAACAGATGCCGTGAAACTGGGACCAGACTTGCAGAATCTGTCTGTGGGCATCACTGGTAAATCCCTACTAGGCCATGTAGTCTAGCTCTGTTAGTCCAGCATATTCACAAGCCATGAGAGGGGACAGGACTGGAGCACACGATGGTCCAACGATTCACTCATTGGCCTTATAGCTCCTGGGAGGCAGGGCATTGCTAACCAGCAGATGTTAGAGCAGCCTTTGGACTGTTCTAACTGTTGGCAGGGGGTAGGCCAGACCCAAGAGCAGGACAGGAAGAAAAGGACTCAAAGTCATCTCTTTGGTGGCTGCTAGTTCAGCTCAGGCCTGGCTGGGGCTTGAGCCCTATGTCTCCGTTACAGGTCTGTGTGAGGACAGGGTTGTATAGAGGTAAGATCATATTGTTCAAGTCCACCTGAGAGGCAGAACAATCATGTTGGCAGAGTGCTATTGCCAGCATCTGTCATACAATAGCTGCTCCTCACTGCCCCAGCACCCGCCAGCAGAAAACACACACAAAAACCACATTTAGGTTCAACCTATTGGCAACCTCTAGTGGCCATAGTGCAAAACTGCAGGCAGGGTTTAGCTGAATCAAACAGCTTTTGAAATACGTTTTTTACACTAGATCAACAAACATGAATCTGAATTTGTGTCGTAATCCTGTTGATGAGAGCCCAGAGACATTTATTCAGCAGAAACAATAAAGCCCCTCACTGAACTCAATCAGCTCTTGATTCACAGCATAATGCTGCTTATCATCTCTTTGGGGGGGGTTCACTGTACATCAAGCCTTGATTGAATACACAGTAGATATAGTTCACTTGTTTCTCGTGTTTAGCTTTAGGCTGCCAAAGTTTTATAGACATCACTTTATTGAAATTAATGTACAAAGGTGGAATACACTTATTTTTCAGCCAGAGATTGTCTCTTCATTTTTATCTTATGACTTTACCCTGATCAGCCCTGATAAAAATATATTACCCTGTTTGATAGCAGCAGCGTAGTTGCAACCCTGCTTGGAGTGGCAGAGTTTGGATCAGTCCTGTAGAATATGAGAGCATTTTTTAAACAAAGGAGGAGGTGCCATCCAGGTTCCAGTGACAAATGCGTAATAGAGAGAATTCTCCTCACTCTCTTCTGGCCCATCTATTTATTAAACATTTGCTACTGATTAGCAAGAGGTGTTATGTAGCCTACAGGATAGCACACTGGGCTGGGACTCAGGTGACCTGGGCTCTATTGCTGGCTCTCACACTGACCTGCTGAGTGACTTTGGGCACATCACTTCACTACTCTGTGCCTCAGTTTCCCCATCTGTAAAACGGGGATAACTATAGTGACCTCCCTTGTAAAGCGCTTTGAGCTCTATGGAGGAAATGTGCTTGATATTATTATTTCCCCTTCATTTGATTCCAGGCATCATCCTCTCCTGCAGCATGGAGAAAATAGTTTGTTTCTGTTACCTTCAGGACTGGATCGCTCTCTTGCACCGCCATACTGGCTGGACTGTACACTGAAGGTTTGATTCCTTACCATGGTTTTGCAACTGGATGCAAAGTTCCATGCCTGGTCCTCCAAAAAGCGACCAAAGGAGCCCAAGCTGCTGCCGCCTGAGTAATCTAGTCCCTTAGAGGTCCAAACCCAGGTGCTATTCAAACTGTGTTTCTGTGAGCAATGGGTATAAAATTAGCCCACTACTTCTCTGCATGCTCTGCTGAAAGTTCACCTGTGACTCTGACCTCTTTAGTGCTGTCCTCTGTTGAATTTGTCAGTGCACGTGCCGGGGGCATGCACAGTGGTGATGGGCAGTACTGTATAGGCTGGGATGCTCAGTCCTTGCCTTGGAAATGAGGCCCTGACATTGAGGGGTGCTCACTGCCTGGCTTCCTCTGTAGCACTAACATACTGTCACGAAAGAATGTTGCCAATGACATTTCTCAACAAGTGCCCGAGATTCCCATCTGAACCCCATGAGCTCATTGAAACCCAGCTGGCTCCTACACCCACAGCCATTACTACAAACGCATCTAACTAAACATTTATTTATATTGCAGCAAGCAAGGGGCTGTCTTATAAATAACCACATTCTATTCTCTCTTCTCCAGCAGGCACACAGAGGAAACTGCAATGATTTATCATGTCTGGAGCCCCCTCTGGTGGAAATATAGAGCTTAACTGCCTGTTACAAGGAAACATACAAGAGCCAAGATAGGGAAGGTTCGGTACAGGTTCTGTGCAGCCGGCATGAATGTTCACCGGTCCTTCACAGGAGACCAGGGTAAGCAAAATGCTCTCTGGGCTTTCAGCTTAATATTTCTATGAGGTTCTTGTGTAACAAAACTTGTACAAACACAAAAAATCCCTCCCACAGACTTGCTACCATGCTGCTTAATTCCACAACAGCCACACAACCCAGCACACCAATCAGTACAAAGGACATTTTGCTATCAGTCTCGAGCTCCTTCCCTCCCTTCCCTGGCTATTAGAAAGTAGCCCCTTTTTCCTGCCTTTAAGTAGCATGGACTCATTGGGTACAGAGGCTAACTAAGCTAAGCTGTAACCAATTCCTTCCCATGGAAGAGTGCCTCCCTGAGCTGAAAACTTGCCAGCATGGCTGGGCCTCTCCCAGGAGGTGATATGCCATGGATGGAAGCCCCTGGCAAGGAGCACATCTCTGCATAAAGAGGTTAAAAAATACTGATTTTACAGCCTTTGTTAACAAAAAGATTCATCAGGCACCATCAAATTGGGCCGGAGCTAATCATAGGACTGGAAGGGACCTCGAGAGGACATCTAGTCCAGTCCCCTGCATTCACAGCAGGACTAAGTATTATCTAGACCATCCCTGACAGGTGTTCGTCTAACCTGCTCTTAATAATCTCCAATGACAGAGATTCCACAACCTCCCTAGGCAATTTATTCTAGTGCCTAATCACTCTGACAGTTAGGAAGTTTTTCTTAATGTCCGACCTAAACCTCACTTGCTGCAATTTAAGCCCATTGCTTCTTGTCCTATCCTCAGAGGGTAAAGAGAACCCTGGGAACTCCTGGTTGAGAACCGCCGCTTTAGATGCCACAGTAGGACAAATAATGATAACATCGCTAGGTGAAAAACAAAACAAAAGCTATTGAGCAGAGTGCCTCAGAATGATCCCATAGGGGGGGACCAGACAGGGCTACCCCCTGCCTAACTTCCCTTAGGAATTATGAGGTCACTTCCTTGGTTTGATGGCACTATATCTGCTTGTAGACTATTATTTGTATTACCAGAGTGCTTAGGAGCCCTAGTCAGAGCCCAGGACCCCACTGTGTTAGGCAGTGTACAAAAAGAGCAAAAAGACAACTCAGGGGGCAAAGAGTTTACAAGTCTATGTAGAAAACAAGAGACAGCAGCCGGCTAAAGATAGACACAGGTAGGAGACTCCACTGTGTAACCTTCCTGTGGGAATTGTTTCCCCCCAGAGGTTTCTCTGACACTGGGGACGGCTATCCGTGAGCTGCGCTGTTGGACAAACAGTACTTTAACCCTGCTCCTGAGTAAACACACAGAGAAATGGTCTCTTGCCTTTATGTCGGGCCCACGCCTGCTCTTTGCTGTCGTTGTCCGCTCCTGGTGGGGCAGCTCAGAGATGCCCAAGATGCGGTTCCTCCTCCGCCTGCTTACCTTGGCTCTGCTCTGCTGCCTTTCCCTCTTGTGGTGGGGGCATTTTCTCAGGAGTCACCCTCCCCAGCGAAGAGGTAATGTTTGCCTGTTCACAGTGATGCAGGACAGGTCAGAAAAGCTTTGAACATTATTTTCTATTGTCCTTTAAACACACCAATCTGCCCAGTTTGGTGGTGACTGAAATTCGTTACCAGCCGGCAGCTCTTTTATGGCTCTTGTGAAATGAACTGGTGGTTTCCTGTCCAGTTCTCAGTGGACAAATGTCCACATCATGAAAGACACCCCCCACAACTGGCACTATTGGCCCCCTTGTCATCAGCAGAGATGCCAGGGACTGACTAGGCCACAGAGACTGAACTACCCCCTTCCAGCTCTGTACCTCAGGAGCCTGATTCTTTGCTGCACTCCTCCTTGTACAGTCATTTATACCGGTACATGGTGAGAGCAATGTGGGGATTAAACACTCGCATTCCTGTCTGATCACATTGAAAATCCACTTTGCACTGGGGTAGATGACTGCACACAGTGGAGGAGGATGGAGGATCAGGCTCCATAGCTTCCAGTCAGATGGAGAAATATTGGTGGGACAATGCGGGAGGGTGGGGGGAAGGTTGCACTTCTTCTGTACTTCATACCTCATCAGTGGATGAAGAGATGAATTCTTTCTTCCAGAGCTGTCAGTCCAGCTCTAAATTCAGCAGACACCATCCGTTTGAAATGTAGTCAGTCAAAAGAAGTTACAAATAATTCCAGACACCAATTGTGTCCCTGAATCCCTTGCTCTCTGTCTTTCCAATGGGTCTTTCCTAGTTTTAAAGTATTTTCACTTCCTTGTTGCTGTATGAAAGATCCGCACAAACAACATTGGCATTGGCAAACTATCCAACTACCCAGGGGAAACTGACTATCCCCTAAGAGCTGCCAGATGCATATAGGAACAACTGATAAAATAGAGACTAAGTCTTTTTCTCTAGTCTCTTTTAGCTAAAATAGACATATGACGAGGGCTACTGGTTTTGGGGGGCGGTTATTAATGTCATTGTTCAGGCTTTATTTTTAGCAATTTTTGAGTTGTATGTAGGTGTCCAAAAATCAGGGGGGATTGAGGCTTTCTCTTTGTATATACTGTAATGGGTAATGTATATCGTAGACATTATGTGTAGTACATACTGTAATGAGTAATTTCTTTGTAATGTTCCCTAGTGTGCTTCAATATAGTATTGTTACTGTTTCAAACAGCACTATGTCAAATCGCAGTCGGAAACCTTTAATGCACAACAGCAGAGTCTACATGAGCCAAATAATACACAATGCGTTCATGTGCTGTAGAAATTACACCCCCGAGGTTCATATTATTGCTCTGTGTAGATAAACCCTTAGATAAAAGTAACCATTTCTGGTGTTTTTCCACTGTTTATTGGATAAACACCATTTTCTTCCTTTCTTTCTTTTTTTTAAATTAGATGTGTTTTATCAATGCTTATCAGTTAAAACTGAAAATCAGAAACCTTCCATATGAGTTACCTGTAACAATAGTAAGGAAAACATACCTAGCGCTCCAGCATTAGTGTGAGTTTTCAGCTGATGGAGTCCCCTTCATTTTAGAAATCAAATTAGAAAAAGTAAGGAGTGAAATTAAAATTTGCCAAATTAAAAGCAATCATCACAAAAAAGGACTGGGCAGTTGCTTTTTAAAAACCATGATTGCAGTAATATTTTCAAAAATGCCTAAGTGACTTAGGAGCTTAAGTCATTTGAGGGGGAATTTAGGAGCCTAAGTTCTTTTTTTTTTAAACAACAAGCTCCTAACCCACTTCCGGAAACATTACCTCTAGTCTTTAATTAATATCTCATGATTTAACATATCTTTGATAGCTCCTGAGTCCATAATGTGTTCTGATATTAATCATCAACTCAAAAGAGTTTATCAGGGGGTGAGTATGTTCTAACTCACAAATCAATTTACCATTCCTATGATTTTTATAATGTGTCTTACTATTTTTGCTAGTTATTAAACCCATCTCAACTAAAACCTGGAATCCTTACACAGGCAAAACTTCTTTTGGCCAAATCCAGATTGTTACTCATGTTGACACTTAAGATAAAATCTTTCTTAGCCTATGGCTTGCCTCGGAGCAGGATTCCCATGATGCTTTGCAGTTAAGATAAAGATGTCTAATGAAGTATAGAGTTTTCTTTTTCAAGCTTATGTCTACCCAACTCTGTGTCTACATTAAAATGTCTCTTCCGCCAATGTAAGTCGCCCACTACGCCAACTTTATAACTCCACCTCCATGAGCGGCGTAGTGCTTAAGTCAATGTAGTTAGGTCGATTCAGTGTTCACGGAGACACTGTGTTGCTTACATTACCTGTCCCACACCATAGTGTAGAATCCTGCAGCACTGGTATGGGTGGAGAATGTTGCCCTAGGTTTCCTTATGTAGCTGTCTTGTGGGAATAATGCCCCAGTATCCAAATGCTGTTTTGCAGGTGATCTGGAAGCAGACATGAAGGATGATTTACCTTTGACATTGGACACCCTCCTCCATGTTCAACAGCTCAGGAAAAAGACACTGAGGTCCTTCTGCAGCAAAACTGCTAAAGTCACCAAGCTTCCAACCAGCCAGCAACAAGCAGCCGAGGTGCTTTCAAGGATCGCAGTGAGCACCAAGCTGGATTTCCTGTATTGCCAAGTGCCAGCAATTGGGCTGGAAATCTGGGAATGGCTTTTGGAGGTGCTAGAGAAGAAAGCAGATGTGACACTGGAGGTGCCAGTTCGCCAGCCCCAGCAGCGTGGTCTACAGAAGCGACTCAGTGAGTACAACC
Source organism: Mauremys reevesii (assembly GCF_016161935.1). NCBI lineage: Eukaryota > Metazoa > Chordata > Testudines > Geoemydidae > Mauremys > Mauremys reevesii. The sequence goes on along the minus strand of NC_052625.1, from coordinate 56,195,144 downwards.
TGACAGCAATGGAGGCTATGTTGAGATCCTACACCAAAGTGCTGTTCATCAGGGACCCTTTCCAGAGACTCATCTCGGCTTACATGCAGAGACTGGTAGATGGCCTAACTTTCAAAGAGTTTATCCAGAGCATTTTAAACAGGGGACCCCAGAATGCCAGCATGGAGTGGAAGCCACTGGTCAGCCTGTGCCGGCCATGCCTCATCCAGTATGACTACGTGATGATGTTTGGCTTCCTCAACAGGGAGGTGCATCACCTAATGCGTCGCATGGGGCTGCCAATGGACTTCCACCTGCCCGAGTTCACAGACTCGCAGATCCGGAGCACTTATAGCTGGCTATCAGAGCAGTTACTCAGCGAGCTGTCACTCAAAGAAAGGCGGCAGCTGGCGCACTTCTATCGCTGGGACTTTGCTGCCTTCCGATTTTCTAGCAGTTTGCTTTGGGACCTCCCCAGTACTGAAGGGAGCAAGTAATTAGGAGAACAATTACAGAGAGTAGCCATCCAATGACAGTCTTCAAATATGTTAAGGACTGTTATAAAGAAGGTGGTGATCAATTGTTCTCCCTGTCCACTGAAGGTAGGACAAGACGTGATGGGCTTAGTCTGCAGGGAAGGAGATTTAGGTTAAATATTAGGAAAAACTTTCTAACAATAAAAGTAGTTAATGTCTGGAACAGGCTTCCAAAGGAGGGTGTGGAACCCCCAACATTGTCCAACATTGTTTTAAAAACAGGTTGGACAAACACCTGTGAGGGATGGTCTAGGTTTACTTGGTCCTGCTTTAGCGCAGGCGGCTGGACTTAATGACCTCTCGAGGTCCCTCCACTTCTACATTTCTATGATTCTGTTATTCTAAAAGCAAATGCTTCACAATTCAAGGTAATCACCAGCTGGAGTCAGGAAAAACCCTCCCTCCATGGTACATTGCAGTACAGTTGTCCAAGTGCACCACGCAGGGCTGCACCTTCCAAAGATGAGTCTAGTACAGACCACTGTCAAAGACAGGACTAGACTGATCATTGCCCCGTGTTTAAATACTGCAGTGACGGAGGCTCTAGAAATGCATAGGACAGATGGATAGGTGTAGTCTGATGTAGCACTTCCTATGATTCTTGAGGACTTTTTCTATGAGAAAGCCCATTAAGGACAAGATAACTTTGAGAAAAAAACAGTATTTCACGGAGCAGGTTTGCTTAGAGACCACAACAAAGCACAGGCAGTCACATCTCCATCAACATCATTCCTTCAGCAATCTTCTGTGCCCTGAATACCCCCCGTTTCATTTCCCAGATGCTACCCACCTTTGGGGTTGGAAGCATCTCCCTTTACAGCCTGTAATCATATCCCCACCATACACACATGCCCCAACAAGAAGGGAGCCTGCAAAATAAGCAAAACAACTTGTTCTAGAAAACATAGAGGCAACATCCGAACTGTGAGGCCCTCTGTGGGGAAAAGGCTGACCGTGTTTCCATTCCCGGCATGTCCTGAAGAAGGCCTTGCACTAACCATAGCTTTGCTCTATTACCAGTTTCCATTTTCATGGGCTTATATCCCTGCTGCTGCATTGGCCAAGAGAGCTGGCTGGCCCAGAGAGACATGCTCCTTCAGGTGGCACAGTGGCTGCTGTCCCTAGGAATTCTGGGAAGCATTGTGCGTCCAGTTTGGAACATGTGTTAATAATACTATACAGCGGAAGCTTATAGCTTCACACAGGATGATACTGATCAGCAAATTATGAGTTTTCAAATAATACTTACATGGCATATTTTGTACAAAAATTATTACAATTGGCAGTAGTGTGTGAACACGGGGGCATATTCTGTCACTCAGCCATAACGTTTTGAGCTGAATTTTAGATATATTTTTAAATGTCTAGAAACTTCGTAAACTGCGTGCAAGCAAACAATATGCGTTTTGCTATACATAAATGTAAATGTATATACCTAGGAACAAAGGATGTAGGATATAGTTACCGAATGGGCAATTCTATTCTGGGAAGCAGTGACCCTGAAAAAGATTTGGGGGTCATGGTGGATAATCAGCTAAACATGGGCTCCCAACATGGCATTGTGGCCAAAAAAGCTAATGCCATCCTGGGATTCATAAACAGTGAAATCTCGTGTAGGAGTAGAGAGGTTATTTTACCTCTCGATTTGGCACTGGTGTGACTGCTACTAGAATACGATGTCCAGTTCTGGCGCCCACAGTTCAAAAAGATTGCTGATAAATTGGAAATGGTTCAGAGATGAGCCACAGGAATGATTAGAAAACATGCCTCTAAATTTATTTAGCTTAACAAAGAGAAGTTAAGGGTGACTTGATTACAGTCTGTAAGTACCTACATCGCGAACAAACATTTAGTAATGGGCTACGCGATCTAGCAGAGAAAGGTAAAACACAATCCAATGGCTGGAAATTAAAGCTAGACAAATTCAGACTGGAAATAAGGCATAAATTCTTGACAGAAAGGATAATTAACCATTGGAACGAACAATTTACCAAAAGTCATGGTGGATTTTCCATCACAATTTTTAAATCAAGATTGGATATTTTTCTAAAAGCTCTGCTCTAGAAATCATTTTGGGAAAGTTCTCTGGCCTGTGTTATACAGGAAGTCAGATTAGATTATCACAATGGTCTTTTCTGGCTTTGGAATCTATGAATCAATCAGTGCAGCCATTTAAACGTCATAAAACAAAGGCCAAATTCCAACCAGCTGTAAGTGGGCAACACTCCATTTAAGTCAACGAAGTAATATCTGCTTACACTAGCTCTGGTCAGCAACTTCAAAGTGCAAAAAGGAAAAAAGGCCATTTTGACTGGATTTAGCACATCCAAGTCCTCCCCAGTTTTACATATCTCAGAGTTTTATAATCATACTTAACAAAAATAAATGCTTTTACAAACAAGCTTGTCGTAATCATTTTTCTGATCCTTGCAACAAACTTAAATGAACCTTGTAAGGTTTTTCAATTACACAGACAGCAAAGCCATCAATTTACTCTTCATTTACATTTCCATCCCAGCAATAACCTGCCATCAATACCCTTTCCTCATGGAACTGATGATTCAACAATCAGATTATAGAGCTTCATGAATCAATGGATGAGACACATGAATACAGATTTGTTTTCTGCTACAGAGTTTTTCTTTTTGGTCCCCTGGGGTAAAACCAGCTTCATGAACAGACCTTGTTCCTTAAACTTCCCGTTTATACCCTCACAGACCATGGCTTAAAGGTCCCAGATTTGGCAGATGGACACTGAAAAAAATGAATACAAAAAGTTAAATTGACTGATGGCAGCAACAAATTGGAGGCATACACTGAATTCTTAATGTAGGCAGACTGACCAGATTGTTACCATTTGTGGTAGGTGGGCTTCATACTGTTGAATATCTAAGCTTAGAATCCCCATCAGACAGAATACAGCAGGGGTCCCCAACACGATGCCCATGGGTGCCATCTAAATGCGCCCGCGTCCTGGCCGGCGGTCGAGCATCTGCCAAAATTCGATGGCATTTTGGTGGAGAAACCTCTGGATGACGCCGCTTGCCGCTGACAAGCAACGTCATCGGGAGACGTCGCCACCGAAATGCCACTGAAATTCGCTGGCATTTCGGCGGATGCTTAACCATCGCCACAGTCCTTCATCTGGTGCCCGCCAGACGAAAAGGTTGGAGACCACTGGAATACAGGATCTGTACCACATGTAACTAGCAATGAGAGAACTGCAACAGTTCTGGTTCAGAGGCTGGATGACAAATATGCTGGGGATAATCCTGATATCCTGACACAGGAGCTAGATGCTGCTCATCTCATTCACAAGACAAGTAGTAAGGCATGAGCAAGGCAAGAAGGCTTTGGCCCATAGTCTTTGCCCTTAACTACAGTGGGGTTTATATTTGAGTAATGACCAATGCCCCAGTCTTGCAACTGACTGCATGTGGACAGATGCCTGCACAGTCAATGGGATTCCACTGGGATGCAGGGGTCCACCTGCACACACTCCTACGGACTAATGGAGCATTGCAAGGAAGCAGGGTCAATGCAGGCAGAGACAGATGCAGGATCAGGTCCTGTATGAAGACTTCGGGATAGGCCCACAGATGATCAGAAGACTGGAGAGGTCATAATATTCAGTGATGGTCATCAAAGCAGAAAGCACAAAGGCAGGCCTTAGCGGTACTCCTCCATTCCAGTATGGAGACCAACAATGTTAACGACAGACTTGCTAGATGCATTCATGTTTGGGAGGCACTCAGAAATAAGGGTGAGGAGCACCATGGAGATGCCAGTGAATCATTTAATCTATGCCTTTGCATTACAGTAAACTGGAGTCCCTGGGAGTTGCCCTATTCGCACTGATTAGTAGAGCCTGGGAGCAAGCTGAAGTTGAGACACTGTTGCAATTTGTTCTAGCCTGAGCCCCTGTTTTATTAATTAGATTGGAGAGAGAGCTGTGCAGAGAGCTGGCTTCTAAGTTTGTTAGAATGCTGTTTTGAGCTCTGTTACTCTGAGAAAATTTTCTCTCTGTTTAATAAAAGCAGTGTAGTCTTCTGAGAAGGAAATCCAAGTGGCTGCTTTAGGATTCTTCAGTACATAGTAAGAATTTCCTCTCAACCATATAATGCAGATAAATAGAAGGAAGAGTTTATGGGAGCCTTTCCCCCACTCTCCAGGTTCAGCACATGCAATATGGTCTAATAACAGGATTATTCAGTCAGAGAGACCAGATGGATGAGGTAATATCTTTTACTGGACCAGCTTCTGTTGGTGAGAGAGACAAGCTTTCGAGCCACACAGAGCTCTTCTTCGGGTCTGGGAAAGGTAATCCCAGTGTCACAGCAAAATGAAAGATGGAAAAGATAATTCAGCATAAGTAATTAGCACACATTGTAAAAGGGACCATTCAAAGCAGAGTGGCCCGTTAACACCTCTGCAGTTATAGGACAAAAAGGGGTTCATTGGTTACAGATTGTTGTAATAAGCCATAAATCCAGTGTCTCTGTTCAGTCCATGATTAGAGTAGTTACTCACTAAGAGAAGTTGGTCCAATAAAAGATATTACCTGGCTTACATTGGCTCTCTAATATCCTGGGACCCACGCGGCTACAACTACACTGCATACAAGATTCTTCAATACCCACTGTATCTTGTGCTCAATACTGAGCTGTTACTTAATAGGAAATCCAAACCCTGGTATGAAAGATTGTATAGATACATTATACACACACACACACACACTCTCTCTCTCTCTTTAAAATTGTACCGATGTTGTTATCATTACTTTAAATTAAAAATGAAAATATTTCTAACAATCTATTTTTCATTGTTTATGCTATATATTTTTCACACTTCACTCAGTATAGACAGTGTGCAGTGTAGTTGTAGCTATGTTGGTCCCAGGAGATTGGAGAGCAAGATAAATGAGGTAATATCTTTTATTAGACCTATTTCTGTTGGTGAGAGAAACAAGCTTTTGAGCCACATAGGGCCCAGGAAGAGCTGTGTGTGTCTCAAAAGCTCGTCTCTCTCTCACCAACAGAAACTGGCCCAATAAAAGGTATTACCTCACCCACCTTGGCTTTCGGTATAGGCTGGTCAGTTTCACTTCCGCTTAAAGCCAGGGTCAATACTGAGCTCTGTTGCACTAACACTGTGATGTAGGGGGTGGGTTTACAGCACAGCAGAAAAATGTATAAATTAAGGAGATAAAACCTGCATTCATTGACAAGGTTTCCATCCATACTAAATTTTGCAATGTCTGTTCCCTGCCATGAAATTTTATTCTGTGGGTGAGCGGTATCCTGAATTAGGTGGATAATGTCCATTTAACATACTGAAGTCACAATACCACATTGTATGGAGGCCCTTCTTGTAATGGAAGCTCTCCATAAGCAGCTAATGTTTGGATTTGCATCTCTCTTTCAATAGCATCAAACCATTGGACGCTATCTCTATTAAATGTCTGAATCTGATCACATGATCTGCCCCACAGTGACTCATCTACAACCTGGGATGGAATAGTGTTGTTGAATCGGATCATGGAACATTATGAAGCTGAGAGAGCCTAAATACTGTACCAATTTGGTGAACATGTCGACGCAGGCATTGCGGATCCTCTCCGGGGTGGCAGGGCTGTCTAGTCTGAATGGCCCTGTCATGCCAGATTCTGCCCTTGCAGCGAAGATGGCATCTTTAATGGCATAAAACACAGAGGCAGACAGGAACAGGGGAGGCTCACCAACAGCCTGGACAGATAGAACACACAAGAGAGTCAGACTGACCCCAAACAGACTCATCATAGTCTGGATTGTGGGTCTATTGGAGGGAGAGGAGGAGCTAGCAGAGGTCATTAGCTGTTCAGCTTACTTTTGAGTTCCTTCCTCCTTTCCTGCTAACAGCATGAGTACATGATCATGGTTAACATTAATAGACAAAAAATAGCCTTACTGATTTGCAAGCATGTTTCCCCGGGGCCAAGGAGAAGGAGATGGGTGGGGAGACAGACAAGGTATAAACAAATATTTAGATAATAATGTTCTGGGGTCTCTTTGTGTGCCCCCTTGAACTGACAGTAAACTGGACACTCTTTGAACCTGTGCTAGAGTCATATGTCAAGCTGCATACCACTCAGTCCTAACAATATGACCAGCTAAAGAGAACAGAGACGATCTGCAATGGCAACAGCTGAAGAACATTTACAATACATTATTAACCCCTTATGGCGAGGGACCCTGCAACCCCGAAGAAAAAACAGTACTCTGCAACCACTGGGAAAAAAAGATAATGGAATTATAACAAATCTCTGGGAGTAACACTTTTGTAAATCTGTAGCTTGACATGTTGCGTACCACAATTGCTCAGAGCTTTCAGAACAACAGGAGGACTAGAACTCAGAACATCTGTGCTGAAAGCATAGGCTACTTGAGCGAAAGAAGAATCTTTATTAGTGTTAGCAGAATAGGGTCTAGGACACAGGTGAGCAGTTCAGATTCTCTCCAGTACAGGGCAGTGGTGATAATGTATTAGCCATTTCATCATTAAATCTTTTAATATGGGTATTATCATTCATATTAACTATTACTGGTAGAAGGAATGCAAACAAACCGATTATAAGATGAATAGCTAATCAAAACGCTCTGATCTCTTCAAAGCCAGATACACCATTAACCTCCTCATTACTGTAAATGCGGTCTCTTTGCACAACACTGTTAACAAGTACAGCCTCCATGGAAATAAGAATTAGTAGAGCATGTGGATGTCAGGAGGATACCTTGGATGAATAAATTGCTTTGCTGTTTGGACAGTCCCGGAGAAGAGAGACATTGAACTCTGTTGGAATGTCTCCAAATGCTGGGATCTTGTACATTCCAGGCCCTCGGGTATACAAGTCTCCTTCAGGGGAATAGCGCAACTCCTCCAGGGTAAAGAGCCCAAGGCCTTGGATAAATCCTCCCTCTACCTACAAAAGAAAGAAAGACTAGGTCACATTCTTCTTTGGGCTCCTTCACACAAAAAAGCAACGATTAGTCCAAATGGGACTGTTCTGGCCAAATTCCCATATGGATAATTACATTCTGTGTCCTAACATTTCACTTGCATTTGCAAAATGAGGAGGTGCTAGGCAGCTGCAGAGGCCTGGCTGAGAGCTCTGGGAGCCCTCACCACCTATGGGAGCTTGGTGCTCCAGGGTTCCCCCCTCGCCCCCAGTTCTGAGCTGAGAGGTACCCCCACCACCAGAGGCTGGGAGCTGCGGGGTTCCCCTCACCCGCAGCTGCTTGGAGCCTCCAGCGCCCATGGCGGCAAGGAGCTATGGGGTCTCCTGCCTCCCGCGACAGCCAGGAGCTGCATGGTGCCCCCTGCTACCCATGAAGGCCAGGAACTCCAGGGTCCCCCACCACCTGGGATCTCTGGGGGTTCCCTGCCGGCAGCTGGGGGCTGCGGGGTATGCCACTGCCCATGGCAGCTGGGAGCTGCAGGATACCCATGCCACCTCAGAGCTTGGGGGCCCCGTGGCCTTGGGTGGTGGGGATACCCTGGAGCTCTGGCCGCCCCAGGCAGTGATGGGACTCTGCAGCTCCCAGCCACCTGTGGGTTGAAGTCATGGAGGCCTTCAGAAGTCACGGATTGGTTGACTTCCATGACATCCGTGATAAAATCGTAGCCTTACTCAGTACTGCTAGTTACTGAAAAGTGTTACTGTACAGAAGATAGAGGAAAACACAATCACTGCCCAGGGAGCTCACAAGCTAAACTATTAATCTAGGTTTTAATACAGCTCCCAGCACCACTTGGGTATCAGAGCATGTTGGGCACTGATCCTGCAATCCTTACTGATGTAAGCACTCTTTACTCACACAAAACACTCCCATTGACTTTGACTGGACTACACTGGGGTAAAAACGGCAGGATTGGGGCTTAAATTAGCCATCATACATTGCAGACACAAAACATGCCAGATGAGGATCCAATCTTAAAGCAGTGCAAATCTTCTCTTCCCCCCAAACCCAGTATGTTCACTTTCTCTAAATTCATTCCTCACTTGGGCTGAGGTATAGAAAAAAACATCAATGTGGTGATAACTGAAGGCCACATAGGAGTCTTAATAACCAATACCAAACAAGAGGATATTTCCCTCCTCCCCCAACAACCCTGTGTCTATTCCTGCTCCAATTTTGGAGGTCAGTTATTTCTCACCAGCCAGCCCAATATGCTTCTCTGTTTATACCTGCAGTGCTATGTTTGCAAAGTTATGGCCCGTAGAGAGAAGAACAGGAGAGGTGGTCTAGAAATGGCCCACAGCAGCATAATTTCCCAACTAAACAAAATGAGGGTGAATCGGTGACAGTAACACTTACCTGTCCTATATCTATGGCTGGGTTCAGGCTGGTGCCAACATCCATTACTATGTCCGTGCGAAGGTTCTGAAAGTTACCGGAAGTAAAGACTAAATAAGCACAGAGAAAAACTGATCATTGAGCCACTGTGACTTTATACTTTTTAGTTAAGATATCCAATACTATCTACATTTTGGCCAGTGTTTCTGTTTTCACACATATATGTGTGTGGTATATAAGGACTTCTCACTCCCCATGGGTCAAATGTTAAACAAAGCTGATTGTTCTCTTTAAACTTAATATTGAGCCTGAAACCAAATTCAGCCCTGGGGTAACTCAAATGAAGGCAATCCATTTTTATCAGAGATCTGTTTGACCCATTATCCAGGTTGCCAGTGATCAGTGCTTTGTATCTGAACACAACAAATGAAATCGATGTCATGTTCAGGCAAGCATTTTTTAATAAAAATTTCCCAGCCCTACTTTTCATGAGTAATTCAATTCTCTAATCTTTTACTGCTGCTTTAGGCTTACATAGTGCTGGCACCTTTGATTTAACAACCTCAAATGGCTCTGCAAGGCTCATAATACACTTGTGAGGTAGATAATTATTAATATATTATACCAGCTTTACATACATTGAGGAACTGAAAAGTTAAGAAATTTGCTCTGGGTCACAGTGAGTCAATGGCATAGCTGGAAATAGCCTAACTCCCAGTCTTTGATCTAACCACTAGACCATGTTTTCTTCACCTTAACTACAGAGGGTTTTTTAATCATCTACCCCACTCACCTTGTGGTCACCTGTCAGGCAGTCTATCTCAACCTCGGAGCAAGCAACCCCATAAGAGAAGTAATTGAAAGGACTTCCTTCCTTTTTCTCAAAGTCATACCCAATGCCAGGAACACTTAACAGAAAGAAAACAAAACATTTCTGATTGCATGAACAGCCAAAATAAATAAGTTATCACTGAACCATTTTGGTCTTCATAAGGTTGTATTTTCTTATACTTCACCCATTTTCCCTCTGTGTAGACTAGATATGCAGAAAGTAAAAAAATAAGGAAATCCGAGGCTATCCTGCACTTCATAAGTGTAGTAAGACTCCGTGAAGGATTTTTATCAATCAGTTGTTTCTCTGGAACATAAACATTTATAATGCTCACATACAGTCCCAATCCCAAGAGTCCAATATTAAATACTTTATGCAAGGCATAAATTTGTGCATGTCCTAGAACTAGTTAAATTCTGTGCTGACGTGAAATGGAGACAGAGAATAAGACTGAGTTGTGGAGCGATTCATTTTTTTGAAGTAGTTCACAGCAAATCCTGTGTTATGCAGCTGTGACCGTTTATGTAAATACTGGTGTTTTGTCAAACACCAAGGAAGCCACGTGGCTCGGAGACAAATGCATTTCAAAGATGCCATGGAAACTGGTCACATCATACATAGTATCTATTCTCAATATCAAGTTTAATGTTTTGTGATGATTCCTATGCCTTTTATAATGATGGGGTTGGGTTTGCCTCTGACATTAAGGCTGATTGATGGGAGAAATGTTTCATTTTAGAGCTACACAAGAACCAACATAAAAAAGAAAAACCGTGTTTTTAAAATGTGAGAATGAAATTGAAAACAATGGAAACAGCTCATGCACTGGAGGCCAGAATGTGGCTTTATTTAATTGACTGCCTCATCTAGTACCATTCTGAAAGCAACAATGATCCTTTTGGAGGTTTTCCTAAGGGGCAAATTGTGATCCCTTCTCCATTGGGCATGGAAAATCTAAAAGGCAGATTCAGCCTTTTTCTGATCTTAATGGAAGGCAGAAAGCTGTGAGCCAATTGCCTTGCAGACCCCTGGGTCAGATTCACTTACATCTCTTTAAATCTGAACTAACTCCACGGAAGTCAACAGAGTTACTTCAGGTTTATAATAATGAAAATGAGATCTGAATGTGGCCCCACACTTGTCTCAGAGCTGTGCTCCACCAATGACTCATCTTCCCTAGCTCAGGAGCATGCTTGAGAGTAGAGGTGTGGCTGGTGGATGGGCTGCTACAAGCATCCCTCAGCTGACTCTCGCCATGTAGGCCAGGACGTGCAACTGCTGAGATGCCTACTGCAGCCTTCACCAGCCATAATAGCTGCAGAACAGCTTCATGACCTGAGAGGAGAGTAATTATCCACACAGTGATCATCATGGAACGCTCCTGCACATAGACTATGTGACTAAGCAAAAGTATTACTGCACTACCCCAGCTTTAATACTCACTCACCTATAAAATCCTGTGGCTGACAGGCTAACACAGTTAACATAGGCTGCTCCCACCTGATAAAGTAAGCAGGTTTTTAAAAAGTTAGTATTAAACTAAATCTTGTACAATAACCTTCTGAGACTGCATTCTGGGGAAGCCCGTAGCCCACATACTCAATAGGGCAGTGTTTCCCAAACTTGGGACACCGCTTGTGTAGGGAAAGTCCCTGGCAGGCCGGGCCGGTTTGTTTACCTTCCGCGTCCACAGGTCCGGCCAATCGCGGCTCCCACTGGCTGCAGTTCGCCGCTCCAGGCCAAGGGGAGCTGTTGGAAGCAGCAGCCAGTAGGTCCCTCAGCCCACGCCGCTTCCCACAGCTCCCATTGGCCTGGAGCAGTGAACCGCAGCCATTGGAAGCCGCGATTGGCCGGACCTGCGGACGCGGCAGGTAAACAAACCGGCCCAGCCTGCCGGGGGCTTTCCCTACACAAGCAGCGTCCCAAGTTTGGGAAACACTTTAATAGGGGATGACAGTCACAGTAGAGCAGAGTGAAATATTGATTTTTTGGGAGCCAAACATCCTGCAATTTCTTGATTTTTTCATCTTTCTTGAAAGGTCTGCACAATGGTAAAAATATCCCCAAGCACAGGAGACCTGGAACTTGGAATCTGGCTGGGCAATTAACACATGGAGGTTTTTCAACTTCAGTAATCCTTGACAATACAATACGAGGTGTGCCCATTCTTTAGATCAGGGCCGCCCAGAGGATTCCGGGGGCCCGGGGTCTTCGGCGGCGGGGGGCCCTTCCGTTCCGGGACCCGCCGCCGAAGTGCCCCGAAGACCCACGGCGGGGACCCCCCGCCGCCGAATTACCGCCGAAGCGGGACCCGCCGCTGAAGTGCAGCCCGGTCTTCGGCGGTAATTCGGCGGAGGGGGGCCCCGCCGCGGGTCTTCGGGGCACTTCGGCGGCGGGTCCCGGAATGGAAGGGCCCCCCGCCGCTGAATTACCGCCGAAGACCGAGCTGCGCTTCGGCGGCGGCCCCCGCTTCCGCCCCGCCCCCAACCTCTTACCCCCGGCTCCCTCCTCACCCAGAGTCTCAGCGCCTCGCCGGAACAGCCGCAGCGTGTGGCCGGCGGGGCCTGAGCTCCGTCCCGCTCAGAGCCACGTGGTGAGGGGGCGGGGCTGGGAGCTCCACGCCGAGCGGAGGGAGGGGAGCTCAGCCCGGAGCTCCCAGCCCTGCCCCCTCCCCACGCGGCGCGGGGCGGGGCGGGGCGGGGTGGGGCTCAGGGGCCCCGGCGGAGACTCGGCGTTTGATGCGCTGAGGCTCCAGGAGAGGGGCGGAGGCGGGAGCCCCCGCTGTTCTCTTGGGGGCCCCTGCGGAGCCCGGGGCCCGGGGCAAATTGCCCCCTTTGCCCCCCCCCCCTCTGGGCGGCCCTGCTTTAGATGTTGGAGTAAGGAAACTATTGTCCCCACTGAGGATGGCTGAAAAGTGTCCTGGAAGTTTCTTACAGAGAAGTCTTATTTTTTTCACAGAATCACTTTGCTGTGAGCAGAGATTTCATTCTCATCAGGACTGCAATATGACCATTGAGATACAATGGAGCCATCTGGGATTTTTCTCTTAACTTCATTAGAGATCAGACTTCAGTACACCCAAATTAGTTATAAGCAGGTTCCTGTGTGAGAAATCTTCCTTATAAAACCACAAGTGGAAGCTAGATGTCACACCTTTGGAGTTTACCCCTCTCAAGTATCCTCTTCCTCCCAAGCTAAGTTGCTGCTACACTGTCTATCCTAGAGCCTCCTGGAACCTTTCCTACAGGATGAGCAGGGATGGCAGATTTGTCTACATGCTTGATTTACCAACAAAATAATTCTCCGAACAGCCCACATCTAATTGGTACCAGGTATAAACAACTTACCCAGTCCTTCCAGGAGCCTTTGGGGTTTGAACATTTGAATGGCTCTAGCCTTTCTAAAATAGTCTGACACGCTTTCTAAAAAAGAAAACAAAATAAAGAGCAACACTTTTTAAAGTAGTGTAGTGAGGCGGTGTGGCTTCCCGCCATCCTGGAGCGGGACGAGCCCATCTGGAGACCGGAGTGGGTGGAGCTAGGGAGCTCAGAGCCCACCCCTCAGATGGCAACCCAGACGTATAAAGGCTCGCCCTCAGAGCTCACTAGGGAGCCAGCCGCCGGGCAGACCAGACGTCTCCAGCCTAGCCCACGACTGGGAAACCCCCACGGACCAAGGTGCACGCCAGGACTGGCCTGACTGCCTGGCGCTCACTACCCGGAGGAGTTGCCAGACCTGCCCTGTGCCCATTACCCAGAGGAGTTGTCGGGCCGGCCGCTCGCCCACTACCCTGAGGAACCCATGGTGCTGGACCCCCTGGAGGACAACACCCTGACCCGGGTACTACCCGAGGGGGAGTCTGGAAGTATCCCAGGGGCAGCCAACCATAGTCTGGCTGCAGCACTGCCAGAGCCCATGTCAGTGTGTTGTGGCCAGGATCCCCACTGACTCAGCAGTGAGTTTTCTGCTGCTGCTAGGGCCCCACGCTGGGATGCAGTGGAGTGGGAGGGCCTGCGTCCCCCCTGCCACCCAACTCGCGGGTGGCCGTCTCCCCCTCTCCCAGGCCTTGGAGGCTCGGGCCTACTGTTATTGCTCAGCCCTGCCTGAGGGCCTGAGCTCCTGACTGCGTATTGCCCCGCCACGACCTAGGGCCTGGGCTTGATACTCTTTGTACTGTTACTGCTCAGCCCTGCCAGAGGGCCTGAGCCCCTGACTCATTGCTGCCCTGCCCTGACCCAGGGCCTGGGTTTATTGCTACTGTTTATACTGCCAGTGCTCAGCTCCTGCCGGAGGGCCTGAGCACCTGATTCACTGTTGCCCAGCCCTGACCCAGGGCCTGGGCTTACGGTGCTTATTCCAGTTACCACAAGGGCCGCCAAGAAAGACACCCGCGGCCGGACTAATTCCTCAAACCTCAGCAGTGTGCAGTGAGCCGGTGCGGCTCCCCTCCTCCCGGAGAGGGTCGAGCCCCGGCCAGCACCTCTACAAGTAGGTCTTGAAAATATGAGCTTATTACACAATTGTTCACAGTTACCCTCTGCCTAAATCAATGTTGTCCTTAGGACACTGACGTATCATTAAATGGACAAGGTTCAGTAACTGGGAGAGCTGATCATAAAGGCATGGTTTGACTGGGAAATAAAAAGATTCTAAAGCTGATTGGTTATGTTTGTGATAAAGGGAGATCCCAGTGATGGCACATGGCCGGGCCAATTCTAAGGGTGGGAAAGCAGGGTGGCCGTCCGGGGCACCAGCTTGCAGGGGGCACTGTACTGCAGTGGCCTGCCATTTTGGCTCAGCTCTGATTGGCTGGCTGTGATGATTTTGTTTTGTTTTTTGGCTCAGCCACTGTGGGCAGGGGTGCCAAAAATGTTTTCCATCCTGGCAGGCAAAATGGCTAAGGCCACTCCTGTATAGGGTCTTGTGAGTCATGACACACACTATTGGATGGATTTTAGTTTATAAAGAAAACTTTGCCTATTTTAATCCCAGCTGGCCACTTGAAAATATCTAGCAAGGCAAGCTTGTAGCAACATGGAAATAATTCACCATGCCTTCGTGCAATTCCCTATCCCATGCAGCATGCCTGTAGATTTGATGCCAACTGTAGTCCCCAACCCACCTGCATGTTAACAGTGTACCATGCTTGCAGTTAACGCCACAGACATTACTAGGAAGCTATTTATTTAAATAGCTGCCTTTCTTCAATTTACTAATTGGCAATGGACTGAACATGAGAGTTTCATAAAAACCTAGAAATAAATATGGTCATTCATTATCTGCTGCATCCTAATAATTGTGGCCATCACAAGGAATTATGAGGTATTGCGTGTTTAATATTTCCTTTTCAAGGACATTGGGCATCCCATATCTTTTTAAAGAAACATGTAGACAGCATGTTTTTCTGTTCTGGAGCCCTCGCCTAGATAGAGGTTTGAGTTACTCAGTTGCCTTACAAGGACAGCCATCCCATTGATGTCTGCGCTGACAGAAGCGGCTGTTGCAGAGGTATTTGGAACTGTATTAGTGCTGGTCTCACTGATGTGAATGCTGGTGGTCGGGATTCCCAGAGTTTTGCTGGCAACCTGCAGAGCAACAAAAAATGACTGTCTCATGTACATATTTGTGAGGCATGCCTTTCCCTATCCACAATATCCATGCTGCAACCTTCTCTTCTCTCCCATCCCAAATTTCACCTATTTTGGTTGTTTAGTTGCTGGAGTTAGCTCCAGGTTTGTCATGGTCAAGCCTGAGAATTTGTGTGTTTGTCAAATGTCCTTACAACCATTTCATTATTCAGACTTTTTTTTCTCCAGCCCAAGATTCAACAACTGTAGAAGATAGAGAGGAAAAAGTCTCAGTACATCACCTAATCCATCTTCTTGCCAATGCAAGAAGTTTCGTCACATCTAGCTTTAAATGCCCCCAAACAATGAGGGGCATATGCTACCTGTACATATAAAATATGGAGCAATATATGCAGAAAGTGCCCTTTAATTTCTATAGCATTTATTGCAGTTACTGTTTCTGTAACCTTCCAGAATTTACACCCACCCTGGGTATGGGCACTCCTGAGCTCTTACTGCAATTTTCCATTGGCACTGCAAATTTCAAACTCAAAAACATTACGATCTACTTGGCACTCTAACTGTTTAAATGAGCTATTGTGCAAAAGCTTCTGGTTATCAGAAGATGATGCTTGCTGCAATACTGTCCTGTTTGAACAGGTCACAATGACTTCCAGATAACTGGCTCTATATATGTTATGTAGCATCACAGACCAGGTTATGGGAAATCATGGTGAGAAGGAGGGATGGAGGAGCCCAGAAGTTTGGGGTAAAAGATTTCTAAACATCTCTCTCTTTGACGTGAAATAAAACCTTAACATGTTCTACGAGTCTTAGGGTGAAATCTTGGCTCCTCTGAAGTCCATGAGAGTTTTGTCATTGACTTCAATGGAGAGAGGATTTCACCCACAGAATTCTAGAACCCATTAAGTTCTAAAATGTTCTGAATTATGGGTTTCAGATTCCCCTATGTCTACCAAAGCCTTTTAAAGATAATTAAACCAGATTTTAATTTTGCTTATCCCAATGTAAATCTAGAGCAGGGATCAGCAACCTTTGGCATGTGGCCCATCAGGGAAAGCTGCTGGTGGGCCGAGACGGTTTGTTTATCTGCAGTGTCCACAGGTTCAGCTGATCGCAGCTCCCACTGGCGGTAGGTTGCCATTCCAGGCCAATGGGGGCTGTGGGAAGCGGCGGCCAGCAAATCTCTGGACCCGCAGCCCCCATTGGCCAGGAACGGTAACCCGTGGCCAGTAGGAGCTGCGATCGGTCGAACCTGCGGATGCTGCAGGTAAACAAACCATACCGGTCTGCCTGCGGCTTTGCCTGACAGACCGCATGCCAAAGGTTGCCGATCCCTGATCTAGAGTAACTCCATCAACATCAGTGGAATTCCTCCAAATTCACACTGCCGTGAAATCAACATCTATCTTCATTAAAAGTTTAACAAGATATGTCAAAATACAAAAGACAAAGAGAAATATTAGTTTAAATATCATGTGAAAATTATAGTTTTATAGGATCAAAAAGAAAAGATGTAGCTTCTTCTGGCAATAAAGAGTACAGCTTTATTCATACTGCATAGTCTGCACAGCTACATTAAACTGAACATATTATTGTAAACCAATGTGTATAGATAATGCAGATTATAATCTTCACTTCCCATTACAACACCATTTTAGAAATCTAGCATTGGTGCTGATGCAATGAGGGTGATTATTAGAGTTTAGGTCCCTATGTAAACCTACAAGCCATTACAGCAGCTCCCTTCTGCCTGTTGAAAGAATATTAGGGAAGTGAGATTGGAATTTGTTTTAAAAGAGGTCTCATGCTAATGGGTCTAAACTCATCATTACCTGGATCATCTTGGTGTGAAGTCCTTGACCCATCTCAGTCCCACCATGTGTAAGCAGCACTGAACCATCTATATACACATGTACCAGAGCCCCAGCCTGCAACAGGGGTTATTAAAAAGATAAAGGGTCACCATAAATGAGCTAGTAAATTACCTGGCAGATTTCAGTTCCAGGGCACACAAATAAAAGCAGACTTTGGGACTAGCCTAAAGAGGCAAATCTGGTGTAGAAGCTACCAGAGTCAAACTCAGGGGGATCATGCTCCTCTTTGGTATGACGCTCTGAGGCCAACGGTGTTCAGACTCACAATGAATTTGGCCCACGATCATCAGTATAACTAGGTTCAAATTACAGAATCAAAACATCAGCCACAGTTTTCAGCTATGGGAGCTGGATGAGCCAAAATGAACCTGCTGTTAGTTACTTGTGAAACAGAGGAGCACCCTCTCATCCAAACCTGACAGCGTCACCCAAAACCCAGCTAGCCCAAGATGGTGTATGGACAATAACGATTACTGAATTTCAACAAAGCCAGCATGCTTAACACTGCTGTTATTTTTTAAGAGATTGGGGGGGGGGGAGCATGAAACTGGCTGTGTCGTAGGGTCTTCTGGACATATTTAAACCAGTAACTGTGGCGTATAATGTCTGCATTGGTTTTGAAAGAGTCATGTCATTTATCCAGTGGGGACTTTCAGAGAAGGATACAGAAGGAGAACCTGGACTGGTGAGCATAACATCTAGTTAATCTCCTGCAAAGTTTAATGAGACTTGCGGACCTGATTCAAAAAGGAAAGAGTGAAGCTGATCCCAAACTTCGTAGGAATAATGGCTATCCCCCTCTTCTTCCAGCGATTTTGTCTGAAAGAACAAAGCACCGTTAGTGCTCCTTCAGCTCTCTTCTGTCAGGCTTTCATCCTAAGTAGGACATTGTGCTTTCCTCTAATTCAGTAAAGACAAATACTATCTACTACAGTAAGGAAGGAAAAAAATCAAATGCACAACTACAAAATGGGAAATAATTGGTGAGGCAATAGTACTGCTGAAAAAACTCTGCAGGTTACAGTGGGTCACAAATTTAATACGAGTCACCAACGTGATGCAATTGGGAAACAGGCTGATATTCTGGGCTATATTAACAGGATGGTTGTACGATGGGTTGCCAGGCATCCGGTTTTAGACTAGAACACTCGGGAAAAAGGGATCCTGGCGGGCGGCTTGAGTCAGCACCACTGACCGGCCCATTAAAAGTCTGGTCAGCGATGCAGCAGGGCTGAGGAAGGCTCCCTGACTGCCCTGGTTCTGCGCAGCTGCTGGAAGTGGCCTGCATGTCCCTGTGGCCCCTAGACGGAGGGGTGATCAGAGAAGCTCTGCGCGCTGCCCCCACCCCCAGCACCAGCTCCGCAGCTCCCACTGGCCGGGAACCACAGCCAATGGGAGCTGCAGGGGTGGCACTTGTGGGTGTGGGCAGCATGCAGAGCCTCCTGGCCCCTCAGCCTAGGGGCTCCAGGGACATGCCGGCCGCTTCTGGGAGCTGCACAGAGCCAGAGCAGGCAGGGAGCCTGCCTTAGCCCTGCTGTGCTGCCGACTGGGAGCTGCCTGAGGTAAGAGCCACCTGGCAGGAGCCTGTGCCCTGAACCCCCTCCCACACCCCAACCCCCTGCCCCAGCCCTGCATCCCCTCCTGCACCCTAACTCCCTCACAGAGCCCGCACCCTTGCCCCAGCCCTGAGCCCCGTCCTGCACCCCAAACCCCTCATCCACAGCCCCACCACAGAGCCTGCACCCCCAGAGAAAGCCCTCACCCCCTCCTGCACCCCAACGTCCTGCTCCAGGCCAGAGCCCCCTCCTGCACCCTGAACCCCTCATTTCTGGCCCCACCCCAGAGACCGCACCCCCAGCAGGAGCCCTCACCCCCTCCCACACCCCAAACCCCTGCCCCAGCCCAGTGAAAATGAGTGAGGGTGGGGGAGAGCAAGTGACAGCGGGAAGGAGGATGGACTGAATGGGGGCAGGGCCTCTGAGAAGGGGCATGGCAGGGCCTCGAGAAGGGACGGGATGGGGTGTTTGGTTTTGTGTGATTCAAAAGTTGGCAACCCTAGTCATGTGCAAGTCACAGGAGCTTATTGTCCCATTCTAGGCAACACTGGTGAGGCCTCATCCTCGAGTATTATGTCCAGTTTGGAGCACCACACTTTAAGAAAGATGTGGGCAAATTTTGTTTTTAAAAAGACCTCTGGCTGTCAGCCCCGGGTGACTGGGGCTCATGCAGAAGGCCCGTGCACACCCGGGAGGTGGGGGTAAAGGGGACAGGTGGAGCTCCACCCCCCGGACTGGAGCTCTCCTTCCCACCCCTCAATCCCTCACCAGGAGGAAGTCCAGGCTTGGGATCAGGCTCTCTTTCCCCTCACCAGGAGGCAGCAGGGCTCTGGCTGTCAGCCCCAGGGTGGCAGCAGCAGTGCAGAAGTAAGGGTGGCAATGGGGCACTAAGTCTGCTGTGAAAAGTGATGACAAATATCACTTTTCACATTGCTTCTGCGTGGCTGCACCCTTACCTCTAAGTCTGCTGTGAGAGTGATATTGACAAATCCATATTGCCACCCTTACTTCTGTACCGCTGCTGGCGTGCCACAGCCTTCAGAGCTGAGCACCCAGCCAGCAGCCGCTGCTCACCACTCTGCCTTTAGAGCTGGGTTGCTGTATATGTCCTTGGCGGGGGCAGGGCACATAAACTACTACAGACACAAAGAAGGGAGGCCCGATCAACTAAGATTGAGAACCATTGGTTTAGATATTAGGAAAAGCTTTCTAAGTCTAAGGCTATTTAAGTATTAGAATAGGTTACCCAGGGAGGTTGTGAAATCCCTGTCATGGGAGGTTTTTAAGAACAGGTTAGACAAACATCTGTCAGAGATACCCTACATATATTTAATCCAGCCTCAGTGCTGGGGGATGGGCTAGATGACCTCTCAAGGTCTGCTGTGACAATTGGTCTATAACTTTAGCTTGCTTATATATTTACCATGGAAAGTGGGTCAAGTTATTTTCAAGAAGGAATGTTACAAACAGATGCAAAAGAACCAGACAGAGACTAAATTAGTCCAAACAAAAAGCCACATTGATATAATCCGAGGGCTGTTGAAATTATGCTTGTTAAAAAACAAATGATGTGGAGCCACAAGTTAATGAACCAAAATTAGTGCGTCAAATATTAGGCCTAATGGGTGAACAAAATAATAAGGGGATGGGCTGTTCCACCCATTACACCCTTTATGGGTCCTTAAAGGAAAAGACTTTTGGAGGGGGGGGGAGAAAATACAGAAAGAGCAGAGGGAGAGGAAGATCTGATGGAAGCTACTGAGGTGAGTTTCACCATCCTATCTGCCACCCCCACTATCTCCTTCGCCATCCTAATCCTGAGGGATGTCCTGACCAGATCAGGCCAGAGAGAGAGAGAGCCAAATAGCATTGCCACCTCTACCGGCACCATCTGAATCCCAACCACCAACTGGGATGAAATAGGATCAGGCTTTAACAGCAGCATCAACAACAGCCCATCTCATCTACCTTCTCTTTCCCCAAAAGGATAATTACCCTCTTTGATACCATCTAAGAGATTGTCAGACAATCCTAAACACTCTCTCCAGCTAAAAGGAAAGGGAACAAGGGATGTTGTTAACATGAATGCCTTATTTAATACTTCACATTTTACATGTCTTAACTGTTTCTCCTTCTTTTCTGTATCTAATACAGGGTTAATATAAGATTTTTAATGGTGTGCTCGCCATAGTTCTAAGCAGCCTCATGTCTTTATATCCCAAACCCCTAACTTTGTTTAACACTGTTTAATGTTGGACACTGGCATGGTTACATTAACACCTGGGGCCCATTTAGTTCATCTAACTCAATATAACAGGCCCATTGCAGCCCTATCTTTCTAGGATACTAATGTAAAGCATTAGGCCAAATTAACCCCTGGTGCAAGTCAATAGGATGACCTTGACCCACTATAGTACTAAGGGTCCTTCCCACAATGGGACTGAAGAGACTTCAAGAAAAGAAAAGGGGGAAAAAAGTTACACCTTTACCACATGACTTTGACTCTAAATCACCCAGGTTACTGATTGGACTTTAGTGCCTGTTATCTCGGCAGAGAGTAAAACACCTACCTATTGAATTCATCAATGATTTTCCTTCTGTGGTAATAATCTGAGTTCATTAGACACTCTTCCCAGCATCTCCGCAAAGTGAACTCTTCAAGCTTTTGGTTAAAATGGGTCAGGTCTCCTTCATGGTAAAGATTCAGCTTTCGCACCTTCCCAAAGAAAGAAACATTGATAGGGCTCATTAAGAATAATGAAATCAGTGCTTTAGTCCAAGTCTTTTTATTGAATAATATCAAGAACAAAGGACTTTAATAGTTCCTCCTCCTTTTCTGGCTCCACTGAACAATATGTTGAAAGTCCATGATTCGTTCATGAGAACCTGGTGACAAGAATTTAGAGTGGGATTTTCAAGAAAGCCTAAGGGATATAGGAACTCAAATTCCTTTTGGTGGGATTTGGGTACCTAATTTCCTTAGGTCCCTTTGAAAATCCAAGCCGTAAAGCTGATGTTACAGAATGAGACACAACTGAAATGACAAAGGAAATTCAGTGAGGCAGAAGATAATGATCCAGGTTGCAATTTGGCCTATTGACTTCAATGGGCACATAACTGGGACCCATGGCAAAAACAAACAGAGATTTCCGGTGCTTAATATCTAGTTGTAATTGTGTGTCAAATTCCCAAGACTTAGCTAAAATGCTGCACTGTACTGTTTCAACTGATTTGTACCTCCTCTGCTGGCAGACCACATGTCAGGATAACGTCACTCATCCAGCACTCAGTGACCATCATTCCCTGGGGACCTCCAAAGCCACGAAGTGCTGTGTTGGCGGGCAAGTTAGTCTTGCAAACTGTACCCACACCTTTGACGTTGGGAATGTTGTAAGAGTTATCCAGGTGAAACAAAGCTCTGTCCATCACCTGATGAAAAACAAATACAAAACGGAGGAGGGGGGGAGAGAATCAGTTAACATAAATCCCATGTCATATTTTACATGTCTTGCTAAAGCAGTGATATGATTCAATAAGGCAGCAAGGGGTAATTTACAAAAGGATGACTGCTTTCAGTGTGAGCCTGGGATGCAAATCACCCCGAAGGAAGGCAGTGAAGGAAGCAAGGCCAGGCTCCAACCTGGACTGCACGGGCACACGGAGTTGGCTGGCCCCAGAAGGAGGAGCTTGCTGCAGCTTCCCAAAAGATAGCGCAGCGTGTACACACACCCTGTGCTCTATGGAGCTCTAGGAGGTATTGTGACTCCTGGAGCAAAGTCCTTCTGAAAACTCCTCCTTGGATGGTGCTGCCCCACATTGGCCCCTACTCTGGACTGCAGCTAAATGCCACAATCCAGCCCTTATAGAGGCACTATTTGTGAGCCTGACTTTGCCACCCTGACACAGGTTGAGTAGTATGTTACTGAGCAAGTAGCCCTGCTGGCTTCAGTGTGAGTAAGGGAAGCATAATCTGGGCCCATGAGAATGAGGACAACTACATGAGTAAGGGTGGTCAAGTAGTGTTTGCAGGATCAGGTCCCTTCCCTTCCTTTCTGTTTTGTACAGCACCAAGCACACTGCCAGCACTAGGGTGAGGTTTTCAAAAGCACTCAGCATAGGTGCAACTCAGCACCCACTCAAGTCCAAGGGAGTTCTACCATTAACTTCAACAGGGACTGGTCCTGCTTTTGGGGATTGGTCCTGCTTTGAGCAGGGGTGTGGACTAGATGACCTCCTGAGGTCCCTTCCAACCCTGGTATCTATGATTCTATGAACAGAGTGAGGCCAATGCTGAGCACTTTTAAAAATCCCATCCTAATTTAATAACAAAAGACCCTTAATGGGCAATGAGCTAATCTCTGCGTGAAGGGCCAAAATCCATGTGCTGTTACGTAAAAACCTGATACAGGCTGTGTCAGCAATTTTTACAGGCCCAAAGTCCAGAGTTTGGTCAAGAGGCCAGAGGCCCAGTAAACAGTGGACAATATTAGCTAAGAAAAGCAGAGCAAACAAAAGACAACCTTCCTTTTTACTAAGATAAACTTGGTCTGCAAAAGCCAGATGGGGAGCAATAATTGGTACTTTTATCTGAAGCTGCAAACAGGCCAAAGGAATGAAAGGAGCCCATTATGTTTGTGTCCACTCGTCGGGCAAGAGGAGGTGGCTACTCTCCCCACACATCAACCTTGAGTTTATGGAAGAGGTTCAAACATGTCAATATGAGATATGACATCCTCCCTCCTGCTTCCCACAGATACCATTGCCTGCTTTTAGAAGCTCAAATGAGCAACATGGAAAAACAGTTTCTATTGCCATATACTTTTCAAATATCTTTTTGTTTTAACCCCTAGGTATGTACCTGTTGGACAATCAGAAGGACTACCTCATTCCTATGGAACTGAAATCAGAATGCAACATATATATTTTATACTAATATACTTTATACATTGTTTAAAGAAAAACACCTGTGTACTAATTGTATGTTACTTGTTAACCTGAAACCATGGGCGGAGACATTATGTAATCTTTGACTATTGGCTACTGTACTTACCTTGTCTTGCTGCTAGACCTATCCAGGGGCTTGGGACCACCCACCCCCTCACTTCCCTGCGCCCATGGAAAATCCATATAATCCTTTGTAATCAATTGTTTGGTAGTGTCTCTGAGCCTAATAAGCAAAGTGACACTCCGCCAGCGCTGTGTGTAATAAACCCACATGCTTGATTCTACACGGTGTCCATTTTGTTCCTTCACTGCGCTCCCATAGAGCATGCCCACCCAGCTCACGATGAGTGCAATGGGAGCGACCCTGATGTAATCCAGGGCAAAATGGGTCCCACATACAAAATGCAGGTCACTCTAAGAACCTGACTCCAAAATTGTGTTTAAAATTGTTGAAAAGCTACTGTAGCTCTAAAATTCCATTATTGTACATTTTTACATTCGTATAATCTAATGCATTTAAACTAGGTGTACAGAACAAGTGAATCGGTTTTTTTGCAATATGTTGTTTTACTATTTGTAATAATTGAACAGATAAAATCATGTCCAAATGTTAGTCCGTGGTTGCAGAGTGCTTTGAAAATATAAAGCACTGTATAAGCACTAAGTAGTACTATCAATATCAAATAAAGACATGCCTGGTCATTTATTTCATTATATAGTAACTATGACTGTAGGAACTACATTGTTATATTGATGATACAGTATCCATATTGCACTGTGCAAAAAAATCTACTGCCACCGCCATTTGTGTTATAAAGTAAACTTTCCTGAAGTCTCTTGCACAGTCTGAATTCTTACAGCCATAGTGAGGATTGTGTACCATGTGCTATGGCAGTCCCTGCTGGAGCTGGCTCAGACAGCAGTTATTGGTACTGCAGAATGGGCACATTCTGTCTTCAGTTACAATGGAGAACAAAATGAGTGAGTGTTGCTGGGGACAGCTGAAAATGAATGCAACTCTGAAATGAAATGTGACAGGCCTCAGTCTCTAACATGTAGAAACACTGAGACGAGCGTCTTTCCCAACATTTCTGTCAGGTCGGTTTCTCTAGTTAACAGCCAGGACATTTTTTCCTACTTACGGGCACAGAAAGATCTTCAGAGTTGCCCCCGTTGCTGTAGTATGACACCTTCAAACTATTGATTTTACCATTCTTCATGAAGCCGACCTGTGTAAAAACAGTCCCTTCAGGTTTATCCTCGCTAGTTGCTTAAGACCATACAACCCTTCCTACTGACATCTTGACAAGAAGATCTCACTCCTCAGGTAAAGAAGACAACATGTCATAGCAACAACTTTGTTCCAAAAAAAACACCCAACCCTGAATGGCCCTCATGTTGATAAAAGGTGGCAGCTTGTCAGGCCTGGTGGGTGATGTCTTCTGCTTAGTCACAGAACAACTACATCATAGACAGTACCACTGGAGGCTTCTCTCACAAAGGGCCCCATCAATGAGCCTCAACCTTCCCCCAGAAGAAACACCTCTTGAATGAGTGTCATTCATTCATGGTGGCCAAACCCTCTTTTTTTCCCCAAAAAGAAAAGTCAAATATAAAGAGAAGCTCAGTGGGGTTTTGAGAAGACATGAGGTACCAGAACTTTATATCAGTGAACACTAACAAATTCATGGCCAGCTAAAGAGTGTTACATTTGTCAATATGCCACATGCTGTGGTTGCAGTGGAGACAGGATTTAGATACTTCTGCTCCAAAAGCTCAGACGCTTCCTTTTTGAGCTAAAAGAGAATCTCAGTTAGGTGTCAGTAGAGTAGGGAATATGACCCAGGTGAGCCTCTCTGACTCTATCCAGTACAGGTCAGTGACATACACACTAGCTAGTTCATTACAATACCTCACTACTCAATTACACTCGTTAACATGACATTATCTAGATAACAGATGTATATTTCTTCACAGTATCTGTGTACCTTATAGATTCCCAAAAAGGAGTGTCTCCCACCAGTAATCAGCATATCCTCATCTCGATCCAGCATGCATCGTACGGGGTGACCAGTCCTGTTAAAGGATACATTGATCATGCTGAGATCATGTTGAGTCTGAAACTTGCTACCTTCTTGGCACAAGGAACGACTTCTCTCTTTTTGTAAGATTTTTCATTACAACTAAGCTGCAGATTGTCAGTGGCTGCATGAGCTAGGAAGTAAATCACCTGGATTATTCTCTTTCCTCTCAAGCAATTAGCATTATTGATGGGCAGGAGAGGCTAAGATCTTTCTTCTTATAAGGTGGGATTTCATGTTTTATATTCTTGCAACAGTGCCTAGATATCAGGGCTTCTTAGAAACATGAGTACTAATCATTAAGTAGTTCATCATTAATTAACATCCTCTAGCCAACTTAATTATGTAATGGTGCTAAGAGCAACTAGGCTTCTGTTTGACAGCCTGGCTTTAGCTGTTTAGTTATTTAAGCGAGTTTACATTTCATCCCTTAGGAGGAAGAGTTGTTCTTCCTTGTCTAATGAGCCTTCTGCCTTTCTTCTGCTTTTTCTGAGGTTTCAGAGCAGGCTTACAGAGGACAGAGGAAGAACAAATAAATTGTATTACTGATTCCTCAGAAAAGGCAAGAGACGTTTCTCCACCACAGCAACTAACCCCAGTGGACTCCATCAAAGTTACTGCTGCAGCACAGGCAGTATCCTTGGCAGAATGCATCCCAGCTTTATGACGGGCTGCACGCACATCTCTCACTTCAAAGTACATATTCAGTTACAAAAATGGAAACTGTACAATTAGAGATGGGCCCCCATCAAAGCTCCAGAAACAAAAACCTTAAATTTTGGGTTTGTTTGAAATCCTGATCCAAATTTTACAAATGGCCATGTTCTTTATGATGGTGTGAACCAAAACCCCAGATCCAAACACCCCCGAATTTGGAAGCATTTGACATTCAGGTTCAGTATTCTGTAGGTTGGGCCCATCTCTAGGTACAATCAAAAGGCCAGAGGGTACACGGAAAGAGCAGGCAGAGAGACACCAGTGGCGGTGTGGGGATAGTAATAACAGCATGGATTATAGTGGGGAACTATCATATCCCTGTCAGTACACAGTGTGGCTGAGGTAAGGTTTGTGCTGGGTTCTGAAAGCAGCTGGGGAATCAGGGAAGTGAAAGAAGGGGACCAAGCATTTCAGATATAGTAGCTATATGGAAACACAGAAGGATCAACAACGTGGCTTTATTTCCTTCAGGTTCCCTCAGTTGATGTTAGAGATGGCTGTCATCCTGCTGCTCTGCCCACCCTATTCACATGCATTAACAAACCATTCAAGGGCTGCATCTGCTTGAAAGCCGTTTAAACTCCCCTTTCCAGCTGAGGATCCTATCAGTGACCTACCCATGGGATTCTCAACCCTGTTAAAAGCCTTTGGGAGTGAGAAGCTGAGAAAGATTCTGGTCCAGGAAGCAAGTGTTTAAGCACCAGGCCTGAATCACAAGCATGCCGACCTCCCTCATCTTGTTAAAAAGGACAATGGTATGTGACTCCTGGGTCTATGCAGTAGGTGATAAAGGAGCCCACCTCTCAACAGCAAAACTTACTTGAATGCAGCCACAGCTACTGCTGTTGACACAAGAGTACTTCTGGACTCCTTGCCTCCAAACCCTCCTCCCATTCTCTTCACTCGAACTAAAATTCGATTCGCTGGGACCCCTAAAGCACTAGCAACACACTCCTAAAGGGAAAAGGAAATAGGTTAGTCCTCCCATCCTTTGTCTTGTCTGCTTAGATTATGAGATCTTCCATGGCAGGGCCTCTCTCTCACTATATGTTTGTGTATTATCTAGCACAGTAGGGCTCTGACCTTGGTTGGGGCCTCTGGGGATTATAAATGAGCTGCTTCCCCCACTCAGCCTGAAGCCAGGTATCACATGGAAACACAACAAAACGTGTGATGGAAAACGTGGCCAGAAGGTCTTTATGTTTTGCTTCTCAGACACATTTTGGATGAATCCCCAGTACTGGCTGGAAGTTTTGAAGGGTGACGGCAGCAAGAGGTGCCTGCATTCCTGCAGTGTGCTGGTGTCCCTGATCCAGAAACCCAGCAGCAAACACTGAAACCGGGCCCCTCACTTCTCCATAGGGTTTTCCATCTTCAAGGTGGGTAGAAATCTGGTCTGTGGTGGAATAAATGGGTTGCTCTGCCCAGTGTGAGAAACTTCCTAACCCTCCGAACCAAGTGAGAGCTCTGCAGATCCTCAGAGTTACATATCCTGCAAAGCCCAACGGGCTCTGTGTTCTCACCTCCCTGTCTTCATGTGGCTCCCATTCATCCAAGAATCTTCTCTTGAATCGGCGGGGTTGGGCCCCTTCAGACACAGCTTTCCTTGAGCTTTTCATCAAGCTCAGGATGTGATCTGTGTTTGCATAGTCTTTTTCAGACTGCAGGGCTGTAAAGGAGCTCCTGCTACCCCAGTGTGCACTGGGCTTCACCATGCCCAGCTGTGTGTGTGTTTGTCTGTGTGCGCACACACGCGTGTGTGCACCAGGGCTGAGGGAAGGGCTAGAAGCCTCCTGAGCAGAGGCTGGATACGGAGTCTTTCTCAGGCTACCACCCATAATGGCAAAATCACCCCACAGTTTGAGATAGGCCCAAGATCTGAAGCATGAGGTTTAATATCCCTTCCAAAAGTTTTACCATAATTAATAATAACTATGGATATTCCCAATAGCCATATAAAAGTCCAGTCTCTTTCTGGAGTGATTGTAGAGCTCATTGGAGGTACCTTATTGGCCTTCTGTCTTCAAGGCTTTAATTTATCCACAAGAATACAAAAGCACAGGCAGAGCCAGTGCTAGCTCCCCGCATTTCCCTGCTTGGTCTGAAGTAGGGTGACCAGATGTCCCAATTTTATAGGGACAGTCCCGATATTTGGGACTTTGTCTTATGTAGATGCCTATTACTCCTCATCCCCTGTCCCGATTTTTCACACTTGCTGTCTGCTCATCCTATTCTGAAGGGATCACCCCTAGAGAGGAAAGGGTCATTCCAGTTAATTGGGTTTTATACCACCCCCTCCCTATAGTGCAATTCAGCCTCTGTGCCCATTCAATCCTTGGCCTCTCTGCTGAGATAGTCAACAACTAATGCAGGGGTGGGCAAACTTTTTGGCTTGAGGGCCACATCGGGGTATGAAAATTGTATGGTGAGCCATGAATGCTCACAAAACTGGGGGTAGGGTGTTGGAGGGGGCAGGGGCTCCAGCTGGGGGTGCGGGCTCTGGGGTAGGGCTGGAGATGAGGGGTTTGGGGATACAGGAGGGGGCTCCAGGCTGAGACCAATGGGTTCAGAGGGCGGGAGGGGGATCAGGGATGGGGCAGGCTGTTGGGGCACTGGGGGGGAGGGGAGGGGAGGGCTCTGGCTGGGGGTTCGGGCTTGGGGTACAAGAGGTGGCTCTGGGCTGGGACTGAGGGGTTTAGAGGGTGGTAGGGGGATCAGGGATGTGACAGGGGGTGCAGGATCCAGGCAGCACTTACCGCAAGCAGCTCCTGGAAGTATGTCCCCCCCTTCGGCTCCAAAACGCAGCCAACCCATGACCCTGCTCCCCAGCGGGAGTTGAGGGCCAGATCAAAAGGTGTGATGGGCTAGTTGTTGCCCACGGCCATAGTTTGCTCACCCCTGGATGAGTGCAAGCTAAAATGGAAGGGTTTTTTGCAACATGAACACTTGCCACCAGGAACTGGATTGCCACTGATGACCTAAATGTAAAAGACTTTATAGCCTAGTCCCTCTAGGGACTCTGAGCCTGCTTTCTATTTTCACACAAGAGAAATCTAGCATCTATTGCAGATGAACAGTTTATCCCACTCTAATAGAAGTGATCTTCGCAGCACCAAATTCAACATGGACAGCTGGGTGAATAAAAGAAGTTACCTGTGTCTTGGTAGTATTCTGGGTGGACACAAACAGTTCCATCTCTCCATCTTCACCTTTAGGCACGGCAATGGCGCAGTTAGTCTCCAGATAAAAGTGTTCCTGCCCACCAATGTATATTTCCCCTACAGAACCAATGAAAAGGTGTGAAGAAACATGCAGGCTCTGCTGGACAGGACAGTAGGAGACTGTATAAAGCCCAGGAGCTGACAGCAGAATGGGGCTGCAGGGAAGTAGTCTGCAGTCACTCCCTGGGAAAAGGGAGGTGTGCGAGGGGCCAGAGATAGGTAGCCTACAGTTCCTCCCTGGGAGTAGGGAGTTTGGGCTGCCAAACCCAGAGAAGGAGGAGAGCCAGAAAGGTAGGAGAGGCCCAGGGGAAAGGCAGCAAGGTATAGGATATCAGCAACCAAGCTCTGCCCTGAGAGGGCCTCAGAGTTGGAACCTGGAATAGAAGACAGGCCTGGGTTCCCCTGTCAGTCACTGAGGAAGGGGCACACACCAGATGGCGGAGAGCAGACTGCCTGGGCCAGTTTGCCTTGAAAGACTTTGATACACCAGAAGGGGAGGATCAAAGTGACCTGACAGGAAGGCCAAGTCATGAACAGGAAGCTGCAGCTACTGGAGTGAGAGGGGCAACAGGATGAGAGAAGAAGATGGGCGGAAAGACCACCAGAGGAGGGTGCAGCACCTGGATGGAGCTAATCCCCAGAGCAGCCAGGAGGAGGTGCCCTAGTGGTGAGTGCACCCTGCGACACCAGGCCAATATATAATATTAATAAATTACTACAAGACAGCTCCGTATTTGTCACAAGACCTACAGCCAAAAGTCATTTGGGAAAACTTTCAAAAGGGACTATGCCCCCATTTTCAAAAGGGATTGAGGCACTTAGAAGCTTAAACCCATTGATTTTCAAGAAGACACAGGCTTCAGAGGCCTTATCGACATGGAGAAACAGACTGAAATAAACTGTTCCGGAATAGCTCCTTGTGTGAGCACTCTGTTTCTGAATAAAAGTTGCTAAGTGGAGTAATTAATTAGCCTATAGTTAAGTGACTTTTATTCCAGAATAGTGTTCACGCAGGGATCTATTCCAGTCAATTTCTCCATGTGAATGAAGCCAATGTGTCTAAGTCACTTTAGAAAATTTGACATAGGAACTTTAAAAAGTTTTACCCATTGTCTATTTACACAGTTAATGAAACCTTGTACCCAATTCAACAAACCTTATTCACATGATAAATCTTACTCATTCAATTGCTTCTCTTGATTTCAATGGGATTTCTCATGTGAAGGTTGCCGGACAAGGAGCTGTATCTGTTCGAAAAAGAGAGTTGATATCTTTGTGCTCACCTTCCACAACATGATCGGATTCTTCAAATCCTTTCTGGATATTTCCTTTCTCAATCTTCTTTGGAGACTGGTAAAAGGATTGTTTCTCAATAGCTTCCTGAGAAAACATAGTGACACATTAAGATTTCATAGAAAGATAGTAGATCAAAATATTTCAACTAGTGTGGCATCAGTACTTTTCTCTGATTCAAGAGGAAGTATATGGGATAAAGCCAAGAAAACTGGCTTGAGACTAATTACATTTTTAATTGTAAAGGTCTGTTGATATCTGAGTTGGGGTGGTCGAAAATTTTCCATCTAAATTGTCTTTGACAGAAAATTGGGGTTTCAACAAAAAATTGTGAGGTGTCTGCTTTCTGTGGAAAATTTTTAGTGTTTTGGCCAAAAATAGGAGTTGTCATTTGCTCATCATGTTGCCATTATTCTCTGTGGGCTGAGATCCCGGCTGGACTACATTTCCTATAATGCACCACAGACAGGGAACCTGTGATGCATATCTTTCCCTCAGCAAGAGAGGGAGACAGTGATGCATTATGAGAGATATAGTCCCACGAGGGATCCCAGCTCATGAAAAGAATAGGGCCACAAGAAGCAAACTCCTATTTTCAGCCTAAATATTGGTTTTTTATTTTTTTTCAGTGGAAAATTTTCACCAAAATGAAAATGCTTTCATTTTTGTCAAAAATTTCCATTAGGAACAAAAATTTGTTTAGACCAGCTTTAATCTGGGCCCTTCCATGATCTGACATTTTTATACTAAAGGTCACATCAATTATTTGATAGCCTCCAAAAATTAACAGTTTTCAAATACAGTTTGTGAATTCATAAAACTTCCTCATAAAATACTCCAAAAACATGAAGAGCTCCATTCAAGCTCTGTCAATGAAAGATATCTATATATCTATCCACTTTATACCTGTACAGTCAGATAAACCCATTTCATGTTACAAGTCACATGGACATGCAGTATTGACCATTACAAAATTCACTAGAATCCCATGGTAACTTTAAATCCTTAGAATTCTTATAAGTCTTATAAATATTGTGTCTCCTATCCCGGGGTGATTATGATTCAATATTGCCATTTGCTTGTATCATCAGAAACACATGCAATGGTCATGAATTGTATATACACAGAGTTCTGCTTTGGAAACTAGATGACTGATTGTATTTTCATGGTTTGTTCTCAATGTGTCAATGGAAATGTATAAAGTAAGTTTCAGGGGGCATTTCCCTAATTTCATTAGTCTTAGAAAAGAGGCAAAATGTTCTGCAAAGTCTCACATAGAGTTAATACAGTAATGTCGTTAGAGGGCTCGATTTTCCTCTCACACCACTGCAAATTTGGAGTAACCCCAATGAAGTCTCACCAGGCGTGCAATCTGAATCTGGCCCAGAATATTGAAAATGAGCCAAATTCTGTGCTGATATACACCTGGCACAAACCCATTGACTTCACACTGACTGCACTATTTCACAGAACTTGAACCATTGCCTTCACAACATGGTATGTATTGGAGTATTCCTAGAATACTCCAGGAGCTGGCTGAGGAGATATCTGAGCCATTAGCGATTATCTTGGAAAAATCATGGAAGACAGGAGAGACTCCAGAGGACTAGAAAAGGGCACATACAGTGCCCATCTACAAAAAGGGGAATGAGGGCAACCTGGGGAATTACAGCCCTGTCAGCATAACTTCTGTCCCCCGAAAGATCATGGAGAAAATAATTAAGCAATCGATTTGCAAACACCTAGAAGATAATAAGTTGATAAATAACAGTCAGCGTGGATTTGTCAGGAGCAGGGTAACAAGCCTTGTGGAATTGGGGGGGAGGGAGCAGTAGATGTGGTAGGTCTTGACTTTACTAAGGCTTTTGATACTGTCTCACATGATTGTCTCATAAACAAACTAGGGAAATACAAAGTGGGTGATAACTGGCTGGAAGACCATTCCCAGAGAGTAGTTATCAGTGGCTGACAGTCAAGCTGGAAGGACATAACAAGTGGTGTCCTGCAGGGCTCAGTTCTGGGTCCAGTTCTGTTCAATATCTTCATCGATGATTTAGGTAATGGCATAGAGAGCACACTTATAAAGTTTGTGGATGATCCCAAGGGTTGCAAGTGCTTTGGATGATACGATTAAAATTCAAAATGATCTGGACAAACTGGAGAAATGGTCTGAAGTAAATAGGATGAAATTCAATAAAGACAAATGCAAAGTACTCCACTAAGGAAGGAACAATCAGTTGCACACACATACAAAACGGGAAATGACTGCCTAGGAAGGAGTACTGCAGAAAGGGATCTGGGGGTCATAGTGGATCACAAGCTACACATGAGTCAATAGTGCAACTCTGTTGCAAAAATAAAAAGCAGACCATCATTCTGGGATGTATTAGGAGGAGTGTTGTAAGCAAGACACAACAAGTAATTCTTCCACTTTACTCTATGCTCATAAGGCCTTAGCTGGAGTACTGTCCAGTTCTGGGTGCCACATTTCAGGAAAGATGTAGACAAATTAGGCCTGGTCTACACTAGGACTTTACCAGCAGAGTTCATGTGTCTCTCTGAATAGAGAGAGGACCCAGCATAGACTGACTGGAACTCTTGGATCTGATCGAGGTCCCAAAGCCATGAGAGACAGAGGATACAGGCGGGCTGTTTCCCCGACAGCCAGGATCTCTTCATCACATGTAAACTAACTTTATTCTTAATATAGGAGGAATGAGGAGGTCTCTATATATAGGGGTCTATATATATGGGGATAGAACAGAAATCCTCCACAGTTCCTTCTCGAAAAGTATTTGCATCTTGGATGAGCTCCAAATCTTCTAGGGTCAAACACAGTGTCTGCGATGCTGATGGTACAATATGGCTGGTAACCGCTGAGCCTCCCCCCTTCATTGTAAATAAAATAAAGAATTGCCCTGGACTAGCAGAGAGAGAGAGGATGATGGGCTCACATCCTCACTCCTCCCTCCCCTCCTGCTGGGAGCATTGCAGCTCAGCTTCCTTCCAGTCATTCACAAACAAGTCAGTGTGTCTTGTTCCTGCATTATTTATTTTTATTTCAGTACATCACAGGGGGGGGTATGGTATGGTAGCCCAGCCAGGAAGGGAAGAATGAAATGAAATGGTGGTGTTGTTGTTGCAGCCCCCCAATAATGATAGCATACAGCTAATTTATGCACAGGGATCGGACACAGCAGCTGCTCTCTCTCTCTGGTTCTATGATACAGTGGTTCTAGTACACTTAATCCCATAATCACTGATCTGATTTCTTTTTTTTACCAAAAAAAGGGAGGATTGACTCAGGAGTCATTTTTTTTTTTTTTTTGCCCCCCTGGCTGCTCCCAGGGCACTTATGACAGCAGCAAAAAAATGGCAGTGCAAAGGACAGGTAACCATGCCCATCTTATTACCATCTTATTACCAATTTATGGTATGGTTGATGGTACAATATTTGAAGAGTTCAATTAGTGTATTTAGTATGGATACACAAATTACAGCCTTAGAGAAAGTCCAGAGAAGAGCAACAAAATTATTAAAGGTCTAGAAAACATGACCTATGAGGAAAGATTGAAAAAAAAATGGGTTTGTTTAGCCTGGAGAAGAGAAGACTGAGGGGGACATAACAGTTTTCAAGTACATAAAAGGCTGCTACAGGGAAAAGGGAGGAAAATTGTTCTTGTTAATCTTTGAGGATAGGACAAGAAGCAATGTGCTTAAATTGCAACAAGAGAGGTTTAGGTGGGACATTAGGAAAAACTTCCTAACTGTCAAGGTAGTTAAGCATGGGAATAAATTACCTAGGAAGGTTGTGGAATCTCCATCATTGGAGATTTTTAAGAGTAGGTTAGACAAACACCTGTCAGGGATGCTCTAGATAATACTTAGTTCTGCCATGAGTGCAGGGAGATGGACTAGATGACCTCTTGAGGCCCCTTCCAGTCCTATGATTCCATTCACAACCAATATAATATCAGAGATTTATTTTGTTTTATTTAGGCTCTTCTACCACACCCATCAGGATAGAGCTATGTCACAAATGCTAAAAACATGAGTGACTTAATACACAACAACAACCCAATTAGCCATATTCAGGAAAACAGGACTGAAGCAGGCATTACGAGGTCTTAGACTGACTAACCATATGATCAAATCTGTGCCATCCTACCTGCATGGTGACAATAGGTGTGAGGACTTCATATTCGATCTTTACAGCTTTAGCAGCTCTTCGGGAATGTTCATGTGTGTCTGCAACCACTGCACCAATGATATGGCCAATACAAGTGACCTATGCATAAAAAGAGATTCCAATACTCACCATAATGAATCACTGAGGGGCTCACATTGATTTCTTTTTGTACAACATATTTTTTTGAGCAAATCAATTAAAACCAGCTTCAAGTATAGTGAGAAATATTCTGATTTTCTCTACACTGGTGTAAATCCAGCTTTGTGATTTGTTGCCACCAACCTGGGGCTTAAGAGTCACCCAGACAGGTGGAAGTCAGTAAATACTCATATCCCGCTGCATGAAAACATGGCACCTTCTATCATTGGTAACAGGACTGGGTGAGTTTGTCGCAGCTGTCTGTAGTTTAAAGAACATTCAGGGGCAGAAATCCTGGCCCCACCAAAGTTAATGTCAGAACTGCCACTGACATCAACAGAGTCAAGATTTCACTCCACATATTGCAGAGAACTTCCCCAGAAGTAATTAACCCCACAATCTCCTGGCCTTTTATGTTCCATACAGACAACTTTTTAAAAAAGGATAAGAAACTACATACTGTGTTATCTGCAAAAACAGATTCATCATGAGCAATCCCAGTGACATTACTCCCAGGAATATCTGTAGCAGAGACGAAACACACAAAACCAGGGACACTCTGGGCTTCAGTTGTATCTATAGAACTAAAGAAGTGAGGAACACAAAAAGCAGAGAATTACTATTTTTCTTGTACATGGCACTATAAATTTGCATGGCATATTAAAGATTCTACAGGGCCTGATTTTCTGCCCTGACTCTCTTGCCCTCTGTCCAGTCATTCACAGGTGTGCGGGGCAGGTGTAGAGTGCTGCCAGATCAGAATGGTAACACTTTGTACTCCTTTAGCACAGGTGTAAATGGCTACACAAGGGGCAGGGCAGTGAAGAATCATGCCAATAGAATCCAGGAGTCGGGATGGTCAAACACTCTGGAAGGCTGACTGTCTGGTTGTTGTCAACATTAAGAAATTAGTAGTCCATAACGGAATATATTTAGATCCTTCTACAATATGCTACTCTGAGAGATAAGCATCTCACCCACATGAATTATTAACCAATAAGAGAATGCATAAACAAAATATCTTAGTTAGTTAGATAAATAGATATACAGAGAGAGAGCTCCTTGTATTGGGTTGGTTGGGGCCATTTTTCGGCTCGCTTGTAAACCATTTACACTTGCCTGTAAGTGTGATTACAATTTAAAATCATGTAAACAGTCTG
Organism: Mauremys reevesii; assembly: GCF_016161935.1. Lineage (NCBI taxonomy): Eukaryota > Metazoa > Chordata > Testudines > Geoemydidae > Mauremys > Mauremys reevesii. Next base: position 56,158,700 of record NC_052625.1, on the reverse strand, counting down.
ATAAAATGGTTGTTTCAGCGACCACTGACAATGACATTTAGCTAAAACTTTTTTTCTGTTGAATTCTGTTTTCAGCTACAGCCAATCAAAGGTGCTTCAGTCATCAATGAACTCTTAGTACACCAACATTTTCCAGACAAATGCATGCTAAGGAGGATGGAAATATCTATTACTATGGTTAATACAGGAAATAACTATTAAATACTCATGTAGTGGTTTTAATATATTGATTTCAAAGTGCTTTCTAAAAGATACGTACACACTATTATCTCTGTTTACAGAGGGGAACTGAAGCACAGAGATGTGGAGTGACTTGCCTAAGTTTACACAAGGAACAGAATCCAGGTTTCTTGACTTCCAGTCTGACTCCCAACCACTGAATTAATCTACTTTTCCAGACAATACTGTAATATACATCTTTCAGATAAAACATAACACTGTTTCGGCCTTCTGATCATTGTGGTTCTTAAAAATCTCATGGATCTTTTTGCAAGAGATGGTTTGTGGTTTGATGTGATGGCCTACTAGCCAGTTATATTTTGCCTACCTAAATTCCCCTCCCAGCTGCTATGTCACACTCAAGGTCTGACTAATCGTGCCAGGACTGATCTCTGTATATAGTTTGCGAAACCTGGGATTCCTCTGGGACAAAAGGTGCAACATAAACATAATAAACAGGTCTATTTATCAACACTGAGATGCAACCCCCTCTGAGGAGAAACATGGCCGATGGTCTGGACGATGCTTGGGTCCTAAGTGTTCATTTATGATTGATGTGCATTTGACTGGATATGAAAGAAAAGGAAAATCCAAAGACAAAAGATTTCATTAAATGTCTTCATTGGTCACCAAATGAGGTATTTAGCCAAACATTTATCTTCAGAAGCTGTATACAGACATACCATTAAATGTTTGTAAGTGATGGATGGAACAATGACCAAAAAACCCATAGAATAGTTGATTTTTATATAAACTCTTCATAAAAACATATTACAAGAGACATTAGAGCTCACTCTGTAGCATTTTGTGATGTCAACGTGTAATTGGCTGGATTAACAATGGAACCATTTGACATAGAAAGGGCTGTGGTTTGTTTGCCCCGACTGAATGATGTATTGACTTCAGCAAAATAGCTGCAGTATTATCACAGTCTGTTGGTTTAGGTTTCTAAAACTCCCACACAAATTGTGCCCTAAAGTAGTAGTTTGTGAAAAGCCAGTAGCTCATCAGGATGCATAAAAAGAACATCTTACATTGTAAAATGGGGAGCCTGAACAATCACACATGAACTCTCATGCAATCAGGAGCTGAAGGCCATGCCATATTTCACTGACCAGTTCATTTTCCTCTATTCAAATATGACCCACAAATGATCTCCAAGCCAGTAATATACAGGCACATGCGCACATGCACACACACACACACTTTTGCTAAATGATTATTGCTTGAGACATAGCAGGTGAAATCCTATCCCTGTTGAAATACATGGGAGTTCACCCAGTGAATCTATAGGCTGACATGCTTTCTTCTGGATCTTAGTAACTATTCTCCTGGCTCCTCTACAACTTGGAGTGACTTTATTGTTTACAACGCATACACAATATGCACAAGAAGACTAGGCAAGGCATCCACCAGAAAATACTGTACACTGTAGGGAAGGATCCAGATTTCTTCAAGGAGGATAAATAAGATGGCCTTCTCCATCTCTAAAGGTCACATCTACGCTATAAGTACAGCTGTGTTTTGTAATCAGTTTACAACATTCTTTGCCCAAGTTACAACATCAGCAGTTGAGTTATCACCACACAGGAACTTATTTCCCAACCAGTGGGTCAACCGAGTTTGTGCAGCCCTGATTACCACACTGCCTGACATGTATTAGTGCATTCTGGGGAAAATCTGGGGAGCTACCCCATAATGCCTGAGGAAGGGGCAGAATGCCTAAAGGAAACTCACACAGCAGCAAGTGGGGCAATGCACTCTGGGCAGTCCTGCCCCATAGAGAACTAGGAGAAAGAAGAACCAACCAACTCAGTTACACAGAGAGTTAGGGGGTCCAGTCAACACTGCAAAATAAATGTTCTGACATCATGTGCCAGGCTAGGACACAGGCAGCTAATCATGTGTCAATTTTGCCATAGTTACAACCCATGCATTAGCCATGCTGTATCTGGACAAAACATGTCTAGAGCCAACTGTCTTCCTAATTAGTAAGGATGTATATAATTTGTATAGTGTATAAAGAGCTTTATTCCTATCATTAGAAACTCATTCATCCATTCAGTTATCATTCCACTGAGGTTTGAGCCTGTCCAGATCAAGTGTGCAGCATTATGTATTTAAGGTAAAAGAATGCAGAACAGGACAGGGGCACAAAGGAACACAATCCTGCATTACCAAATGAGTGCTGATGTGGAGCGACCAGTTGCGCCTGCCTAAAAGGTCGGCATGTAGCTAAGCAGGTCCCAACTGCGCATGGAGAATGGTATTTAAATCCATGTACCCTCAGACACACCCATTCAGTGCCCGTCCCGCTCCCTATTTTTACCCTGCACTCTTGAGAATAAAAAAGTGCAAGCGCAAAGGGTATGGGACTTCCCTCTGCTTAGTGCAGAGGACTTTGCCTAGAACTAAACTCACATCCATGCTGGAGCACAGCACTAATTTCACACTCACTGCTGAACACCATGCATGCATGAGCAGGAATGTTTGTTTGTTTGTTTGTTTTTTAATATTTTCTTTAGGGCACAAACAGCTGCAACTTCCAATGCTCAACAGTTCAACTGCAACTAATGATACTCAGTTAGCTAGAACTTCCTCGGAGAACATCCTCCAGCCCAACAGGAATGCTGGGTACACAATACAAATGCCAGTGCACAAAAAGGGTACTTACATAATTTTGGCATGGGCTTTCGTGCTGGTGACCAGTGTTAAGTAGCGTTCGTTTTCATAGCAAGGTATGTCATCACAATAGACAGCCTCTCCACATGCCTGTTTGGCTGCTGAAAGGTGCACCATGGGCCGTCCCACCATATCTTCCACAGACTGTCCTGCAGGCACTTCCTGTAACAAACCACACACTAGGTATCCTTGCTCCTATCATAGGATACCCAGATGTTGAGGCTGGGGAGTGGGGGAAGGCATCTCCTATGACAGTGATGGGAGAAGTAGGAAGTAGTTGGAGTGGGGAAGGGAAAAGTAAATATGGGTGAGTGAGTATGAGAGTGGAAGAGGACGATGTTGTGGTAGAGAAAGAGATGGGGCAGGGAAGTTTGGCTTAAAGACAACTCTAAGCTAAGGAGAAGAGAAGGATTTGAAGTGTTCTTTGACATGACCCAACAGCTTGAAGGGAGGGCTAGCATGGGACAGTGCAAATTTAAAAGCATCTTCCCCTCTTTGCTGAGCAGAACTGGCCATGAGTGGAGGGTTAATGTTAGCAGGCAGAGGGGTGTTTGTGGACATGAAGACAGAGGTAGAAAGGAGCCAGATCAAGAGGTTTGGGAAGCAGAAGCACAGTTTTGAATTGAATTTGGAACTGGATGGGTAGCCAGTGAATTTGACAAGGACGGGGGGAACGATGGAGCTGAATGGAAAGAGCTCTCTAGCTGCAGCCTACTGGGAGTCATACACTTAGACAATCAGGTTTCTGGGAAACTAAGGGAGAGAACATCATAGTAGTCCAGTAAGGAAGTGCTTAAAGCCTCAATAAAAATCTCAACTGTGACAGAATCCAGGCAAGGACAAATGCTGGCCATGCTCAGGAGGTGAAATAGAATAGGGTGAGTCTGGAATCACGGAGGAGGCAAGCCTGGACTGTGTGCATATTGCTACTTACTTGGAAGAGTTGGACATTGGCAACAGGATCTTTATGAAACACCTCAGTGGCACTCACGTATTTGGAGGGGACCAACTCATCAAGGTTATTCTGCCAAAGACATGTTAAAAAATGACCATCTGTTTTCTGTTTCCCTTTTCTCATGTCTCCCAGGTAGTCTCTGGCCTCTTCCTCTTTTTCACCTAACTTTCACCCCAGAACTGTGCAATTTCACATCTAACGTGGTTCAGTCTGCTGATGTAAACCCATCAGTTCAGTGGTGTGATGTGTCCCCTTTACAGGATGGTCCACATAAAGAAGTTAGACAACAGCTACTTTAGCTTAGGCAGTAGAGGCTCATACTCTTAGCAGAGAAGGTCCAGGGTTCAATCCCCAGTAGGCTCATCCATCTTTGTACAATGCAAGAGGCAATGTTGTCACAGGCCCCTGTGGACAGCAACAACCCTGACAACAGTGTGTGGAGAGAGCAGAAACCTAGGAGCCCACTTGCCTGCTACAGAGCACAGCCCACTGTAGGGGAAGTGAGGGTGGTTGAGCTAGTGGATCTGCTAGGCAGATGCTCTGATCTCTACCCTACACAGCAGAAGCAGCAGCTATTACAACACAGAGCGGCTTGGCAGAATGGATTCCTTCTGCACCCTCTCCCCAGCACAGGGGCTGTGCATTGAAAACAGCACTTTTCACTATGTGCTGAGAATCTGTCCACTCTGTCTGGGTTCAGTTCCATCGTGGAGTCTTTTATTTAACCCTCTCTATTCCAGCCCCAGCAAGGGGAGAGCAGCACTTACATTCCCATTAGGTGGCTTGTTTAATTTCTGAAGCACTATCAGATAAAATTTAAAGAAGAAACTGAGCGTGAGCGTACGTCGGAACTCCACCATCCCACCGGGAGCTGAAGGAGACAGGTTCATCTCATCTGCCAACAGGCGGCAGGCTTCCTGCAGCAGATTTTCATTCCACTCTCTGCACAGGAACAAATAAATAAATAACAACAATAATAACATAGAGCACTTCCCTAGTACTCTACATTGTCAAAACATTTGCCAGACATTCACTAACTAATCCTTCCAACGCCTCAGCATGAAATCCTCACAATGACAAATCTCTGTCTCATTTCTCATGCCTTACCCTAGCAGAACTCCCACTGATTTAATTATAAATTAAGAGATGATGCAACTATGCAGTGCTCTGCAACTGCATAATTGAGACCATTTCTCCATAGTACCTGCTCTGCTTCTGCTCTCTAAAACACTCCCCTGGTAGCCACGATAGCAATGGTATAATCAACAACAATAACATTCCAACAGATTGTTTTTCCATCAGAAGATGCTGATTCGATGAAATTGAAAAGTTCCTCCCGGGGAATGTAATGATTTCATCAACATTTAGGAATTACAAAATGTTTCATTTCAACTTCGTTTTGATTATATATGATATAAAAGTCCAAATGATAAATTGAAAAGGGAATTTTTGGAATATTTTGTTTCTCTAAAAATTCTGAAATTCCTGCTTTTTGTCATGATTCAGGACTAAATAAAATTTGAAAATCTCAGAATTTCTCACCAGACAAGAATTCTATTTTTTGACCAGCTCAATCAGTATATTCAAACAAACAGTGGCAGATCTAAAACATGGCTATGGCTTAATGAAATAGCATCAGTGACAGACTCCACAGTTCTTTGAGGGTGCTTTAGTCCTTGCAAGGAGTACTGGAAATCACATGAGATCATGAAGAGGTCTGGGTAAGGTCAGACAAGCTCCCAGATCTATGCAGGGTTTTATCCAAACTTCTCACTCTTCTGTCCCTTGTTTTTCACTACCTCTTACACATACCATAAGTGAGGATTCAGAAAATTTGGTCTGCTACTATAAAAATAACCCTTTAAAATGAACACTGTTGCACTAAGAGGCCCTTTTGTGCTAAAAAGATCAGATTAGGATTCTCCTACCTGCTGATAAGATCCCGGCAAGTTTTTTCTGCTAGTACGGTTGTGGGAGCCATTCCTCCATAGGTCAGCTTAATCTCCTGGACTCGGTTGCTACCTTCTTGAAACAAGACTCTCATTCCACAAGTTACTATAGCAATGTCATCCTCCCGACGGGAAGCCTGCTTGAAGGCTGAGAAATACTCATCCTAGAGGAAGAGAAAGAATTTGTTTTCAACCCGGGTCACAAGCAAGGCCAGCAGAATGTGGACAGCCTAGTAATCTATCCCTGTGACCAGGATACCCAAGAGAATCCCAGATGGAGAGCTGACTTTGCATTCCGAATGAGGAATCATGCTTCAGACAAGACCATTTTTCACATGATTCAAAGCTGGGTGCTAGGCCAGCTAAGAAAGGTCCGGTCCATCAGCTGTTATAAAGTCACTCACTCTTCCTGGGAAGGTTTGAAAACTGTTAGGGAATATTCTTTTGATACCTGTCCTCTCTCTTCTCTAGCCTTGGAAAAGAAATTAATGACTATGGATTTTCACACTACAGCTATATGAGTAACTGATTTTTTAGTTCACTGGCCAAACCAAAACATTATTTTAAAAAAATGGTTTAATTTTTTGGCAAACCAATAAGTTGAAAAAATTGTGTGTGTCTGGACAAAATGTTTCATGCAAAACTAAACATTTCATTTTGTTTTTGAGAATTTTTACCTTTTAAAAACATGAACTAAAAGTAAAGTAGATTTCTAAATGAAAAGTCATTTCTATTCAAAACAATCAAACCACTTCAACAGCAAATGTCAAAATGAAATGCTTTGAGTTTTTTGTGAAATTTTTAATTTTTTTTTTTAGCAAAACAATTTGGCAAATTCAACATGAATTCATTAAATGTTTGGGTCACCACCTCTGCATTTTTTTGGAGGAAAAAAGCTTCAGAGGAAAAATTTCACCCAGCTCTATTTCCCTCTCTCAACAATTCCATCTTTTTCTCATGTTAATTAAATACAGGCCTGATTTTAAAAAAATTAGACCCAAATAACCTCAGATCTAGGGAGTCCTTGAAATTTTAACTCAAATACAGAACTAAATTTCACACCTGGCTCCAAGCTCTAAAATGGGTCAGACTAAGAGCATGGATCCAAACACCTCTTAACTTGTTTGTTCAGTTTGTTTCTGGCAGGGCTTTATCCAGTCTCTAGCAATGGGGCTTCCACCATTCCTTTTACTTTTTAAAAAAATCTCAGGCAGTTCTCTTCAGCAGATCCTAGTATCTGGCATGGACTCCCTGTATTGCTCCAACTTATTGCCTCTTTGCCTCATTCCAAAATATTCCTCTTCTTTTCTCCCTTGCTTCCATCTCTTAATTTCTGCCTACTCCTTATAACTAACTGCTCAAAGTTTTTCACCCTGCAAGCCAAATTTTGAGCGAGGCTCCATTAATTAATTAATTAATTAATTAACAAGAACTGCAGGTGGATCAAAGTGTACACTCAAAAGCCAGCATGCATGTGTGTAAAACAGGCAATTGCCGAATTGCTGAGCTAAACGCAGATTAAGGGAAATCAGCTAAACATCTGGGGCCAGAATCTAAGGCTATGTCTACACTACCACTTATGTTGGCAAACGTTATATCGCTCAGGGGTATGAATATTCCACACACACACACACACACACACACCCCCGAGTGACATACATTACATACATATTCTTTTGATACCTGTCCTCAACTAGCCCTGAAAATGGATGGCTGGGAGTCGGGCCATAGCGGCCGTCGGCCCGCCGCCGCCCGCAACGAGCGGGCGCCGACGCGCGAGTAGGAGGAGCTGCGGCCGCGTTTTTTTTATCTGGTAAAATGATGATGAGAGGTCTTGGGGCCGAAACGATCTCAACCTATTCTCAAACTTTAAATGGGTAAGAAGCCCGGCTCGCTGGCGTGGAGCCGGGCGTGGAATGCGAGTTGCCTAGTGGGCCACTTTTGGTATACATTACATTGGCATATGGGCTAGCGTGCACAGCACTATATAGCGGGAGAGCTTCTACCACTGCTTGTTGCGGGTGGATTAATTATGCCAATGGGAGAGCTCTCCAGTCGTCATAGAGGAGAGATCTTACAGAGGCGCAGCTGCTTCAGTACAGCTGTGCCATTGTAAGCTCTCTACTGTAGACATACCTTAGTTAGGGTAAATCAGTATAGCTCCAGGGGCACAAGGGAACCCAATCCTGCTTGACGGGGACTGCTGATGTGTGGCTACAACTTACTCCTGTCTAAAAGGTCAGCATGCAGCTAAACTTGTCCAAACTGCACACAGAGGATGGCATTTGATGGAATAAGGGAGTTGGTGGGCAAGGGGCTTGCGACTTTGTTCTGCCCAGTGCACAAGACTTTGCCGAGCACTTGACTCACATCCATGCTGGAGCATAACAGCCGCCTCGCATTCTTGCTGTGTACAAGGAGTGCACCAGCAGGAACCTTTTCTTTTTCAGAATATTTTCTTTAGGGCACAAATAGCTGCAACATACAAAGCACACCAGTTCTCCTGCAACTAATGATGCTCAATGTGTACAAATAATGCCAGCTTCAACTAGCTGATAGGGAGGGCTTTAGTTCATATTTGGACCTAGTCTTTCTCTGCCATGCAGGGGATGAGAAACTTCCACTGAAATTACTGGTATCCTGCGGTAAGCAAGGAATCACTCCCTTTATGTCACTCTTTTCAGTGGTTTGCTGTAAAGAGTGTTCAGTGACGGCATGTATGCAAGACACTGAGCAGCAGAAAGTTCTGGTCAGTTAATTATACCCCGGCAGCAGCAGACAGAAGTGATCCCTCTATTGTTTGTAATGAGTGCACTCTCTCAAGGGCCTGGTTTTGTGCATTGCAAACTCATTTACTGGAAGTGCACAGCTGAAGCTTTCATTTCACATCCTGTATGCATCTTTCCACACATGGCCCTAATTAGTGGGCAGCCAGCTGATAATATGAGAGCAGCATGTATTGGTGCCCTCCTTGCCAGTACATCTCAGCGCACTTTGCTTGTTACACTAATTATCAAAAAAGAGGAAATGCAGCCTCTTCCCTCACTTTGCATTTCAATGAGATTTCCAGTAATGAAATGACAGTGAGAGGTTGACACTCAGCAAATCTCCTGCAGACTCTATATCTGAGGCTATGTCTTCACTGCCCAAAAGGTGCGGTTTTTACAGTGAGATAACTAAGACAAGCTAAACAAGGCACCTGCTCCACGCAACGTCAACACTATGCTCCCCAACAGATTGCTGACCTTGGCTAGCTAGACTATGGTAAAACTACCATGCCTTGTCTCCACTAGGATTTTACAGTGGGTTAGCTAACTTGCATTAGTCATTTGGCAGTAAAAACACATCTTTTTGACTCCAAGCAGTGAAGACAGAGAGAAGAGGTTTTTCCGGTAGCAGCAGGAGTTACAGATGTAAATCAAATTACCCTTTTCCTTCCACTCCCCCACATGTGTCAGATTGCAGCATCCCCATCGTACATCACATTAACAATGCCAACTCAATGGACGAAGTGTAGTAGCCAATGTTCACATTTTCAGGGACATCACTGCCACGTGAGCTTCTTCCCCCATCCCACCCACCCTCTCTCCCCCCCGTCAAAAGAGGGAGGTCAGTGGAGATGTCCAATAATAACATTACAATTAGAGGACACTAATTTGAGAAATGAAGGAGGAGTTGGTTGTCACCCTTTGAATTTTCTCCTGCTGGGTAAACCCATTTACATCATGAAGCTGAGGATACAGAGCAAAAATCAAGATGAAAAGATCCCAAAGCGCAGGTATACAAACTAGACGGATCAGCATTCACAAATGAAATGCCATCTCCATGGGATAAAACAACAGTGTAACAAAACTACAGCAACACTGAACAACAGTGAAGATTGCTGAACACGGGGCTTGAAATCTCTATTTTGTTATACCAACTTTACACGGGTGTGACACCAGTGAAATCAACAGAATTACACCAGTATAAAACTGGTGTACCACGATGGAAAATCAGATTGTGTTAGCACTGTGTTAAACCAGCCTCTCTTTAGCATGGTTTACCAACTGCCACAATTTGTAATCCCATAACACCTTGACTGCCACTTAGGAGGATTTTCCCTCTTCTACCATATAGATTTGCACATCCATTGAAGAACTTGTCTTGCTGAGATGATCTCCAAAAGCCAAAGATCAGTCAAGAGTTCATGGTATACCAAGAGTTCAAAAGTAGCTTTGGTTTTTCAAGGTGAGCTGGTGAGCATCTAGCATGACCTACAGGTCATGTCAATTAAGAACATAAGAACAGCCATCCTGGGTCAGACCAAAGGTCCATCAAGCCCAGAATCCTGTCTTCCAACAGTGGCCAATGCCAGGTGCACCAGAGGGAATGAACAGAACAGGTCATCATCAAGTGATCTATCTCCTGTCGCTCATTCCCAGCTTCTGGCAAACAGAGGCTAGGGACACCATCCCAGCCCATCCTGGCTAATAACCATTGATGGACCTATCCGCCATGATATTATCTAGTTCTTTTTTGAACCCTGTTATAGTCTTGGCCTTCACAACATCCTCTGGCAAAGAGTTCCAAAGACTGACTGTGTGTTGTGTGAAGGAATACTTCCTCTTGTTTGTTTTAAACCTGCTGCCTATGCATTTCATTTGGTGACTCCTAATTCTTGTGTTATGAGAAGGAGTAAATAACACTCCTTATCTACTTTCTCCACACCAGTCATGGTGGTCTTAATGGATATGAAAAAATTTAGGTTCTGAGGAGGACAATTGTATGATTCATTATTGATAATGCTATAAAAGGTAAAAGAGCCTTTTACCTCTGTGTGACTTGTTAAAATTCAAAACAAGCCAGTAGTGAACAGATCTGATCATTGTTCAGTCTAAAGTGAGTTTTATGGCCTCAGTCCAGGTCCCAGCAGAATAAAGTCCACATTGCAAAAACCACCACCCTGACCAGCCCCTCTGTTTACAGTCTCAGCAAATAGGCCAAGGACTGTGTGGACACAGAGATTGCACTACCTTCTTATCCCGAGAGACTAACTTTTCAGCGCACAGTCAAGAAACGTAGATCCATAGATTCCATGGCTAGAAAGGACCACAGTGATGATCTAGTCTGACCTCCTGTATAGCATAGGCCATAGAACTTCCCCAAAACAAATCCTATAGCTTTTAGAAAAGCATCCAATCTTCATTTAAAAATTGTCAGTGATGGAGACTCCACCACAATCCTTGGTAAACTGTTCCAATGGTTAATTACTTTAGAACTGCATGAGGAAGTTTGCAATGCCACCAGCTTCACTGTGATCAATAGGGAACTTGAATCTGCAGGAATGTTAAACTAGCACCTTCTGACAGATCTAAACTCACTTGGTGGGGAAAAAAGCCCCAAAACACTCAGGTGAAATGTTCTGCTTATCTGATTCCTTCCTGTACTAGTTAAAGGCCTGCATTTGGTAGGCTCCTCTCTCTGTTTTCACTTATGTATAGCTGTGCATTTCTCCACAATGCCTGCTTCCCCATGTCAGCCCTACTCTTGTGAGGAATGGCTCACAACTTCACTGGTCAACCGATCAATGCTCTGGTACTTTACCTCTCGAGTTGTCATCCTGCTCCTTATGGAGATGGCACTGAACCACAACACCCCATCACAGTGTAAGCAGAATTGTTTTTGACAATTAACTAGCAGTGAAGAGTCCAAAAAATAGCTGTAGTGGGGAACTGGCTGAGGATAACAAGTCCAGTTTGGGACTTTCTTCAGGGAATATCTTGTTAGATTAGCCAAAACACTGGGTAAAAAAGCCTTTCAGCTTCTCCCACTCACATCTTTACCCACCTCCTAGAAAATCACCCAGAAGGATGTAGAGATGTTCATAACACTTAAAATTTATTTTAAAAAATTGTATTGTCAGATAGCTTCAGAGAAAAATATTCTCAACTGTTGCAGTTAAAAATATTCCAATAATTTCCATTGGCTTGTTTTTAATCTTCTGTGGAACCACCCACATTTCTTGATAGCCTAAAAGGTTAAGTACATGGAGAAAGTCTATGTGTGTCTGGTGGACAGACACTAGAAGAGACTTAAATAATGTCTGGAGTCCCTCATCTGGTGGCATATTACCATAGCCAAATGAATACAGAACACTTGTGATCCAGAGGGGGGCAGCCATTCTAAAAATGACCTTCCTTCTAGCTCACCCTGTAGGGGGCTAATTAAGCACATCTCTGCTGGAAGTCCGTCTTCAAGGAAAGGTTAATTTAGATTAGAAGCATTAGACATTTTGGGTCCCCTATAGGGGAACACCAGATCAGCTTTACACAGCCATTAGACTATTGTTAATTCTAGCATCTCACCTTCCTAGAGTAAGGCATCTCAATGGAAAGCAGTATCTCCTTAGGCTTTAGTACTGTCTTTCTGTAACCAGTAAAGAACTTTTCATCCATCCTTATAGTCCTTCTGCCCTCTGTAGAACAAGGAGAGGAAAAAGAAACAAATGATTGGGCAAGTGTATCAGGCAATAATCTCCCATTTCATCAAGGTAAAGAATTATTGTCAGCAGGGCCGGCTCCAGACCCCAGCGCGCCAAGCGCGCGCTTGGGGCAGCATTTTGCCGGGAGGGCGGCAGGCGGCTCCAGTGGACCTCCTGCAGGCATGACTGCTGAGGGTCCGCTGGTCCCGGGACCAGCAGACCCTCCGCAGGCACGTCTGCAAGAGGTCCCCCAGAGCCGCGGGACCTGCGACCGCCAGCGCACCCCCCGCGGCGTGCCGCCATGCTTGGGGCGGCGGAATTCCTAGAGCCGCCCCTGATTGTCAGGCATGTAGAGAGGACCTTGCAGTTATATAAACTACATTTGATCTGATCTCTGTTATTTTTCCTCTTAATTTCTAACTCTTTTTAGCCAAATCTTAAACTACTTCCTCAAGTTCAGCTCAGTCCTTCCTCTGAGGATACAATGGTCTTAAATTGCAGCAAGCGCAGATTAGGTTGGACATTCAGGAAAACTTCCTGTCAGGGTGGTTAAGCACTGGAATAAATTGCCCAAGGAGGTTGTGGAATCTCCATCACTGGAGATTTTTAAGGGGAGGTTAGCCAAACACCTGTCAGGGATGGTCTAAATAATACTTAGTCCTGCCATGAGTGCAGGGGACTGGACTAGATGATCTCTTGAGGTCCTTTCCAGTCCTATGATTCTATGAAAAGTCAGGCAACAACTCTGATCTCAAAGACCCACAGGGATCATAGAGTCATAGAATCGCAGGACTGGAAGGGACCTTGAGAGGTCATCTAGTCCAGTCCCCTGCCCAGTCCATGGAACTATGAGAAACACGGACTTCACTCCCACAGTCAACATAATCCCTTTACTTCTTCCTCAGGAATGGACCTTTTCAGTTAATTTTCTGTGTGTGGTGGGGGAGGAGGAAGGGGTGTTAGTGGGATTCCTTTGAACATCTGCCATAACAAAGGCAAAAGGGATTCTTTATTGAGACTGTTGAACTTGTGCTTCTCCCTGGCTCTTTAACACCCAGAAAGACTAAAACAGAGTCCCTAATGTAACATGCAGGGTTTTTTTCCCCTATGTTCTGGCCTGAACTAAGCAGTCATGGGAAAGGACTATTGATTAACCTGCATCCCACACTGTCATTTAAAACTTTGAATAAACTTACCATTTGACACCAAAGTCAATTTGCTGCCACATGCCATAAAGACAGGGTTGAGATCGGAAATTGGACTAGCAGTCATTATATTTCCCCCAAGAGCCTGAAATAAAGTAAACCGAACACATGGAATAAAAGACAGCTGGGAAGGTATGGTTAGTGCTACACTAACTATCACTGATTCACATGTAACCCTAGAGCTTGGCTAGATTCAGCTTTGTTTTGCTACCGTGACAATTTTAGGGCCTTAATTCAGTTCCAATGATAAACACACAAAACCCACAGAGCCAGGATCAGTCCTAAGGCATTTGACTGAAATGGTTTTCAAGGATGGTCCTTACCTGTACATAAAAAATGCCGCATGCTCTAATCATTCATGATAATGGTTCCAAAATTCAAACATTGGAGCCATGATGAAGGGCCTGATCCTGCAAGGTGCAGAGCACCTCCTGAGAAATGCTCAATGGCTCAGTTCCCATTGGCTGTGCTGGGAATTGAGGACACTTATAACCTTGCAGCATAAGGCCTCATGTCAGGTTTTTCAGCCTGCTTTAAAAGTGATTTTCTTATTTAACAGGTCTCTGAGCCTCAAAAAACATAGCCCTAGATAACTTGCAAAGCACAGAGGAGATATCTAGTAGGATCATTAGATGCTCACATTCTTGGTTAGCCCTAAAAGCAGGGCTTGAACTGGGCTTTGCAGAGTTCAGGGAAGATGCACCCTCTAAGCGTCAAGGCACTATCAGCTTCCACACTCATCACTGAGCAGGATGACCATGTTAGAGTCTCACTGAGGTATGACAGGCCTTTCCAACCCACCTCTGCCCATCTCTCATCTTCCTTACAGAATCAAAACACTGTGGGCATCGGTAGACTCAGACCAGGAAAAAGCCACGTCAGGTCTGCTTTTCAGCACCCAAAGAGCACCTGGACCCAGGTACGGCCAGTGTCATTCAAGCAGCCCTGTCATAACACCACTCCAGATAAGCCCCTATTGAGGGCTGCCTTCTGAAGCTGAAGTAGCAGAGACTGGAGAAGACGGAGTCTCTTTTGCTTACAGAAGAATTATGGGGGTCAATGCTCTGAGGCTTCCTGGTCAGGCTTTTGTTTTAATGACCCTTTGCAGTTTTGGATCCACCCTAAATGCTTCTTTGTTAAATGTCTCCTCATTTCCAGGCTGCTCTAGAGTTTTCCCATTTGTCTAGTAATAGTAATGAATGCAGCAGATTCCTTCTGCTTTTCCTTGGTGAGCTGCCCATGTCATATAGCAGTGGCGCTCAACCTTTCCAGACTACCCTTCTCCTTTCAGGAGTCTGATTTGTCTTGTGTACCCCCAAGTTTCACCTCACCTCACTTAAAGTACTTGCTTACAAAATCAGATAGAAAAATACAAAATGTGTCACAGCGCACAATTACTGAAACATTGCTTACTTTCTGATTTTACCATATAATTATAAAATAAATCAATTGGAATGTAAATAGTGTACTTATGTTTCAGTGTATAGTATAAAGAGCCGTATAAATAAATCATTGTGCGTATGAAATTTTAGTTTGTACTGACTTCACTAGAGCTTTTTATGTAGCCTGTTATAAAACTAGGCAAATATCTGTATGAGTTGATGTACCCCCTGGAAGACTTCTGAGTACCCCAGGGGTACGTGTACCCCTTGTTGAGAACCATTGTCATATAGCAACCTAAGACAACACAAGGCAAAATAGTCTACAGCCTACACGGGCCTGCAATAGAATTTTATTGGAAAAGAATCCACAAGCAGGGGACATCATGTCTTTCAAATAGGGGCACAATGTCTTTCAGATGTCCCAGCATAATAAGAGGAGCACTAGGCATGTGATACTGTCAGGGTCAATTATTCAATCTGAATAATTTCTTCATTTAAGTTTCCTGCCCCTCCCTCCAGCGTTAGCTCACTAGCTTTCCTGAGTCACTTACTGCAACGTTTTTGATCTGTGGGCCTGCAAACCACCGCAGCTGTTCTAGTACAGCCTGGAACAATTCCGTTTTGTAGGAAGGAAGCTCAGCCACAGCTTTTTTCAGCACCACTTCTACACAGCTCAGGGTGCAGGCAGCACCAAAGGTAATACCTACAAGGGAGAACAACAGAATTTTTACCAATAGCCAAGGTGTACGTTTCCCAGGAAGACAGTGACACCGGGGCACTTGCAGAGGAAGGTGCATGAGGCACTGCATTTTTCCCATAAAAATTTTTTTTCATTCATTCACTAATACTATTTTCCGCTTGAAAATTTTCAACCACTTCTGACCAAACATGCACTAAACCACACAGTTCACCAACAACAGGCACACGCACAAACTGCACCCACCAATTAGGAACCGCCCACAACTATACCAACCACCACTCTTATGCCAGCACTTATTGGGAGACTAAACGCATCTGGGAATTGCTCATGAGCTACAGAACCTTTCACTCATAGGTTGTCAGTGTGACATACAAGTTGTTCCTATCTAACGGGAGCCCCTATCTGAGATGAGTCTGGTGCATTTAAATTCCAACTCTCACATAATAAACTAAACACTAAGCTTTATATGAGTTGCTAGGCTCAACAAAGAGGTGAAGAACTCCACTGGACCATGGATACTGAATTACTTCTAGGGTCAGGGGCGGCTCCAGGCCCCAGCACGCCAAGCGCATGCTTGGGGTGGCATGCCACGGGGGGCGCTTTGCCGGTCGCCGGGAGGGCGGCTTGCCTGTAGAGGGTCCGCTGGTCCCGCAGCTCCGGTGGACCTCCCACAGGCGTGCCTGCGGGAGGTCCACTGGAGCTGCGGGACCAGCAACCGGCAGAGCGCCCCCCGCGGCATGATGCCATGCTTGGGGCGGCAAAATGTCTAGAGCCGCCCCTGTCTAGGGTATGTCTACACTGCAACCTAAGCCCATGCCTGAGCCTGGACTCAAGCCTAATCCCCTTGCGACTACACTGCAAATGTACTAACTCAGGGCTCGGACTCAGGGTCTCAGGACCCTGCAGAGCTGGAGGATCCATGCTCAAGTTATGTCGGGACCCAGGGTCCAAACCCTATTGCCCCACTTGACTAGGATCCTGGGAGTCAGCCAGCAGTATCCCACAATTCCATGGGACAACTTCCTTACTCTTCTTCATCCCAAAAATCTGGCATCCACTCTATTGGAAATGGAAGCCACCCCACCTTTGCAAATGGCCGCCGCTAAGGTCAGCATTAACCTATTCTGTTCTGATCACCAATCTGCAAGCGCACGATCAGAGAGCCTCCTCGGTTTGCAAAGGAGCACAGACTGATCATGCCTTTTGCAAAGCGAGCTGCTTCCTGCTAATGTGCAGGGTGGGCAATAAAGTTTTCCCACAGTGCACCAAGGTCGTAGAGCTAGAGCAGCCATATTTGGGGGTGGGGGGAAGGAGAGGGAGTGCTAGGGACTCTGGGATATGGTTATTTTGACTTGGGTCTGCACCCTGCAGGGCGGATGTCAGAGCCCTAGATTTGAGCTTGGGTTAGAAAAGTCTTAAGATAGGGTTAATATACAACATAGATGCTCAAGTCCAAGGTTCCCTAACATGGGTCATCTGACTCAAGTCCCACTAACCCTGCACTTAAATTGCAGCATAGACATATCCCTAGAGGCTGAGTCATACTGGCAGGTCGAAGTGTATAGGAAGTTTGCCCTGCTTCTGCCAGCCAGATAAGCTCAGGACTTCATTCATATGGGCTACCAAACCACTGCCTGATAAGCACATTTTTTTAAAATGAAAGATTATGGTCATTTGAAAATTATTTGCTAATATGCAAATTAACCAATTAATTTGCATAAACCACCTCAGATGGAACTGCTATGAAATTTCTAATAATTTTCCCAGTAATGACCATTTCTGGCCCTTACTACTATGTGTTTCCAGATCTTTACAACATCTGGGCACTGTGAAATCTTTGTATTGAAATTTAACTCAGACCTGCCTTCAACCTCATCTGCTCCCAGTAAAGGGGAAACCATTCAACTAGTTAATCTCAGAATAATGATGATGAGCAGCTAACACGTGTTTCCCTGAGTCAACTTGCTCTATTGATTTCAGTGGGACTCCTAGCATGAATAAGCTGAACTAATCTGGCCTCAGAAAAGGTGATGGGAATAAAAGAAGGGGGCCCTTCATCCTAATCAAAGCAGTTCTAGTTTCTCTGTTTTTGGGGTGGTGTCCCCAGCCCCTCCCTTGTACCTTTCCCAAAGACCACACTGACTGTATAGCGTTATGAATACTCATTACCTACCCTCCTTTGTGTACTGAACAAAGGTCATTTCAGGGATCCAAGCTGGTGCTATTATCACTGGATACAGCATGTTCTTTAACCTCATCTCAATACCTCAAAGAAAAACAAAACTCCCTGAGTTAGGCGCTTCTCAGGGAAAAGGCAGCATTGTTGTGTAACAAAGATCAGTGAACTTCAGTAACCACATCCTATTCCGGTTATGTAACGGCTTAAAGAGTTCCCGAAGAAGGGCCACATTTATCACTGGCCAATGGTGGCATTTGTGTAATGACATTTCAGGGCTAGAACCCATGAGATGTCTCTCCAATCTGCAATATCCACCAACCTCTTTCCCTGTGAAGGAGCACCCAGACTGCACGTGGACATTACTGACTCATTGCTATCATTGGGTTAGGCTGAACAGCACTTAACCGGGAAAATAGGATTAGATAGCAGGAGGGGAATTGTTCATGAAATCAGAGTGCTTTGCAAATCTCTCTCTCCCTCTCCACCCCCTGCCAAAAAAAAAAAAAAGGGTTGAGAGCCCTGCAAACCCTCGCTCCTAAGAGGTTTGCCAAGTCCCTGGACAACTTCAGACAAACGGCTGAAAGTTTCAGGACTGGATTCACCCAAGTACATTTTCAGTGTCTCTCTTCCCTTCCTGCGAAAACCAGAGCAATCTGTTGTGTATCTGTGTGCCTCTTCTTGTCAACAACCCATTAACAACTGGCACCAAGTTAGAACGAAAGGCCCACCAATCTGAATTAGCACTTATTTAGCTTGCTCCCACAAACAGGACACAAGGATGTTTGTGAGACTGATCCATGTGGGAAGAAGTAAAATCCTCCCCGACATGCCCTCCAGAAACCACTCTCACGGGGGTTTAACTCGGGCTGCTTTAAGGAAGTCCAAACTGGTTTTGCCTTGTGCTTGGGAAAACCCTTCTGTGGATAACTTTAGCAACTGCTCAAACTGAGCCTCAGCTCTTCCTCTTACCAACTTCTGTGTTCCCTACAACAAGCTTAGCATCAGGGTACTGGGCCTTGAGTGCCAGCAGCTCCTTGAGTGTCGTGGGCCGTATCCACATCACACGCTCGCCTTTGAAGCACAGCTTTTCCTGGGGTTTGTCTTTCTGTGTCTGAGAAAATAAAATGGGACAGACTCAGATCGTGAAATGCTTCCATCAAGAATCCCTGCCCCGGCTTTGTTTTTGCCAATTCTCCTTATCGCGTGATTGCTGCTTATTAGAAGAGGAAACTAGATAGGAGTCAGCCCAAATCGCTGCCCTCCAGTAACACGGGAACGTCTTACAAATAAAACAGAGGGCGCTGGTGTTGGCATAAACAAACTCATGAAGGGAGCACCAGCGTACTGGCTAATGTTGGGTTGGGCCAGGGGGAGCTGCCAGCAGCCGTAGAACTAACAACTGAGTTTTAAGGGTGATTTGTTAAATGTATAGGAGGTAGAGAACACACCCACCTGGTGGACCCAACCCTGGGCTATGATGGTGCAATCAGTGTGCAGGGCATCTGCTAGTAGAAAGTCTACACAGCGTGGGATTGCAGGGACACAAGCCTTCATAATTGTTCCTTCATAGGGAGGTGGGGGATGATTGGAGAGGAAGCCAGAGCAGCTCTGAAAGTGAGTAGTGCTGACCGGAAATGGCCTGGCCTGGGCAGCTGGGGGATGCACTGATTCAACTTATCCTGTGTATCCCATGGAAAGCCTCTGCTGGCAGGGCTCGTATGTGAAAGACTGGAATGCTAATGCCTGCTCTGGGTCAGCAAGTGTGTCTTATTTTATTGGTGCCTGTCTTTTACACTGTAAGCTCCTTGGAGCAAGAGCCACATGGGTCACTCAACCCCGTGTGAGAGAAACAGGCCAATGAGCTGCATTCACTGCTGCATGAATGTGCCTACCAGCAACTCTGGAGGGAAGATAGGCTCCTGGGTGGGATCCAAAGGCTGGAACTCAGCTGGGTTGAACAAGATGGAGGACACCATTGCCTGTTAAACAAAGCAAAGTGCCGTTAGAGAAATTTCTTTTCTCAAAACAAGAGGACTTAACTATGTCTACATGTAACTCTGGTTCATTTTTCCTTTCTAATACAATGCTTTTCGTTATTTTGTTAAATGATGAACAGTACAACTAATAGAGTGGAATTACACAGACAGATGAATTAAACAATGGCCCAGAACTTGAACTCCCCACTTATATTTAGCAGGAGTTTGCCCAGCTAAACACACAGGATTTTATTCCAGTCTCACTTATAGCAATGTTAGACTGGGGTAATTGAATAGACTCAGTGGTAGATTTGCCTGAGCACGGATCAAATAAAAGCAAAGTGAGGCCTGGTTGGTTTAACGAAATCGGTCAGGGTGTGAAAAATCCACAATCTGAGCAGTGTTGTTAAGCTGACCTGAATCCCTGTGTAGACAGTGCTAGGTCGACAGAAAAATTCTCTTCAGAATTCAAATTCGACCTATCTACCACCTCTCAGGGAGGTGGATTACATAAGCTGAGGGGAGAGCCCTCCCATTGGCATACGTAGTGTCTACACTGAAGTGTCACAGCCGTGCTGCTATAGCATTTTAAGTGTAGACAAGCCCTCAGTCTGAGGTGCTTTGCCTCAATAAGATCAGAGTAAAGATTCAGGCTTTGGCACATAAAAAATAAAAGTTGAATTACAAAACGCTAACAAAGGATAGTGAAAAGAAAGAAGAGGAGAAAAAATAAGGGTGTGGCAAGGCCTTACTGCATTGTCTTTTATCTCGTTCATGCAGCAACCCAGGTCCTTGACTTTTCTACCACAACAGCCTCCATCCTTTCCAGTCATACAGCAGCCTGGGCCATTGATTCCTTTCCCACAGGAACTCCAGTCCTACATGGGCAAAAAATTGCTTAGAGAAAAACCTGTAGATTTCAAGCAAGCTAAATAGGTTTCATTCACTTGCAAAAGCAATTGTTCATCCATTTATAATTTCTATCACAGAAACAGAGAAATTGGAGATGGAAGATGCCAAATAATTAGGTCTCTCCCTTACAGCGGGTTTGAATGGCCCTTTACAGCATATTCTATGCCGTTTAGTTTTAAGTAACTCAAGTAATGGAGCTTCCACCATCTCCTTTCGGAGATTGCTCCAGTGTCTAATGGGTTTCACAATTACCTATATTTTCCTCTCTTTAATTTCATCCATTACACAGAATAATATACATGTGCACCATGCTAAATCATTGCTTTGTATCTTGGTGTTCTCTACCCATCTGAGGTACATCCATAATACCAATCAGTGTAGTATCTAGATGCTCCATTTCTCCATACAACCCCCGGAGGAGACTTTTTTAAAAATAAGTTTAAAAAGTGTATGGCTGTGCTTAATGCCCCACCCCAGGTGGGTAGTGGGTGTGGGGAGGGGTATACTCAGTGCTGACATTTCAGCTTAACACCATTGTCATTTTAGTTTTGCAGTTCAACTCTCATAAAAGTAATTGCCCAATTGGCCTCTGCGGCTGTATGTCCCTAGTCATGCACCGTAGTTAAGCACCTTTCTATACCTGCACATACCAGGGTGATCTGGGAGCTGCTCTGTTTTGTGGGATGCTGTATTTTTAAGAGCCTTAGCAAAAGCACTGTAAAAAGAGGCCTGCTTACGGGTGACCTGACATGGGCCCACCACACTGAGCACTCTACTTATTAAAGGGAGCTAACCTGAACAACTGCTGTTAATGAGTAGGTCTTGTCACGTTATCAATATGTAACACACGTACTGACAGGATCCAGGGCTGTGTTTAGGATTTGGTTGGGGAGTTAGGGGGGGGTTGCTTGGCAAATGTATTTCCTTTTTCTCCCAGTCCAACAGTGTATTTTATCAACAGTTGAGCAAGTCAGCCTGCTGAATGCCTTCCAGAAATTGGCAATGTTATCTGAGGCCACTTACTTTAGCAAATGTCCTGTATCCCTGCAGAATGGGTCTGTATCCTGTACAGCGACACAAGTTTCCTGCATGGCCAGTGCAAAAGGGATAAAGGTTACGAGTCAAGAATTTCTGTGCACACATCAGCGGCTGAGTCTGCGAGGGGCTTCCCCAGCTTAGCATTAGACAGAGCTGATCAAAAAATGGGAGGAAGTAAAATTTTGGGACTATTTCTGCACAATATCCACCACTTCCTTTTTTATGTAGAAATTCAAAATCGCAATGAAAATTTTCTCTGACATTTCAAAAATTTCAGCTATCCCTATTTAGCATTCAGCTGCCTTGACTGCACGTGTTTAATCTCAACATGCTGGTTACCTAACGTCTGGAGCAAGATGGAGCTCATTTCTCTCCTGTGGCTGACCTCTCTTCAGCAGGCATGGCCACGGTAGTGCCGGTCACAACTCCATGACTCAGCACGAGCCCAATCCCAGCCCCGGCATTAGTTAAAGCAGCCAAGAGATTGCTCTAACCTATACAAGAGGAGAATTGGCATAGCAGAGTTTTGCTCCTCCACATCCCCAACCCAGGGCACACCCCTATATGTGGGGCTGGTGGTTGCTGCAGAAGCTACCTCTGTCATCTCCATTGGCTCTATGCCAGCAAGGAGTTTCCCCCATCCACCATAAGGTGATTTATTTAGTTCGTAAGCTCCTTAGGGCAGAGACCACCCTTTTGTTCTGTGTTTGCACAGCACCTAGCACATGGGGCTCTGGTATATGACTGGGGCTCCTATTCACTGTGGTAATGCAGATAATTCACAACAACAATGAGAATTCTCCTCTATTTCCAGCCAGAATCTGTTCACTTCACACTTCTGAGCAATGTAATGTGAACAGCCAGGGCCGGGTCCAGGGATTTTGCCACGATCGCGATCTGCGGCAATTCAGCGGGAGGTCCTTCACTCCGAGTGGGAGTGAGGGACCCTCCGCCGAATTGTCACCGAATACCTGAAAATGCCACCCCACTCAGAAGTGGCTGCCCAAAGCACCTGCTTGATAAGCTGGTGCCTGGAGCCGGCCCTGTGAACAGCTCATTCTGGACAATCTGGGTCTTACTTTGATAGTAACTGGCCAGTTTTAAAGCAATCAGGTTAGGTGCACTCTGTCCCACTTGGGGAGGGAAATGTAGCCCCTCAAAAAGCACAAGATGCATGCCTGCAGGTCTGTTTTGGAATAGGCATTACCTTGAAAATTCTCTTCAATCTCCTCCATGTTTGGTTGAGGTCTGTTGCGAAGTAATGCATACATGGACATGACAATGCCAGGAGTGCAAAAGCCACACTGGGATCCATGGCTTTTTGCTATTCTCTCCTGAGAGGGAAAAAGTGACCAAAACACAAACAGCTCTTGTTAGCAGCACTACGCTGATTTCCTGACCTCATTGCCAGCGCTTCCTCACATCTCTGGGCAGATCCTCCCAAAGGAGTTAGGGTTTGTCTACACATACCGGGGGACTGATGTGCGGCTATCGATATATCAGCAGTCAATTTAGAGCTAAATCGACCGCAGATCGCTCTCCCATTGATTCCTGTGCTCCCCTGGATCAAGAAGAGTAAGGGGAGTCAACAGGAGAGCATCTCCTGTCAACATCCCATAGTGTGGACCGTGCGGTAAGCAGATCTAAGCTACATCAACTAGAGTAACGCTATTCACATAACTCAAATTGCGTAGCTTAGATCGACTTTTCCCTGAAGCGTAGACCAGGCCTTAGTGCATTCAGATGGGTTTCAAACAGACTCACAAGATGAATTCATATTGCAAAATTGGGGTCTGGATTTCAGACACCCCCCTAAATCCTGGCTTACTGAAATTGATGGGAGTTTTGCCATAGAATTCTTTGGGGCCAGGATTTTACCCCAGGAGTATTTGAGTCCCTGGGTTTCCATTTGCTCCATCATAAAGATAGGGGCTATGAGTCAGAATCAGATGTGCCTTTGGATTTCAAATACTTTTCCCTCAAAGCTTATGTGTTCGGATCCTGGGGGGAGGGGAGGTGGTAGGGAAGGAAAAAGCTCTATCCAATTGGAGCCACCCCAATCTCCATCCATCTCACTTTAGGTCAGAGTGTTCTCTCTTTGTGGTTTACCATCATGGAAAGAATCTATACAAACGGCTAGCTATGTGCAGAGGAAAATTTAACTTCCATCTCAAGGGCAGCATCTCTGGCAAAGATGAAACAACTAGTGTCTCCAAACATTGCACTGTAGTATCACCGGTGTATAATAGTAACACGTTCTCTCACAACTTCCAGAACCCTTTGGAAACATTACTGAATTAATCCTCAGCAATGCCCCTGTGAGGGAGGTAAATAGTAATATCCCGATGTTATAGGTAGAGAAACTGAGGCACGCTGAGCTCCTGACCAAGGTCATCCAGGAAGGCCAAGGCAAAGCCAAGAACAGAACTTAGATTTCCTGACTCCCAGTCAGGGCCACACAGAGGTTTCGAGGGACCCAGGAAGGACAAAATCTGAAATTGTGGCCTCCAGCCCTTCCAAAATATTACCATGGAGATGAAAGAGGTTAAAGAAGAGGGGAAGGGATGGCAGGTAAGAGAGGGCCCAGGCCTGTAGAGTTGCTGCCCACCCCCAAGAGGATGTGGGGTTCTGCCTGTATGCAGCCAAGGGGCCGCTTCCAGTCCTGCCTCTCCCTGAGCTCTGGCCCCACTGCCAGCTGGAGCGGTATTCCCAACCCCCGACCCTACTCCGACCTCTGGGCTCTCAGCATGGTGGGTTGCCTCAGGTCTGGTTCAACGATGCCAATGCCAGCAACAGTGGGACGTGGGCCCAGCTGGGGCAGGTGAGTCGCTTTTCGCACTATTGATGGCGGGCGCCAAGCAGGAGTAGCACCGCGACCCCATGCACCAGGTCACAATGCCTCTCACTCAAATTTGCCGCAGCCACCTAGCCATCATTTTGGGGGCCCTTGGGCAAACTGCACTTTTTGTTCTACCTAGGCCCTGCGCAGCCCTGCTCCCAGTCCTGTGCTTTAGCCACCAGATCACTCCTGGTGTAGGACTTGGCTCAATACAACGTTGCAGGGCCAAAGCAAGAACACTAGCAGTGTAGCTGGAATGACACCTAATATCATGTTTGCTTATAACAGAGAGTTACAATATAGACATGTGCGGAGGTGCCATTCCCACTACCAGCAAAGTCTGTGCACGCGGTCTAAGGTGAAACCCACACCCTCCGGGCTTTGGCTTTATTAACATGGAAAGTAAGAACAACCCAAGTATTCCTACCAGGGTAGGCTGTTCCAAGAGTTCCTCCAGTAGAAGCTGTCTGTCCCAGGCCCATGGTCCCACTGCCCAAGGAGCTGTTCCCACCTCCCTTCTATCGAGGGCAGAGCTAACAAGCCATGCATGCCCCTAAGGGGTCAGCAGAAAGCAGCAACTTCCCAGGTGCTAGAACCCTCCGCTAACAGGGTGAGTCCGCAAAAGAGGCCTGCCACAGGTTACATTGGCTTAAGACTTAACGGCAGAGAGACAGCTCACCTGGACGGGATGCAACCTTGTCTTTGTGCTCCCTATGCCTTCGACAGTAGTGACTGCTACGTGATGCAATGCGCAGATGGGGAACAGACAAGCATTTACAGAGTAGTGGCTAGGACCATAAGTTAAGGTCACTTCATTTGTAAAATCATTTGCCCACAGTGCTCAACAAAGGAAACAGGGAATCATGACGCTTGCCTGCTTTGCAGTCTCTGATATATACAGTTGCAATTCCAGGCAGCCTGGTTATGACAAGCAAATGGGCTAAAGAAAGGCAGTGTTGCCTGTGACAGAACAATGGACTCATGACAGCTCCACTCAGGCAAAACAGAATCCTTGTGAAGTCTGAAACTCTCAAGGACATATCTAGACCTTCTTCATTGCATGGGAAGGGCCAGGTGGAAATTTCCAAATGCACCCTGTGTTGCTTAATGCACCTCTGAAAGGAACTCAGATGCCATGGTGACGGGTGTAGCGTACAAACCTATTTATTAACAACCAGCCAAATCCTGCAGCCCAAACTCAAGCAAAACTCAGCTGAGCAAGAACAGCAGGATTTGGGCCAGTGGTAACAGCACTAGTCTTTCTCAAAGTGCTTATAAACATTAAACTAACTATTTAGGCCTCACAACATCTCTGTAGGCAGTTTAAATGAGTATACAGCAAATAGGGAAACAGGCAGAGATGTTACATGACTTGCCCAGGCCACTCGTGAGAGCTGGAAATAATAACTTTGGAGTTCCTGGCTTCCGGTTCTGTGCTCAAATGGCTCAAATACACCTCTTGTAGGTGGTGAACAAAGTGAAAATGTCTCTGATTAAAGATGAACTCAAACAATGTAGCCAGAACTTTCCTCATACTTAGCTCTCCTGATCCCTGCAACCTGCATAACCTTAAAAATAAATCAAATAAATAAATATTCTGGCTGCTAGGGGACAGAATGATTGAAGGGAATTATTAATGAGATACCATATTTTTTCTTTTCTTGGTCACCCTCTGACCTCATTAGAGATGTTCACCAACCCATGGTAAAACACCCATGGCATTTTCACTATTTGAAGTTTCTGCCTTTCTCCACAGAAAGAATAATCAGTGTTTTACTTCTTCTTGGTTTGATTTCATTGCTTAGCTCCACAAACGATCAAGAACCGAGAAGGACATAATTCCATGTGCCAAACAGAAAGAATTGTTTTGCAGATTAAATGGATCGCTGCAGATACAGTTAACTAAGAGTTTTTGCAGCATTTGAGCTTGAGAGTGAATACCACCACTTCTTTCAGCAGTGGATGCAAATTTCAGGGCAGGTGTGTATATATATAAGCAAGCAGCAGAGTAGAGATAACGAACGAGGTTAGAGAGATCAGGAGGATGGGGCCCTCCAGCAGCAGAGGTGTGAAAAAGAAGGAGGACACACACACCTGCCCCTGGAAATTGCCATTCATCAAGAAAGTGGGTATTCACCCACGAAAGCTCATGCTGCAAAACATCTGTTAGTCTATAAGGTGCCACAGGATTCTTTGCTGCTTCTGCAGAACCAGACTAACACGGCTACCCCTCTGATGCAGATACAGTGGATATCGACAGACACACAGAAGCCAGGTGATTCCAAAAATGTAATAGTAATAAAGATCCTAGCAGGATAATTGTTATTTTATTCTTGCCAGGGCAAAAGCGGGGCTGCATTGCAACAGGAGAATGCTACATTAGGGTTATAAAGGTTACCACCATATTGGGAAAGACCATCTAAGCTGACATCTGGTCTGTCACAAGAACCTGTGCTCATCCTTCAAGGCAAGATGTAAAATCTTCATAAGCATTGTACAATACTATTGGAGGAAATAACTTCTTGTACCTGCTGAGTTTATGTCCTGAATTGTGGACTGAGGCTTTGGCAGAAACATAACATTATGTAATTACATTTCTTTAATCATAAACATGCTGCATCCTAAAGGGAAAAACCTGGATTCATGACTATTTTCATTTCCATCTCAGTTTACAGGTTCAGCTTGCAAAGGATACACGATTTTCTTCTGGGAGTTGTCAAACTTGGATATCATAACAGTGCAAGCACCACATCCACCTTCTCCACAGCCTAGCTTGGTTCCAGGTAGCCCCACTGAGAGAACAAGGGTTAAGGAAAATACAGACGCATAACAATAGCCTGGCAAATGTACAGCCCACAATCCTTCTACAGCCAAAGTTTTCCAAAGATTCTGGCTGAAAACTGAGTTCCTAATTTTCTTTACATTTTCCCTTATCAACAACTTAGTTTTTACAGAAGAAAAACCTCAGATACTGATGTGAAGACTACAGGATTGACACATGAAGATCTGATAATAAGGCAGTTAACTACCTAATATGCTTATGCTGGTTACAATGTTTTGAATCTTGACATTTTTCAATAACTTTTCACATTTTGACCAAAAAGGGGGGGGATACTGCTGAAAATTGGTTTTTTGTTTGTTTGTTTTTGCAGTGTTGTTGTATGCATATTGGTCCTGGGATATGAGAGAGACAAGAAAGGTGAAGTAATATAGTTTACTGAACCAACATCTGTGGGTGGAAGGTACAAAGTTTAGAGCTACACAAAGCTCTTCTTCAGGTCAGGGGAAGGAAATCAGAGTGTCTGAGTTAGACACAAGTTGGGGCTGACTGTTAAGTATAAGGAGTACACGTTGTAGCCAGCCCCTTGAAATGGAGTGGGCAATAAGAATTAGACTGTTATTCAAAAGGGGTTTGAAGTGGACTATTGGAGATTGGCAGGCAGGTGTGTTACAAATTGTTGTAATGAGCCATGAAACCAGGCTCACCTTTTGAAGGTGTTGTGCAGGTTTCCTTTGAGGACAAGTCCTGAAAGATCAGGTATGGAGTGATTGCTTTGTCAAAAATGTTTACCCAAGGGTGATTGTAGTGGTTTTGTCTTTTATCATTTTTCTGTGTGAGTTCATTCAAGAGTGTAGTGATTGGCTGATTTCACTCACAGATTTGTTATGGGGCATTTAGATGAGATACACCACGTTGCAGTAAGTATGTGTAGGACCCATGGCTCTTGAAAGGTGTGTTGTGGGGTGTATTGATCATTGTAGCAGTGGAGATCCATCTGCAGGTTTTGCATCTATTGTTCTGGCAGGATCTGGTGCTGCTTTGAGTTGGTGGGTCGTGGTCTGTGGGGAGCCTGGTTCTGATGATGAACTTGACGAGGTTGGGGGAGTTGTTTGAAGGCCCAAAGAGGGGGTTCAGGAAAGATTTGTTTCAGGATGTGGTCCCCATCAAATATGAGATGTAATTGTTTGATGATACCCGATATGGGTTCCACTGTGAGGAAACAGATGAAAACTAGGGATGTTGAAGTCAGTGTGGGGGGGGAGGGGTGGTTCTGTACTGAAGCAGGTTCTATGTGGGTATATGTTTGTGTATCTTCATCTGAGATTTTGACACCAATACAAACATGTGGAATAAGTAAGTGAGCAAAAAGGTAGGTGCTGGTACATACAAAAACATATAACTTGAGAAAACTAAGTCAGCAAAAACATAGGTAGCAAATTTTAGTCAGACAGATTTAGAGCCCAGTTTTCAAAATTTGTTTCTGATGGTCAAATTCAGGAGTCTGTAGAAACAATGTAACGAAAAAGAGTTGATGAAAACAGAAGTTCTCTCCTATAAGCGCAATAGCCATGGAGATTCATGGATAACAACAGGAATTAAAGTAAGGCCTCGATTCAGCAAGGTACTTGAGCACATGTCCCATTGAGGTCGTCTACTCCGTAAATCCATCACCCGTATGTCAGAAAGATGAATATACATGAGCAAATACATCACACATGCAAAAAAAGTCCATGACTGCCTGCACAAAAACAAATGAGTTCTTATTTCCTGGGGCTGTATTACCTTTTCCATAGGGACATCTCCTGCAAAGGGTTCTGGGGCAGCCACAGCCAACGGAAGTTCTAGTGGAGCCCAAAGGAAGGAGGTGCTGGGAGCCAGAGCCAGTAGAGAGGCACAGGGGGATCCACCAGGTGCATGGGCTGGCCCCATGACCTCATCCACAGGGGTGGAGAGCATCTCCTATACCTCACAACAAGATGATATGGGAAGAATCTACAAGACTATTCTAGTGGTGATTTTCTCCCTCCAATCAGTTGTTGCTCAGGTTGAATTTCACCCTGAGTATATTGGATCCTCCTATCAGTCTTAACTCAGGGCGCAGTCCCATAAGCCCTTTGTACACTGAAATCCCATTGATCTCAACAGAAGTTTCTTGCACAGAGAGAACATGCAGCATCAAACCCAGGAAAAATGCCCACTGAAGCCCAGAAACATATTAGGGCTTTTCATATCATCCACAAATCATCTGGGTTTACATGAAGAATGTCAGAAGACAAACTTTTGCAAGCCTCTAGGATGAGAGGTGCTGTGTCAAAATCATATATTATTATTTATAATTATTTATCATTGTTTATAGTGAACTGGATCGGGCACTGCAGAGGAAGACAGAACTGATTTTCAAGGAAAAACCACCTTTGGTTGCAGTAAATATATGGCCACGCTGAGATAATCAATTTAGGCTTGCGCCTCCACTGTTAAAGTCCATTGCAAATTGACTTCAGTGAGAGCAGGATTGGGCCCTTTCATACTAATGTCATTGAGGTTCCCACTGGAATTGACCTGAAACTGATTATCTCTGCACAACCATGTGTCTACTATAGCAGAACACAGATTGTTCATGGAAATCCATCAAGGCATAATCTAAGGGTTTTCTCCACCAATGTCACGTCAGTTTTATTAGGATGTGAGTGAAAATCTCCCCAAGGAGCCAGAATTCACCATGTAGACTTTCCATAAACTCTGGATTTTTAAGAAAACAACAGAATCAGGAGCTTTCCCCACAGAATACCATCATCCCAAACATTAAATTATTTGAATTAGACATTAACAAGCTCAAACAAAGGACCAAATGATGACTCTTCATGAACAGGAGTGCCTGGAGATGGCCGCTGTGTCCTCTCTCTTTCTTCCCCCCTCCCTTGTGCACCCATGCTGCATCCAGACAGAACGCTGCTGTTAGCTCTCCCTGAGCACAAGCGGGCTGGTGTCCCACACCCAAAAACACACATGGCTAACGTCCTCCTTCCTCCTCCAAACCCTGTGCACCTGCCAGAATGTGGCAGCAAGCTTGAAGTAAGTGCGAACTACACCCTTGTAAAAGGACACAGAGTCAAAATTGGGAATCTCTTTGCACTGATGGCTTTGATGTATTGAAACAGAAATAGAAACAGCCTTAATTTGTCAGTGGGGAAATTGCTACGCAGTTTATATGTGACTAGAAATGAACTGTTCTCTCAACTTTATGGGCTCTTTTTTGTACGATTCTCTCTCCCTGTCATATCTTGAATCACTGGCAGCTGTCGGAGGCTTCCCTTCCAAGTACTAGGTAGATTTGATGCTGCTTAACTTAGATGAGTTGATGAACTCACAGTCCAAAATAATACCAACCTGCATACAGCTCTCACCCCCAAACATGCTGTCTGTTTAGGGTTGGATAGCAACAGTTAACAACGATAAAATGCCATAACCATTTGAAACCATACAGTTCTTCCTGACATTGGATACATTTTCTCCGTAGATAGGTCAGTAAAGTTGTTTCTGGGTCCACATTTTTTTCCACCACCTGAAAGAAGAGAAAAGTATTGTAAAACATATAATCAAGATTTATATACCTAAAGACACAGACATACTGACTCTGAAAATGAACTTCAGTCCTGGTGCAACTCCATTAACATCAGCGGCATTACACCAGTGATCTTTGTCCCTTCTCCCACTGCCTGTCACTTTTAAGATCTGCTTATATAGCAAAAGAGAGGTCAGGAAAGTGGAATATCCCAGAAATAGGTTTAGCAGCAGATTAAGGCCTCGTCTAGATTACAGAGTTTTGTCAACAAAAGGCAGCTTTTGTCAACAAAACAGTGGAGGTGTACTCACTCATTTAACTCTCCTGCTTGGCTGACAAAATAAAACCACCTCAATGAGAGGTGTAGAGCTTTTTGCTACAAAGTTAGAGTGACGCAGTGTCAGTGTAGACACTGCATTCCTTACGTTGCCGTAACTGGGTTCCAGGAAATATTCCACAATGCCCAACATGACTTCTCTGCTCACTGTTTTGAACTCCACAGCCCTGCTGCCAGCTACACAGACATGCGCCCTTCCCCTTTCAAAGCCCCAGGAAGTTTTGAAATTGTTCAACACAGACAGCTCACATAGCTACTGCCCAGCTGAGCATGCCGGCTCCCTGGCAGCAAACTGCACTCCTGCCGGACTACAGGGGAGCGGGTGGATCTTCTGGGTCTGTGGGTAGAGGAAGCTGTGGGAGAACTTGGAGGGAATCACAGATTCAAAACATTAACGTGGAATCCTGCTCTCCCTGGCAGTAGGACCACAGCAGCAAGCAGACAGGGTGGGCTGATGCTGGTGGTGGGAGAAGAGACTGCTGTGCTATGCAGAGCCGGGGACGGAGGCAGGGCCTGGTGTCAGGGGATGTCCCCCTCCCCCCTGCCAGTGTACTGGTCTCCACTGAGCTGGGGTGGGTGTTCAGGGAGGTGCCTGTCTGTGCACCAGCTTCTGCCTCACTTGCCCAACACACACACTGTTTCTCTCTCTCTCTCTCTCTCTCTCTCTCTCTCTCTCACACACACACACACACACACACACACACACACACACACTTCTGTGGGCTTCTTGTGTTAGTGTTCAGCAATGTCAGTTTGGTCATATTACCGGGTGCTACTTTAAGAAGTGATTTAAAATGCATTACTTTTCAGGCACACGCAGCAATCATTACAAGGTTCATGGCACGGTGCAAATAAACAATGCCAGGCTCAGCACACTATGGCAACACACATTACTGTGGTTCCATGTTAATATACACCTTCAAGGCATCCCTCAGCCGAATATCCCCCACTGAGCTCCTCCTATAGACTTGTGTTCATAACGCACAGCACAATACTGAACAGCAATGCAGGAGCCATGCGTTCTGACAGAGACGGTGGGGTTGCAGGTTACCAGGGCAGTTGAAAAGCGGCTGGCAATCTAGTAGGATGCCCATGGAACAATGGGATTGAGAAACCATCATGTGACTCTGCACCTGCCCCCGTGAGGCAGTGAAATCCCTTCCCAAAATACCTTGTGGCCAGTTGCACAGTGGGATAGCTACCCACGGTGCACTGTTCTCTGTGTCAACACAGGAGCTGCTGCTGTGGATGTGCTCTGCTGACACAAGGAGCATATTGTGGCCATACAGCAGCAGTTTAATTACAGCGGTGGTTGTATGTCAACATAATTTAAGTAGACTTAACTTCATAATAGACATAGACTAAGGAGGGACAAAGCACTTGGCATCTTGGAGTTTATCCCATTATCTCTCCTGCAGAAGCCCTGGTCCAAACACCATGTTCTAATAGGTTTGGACGTATGTGAACAAATTCTGCTAGTGATGTGAGACCCTCAAGAAGTTCAGAGGTTTGGTTCAGATGAGCAAAGAAATGTTAAGTGATCCAAAGTTCTGGATTGCCTGGATCAGGATTTGGTTTATGCCCATCTCTAATACTGAGTTAACTAATACTCACTTAAACCCAAATGCTGACCTTAGAAAGTTATTTATTAAGATAAGATGTTTAATACTTGCTAGATGTCATTTATTAAGGTAACAAGCTATTTAATTCTTATTGGATCTGGGGATACAACCTAAGATTCAGCACTGATTCTGACTTGACATGGAGTTTATCTGGCTTCATTTTTTAATGTTATATTAAAAGTTGTTACATTAATAACCATCTTGAACCTGGAAATGGCAGATTTTGGTGTGGAATCCTGATCTGCAATATTTCAGTCAACTCAGTCTTGATCGTTAATGATGTTGTTTACTGTTACCTATTTTATTAGATTTAAAACTAGGTTCTACTTGAACCTTCTCCCTGTGGTCAGAAATCAAAGTTCTTTATTTGTTTTCTTCTGGCCTGCAGGGCTTGTTTTGCTCCGTCGGTATTAATAGAGTATCAAGGCACATTTCCAATAAAATTACATATAGGATGTGATAATGTATTCTTGTATAATGTCGGAGTCCTAAGTACAATCGTTACAGTTCATTTAAGATAATCTCTCTCAGTTTTGAAAGTCTGATTGAAGCAAAGGGCGCTTTTAGAATCTTGTGTTCCTCCCCTTCAAGATAAGATAATTTACCACCTTCTGTACTTTGAGTTTTTGTTCCCATAAGATCCACATTCTTATAATTAGCTCCTGCAAAATGTAGTTGGGCAGCAGTTACATATACTGCTCCTATATTTGTGACCATAAAACAGATAATTTGCCTGGCAAATGGACTCTGGCACTCATCACAATTGAAATCTTTACAAATATAATCTTTTCAAGTGACTGGCATCACAGATGTATTTGCAGCATTCCCCTGAAAGTATATTAAGGGCTTGGATACACTGGCGCTTTACAGCGCTGCAACTTTCTCGCTCGGGGGTGTGAAAAAACACCCCCCTGAGCGCAGCAAGTTACAGCGCTGTAAAGCGCCAGTGTAAACAGTGCCCCAGCGCTGGGAGCGCGGCTCCCAGTGCTGTAAGCTAATCCCCTCAGGGAGGTGGAGTACATGCAGCGCTGGGACAGCTCTCTCCCAGCGCTGGCACCGCGACCACATTCGCACTTCAAAGCGCTGCCGCGGGAGCACTCCCGTGGCAGCCAGGGGCGGCTCTAGGAATTGCGCTGCCCCAAGCAGGGCGGCACGCTGCGGGGGGCGCTCTGGCGGTCGCCAGTCCCGCGGCTCCGGTGGACCTCCCGCAGGCATGCCTGTGGATGCTCCACCGGAGCCGCGGGACCAGCGGACCCTCCGCAGGTACGTCTGCGGGAGGTCCACCGGAGCCGCGGGACCAGCGGACCCTCCGCAGGCATGCCTGCGGGAGGTCCACCGGAGCCGCCTGCCACCCTCCCGCGGGACGCTGCCCCAAGCGCGCGCTTGGCGCGCTGGGGTCTGGAGCCGGCCCTGGCGGCAGCGCTTTGAAGTTTTGAGTGTAGCCAAGCCCTAAGTGTGGGGATTACCATCAAAGGTGATAGTAAGCCGGTACGATCTGGTACGGCACACGGGTAAGAAAGTGGCCCTGGGTACACAGCCGACTGTACCAGCAGAGCCGATGATGGGGGGGAGGGGCAGCTGGCCCGGGGCTCCCAGCAGCAGCCAGAGCACCTGGCCCTTTAAATTGCCACTGGAGTCCTAAGCAGCATGTGCCAGGCAGTGCTAAAGGGCTGGCTGGGGGAGTCTGGCCCCAGCCCCACCCCTGATGCCAGAGGCCCTGCCCCTTGCCCAGAAGCCTGGCCAGCCTGCATACTGGTAAGTCCGTTAAGTTAATTTCACCCCTGATTACCATACATATCTCAGTAATGTTGGCTCCTTTCAAGGACAAAGTTGCAAAGATTGTAATGGCATCAGTGTGAAGGTGCATATCAACCTGTTTTCTGCACATGATCTGGGAAAGTAGAGTAACATACTTGCAAAGTCAGATTTTCATTAACATGCTGCTGAGCCTTTCAGGTTACACTGGGACCAAATTTAAACAGTAAGATGCACAAAGTTGGTTCATATTGTAACATACTCATTTTATAATTTTTAAAAGCCTACGGTAGTGCAAAGTTACGTTATAATAACACAAAAGTCCCGAATTTCAGAGTTCATATTCCCACAGCAAATCAGGCCCCTTGGGCCTACTTTTTCACACAACGCTAGTTATAATAGCTGGATATATACGCCAACATACCTGACTCTGAATTTCCTGAATTTGTGGGATTCTAATTCTAAAGTCTTCACTGCAACAATCTGAAGGAAGGGGCTGGAATCTCACAGCCTCAATTTGTTTTTTTAAATACCGGTAAGCATTCACTCAAAAAGGCACCTACATTCCAGCAAGCTCCATCCCACACTGCCACTAAGCAATTGCTGAAATTGACGGGTGAAATTCACTCCCATCCCCTGCCACACACACACAAAACCCAAGTAAACAGGCTGCAACCCTGCAAGTCTTTGTGTGAAAACTGCTCTGGTGAGTAGGGGCATAGAATCCCGTCTCCCAACCTGGGGGCAGTATTCATGGCTGCCATTCTGGCCTTCAGTGGCTAGTGGCCTCCATTCCACCTGCAGTAAATGGTACCTCATTATGTGTTTATTTCATTAATGAGGAGCAGTTCCCTATTTCAGATCATTTTGAGAATTACTATTTTTGAATCACACTATTGTCAAGCACAGCAAAATCCACATCTCTTTCTGTGGTCTATGCACGTGCCCAGCCTGGCCCTTTCAAGCAAAGCTCTTTTTGAGTTATCCAGGCATAAAAAATAATTTTCTTAATGCTTCAATAAACCCAAAATGGCCAAATAGGTTTTCATGAGACTATCCTAAAAATATGCAATTGTGGACCAAGAATAAACACAAGAAGTCTCATCACCAAATGGCCATTATTTGGGAAGTTGTAAATGGCTGAAAATATGCGCTTAGGCCCTGATTCAGCAAAGCCTTTAGACACCAGTTAGTCAACAAAGCACTTAAGCATGTGCATAAGTTTCACAAAAGTTAAATCTTTGCCAAGATGGGCCTTGGAATGGAAGCGGCTCCTCATCATTGGAGCAAATACATAACACGCTGGGCACCCTCACCGCACCTCCTTTTCAAGTCAATAGACCAGATTCACCTCTTACTCCTATCCTTGTAAAGCAGCACGAACACCATTGTAGTAAATGGCGTTTCCTAAACGTAAAACTTGTGTAAGCAGGAGGAGTATCAGGCCTAATGGGAGTTATGGTGCTCAATACCACTCGGGATCAAACCCAGGGCTTGAATCAGACCGCACACCTGTGTAAATCAGGAGTGACATCACTGCATTCCATAGAGTCCCCCGGGGTAAAACTACTGTGAGATCAGAACAAGGCCCCTCTTGTTGGCCCTTGACACTGCGGTGAACACCGTTAATCTATGTAACTACATGAATTTATTACCGTTATTTTTGTCCTCCCTCGGGTCTTCCTTCCAACTG
Source organism: Mauremys reevesii (assembly GCF_016161935.1). Taxonomy (NCBI): domain Eukaryota; kingdom Metazoa; phylum Chordata; order Testudines; family Geoemydidae; genus Mauremys; species Mauremys reevesii. The sequence continues at coordinate 56,122,450 of NC_052625.1, read as the reverse complement.
TTTGTTAGGCTCATTTGTATCGTCTCTAATAGGCTTTTAAACTCTTTGGGTGGAAATAATGTTTACTTATGTGTTGCACAGTGTGTAGCATTATAGGACCGCAATATTCATTCTGTCTGTCTGCTTCGGTACTCGATCCTTCAAATAGAATCTGAGTACCTCACACCCATACTCCTGCACAGTGCAAAATGAAATAATCCCCATTGATTTCAGGAGCAACCCCTTACAATTACAGTTCCAATAGGCAATGAAAGAGGAGTGCCACCAACCAATTTCTCTGCTGACTCGGTCCTTCTGCTGTGTTATGTCTTGACACACTTGCATAAGCAGCCTCATGATCAGCCCCAATTTCCAACCAGAGAACTAAAGAATGGCATCTGCCAGAACACTCTACACCAAACCTCGACTCTTCTCAGATGTTGGGTAGGCTCAGATCCAGACGTCATGGCTCAGTGCACTCTTTGTAAGAGGTACAAACCAGAGCTCTTGACTTCAAACATCCCCAAAAGCTTAGGGAAGTTTGGATCCAAATCCAGATTGGGAATCAAACTCACAGCTCAGCCCCATCTCTAGTTGGGGTAGGATCATATCCTGCCCTCATGCTCAGCACGGCCAAGCTGATTAACTCCACAGCACACAGCCTTGTTAGGTGAAAACTGGGATGGCAGGAATCCTGCCCCCAGAATGCAGAACAGCAGCACAGTCACTACTGCAGCCTCTGAACCTAGAAACCATACAGCACGTTCTCTCCATGGAAAAGAAAGGCCAGTGACTCAGTGTACTGATTCTCTGGCCCAGCCCCAACTCCTGCTCTACTCCTGAGCAGTGTGCAAGAAATCTCCATAGATCTGTGCTCCATAATGCACAGGGGGTGCACACCTCGACATGGCTTCCCAGCATGCTAGTCTCTGGGCAGTAGCACTGCACTGGTCTCATTGTATCAACGGCCATAAAAAGAGAGGCAGGGTTTGCCCCACATTGAACACAGACATAGGTAAATTCTATTTAGAATGCAGTAGAGTGGCAGTCCTGACCTGTTTCAGTGTCATGCAGGATGCAGACCACAATCCTGGTTAGCGTTAAACCTCTTCAGAGTGAGGGGATGGTGTAAAAAATGGAATTCACTGTTCAAAGGCTTCCACTGTGTGCAGGAATCACACCACCCACCTCTGAAAGGCAGCCACCTCTTGGGTGGTCATTGGTATCTGATCGGTGCAATGTATGCATTTTTATTAGTGCAAAACCAGTTTGATTGTAAATGTAAGCAGAGTCAGGATAAGCTCTACCCTGACATCTGATGGTAAATTGTGGGGAGTGTGGAAAGAATGTCAGGTATTTGCATTAGCACTCCCACCCCACTTAGCATAACACACAGAAGTCTGGGATGGTTATTTTCACAGCTGTAGGATCCCCAATTTCTTTGTTATTGGGGCAGGAGAAATAAAATGTTGTCACCCTGATTAAGTAAATGAGGAACTACAAAACTGTCTTATGATAAAGGGTTTCATTATCAACTAAATAGCACTTGCTAGACAAGGGAGATGGGTTCCAAAACCCAGTGAATTGAGAGAGGCTGGGGACTGGTATCTGTACTTGGTGGTGCAGGCTCCTTGTGTGAGCCAGAGGCACCAGTTTTGCCTATGCCTCTCTCCACTGTGGAATGTCAGAGTTAATTTTTGATTCCCTTAAGAATCTAGATACAGGTTACTGAGCTGAACTCACTTTGGACCAGTAGTGCACTGGCACTGGGCTCCCCTACTGTGAGTTGAAATCACTAAGAGCTGAAATCACTAAAGGGCTGGAATTGCTGAGCTGAGAGCACTGAGTACTGTGCTAACTAGTGGGGGAGCCTGAAGCTATACTGTGGAGCAGAGCAGTTTCCGAGGACGGCTGGAGTGGATCACAAGACAGCTGGTGGACCAGAGCAGCTGATAGAGCGGAGCAGCTGTGGGACGGGTGGAGCAGCCCACGGAGCATGCGGAGTTCAGCAGTTCCAGGGATGACTAGTGGAAGCAGAACCCCACGAAGAGGCAGGGCAGTTGGCCCCAAACCATGTAAGGTGCCCCTTTCTACCCAGGCTGGGAGGGGGGACCTCTGCAGAGAGACTCTTGAACTCTGGGGCTGCCTGACCCGGGACAGAGACTTTTGGATTGTGGGACTTTTGGGACTGTGGGCGATTTGGGGGTTGCTGGACTCAAGAGACCAAAGAGAAGGACATGGCCCAATTTCCTTGGGTGGGTCTTTGCTCACGGTTTGATCTATGAACTCTAGCTGAGGTATTTTCCCAATTTAATGCTTGTTGTTTATCTCATGTAATTAAACCTTTTCTGCTACACCAAGACTCTGTGCTTGCGAGAGGGGAAGTATTGCCTCCTTGAGGTGCCAGGGGTGTGTGTAAGATTTTCCCAGGTCACTGGGTGGAGGCTCGAGCTGGTTTTGCATTACATTGTAGGGAAGGGATCCATATGTATTGAACCCGGCCCTTGCTGCTATTGTTTCGGCCTGGCAGAAGGGTTACATAAACTATATTCCAGCTGTTTAAATGCAGATGGGATGAATGTTTGACTTGAATTCAATTTCTTATTGCCTACTCCGAAGCACAGTCATCTTGACTATATTATACATACACACACACACACACACACACACACACACACACACACACACCCCTTCAGCAGCCTTCTTCAGATCTGCTTTGGCTATTGAAACGGTTTCAAGTAATTACATAAAATTAGTGCACCTCTTTACTTTTATTGTAAAGTAACTTTCTAAGAAATGCTATTGAAGTGCAGTGATGTATTCCAACAATGGCCAGTGCTTCAGAGGGAATAAACTGAATGGGTCATTATCGAGTGATCCATCTCCTGTTGCCCAGTCCCAGCTTCTGGCAGCCAGAGGTTTAGGGACATCCAGAGCATAGGTTTGTGTCCCTCAACATCTGTCTACTAGCCATTGATGGACCTAGCCTCCAATCTAATTCTCTTTTGAACTCAGTTATACTTCCGACTATCACAACATCCCCTCACAGCAAGTTCCTCAGGTTGACTGTGCATTATGTAAAGACGTGCTTCGTTATGTTTGTTTTAAAACTGCTGCTTATTGATTTTCATCAGCTGACCCTAAGTTTTTGTATTATTTAAAAGGGTAAATAACACTTCCCTACTCACTTCCTCCACATCATTATGATTTGATAGACCTCTCAAATAGCCCCCTTTAATAATCTCTTTTCTAAGATGGACAGTGTCAGTATTCCTAATCTCTCCTCATATGGAAGCTGTTCCATACTCCTAATCATTTTTGTTCCCCCTTTTCTGTATCTCTACCAATTCTAATATATCTTTGCTGAGATGGGGCAACCAGAACTGCACACAGTATTCAAGATGTGGGCATACCATAGATTTATATACACCTCTATCCTGATATAACGCAACCGGATATAAGGCAGGTTCGCATACAAGGCGGTAAAGCTCTGACACGCTGCTCTGAGCAGCATTAAGGCTGCTGGACCAGGCCAGGGCCAAGGGGTTCGATAAAGAGCAGAGGGTCTCGGGGGTGTTCAGGGGCTCCCCCTCACAGTGTCTGGGGGGCAGGAGCTGTGAAAGGGCACTTTTGGGGACCTCACAGTCCCAGAGTGGCCCAGAGGATTAGCAGGGGGCCGAAAGCAGCCCGTTCTGCTTCCCTCACCCTGGCCCCAGCCATGTCACTCGGGGGAGGGGGCTTGGGGGAAGGGATCCCCCCTCCCGCCCTCAGCAGCAGTGGCAGAAGCAGAGCAGCCCGGCCCCAGCCTGCTCCACTCCGCCAGCTCCCAGCCGCAGCGCTCCACTTCCCGCCACAGGTGAGTATGGGGAGGCGTCCTTTCCCCAACCTCCCTGCACTTACCTGTGGTGGGAAGTGGAGCGCCACAGCTGGGAGGTGGCAGAGTGGAGCGGGCTAGGGCTGTGCCGTCCACTTCCTGCCGCTGGTGAGTGTGGAGGGCATCCTTTCCCCAACCAGCCCCAGCCAGCTCCACTCCCCCAGCTCCCAGCTGTGGTGCTCCACTTCTCACTGCAGGTGAGTGCAGGACCTTTCCCCAGCTGCCCCCCAGCGACACAGCTGGGTCTGGGGCAAGGAAAGCGGAGCAGGCTGGGGTCATGTCACTCCACTTCCTGCTGCAGGTGAGTGTGGGGAAGGCATCCTTTTCCCAACCTCTCCGCACTCATCGACCGTGGGAAGCGGAGCGCCGTGACTGGGAGCTGGCAGGGTGGAGCGAACTGGGGCTGGGCTGCTCCACTTCCCGCTGTTGCCGGTGAGTGCCTGTCAGGGGGCGGGGGTGGGGGTGGATAGAGGTCGGAGCAGTCAGGGGATAGGGGGGTTGGGTAGAGGGTGGGGTCCTGGGGGTGATTAGGGATGGGGGTCTCTGGAGAGGGGCGGTCTGGGAACAAGGAACGGGGGGGGGGCAAAGCATGGTGAGATTTTTTGTCTCCCGAGGACCGCGTTATATCGGGGTAGAGGTGTAGTGGCATTATGATATTGTCTGTCTTATTATCTATCCCATTCCTAATAGTCCTAACATTCTGTTAGCTTTTTTTGATCGCTTCTGCCCACTGAGCGGATGTTTTCAGAGAACTATCCACAATGACTCCAAAATCTCTTTCTTGAGTGACAGGAGCAATTTAGGCCCCATCATTCCATATATATAGTCAGGATTATTTTTTCCAATGTGCATTAGTTTGCACTTATCATAATTGAATTTCATCTACCATTCTGTAACCCAGTCACCCAGTTTTGTGAGATCCCTTTGTAACTCTTCATAGTCGTCTTTGGACTTAACTATCTTGAGTAATTTTTTATCATCTGTAAACTTTGTCCATCAGATGTCTTGGATGAATACCATCCTGATCCTGGTGACTTACTACTATTTAATTTATCAATTTGTTCCAAAACTTCCTCTCTACTGCACCTCAGTCCGGGACTGTTCCTAAGATTTGTCACCTAAAAAGAATGGCTCAAGTGTGGGAATGTCTCTCATATCCTCTGCAGTGAAGACCGATGGAAAGAATTCATTTAGTTTCTCCACAACAGCCTTGTATTCCTTGAGTGCTGCTTTTAGCACCTTGACCATCCACTGGCCTTACTGATTGTTTGGGAGGCTTCCTGCTTCTGAGGTACTTAAAAGATTTTTTGCTATTAGTTTTTGTCTATTTTGGTAGTTGCTTTACAAATTGGTTTGTTTGTTTGTTTATTGCCAACCTAATTATATGTTTACACTTGACTTGCCAGAGTTTATGCTTCTTTCTATTTTCCTCAGTAGGATTTGACTTCCAATTTTTAAAGGATGTATTTTTGCCTCTAACTATCTCTTTTACTTTGCTGTTTAGCCATCGTGGCATTTTATTTGTTCTCTTACTGTTTTTTTATACAATTAGTTTGAGTCTCTATTATATTGTTCTTGTTAAATTTTCATTTTATAGTGTCTTCATTTTTGTGTAGTTTCCTTTTTTGAAGTTAAATGTTACTGTGGTGGGTGGGTTTCATTGCCATCCATCCCCCCACCCCAAGGATGTTAAATTTAATGATACGGTTGTTATTACCAAGCAGTTCAGCTATAGTTTACCTCTTGGACCAGATCGTGTGCTCCGTTTAGTAATAAATCAGGAATTGTCTCTCCCCTTGTGGGTTCCAGGATCAGCTGCTCCAAGAAGCAGTCATTAATGGTGAATAGAAATTTTATCTCTGCACCCTGTCCTGTTGTGACATTACCCAGTCAATACGGGGGTAGTTGAAACCCCCATTATTATTGGGTTTTCTGTTTTTGTAGCCTCTCTAATCTCCCTGAGCATTTCACAATCACAGTCACCATCCTGGTCAGTGGTCAGTAGTAGACTCCTACTGCTATACTTTTATTATTCAAGCATGGAATTTCTATCCATAGAACTATTATGATACAGCCCAAACTTTAAAGGTTGTTGTTGCTGCTCTGTTAGAAAACTTCAGTGGAAGCGAATATGATAAAATGATTAACACAGCCAGGATCCAAGAGCAAAGAGAATAAAAAGTTGGAATCTCCCTTACCTTTTTGCCGTTCACAAAGAAAACCAGTTGATCGGTTGTCCTTTCTGAAGCCATCCTGTGCACTTGCCCAAATTCACTCTAGAGATCACAGAGCAGGCCTACACACCATAAGAAAGTGAGCACTGTTGGCATCAAGACATGCAATGTGTGTCGACGTAGGAATGTTTGCCCGTATTTCCACCCCCAAGTTATATAAGAATCCATCTGGAGGCGTGCCAGCTGCAAGTGGCTAGTGCTTCTGCAGCAGTAATGATAGAACAGGAGAAACTGAAAGAATAAAGTGGCCTGCCCGCCTAATATAGCAATAGATTAATTTGAAAAACTATTTAATTTCATTTCCATTCAGAAAGACACTGCCGTGCTTGATGCACCCAAAACTCTGGCTCTATTAGAGTTTACAGAATTAACAGCATTTTGTGTTTGAGTTCCACATAGTTTTTCCAACCATTTATCACTGCACTGAACCAAGAACACTTGTGATTTTTTTTATACTTGCCCTTTCCAACAACAACCAACCTTAGCATCAATTTTCCCCCCTCTTAATTTTTACTTCATATACAGAGATCAGTTAGCAGAGTCACTGTGAGATTATTTCATCATTTTTCCGCATACAGTTTGTAACATTCCAGTGCTTTTCATATGAAAGGAAATTTAAAAAATAAAATAAAATAAAAACACACTCTCTGCATGCTTATAAAGGACTACTGATAACTAGGTCCTTATGCCCCAATCCAGCAGTGCATTTAAGCACCTGTGACTTTAAGCATGTAAGTAGCCGTACAGAGGGCAATGCGGCAACTCACATGCTTAAAATCACAAGTGTTTAAATGTTTTGAGGGATCAAGGGCTAGGCATAATGTTCTCATTTGGGCTCCGAGGGCTTGGCCCTACTAGTTTGTTGTATCCTTACCTTATGTGGATCTGGCATGTGGCATGACAGAAAACGACAAGGAAACAGTCAATTCCCTGGGTACGAATTTGTGTTCACCTTCCTTGTTTTTGTTTTTTCCCCAGTTTCTCTGTTAAACAACTGTCAATTCTCCTTGGTTTTAAACCTGGCTTCTCAGTGGCTGTTCCAGGGCATTCCACAAAGCCCTCCACCAAGGTATGGCAAACTTGTGCTGCTGTGCATTTCTTTACCTAGGAATCATCATCATCATCTTAATTTCTAGATCCTGTAGGTTCCAACACAGTTCCAAAAACCGAAGAGAAAAATGGTCACAATGTAATGACTAGTCTTCTTTGCTCCACACTGCTTTCTGTAACTTTTCCTTTGTTCAGTTCCTTTCTTTATAGGCAGTCACTTCCAAGCACATGTTTTACTAGTATTAACTGCCTTTAGTATCTTTAAAGTACCTGGGAAAGAGCCACTTCTAGCTGTTTTCCACAACTGCTCTGACCAACTCAAGCAATTTTAAAAGTGAAACCAAGAAACTGAAAACAACCACCGCACCCAGAAGCAGCCTCATTTTGAGTACTTTGGCAGACTGTCAGGGCAGCCACCACTGGTGCATGCATTATTTTACTAGCACTTGTTTGTTTGTTTTCTGCACTCTACCTCATGAGCTACTCAGTAGGAGAGCTGAGGACAATACCTGTCAGCAATGAGTTCAGCATTGACTCAGCAGCACATTGTGTAAATGCCAGTATAGCCCAGGGCACACAGCGTTCAGCCCAATTTCAGAGAACTTTGAAGATTTGCTCAAGCAGGTTTCATGAAATGGGGCTGAACACTGTTTGGCCTGGTCTACATTTGCAGTTAATGCATGTGCATCATCAGGGCCGGCTCCAAGGTTTTCGCTGCCCCAAGCAGCGGGGAAAAAAAAGAAAAAAAAAAAGCTGCGATCGGCGGCAGTTCCACCATGCCACTTTCTTCTTCAGTGGCAATTCGGCAGCAGGTCCTTCCCTCCGAGAGGGACTGAGGGACCTTTCCATGGGCCATCCCAAGCACCTGCTTGCGGAGCTGGTGCCTGGAGCCAGCCCTGTGCATCATTCTGAATGGGTGCTGAAAGTGCTGTTGAGACCAGTTTCCTTGCATCCCTTATTCTACTGTATGCAGTGCCAGCTCCAGCTTTTTTGCCACCCCAAGCGGCGGGGAAAAAAAAACTATTGAGCTGTTGCTGAAGAGCCGCCGAAGAGGAAGACAGTGAGTGAAGGACCCACTGCCGAATTGCCGCCCATCTAGAGAAGGCTGATTGAGCTGCCACCAAAATGCCGCCACCGCCGATCCAGACGTGCCGCCCTGACAACGGACAGATGTGCCACCCCTTTCTATTGGCCACCTCAGGCACTTGCTTCCTTCACTGGTGCCTGGAGCTGGCACTGGCTGCATGGTAGTGTTAGATGGGTCACGATTTTTTTCCCCCCCTTGAGGCAATTCTTTTTCCAGGGAATTGTTACCTCGGTCGATATATCTGTGTGGTCACGTACATATACAATATCCTAATGTAATAAAGGTTCAACCTCAAATTCAGTATAATGTTTTAAAATTGGTTTGTAATATTGCAAGTAACGAGTCAAAACCATAGGAAATGTATCAAAGCCATCTTAAAATACTATAAACATGTAGCGTACTAATTTAATGATCAAGGATATTTCAGTTTCCTAATCCTTTTTTTCCCTAATGCAAGATATTCTTTCTATGTTCAAAGAACACTGACAATTTAATGTGTAAATCACATGTTACTTAAGTAATGCCAGGCTCTGTACTGAATATTTTAGGGTCATGCCCGTTGGTAAGGGTGCAACCAGCTTTTCATTATAAGGCTTATTTTTGCTCTGTCTACTTTATCCATCTACATAGCTCTGGACCTCATCACTGTAGTATTTGTGCACCACACAAACATTAAACGTACTTATCCTCCAGTCACCCCGTTGATGCAGGGCAGCACTATTATCCCCATTTCATAGGTGGGGAGCTCAGGCATAAAGGAAGACATTTTCAAAAGTCCCTAAATGATTTAGGAGCACATGGAATTTGTTCCCCTAAGTCTCTTAGATGTTTTTGAAAATCCCACCCAAGGATGCTGACTGTTGTATGAATTTAGATGGAAAAAATGGGCCCAAGAAATCAGCGCTGTTATCATGATCCAGTCGCTGTCCAACATTAAACAGTTTTAAATAAGGTTTGGGATAAAGATACAGAAAAGAAGGGAAAACAGTTAAAGCATTTGATATGTGAAGTATTAAATGAGGGTTTCATTTAAATATCCCCTGTTCCCTTTCCCTTTGGCTGGAGAGAGTTTTAAAAGGAATAAAAGCCTGTTTGACAGTCTCTTAGATGCGATTAACTCATTTTTTGAGAAAAGAGGAAAGTTAGTTGACATGGTCTGGAACGGTCATTGTTCCTGTTAATGGCGCCCCCTCTCCCGTTTTCTAGAAGACAAACATACACAAAAGAAGAAGAGAAAGAACAGCAAAGGTAGAATACACAGCTTCAGTCTCTGGTGTTGACTCTCACTTGCAACCTCAGTGCCGTAAAAACAGACAAAGCATACAATGTTATCAGCTAATATGAGATCTGGTAAATTTGTATGAACATCAGGTTGTTTAGAGCACTGCTTTTAGCTGCCTCTTTCAGATCACAGGCTTATAGTAGTGTTGCAAAATACGTGGTCTTGGCCAGCTAAACCAGGCTCTTATTAAACAGAAAGAAAAATGGCAGAGATAGGGAAGAGATGAAATAAAGTAGAGAGGGGAAAGGACACATTTGGGGGGTGAGGGAAGAGAGAAAGTTTCACATCTGAGGTGGTGTTCGGGATTCAGCCAGAGCTGATGGAGGTGGTGATGCTACCTCTCTGGCCTGGTGTGGTGCTTTGTTTGGAACCAGGCTGAGGTCACCCCCTGCCTGCCCCTGTTCCAAAATGTAGGCACAAATTGCATTTGATTTCCCTGGCCTGTTGTGATCCAGAGCCAGTATGAATGTTCACTAAATCAGGCTGTCTGGAAAAGGCTTCACAAGCCAGTCCTGTCCTGTGCCCACTCTGCTCTGAAATACTCACCTTTAGTGTCACAAATGTGAGGAAGGGCACAGCACAATAATGTGGATAGCACTGGCCACATTGGCATCCAATTGGGTGCGTAGGCATCACCAATGAGCCTTCCACTCTCCAAAAGCATACTCCACTACCATCAGCCAGCTAATTAGTTTGAAGTTGAATTCCCGTTTGTTTGGTCATTGATATGAGGATAGGGTTTCATTAGCCAGGGTAGGAGTGGGTATGCAGAGTCCTCCAAAATAACCGTCAGCACACAGACACCATATAGAACCATGTAATTTCTGGGGAATAAAATCGCTTCCTCGCCATTAAATACAATCCCTATCTCCTCAGCACCCTGGTGTCATGAACTTTTCCTGGTGCCTGGCATTAATGTTCATGAACATCCCTTTGTGGTCCACTAAGCCTTGAAGAATAGGTGAGTAGTAACTTTTTCAATTGACATACTGGGTCTTTGTGGTAGGCAAAGTATGGGGATGTGGGTGCCATCAATGGCTTCCACACAGTTCAGAAACCCCTTTCTCTGGAACTCAGCTATCATTTCCAGAACTTTGCTGATGGCAGCTGCTAGGGTTAGATAAGAGCATTGATAGCTTCACAAACCTGCACCACCACAACCCTGACAGTGGATTTCCCCAGGACCCCATCCCAAAGTAGTTTGCAACAGACTGGTAGCTGTCCAGCATTGCCAGCTTCCAGAAGGCAATAGCCACCCACTTATGAGTGTTCTGCCGTTTGAGGGCTGGGGCCAGCTCCTCCCGGAGTTTCAGGAACATTGGCTTCCTCATTCTGAAGTTCTGCAACCACTGGTTATCTTCCCAGGTTTCCAAGAAAGTTTTCTTTCAGAAAACTAACAAGTAGCAGACAGTTTTTATCAGACTTGCAAAAAATTCAGAGATACTTTCCCTTTCTATTTGGTTTCTTAGATGAAAATTTAAAAATTTTGGGTTAGGCGAATAACGTCCTTATATTTCAGTTCACCAGATCGTGTAGAGAACATGAGTCATTATGCACTGTAAACAGCCTTTTGATTATCAGTGCCTTTTCTATCATTTGCATAAAAATATTGCTCAAGTCTCTGAGTATATGTTGCGAAATCTTCTTTTTCATTAAATTAGACACTGTCCATATGGCCAAGTGCAGAGAAGTTAGATAAAAACATAAAATAGTCTTTCTGGAAGGTTGCAGTGTAACACTACTTTATTTCTTAGAATACCACACCAAAACCAAAACAAAAAGAGAGAGACAAGGCAGCTGCTCCTTAAGCCTTTCACAATGAAATCCTTGGTTTCCAAGCCACAGTCTTTCCCTCTGTATAGGCAATGAGACAATTGTCCATTGCTCACTGCTTTGACCTATTTCTTCTACCATCACCGAGATCATTTTGTCTCATTTCTAAAGTGAATGTTTAAAGAGGCTTCACTGTTATGATGATGATATTATTATCACAGAAAGCCCATGAGAAGGCACTAGTTTCTCTTGATTCCTGCTTTGTCCTGACACATTCTTTCTCTTCCAAAGAGAATGGTGGCCAAAGTGGTTTTCTTAGTACAAAAGTTCTCAGTCTATGGTCCGTGGAGCACCAGTGGTCCACAAGCTCCTTTCAGGTGATCTGCGGATAGTTCCTTCTAAGGTGCATGCCTGGGCAGCCGCACACAAGAGAATAAAGGGCCACCCACCTAAGTAGTGGAGCCGTGCAGGTGTGGCTGCACTAATTAGGTGCCTGGACCCTGGAGAAGACGCACATGTAAGGTGAGCTGGTGGCCTTGGGGGGATTAGGAGGAAGGTGGGAGGGGGCAGTGGGGTGAGAAGAGGGGGTGGGGGGAATTTGGGATGTGCAGGGCTGCGGCGGCCAGAGAAAGAGGTGACTTTCCCCAGCTCCAGGGCTGTGGCTGCCAGGGAGAGATGGCCCTCCTTCCCAGCCTCAGCCTCAGCTCTGTGGCTGCTGTGACAGGGGAGAGACACCCCCACATTCCCATCCCCAGCTCGGGGCCTGCTACAGCACTTTTATCCAAAGTGCTTTACAATAGCTAGCTAGCGGTACAAACAACATTTGGAAAGATCATTAAGTGCTTCACTGAGACCCTCAGGAATTTTCAAGTGGTCTGCAAAAAAAAAAGTTTGAGAACCACTGCCTTAATACATGGCCAGTTGCTTTCAGTTTCCCCTCTCAAAAGAGAGTGCTTGTCACAGAAAGATTTGTGCTGTATTCCTTTCCCAGCTCTCCTCAAGCTCCTCTCTCTCTCTACCTTCCCTATCACTAGCCACCCTGTCACTCAGGCCTCTTCTCCCTCCATAATATTTCCAAGAACCAGCCTTTTCTGTCTATTCTATGTCAATTAAAGCATGATCCTTGAGGTAACATGAGGGAGGCTGACTCAGCAGTGACTTTACAAGAAATTGAAACTCAGTCAGTTGTTGGGAGAGGAGTAAGCTGGGAAAGGATCCAGAAGATCAAAGTGTCTATCAGTGCAGGAAAGAAACAAGGTACAAGAGTCTTTCATGGGTAGAGTTATTGCAAGAAAGGTCAAGGCACCAAATGAGCGGTGCCTGAGACGAAGAATCTTGGCGGGGTACTTGTTTTTCTTTTTGGACGGTGGGTCAGGCGAGCCAAGGATGTGCGCAGCTGTGCACTCCTCTCTTCAGCCTTACCGCAATAGACAGGGCCCAGGATTAATAACTGGATAGCTGTGTAGCAGCACTTAACCTCCTGTCTGGCTCGCCATTTGCTAACTTGCATTCATTCATACAACACTCCTCACCTGAACTATGCAGGATGAAGTTCACAGTCAGAAAATCATCTACTAAAACTGCAAAAAAGGAGGTGTAGAAAAGGTCGTGGAGCAGTCAGGCATGGTCTGAAGGGACAGAGTGGGAAAAAATGATAAGCATATTTCTGGGAAAATATGGGGAGAATTGCCATGTATTTGTGCATTCTATCTTAGTCAGTTTAGATTTATCTACATCTAACCACCTTGCGCAATTTGCATGTCAGATAGTCTGCCAGCTTGTCTTGCTCTTGTACTGTAACTGTGGTTTCACTAGCTGTCCTGAGAAGCTATAAAAAATTAACTTGAAAATCTATATTGTGCAATCAACAGCCTACTAATATTGCACAAGCTGTTTGTGCAGCTGACAAATCTTACATAAGGACACTTTGTTAACATCTTTAGTGTGTGTGTGTGTGTGTGTGTGTGTGTGTGTGTGTGTGTGTTCATTCACTTATAGACATTTTTATACATATTACATACCACAGAGATATAGGACTTTATCTTATGCTAAATTTTATTTAAATGTTTTCCTTTTTTCAACTCTGTATTTTCAAAATATACCCAGAGAGACTCCATTATCTACCTAAAAAAACAGCAGCTTCATTAACACTGAAATATTATAAACCTCAATAAAAAACAAGGAGCCTTTGCTCAAAGCCCTATTCATTGTATCATAAAAGCCAGTCAGGTTCTGAATTTCAGCTGACTTTGACCATAAGTGATATCTACAGATTGTACACACATCAGCCACTGCCCGCTGGAGCTGAAAGAATAATTCATATCAAATAATTTACTCAAAAAATCAGCTTTTTTCTGTTTGCAATCTGTCAAAAAGATTGCAATTATCTTGAATTACCTTGTTGTTTGAAATTACTCATCAGATCGTTTCACTCAATGACTCTTGGTCTGTAGATAATTTATAAGCAGATTGAACTATGAATAGCAAACATTTGCATCAAATGGTTTTTGGTAGTTGTGATAGGTCTCAAAGGTCACATGGTATTGTGTTCATAGAATCATAGAATATCAGGGTTGGAAGGGACCTCAGGAGGTCATCTAGTCCACCCCCCTGCTCAAAGTAGGACCAATCCCAACTAAATCATCCCAGCCAGAGCTTTGTTCCTTGACTGGAGGTGTCTAGTCAGTGGAGGATTGAGCTAACGAGGCCTGTGCCCGGGGGCCCCAGCCAATTGGGGGGCCCAGGAAAAATTGGTGCCCCGCACTCCCACCTGCTCCACCTGCCTGCCCGGCACTCCTGCTGGGGAGCAGGGTTGGATGCAGGGGTTTGCCCCGCTCTGCCCACCTAGAGCACCATCCAGGGAGTGGGGGAAGCCCCCGTGCCCCAACCCCATTTCCCCGACAGGAGTGCGGAAGGGGCGGGAGGACTGCAAGCAGAAGGGGTGGGGAGGGGTCCCCACTTGCTCTGGCCCAGGGCTCCACAAAAGTTTAATCTTGCCTCTCTGTCTAACCCTTATCATCAGTTCCCAGTGATGACTTCTCCTCTTCCTTCCTTGGTTTCCAGCTGAATGCCAGTTCAAATACAAAATTCTCACTGGCTTGGGCCCAGGCAATATCAGGAACTGTCTCTCTTTCCACAACCAGGAACTCATGACTTATGTATGCTGCAGGGACACTGAAACTGCCTATTTGGTTATCTAGGTGCCTATAGTACACCCACCATTTTATCTAAGCACCTTTCAGCTCCAGGAGTCAGACTTGGGAGAACAGAAAGCAGTTGCTTGGCTTTGGAACTCCCTTCCACAAGAGACTAAAATGACTCCTCCTTTCGGAGAAAGAGAGTAGAGACTCAGTGATTAAAATGGATAAGATTGCATGGCAGACTCGTGTCATTTTCTAAGGGGCTCAGATGTCATGATGCAGACCCTTAATACAAATGCCTAAATATGTGGATTGCCATCACTGTGGTATCTGTTTATTTATTGTGACTTATATGAAGATTTTTTTGAAAAGCACCGATCTGCTACTAGTTAAAAATAACTGTACAGCAAAAACAAACCCAGCAGCAACCCCACACCCGGCCAGAAAACAAGAGCAAAACTCTACCCCTAACATCACCCAACAGAAAGAACTTTTCCAACCCAATCTCCATAAACAATCACTCCCATCAGGCCTTAACCTCTTTGGTCACCATGACAGTCAACAGTCTTTATCTATTTTGGACCAAAAGTGGATGCTTGTTCCATAGCTGATGGTCCCCCACAAAGAATGTTATACAGCTGGCTCAGCCAATGTTAAATCAAGGGGGAGCCATTCATCCATGTTAGCCTGGAAATTGCCTCCTTTGATCGTTATTGTTCTTGACAGGTATTGCAAGACAGATAAAAACTAATTACACACCAACTATCACCTCCCAGGACTGCTGCTTTAGCAGTATCGTTCAAAGACAGAGAGAGCGGCAGTCTTTCAAGCAGACAGGTCCCAAGCCACTTAGAGCGTTACAGGGCCAAACCCACATCTAAAATGCTACCTGGAAACTCATAAGCAGCCAGTGTAAATCACGGAGAACAGGTGTCATCACCCCTGAAATAGCAGTAGGAAACAGGGCCACGTCGCTTTCATTAGCTACAAAGCATACGGAACAGTTTGCCCCTCTTCTCCAAATTTTCCCCATTCTTTCTGTTCAAAGGGTCTGCCAACTATCTCACTTGAAACATGGTTTTCCCTCAAAATAGACTGAAAGTAATGACTCCTATATACTAAACAGAGATCCATTGAAACCTAGAGGCTAAATTCAGAGAGAAGCCTAAGTGAGTCTAAGATAATATAATTTATTACTTCTCAGACTTTTCAGCACATCAGCTCCAGCAGCCTAGAGTCTCTCACCCTCACATAGAGCTTACACTTTCTTATGCATTGCCTCTGAAAATGGCCCTAGGTCTCCCTTTGATTTACATTCTATAAAGGAAATGACTTTCCACCGCTTTCTCTCTCGAAAGATTCATGGCTTAATGCCTATTTTTCATATACTCTTTCAAATGCTCCTCCCCTAGAGAGCCATCAGTTTGACTGGGAGTAAAATTTGACCCACTGATGATGGATTGGGTGGTCTGAGCTATGAGATTTTTCATCCAAGTCTTCAAGCATTTTATACATTTTCTTTTATAAAAGAATTAGCCTTGTGTCCCCGGCTCAAAATATCCTAATATATTAAGATTAAAATCCTTATTCTTTCCTATGTAGGTCATGAGCAAAGGGGAACACTGTTCTACCAGATACTGCCTCCCATGTCTGTAATGGGATCTCTGTAAATATATGAAGATTATATGCATGGCTTGGTCTAAATATTATATACTACATGATAACTGTGGGAATGTAATGTATTTGTATGTTAACGATTTATCTTCACCTTCCTTTACAGTCTCTGGAGCATTTTTCACTTATTGGGGTGCTCCCCTGCTTTGGTATCTCACTTCCCAACAGTAATGTATTACTTCTACAGGGGGTGGGGATTTTTCTTTCTTTTTTTTTTTTTTGCGCATTCTCTCTCCCCGCCCTCTGCCCCCAACACCTTTTTGTTTTTATGTATTTAACATCAGACTCAATCCATCTTGGTAAATCTGGTACTTCCCAGCTGTATTTAAAGTGTGTAAGTGTAACAAGTCTTGGTGTTCTCCATGAGTTAAGCATTTAGATGTAAGTCTACTGGCAGTCTTACTGAAACGAACATGTATGGAAAACTCATGGCCAGGGGCAGCTCTATGTTTTTGCTGCCCCAAGCACGGCAGGCAGGCGGCTTTCGGTGGCGCGCCTGCAGGGGGGTCTGCCGGTCACATGGATTTGGCGGCATGCCTGCGGGAGGTCCACCAGAGCCGTGCCATCGGCATCCCCGCTGCCGAATTGCCACTGAAGCTGCGGGACCGGCAGACCCCCTGCAGGCACGCTGCCAAAAGCCGCCTGCCTGCCGCCCTCACAGCGACTGGCAGGGTGCCCCCCTGTGGCTTGCCGCCCCAGGCACGCGCTTGCTGCACTGGTGCCTGGAGCCGCCCCTGCTCATGGCACAGCGTTTGTTAATGAACTGTAAACACCACACATGTAGAGTGCTTAAATCCAATGAACAAATCCATGTAATGCCAGAAGCTGACCTTCATAATACTGCTCTCCTGAAAAATAGTCTCCTTAATGTTACCTTCCAGCTAAAGTAGCTGAACTGGAAAATGTGTGTCTATACAAGGTGGCAGAATGGTATGATTAGAAGATCTGTCTCACCAAACACAGAACAAGATCTGTTACCCCTAAAAACTCCTTTTTTAAGCTAAATGACAAAATTGGCTGATTAATCATGAAAGTTCACAGAAAAGGTCTATTCTATGGACAATACATTGTATCTTTATAGTATAGTGTTCTGTGGTGTGCACATCTGTAGAAAAGGATACGGTAGAGACCATTTAGAAGTTTATATTTCCTGTAAAGTTTTCATTCCAAATCAAGTTAAAAAGATCAGAGTTAAGGGTGTAATTTCAATTTTTTAGTTTGATTTGCATATTAAAAAGGCACTGCAATTAGCGAATAAGGAATACAGAAAATTCTCTGAAATATTTGCTTTGACTGTAACTATGAAAAAAACTTAACTTTAAGCTAATTAGTGTTTATACGTCACTTTGGACTTCTAGATTGTTGTAAAATGGCAAAATGTCATTATTATTTTTCATGTCATACCGTGCATGCCTATAGCTCTCAGGATCTGCAATCATTTTACAAACATTAATTAAGATTTACCCAACCCCCTAGGAGGTAGTTATCCCCATTTTACACATGAGAAAAAGTGAGGTACCTAAAGTGACTCTCTGATCATATAGTGAATCAGAGACATCACTGGGACTAGACCCCAGAAATGGTGACTCCCCATCCTGTAACAACAAGTCTATGCTTGTTCCTGGTTCAGTTTGAGTGGATATAGTGCACTATCAAATACTCCAATCATTTCAGAATTTTTTAAACTAACCTCTGGATTTAGATTTGTTGGAATTGTTATTTAAATTCATCAGCCAAAACCAGTGCACTTTCACTTTAGACCAACCTCCCATCATGAGAAGAATCAGGGCTCCTTCTTGAAATACTGGAGATCAGCTGCTGCATAGTTCCAACAATGAATACAGTTCTAAGAAAGTTCCCAGGATTTCACCTGCTGATGCTAGTCACCATTGTCTTTTGTGGCAAAGACACCAGCGGTAATTCTTGCACTTTCCTTTTGTCTGCAAGCAATCTTTTTCTCTTGCTGTTGACTTTGTCTTGCTTCAACACATTCTGCCCCAGATGTTATTTTGGTTTGGCAAACTCACTAGTTTGCAGCTGTAGCTTCCCACATGTTAATAGCTATATAAAAATGAGCAACAACTTCGTGTCCTTTATGAGTAGCCAGCGAAGCTGAGCTTTTATAGGCGTTGGTACAGTGCTGATTGTTGCAACCTTTGCTGAATCATAATATTTGTGATTTTACCTTGCCACTTGATCTGCATAATAGCTTGAAGGTGCTGCTGATTAATTTTCTCCAGAAGTTTGCTGTGCCGGTGGTAACATACATGTGGTTCACAGCCCAGCCATAGAATAAAGTGAAAAATCAAAACAATTTGTTCAAGTAGATTTGGAGCTTATGTGTGATATTGTTCTGGTTCATTCTGCCATATTCCTTTTTAACTTGGGTAATTATTTCTTGGCCACTATTTGGAAAATTCCTTCCCAGTAAATAGATCCCATAATGACAATGAAACTGGCACCATTAATACAATGCAAGATCCTATATTTACTTCTCAAAATCTTTGCTTTCCTGTCTTTTGAAGTTTGCTCCTTGGAGATAGCAAAGATGCATGGCTCAAAAACCTTGAGGTGCATTGATAATTTATCCCAGTTCTAACCACTGGAGGAAATGCATTGGTACAAATCGCTGGTGGAGACAGCCAAAGCCATCAGTTGCACCAGTGGAATTTATCTCTACTTGAAACTGGTAAACTCCATTGATGCAAATCTTAGCTTATAGTGAATTACTCTGTTTATGTTAAGGATTTGCACATGTCCAGATACACCTCTGGCTGGCTGCAACGCAAATCTTCTGTGCAGACAAGGCCTAATTTAGGGACTGCAAGAGTTTGCTGAGAGACTTTCCATTTTTCTTCTAAGAATGCTGCTAGTTCATGGTGTAGCAGGGCGGTCACCCCACTCCGGCTAAGAAGGGGTTAAAAGCCAGCCCTTGGAGAGAGCCGGGGCGGAGAGAAAAACCTAGGCTGATTGGGGAAACAGCCACAGCTGGGGTCATGCCTCAATCAGGCCACAGCTGGCCCTATAAAAGGGCTGTGCGGCAGCTGCTGAGGCAGACTCTCTCTAGCTTCTGAGAGAGAAAGACTCGGCTGCCTGGGAGCTGAGCAGGGTACCTGAGGTAGAGCAGGGCTGGGGAAAGGCAAAGGAGCCGGGGAGTTCCAACCTGGCAATACCCCAGGCTGCAGACCTTGCTAAAGGCCCAAAGCAGGTACTGGGGTTGCAGAGGTGCAGCCCAGGGTTAGGAAAGGCAGCAGGTCCAAACCCGCCTTGCCGATGATGAGTAGTTTATAGACTGCGGTCTGCCCCAGTGAGCAGGGGCTAGACGATGACTGGCAGTAGCCACTGAGGCAAGGTGGGGATAGAGGGTTGAGGGTTCCCTGGGGAGGGGAGACCCAGAGACTGTGGGGGTACTGCAGAGGGCAACCCCCTGAGGTAAGGGGCACTGGGGTCCGGAAGGGACACGGGGGCCTGAGGCAAGCGGGATATCAGCTAGCAGAGGGCACTCTGGAGCTGGAGAGCTAATTCCCAGGATGACCAGCAGGAGGCGCCGTGCCAGTGAGTCATCGCCGCACTACACATGGGTACTATAATCAAACCAGTCCTGGTTCCAAATCTGGCTCTTGTTTACATCCATATAACTCCAGTTATTGCTATGAATCCAGCAGTCTCCATTGCATTATGAGACACAATATCCATTAGTCTTTTCCCTTATTCTTTTTTGGTCATATTAATAGCTACCAAAGATGGTGCTAATATGTGTCATTGGACTAACTTCTGTTGGTGAAAGAGACAAGATTTTGAGCTTACACAGAGTTCTTCTTTAGGTCTGGGAAGGATACTCAGGCGGTACAAGATGGAACAGATTGTTAAACATAAGGAGTTAATGCATGTTGCAGCCATATTTAATGCAGTGCTGATGTTCTCAACAAAAGCTTTTTCTGTGTTGAAAGCCTAAGAGATTTAGATATTAATACACTTGGAAGAGGTACCTGAAGCTAGATGATGGTGTTTCTGGATATTTAAAGATAAGGTTGGTCATAGCAATAAGTCTAGCAATTTGCTCCAGATGTGGCTTTAGCAATTGTGGCATCTTGCAGTCTCTGTGCCTGATGATATTATAATCAATAAGAGCTAGCATTTACTCCATAAGTGGTATCATGACATTTTGTGTGTTGAAGGGCAGTCTGAAGATAGTACTTATTGTTGTCAAATTATGATCATGACAGTTATTGATTAGCAGAAACCATTGCTGATTATCTTACACATAACATTGTGTCCAGGCCTCTCTTGAATAGTCACTTCCAAGTCAGGTTTCAGAGTGGTAGTCATGTTCATCTGTATCAGCAAAAAGAACGAGTACTTGTGGCACCTTAGAGACTAACAAATTTATAAATTTGTTAGTCTCTAAGGCCTGGTCTACACTACGAGTTTAGGTCGAATTTAGCAGCATTAAATCAAATTAACCCTGCACCCGTCCACACAACGAAGCCATTTTTGTCGAGATAAAGGGCTCTTAAAATTGATTTCTGTACTCCTCTCCGACAAGGGGAGTAGCACTGAAATTGACATTGCTGGTTTGAATTAGGGTTAGTGTGGATGTAATTCGACGGTATTGGCCTCCAGGAGCTATCCCACAGTGCACCATTGTGACCGCTCTGGACAGCAATCTGAACTCAGATGCACTGGCCAGGTAGACAGGAAAAGTCCTGTGAACTTTTGAATTTCATTTCCTGTTTGTCCGGCGTGGAGAGCTGATCAGCACAGGTGACCATGCAGTCCCAGAATCAAAAAAGAGCTCCAGCGTGGACCGTACGGGAGGTACTGGATCTGATCGCTGTATGGGGAGACACATCTGTGCTATCAGAACTCCATTCCAAAAGATGGAATGCCAAAACACTTGAAAAAATCTCCAAGGCCTTGATGAACAGAGGCCACAACAGGGACTCAACACAGTGTCGCGTGAAACTTAAGGAGCTGAGACAAGCATACCAGAAAGCCAAAGAATCAAACGGATGCTCTGGGACTGAGGTGCAGACATGCCGCTTTTACGCTGAGCTGCAGGCAATTCTAGGGAGGGCCGCCACTAGGGTGACCAGACAGCAAGTGTGAAAAATTGAGACGGGGGTGGGGAGTAATAGGAGCCTATATAAGAAAAAGACCCAAAAATCAGGACTGTCCCTATAAAAGTGGGACATCTGGTCACCCTAGCTGCCACCACTACCCCACCCCTGTCCATGGACTCCAATGATGGGGTACTCTCAGTTGACATGCCTGAGGATTTTGCAGATGGGAAAGATGAGGAGGAGGAGGAGGAGCAGGAGGACGAGGTTGAGGAGAGCACACAGCACACCGTTCTCCCCGACAGCCAGGATCTTTTTCTCACCCTGACTGAAATACCCTCCCAAGGCGGTATCCCGGACCATGAAGCTGTAGATGGGACCTCTGTTGAGTGTACCTTTGTAAATATAAAACATGGTTTAAAAGCAAGTGTTTTTTTAATGATTAATTTGCCCTGAGAACTTGGGATGCATTCGTGGCCAGTACAGCTACTGGAAAAGTCTGTTAACATGTTTGGGGATGGAGCGGAAATCTTCCAGGGACATCTCCATGAAGCTCTTCTGGAGGTACTTTAAAAGCCTTTGCAGAAGGTTTCTGGGGAGAGCAGCCTTATTCTGTCCTCCATGGTAGGACACTTTACCACGCCATGCTAGTAGCAAGTAATCTGGTATCATTGCATGACATAGCCTGGCAGTGTATGGTCCCAGTGTTTGCTGGCATTCAAGCAATATCCGTTCTTTATCTCGCTGTGTTATTCTCAGGAGAGTGATATCGTTCATGGTAATCTGGTTGAAATATGGGAATTTAATTAAGGGGACATTCAGAAGTGGCCATTCCTACTGGGCTGTTGGCCTGTGGCTGAAAATAAATCCTCCCCGCAGTTAGTCAAGCAGTGGGGGGGTGGGCATTGGCGCTGAGCTGTTTGCATTTGGCTAGCAGGGATCTTCCCTGATACCAGCCACGCAGTGCGGTGTGGGGAGGGTTAAAGCGGTCATCCCAGAGAAAAGGATGTGGGGGGGTTAGTTTGGTTTCTACTGCTGCATGTTAACATGAAAACTGCAGCCCTAAATGAACAACTCATCAGGCTTTGCTTGGTACGGGAAAGGAGGGCGCTGATGTTATGAAGGTTGCAGAAGCTGAAAGGTTATGGCTTACCATGGCCGCCTGCAAGCCAAATTCTGTTGCCGGCATGTTTGGTCTCTAACACCAAAGCTGCAGGCACTCAATATAAAATGCAAAAAATGACCTTGTACCAAAATCACATGTGCTATGTAATGTGAATAGTGTTGTTCACCATGAAAGAGTATACCCATTGTTCTGTAAAATGTATCTTTTTAAACACTTCTCTCCCTTTTTTTTCTCCCGCAGCTGCAAATGTTTCAAGCCTCCCTCCTCTGTCCCAAAGGCTATCTCAGATAAGGTGGCGAAAAAAGCATGCGCAATGAAATATTCTCTGAGCTCATGCAGGCGTCCTGCACTGAAAGAGCTCAGCAGAAAGTGTAACACAGGACAGGAAAGCGGCCAGTGAATGTGAGGAGAGGTGGCGGCAGGAAGATCAGAGGAGGCAGGATGCAACGCTGGGGCTACTGTGGGAACAAATGGACATGATCCAGCATCTGGTGGAGGTTCAGGAACGTCAGCTGGAAAGACTGCCACTGCAGCCCATTTAACCGTCCTCTCTCCTCCCCAAGTTCCATAGCTGCCTCCTCACCCAGATGCCCAAGAACGCGGGGGTGGGGGGTGAGGCTCCAGGCACCCAACCACTCCACCCCAGTGGACAGAAGGCTGTCATTCAACAAGTATTGAAGTGGCCTTTTCCTTCCCTCCTCCCACACCCCACACAGGCTACCTTGTGAGTTATCTCCCTATTTTTATAATCAATTAATAAAGAATACATGGTTTTTAAATGATAGTGACTTTATTTCCAAGCTGTGATCGTAGTGGGGAGGGTGGTTGGCTTACAGGGAATTAGAGTCAACCAAGGGGGTGGGTTTTCATCA
Organism: Mauremys reevesii; assembly: GCF_016161935.1. Lineage (NCBI taxonomy): Eukaryota > Metazoa > Chordata > Testudines > Geoemydidae > Mauremys > Mauremys reevesii. The sequence goes on along the minus strand of NC_052625.1, from coordinate 56,099,299 downwards.
AGGAGAAACAAATAGAGCTGTCACACGGTACCCTGGCCAGTCATGAAACTGGTTTTCAAAGCTTCTCTGATGCGCAGCGCTTCCTGATGTGCTCTTCTAATCGCCCTGTTGTCTGGCTGCGCGTAATCAGCAGCCAGGTAATTTGCCTCAACCTCCCACCCCAGCATAAACGTCTCTCCCTTACTCTCACAGAGATTGTGGAGCACACAGCAAGCAGCAATAACAATGGGAATATTGGTTTCGCTGAGGTCTGAGCGAGTCAGTAAACTGCACCAGCAACCCTTCAAACATACAAATGTACACTCTACCACCATTCTGCACTTGCTCAGCCTATAGTTGAACAGCTCCTTACTACTGTCCAGGGTGTCTGTGTACGGGTTCATGAGCCAGGGCATTAAGGGGTAGGCTGGGTCCCCAAGGATAACTATAGGCATTTCAACATCCCCAACAATTATTTTCTGGTCTGGGAAGAAAATCCCTTCCTGCAACCGTTTAAACAGACCAGAGTTCCTGAAAACACGAGCATCATGAACCTTTCCCGGCCATCCCACATTGATATTGGTGAAATGTCCCTTGTGATCCACCAGTGCTTGCATCACTATTGAAAAGTACCCCTTGTGGTTTATGTACTGGCTGCCTTGGGGGTCCGGTCCCAAGATAGGGATATGGGTTTCGTCTATTGCCCCACCACAGTTAGGGAATCCCATTGCAGCAAAGCCATCTACTATAACCTGCACATTTCCCAGAGTCACTACCTTTGATAGCAGCATCTCAGTGATTGCGCTGGCTACTTGCATGACAGTAACCCCCACAATAGATTTGCCCACTCCAAATTGATTCCCGACTGACCAGTAGCTGTCTGGCATTGCAAGCTTCCAGAGGGCTATCACCAGTGATGAGCTGCCAAAATCTTAACAACCGGTTCCCTATAAAAAGTTCTGATTTAAGGGGGGGAGGGGCTGGGGGGAGAGATCCTCGTGGGGCCGGGGGCCCCTGCAGGGCCTGGGCCAGTTGCCCTCTTGCCCCCTCCCCTCTGGCCAGCCCTGGAGCTTGCAGCAGCCCACACACACCTTGCAAAAAGTGGCAGCAGGACGACTCCAGAGCTCAGTTGAGCTGCCCAGCTGATGCCGGCGGCTGGCCACGCTGCAGCTGGGGGGAAGCAGGGGAAGGGCCGCGGGAGCCTCGGGCTCCCCAGCTGGGAATCCTGGGAGCAACAGGATGGTCTGGCCCACGGTCCGGAGTTCTTTGCCTACTCCCTGGCCCTTTAACAACCGGTTCTCCATGGAGGTCTAATTTTAGCAACCGGTTCTTGAGAACCTGTGGGAACCTGCTCCAGCTCAACACTGGCTATCACCACTCACTTGTGAACGGTGAGGGCTGCGCTCATCTTGGTATTCTTGCAGTTCAGGGCAGGGGAAAGCAAGTCAGAGTTCCATGAAAGTGCCCTTACGCATGCAAAAGTTTCGGAGCCACTGGGAATCATCCCAGACCTGCAACACTATGCGATCCCACCAGTCTGTGCTGGTTTCCCGGGCCCAGAATCGGCATTCCACGGCATAAACCTGCCTCATTAACACCATGATGTCCACATTGCCAGGGCCCACGCTTTGAGAGAAGTCTGTGTCCGTGTCCTCATCACTCTTGTCACCGCGCTGCCATCACCTCCTCGCCTGGTTTTTCAGCTTCTGTTTCTGCATAAACGATAATGTGCAAGGTGTTTACAATGCTCATAACTGCTGCAGTGAGCTGAACGGGCTCCATGCTTGCCGTGCTATGGCATCTGCTCGGGCAATCCAGGGAAAAGGGCGCAAAATGATTGTCTGCCGTTGCTTTCATGGAGGGAGGGTTGACTGACGATGTTTACCCATAACCACCTGTGACAAATTTTTGGCCCCATCAGGCATTGGGAGCTCAACCCAGAATTCCAATGGGCAGCGGGGACTGTGGGAACTGTGGGATAGCTACCACAGTGCACCGCTTGGAATGTTGACACTTGCCACGGTACTATGGACGCACACTGCCGAATTAACGTGCTTAGCGTGGACGCATGCACTCGACTTTATACAATCTGTTCCCAAAAATCAACTTCTGTAAAATCAGAGTAATTTCACAGTGTAGACATATCCCAATGTGCCACAAGTACTCCTCGTTCTTTCTACTTCCAAGTCAGGCACTGAAGTAACCTAGAACGACGTGTTTGCTAACATTTGGAGTGAGTCTAGTAGCTTTATTTAATGCACTCAGGCTGTTTCTTTGCCTTGTTGCCATTAGTTGTAGTAGTAACTGTAGTGACCAATCCTGATAGCGTGCCTTTCTCCTTGAACTTACAACATCTGGGCTCCAAGATGTTCACTTGTTTCCTTTGGTAAGCTGTGACTCTCATGAGAGCCTGTCAGCTTACAAAGCCCCAAACTGGAATAAATAATTATTAATAATCCTAGCACTTTAATAAGGGTTTACTTGAGAAAATGTTTCTACACGTCTAGCTTCCTCTTGTTGTTTGCCACATCAGAGACAGGCGTGTCCCACACCGACTCCAATGACGTGACCCTCCACCACAAGTCTAGTGTCACTATTAGACATATATTTACAGTATGTGGTACCATGTTCTCTCTCTAGCAATCAGGTAAGAGGGAACTTTTAGGGTATGTCTACACTATGAAATTAGGTCAATTTTATAGAAGTCTATTTTTAGAAATCAATTTGATACAGTCCATTGCGTATGTCCACACTAAGTGCATTAAGTTGGTGGAGTGCGTCCTCACTACCATAGCTAGCATCGACTTACAGAGCGGTGCATTGTGGGTAGCTATCCCACAGTTCCCGCAGTCTCCACCAGCCATTGGAATTCTGGGTTAAACTCCCAATGCTTAATGGGGCAAAAACATTGTCATGGGTGGTTTTGGGTACATGTCCTCAGTCGCCCCTCCCTCTGTGAAAGCAACGGCCGACAATTGTTTTGTGCCCGACACCAGGGTGATTAGAAGAGCACAGCAAGGCGCTCTGCACATCAGAGAGGCTTTGAAAACTAGTTTCATGACTGGCCAGGCTATGGTGTGACAGTTGTGTGTGTTTCTCCTTGATACAAACCCACCCCCTTTGTTGATTTTAATTCCCTGTAAGCCAACTACCCTCCCCACTTTGAAATAAAGTAACTATTGTTTTGAAACCATGCATTCTTTCTTTATTAATTTTTTAAAAAATGAGATAACGGACAAGGTAGCCCAGATGGGGTCGGGGAGCAGGGAAGGACAAGGCCACATTGATTTTTAGTATGACTACAATAAGCAAACTGTTTGAATGACAGCCTTCTGTTGCTTGGGCCATCCTCTGCAGCAGAGTGGCTGGGTGCCTGGCGCCTCTCCGCAGTATTCTTGGGCGTCTGGATAAGGAGGCTATGGAACATGGGGAGGAGGGTAGGCAGTTATACAGTGGATGCAGCGGGGGTCTGTGCTCTTGTTGGCTTTCCTGCAGCTCCAACAGATGCTTCATCATGTCTGTTTGCTCCCCCATTAGCCTCAGCAGCGTGTCCTGCCTCCGCTCTTCATGCTCACTTAATTCTTTCCTGGCCTCTGCCACTGATTGCCTCCATTCATTAAGCTGTGCCCTATCAGTGCAAGAGGACTGCATGAGCTCAGAAAACATGTAATCGCAAGTGCATTTTTTTTCCACCTTCTAATCTGTGATAACCTTAGGGACGGAGATGATAGGGGGAACGTAGAAACATTCTATGCTCTACAATTCTGGGGGGGTACTGCAAGGTCTCCTGTGCTGTTGAGTTCACCACGCTGAACAAACAGGAAATGAAATTCAAAAGTAGGCTTTCCCTATGTACATCAGAGTTCAAAGGGATGTCCAGAGCGGTCACAATGGAGCACTCTGGGATAGCTCCCGGAGGCCAATGCCATCGATTTGCATCCACACTACCCCAAATTCGACCCAGCAAAGTCGATTTTAGCGCTAGTCCCCTCACCAGGGAGGAGTACAGAAGTTGATTTTAAGAGCCTTGTAGGTCAACAGAACTGGGTTGGTTGTGTGGAGGCATTCATTTTTAAATTGACCTAATGCAGCTAAATTGGACCTAACACTATAGTGAAGTCCAGGCCTTACTGATCTGAAGTATCCTGGAGTTGCTTATCAGTTCCTTGATCCTTATTTTTGTAGTCACTATCTAGATGACTTATCAGCGGTGAAATGCTAACCTGGTTAAAGGAAGCAGAATTTGTGACATCTTACCCAGCCTCTTCCCTACTTAGGTTGAGTGATACAAGCCTAAATAGAGCCACCAAATCTTCCAGGGTGTACCAAACACTGTTGCTACTTCCAATTTGACCAGTAAGTGACTAATTTAAGATTTATCGGTGACTGGAAATTTCCATATGATGAGTCCCCTTGGCTAATGGAATACAAAACTGCCAGGCTGGAACTGCCGAACTGGAGACATCTGAAGGAGAATGATGTAGCTTAGAGACCTGGAAGAGAGAGGCTGTGTTTATTATAAAAAAAAATGAAGGCACTAGTGGGAGGAGGAGGAGCAGAGAAAAAGAGTATATTATATAATTGATCAGATTTTGCAATTGTCTAATATCCTTGGGAAATTGGGTTCAAAGCTGGACACCTTTGGCAGAGCATGCCTTCTTTAGTGGTCTCAGTGTGTCCACAAAAACCTCGTATGGATCTTTGTCCCCTTCTAGTGGCTGAACCAGGAATTACAAGTTTATGAAATGCCTACTGCTTCCATACTAGTGAATGTGAAATAGAACCTCACTCCTTCAGATCCAGAGATTCCCTGGTTCAGTTTGAGCAGATGACCCATATAAGGCATTGCATTAGCCCTCATTTTTAAAATGTAAGCTTCATGCCTTTCCCTTGGAAAGATTCCCCTTCAGAATGTAAGTTTGGGTGGTGGGCCTGAAAGTCTGTCATAGTTTAAATTTATTTTTGCTCCAAAGTAATGGTAGAAGTGGGAGGAAGTGCATGCACTCTGTTAACATATTGACAATTTGTTAATTTTTGTCATTAATTTTACATTGAGCAGGTTAATTATTCCCCGTACAAACCCAGCTTTGAAAGAAGTTCATGATTACAACTTACGATTGTGGATTCTCGCTTAGGGTTATCAGTGAATATTACATCATTATGGAATGAATGACAGTGTTCTGAGCTGCAATATTACAGTATGTTGTAATTATATGAATATTACAGTGTTTTGTGGATTATAAATCACTGAAAGTTATAATCTCCTCACCAGCATCTTGAAAATGGGTGGAGTTTAATTACAGGCTTTATTCTAGCATTACGAGGTGGCTTCCCCTAACAGGAATAAGGCAGGGATACAAATAAGGTTAGCACATCATGCCTTTTGATGAAAGGCCTGGCTTGTTACCACCAGCCTCTAGAAGTTTCAGTAGTTGGCAGAATCTCAAGATCTCTGAATCCTTTCTCCTCCTTCCATAATCTAGCTCCAAATTATGATGAGGTGGCAATTTCAAATTTCTATCTTTCTGAAAAATTTCCTTTTCTAATCAGCCAGATACTTTAATTCTTCTTCTTTGTCTATCTGCCTTTCCAACTATTTTGGCACTTGTCTGTCTTCTTTACTGAGTACAGCCTCTAGGCTACATCATGGATGGCCCAACATGGATGCACCAGAAGGGGGCAAGGTACGATCTGTTTCCCCCAGCTTGCATCCCTGTCCAGAGGCCAGCCATGATCTTTGTCAGGAGTGGAGCTACTCTTCTAACTAGCTGTGCTAGCCCCCGGAAAGAGAAGTTTCCAAGCAGAACGTTGAAACAAAATGGCAATTCAAAAAGACATTTCAAAACAAAAACAAAATGAAATGTTGGCACAGTTTGTTTTGAAATGTCAAAACTAATTTGACTTTTTCCAGAAAGTTTCCCTTCATTTTTAATTCAGCCAAATTCAAGCCACATTCACAAATGGTTTGGGTTGATCCAAAACTCCATTTTTCACCAAATTTACCTTTTGACTGAAAAATATTCACCCAGCTCTACTTAGAATTAATTAATTATGCAGATATAGTCCAAGAATAGTTTCAGCCAGCGAGAGCATTAAACAATTATTAGAGGGATAATTAAGGAACCATTAGTGAAATCACACATACACCTAGTTAACCACAGCAATATCACCATGGCATACATGTAATCTCAAGACACTTGACTAATGTAACTCTAACTAAGTAAATACAGTCCAGACTCTCTCTCCAGCCGTGGTCCCTGGGCCCAGATGAAGAACACCTCCTTCTCTCTGCAAGAATGACACCTGGTTCAGGATTACCTGTGGTCACACACCCAGGCTGCTCCTCAGTCTGCCTCTCAGCAGTCAACTCTGCCTGGGCTTGGGCCTAGTGTATCCCTGCAGCCAACACCATATAGTCATCATGCAGCCCTGCCCTGCACGTCCTTTTTCAAAGCTATCTGAACCAGTTGATTGGCCCAGAGCAGACCAGGTTGTGGCCCATAACCAATTACGTGTCCCCACTTAGGAAGGGCTGTGTTCCTCATCTAGAGTGGCATTCTCACTGGCAGCAGGACTCAGGGGTAGGATTTTCCTGTCAGCCCCCTAATCAATCATGACTCAGAGCAGTGGAGAGGCCAGATGCCCATAGCCAAACCGGTCTCTGGGGTAAGGGGCAATCCCTTCACAGCAAGCGTCAGACCCATGCAGCAGGTCTCCACATTGTGCAGACATGGGGCTCATTTCTGTAAGGTTCTCATTCCTATTGCCTTCACTGAGAGCGCTCAGCACTTTGTGAGAGGCACTCAGCAACCTGAAGGGTCTGGTCCCGTTTTAAAGTAACAAACTATATATTAATGTTTGCAAAGTGTTCAGATGGACTGCTGGGGTGGGTGACAGCAATGGAAGAGTGACCAAAAGATGAGTCTTGAGGAGAGATTTGAAGGAAAGCATGTGGTTGTCTAGGATCAGGGAAGGTATTCCAGGCATGGGCTGTGTTCTTGGAGCTGTTTGCAGGAGAAGGAAATGAAGGCTTTCCTTACACTGACCCCTTTGTTAAATCTGTTTTTCAGGCACTGCAATGCATAGACCAGTATGTTACCCAGATGGGTCAGTCTGTTCTATAGGTAGGGCTGGCTCGAGGCACCAGCCCAGCAAGCAGCTGCTTGGGGTGGCCAATGGTGAGGGGCAGAACGTCCGGGTCTTCGGCAGCAATTCGGTGGTGGGTCCCTAATTCCCTCTCAGACCGAAGGACCTGCCGCCAAATTGCCGCCAAACACTGAAGCGGTGACAGTAGAGCTGCACATCGCGATCGTGGCTTTTTTTTTTCTTTTTTTCCCTCCCTTTTTGTTGCTTGGGGTGGCAAAAACCCTGGAGCCAGCCCTGTCTATAGGTGAGGGACTGTTTCTTTTTTTGCAGAAAATCCCAAAGATGCATCACGTCCTGACTTGAGGCACATTGAATGTAAAAGCATTCATCACAATTCACCCTCTACTGCTGGCTTATATCCCCAGGAATCCAAACACCATGACAGGAAGCTGTTGCATTCTTACTGTCATTCCCCATTTCAATGCCAATTATTTTGGTGTTATGTTCTGTGTTTATATGCTCTCTACCTTGTTCTACGCATTCATTTTGCTGTCTTGTTTTCCTAAGTGTGAAGGCCTCCTTGAAACTCAGGACCTCATATCCTAGTGCTTAATCTTGGGTGAGTGAAGGAAACCAGCCCCAAGCCATAGATGTTGTCTCAACTGCCAGGCATGGAGGTAAAGATCTCCCAGCAGAGCAGGAAAAGTTTGGGAACAATCGGTGCCCAGGTACAATGCCCAATCTTATTTCCTTTTAAACCAATAGGAGTTTGGCCAATGACTTCAATGAGAGCAGGTTCAAACTCATAAAAGGGAAAATGATCATGTCCTGTCTCTCTTTGTGGTTGTTTAGCTTCCATTCTGCGAAGAAAGGATTGATTGTTTCCCCCAGAGGAGAGGGAATGCTTTTCTTTTACTGAAGAGAAGACGGACTTGTCCAATGAAATCCTGAGCTAGAAGGTCTTTAAACCCTAACCTGGCTACTGCTGCTCACACAACTGGCTAAATACCTGACGCATCCCACAACCAGTCACCAGCCTGTTTCAATGCTCTTTAAAGATCACTGCTGTGTGCACTGACATTTTTATCTACAGAACTTCATTTCTGGGGTTTGAATCTAACTTATAAATGCCACCTTCCTGTTATAATTGGGTGCCGCAAAAAAATCAATATGGAAGCATACTGACAGCTCCTCTTGGAGATCCAGCAAAAGAGAGAGGCTACTGCTTCGTATCAGATGACTGGAAACAATTCTGCAAATTTCATCTCACGCCCAGGAGATGAGCTGCTAACAATGGTTTAGTTACTTAGGGATGCATTCAATTTCTCAGAATATGGCAGCTTAATTCATGTGATTTTCATTAGCATTCATGGAACTCACATTTGTAAAGCTCCATACATTTATATGAGGGGCCTGATTCTCGTTTACACTAAGGCCCCTTTAAGCTGCTTCGGCAGATATTGTATCCTTTGGGATTATTCTCAGCATTGCTCATTTCATGTCATTCCCATTGACATACATGGGAATCCAACATCCAGAGGCAAGGGACTTATTTGTTAGCAATTTGTAGGACACCCATCACCAAAGTAGGATGCCAGAAAATTAATTCTGCACCAGCAAAAGCTGCCTGATAGCTATGTAGTTAGTGCCTGGCAAAGTATGTTGCAACAGTCTGTGCTGGATATTACAAAGGTGAAGTTAATAAAAGTGAAGTCTCCATCAGGAGCTGGAGGGCAGCCTTACTGGCCAGACACAGAGACCATTTTGATAATGGACAGACACCATTGGCTGCTGCAGTCTAGATGCCACCAGCTCTTCAGCATACTTCCCTTACAATACTCCATATCACTTTAACCTAATCTAATATACACTTTTTAAGTGTACATAATATATAGATTTTTAAACTTGTTGGGCCTGAATATCCTCTCACATACATGGGTGTAAACCAAGAGTAACTCCACTGAGATCAATAGAGTTATACTGAGGTTAAAGCTGTGTAAATGCCTGACCCACCCATAGAATTTAAGTAGAAAGGCTCCAATTGACTTCACTGGGCTTTGGATCAGGTCCTAGTGAGAGGACAACCAGGCTGTTACCATGCATGGTCCTGAAGATTTATTTACCTTCAGGTCTAGAAAAGTTTGAACAAATTCAAGGTATCCTGGGTCCCACCAAGACAACACTGACTTTTTTCTTAAGTTTCTCACCATTGCTACCACTAGTGAAGTCCTACCATTAGTCTAGACAGCCATTGGTATGTTAACCAGTGTATCATTTACCTTGGCTCAGAGTAGGCCCGCATGACATAGTGGTTCCAATGCTGGTGGCTTCTGATGTCTTGTTTACAGAGCAACATTGTTATTAGGAACAGTGGGAAATTTTAATAAGAGAAGTCTAGTGAAGGAAAGCACATAGTAAGGAAAACTGGGATTATCACTCAGGAGTTATTGGCTTCTAGATCTGTGCACAGTAACTTGTCCAAAGCTCCACACACAGGCATGGCTGAGCTGAGATGAGCATTCAGGAGTCCTTCCAGTCATATGCTAAATCCATTGTTGCTGGTTTAAAGGGGGGCTGCAGCCCTGGGACTCCGCTTTTCTGAGGTGCTCCAATGCTTGAAATATACATTATCCACAAGGGAGATTTGGATCATATTAGTGCTAACACTAAAAATAAAAGAACCAAAAAAAATCATTTATGCCCCTGTAGACGGGCCGGACTCACCCCTGCGGCGCCTCCTGTTGGTGACTCCAGGAATTAGCTCTGTCCAGTGCTGGAGCGTCCTCTGCAGGCTGGTGATCCGCCTGTCTTCAGGCCCCCCGTGTCCCTCCCTGGACCCGGTGCCCTTTCACATGGGGTGCTGCCCCCTAGCAGTAACCCCTTTCTCTCTGGGTCTCCCCTCTAAGGGAATCCCCACCCTCTATCCCTACCTTGCCTCAGTATAAGGCCACTGCCAGTCATTGTCTAGCCCCACGCCCTGGGGCAGACTGCAGTATCAGCCAACTCATCACTGGCAAGGAGGGTTTGGACCTGCTGCTTTGGCCTACCCCTGGGCTGCCCTCTGCAACCCCCAGTACCTGTTGGCCCTTCGCTAGGCCGCAGCCTGGGGCTTTCTAGGCTGGAGCTCCCCAGCTCCTCAGCCTTTCCCCAGCCCTGCTTCACCCTAGGTACCTTGCCTATAACCCCTACAGCCAGGCCCTTCTTCCTCTTCAGGCAGAGGAAGACTGTCTGAGCTTCTGGCTTCCCTGGCCTTTTATAGGGGCCAGCTGTCGCTCAGTTTGGGGTGTGGCCTCACCTGAAGTCACTTCCTTAATCAGCCCAGCCTAGAGCAGCAGCTCTCAAGCCCTACTAGGCTGCTTTTAAACCCCTCAGGGCAGGAGCAGGGGATCCACCCTGCTACAGCCCCCCACTGACAATGATTTTTGTCCCAGTTTCTTACATTTCACAGTTTAAATTACATTTTTCTCAGATGTTCAGTTGTTGGCAGTGCTAATCTCCAGTTGCCAGCTGCTAATGATAGCACTGCACAGTACTTCTTTAGTATTGTTTTAACCTTCCTCCAACAAGATGTCTCAGCAACAAATTTCTAATCGGAGTAGAGAAAAGGAAAGCTAAGTTAGAAAGAAATAAAATTGTAAGCAAGTTACCCAAACTTACTAACTATTTCTCTGCTTGTACTGCTTCAGAATCATCTTCCAAAAATGCTGAACTGTCTTTCTCAGAAAACGATAATCAAAGTGAAAATATAGATATGAACTTGTTCCCAAAAGAGAGGGCAGAAGAAAAGGCAAACTTTCCTGAAATCCAGGACAAAAAAAGTGATGATGAAAAAGATGACCCACTTTTCCTACCACATGTCCACATAGGTGGAGAGAATAGTAGTGATAAAGAGGATAATGTTGCTGTTAGCATCAAACAAGATCCTACTAAATGGCCAGCTTTGATAATGGAGGAGTTTAGCACCCTGAGTATCAAGAAAGGTCCGCTCTATTTTCAGAATTGCAATGACAAGTTTATAACTTCTGAGCAGCAGTATAAATATCAGAAAAGCTCTCTTGTATCCCTTCTTTTCAAACAAAAACTGTCAGAGGCTTTAGCTGATGTATTCTAATTCCACAGGAGCAGTATTCAGTTTCATCTTCAAACTCTTTTCATTGCCTAAGAAACCTAGCACCTTTGTAACTCCAGGCTTTTCCAGCTGGAAAAAAGCAGAGAAAACATGTTCTCATGAAAACAGCGTGGAACATTTGAATGCCATGGTTACACGAATAGCACACATGCAAGACTAGAATCACCTCTACAGGGTGTTACAGCCACTGCTAACAAACTGTTTACTGGAAGGATGTTATAAAGTGCATTGGCAAGTTACTGGAGAAAGTACGTGCCAGCTCAAGACTGCCGCTGCACAATGACCTTTTTAAGCCACCAGCTCCACTTTGCCGTCACGTCGCCCATTATAGTCTCATCCACCATGCCAGGATGTTAGGGCAGAAACACTCTGGTGAGAGGTTTCAGAGTAGCAGCCATGTTAGTCTGTATCCGCAAAATAACAGGAGTACTTGTGGCATCTTAGAGACTAATAAGTTTATTTGAGCATAAGCTTTTGTGGGCTACAGCCCACTTCATTCGATGCATGGAGTGGAAAATACAGTAGGAAGATAGATATATACACAGAGAACATGAAACAATGGGTGTTACCATACACACTATAAGGAGAGTGATCAGTTAAGGTGAGCTATTACCAGCAGGAGAGAAAAAAACTTTTTTTAGTGATACTCAGAATGGTTTATTTGCAACAGTTGACAAGAAATTGTGAGCAACAGTGGTGGGGGAGGGGGGACACACATGGGGAAATAGTTTTACTTTGTGTAATGATCCATCCACTCCCAGTCTTTATTCAAGCCTAATTTAATGGTGTCCATTTTGCAAATTAATTCCAATTCAGCAGTCTCCCAGTGGAATCTGCTTTTGGAGTTTTTTTGTTGTAATATTGCGACTTTTAGGTCTGTAATCGAGCAGCCAGGGAGACTGAAGTGTTCTCCGACTGGTTTTTGAATGTTAGAATTCTTGACGTCTGATTTGTGTCCATTTATTCTTTTACGTAGAGACTGTCCGGTTTGGCCAATGTACATGGCAGAGGGGCATTGCTAGCACATGATGGCATATATCCCATTGGTAGATGTGCAGGTGAATGAGCCCCTGATGGCGTGGCTGATGTGATTAGGTCCTATGATGGTGTCCCTTGAATAGATAGGTGGACAAAGTTGGCAATGGGTTTTGTTGCAAGGATAGGTTCCTGGGTTCGTGTTTTTCTTGTGTGGTCTGTGGTTGCTGGTGAGTATTTGCTTCAGGTTGGGGGGCTGTCTGTAAGCAAGGACTGGCCTGTCTCCCAAGAAACACAGGTATTTTTATTAAAAGTCATAGACAGGATGTGGGCAATGAACAATAAAAAATGGATTTATTGAAGCCCAAGTCCTAGCCTCACCATCCAGGGTGGAAGCCCTAGCCCTGTCGCCCAGGACTGAATTATTGGAATTTTCAAGAAATCGCTGAGATCTCATAAAATCATGTAGTCCGCAACACATTCCTAGCCTTAGGTCATAGGACATGGGTATGGATTTTGTCATTCCTCTTGATTTGCTGACTTCCATGCAAAAGTTTGTCACAAGTTTGCAGTTTACAGTCTCAGTTTGACAATTTTGAGGTGCAAGCAAAAAAAATTGTTGTAAAGCAAAACATTTTCAGATACTGTTATTTTTGCTATGAGGAAAAAGGAAATTTGAGATTGAAAGCTTTTATGTTATCCTCAACAAAATAAGGAACTAAAAAGAAGAAGTGAATGTTAGCTGAACTACCCACAAGTTTTGCATTCTTATGTCTCCTGATCAAGTACAAAGTGAAAAAGAAATGAAAACAGGCCCTTAAGCATTGCTTGACACTCACCTAAATGATCAAGAACCTGAGCTTTTTACCACTATATATCAGTTTTCAACATTTATAAGATATTGTAACATGGATAACAGTGCTACTAGAATCATCAAATTTATGCATGACAGAGAGCTGAGTAACATCTTCCCAATTACTTTCATGGTTTTGGGACTGTATTTGACTGTATCCATTGCCCGTTGTGAAAGCAGAGCAATTGTTCTCTAAGCTTGCCTTAATAAAAAAAATGTCTTTGGTTAACTATGGTAGAAATGAAGCTTAAGGCTCTTGCTATCATGTCAATTGAATGGATTTACTTCACACACTGTTGTTGAGGATACAATAACTGAATTTGCAGCATTTAAAGTTTGCAATATGTCAGTTTAATCATGCAGCATTTCATTTGACTCAATGTTTTCTGTTGACATCATATACAAAGAAGAGCAATAAAAATACAGTATTTACATATTCTGGTCCCTTTCTCCCAATAGCATCTAGGTAACTAATATATAATTGGCCAGACTATTCTCAGCTGCACTAGTATAAATCCAGAGTAGCTTCACTGTAGTCAGTGGATTTACCCCAGGTTTATACTGGTGTAATAGAGAGCAGAATTTGGCTCAGTATCTCTTTCTAGCATTAATTGGCCAGTATGAATCATAGATAAAATCAAACTGCAGCAAGGAAAATTAGAATTTCAAGCATCAATAAAGCTGCAATTCTCCTAAATCCCACAAGATGGCAAGAGCTGCTCAAGAAATCGTCTTAAATCAACTCTGAAGGCCTGAATGCTTTTGTAGTTCTCTTCTGGCAAATGATTGCTTCATAAGGAGTTAAACGAAGCCACATTTTTTAATAAGACAGAAGAGCCCTGGCAAAGGCATATCAGTAATTACGCATGGATTTCTCTGGGGCAATGGGATGTTATGCCAGTGATTCAGCAGCAGTGATAAAAGATTTGGGGGAATGTTTCATGTGGGAACAATCTCCAGTATTTGCTGTCGGGTAAGGAAAAAAGGACAAAAAGCGGCCATAGGAAACAGTTATTGGCTCACGCAAAGATTTTATTTTTTAATATCCCAGCTTGCAGACACACTGCCTGGAGCATTCCTTACATTGCTCACATCATGCAGACACGAGAAATCCAGGAGAATGCAGGCAGCTTGTCAAGGCAGAGAGATTTTATTTAGCCCCATTAATTTCCAGCCTACTTATCCTGGTACCATCCATCTCTTTCCACAAGGGCCTGGCTTCAACAAGCTTATCCATTAGATCCTATTACATACCAAGAATACTAGTTTTCAGCTGTGGATATTGCATTGTTGAATGTTAATTGATTAATTGTCAGTTATTAATGTAGGGTAATTGATGGTCCTGGTACTTCACAAAACAAAAATGAAGACAATGTTTTTTAAAAATTGAAATTAGTCTTGAAACAACACCTGAAGCAACAGTTCAGATGTGGGAGGCACTTCACGCTAACCTTGGTGTGGCCAGTTTAAGAAGGATTTGCATACGGAGGAGAGGGAGGCTACTCTGTGAATTAGAGAGAGAAAAACTGCAAATGAATTTAGTGCTGGTGAATGGTGTGAGAACAGCTGCTTCAAAGACAGAACTTCTTTGCAGATCCATAGAATCCGTCTAGCACAGGCAGTAGCAAATCAAGCATTCCCAACTCTACCCGCCAGCATGTCTCAGCTGGGACCTGATAAGACCACTTGTATGAGGAGACATTTCAGGCTTCTTGGCCCATTCAGCTCTTGGCCTCTCTGTTGATAGAGCCAAGAGAGGTGCCCGTTAGTAACAGGAGGTGGACAACAGTCCACTGGACCTCAGTTTTTCTTAGATGGGCCACCAAACAGCCCTCAAAGGGCAATAACTGTTCACTGTCAAGCTTGCGCATTATTAATCCTCTGAACCATCCGGTCTCTCTTTTCATGCCTTCTTTTACTTTTTTTTTTTTTAATAATAGAGCTAGAGCCTTTGGCAGACATTCTGCACTATTTCATATTTTACTTACTTAGATCTCAGGGTTGGGTTTTTTTCCTTCTTAGCTATAAATGTTTAAAAATGTATTGGGTTGTTTTTCTATGCTGCCCTTGGAACGTACGTGCTTTAAATTCATCGATCTTCCCTGTGCTGTGTGGTTTTATGTCTAGCTGTTACTGACTGGTATTTGTGTTCTTGTCAGGTTTGCTGGAACTAACTCATAGCTGTTACATTAACTGTTCCTGATTCATATATAGTGGAGAGTTTTCTATTTGCCTGGTATTTTCCCCCCTAGTGGCCAGACACTAAATTGGATGTCTCCATTTAAGTCTCCTATTCAGTTGTGTGTGTGTGTGTACACATCTCCACTTACAAGTCTCCTATTCAGTTGTGTGTGTGTGTGTATGTGTGTACACATCTCCACTTACAAGTCTCCTATTCAGTTGTGTGTGTGTACACATCTCCACTTACAAGTCTCTTATTCAGTTGTGTGTGTGTGTGTACACATCTCCACTTACAAGTCTCCTATTCAGTTGTGTGTCTGTATACATCTCCGCTTACAATTCTCCTATTCAGTTGTCTGTCTGTGCATGTGTGTGCGCTGCACATTGCCCCACCAAAAATGTTAACTGGAACCCCTGTGCTCCGGAAGTGACATTTCTCTCCAAAAGGGGAGTTTCCTTCCAGCGGCACCAGAACGAGTCTTGCTAATCTTCTCTATATATATATATAACTGGTGAGGGCCAGGGTTGACAATATATCCTCGATAAGCCCCCAGCCAGGTAGGATGCCCACCTTTTCTTCTCTCACTACTGCCTGCCCTAAGCACTTCCCATACATATCAGCACACACTGGAACGCAGTTTTTGTGGCTGCCTGTATCACTGCCTGGCAAAGCGGAAGGGCAAAGGCATGTTTTCCCATCTCCCTGCAGTCCTTCCCTGCTACACAGATCTCATCTGTGTAGCAAGAAGGATTAGGGCATGGTCATATAGCAGGAGCCCTGTCTGGAGGTCTGAAACAAATCATTCCAGCATGAGTAAGAGAGCATCTTCTTATAAGTGTTTTGCTGGAGGGCAGCAGCTCTTGGATAAAGTCTTAGCCAAAGGATAACTAGAGCCTCAGATGCATCTGACTTTATTATAAAGGTGGTCTCAAGCCTCAACATTCAGATTGAATTTTGAATATCCCAAAATTCAAGCATGTTCATAACAGGACTGTTTTATGCAAAAAATGAACCCAAGCTTGAATTTCTGAATCAAACAACCCTTTATAAAGATAGAGACAACTTGAAAATACATGGCTACATCTATGAGTTCAGATTTCCAACAAACCATCCAAATGTGGGGAGTGTTTGGATCCAGGGGTTTTGAGCAAGTCCATCTCTAACCATACCAGTAATCTTTTATTAACAATAGTAATGATAGTACCTATCATTCATTATATGAGAGCTAAAAATAATCTATGCTCCTTGACCCTACGAGATGAGATCCAACTTCTGCAAATGCTTACACGCATGCTTTACTCACATGAGTAGTGTTAACCACTTGGCAAAGTGATAAAAGGATAGAAGCCTTCATTTTTAACTTGGACAAAAAACAGAAGATGTGGTACCAGTTCAGGTCTGGAAAGTACTGGGGACATCCGGAATGAAGAAATGATCAGCAGAAGGGTACACTGAAGATGTGAGCTTGAAGGAGGGACTACAGGGAGAGGAGGGCGCACTTGGGAGGAAAGAACTGTAAATCTATTCCAAGTTTAAGAATCAGAATGAAAGAAATTGCACAGCTGAGAGCCAGGATTAGAAATGAAGGGTGCTGTGCAGGGAGAGGTTTGACAGGGGACTCTACAGCCTGCGGGAGAGGGAGTTCAGTTCTTATTCAGTTTATAATCTGGGCTTGGTGTGGGTCACTTGACAAACTTTCCATTCTGTTTGTTTTCTTCCTCTGTGTTTTTTAATTATATAAACCAACAAAAGGACTGTTTTCAAAAGTAAATCCATCTCATGTTATGGAGGTTTCATACATGCAAAGGCTTCCTCCTTCCCGATGTGTTTCCTGAAAGCTGCTCCTGGATATATTGACACTAATCTATTTCAGTGATAGTGTTTCATGAAGCACCAAGTATACTCTTGGCAGCTGGACTGTTTGTGCATCTGGTTATAATAAAGAGTTAGGCTCCAGCTGGTGCAGTGGCTCAGTACACTGAACCACCAGGCGCTGGCTGGTCAGTTTTCTTTTCCTGCATCTTGAGTTCAAATCCCAGCAGCAAGTTGGAAGCTGAACACAGAACAATCTCTCAGTCAAGAGAGCCAGGCCACAGAGAGAGAGAGGGAGAGGGAGGGGGAAGGCTGCCAGGAGCTGATTGGAGATTCGTTCTTCTATAGGAGAGTCTCAAAGTAATTAAGTGACCACTTGAAGGAGGGGGAGAAACCCACAGAATGGAGTAAGAGAGTGTCCCTGCAAGGGGTCAGGTAGGTAGGACAAGAGAGGAAAAACAATTCCCAAGCAGTGTGGGAGAAAAGAAAGAGGGAGCCTTGTGATGGGTTCAGTCACAGAGACCCCCTTGGGACTGTCACCTGATGTGCTGAAACTACCTCTGAGCCTGTTTTCTTTGCCAGCTTGGGACTTCAGAACCCTGTCTTGTTGAGTCAGACATACTAGCCTGCTGTAACACACACCCAGGGTCTGAACCATGCCCCCAAAGCTGCAAACTTAACTGAAAACAGCTCACCAAGTATTCCTCCACCAGCACCCAGACACCCAGTTCCCAATGGGATCCAAACCCCAAATAAATCCGTTTACTCTGTATAAAGCTTATACAGGGTAAACTCATAAATTGTCCACCCTCTATAACACTGATATAGAGATATGCATAGCTGTTTGCTCCCCCGGATATTAATCACTTACTCTGGGTTCATTAATAAACAAAAGTGAATTTATTAAGTATAAAAAGTAGGATTTAAGTGGTTTCAAGTGATAACAGACAGAACAAAGTAAATTACCAAGCAAAAAACCAAAACACGCAGGTCTAAGCCTAATACATCAAGAAACTGAATACAGGTAAATCTCAACCTAAGAGCTGTTCCAATAAGCTTCTTTCACAGACTAGTCTCCTTCCTAGTCTGGGCCCAATCCTTTCCCCAGTACAGTTCTTGTTAGTTACAGCTCAGGTGGTAACGGAGTAAGTGATTTATCATGACTCGCAGCCCCTTTGTTCTGTCCCACCCCCTTTTATAACTTTGGCACAAGGTAGGAATCTTGTCTCTCTGGTTCCCCACCCATCCTTCTAAATGGAAAAGCACCAGGTTTAAGATGGATTCTAGTTCAGGTGACATGATCACACGTCACTGTAAGACCTCCTTCTTCGTTACCTAGTAGCTGGAAGACAGTACATAGGAAGGCTTGCAGGTAAACAAACCCATTTACAGTTCATTGATTCTGAAGCACGCTTAATGGCTTCGACTTAACATGTTTATATCTTATTCTCCTAACTCCAGACATAGAAATAATACATGCAAACAGATAGGATGAACACACCTTACAAGAGACCTTTTGCATGAAGCATATTCCAGTTACATCATATTCACACTTATTCACATATTTCCATAAAACGTATGGAGTGCAATGTCATAACCCTCATGAGAGTGAGAAAGACACCCACAGGGGCATGGGGGCAGGGGAATGAATGCACACAGCACTTCAAGGGTGGGAGCCCAGTTTGGATTATTTATTAAATATAAGGTGGAATTCACCCTGGGTAGAGGGCCAGTACAGGCCTCTTGACCACTTAAGTAGTTATCTTAAGATCCAGCTGTGAAAAAGGGCCATAAAGCTGCCTTCAGTGGACAGGTGAGGAATCCACCATCAGAGGCGGAAATTCCTGGCTGATGTAGAGCTGGTGTAGCACAAGCTATACCCCCATAGGAGGCATGTCAGAAATGTGCTGGGGAGGTGGCAAGAATACACTGCACTCCAGCAGTCCCCAGCTGACAGAATGGCCCCTAGGGGACAGTATCAGGTGATGGAAGTTAGAGCATCAGAAGGACTGTTCTAACTTCTCCTGGAGATCAAGGCAGCCCAGAGCAGCCCCAGGGATTGAGGAAGCACAGAGATGGCTTAGACAGGGACGGCGCGTCCATTAGGCGACCTTAGGTGGTCTCCTAGGGCTCCAGGATTTGGAGGGCAGCATTTTGTGCGCTCCCCACGGGGCGCACAGGAGTTTCCGGTTCCACTCCCGTCGCACCGCCGAAGAAGGACCTTCTGCTGATGTGCCGCGGGAAACAGCGGCAGGCAATTGAGCAGCACAATGACTGCCGCTGTCGCCTGCGGCATTTCAGCGGCGGGTCCTTCTTTGGTGGCACGATGGGAGTGGAACCGGAAGCTCCCGCGCACCCCGTGGGGAGCGCACAAAATGCCGCCCCTTGAATTCTGCCTAGGGCGCCAGAAACCCTGGCGCCGCTCCTGAGCTTAGAGCCACTTTTCTCCCTTCCTTCAGATCCTGTACTAAACACAGCTTGTCCAGGCCCAAGTATTGTTCCATTGACCATTGTCCACATTGGGTTTGTACTGAAGTGAGGGCAGAAACTGGCTCTTAAATAACACTCACAGAATCCAGCTCACTTTCCTATAGGCATATTGGCTCTCCGGGGCTCGCAGATGCAAAACATAGTGCAAATCTTCATTTAACCATTGTTTGAGCAGATATGACTCTCAAGACACATGGAGGAAACGGATGCGTTGAGTAGGAAAATGCCATTTTTACATTTCTATTCTTCAGTGTTGAGCCAAGTAGATCAGATTGAGCCTAAACTCCTTAGTTACACCATGTAATATTTACAACAGTTACAAGTCTGTGGACAAGTCTTCTTTATCAACCTCAGCACAAGGTGGCAGTGTATCAACACAAATAGGCTATTAAACCATTTTGCCTTATATCTCCCTGCTGATCCACACATACTCCATTTTAGAGTCACATTTGCCTTACTACAACTCCACAAGTCAAGGTTTACTTCTCCTTTAATCCTTTAATCCTTTACATTGGGGTGCTAGATTAGCACACAGAGATTATAGTAAAGTTGTTTATTTTGCAGAAATGAAGCCCGTACTAATTTAAACCTCTTGGCACTATTCAACTTTTTCCTCTAAGACTCTGTCCCATATTTGGGCTTTATCTAGCTGACAGGAATGCAGTCTTTATTTAAAGTGATAGTCAGTTTAATACCAAAATGCAGGATTTTAAGAACGAAGCCAAAAAAGTTGGCTAATATCCTCTATTCACTTCCTCAAAACTTTCCAAAACATTCTCTTTTGGGCTGAAATTTTCCATGTTTGGTCTTTGTCCAAATGTGAATTTTTGGACACTTTCAGCCAGTTGTGTTCAGTCAACGTTTAATTACATGAGGCTGGAACATAGCTTTAGTCCTAAAAATAGGAAAGAAAGTCTATATTTTCTCACAGATAACTCAGAACTATCTGAAGGCCGAAAGTTCTAGGTGTAAAACTGACACCTTCTTCCCCCACATAATTGCTGCCTGTGTATACTCAGAGTTATGTCTGCTTATTAACAGACAAAAATCACTTTATACTCTTTGTTATTCCCGTTAGCCCTGCACAGCCAACACAGCTATAGGGAAGTGACAGGGGCGGCTCTAGGCACCAGCAAAGCAAGCACCTGCTTCGGGCAGCCCATTTGCAGGGGCAGCATGGGAGCTGAGAACCAACAGGGGGCTCTGGGAGTTGTAGTTCCTTGGTTAGCTCCCTACCTATAGAGCCAGCCTTGGAGCAGGGAAAGAACTACATTTCCCAGCATTCCCTTGGCCACTACCAACTGGAAAGGAAGGAGGGGGACCTCATGTGGCAGCCTGCTGTGAGTGCTGTGAATGGTAAGGAGACCATATTTTAACATTAAAAAAACAGGACACTCCAGGGGGAGGGTAGCTCCACCCTGCCACCATCCACTCCCTCCGACTGCCCCCCACAGAAACCCCAACCCATCCAACCCCCCCCCCGCTCCCTGTCCCCTGATCACCCCCTCCCGGGACCCCTGCCCCTAACTGCCCCCCAGGATCCCACCCCCTATCTAAGCCTCCCTTCTCCTTGTCCCCAACTGCCCCCTCCTGAGACCCCCAACTTCCCCCAAGACCCCACCCCTACCTGTCCCCTGACAAACCCCTGGGACTCCCATGCGTATCCAACCACTGCCTATCCCCTGACTGCCCCCTCGAACCTCTGCCCCATCCACCCCCGCTCCTGTCCCTTGACTGCCCCCAACCCTCCGCCCCATCCAACCCCCCCTGCTCCCTGTCCCTTGACTGCCCCCCCCGGAACCCTCTACCCCTTCTCCAACCCCCCAGCCCCCTTACCGTGCCACTCAGACCAGCGTGTCTGGCTCCGCGCAGCTCCAGACACGTTGCTGTGCTCCCCTGTGGAGCCACAGCCCCCCCAGCACTTGCCTTCCAGATTTGAACACCTCAAAATTCAGGAGTGCTCAAGCTCAGTTTGGGCAGCTGTTACTTCATTTCTCCCAAATCAAATATACTGATCCACTGTAACTTGCTGTAGAAAAAGTAGGATAAAATTGAGCAAGAAATGCTTCCCAGTGGTTATTAGGACTGGAATTGCTATTTTCAACAGCCATTGCCTTTTTTGTTTGTTTGTTTGATTAAAAGGAAGACAGTGATATTGCACTGGCAAATTCCCCATAGAAAGAAAGAGTGGAACAAAAGAATAATAAAGGCACCTCAACTTTTCCTCATTTATGGAGGACAGTCTTATAATATGCATCCAGATATCCTCCAATCACACAAGCTGAAAATTGTTCCACTTTACTGCAGCTCTTTAACCATATGGGAACCAATCCTGTCTGTGTTTTGTGCACATCCAAAATTCCTACTGAATGACCCGCCCTCGGAATGAGTTACCAGTGACCCAGGGCTGCGGCGGGAGGGTGCAGGTGGGGGGGGGGGGAGAGCCCAGGGCTGGGGTGGCAGGAGGTGGGGGGCACTGGTGGGGGGAGGGAGCCCAGGGCTGGGGCGGCAGCAGCGCTGGGGCAGCAGGGGGTGTGGGTGCGGGGGAGAGCCCAGGGCTGAGGCAGCAGGAGGGTATGGGGGGGGGAGCCCAGGGCTGGGACGGGGGGCAGCCAAAATTTTTTTTGCTTGGAGCAGCAAAAAACCTAGAGCCGGCCCTGGGAAGTGAGCTGGCTTCTGTTCTGCCTCAGACAAAAGTTATCAACTAAGGCTGGGATTTTCAAGAGGACTTAACAGAGATGAGCAGCTAACTTCCTTGAATTGCAATGAACATGGAGTGGTTAACTCCATCAGGCACTTTTTAAAATCCCACCCTAAATTCCAGCTGCCGATTGTATTGCTGGTGATGCATAATCCAGAAAAACCCAGCTTGACTGTAAGGTTGCAGGTAGAGCTCCCGGCACAGATAGTTCATTAAAACTGAGCAGATTGGATCTGGAAATCATGTCAAGACCAATGAGGAATGCCAAGATACCATTCTGACAAATCACTTTTCAGAGCAAAGTCCTCACCTTACGCTGTGACTCTTTGAGAATGCAGTTTGGAGCATGAACAGAGCCACTATCAGAATCTGATGAGAGTTTTGCTGGTATAAGGACAAAACTCATCTGTCTGCAAGTATGGATACACGAGAGGGAGACTGACAGCTACCTATGAAGGTCCATAAATGGAAGAGTGTGCAAGGGGTCAGATTCACAAAGGGACTTACACATTGTGACGCTCACCGTTGTAACATTTAACTGTTAGGCACCTAGAAACTCATTGGGATTCACAAAGCCTGAGCTAGGCACTCAGGCTTCCTATAGAATGAGTGTAGGGAGATAGGTGCCCAAGAATGGGATTCGCAACAGCCAGCAAGCTAGGCAGCACCCTGCCTAAGCTAGCCAATGGGAGATGCCAAGGAGAGGCATGCACGTTAAGCCCCTCAGGGAGTTTGGCGCCTCTCTCTGCTTGGGATTTTCATCTGTGAACCCTCTTGGACTCAGGCACTGAAGGTCTTTCTTGCAAGAAGCCAGGGGAGGGTGTAGGAAAGACAGCTCCCTGAAAACATATAGCCCAGTGGTTCGGGTACTCACCTGGGATGCAAGAGACCCTCCCCCTACCATGACGAGAAGAGGTTTAAATAGGGATCTGAAACTTCTCAGGTGAGTGCCCTGACTGCTGAGCTATGGGATATTCTGATGTGAAGCTCCCTCAATCTCTCCTGTTGAAACCATTCACTTTGGAAGTAGAGACTGGGCCAGCTAGAGATAGCCAGCAAGCATGAGAATGACTCTGTAGCCTGTTTGTTTGAGCACTCAGCCAGGATGTGGCAGACCTAGGATCCAGTCCCCGTACTCCAATAACTGTTTGATTATCTAAGTGGAACAGCTTCAACAGGAGAGATTGAGGGAACCTCACCCCACCATAGATATACCAGTGTTTATGGCCCCTCAGTAAAGAGGTGGCAGATCCCTGTTCAAGTCTCTTCTCATCAGACAGAGGAAGGAGTTGAACCAGGGGTCTCCCACATCCCAGGTGAGTACCTTAACAGCACTGGGCTAGAAGTTATCACACAGCTCCTGGCCCATTTTGTGAGGAGTTAGGCATGCTCAGGCAAATTAGGCACAGGATCACCTCTTTTCCCCTGGTTTGTGAATGGCACTGGGAATTTGGTGTCTGGATACGTAGAGCAAGGTAGCAGCGCATGTGCCCTCAGGCAGAAACATAGGCACCTAAGGAATCGTTACTGAAAAAATGGAAGTCCTGAGTGAGTTTAGGCACCTATGGGATTAGCTGCAGCCAAGTAGGGGTTTTGTGAATATCAGTGGTGCCTAAATCTGGGACTTAAGCATCTAAAGTGGCAGGCCCCTAAGTCTCATTGTGAATCTAGCCCACAGAGCCTCCCTGCCCTTTGGAAAGCAAACACATGGAAGGACTCACTGCTGGTCAGGGCCGCCCAGAGGGGGGGGCAAGAGGGGCAATTTGCCCCAGGCCCCGCGTCCCGCAGGGGCCCCCACGAGTGTTTTCCGGGGCCCCTGGAGTGTTTCCCGTCTTCCCGCGGCTCCGGTTGAGCTCCCGCAGGCATGCGTGCGGCAGGTCCACCTGAGCCCGGGACGAGTGAACCTGCCGCAGGCATGCCTGCGGCAGGTCAAGCGGAGCCGCGGGACCACGGCACCCGCCGCAGTCACTCGTCCCGGGCTCCGGTCGACCTCCCGCAGGCATGCCTGCGGGAGCTCAACCGGAGCCAAATGCCGCCCCCAGGGAAAGGGCCGCCCCACGCGCCTGCTTGGCGCGCTGGGGTCTAGAGCCGCCCCTGAGCGGGGGCCCCCCGCCGCCGAAGACCCCGGGCCCCCGGAATTCTCTGGGCGGCCCTGCTGCTGGTGCATCCCCTCATCACTGGTGTGGCATGACACCTCTTTCCTTTCTACAGCCCACGACAACAGCTGCTCCGGCCCTGTGGTCAGGGGTGGCTTTAGATATTTCGCCGCCCCAAGCACGGCGTCATGCCACGGGGGGTGCTCTGCCGGTCGCCGGTCCCGCGGCTCTGGTGGACCTCCCGCAGGCATGCCTCTGGAGGGTCCTCTGGTCCCGCGGCTCCGGTGGACCTCCCGCAGGCATGCCTGTGGAGGGTCCGCTGGTCCCGCGGCTTCGGTGGAGCCGCAGGACCAGCGGACCCTCTGTAGGCATGGCTGCGGGAGGTCCACCGGAGCCGCGGGAACAACAGACCCTCCGCAGGCATGCCGCCAAAGGCAGCCTGCCTGCTGCCCCCCCGGCGACATGCAGAGTGCCCCCTGCAGCATGCCGCCCCAAGCACGCGCTTGGCGTGCTGGGGCCTGGAGCCGCCCCTGCCTGTGGTGGTTACTTTTCTCAACTGGGGCTTTCCGACAGATCCCATTTTAGTCTCATCCCTTCCAGGGTAACAGAAACCTAATATCCCTGCATCTGGTCCTCAGCCCCATGGTTCTTCCACCTTTCTCTCAGGATTTTTAATCATCCATCTCCCCTAATGTCATGGGTTTCATGTCACCTTCCCAGTGGCTGGTAGAGGAACCCAGGGCCACCTTCAAGATTAGGTTCCAGTCCAGGGACCCAAAGACAAGCACCTGGAGTCTGCTCTGTCAGACACTTTGCCACTGCATCCATGGACTTCTTCCTACCATTAGCCTTTCTTCAGGCCTTTCCCCCATCTCCTTCCTGGCATATTTGTAATGAGCAACACCTCCTCGGGCTTCTCCCAGGAGGTCCAGTTCCTACCCTTGTGCCAGGGTCAGCCATAAGTAGGGTTGCCAATTTTGGTTGGTTGCATTCCTGGAGATTTCATCACATGATATAATCTTTAATTAAAGATTAATCTTTAATTCCTAGAGGGTTAGCAACCCTAGCCACAGGTGCTTGCTCCAATCCTGTGGATTCCAGGTATCTCCTCTCCTCCACCCCCCGCAGGCTTCCTCTTCACCCTGCAAGAGCCTTCCAGTTCCCCACCAATTTTTCTAGTACCCAGAGAGCAACTGCATAGTCCTTCAGTCTCTCCTTGAAGCTCTTTTCTGCTCCAGACTGCATGGCTTCATAGCACCACCAGTCTTCCCTTGTTGGGCTTCATCTTAAATTAGACCTGGCCTGCCCTCCAGGTGTGACCAGGGGTGGGCTAAGAGGCCAATTTACACATTAACCCTTTCACCACCTGGAGGGGTAGACACCCCATCACAGCCTGTCAAAATTGTAGTTCCCACACTTGGGAGAGCACAGAGTTTGCTTTCTTGTGGCTTTTGACACTTATTATAACATGAGGGGCAAAGGAGTCCAGGAGAACTGGCTGTATTTTAAAGAATCCTTATTGAAGTTGCAGGAACAAACCATCCCAATGTGTACAAAGAATAGTAAATATGGCAGGCGATCAGCTTGGCTTAACAGTGAAATCCTTGCTGATCTTAAACACACAAAAAAAAAAGCTTATAAGAAGTAGAAGATTGGACAAATGACCAGGGAGGAGTATCAAAATATTGCTCAGGCATGCAGGAGTGAAATCAGGAAGGTCAAATCACACTTGGAGTTGCAGCTAGCAAAGGATGTTAAGAGTAACAAGAGGGGTTTCTACAAGTATGTTAGCAACAAGAAGAAGGTCAGGGAAAGTGTGGGCCCCTTATTGAATGGGGGAGGCAACCTAGTGACAGAGGATGTGGAAAAAGCTGATGTATTCAATGCTTTTTTTGCCTCTGTCTTCACGAACAAGGTCAGCTCCCAGACTACTGCAGTGGGAAGCACAGTAAGGGGAGGAGGTGACCAGCCCTCTGTGGAGAAAGAAGTGGTTCAGGACTGTTTAGAAAAGCTGGACGAGTACAAGTCCATGGGGCCGGATGCACTGCATCCAAGGGTGCTAAAGGAGTTGACAGATGTGACTGCAGAGCCATTGACCATTATTTTTGAAAACTCATGGCGATCAGGGGAGGTCGCAGATGACTGGAAAAGGGATAATGTAGTGCCCATTTTTAAAAAAAGGGAAGAAGGAGGATCCGGGTAACTACAGGCTAGTCAGCTTCACCTCAGTCCCTGGAAAAATCATGCAAGTTAAAGAAGTATGGGCTGGATGAATGCACTATAAGTGGATAGAAAGTTGGCTAGATCATCGGGCTCAATGAATAGTGATCAATGGCTCCATGTCTAGTTGGCAGCCAGTATCAAGCGGAGTGCCCCAAGGGTCAGTTCTGGGGCCAGTTTTGTTCAATATCTTTATTAATGATCTGGAGGGTGGCGTGGACTGCACCCTCAGCAAGTTTGCAGATGACACTAAAGTGGGAGGAGTGATAGATATCCTGGAGGGTAGGGATAGGATACAGGGAAACCTAGACAAATTAGAGGATTGGGCCAAAAGAAATCTGATGAGGTTCAACAAGGACAAGTGCAGAGGACGGAAGAATTCCATGCACTGCTACAGACTCAAGTTGCAGTGGGGGCGGTTTAGGTTGGATATTAGGAAACACTATTTCACTAAGAGGGTGTCGAAGCACTGGAATGGGTTACCTAAGAAGGTGATGGAATCTCCTTCCTTAGAGGTTTTTAAGGTCAAGATTGACAAAGCCCTGGCTGGGATGATTTAGTTGGGAATTGGTCCTGCTCTGAGCAGGGGATGGGACTAGATGACCTCCTGAGGTCCCTTCCAACCCTGATATTCTATGATTCTATGATTAATGTATATCCAATAAGACTATTTCTGGACTATTCAATGTGAGTGAACATGAGAAACTTTGGATCTTGTGTGTAAATAAGTTTTATCAAAATCTAAGACCAACAGAAAGGTTTCCGAGAACTACTTAAAAAAAAAAAGAATCCAGTGGAAACATTTTTGTTTTTAACCAGTAAGCATTCCCCTGCAGTGTTTGCAACCCAAATGCTGCAGCATTCAACTAGGGCATGAAAGGGTAAATTGATTATAACCAAATGAAACCAATTAGTCTATTCTTGTCTGGCCTGAAAAAAAACCCAGCAAAAAGTAAATAAACATTGAGGCAAATCTTGAAGTCCTTAGATTTTTACTTAGAGACTGATCCTGCTGAGTACTACCTTACTCCATGATTTCATTAACATCACTTATGGGAACCAGGTGCTATTCAGCATGACCAAGGCAATCAGAATCTGCCTCAGAGCCCATATTCAGGCTAAATGCTCACTGATTTTCAGTAGGACTTTTCCTGAGAAAGGACCGAATAAAAGCAAATTAAGGATAAGGATTTGGCCAAAGGAATATTGTGTGAAGAGCTTTTGGGGAGAATAACCCTATATAGAGAAAGAATGAAGATTCAGAGAGAGAGAGGAATGGACAAAAAGGATAAAGTAGAAAGAGAAGGGAAAAGGGACTCCATCCAATATAGGCAGAACTTATATTGGCCCATTGTTCCATGACACAAGCACTGGTGAGATGCCAATCAATGGGACTCTCAGCACAAATATATACACAACAATTTAGCCCATCACAATGGAGTGTGCGTATGTACAAGAGTGAGTCATTTTGTCTGATTAGGAAAAGACACAAAACTGGAGATAATGACGATAACAGGCCAGGATTATTGGACACAGTCTGGCCTTTTCTTATGCCTCAAACTTCAAAAGTTCTCCTATGAAAATTCTTGTAAAGTGTTTGACCATAAAAATTCCAGACTTTACTGTTGGCATAATTGATCTCAGAAATGTCACCACAGAAGGAGACAGAGGAGTATTCATGTGAGACATACTAATCTTGGAGGGGAGCCAAATGTAATATATAGTCTTTCCTTCTCAGAAAACCATGAATGGTGTTTTTGGAATGGGCTTAAGCTTTTAAAACCTGTTATCCAACATCCAATACATTTAAGGTAAAAAGCTTTCAAGCACATAGTAAATGCATCTGAATTTGTTGGAATTTTATCTGTCTGGTTTTCAAAAGTTAATTGGTTTATAATGCTGTCTTATTTAATGAAAGGGGGAAAACAAGGAAATTCTTTTTAAAAATTAAACTCGTCCAAGGATTCTGTCAGACTGAAAATCATGGATCAAATTCCCAGCTGGCATAAGTAGAGCAGTGCCCACTTAAATGAGTTATTTGGAGCTTACAGAAGTATTTTGCCCTACTTGAGTTACTGCTAACACTTTATATTATTACAACTGTAAGAATTTTTTTTAATCAATTTACCTTTTACCATTTATGCTGTTTATTTTTTACATTTTACTCCTCTTGGACAGTGGGGACAAATCAGTTTCAGTTTCTAATCAACTTTCTCCATTGTGGCCTCCTGGCATCCTTACTTACTTCCCCCTCTGTCCAAACTCTCATGCCAACTACTTCATGTCCCCTGTTTTTTGAATTCCGTCGCTAGCTACCTTTCTTTTGCCACATGAAGTTCAAGTTCCTCATCCTTTCTTTGAAGGCCTTACTCCACTTCAATTATTGCTATTATTATACTTTGTAGTAGAGAAGGCCCCAGAGGCCAGAACCAAGATGAGAGCCCCATTGCATTACACTGTAACACATAGGTGGGTAAGGCAATATCTTTGGACCAACCTTTGTCAGTGAAAGAGACAAGCTTTCGCATGTACCTTGTCTCTCTAATAATCTGAGACCAACACTGCAAAGTGTAACATGCAGTAAGAGGTTAGAGTAAACAGTCAATATAAAGAAAAAGATGTTAAAAGAAAGCAATATCATTCCCATTTTACAGAAGGGAAAGCCAGCACAAATGCCTGTTGAGATTGAATGACTTGCCCAAAGGCACATGGTAGGACCAGAAACTGAACCCCCAGTTCCTCCTATTCCCCTAACTCATTTCCTGTGCTTCTCTCACAACTCCCTTCATCACCTTTCACACTTGGTTTCACACCACATCTTTCACACAGCATCCTACCCACTTTTCAACTATCCAGATATTTCTTTCTTCCTTCATGCTTGTTCTGTGAAACTTCCCTATTTTGCAAAGAATGATCTCATCAACTAACTAGGTGTGTGCTCTTTCCCAGTTGCTATTTGGTGTATCTTATTTGTCTAGTAAATCCAAAAAATTACATTAAAAGAATGTCAAGGTTGAAAAATCAAGCACTCGAAAATTAGGAAATGCAAGAATTAAGGCTGCCCAGGCAAGCTTAATTTGGCTTGCTGGTGAATATCCATGACAAAAAAATTGAATTACATAATCAGATACATTTTTTTCCCACAAGACCCCTGCCTCACTAAGTGAAAGGGTAGTTATTCAATATATACTTTTTTATCCTTAGCATTTAATGAATGGTCCTATGTTATTTATTACATGCCATCCAAAACCAGCACTGAATACAGAATTATTAATTTCCTCCTGGGCTTTTCTATGAGCCAATCATCAAACGTTCTTAATTCTTTACAAATACATTTCATTCCATAACACCTCTGCAAGATGATGATGTGTTATTGCTCCCTTTTTACACATTGGGAACTGAGGCACAGAAATTAAAGTCAGAATTGTCAGAAATGTCAAGTAGTTTTGGGTGCCCAATCTGAGATGCGGAGAGCCTGATTTTTCAGAATACTTAGTA
This sequence comes from Mauremys reevesii, assembly GCF_016161935.1. Taxonomy (NCBI): domain Eukaryota; kingdom Metazoa; phylum Chordata; order Testudines; family Geoemydidae; genus Mauremys; species Mauremys reevesii. The sequence goes on along the minus strand of NC_052625.1, from coordinate 56,069,278 downwards.
TTGTACAGCACTTCATACACTCAGACCACAGCTCCATCGCAGCTGGGAGTGCTCAGCACTTCTGCAAATCAGACCCCAAGTTTCTCAGACTGAGTGGCCAGAAAATGAGGAACTCACAGTGGCCACCTATGAAAACTTTTATATACGTGATTTGTCCATCACCACATAGTGACCCACATTGTTTATAATGCATGAGCTAGACTAAACTGTTTGTGGCTTGAGCCTCATCTGTCAGGTACTTGAAAATGTCTGTGTACCCTTACTTCTATACTTCATATACATCAAGATGCTATTATGTGTGGATTGACAAAACCAAAGGGGAATGTTTAAAGTGATGCTATTGAGTTAAAAATCATATTTTAAAAAACTCAAAACTTATTTACTTATATTATACTAGCACCTTAGATTATTAAAATAAAAATCCTAATCTGACTTTTACCGTAGCTGCTATTTGCTTGCTTTTCATATTTTTCTCCGCTTGGGCAGCGATAAACTATGTAGTTAGCTTCTCTGTCCTGTCCATCCTCTTCTGTCATTTCATGCTCTAGTATCTGCTCTGCAAAATGATACAGACCCAACAAGGACATATGGCCAGGCACTAAGGGCCTGATCCCACTTAAGTCAATAGAAAGCTACCCATTGACTTCAATGGGTTTTGGATCAGATCCTAACAGTTATCAATACAGATCTCCACCAGTGAATCAGGGAAAAGCTTGTTGAAGGAGAACAAAAGAAAACTGTCTTTGGGAAATATTGCCTGCCTACACCCAGGCTTCTCACAAGGTTAAAAGTGGAATTGTTTGCTTGAATTGTGTGTGACATCTCACAGGAGCATCTTTGAATTGTTAAATTCATGGGCTGCAGCTGGTGCCTGCCAATTGTTTGGTGGCCATGACTCAGTGAGTGACAAGCAGCCTAGACATTATGCTTCATTGTCCTTTCTTCCTCAGCAGCTTCGCATCTGGGGTCTCAAGAACAATTATTCTGGTGAGAGAAGTCCCTTGATTCCTGAGCAGTGCAGGACCAGGCTAATGAAGAGTTCTTAGGCAAAGTATTTAGGAAAGTGTCTGCACTTCCCCCATAACCCTTGTTATCTTTACTGGGAGTTGAGGGTGCTCTGTACCTTTGCCAGAGATGTTCAGTACCTCACTGGATCCACTCTCTGATTTGGGGATATTAGGAAACCAACTGACTAAAGAACTAGTTCCTAGAAATGCTAGCAATGCATAGCTCATTGCCAAAGAGATGGTAGCAAACTGAGATCCTGAGTGTGAGGCTGAAAAGTGGATACAAACAGGAGTTGTTTAGGATGGTGGGACCATTAAGGCTCCTTTTAGAACAAATGCAATAGATACACATAGTCCCCAAACACAGTTGTGCAGAACTATGGAGTGGGCAATATAGTGTCAAGAACGGTATAAGATAGTGGTCTCCAAACTGTGGGGTGTGCCCTCCCCAGGGGGTGCAGAGGAACATTCGGGGGCGGGGGTGGCAGGGCCCAGACCAGCACCCCTAGGCGGTGAAGAGGGAGAGCCACACTTCCAGCCCTGCTCCACCCCAAGACCAGCTCCACCCCCAGCCTTACTTTTCCTCCAGCTCTGTTCAGCCTCCAGTCCTGCTCTGTCTTCAGGCTTGAGCCGGCCCCCACTGGGGGTAGGGAGGGAGTACCATGCTTCCAGCCCTGCTCCGCCTCCAGACCAGCTCTGCCCCAACCCTGTTCAGCCCCCAGTCCAGTTCCACTTTCAGACCCAGCTCTGCCTCCAGGCCTGCTTCACCGCAACCCCAGCCCTGCCCTCGTTCCCTCTCTGCCCCCAGACCAGCTCCACCCAAGCCCCAGCTCTTCCCTCATCCCTAGTTCCACCCCATCTCCGCTGCTGAGAGACCCTTGTCTATGCTGTAATGGAAGGAGGTTGTGGACAGATTCCATTAATGGCGGGGGCCATGAGTGGAAAAGTTTACGCACCACTGGTATTAAAGCTGAATTGCTGTACTGTTATTTTGTTTTCTCTAGACTTCCATCCTGTCATTTTAGGTGTAGATTTGCCCCTGTTCCTGAAGCATGGTGCGTATCCTGAGGGGATCTTTTAGGGAGCTATCGGGGCTAATATATTGTAATTACTGAGCCAAAGGTAAATCTCAGGGACTGAATCAGTGGGGTTGTACAAGTATAACTGAAGTAGAGTTTGTGTGACTGTCGGTGATTGTTATTAATAACTGTTTATTTCACAGTAGTGCCCAAGTTGTCCTAGCCTTGTCTATTGAGTGAGTATATGTGGAAAGCTCCCAGAGGAAGGAAGAAGCTGCTAAAACAAGCAAATGAGTGAACAGATGGAAAATAAACTGTAAAAAAGAGACATAAGGCATAGCGAGGGGAAAGGAAGAATGTTAACAGAGACAAAATCAGTAGTGGAATTAAAACAGAAGGCAATAAAATGGCTGCCATGTGGACATTTCCAAGTTGTATCTGTGTAAATACAAGAAGTTTGACAAAAATACAAGAACTAGAAACTTCTGCCTATGGAGGCGCTTCAGTCATCACAGGTTCACGAAACATGGCTGAAAAAAAAATCTGTGGACACTAATGTCTTGATCCTGCAGTCTTTACTGGATGAGTAGTCCTATTGATTTCAATAGGAAGGATGGGGGCCTGACTATTGAAGTATATAGGTGTTTTGAAGGGACATTAGTGAACAGAAGAGGGCAGCGGAGCCCTAAATGTACAGGAAGATCTAATAATGAGATGGAGACTTGGAAACGATACAAGCAGACTCCAGGTCAACCTGGAGTCCATTGATAATGGGAACTAGCTAACATTTACCTGTTCAGAAGGAATACCAAGCAGATTTTTAAAAACAATCTGTGAACAGAGCCAGGTAATGGCAGTAATAAGGTATTTCAGCTACTGGTTTCCCCCTGTGAGAATCTAAAATACAGCAGTATGTAGAGCTATTGGTAGCTAATCACAATGGCATATAATTATTCAATTATATAGCATGCCTCATGCAAAGACTTCAAACGTCACTGCATTCTTGGGAGGTAGGAGAACCTATTTCACACAGAAATCAATGACAGATTCAGAAATAGAACCAAGGAATCCCAGCTCCCAGTTCCTACACTAATCACTAGACCAGAGGTAGAGAATCTGCACATGCACAGTGGCCCATGTTAATGGTTTAGGAATTTTCAGAATATTTATTTTACATATCAGAAGAGCAGACCTAAGTCCATAATATGGATTGCCATGTAGAATTCTTTCAAGTGACTATTATGAGTTGTTTAAATACATAAAAGCACCTTAAACCCTTAGAACCAAAGTATGGCCTTACTTACACTGATGGAATCTTAGTTACTTAGTGTAACCGAGGAGAGAATTTAACTTTTAGTTCCCTCCTATCTCACCACTTGCTGTTGGAGGCTGTCATGGATTCATTCATCTGAAATGTTCTAGGCTTCGTGGGCTGGAACCACTGTGATGTGAACACTTTAAAGCACTGTAGTATATAAAATATAGTGTTGGAGAAATACTCACAAAGACTGCTATCACTTAAACTATGCTCTGCTTTCTCCTTGACTCTGTGTTATGGCTGACACATGCCTTGAAGATCCAGCAGAGAATGAGAAATTTCTCTTTAGAATAGAGGATTCCATTATTGCATTAGCCAGTCCATAGAATACACCTAATTTTGCAAACCGTACATTTTAAAACCCAGCTAATAATCTGTAGAGAACAAGTGGCATTTTAAAGGAGGGAAATGGTGCATTTGATTCTGAGCTGAATAATTACATTGAATCATTTTGCATTCTAGATGCTACACAGAAATCATTTTGAATGTCACAGAATGTATTTAATAACTCAGTTATATTTCTAGAGATGGGATGAGGAAGATGAATTTGTGTTTTGCTAAGCTTTGTCAGTGGGAAGTTCAGAGTCCATGTTGGTTTATTGCTTGGTCTCTCTGCAGAGATTAATTAGGTGTGAATTCTGGTGGTGCTTTTGGGGAGATGGGACACTTGTTCATAGGGAACAAGAATGAAACCACCAAACTCATTTCACTGAGGCTACCACATATCCATTAGGTAGCTACAATTTATTCACTACTTAGACATCGGCTGGGTTTGAACTGGAAAACCAGAGGTGAAAAGTTCTTCAGCCCCTTATCAGCCCCATAGAAATATACTTCCCCCTGGCCCTCACCTTCATCAGCACTAAATTTACTCTTTAAAAAAAAAGCAGACTTGGGAGGAAACACATAAATGTGCTGAATGTTTGTTCAGGGAAATGACACACAATCCTTTTTCCAGCATCTGGTTATCCATGAATGACTGACAAACCTTTAGTAGCTTTGTTGACTTGCTGAAAACCAAGATACCTACACTGAGGGGAACCTATGATAAAAAAACAAGTTTGTACTTCAGGGCAGTTTGAATAAAAGTCTGGTGCAAAACAAGAGAGAGGAGGGGAGAGGGGCATCTTCATTTGTTGTTTGGTGGCCCAAAAGCATTGACTACCTTCCTATCCAGACTTCTATTTGTAGCCGACCTCCAGAGCTTTAGACCCTATGTATAAATGGGAAGAGGTCAAAGTATCTGCCCTATTTATAGACAAGTACTCTCTGTGACAGGGTGTAGCAGGATGGACTCACCACAGGCTCACCCCTCGCACCTGGGTTTGGCTTGGCAGCTCTTTCCTCATCTAGCACTTCTGTCGACAGCTCCTCTGGTCTTAAAGTGGTCTGCCTCTGGACAGGTTATATTTAAGTTCCACCCCTTTCAGGGTAACCAAGAGCCCAACAAATAACAGTCCAGTGTCCTTACAAATGGTCTTCAGCCCCAACGCTTGGCACTGTGGTCCCCATGCTCTTCTCTCAGGGCTCTCATCTTCCTTATGCCTTTCTTATGGGCCTCACACCACCTTCCCCAGTGGCTGTGAGGGGATCCCAGGCTCACTCTCTATACTAGGTTCCAATCTATGGATGAGCAGCCAAGGTCTGCTCTGTCAGACTTCTTCCCGCTGCCCCCCTGGACTTCTTTCTACCATAGACTGCCATCTGGCATCTCCCACAGCTTCACAAGGTTCATCCTTCTCTCAGGGCCAGGACTCATGGGGCTTTCACCCTGGAATCCCCCAACAAAATGCCAAACTAACAGTAGAAATGTAAACCAACTTTTCCCTCCTCGGGCTTGATCTTTCATCCCTCTTTGTTCCTCACCTAAACACCCACCAAGGCTCTCCCCCTGGAAGTCCAGATCCTGCCCTTTTAGCATGGTTCCTCACCACCAGAGCCTTTGGGCTGCTCTGTGTCCCTCCTGGCCTACTAGCTGCTCACCCCCTCCACTACAACAGATCTCTTCAGGGAACCTACCATAGGTTATCACCTCTGGACAGTATCAAAATATAGGCCTCCTATTTTTTCAGAATATGTTGTTTGGTATCGCTCTATTTTATGTAAAATTGAGTTCAATATCACAGTACTGCACACCTGATAAATATTTATATTATTAATCTGGCAGATAGCATGACAAAGTAAACTTAGACCGAGCATGCAGATTGCCAAGGGTAAAATTGGCACAAATTCTATAGACTTATGTGAAGCACAGGACTTATGTGAAGCACAGGACTTGTGTTCCGATGCACAAGGGGGAATTTCACCCTAAAAGCCTGTGAACTGAATCTGGCAGCCTAGAGCTCTGTAAGCTTAATGTAAAGCTGTTGGTGTTATGGGACCTGGTAAGATGTGACTGTATCTGCAGGGGAGCATAATAAAATGTGGAGGAGGGGCTGGGGAATTAAATGGGAGGGGATTTGCATTACTGCTTCACCAGAGTTAATCAGCTTTGTCCCTAGAATCTGGCTGCAGCTTGCGGGATGGACATCGTTCTGGTTTCCTGCTCTGGTCAATAGAATCCCGAGGGCTCTGACTTATAAAATGCCCTGCGGAAATACAGGAAGAAAGGAAGCAATTGTTCCAGTTAAGCTAGCTAAGTGCCTACGGAAACAACTCCCTATTTTAAGAATATATTGGCATGCCCAGCCTAGTGACATTGGTTTTTTTTTTTCAAAGCAAGCACATTCTAATGAATCCATGTATGGCATTAAGTTAAAAAAAGTAAATACACTTTTAAAATGTATTTTTTGTGGGCTATACATTTAATTTTTCTTTCTGTGGAAACCCAAATGATCTAGATGATCTAGAAAGTCTTTTTTATTTATGTAATCTCATACGAAAACAAAGGTGGAAAAGTCTGGTTGCTCCAGGTTTCATAATGGAATTCAGCGTTCAGTACAGCACCTATAAAACCTCAGAGACCTTCTACATTGTACAAGCCACTAGCCATTTCTCTATGGCAAACAAATGTCAATGCATTTCTGTAGTAGGGAGTAGCAATCTCATTTTTGAACCCTATTCTAATGCCATGCTGAAATTCTCACTCTGAAATGCTGCTGAGCTTATATACATAGGAACATAAGAATTGCCATATTGGGTGAGACCGGTGGTTGGTTCTTATAGTCCAATATCCTTTCTTCAACAGTAGCCCGTACCAGCCACAGCAAAGGAAGGAGCAAGAAAACCTAAAGAGGACAGGTATGGAATAATGCCCTGTCAATTAGAGGTTGGCTTAACTTGCACTCTGAAGCATGAGATATCCCTTCCAATCATATTTTATCTTCTCTAATGTAACTGTAGAGGTAACATTCTCCATATAAAAATGTCCGATTGTTTACATCCTACATTTTGGATGGTCTTCTTTTCTGAGCTCCTCTGTCTCTTCTTTTATTTCCAGCCATCTCTACTAAGAGCTTAGCAGGATCTAAAAAACAAAGCTGGGATTGGGCAGAGTGACAGATAGAGTCTGAAATGGCAGAAGAATGAAAAACCCTACTGAAAAGCTGAACATGGTACATATACTATTTCAAGGCACTCATTTGTACAAGCCTAGCTTTTTCTGTTGGAGGCAGAGGTATGGGGTGAGGAGGGTGTCTCCCTTAAAAAATAACAAGTTTTCCTTATGGCTCACAAAACACATGGGGTGACATTATAGGGGGAAATAGTTTGTGAACTCAGAAACCCCAAAAATAGGTCAGGAAAAAAGTCACCAAAAAGAGATGAGGAAAATCTCAGACTCCATGAGGTTTGCCCATTTCTATGCAAATCTGATAAGCAAAGATCTGCCTGGAGAGGACAGTGCAGCAGCCACTGAAGTTAACATAGCCCTGATAAGCCAGTATGTGACCGTGAAGCGCCTGCAGGCCAGGTGCCCAACAGCTCTACAGAATCCATCCACCCAAAGCCAAATTAATGGGCTTGACATAGAAACAGGATTTGGCTTTTATCAAGTACATAGATCAGTATGGTAAGAGGAAAGTAAGTTGACAAAATTGACAAAAATGGGAATTGAGAGTTGCAGTTGCACTGAAGTCATCTAGAGTTCAGGGTGCTCTAGACTTGGCAAGATCACACCCTTAATTACTTGTGCCTTAAAAAGATGCCTCAACTTCTTTTCGCTTTTTTGTGATGCCAGTAATATGGGATTGGTAGGAGGATTATTTCTGGAGACCATATGTGGAGAAAACCTCATGGGTCATTGGGAACCCGCAGTAAATGACAGTGGCCTAAGGACAGTGGCCTAAGGAAAGCAATGCCTATGAAATGTAAGGCTACCCGCTATTATGGATCTCAATTTTTTTTTGTATATTCTTCCTGTAAGAAATCCAGCTGAAATGGTGATCATCTCTTGGGAGAAATGAGTAAGAACTACATTACCGGCAGGAGCATGATTCCATAACAAGGCAAGAGAGAAAAGGACTCATAAAATCAGGATTAGATTACCAAGTAGTAAAAATGTCATAAAAGAGTTTGCAGAATAAATGGTAGATGGAACATGGTGTGCACAGTAACAGACACAAGCCAGCAACTCATCTTGGTGAGTTCTAGCCCACGAAAGCTTATGCCCAAATAAATTTGTTAGTCTCTAAGGTGCCACAAGGATTCCTTGTTGTTTTTGCTGATACAGACTATCACGGCTACCACTCTGAAACCTACAAATTTGAGGGTCTGTGTATCACTAAGGACTCTGTGGCCAGATCTACTGGAAGAGTTTAAGACAGGGGTTCTCAAACTGGGGGTCTACATATTTAATGAAAATAAATTAATAACCGGACAGACTGTGGGGCTGGCTGGCTTTGGGCACAGGGGTGCAGCAGGGGCTGGCTGGAGATGAGAGTGCAGGGCTGGCTGGCTTCGGGCTCGGGGGTATGGCAGGGGTTGGCTGGAGATGGGGGTGTGGGGCTGGCTGGCTTCGGGCAGGGCAGGGGATGTGGAGCTGGTTGGAGATGGGGTGCGGGGTTGGCTGGAGACAGGGGGTGCGGGGCTGGCTGCGGGCAGGGCAGGGGGTGCGGCAGGAGCTGGCTGGAGACAGGGGATATGGGGCTGGCTGGAGGCAGGGCAGTGGGTGTGGGACTGGCTGGAGACGGGGTGTGGGGCTGGCTGCGGGCAGGGCATGGGGTTGGCTGCGGGCAGGGCAGGCGGTATGGGGCTGGCTTCAGGGAGGACAGGGGGTGCAGCAGGGGCTAGCTGCAGGCAGGGTGATGGGTACCAGGGCCGTCCCTAGATATTCTGGGGCTCTATGCAGCGCCCCCCCCACGGGGGGGGTGCCCCAGGCCTCTGTGGGGGGGGGGCGGGAGCAGGGGCACCCCAGGCCTCCTCGGGGGGGGGTGGCGCTGGCTTGGAGGGCAGGGGGGAACAGCACCCCCAGCACTCACCAGTGGTGCAGCTGGGGCCAGGTCTCTGCACTTCCCCCCGCCAATGAGTACCGGCCCGGCCCTGCTGCAGAGCTCAGGGGAGTGGGGTCAGAGTGGGGCTGAGCAGGGGTGGGGGCCCTGGGGCAGAGCCAGAGCAGCAGGGAGCAGCGCAGTGCCCCTGGCGGCCGGAGAAGGAATGACATCACTTTCCGGCCTACCAGCCGGAGCTGATCAAAGCCGCAGCACCCCCTCGCACAGCAGCGGGAAGAGGGTTACAGGTTTAGCCGGCGCCGGGTGAGCATCCCAGACATTTTGGGCACTGCTTTTTGGCGCCCCCAAATCTTGGCGCCCTAGGCGGCCGCTTAGTTTGCCTCGTCGTTGCACAGGCCCTGAGTCAGAGGCTTTCTATGTGAAAGGGGTCACCAGTAAAAATGTTTGAGAGCCACTGGTTTAAGAGAATGTGTAATGACATTTTAAAAGAATCTTTGTTCTGCGGATGTTAACACTGACATTTTACATTTCTTATCTCCAGTTGTTCAGCACTTGTGAAAACAACATGTGACTGCATTTTAAAACTATGCTGATAATTTGACATTACAAATGTGTTATCACCTGGAAAAATCTGCTAAAATGTTACAGGCAATTATATTAATCTTGTTGAAAATTAATCTTATTTTATCATATCAGTTCTGGAAATAAACTCAATGTTAATACTGATAAATTACTGCTGCTGATGCTTCATTATGTAGAGGAAACATTATGTTTAATTTAGCTGGCCTTGGGGAGCAGAATGCCACTCTTAAAAACATCAATAGTTTATTTTACATTTAAGTGCTGCAAAAAAAGTGGAAAGAAATTCCGTCCTTTTGGGGGAAAAAAGAGAAAGAACAATTATAGATTTGGGGGGGATGTGTTTATAGAGCCTCTGGTATACAAGAAGCCACATCCTCAGGTGTAGCCAACATGCACAGAGCACAGGGCTGAGATGCTGTGCAAAGGTGATACAAAGCTCTCCCTTGATCCTGGTGTTTCTCTGTGTATGACCTTACACCAATAGCCACAATGTAATAGCCACTATGGACCAAAAATGCAGGCCATGCCCCTTTTCCTCAGTGACACCCACTTTTCCTGCTATGCTGGCAAGGAGGAAATAAGTATGTGACATAAGAAAACCTGGTGTCAGCTCTATTGTAACTCCTCCCCATGCTGCTTAGCTCATATTTACAGGCAGATTATACTGGATGAGTGATGCAAAGTGGCCACATCACACTGGAGGATCTGGTCTAAGGATTCTACAGCTTTATTCTGGGGCCTACTTCTGCAAGGTGGTGAGCATCCTCAACTCCAGAATCATTTGGCATTGAGAGTACCAGTATACTGCAACAGGCCTGACACACCATACTGGATTGGGTCCCTGGTAAGCATGATCTATGATCCATCCATATCTACGTCCATTCATGAGTCTATACATCTGTACAGGAGACATCTGCAAGTCAGGGATTGAACACAATAGCAAAGTACTCTAGTGAAGCTTACATTTCTGCCGTACTAGCTCTGTGCACAGAAGACATCAGCATGTCATGCTGTGAATCGAATACCTTTCATGAGCACTAACTTCACTAGTGTACTTGCTTTATGTGTGCGTGCTTATCATTTCATGTCCATCTTTTGGCTTAGACTAGTGTAATATCTCAGGACCCAATCACTCCTTCATGCAAAAATGTAGGAAATGTCAGGAAAGAACATTCTGAGAGTTTCTTCCAAATTCTTCCATCATGGTGTTGGGGGAAGGGGTTATTATTAAACTTTATTGAAGCAGAAATTAACATCAACCATAAAATGGCATAGACAGAAGTCTCCTTTCAGACATCTCCCAGCCAGCAATTAGCCCCCCAAAACCCTTCATACACAGATATCGTGGGATCTCCTGGAGGCATTGTTCATTTGCACAGAGTGGCCCTTTACCTCTGCACTGGCTCTAGGCTCCCCCTACCACGGCCGGCTCCAAGGATTTTGCCGCCCCAACCAGCCCCCCGCCCCCCAAAAGCCGCGATCGCGATCTGCGGCAATTCAGCGGGAGGTCCTTCGCTCTGAGCAGGAGTGAGAGACCTTCCGCCGAATTGCCGCCGAATACCTGAAAGTGCCACCCCGCTCCGGAGTTGCCACCCCAAGCACCTGCTTGATAAGCTGGTGCCTGGAGCCGGCCCTGCCCCCTACAACTCTCCCATGTCTTCTGCTTCACCACAGGTATGCAGGTATGGTGCACTGAAAGGGTAGGTTTTTACCACGCTAATTCAGTCCTTGGCTTATGCATCAAGACTGCCAACAATGAACCTCACATGATGGTGCAGTGTTATTTGGTCTTGTGGTTTATGGGATGTGGACACTGGAAACTGGACTAAGAACACCATTTTTTTCCACGTAGGCCACCAAACAGCCATCAGTTGGTAACCACTTCAGCTATTACTGAGCTGGGCTAGATTCAAACCGATGCATAGAGGTAAAAGGTTCTGTGTTCCATTACCTGAGCCAAAATTCTGTTTTCTCACATGGCTTAAATCATTCCTATGTGTCTTTATGATGTTCGAAAACAGCCATCAGCACTTCATTCTGTATAACTAATCTAATAAAGGCACAAGTAAAACAGTGGGCTGTGAGTGAGTGTGGGTATGGGGTGGGGGGTGAAGAGGGCAGGAAGGAATAATTATCCAAAATTACGTGTTAATCTTTGGCTTCCACCCACAGCTTGGGTGAGGGTTAAAGGATTAGTGAGAAAAAAGTAACTGTTTTCTAATGCCTGACTATGAAAATAGACATACTGGTAACTGTGAACAAAATGGAAAAAGGAAATTGGATACATGAAATACAGTGGCGGGAAAAAAAAGTTCTCAGAGAAAAAATTCAGAAACTGTATTATATTCTCTGCAGATTTTTGGAAAATTTCCTTTGCATCTGGATCCCCATCAGACTTGGAAGAATGAGACATTTAGGAAGGCTGTGTTTTGGAATGTTCAGACATTTAATCACGCATTGTTCCATCGTCTTTGTAATAATAGCAAACCTCTTGCATCTGACATATATATGCAGGTCTTTGCTAGTCTTACCTGGGTTGTTTGTCACAGTCCAGAGGCTAAGGAAATTAATATACAGTGAAAGATGAAGGTGGATAATTATCCACAAGTAAGAATCCATCAGACAAGGCACACAGATGCTAACTATCTTTGAGGTTGAAGGGACACCAACAGTCTCAGGCTATTGCCTTTGCTATACCCACAGACCTTAGCTTTGCCTCTATGCCTGCTATTCTGCCCCAGGTGTGAACAAAAACAGTAAAGTAACATTGGCAAGAGATATGTGCTGCACAGATCTTATCAATTCACTTTCTTGCTCTGCTCAAACATGGAATGGAGGAGGGTCTAGAATAAAAAAGTCCATATGCCATGCCAACAGATACTAGTCCGATTCAATTCCTGATAAAAATATATTATGGCATATCACAATTGTGTTCAAATCATATCATTCATTGTGTTCAAAGGACATCTTGACATTCAGATTTAGTCAGATAGTTCATGTCATTGTGTCATTTAGCCCACACATGTGAATGGTTCACTTTAGTGTAAACAAATACAACTAGTGCAGTATATATGTGTATAAAACACCAGGCTGAACATCTGCCCTTCTTTTGAGATCTATTATAACTATGTAAGTACAGATTACATATCTCAGTAATGATATCTTAAAACTGTAAACTAGGAATGTCCATACGTTTTCATTACTTTACAAAAAATATTGTTGAATGTGTGTGTGTGTGTGTGTATACACACACATTCAACAATATTGTATATAATATGTATACCCCCCCACACACACAAATAATTTGAACAAAAAACTTGTATATGCTAACTTGTACATTTTCCTCTTCTTCCTATGTTTTGTTTGAATGTGACAAAGTCGTCTGGTCTTTCTTGACATTGCTAGGAGTAATTTCTGCACATAGTGAAAAGATATTACAAAACAGAAATCCCTTTAATTATAACTGCCTCAGATCACTACGATTTCAACGAACTGCTTAACAATTTTGGTTTTTAAGGGAGGGGCAAGGGAGAAAATCATATAGTGTGAGAATTATTACTGAGATCAGCCTCGGTTTTAAAGGAAAAGAACACGCAGAGCCTTTCATCTTCAGGTCACTAATTCAACTGCAGCCCAGTCGTAAGCAAATAACAATAGTAGATGAAAACTGTTACTGGTCTATGTCCAATGAGTTTGGTGATCTCAGTCCTGTTCCTAGTGGACAAATGTCCACAAAACCAAATCAACACAACTGACATTTTCTGGCATCTCTGAAGGGAGTCTCAATAGAGAGATAAAGAAATGAATGGCCCATAGAAATCACATCCCTCCACTAGAGGTGGTCCAAATACAATAGGACAGTGGCTCTCAACCTTTCCAGACTACTGTGCCTCTTTCAGGAGTCTGATTTGTCTTGTGTATCCCCAAGTTTGACCTCACTTAAAAACTACTTGCTTACAAAATCAGTCATAAAAATACAAAAGTGTCACAGCACACTATTACTGCAAAATTGCTTACTTTCTCACTTTTACCATATAGTTATAAATCAATTTGAATATAAATACTGTACTTACATTTCAGTGTATAGTATATACAACAGTATTAACACGTCATTGTGTGTATGAAATTTTAGTTTGTACTGACTTCACTAATTCTTGTTATGTAGTCTGTTGTAAAACTAGGCAAATAGTTAGATGAGTTGATGAACCCCCTGGAAGACCTCTGCGTACCCCAAGGGGTATGCCTACCCCAGTTGAGAACCACTGCAGTAGGACATGTTGATGTGTGTGTAAATTTACTTCCCAAGTTGTTCTAGGGAATGAATCTATATGGTCCAGAGAACTGATACAATTCCTATGTGTCCCTCTCCTCTCTCTCGTACACACATAGAGCTGGATCCAAAACCCTGGTCCCTTAGTTTTCAAAACACAGGATTCCCTCAACTGACCTAAAGAAGATCTGGTGTATGTGTCACTAGGAGACAGTTCATTATCCTTTCTGTGAACTTGACACTAGAGGACAATGTAATCACGCACATAAATCCAGCATATTACAACAATACCTACTTTGGTGATAGAGGAGTTCAATTTCCAATGTTATTAATATGGCCCTTTTCATTATTATTACATAAATGTTTACATTAAAAAAAATGTTTAAGACCTGCTTTGCCATCACTGAAATTAAAAGCAACACATTGCCTCATTCTGGCAGGTAATTTTATCTCTTTTTAAAAGAATTAAACTCATCAAAGGTCCTGGAACTGAAGAAAAATAAATGTTTCATATTAGTGACTTTCCCTGGCCAGCAAATCTGTAACCTTCAGCATTCTGAGTCAGGTCATTTGAAAGTGAATGTGATGTGTATACATGATAGAGCTTTTCTATTATTGGAAAGTCTAGCAAATTCCAAGAAAGACTATAGGCTTACAAAGCACATTCTAGCTGCTCATGAATAGTTGCTAAGAACATTCTCCCTCTGAAATTGATGGGATCCAAAGAGCAGGTATTTTCACTAAAGCCAGAGGGTGTCAATGTTTTTTATGTTGTCAGAAGTGGGAGTACAATTCCCACAAATTGTGTCCAAATCAATTATTCTCTCTCTCCAACATAGCCTTCAGTTACACAGTCTCAGTGCTCCATGTTACAAGAAATGCTTTTATCCAAGGCAAAACTATATGTACAGTAAACATGCAACAGCTATCAGATCCATATTTCTATGGATTGTCCTTTTTTAAAACACTCATGAAACTGTACCAATCCACACAAAGATAAACAATAATAGGCCTCTCTCTCTCAGTACTCATAGTTATATTCTTAGCATACTGCTGGGGCCACACTTAAAACAAATAATAAAACAGTAAAAATACATAGACACCCTCTGAAGAGCAGTGGCTATCAAACATTTTATCATCATGACCCACTGCTAGCAAAACAAATTAGCTCAGGCTGTATCTGATGGTGTGCTACAGAAAATGGGTTAGATTTACATACATATTCATATATGTATCAACTAGTAATGAAACACTAGAATACTAAAGTATCTAAAATATATCAACACTGGTCAGCATGCATGATTTCTATGTGCAACCCAAGAAAGCCAGAAGTACAGTGTATTTCTTCCCCTCTCATCCACTGAACCCCAGAGCTGCCATGTTTTGTGCAATTCTATGCAAGACATTTCTCACCACATGAAAACAGCCTCTGATCTGATTTATCTCTGTGGGGCAGGGGTTTGATCTGTGGGTGCTATCCCTCACATTCCACAGATACATGGTGGTGGGGGCGGGGCTGAGGGAGTCATGGGCAACCTGCATTGGGAAGAGAGAGCCTGGGAGGGTTGTTGAGGAACAGAGGGACCTTGGAGCTTTGGGGAGGTGCTTGGCTGGGAGTTGGAAGAACCCTTCCCATTCTGTCCTTGCTTCGCATTACACCCCCCCTCCTGAGCTCTCTGTTCCACATCTAATCTCTCCAGCCTGCTTCCCCTTCTACCCCTGTCCCTTGGTTCTGCCCCTCTTACCTGCTGGTGCTGCTGCCTCCTCATCCTTCTCCACATTTTCTTCTCTTTAGAAGTTCCATCCTGGCTGGGCACCAGCAGAGGCGCATGGAGAAAAGAGGAAGAGACACTTTCCCTGCTCTCAGTGCTGGTGCTACACCTGGCCCCAGGGCCCTATGAGTAGTTACTGCAGGGAAAATGCTGATCAAATCCCAGCAGCCTTGCTGCTTTCATAACAGAGAGACTCGAGCTGGGGTGTAATCATGGCCCTGCTGCCATCAATGGGAGTTTTGCCATTTACTTTGATGGGGCCCAGGATTTCACCAAAGGGAATGTGAAAGAAAATCCCCTGCAGCCATTTGCATTCTCCTTTTTCAAATCAGGGGTTGGAATTTCAGGCTCCATTCAGATGGTGCCCATGTCCCCCACTGGGGCCTGGCTCCAAAGCTTGAGGAAATTTGCTGCATTGTATTGGCCAGACTTTCAGTTTGCTGAGCACCCTGATTTCCCATTACTTTAGTGGGTGATGTAGCATTAATCACTGTGAAAATTAGTCCCCCGTGTGTATATGACTTAGCATATATATTTCATCTCATTTTATTTACTGATGTGAATAGCACTTTTCAATTCTATCCTGTTTGAGATACAAGGATCTCAACAAACATAAATGACCTAAGCCTTCCCTCATAACATCCCTGGGAGTCGCTAAATGCTATTAGCTCCATTTCACGAATGGGGAAATTGAGGCACAGAGATTGAGTGGCTTGTCCTAAACCACACAGCATGTCCTGGAAGAGTCAGGAGTGGAATCCAGGAGTCCTGGATTAATCCCCTGCTCTAATCATCAGACAACACTCCCCTCCTCTATAATAGGCTATTTTGATTGAAAACAGATGGTGCACATTTTTGGCACAGTATTTTTACCATATTAAAATGCTCTGAATGAACATGTGCTTATATCATACCTATCTATGTGTGCATAGATATGCATACACACTTTGTCTATGCATACAGAAATAGGCATGACATAAGGACATATTAATTTACATATCATATATAAATTAGTGGGTATGTTGACAGATACTTAACTACAGCTGCACAGCTGGGAAATATCTATATACATATACTGTATTCTTAATTGGTGTTGTAATTACACACTATGTACTCTTCTCTAGCTCTGTTCTTGAGCAAGGGACACTACACTGATGTAATTCATGTCTTGATGTTTTTTATCTTTTTACATGAAACTTTGGACTGTTTCAAGGAGGAATGAATCACACCTTTTTTTCACTGGATCTAACCTCTATCCCCATCCCAGCTTGAATAATGTGGTTATTGTCTCCTTTTAGCCTTATTTTTTTCCAACTGAATCTCTACATGTTACTCAATCATTTTTGCTTTAAACATTTTTGCTTTAAACAATTTTGCTTTAAACAATTTTGCTTCTCCGCACTTTATTCCTTATCTAATAAGATCTACCTACCTGGTAAGCCCCCTCTAAGTACTCCCTCATGTGGGTTATTCCCAACCATGGATTGGAGAAACTCTGAGTTCGGATTCACTGAGCCATTCTCTATTGCAGCAAAGGTGTTGGGGGCTGTCAAGGAGCCAATGTATAGCTCCTTGATTCTCTGCCTGGCTTGTCCCGAGCCCTGGCACAAGTTAGGATGGCCTCCAGGCTGCTGTAACTCATGCCAACCAGTAAAGGACCAACAAAGTCTGTCCACCAGTTGAGAACAGCCAAACTGCAATAACCCTTCAGACATGCCTCCTTCTGTCCCCTGCATGTCGGCAGACACTGGTAAGAGGCAGTGAAATAAGAGGCTAAGCACACCAGGAGAATTCTCAGCTGGCTAGATAAGGCTCAATTCTGACCAATTTGCATGAAGGAGCAGTGAAAAGAGCAGGGACGCCCAGAGGATTCCGGGGGCCTGGGGTCTTCGGCGGCGGGGGGCCCTTCCGACCAGCGGCGCCCGTCCGCGCCCGAATTACCGCGGCGCCGATCAGCCGCCGAAGTGCAGCCCGGTCTTTGGCGGTAATTCGGTGGCGGGGGGGCCCCCGCCGCGGGTCTTCGGGGCACTTCGGCGGCAGGTCCCGGAACGGAAGGGCCCCCCCGCCGCCGAATTACTGCCGAAGACCGAGCTGAACTTCGGCGGCGGGTCCCGCTCCGTCTTCGGCGGTAATTCGCCAGCGGGGTTCCTTCCGCCCCGGAGCGGAAGGACCCCCCCGCCGGCGAAGACCGGGAGTGAAGAAGCTCCTGCGCCCGGCCCCGCAAGAGTTTTCCGGGCCCCCCGGAGCGAGTGAGGGACCCCGCTCCAGGGGCCCCGAAAAACTCTCGTGGGGGCCCCTGTGGGGCTCGGGGCCTGGGGCAAATTGCCCCTCTTGCCCCCCCCCTCTGGGTGGCCCTGGAAAAGAGACCAGAATAAGGGAGAGAATTTGGCCCTCTGAATTTTGGTTTCCCCCCTCCACTCCCCTCAGAAAAGACAGCGATATAGAAGCCAGTGCCACTCAAGTGCAAACTCAGAGACTGCCTGCAGATTACTTCTAGCTGTCTCTTGCCCAAGGCCATAAAGGATACCAGTAGTATCAGAGATGACATTAGAACTCAGGAGTTCCTGTCTCCCAGTATTGTACCCACAGAAGGGGAAACCAAGCAAGGTTTTTGTGGTCAGTCTGCATTAACTCATACTAGATTGGCCCATGGATTATGTAGTCAGGAGAGGAGCAGTAATTCAGATATTGGCCACCCCCAAAATCCATTTCCATCTAGAGGCCAAGACCTGGGGAGCAGAAGGGCTTTTGTAGGGTCAAAGCAAAGGACAACATGCCATAATCCTTGCTCAGCTGTGGCCAGACAGAATATGAGTACATGTTAATTTGCTATAAGAGGAATAGGGTACTCTCCTCTCCTAGGAAGAGATGAAGCAAAATCCATAAAAATCCAATGAATATATTACTTATATAAATTGTTCACCATATTGTTTTCTAGTTTCATTGCTGACACTGTAATATTAAAAAAATCTGGATCTTGCTAGCAATTTTGCTTATCAGACAAGACTGTCAGTAGGCAACAGTTAATCAGGAGAGTAATTTTAACAATTTTGATGTGATATATATTAGACCAAGACCAAACAGAAGAGAATATCACTCTAAAGGCACAAACATACCTGTAAACTAAACATTAGCAGATTTTGTATTTAATTTTGCATAGAACGGATTATAATTGTAGTTTCTTTTTTTAAAGCCACAAAACTAATATCCAATTACAGTTACAATCTATTCTGACTACATAGTTGTCATGCTAATTTCCATATGCATAATAAATGTGTTTTCAATTTCCTGGAAAAAATTAGTAAGCGTATGTATTCAGGACAGCATTCTTGCAAGACAGCACAGTAAATTATAACCTTGCAATATTCAGCGTAAAGATCAAAACGGAAGAAATTAGGGCCTGATCCTGCAAACACTTTGCTGAAGTCCAGGTCCCACTGAAGTCAATGGCAAAACTCCTAAAGTGAGGTCTTCCAAACTGCTTTTGCCCCTTTAGGTCTGGTATAAGGGCCCTAAAAGCCCCATATCTGGTCAGCAGAGGCACTGTAGAGACAGTGTTAAGGTTGTCTTGTGAGGACACCTTGCAAGCCCTGATATGGGGGCATGTTGGGGCAGAGCTGGGCATGAGAGGGTCGCATCAAGGCTACACTGCAGAGATTCTGGGCAGCGCTCTGACATGCAGAACAGCCCTGGACTTTCTAAAATATGCCAGTGGCCTCTCCCAGAACAGCCCAGGATTGGGAGGACACAAAGATGGTTCAAAAGCATGGTAGCCCCCTGCTTTCCCCTCCCCTTTCAACTCCTCTGTGCTGTAGCACAGTATCACTTCCCTTGGCTTCAGTGGGGTCAGGACTGCACCCTTACTATCTAGAACGCAAATTAACTTTTAAAAATATCCACCATTTGAACATGTTATCTGATAATTGTCCATGATAATGAAAGATTATTTTTTTCATATATAAACAGGAAAGTATGACAAACTTTAAGCCTATTGGAAGACGGAAAAGATTCCAGAGGACTGGAAAAGAGCAAATATAGTGCCAATCTATAAAAAGGGAAATAAGGACAACCCGGGGAATTACAGACCAGTCATCTTAAATTCAGTATCCAGAAAAATAATGGAGCAAATAATTAAGCAATCAATTTGCAAATACCTAGAAGATAGTAAGTAACAGTCAGCATGAATTTGTCAAGAACAAATCATGTCAAAACAACCTAATAGCTTTCTTTGAGAGGGTAGCAGGTCTTGTGGATATGGGGGAAGCAGTAGGTGTTATATATCTTGAATTTATTAAGACTTTGGATACTGTCTCACATGACCTTCTCATAAACAAACTAGGGAAATATAACCTAGATGGAGCTACTATAAAGTGGGTGATAACTGGTTGGAAAACCCAGCTAGTAATAATCTGTGGTTCACAGTCAAGATGGAAGGGCATATCAAGTGGGGTCCTGCAGGGATCAGTTCTGGGTCTGGAGGTTCTGTTCAATATCATCATCAATGATTTAGACAATGGCATAGAGAGTACACTTATAAAGTTTGCAGATGATACCAAGCTCAGAGAGATTGCAAATGCTTTGGAGGATAGGATTAAAATTCAAAATGATCTGGACAAACTAGAGAAATGGTCTGAAGTAAATATGATAAAATTCAATAAGGACAAATGCAAAGTACTCTACTTAGAAAGGAACAATCAGTTGCACACATACAAAATAGGAAATGACTGCCTAGGAAGGAGTACTGCGGAAAGGAATCTGGGGGTGATAGTGGATCACAAGCTAAATATAAGTCAACAGTGTAACACTATAGCAAAAAAAAAAGCAAACATGATTCTGGGATATATTAGCAGGAGTGTTGTAAGCAAGACACGAGAAGTAATTCTTCTGCTCTACTTGGCACTGATTAGGCCTCAACTGGACTATTGCGTCCAGTTCTGAGTGCCACATTTCAGGAAAAATTGGACAAAGTCCAGAGAAGAGCAACAAAAATGATTAAAGGTCTAGAAAACATGACCTATGAGGGAAGATAGGAAAAAAATGGGTTTGTTTAGTCTAGAAAAGAGAACACTGAGAGGGGACATGATAACAGTTTTCAAGTACATAAAAGGTTGTTACAAGGAGGTGGGTGGTAGATTGTTCTCATTAACCTCTGAGGATAGGACTTAAAGCAATGGGCTTACATTGCAGCAAGGGCAGTTATGGTTGGACATTAGGGAAAAGCTTCCTAACTATCAGGGTAGTTAAGCACTGAAATAAATTGACTAGGGAGGTTGTGGAATTTCCATCACTGGAGATTTTTAAGAGCAGGTTAGACAAACACCTGTCAGGGATGGTCTAGATCAGTGTTTCCCAAACATGGGATGCCGCTTGTGTAGGAAAAGCCCCCGGCAGGCCGGGCTGGTTTGTTTACCTGCTGCGTCCGCAGGTCTGGCCGATTATGGCTCCCACTGACCGTGGTTCACTGCTCCAGGCCAATGGGAGCTGCAGGAAGCGGCACGGGCTGAGGGACGTACTGGCTGCTGCTTCCAGCAGCTCCCATTGGCCTGCAGCAGCGAACCGCGGCCAGTGGGAGCCGTGATCGGCCGGACCTGCGGACGCAGCAGGTAAACAAATCGGCCTGTCCTGCCAGGGGCTTTCCCTACACAAGCGGCGTTCCAAGTTTGGGAAACCTTAGTCCTGCCATGAGTGCAGGGGACTGGACTAGATGACCTCTCTAGGTCCCTTCAAGACCTACGATTCAATGATTCTATTACTTAGAGTATGAGAATACAATTTACATTAGATCTGAATTAAGTTTGTTTTTTCCTGTATATTGCAGCTTTCAGGAAAAAACAAACTTAATTCAGATCTAATGTAAATTGTGTACCAAAGTGCCTGTCTCTCTGCCCTCTCCAAACTTAATTTTTATTTTATTGCAGTCTCCTTTCCACAGAATGTGAACCTTTTAACATTTCCCAGTTTACGTATGGGAAAATGATGCCACAGAAAGGTTAAATGCTTTGCTCAAGGTCACCCACTGAACTGGTAGGAGATGGAAATGATGCCCTGACTCCCAGTCCCCTGTTCCAACTACTAGATAATCATTCTTAACTTTAAGCATGTGCTTAAGTGCTTTTCTGAATCAGCAACCCTCTACTATTATTATTACTTTAGGTTAAGGTTAATATGGGGAAATGCCTTCAGAGCAGGAAATGAATGGGAGTAATAAATGAAAGCATAGTGGGAGTCATTGTCTTTTAGGGCTGTCAGAGAAACCCTGACCAAAGGGAAAAGTAGGTTCTAGAACTATGGGCCAGATCCTTCAGTCTTGATTCAGGAGAACTCCCATTGCCACAATGAGATTAAGGACTGTAAGATTTGGCCCCAAGTTTAACTATACAGCGAAGTATAGTTATACTCCAATCCGTCTGTTAGTCTATAAGGTGCCACAGGACTCTTTGCTGCTTTTACAGATCCAGACTAACACAGCTACCCCTCTGATACTATACAGCGAAGGAGAGTCTCATGAAAATATAATGCAGTAGCTAATTTTAGATCATCAACTATTTTCCTCATTATTCAGTCACATTTGTACAGCTTCACACTACTGGAAAGGCTGAACAAATATTCTTCACAGCCATCATTGTCTTTTTTGATAATGCATATCTACTAGCTAACTACCATTTCATATTATAAACAACCATTTTCCTTCCTCTGGGATATGGTTTTAAAGATCATTTTATTGCTTCAATAGAAAATCAGTCTTTATAGCATTTGAAATGAAAGATTCTTCTTCAGAAGACCATCAAGAACTCACAATGATCATTGGGCCTCCAGCTAGCACTGGAACTCACTCCTCTCTTGAGGCATCACAACCTCCATTTGTTAATCTTTCAGGCACACTGTGAAGTTCAGATTTTGTCTTGGTATTTCAGGGAAAATGGTTTGATATGTAGATCTATTATGTTTAATATTTCTGAGGCAAGTAAACAGAATATTATACTAAGTTTTACAAGCATACCATTATAGGCAGTGATTTTATTTTATTTCTTGTATACTTTGGCAAGATGTTAGGATGTCAACGAGAGGCAGTAGCTTATCCATAGTTAAGACTGAAACCAGCTTCCATGATAACATGGTATTCCTCCTGCCCACCTCATAACCTTGACTTGGAAAATGGTTTAGTCTGAAAATCGCCACATACATGTAAAGACAAAGGAGACTGCAGCTGCAAAAACTGAAGAAAATCAGCCAAATTAAAATGCACCCTGATTTGAAATTTTTCTTTTGACCTAAGTTCCCTCTAAGCTCCAGGCTATTAAGGGCCATGCAGGTGCACAGCGGGGAGATGTGCCTTTCCCCCAGCCCCACTGGAGTTGCTGCGATGGGGAGAGGTGCATTCCCCGAGCTGCTGTGGTGAGAGAGGGCTGGGGGGGAGTCTGCACCCAAATCCCTCATCCCCAGCCCTATCCCAGAGCCTGCATCCCCAGCCGGAGCCCTCACCCCCCCCTGTACCCAAGCCCTCTGCCCTAGCACTGAGCCCCCTCCTGCACCCCAAATCCCTCATCCCTGGCCTCACCCCAGAGCCCACACCCCCAGCCAAAGCCCTCATCCCACCCCCTCATCCCAACCCTCTGCCCCCTCCCACACTCCAAATCCCTCGGCCCCACTCCCACCACACATCACCTCCATATTGGTGCACATAACAAAATTAATTCCGCACATGGATGTAAAAAGTTAGAGGGAACATTGCTTTTGACTAATGTTTCTTTGTCATTGCCGTTACTTAAACTGATTTAGTTAAACCAGTGCAACTAACCAGGTAGGTGTAAACAAGACCCTGTCTTCCTCCTCCTCAGAAAAACTTCATATTCCACCTTCAAACTTTCCATATAGTTACATTTCCTTAAAAACGCATGCACTTGCTATAATATGGAGAAAACAGGTTGGAATCGTGCAAAGTTATTAACTGTTTTTGCTGTGGATAATTCTGGGAATAAACCAATTCCATTAGTTTCAGAGGTAATTATAGGCCCAATCCTGCTTTCACTGACGTCAAAGGCAAAAAAAAAATCCTATTGATTTCAATGGGAGCAGGATTGGGCACCATGCAACTGCGTAACATTTTGCCTTCTATGGGCTGGTTTCAATTTAGAAAAAACATAAATGTCCTTCTATACCACAAAAGTAACAAAAATTTTCTTGGAGTGGCAAAGGCCTGTATTTTCAACAAATGCTTTCCATGACTTTTACAAACCTTCTGGGATGCTTTGATGGGTCAATTCTTTTCACAGAACAATTTTAAAATGACTAGGAAATTGGCTCGTTTCTAGTCATTATCAGCTTTGTCAGCGTCATTGCCTCCTTTAATTTCAATATTCTGATGATGCCCTCCATGCCATATATTTAACAAAATGATCCCAATTTAACTACATGAAAGGAAAAAGAAAAAACCTGGGAAATTCCAAAACCAATATTCTTTGTTTTAAAAATATTAAAACTGATCAACATTTTCCAAATTTTGATTTTTAATAAAAAATTAGGATGATTTTTTGTAAATAACTTTTTTCCTGCACCTTGGCAGGGGGTTAGATTAGATGACCCTTGTGGTCCTTTCTAACACTATGATTCTAAATACTTGGCAAAAAAAACCCCAACAACCATGTTTTGACCAGCCCCAACATATACATTATTTTTCAGTTGTTTCATAAAGCACCATATACCCCTATGGCACTATGAAATAATAAGTGCTAAATATTATTCTGGTGCCAGTAAAAATTAGGATGAGGAAAAAACCTGACACACTATGATTATTTTAGAAATACTGCAGCCCAGGACTGGTCCCTTCCCACC
Organism: Mauremys reevesii; assembly: GCF_016161935.1. Lineage (NCBI taxonomy): Eukaryota > Metazoa > Chordata > Testudines > Geoemydidae > Mauremys > Mauremys reevesii. The sequence goes on along the minus strand of NC_052625.1, from coordinate 56,045,091 downwards.
CTTCAGTTCTATGAGTCTGTGTCAGCATTATTTGTTTTTGTATGTCTTATTTCATTGGGAGGCAGCATAGTCTATCTGTTTTGTTGTGTGGCCTTTGCCAAACTTCTCTGATTGTTTGTTTCCCCACCTGCAAAACAGGGATGTTAATACTTCTTATCTCATAGAGGTTTTGTGAGAATTAAACAATTAGCATATGGACAATGCTGTGAAGTTGAAAAATATCATTACATAATACGAAGTATTGCTCCTTATTCATTTGTTACAGGGGGATTAGATTCCTCATAGTTTGTGTGACAGAACTGGTGACTAGAGATATTCTTCAGGTGATGTAATGGGTTGTAATGGAAATCACCTGTATACTTTTGCATGTAGGCATTCTAGAATAGGCAACTGACTGTAAAGAGGAAAATAATTGCTGAGGGTGAAATAGAGCCACTTGTGAACCACAGAAAGACACATTTTGCCTTCAGATGAACTCTAAAGAGGGAGAATTTGGCTGGAAGCACTTCAAGAAGACCTGGTGTGATGTGCAACCTTCTGCCAGGTGCTGTTAGCAGCAACAAGGGCTGGGTTCAAATGTCATGCATGTCCACTTAAAATTAACAAACACTACCAGCTCAAGTCCCCACTCAGAAACATGGGGAAAACTAGATACCTTCATTAGGCACCCTTAACAAGCAATAATTCCCCACTTGCAAGCACAAGACTCAATATAAAATTTGGAAATATTTTATTGGGGAGAAGGGAACATAGCATTAACATACCAAAACACAGCAACAATATATATAAATGAATAATAAGTGAAACCCTAGCAGTACTCCCTTAAATTCATTCTCCACTCATCAGCATAAATACCTCATATGCAAATATCTCTTAAATATGTCACTGTCCCCCCTTCCTGGACTGCTACATCTCACTCACAGTTTGGTGTCAGTAGATCATGCAGTCCCAGAGTCTTAGTGCAGTGAGGCAGACCTGTCTCCAGGCCCTAGGGGAAGTACTTGCCTGATTTACACCTGAGCCTCCATCACTTAATACAGCTTTTAGTGGTGGTGGGTAGGAGACCTTTCAGCAGAGTTCACTCAGCACTGTTGCTGCCCTCTACAGCTTCAACAAAGAGTGACCTCAGCACTCTCCCCTCTGTGGTCTCTCTTCCATTATAGGACCCTTGAACAGAGTCCATGCCATGATGGATGCATTCCCTACCACAAGTTGGAACCCATTGTTCTCTCTTCTTCAGTTCAGTCCCATTATGCCAGAAATTCAGAATTCACGTACAGTTTTGGTGAGTTCTTAAATTGCAAAGAGGATTTTTGGATAGGAAGCTTGTGCAAATGAATTCTCTCTGTAATTGTACTTTCCCCTGTTCACCAATAGTTGGGAATAGAGAGCTCCTTCCTTATAGAACTACTATCTGGAGTTCTGGATAAACAGCTTATAAAGCAGCTCTTTTCACCAACAGATGGTGGCAGACGGTTTCTTCTCCTATGGAGTTTATTCCATCTGCTCTTTCTACTGTTCACCAGCAAATGATAGTAGGGACTAGGGAACTCCCATCCCTACCCTCTATATCTTCAGGCCACAGGGTTTACAGATAAGATGCTGCCTTGCGTAACTCTAGGCTACTGAAAAGACTCATCTTTCTGTAAGTGTAGGAAAATGCTTTGGAGTTTCTCTTTTGAATCTTGATTGTGTAATGGTTAATTTGTATCTGTGTTTTCTTATTCTTTTGCACATATTGGTACAAATAAAACTCTTAGTGCTTTATGTTACCCAGTAGGAAAGCTAAGGTAGAAAATACCAGTATTGTATTGACCATAGTTGTGGCCAAGACCAGCTGAAGCACTTTTTGCTGACTGTCCAACTCCAGACATGCACTCCCAAGGACAGGGGGAAGGACAATGTCACTGGAGGAACCCTATCTGTGGAACTTGCTCTCTCTGGAACTCCAGCAGAGATGTACTTAGTTAGCCTTCAGAGAATAGTACAAGTTCACCTTTTCTACTAAGCCTTTGCTGGATGGGTCTAAAGCAAGACAGTGTTTTCTTTTCCTTGCTCTTCTGATGGAAAGGTGGTTAGTTTAAGCTTTCAATGTTTCTTGGAGATGATGTTTATTTAAATCCCCCCTGGAGGTTCAATTAGATATTGCATTCTTCACATGGCATCTTTACACTGAATGGCATTGCCATGTGCTATTAAACAGCTGCCATTTTCCACCCCAGAGATGGCTGAATTTCAGTGCTGAGGAAAGTGATCCCTGGTGTGTATTAGCTTGCATTACACTGTGCGATCCTTTGGGATGGAAGGTGTTGTGTATAAGTGTAGATGTTCTCACCATGTATGATCAGGTACATTTTAAGAGACTAAATTTGAAGTTTTTTGTATGTAACAGGGTTAGTATTAGCACCTGAAGCGTTTCTAATAACGAGGCACGGCTTCTAGTTAAAGACAAGTAACATGCCTCACACTGCCCTCTGGCCCCTCAGGTGAAATAGGGGATATTTTTTTTGAGGAAGGGTGTAATTAGAGAAATGCCAAAACCCCCTGTCACCAAGAGGACATTGAAAGAGCCCAGGTAGCAGCCAAGGGCAGGGACCATGGAGAGAGAAGTTAAGGAGCTGGGGCTAGGTGGGTCCCACGCCCACCGCTTTTTTTTTGTGGCGAGGGGGGACTAAGAGGAGGGGGGATGGGCAGCAAAGGTGGGGGGGGGGCTCCGTGATGCGGGGGTGAGCCAGGGAAGCCATCCAGCTCCATCAAGGAGAGACTAGGAGCTCCCAGCTCCTGCAGTAGCCCTCGGGCCGTTGCATCCTGCTCCCCCCTCCTCCTCAGTCCGCCTGTATCCCTGCATTCCCTGCTGCAGCAACGGCTCCCCCCGCTGCCCCCCTCCCTGAATCCCATCAGTAGCAGCAGCTCTCAGGCTCAGCGCCGCTCTCTGCAGCTGTGCTCAGCGGCTGCTCCGTCCGCTAGGGCTGGGGAGGCCGCCATGTTGGATCCTGAGAGCCCAGCAGCAGCGGCCGCCGCCGCCGCCTGTGGGTGTGAGTGAGTGAGGGGGAGAGCCGGGAGCCGGGAGGAGCAGGAGCCGGCGGGGCGGAAAGCGGGGCGCAGGCTGTGAGCCCTCCCTGCCCGCCGCCGGAGGAAGATGCCCTTAGCCCGGTGGGGCGAAGCCGGGGCAGCATCTCTCCATCCCCTGGATTGAAAACAGCAGCACCAGCAGCAGCACTTACTAGCACCTGGGGGCCTTACATGTCCAGTATCGTCTAATCTCCTCCAGCAGGAGGGGGGCACCCCGCTCCCCAGGGCCGGCACCCGGCAGGAGGACACGCACAGACATGGGAAGGATTTGACAGGGTTATTAGCCTGCCCCCCACCTTCCCTGGGTGGTGCTGGTATTTCGGGGGCCGGTTAGCGCCCCACTCCACGCACAGCAGAGAAGAAGGTGGGGGGATGAAGCCTTTTATTTTTGGGGATCACTGAAAAGCCTTAAAAGGAGACTCGTTGAGGGGGAGGAGGAGAAAGGAAAAGCCTTCCTCAGACAGGACTTGGCTGAGCCCTGAGGAGGGGCTACTTCCAGCGACCTGTTCCCCCCACCTTTCTGAAGAAATTGCCACTGATGCATTTACCGAGTGGTGCTGGAGGAGGAGGAGGTGGAGGTGGTGGGTATTTTGCAGCCCTTTCCCTCCCCTCCTCTATGCATTTAATTTTCTTCTTCCTTTTATATATTTTTCCTTCTGCTGCTCCTTCCTGGGAAGTGAATTGCTGATGCAAACTGAATGGGGCTTTTACACTTTAATGATGCAGTGGGATTCTTTTCAGGATTATGTTGCATGATTTGAATTTTGAATGAAGGAGAAGACCTTTTTAAATATATAAAAATATCTATTGCTCTATAAATTGGTGTCAGTCTTGGCTGAATTTCATTTTAATTATTATTATTTAAATGTCAAGAGCAACTATATATTTTTCTTTCTTTTTAAAAGTATTAAAATATTTTTTTTAGGATAACTTTTCTTTCAAATGTGTATATACTGTATATGTGTATGTGAGTGAAACTGACCGAGATTCAGTTTTCAGGCTAGGAACACTGAGGTGGATTGTAAATTCAGACCACCTTTGCTACATTGACATTTGTTTAAAAACATACGTTGTTGATTTTATTTTTTAACAATCCATTTAAAAGTTAGTTTTAAAAAAAAATAATAATAATTAAAAAGAAACCCCAATACAAACTGAAACAACCATGTCTGGAGAGGTGCGTTTGAGGCAGTTGGAACAGTTTATTTTGGATGGGCCAACTCGGACTAATGGGCAGTGCTTCAGTGTGGAAACCTTGCTGGATATACTCATCTGCCTTTATGATGAATGTAATAATTCCCCCCTGAGGAGAGAGAAGAATATTCTTGAGTATCTAGAATGGGGTAAGTCAGAACATATTTATTTTGTTTGCATGCTTACATGTTCACATGTGCTTTGTAGTATGTTATTATCATATACATGTATAGCTGGGATCTGTTCATAGGCCATGTTTTATTCAAGAGTCTTATAATATCTATACTTTACATATTTATTACAATAATTTCACATCAGTTATCGCAGGTGAAGGTTTCACTAAAGATGACAGTTCATCTTTTGACACCACCAAATTCTGGCATGTGGAGTTTTGTTTGTTTCTAGGCCTGCCTAATGTAATTTTTTGCATTTGAAGCTTTTTAGGATGATGCTGGGTAGATCCCCTGTTAGGAAAAAAGACAAGTGCACAGTTCTGTAACTTTTCTGTGCAATCAAATTTATGGTCTGTTCAAGTAAAAAGCACTGATAGGAGAGAGGGGGGAAAAGCCAACCTTCTTAAATGATATATGCATTTGAAATGTCTGTTAAAATAGAGAAAAGATGTCATCTGTTACCTAAGGTCATTGCTGACCTGAATATAATGCCTGGTTTCTGGTAGGGATGATAAAGTTGGAAAGGAGAGTCAAGTTGTCTTCTTTTTTTTCTTGCTATCTTGAGATTTTGCACAATAATAGCCTGCTTAGAATTTTTAATGAAATAGATTAATGATGATAATTAGTGGCTGAACTTTCCTGAATTCACGATAGGGCAGGTTGTCCTGTTTTTTCTTCACCTAAATATAGATGTAGCACAGAAGATACAGTCCAACATAAGAATCCTGATGAGGACAGTTACTGTATGTGACCTTCAAGCTTCAAAGTCATGTTGTACTTTTAAATTGAATTTAAAATTTTTATCATCTATATTTCACAAATGTACATAAGCAGACTGCTGTATTTAAGAACACCTTTCCAATCTTCATAATTAGCATTGTATACGTTAAACACTAGCTGGAGTCTTCATAATGAAGTCACTGAAGGAAGATTATTGTTGGGTCACTTATCAGTACAGAACTGCTTAATATGTTTTGTTCGCTAATTTTATTTGTGTGCTCTTTCCTATATTCATATTGATATATAAAGAATATCTGACTCAACAATTGAAATTCTTGAACTCTTCATAATTATATTGGTGTTGTGCATTTATTAACCTGAATAGCAGACTATAACACATTTTGACAAGCTGAAAAGGGTAATTTTTTAATACTTTAAGAACTCATACTCTAAAATTAGTACTGTGACAGATGTTTGCCATATTTTCTGACAGGGAATGTTTTTTTTTTTTAAATTTAGTGGCTCCAAAGAAGTCTTACATTGGAGAATTTATTGCGCTAACAAGGGTTCATTGGTTCAGCAAATTGATACTTCTTAAATAGATTAAACATATCAATGGGAACGGGATAATGGAGTTTTTAGAACTTTGCACATTGATTGCTGGTACTTACATCATGCAGTGATAGTCAGTTGACAGTTGACTCTGTCATCCTAAGATTCTGACAATGATTGCAGATTTTTACATTAAGTTTGTGAGGGATCTACTAGATTACTTGTAATAGTGCAAACACAAATCAAATGCTATTTTGGAAAGACTGCAATAAACACTCTTGTATACCTGTTTCTGTAACTATTTTCTGCTTCACCACCCTTTTCTCCTCCTCTTGCAAGAGCTCCACACCAAAGACTCTCCATTTAAGGCTGAATTTCTACATTGTTTATAGGCAAGGGTCTGCCATAGCACTGCCATTCTGATTTTTAACTTGTAAATTTCAAATGGGTTTGTCAAGGGTTGGTTAAGAGTGAAAAGTTGCAGCAGTGTCCTCTGATACTGAGGCGCAAGGGAGGTGACTTATAGAATGAGGCCTTTCCCCTGCAAACCCATACTCATGTGGGTAGTCCTTTCTCAAGTAAGTATTCCCACTAACTACTCACATGAGTAAGGGTTTGCAGGGTTGGGTTGTTGTTGAGATCTCATTATATTTCGGTATTAGAATGTGTAATAAAGTGTTACCTGGTTTTTTTTTTTTTTATAAGGTAGTCACACTCACACACTTAATAGTTCAGAGACGGGACAGTGATAGTGGGTGGAGGTGGGGGCAGTTACACATGTGTTTAATGTCAGAGGCACCATTGGGATAGTGGTCTGAGCATGGGGATGGCAGCCAGGAAATCTCATTCTCCTGGCTCTGTCAGTGACACATGCAATTCATTTCACATCTCTGTTTCAGCCTCCTCATTTTGTGGATGGGGAATATAATATCTACTTTTCTCCTGGGGAGTTGAGAGAGCTACATTTGTAAGTCACTTAGAGCTCCTCAGATGAAAAGTGCTTTACAAATGCAAAGCATTTGAATCTGTTTTTTCATCAGTGGACTAAAATTGATTAGGGGCCAGATCCTGCTTCCACTGGAAGTCCACAAGTTGCTGTGTGGATGCAGAAATCTACTAGCAAAGAGCATTTTGCAAGATTGGGACCTAAGGCCCTATGACTCGTCCCATCAAAATTAGTGGGGCTACTCATGATTATAAAGTCAAGTGCATGTGTATTGCAGAATTGAGGCTTTGTATATTTTTAGCCTATTATTGAGCACAAGCTATAAACATTTAAAAAAAAAAGCCTCTTCCAAGTTGTACCATCATGTTAGAAGGTTTCAATAATGTCTTTCAAATTTCATTTTAAAAAAATCTTAGTATATTAAGTTACAGCGTGTGTGTGTGTGTGGGGGCGGGGAATAATCAGTAAACTTCCAGTTTTTATGCACTCCTATAAGTTAAAAACGTGAATAGATTTTTTTTTGTTTTTTTGGAGAGGGTGAGTTGGGATTTTGGATTAAAAAAATTGCTTCAGGAATGAGTCTTTGTATGTTAAATTTCATGCTGGGTTGAATATTTATAGTGGAGTTCTAAACTCTTGGAAAAGGGTTAGGAGGAGGTTTAGAATGGAAAAGTTGACATAATTGTAGCAATGGCAGTATTACTACAACTATATTTAGTTAAGAATGTTGACATTATTGTACTTAGCTAGTCATTGGATCTTTTAGGTCAGTTCTTTGAAATATGTTATCTGTTCTTATTCAATACTATGATTACTTATAAAGTGAAGCAATGTAGCAATGATGAACATCTTAACCAGGTTTTTCAGCTTTCATTTTGGATTGCTGTGGTGAATTTAACTTGCTAAACTGGGGGAGGGGGGGAAGCTAATTTCAGTATAACTAGCCTGTGTTTTAATTTTTATTTAGCTTTCTATCTTTTTTCCATCATGGTAAGAGTCATTAGAAGAACCTGAATTATCAGGCTAATTATTTTGTGACTTAAGAATCTGTTTTTGTTTTAAATCCTAGGTTAGATTTAAAATAAAACTTCTTTTCCCCATGTATTCATATTTTATCAGTGATATGATATACAATGTAATATGGCTTGATTATATATTCATCATTTATTTCGGTAGAGTAATAAAGACATTACATAACTCATTGATGGAAACAATCAGTGTGAATGAGTTCTGAGAGTTAATCAGCATGAATCTTGGAAATAAATGATATAGCCAGACTTGGTCCCACTCTGTGTACTGTGTGTGCAAACTGGTTTTAGTTTTGATGGTCAATTGTATTTCTGGTTCAGACTAGAGATATTCTCTAGTTGCAGCAACTGGAGCCTGCCAGCAGGCGAGACTGAGAATGCCAGGCATGTTGTTTTTCTTTTCTACAACAGCATTGGTTGTCATTGATGCTTACAAGCCCGGGGGGGTGATGGTAATGCAGGCCAGGATGCAGCGGATTAGGAGGAAAAAAATAGTAGTAAAGAGGAGGTGTTTATTTAAAAAAAAAAATCAGGTTTATAAATATGTTTTTGCTCTTCATTTTTTAAATACTTTCTTAGAAAACTTTCTTTATAGTTATTGATTTGGAATAGTCTCTTAAGAAAAGTGAAGAGAGTCACATTGCTTGGGATACATTAAATCTAGATCAAAGAAAGCCTTCTAAAATATACAGGAGGAGAGAAAAATCACTGACAGAGGAATGAAGTAGATGACCGTGTAAAACTCTTTCATCTCTAACTTGTATGAGAAATATAAAATGACTTTCAGTACCATTTTTTTTCTGTTTCTGATAGGTGACGTTTACTTTCATCACTTTATTTTTAATGGCATGAAATGATTATGGGTTTTTTGTGCGTGTGCGCGCATCGGCATCATTGATGATGGCAGCCCAGTTTTTGGAATGTAACTGTTCCCATTGAGACTGGAAGAGGGATGTGTATCTTTTTTTATTTTTTTAGTCCTGTAAAAATAACAATTCTGTAATTTAAAATTATTTTTGCTAAGACAATTTTAAAGGTTTAAACTTCTTAACAGTTTGTTTAAGATAAATGGACATAGAAATATAAGAGAATGTATGGTTTGTTTTTAGTTTTAGTTTTTTTAGATAATTTAAAAAAAAACAAACCAAAAAAAACAAACTAAAAAATAATAGGAGTTGTCAGGTACAGTTTGCTCATGTTTGCTTGTACATACAACACAAACCTGATAATTCAAACAAAAAATCCCACCACCACCACAACAAATCAACCCCCAAAAACAAAACAAACCCCTTAATCAGACCTCACTTCTCTGCAAAGACAGACTAGTTGACCGTTTTAGTTAGGTCTTCTGTTACTAAGAGTTCATTGTTTTTATAAAAATATTCTCCAATATAATTGGTAGTATATAAGCTATTAGAAATAATTAAAAATTAATTATACTATTAAAATAAATTACATTCTCTCAGGAATTGTCTGTGTGTGTGTATGTTTATTCACTTAGGACCCAGTCTTTAGTCTAATTGAAATTAATAAAAATGTTGCTATTAGCTTCAGTGAGAGCTGGATTAGCCAAGGAGAACTAAGGCTTCAGTTCAGCAAGATAGACAGACAGGTGAGGTGCCTACATTTAGTCACGAGTTGTTACGTTGACTGGGGGGTATGGGCTGAGTATGGGGGCTATCTGTGTAGAGCCCTTGCAGGATAGGAGCCTATTTCACAAATTTCTGGAGCATAATTCATAATGGGTCCCCTCACCATAGGGAGGGATAGCTCAGTGGTTTGAGTATTGGCCTAGTAAACCCAGGGTTGTGAGTTTAATCCTTGAGGAGGCCACTTAGGGATCTGGGGCAAAAATTGGTCCTGGTAGTGAAGGCAGGGGGCTGGACTCGATGACCCTTTGAGGTCCCTTCCAGTTCTAGGAGATTGGTATATCTCCAATTATTACCAGTCATTTATATGAATTATCAAGGTTCAGTTTTATGTTATACATATGGAATTTTTAAAATGTCTCTTGTATTGCCAAATAGAGGTTTCTGTCTTGCAGTTGTATCTTTTATCAGAGTAATTTGTGAATTTCTATACCAAATTACTTTTTATAAAGTATAAGTGAATTTAGTGTACGTGAAAGTGAGAACAATAATAGCAGCTTGAGCCATTTTGTATTATAAACCATGTAAGCTTCTATCACACCTTTTTCTGTCTTGAGTATAGATTACCAATTATGGTAAACAAGGCAATAATTACTCTGTGGTCAAATGAACTATGAGACTACCAAATTCATTTTACTTATCTTTGACTTAAAATCCTAAACTATCTGCCAAAGAGTAACGTATTAACCCACTGAGCTGTCAATGAATTTCTTAAATATGCAAGCTCAAGGTATCCTAAGACTTTAATTTCTAGACTATTGTATGTGTTTAAAAAATCCCTCCGAATTTATGAGCAGGTCATCTGCATTTGCAGCTATTCATGGGCTGCATGGTGGGCTCTTTTTGGAGCTTCTGTGTTGTGGGGGAGTGTAGATTGAAAGATTTTAAGAGCAGATTGTTTGTTTGTTTTTTATTTGAAAGGAGTACAGTTCTGTTTGATGAATGAGAACAGCACATTAGCATTTAACACATCTTCAGGAATTAGGAATTATTTTATTCCATATGGAAATTCTTAGCATGCTTTGGCTTAACAGAAATGAAAGGAGAAATATAATTATCTGAGATATTATGCTAACTGTGTCATAATCCTCATGACATGATTAATAAACTAATCAGGATAAAACATTTTTCAGGCTAAAGTGTTAATCCGTTTATTTTATTTGTGGTATAAAATCGTGATTTGATTTTTAAATATTCTGCTCGGACTGTTTAAAGATGTCTGTACAAATCCTTAACCTCTGTGGGAGGTAGGTGCAGTTTAATTTACAATGCAGTATATGTATCAAAATTAAACTCTTCCTTCGCCTCCCGCCACACACTACCCCAAAAATACATTATACTAAACTGCATCTTTTATCTCCTATGGTACATAAATAATTCACAAAGATATAGTGCTAGAAGGTTAATGGGCTTATTTTGCTCAATATATTAAATAATTTGGGCTCTGTTTTTCAGCAGACTGAGAGGCCCTGCCTCTTTCCTGTTTGCAGGTACAATTTGCACTCACGAATTGGCCCCTGCAATATGAACTGCAGCTGCAAAAAATGAGTAACTTCACTTCTAACCATTTGATTTTCACCCACAGTTGGGTAATAATAGGTAGGAATAGGTGCAATTGTTCAGATTTGCTACTGCTATTCAGATGGAGGTGCAAAACTCCAAGCACAAAATGGATGGAGACTCTTCTGCAAATTACCCCTCTCCCTTGTCTTGCCTAATCTATTGATTTAGAATCCCCAAGTAACACTCTGAAATTTAGTAGGTTCTTGACCTAAATCAGGCTCAGTATTACTGCTTTGGGAACCCCATGGGGGCATGGCAGTGACAAAAACACTCAAACTCAGGGAAAACCTTCTGTAATTGTACAATTTTTATTATTAAAATGATTAGTCCAATAAGTAAACCAATCCAGACAAGTAAAGTGATGTAATACAACGCTGTTAAGACAGGCAGTACCAGTACCAGTTCTTGAAGTTGAGACTGATCATAGTCTGACTCGGGCACGCCGATGAAGAACTCCCAGTGGCCATACCTGAGACCAGGGTGTTTTATAGACCTTGATGGTTCAGGCATATGTATTCATAGCTCATCTCTCCTTTACCATATTTTAACTTCCTCACTCACATACTATTATCCTGTAGGTTAGTATATTAATGAAGATAAACTCATGAACATATATATCAGTTGTATTACTGTGGTTACCAGCAATTAAGCATTTGCTATGTTGGCTCCAAAAATACTCAAAAACTGGTACAAGTTGCCTTCTTGCAACACTTGTGACTGTTACAAAACAATAAACAAAGTTTTATGCCATCTTGTAACTTAAGATCACTGTTAGTTTGCTTACTCATGCCAATGTATTGAGCAACTACTCTTACTCAGGCTGTAAGGCCTTATACTTATGCTAACTGCTTAAGCTATTCTTGTAAGTTTAGGCCTATAGGTCTCTTGTGTTCTGCTATCAATTTCATATCCCTTTGTTTTATTATTACTGCTGTAATTACTGTATGGCTATGCTTGTTTTTTAGAGGATGATCTATACATTAATGTTTACCTTGAGGCTAGTTCTTTTCATAGTATTAGCCAATATTTTAACATCCTGAATTATATTTAAAAACAGCATAATCTATTTTGCCATAACTATGATCAATCTGTATAGAAAACGTACAGAAATAATTAGTTGCCGTTGCCAAGCAGCAAAATGTAGATAGTGAATGGACTATTTCAGTGCTGGGTAGAGTAGGTATTTGAGACTGTGGGTTAGAAATCTTATGTGGTATTCTGAAGATTGTACTATTAGAACACTGCCTTGGTTTTGTCTTTTGGGGGAAAAACTTCCATGAGTATATTATTTACATTAGTTTAAACAGTTTTACCTTTTCTAGCTGAACATTTGGAATATTTTGTTCCTTTCTTGTCCAAGTTACCTCCGCATACTTGTTTTTTTTAAATCCTAATCAAGCTTGGGAATGCTACTGATGTGGACAAAAATCTTCTAAAAACTGCAACTGATTTAGAAGTCAGTCATGTGCAAACTTTTGCTAACTGCAGGATTTTTATTTCAAATAGTTTAAACATGACATTAGGCTGAATAATAAGTGCAAAAAACCTCTGTTCAGACAGGTCAGTTTACTTTATTCCTAGTAATAGTCTAATAAGGCTTACTAGCAGTTACCATGGATAAAATCCAAATGAGTTGCACCCACACTCTTAAGACTTTCTGTTTCATAAATCTTCCTTATCCGTATCCAGATTTGCCATTTCATTTAAGTTAGTTTGTTACACAACTTAGTTAGACCTCTTTTATTCTCTTTTATTTAATTCTCAGGATTAACTTTTTGATAGGTAGAAGGTACACAGTTCTGCACAGCTCTTAGCATCTATTTAAAAGGTTTTGAATTGCAGCCCTACTTATATTGAAAACTATATTTTTTAGGCCACACGGAAACTAAAATCTTACATGAAATAGTAATTTTTGCATTTCAGCTGTAATTTGATCATAGTTTTATTATTAGAATTTTATGGCAACCATAATGTATTACTGGTTGTTGAGAGAGAAGGACAAGTTAAATTATTGAAGAAAAAATAAGTGTTTGAAAAATGTTGTGCAACCATTTTTGTTTCTTCTTTTGAATTTCAGATTTTGTCTATAGTAGTGGTTATGCTTAAAGTGCTCCTAATTATTGTTTTCTTTTTCCTGTGAAATTCTAAGGAATTTGAGGCCTTGATTAGTATGTGTTTTGTTAGGTCAGTATCTGAGACGTACACTTTCATTACTGGACCTGGTCAATGGCAGTTTCTCTAATATTTCTGGTATAAAGTTAAAATCCCCATTGAAACGGCCTCTCCCCACTGTTGCTACCATCACCTCCTTCTCCCCAGTTACTGAGGCTAAGCTTTCTTATAACCCGTACGTATCAGCAACTCTATCCAATCATCTGATCTTGCTTGCCCCACTCTTACCTCATCCCTCACCTCTCCATAATGTGTCCCTCTTTGGTTCATTCTCTTCATAATACAAGCATGTTTTAGTCTCTATGAAAACAAAAACCACCTTTGACCTCACTTGCTTCTCCAGCTGTTACCCCATTCTCTCCTCTTCTTCATCTCTGGGCTCATTGAACATGCTGTCTGCAGTTGCCATATCAAGTTCCTTTCCTCCAGCTCCATCTTAGATCCTTTCCCCTTCTCAATGCCCTCTACACACTCTAGGTAATTTCATTCATAAACATAGCTTAAGCTATCATCCGTAGGCTGATAGCTCACAGATATACCTATCCACTCTTCTATCCAAACCAAGATCTCAGCCTGTCCTCCTCATCTCTGATGAATTTCCAGCTATTAACTCCTTCTCAACATGGCTGAAACTGAGCTCTTGATCTTCCCATTCCCCCTCCCCAACCCTTCTCTACTTTATCAGTCACCATGGACTGCAGCACCTTCCTCCTTGTCACTCATACTTGTAACCTGGTCATCATCTTTGACTTGGCACTTTCCCTAGACCCACGCAACCAGGCCATGTCTAAATCTTCTTGCCACTTCTTGCACGGTGAAGACCATTGTAAGGAGAAATATGTGGCAATTGTGGCAGGAGATATTGAATGGCATTTATGCATCAAAACACCATCTGTATTCACTGTTGAATTAAATTACAGTGCATAGCTCTCCTTATGTTTATACAAATACATAAGTTTTGCAGATATCATGAAAGTGATAAAATTGTCACTGTTTCAATGTCCTGGTGATAAAGGTCTTTAAAAATAACTAACGTAATGATAGATAAGAATTTCAGAATGTACTTATGTGCCAGGGAACATCTGTTCCATTTTTGTAACAGTTAAGAAAATGGTCTCTCTTGGTGTGTAGTGGATAGGAACAATTAGTTTCCTAACATGTAGAGACCTCAACATCATGATCAGTCTTTTGTAGTCCTTTGTTCAGGCAAAACATTGACTTTTTCAGTCTGCTTAGGCTGAGAATGCTTCTCCCATTAGGTTTTTATTTTTAGCTGGTACTTCACTAATAATTCCAGTTTTGGTATGGACCTGTGCACACCTCCTTGGTATTTCCAGTTTTGAGTCCCATAACTCACTGAACAAGCCTCCATTTCTCCTGTGCTAATAGCCAATAAATTTGCTGTTATACTGCTACCCCGATATAATGCTGTCCTCGGGAGACAAAAAATCTTACCACATTATAGGTGAAATCGCGTTATATCGAACTTGCTTTGATCCGCCGAAGCGCACAGCCCCAACCCTCCAGAGCGCTGCTTTACCGTGTTGTATCCGAATTTGTGTTCTATCAGGTCGTGTTATATCGGGGTAGAGGTGTATATTGCTTCATCATTTGTCTATTTTGACTTCAGGTTTTGCCATTTTAATTTTTTTAGTGTTTCCAGAGGTATTTGAAAAGTAACTTCTGCTGGTTAACTCGTAATCTGAAATCTTTGGTTGGCTCTTGCCAGGTCTAGATGTTTCTGCTGAGCTTCCTTATCAACACTAGAGCTTAAAACTCTGATTCAAAATCCCATACTTACTTTCGGAGAACTCTTAGTGTTAGATAGGAAGCATCTCTAAATAGCTGCTGCATAATCTCTATATTTCCTTACAGAATTCAGGTGTTTTAAGAACTGAAAACTGATTGAAATGTCTTCAGAGCTTATTAAAATTAAAACTGATTTCAGGGTATGTAGATGTGGCCATCATTATCCAAATGTTAAGGTTTTTAGAGACCAGAGAGAGATGGTAATTAAAAAACCTATTAGGTAAATAAATCAGCATTGTAATGAGGAAGGTGGTGGCTGAACACTTTTGTGATCTGGGTTGCACAATGGTTACAGATAATAATGTTAGTACTTTTGGGACACCATTGTCCCACGGGACTTGCATCTCTCCCTCATTATAGCTCTTTCCCCATTTACCACACTCCCTTTTGTACTAAAATCCTCTGTTTAAATATTGTGCCAAGTCACATTCATGGCAACAAGTGGGTCAAATAGAAACTGGCATTCTTATTCTAGCTTGCTAGTGCAGTGTTGGTTTAGCTGCTTTTTCTGCCATTGTGAGAACTATATCATGCTTTTTTTTAATAAGGTTTTTGAGTCACAGTTTTTGCCATGTGCATCTTATACTGACTGAGATAACACTCATAGAGTTTTCAGATTCCCAAGGCAATAGCTCGACACCCTGTTCCATAAATGGTATACTTTGTAAGTATGGATAGAATTCCAAAGAAGGGTTATTTCATGTCAATAATATATATTTCTTGCAAATAACTGTCTGTGTATTCATGTGTTCTGTAGCCCGAAGGCAGTTACCTAAAATAGTTCTTGAACACACCCAGAAAATCTGAGTTTTAGCATTTCAGATGGAAAGTGCCACAAGGCAGTTGTGCAGCGATAAGACATTTTTTTTAGCCTGTTTGCCTTAGATATAGCTCAATTGAAAGACATTGATTCTTGTCTTAGCAGACTTGGAGCAGCTGTGTTATTTCCCCCAGCCCATGAAAAGCACTTGATGAACTATGCCATTCTGTCTTGGGTTAATTTGAAAGAGTGTCTTTTATAATCTCAGCAGTGTCTGACACAAAAGATATTTTTTGTTATTCTTGTCATGATTTGATCTGTTAGAGGCAAGTTATGGAAGCAGCTTTCTTATACAAATAGAGGGAAGTTTATGGAGAGAGCTGCATTTTTTATTGTCATTTTAGGCATCATATTTCATTATTTTTTTTTACTGTGCATTTATTTTCCCCCCCCCCCCCAATCATGCCTAGAAAACCACCTTTGGCTAGAGAAATAGTAGGTCTGTTTTAAACTTTAGTGGCATCTGCCAAAGTTATTTATTAACTCTTTATGAAAAAAATTGGCCAAACAATCTTTAAAAATTGTCTAGTGGGGTTTTAAAAATGTTTGGTACCTTACCTGCTTTCTTGCATTACACCTGTCTGTAAAACTGAGGAATGATGGAAATCTTGTCAGGGATGAAAATGCAGACTCATATATTAAAAAACAAACAATCCCCTATATGAAATCATGGCTGCTAAGAAACAATAGTGTATGGTACATGTTATGTTTTGAAGTTGTCTTTTTTTTGTTTGTGTTGTTTTTCATTGTCTAGCAATAATTTTATGTGCATAATGTAACTACATAAGTAGATAGATTTTGTGTTTTGTGTATGGATCATGCATGGCCTTAGGCAATCGCTGTAGAGCTTTTCTTGTGAAGTGAGTGAGGAGATAATTAAAAAATAACTCCCTTTTATGAGTTTAGCTGAAATGCTTGTTTAAACACTTGGATAGGGAGCATTAATTCTGAAACATACTTTGTTTTTTGTGGGGGACGAGGGAAGTGTGGGGGGGAAATAACATTGTCTGCATAAAACTTTACTGAAAAAAATGGAAAAAGCATTTAATTTCTGAAAAGATATGGCTTTTGGTTGGTGGCCATTAGTAATTCTGGTAACCTGGCAATGAAGAAATATTCTGCTTCCTATTGGTGTTGACACACCTAATTACAGTCAAGAGTTATTAATAATGATGCTGGTTCACATTAGCTATGTATGCTTGTAATGGGTTAGATTGGGAGTGGAAGCTGGGGACCAGCTGCTCTCTGTAACATCATCTCTTGCTTCCCCCATGAATATCTGCATAGATATCCTATTGAGAATTAATTCTGCCAGTATAACCACTGCAAAGTCCCTTCCATTCAGGGCCAGCCTTAGGGAAAATGGTGCCCTGGGTGAACTTTCTTTGGTGCCCTTTATGTACTACTCACCCAGCAATGGGTGGCCACTCAGCAGGGAGAGAGGCAGCAGGTCGAGCGGTGGCAGAGTTGCAGGTGTCATGCTACTTGGCTCCTGCCCCACAGCCCCTTTATCCCCTCCTCCTGCCCCCCAGGTGGGCACAGGCCTTTTGCAGCCTCTTGACCACGTTGCCATGCCCCGACCACAGCACCCTGGGCAGTCACCCATGTCGCCAGCCCTGCTTCCATGACTCCTACTGTAAAGCTATCTGACTGATTTAGCCAAGAGCAGCATCTTTGTGCTGGAGCTGTGTTGTCTGGGGAAAAGAGGGAAGGACCAAATAGGGCATGGAGGTGTTGAACTGTTGCCCCATCCTGCCCCCGTGGATGTCAGGGTCTCCTCTTTCTGAGATGCCTGGGGAGCTACAGAGTTGGGTGACCATATTTCCATCTATTTTGTGCTCCCTAAAATTCCCACTTGAGTGGACACATCTTCCAGGAAATACCTTGAGATTAATCCTTTGAACTTTATGTTCACCTCCCCATTAGGTTTTCCATAAAAGAGAGTGATACAGCCCCAGGGTCTTTTTCCCTCTTAGTGCTGCATAATCACTTCTCCTTAGGCTTGACTACTGTTGATCACATGGTTGTCACCCTGTCAGAGTCAGTGACTAGTTGGTTTAAATCCAAAACTATTGGCGAGAGAGAAGCAATCATGCAAAATTGTTTTAAATCACATGTCCTTGTTCTGGCCAGTTAGCCTATTTTGTCAAGAGTGTAAAAAAGATATTTAACCATATATACGGTCATGATGATATTAATCACAAATGCCTCTGTATCTGCAACTACCGCATAAGCTGCAAACTATGGAGTAAATTGTTCCAGAATCTCACAAGCAGGATGCGTTAGATTCTAAAGCACAAAGAACTTTTGAGTATTGCAGTACTGAACTGTCAATAAAAACTTTATCACATAAACTGTAATGTGATTTTTGTGTAACTTGCCTAACTTATTTGAATATCTTATTTAAGAAGTAATATTGTTAGATGTTTAGACTGTCACTTTTAACATGCTTATCTGCAGCATAATCAAATATTAGCTCTCAACCTAAGAGCTATTTGAGCTAGTCTCTTTTAATAAATGAGAATGTTGATAAACCACAGCTAAAGTCTTTAACAACTTGGCTCACTTGTGAGGTATGGTACAGCTTCTTGGTTCTCTCCTCCACCCCCAAGTTTAAGGAATAATTTCTTGTAACAGAACATTTGTGCCTATCAAAGGTAGACTGGTCAGTTGGATGGGGCAAGTAATTTTTTTTATGAGAAAGTAAAATAGTTTTGCATCATTATAACCATTCTAGTACAGAGAGTTGAGTATTCTAAACTGGTAAATTTTCATGACTGTTTTCTAATGTTAAACTACCAGCTGTATTTGTTTTAATTTAGTTTTTCAGTTTTGTGCTCTTAAACTTGTCTTGTCCAGTTCTTTCTCTCTGTCTCCCTCTCAGTGTCAAAGAACATCAGTGCTGTGAAAAGAATGATGTGGCAGGGTGGGAAGGTCAATCTGTAGTGCTATCATAGCGTCAAGGGTACAAAAATCATTTCCTGTGGGACAGGGCAGAGGAAAACAGCACCAGGGAGAATATGGTGAATGAAGTAATTCTGGCAAAGCTACAAGGATTTCTTCTTCATGGTGTGCTGACCATTGTTTTTGATAATCCTTTAGGGGGCCTGTCTTTGCTCTCATTGAAGTCTATGGCAGAACTCCCATGGGCTTCAGTGGGAGCCAAATCAGGCACACCAAACTACAGTACTGTCTTTAGTATTAAACAAGTTAGACTCCCCATTGATTATTGCAAATGTTTGGTATTTAAAAATGTACAGTGTAAATGTTCTGCATTGAGTAATAACCTGCTTGTGTCCTCTACCCCCTTTGATCAGTATTTTAAAAAAATCAATACAGCTAACAGAAGTACAGGTATTGAAGTACTGTACTATAGTGTAGCCAGGCTCGCTAGTGGATCTTGGAGGCCAGGTTTTTTTACTTTATAGAAAAGATGGACTGTGTGAAAATATATGCTAGTAATTAGGACAATTTTTTTCGTGTTTATAGTTTAAATAGCATGAGGTGACTTATCATTGTGGGGTCAAAATTGTGACTCATCTTGGTAAGAAGAAGGCAATATCTGTGAGCCAAATTCTGCTCTTCATTACACAGATGTAAATGTGGAGTTACGTCATTGATTCCACAGGAATTACTTTGCATTTAAACTGATGTAAATGCAAGCAGAATTTGGCCTTGGTCTGTAGCATTCCAACGCAAAAGTTCTTGTACATCATCATTTTGGCATCTTTTCAGAGACAAATTTTTTTGAAAGGGATATTATCAAGTAGTTGCAAAACTTACATTTAATTTGATTGTTAAAATAAAAAAGAGGGGAATAAAGTGGGGGTTACAAAACCAAATAGGAATAGAAATGTCATTATATTTGGAGAAAAAGAAGTCATTTTGGGGGAGTTTTAAACATTCATTTGTAAATGTTCTGAACTGAAACAGCAGCAATATTGGAAATAGAAGGTGAAAATGACTAATTTAAGTTTCCAAGCAGAGTTAAGTGCTAAGGTCTGAACAAACATTATAAACAATACAGAAAATAAATCAGATTGTTAAAATAGAATTTATTTTAAATCTAAGGTAGTATTAGTATCACATAAGACGTTTGTTTTTTTTAAATCTAATTTCATCTACTCATGTCCTTTCAAATCTGTTAAACCAAATAAACAGAAACAGAGGAGTCACTTAGGAACCACACTATTTTTATACTAATTGACATCCTTTTGTGAGTTGTGTATACATTCTTGAGCTCTCTGCATCTAGAGAAGTTGTCAGGGAGAAAGTTGTGGACAGATAATGCTTTACACTTGAGTATAGTGCCTTTTGTCTAAATATCAAAAAGTGCCTTATTAAAGGTAAGTATTATCATGCCCATCTTATAGGTAGAGAAACTGAGGCACAGAGGTTATCTGATTTGCTAAAACACAGCAATCCAGTGGCAGAATAGTGCATAGGATTAGGTTCATTCATCTGCTGCATCTTCACATGCATTAAGGTTTGGATCACAGTTGCCAGCTTTCATGCAGTAAATAAGCACCCTGACTTTCACAATAAGCCAAAAATCAAAGCCAAAACAAGCGAATCCCTAAGAACCCCAACAGTCTGACTATATCACCCCTGTTATGCAATCTGGAACTGTGGTGGGCCCACTGTGCACCCCGGACTCTCCCCCCGCCCGCCCCTGCTTGCCGGGAGCCAATCAAAAAAAGAGAAGCAACCAGCTACAGCAAGCTACAAGCCCAACATGTTTGAAGCGAAAAACCAGCCAACAAGCAACTCAAGCCAGTTAAGCCAAAAACAAGCCTAATTTCTGGGGTTTTGTTTTGTTTTGTTTTTTTGCGGGTTTGGCATGTCTGGTTTGGACAGGGTTATTTATTATGGGACTACCTGAAAGTTTGTGTGTGTTTTTAAACTAGTGATTTTATTTATTTATTTTTTTAAATCCTTCAATTTACCATTTGGGAACTACATGGTGTTCCTCCTCTCAGTGTAATAAACTTTACTAGAGAAGTCTGCCTCATAGATTTGGAGCCATCATTCTGTGACCTTGCTGCTGTGATGTCTCTCTCTGCTTCAGCATAGGAGAGTTTACAGCGGTGGTGCTTATGTTTTTCTTAATCAGCGGGGTACTTTGAAAAAGTATCTTTCAGAAGTCAGGAGGATGTTTGCAACAATCGTATTCAGGGTAGCTGTACATGTGGGTTGAATTGGACCTCCTTTAACTTTTACAATGGTTTCATCTTTACCTTTTGAAAATATTTCTTCCAGTCTCCCAAGGAGCTAATAATATGCTAGTGATATTACCAAGAAAAGTTATTTCAGAATATAATAATCGGAGCTATACCAGTCTCCTAGAACTGGAAGGGATCTCGAAAGGTCATTGAGTCCAGCCCTCTGCCTTCACTAGCAGGACCAAATACTGATTTTTGCGCCAGATTCCTAAGTGGCCCTCTCAAGGATTGAGAACTCACAACCCTGGGTTTAGCAGGCCAGTGCTCAAACCACTGAGCTATCCTCCCCTATATTGAACACTAATTATAAAATCACTTAAGGCCTGATCTGAAGCCTATTGAAGTCCAATGGAAGGATACCTGTTGACTTCAGTGGGTTTTGGACCAGACTCTTGGAGATATTCAGGTAATCAGTTCATTGAACTAGCTGAAATCTAAATCACATAACCCATTTTTGTGCTGTGGAGCTAACTGCTGTAGGGAAGGAAAGGGGAAAGATGTAGCTCTACACCATAATACAGTCCCCCTTGGGATTTCTTGGAAGCCCTTCCATTGAAGCTGTGGGGAGAGGGGGGAGTTTGAGGAAGGCAATTCTGAGGATGGAAGAGTAAGATAGAAATTCTTCTTGGTATAGTTTTCAGCTAACACAGTGAATTACCCATTGGAAATCCTTGTGGGAGTTAGTACTGTCTGAAAGAGTTATTACTTGATGATAACACAGCTTCTCAAGGAGTCTTGCTGCCAGTGACGAGTGAAGGCAGGAGGACAGCACAGAGGAGCAATTGCTCTATGTGATTGCCTCTGTTAACTAGGAAGTTGCTTTCCTTGCTTGTCCCCAGGAGTCTATGCTTCTTGCCCATTCCCACCACCTCTGAAATATCTCACCTTTTAGGAAATTATTCTACAGAAACTCGACACGGTGAACTCAAGTTGTTTCCTGGCCTCTGTGCCTTCTTCCCATGGGTCTTCCGCATGGGAGTGGATACACTAGACCTTAGTTAATTTTGTAACAATATGTCCTGTTTAAGGATTTTTAAATACATTTATATGGTGCCCTGAGGTATGTCTGTCCATATTTATAGTGTCTCACTCATAATGTGCCCAGGATAGAACACTGAATTTTGCTTTCTAGTCCTGTTTAAAAAAGAGAACTATTCATGAGACTGTCCAACACAAGTGGAGTTTATTTCCAGGCACCTCATAATTAATATAATACAAAATGTCTTGTGTAGTACATTAACAACATCAGTGACTTTTTTTGTCTGAAAAATAAAATGATCTCTTTAATAGGGAGATGGATTTATTTTTCAGTTAAGTTTTTAAAAAATAGATTTTGGTTTTATTGTTATGAAAACTTGCAGTCATTGCAGATTTTTGTTTTATGGTAAATTTGTATCTCCACAATTATTATAGTTTCTTTCTGATCAGTCTTCCTAGTTCTAATTGCAAAAGCTGTGTTCATAAATAAATACTCCGTGATGGCTTGGAAATTTCTGACACTTACGCATCTGAGTTAGTGTGCAGGTTTCCTTTTGAGGATTTCACCAAATTCTTCTGGGGGAAGTGAGAGGTTGACATTTACCTCCCTGATCTTGCTATCAGCCTGTTTCTCACATCTGCTCTGTTCTGTTCCCCAATCCTACATGAATATTTTCCAGAACTGTGCAGAAAATCTTCTAGGGTGATGGAGAATGCTGCTGTGGAGGTGACTATTCCCTGACCCCACTGTTTCCTCATTTATTTGTATTACAGTAGTGCCTAAAGGTCCTGGTGTCTGGTTGGGAATAGGACCTGGGAATCTTCTCTCCTTCCCCATTTGCAGTTGTATCTAACTCTGGAAAATCTTGAGAGAGATTGACTAAAATTAGTTATTTTTCTCTCCTCCCTATACAGCTGAACCCATGATACTAATTCATCCTGTCTTTATAAGTGGATGGATACAGAAAATAGTTACAATAAAAACATGAATGCTTTCTTAAAACAATTATAAGGTAATTCTCTTTACAGTATGATGTAAACAAAATACATGATGTGGTGTAAAGATTTTCAGCCTGATTGTTCAATACCTTAACCGTTTTATAGGTGTTTACCGTTGAGTAAAATATCAGATCAGAATGACAGTATTTTATATTCACATTGCACAGATGTTAATGACTGCACAAGATGCAAGCAAGTGGAGAATCAGACTCTATGTTGGTACTTGTTTTGGATTACCTTGATAATGCCTGTTATGATTAAAGCAGTCATCCCCATCTTATGCTGAGGAAAGCTTTGTACAACACTATCATGTATTTCTTTGTCTTTTCTAGTAACAGCAGAGGCTTCCTTTCATATCGTGTGTTGGATATAATGTTTTTTCCCCACCCCAATTGTGAGGTCAGCTCTTCAGTAGGTCAGCTCTGGATTAAGTGAAGAGTAATAGCTTTTATATTCTTGTCCTTCAAATCCATTTCCTGCACCACCTGGTTTGTTCACCTGTTACTGGTTGATGTGAAAAGTGAATGTTGCAATGCCTCAAAAATGCCATAGACTTTAGTAGTAATAACAATTCAAATACATAGTTTCCACTTTCAGCAACCTCACTATAAAAATTGTTCCAGCACCACTAAGTGTCCCTGTAGCTAGTTGGTGGTAGCACATCAGTTCACGTGGTAGGTTATTTTTGCAGTCATGAATAGAGCCCTACCAAGTTCATGGCCGTGAAAAACGCATCACAGACTGTGAAATCTGGTCTCCCCCGTGAAATCTTTGTGTGCTTTTATCCTATAGTATACAGATTTAACAGGGGAGACCAGCGTTTGTCAAATTGGGGGTCCTGACTCAAAAGGGAGTTGCAAGGTTATTTTGGGGGAGGGGGGTCACAGTATTGCCACCATTACTTCTGCCCTGTGTTCAGAGCTGGGTGGCTGGAGAGCAGTGGCTGTTGGCCAGAGAGTGGTGGCTGCTGATTGAGGCCCAGCTCTGCAGGCAGCAGTGCGGAAGTAAGAGTGGCCATACCAAGCCATTCTTACTTCTGTGCTGCTGCTGGCAGTGACTCCGCCTTCAGAGCTGGGCTCCCGGCCAGCAGCTGCAGTTCTCTAGCTGCCCAGCTCTGAAGGCAGTTGTCACCAGCAGCAGCACAGAAATAAGGGTAGTAGTACTGCAACCCCCCCTACAGTAAGCTTGCAACCCCTCCCTGCAAATCCTTTTTGGGTCAGGACCCTTACAATTACAACACAGTGAAATTTCAGATTTAAATAACGGAAATCATGAAATTTACAATTTTTAAAAATTCTGTGACTGTGATATTGATCAAAATGGACCGTGAATTTGGTAGGGCCCTAGTCATGAAGGTTAGCAACTTTTAAAAAAGAGATCTTAAACTGATGATGATTAGGCGTCTGAATTTCCAGTGACTACTTCCACATGCTACTGGTAAGGGGGAAATAGATTTTGTAGGTACAAAATGTACTAGTTCTCCATAGGTGAAAAAAAGGCAGTGCTTTGAATGTTGCTCTCTAGATATTGTATGCAGCTTCTGTTGCTGCAGCTAAGAAATTTTCTGACCACGTAAGAGCTTGAAAAAAATCAAATTTTTCCATAAAGGAACTATAAAAATAGATACAGATAGATACTGTGACCCCATGTTGTAAGAGAAAAAACTTTCAGGGAATTCCATATAGCCCTAAAGAAAGGAAGGGTGATCATGACTCTTGGACTTGTTTGCAACGTCCCCACCCTTCCAGTTAAAATCCATATGTTAAATAAATGTGCATTTTGAATGGCATTTTTAAAGTTCCCTGAGTGACTTTCAGTGGGTCTTGTACTCCTAAGTCACTTAGATGCTTTGAAAAGGCACCTTTTTGTGATGTAATTTTCTTTTTATACTGAACACATTTTATTTTTTAATATGTGGATTGTTTTGTAATATAAATATCATGTTGCAAAGTCGAGCACTGAAAAGTTAGAAAATGACAGAATTAAGGTTGTCTGTGTAACCTTAATTCATCTCCATTGTGCATATGTTTTATAATACAGCTTTTAATTGCATGATCACATACTGTTTTTTCCACACAAAGATGAACGTGTTCTCGGAGTGGAACAGGGTTGTGCAGTGAAGGAGGCTGTTGTCTGTAAGACAGACTCCTGCTTTGCTAGTGGGTTTCACATACATTTGCCGATAGCAGAGGAATGGTGAGTCTCAGGAATTTTGGGATCCGTTCCAGGCTTTGGAGAGGAGTTCGCTCCAGTGGATACAGTCTTCTGTCTGTTACCTCTCCACCCCCATGCTTGACCCTTTTTTCCCATTTCCTCCAGCTGTCCCTGTCCAATTCCTGTCTCTTCTTCATCCCTGGCCCACAGCAGTCCAGAGCTGCAATTTCAGGGAAAGTCCTGCTCAATCCCAAGCCTCATGTGGATGGAGTTTTCAAGGAGGTTAGCTGTCAATCTCTAGCAAGGCTCTATTGAGCATGCGTGAACTGTTTTTTTTTTTTTTTTTTTAATTCTTCAAAGGTATATTACTTGGCCAGATTTGGGCAGATTTTCACAGGAGCGGCAATAAATAAATAAAATTCCCATCACAAAGGCCACTTTCGTGCCACATTTCAAGTCCCTGCTCCAAAGCATTGGGATACTAAAGCTTCTTAAAGAAAAAGTTGCCAGAATTTTTTTAACATGGGCAAAACAAAATGTCTTTCTTTAGCCTCATTATCAGAAGTGGATGAACCATTTTGGCTGGCTGCGGGTGGGTGGGAGAGAGAAGAAATGTCAGCCTCAGGTAGATACCCAGAATGGAAGGTTTCAGCCCGAACAGTTAAAGTTTGATAAAGCTGTAAGCAAGTGAAAACAGGGTTTTATAATGGGAAGAGTTGGGCAACCTTCATAATAAGTAATGCTACCAGCCCTGCATATAATAAAACGATGTGTACAATATTTTTCAAGTTATTAGGTTTGATACTAAGAGAAATTATCAATCTTCAATTAATTTGTCTATATTTAGTAATAGATTTTAGAACAACATTTTAACTGTCATAAATTCCTTTTTTAAATTTGGTTCTAAGTTGCATGATTCTTTGTTTATGTACCCAAACTAAATCATCTGTATAAACTGTGCACTGCATGAGATTCATGCAGACTATTTATGTATGGTTGCCATGTTACAATCCATTAATCATTCTTTTATGTAAAATAGATCTGTACAACTGGTTTCTCGGAATATTTCTTTGGGAAGAATGTTTTTTTATTTGAAAGAGATTAAATATCACCCAGTCACCTTCTTAGAGATAAAGAAGCAGTCATTTGGAACTAAAATCAAGTGAGCGGATAGAGGGGAACCAACTATTTGACCACCTGGAGTCCGCCCCAAAAATAGAATGAAACAGTGGGATTTGGGGTTTTATTTCTTCCTCTTTGATGTCAGCATTTACCAGTGAACCCTTAGAACTCTTCACATGAGCACTTCTTCTTGACATAGCTTTGTTACAATCTATAGATGAACATACTCTACTTCTGGGAAGGGCGTCTGCCAATCTACTTTGACGCTTCACAGCTTTTGTCTTTCCTTTTGTAAGATCATAATTCAGGTCTAGTGATGCTGTCCAAAATGTTTTCCTTAATCATTGACTTTTAAGTTACTTTTGATGGGAGAGCCTGGGGAAACCACAATTGCTTCAGCAGGCACGATGTTTGACCATTTAAAGTAACATGCTTCAGAGCCAACGGGGAAAACAGCCATATCTCAGTTCTAGCTCCAACCACTTACTCTGAACTGTACTGTTTCAGTTGTTGTGGCCAAAAGATAATATTCAGCTCCAGTGATAGTGGAAGTTCTATATGTATTCTGTTTAACTATTTTCAGGGCCAGAGCACTATGTTGTTGTTCCTGTGCAAGTGGCAGGGTTGTATATATTGGAAATAAACCTCTCTCTCCAGATCTTAAGAAGAGGAGCAACATCTACTTTGTTGCTGAAGTTCAAGGCATTTCTTTATCATAGTTAGGGCTTATTTGTAGTAGGGCTATCATAGTAAGGGCTCACATATTTGTAACAGTGGCTCCTTAGCCCTCTTGCAAATTTGATGGCAGAAGTAGAACTGTCAGTTACTGGCAGGAAGGAGTTCAGCCCAGGCCCTGAAGAACCAATCAGTTTTGAGTTCTGCCTCCAGGACTTCAGGGAGGCAGTTCCAGATTTCACTATTCTAGGATAGAAATTGAAACCAAAAGGAGCAGTTCTTCTAAATGCAGCCCCAGAATATTTGGAGTTGTGCTGCAAGAAGGGAGAGCCCTCTTTTCTATTCAACTGAGACTCCAGTAGCTTGAGCTCCTCTTCTTCATGTAGTTCAGCATGGAAGATAAACCTCAAATCCTGTTAATATTCCCGCCTGCCTTCAGAGTACAGCAAGGCAGATGAACCTAGAAAGAAAACCAAGCTTGCCCCTCTGTAGCGGGGTGGTTACCCTGCTCCTGCCCTGAAGGGCTTAAAACAGCCCTGGGAGAGGGCTGTGGTGGGGGAAAAGCTGGGCTGATTGGGAAAGTAGCCAGTGCAATCAGGGCCTAGCTGGCCCTTATAAGAGGGCAGTGGGCCAGAAGGACAGTCAGTTGGTCTCTCTCTCGCTTCCAGAGAGAGAAGGACCTGGCTGCCTGGGAAGCTGAGGAGGGTACCTAGGGTGGAGCAGTGCTGGGGGAAGGGCAGAGGGAGCTGGGGAGCTCTAGCCTAGCAAAGCTCCAGGCTGCAGGCCGAGTTAAGGGCCCACAAGGATACTAGGGCTGCAGAGGAGTAGCTCAGGAATAGGCAGAGGCAGCTGGTCCAACCCCCCTTGCCGATGAGTGGTTAACAGACTGCCGTCAGCCCCAGTGAGTGGGGGCTAAATGGAGACTGGCAGTAGCCACTGAGGCAAGGTGGGGATAGTGGGTTGGGGGTTCCCCTGGGAGGGGAGACCCAGAATGAGGGGGCATAATCCCTGGGTAGAGGGGTTGGGAAGGACACGGGGCCAGCAGCAGGCGAGACACTGGCCTGTAGAGGGCGCTCCGGGCTGGAAAGAGCTAATTCCCTGGACGACCAGCAGGAGGCGCTGTACTGGTGAGTCATCGCCCTGCGACACCCTCTCATAGAATATGTGGGTGTAGGTTGTTGTGTCTTGTGCAGTTGGAAGCTGGGTCCCTCATTTAGGATCCCATTGTGGGAGGATCTGCCTCAATCCTTCTCCCTGTTAGCACAAACTCTGGTGAGGAGATGCAGACTCCCCTCATCCTTCAGGGAGATGGGTGCCTAAATTCCCTTCTGATGAGCCAGAAGAAGTCCAACTCTAGGATGTTTGAGCCCATGTTCATGATCCCAATCTTACTGAGTGCAGAGCAGATTTCCTGTCTCTCTTGATTCATTAAGATGACCATGAAAGTTGGGCGACCCTGAAGAGCCAGACAGTGAGCCAGAACAGTGCAGTAAGGGGGCAGAACACTTTGCATTCTTTCAGAGCTGCATCAGCCCTTAAGCCTATTCCCTCTAGCAGAATGCTCTCTAGTTTTACAGTGTGGAAACTTGGTCTCCTGGTAGGTTCAGATTCCTTTACTCTCCTTAGAATCTTGGTTCTGCATAAGGGTAGAACAGTGTGATCCTACTGCCTGGGCTCTGTCCTCCTCAGGGCTGTCTTCACAAATATAGTGATCATCAGGAAGCCAGCTCCTAGAGGCCAACAACATCAGGGTCCTATCGTGCTACAGTGCTGTATATGTGTCAGTCCTAGCCCCAAATAACTTTCAGTCTTAAAGACAAGACATAGTATGAGAGAAATCAGTGAGGCAGGGTGGCTGCTGTGGGAAACAAGGTAATAAAAAATATAGGATGTTTCCAATTTTTAGTCAACCCTATCGGGGGCACATTGTAAAGGAGGGATGTAAACGTAATTAGCATCCAGTGGTGCTCCACTCCCCTAAACTCTTAAGGAAGAACGGTCATCAGACTCTTTCCAAGGGAAAATCTATGCCCCAAACACTGGAGCCTGCACCCACAGCCTCCACCCATAGATTGCAGTGCAACCACATCACCTCCCTTACTGCCTCAGAAAAAACAGAGGAGGATATTTATCTCAGCTCAGATACCAAGGAACAGGGAGAACACAGTAAGGGAGCATTCCCTGTTACCCTACAACCCTTTCTGCTCTTGTAACAGAGTCTTCCCGTCAATATTCTCAGATAGTGCAGCCGAAATGGGTTGCGCTCTGTAGTGGTCTACTTCAGGATACATGCTAGCTTTGTAGGGTTGGAGACAGGTTTCCCACTGGGTAGAGGTAACAAAACTTTTAGTTGTAGGTTATCAACTCTAAAAGAATGGAGCCATGGGATCTTCCTCAGGGGGCTCAATTAATGCCCCCAACCCCCATGAGAAATCTCATGCCTTCTTCCTGCAGGCCTACTAAAGGAACCTTGCTTGGTGAGCTGCAGGGAAAGAGGACAGTCTCTGGAAGAAACCAATACACAGCTATGGGAAGAGCAAACAGTGCTCCCCTCTCCTCCCTCCAATCTGAAGATTTCTCCAAGGAGTTCCTTCACTCTGAAGTGAATGGGAAGGAGAGGGAATGAAAGGAAAGGGGGCTACAAAAAGAGGTCCTCCCAATGCAGGCACCCCAAGAAAAAAGTCAATACCCCTATTGGAAGCGGCTGTGTGAAGGAAGACAAACCATCTCTAATTCAGAGCAAGGAGGTTGGAACAGAATAGAGTAGTGGTTCTCAGACTTACTTGATTGGGCCCCCCTTTGTGTCTGTAGTCACTTATGGCCCCTGCCCTCTCCACAAGTAGATATACCACCACCCAGCTCTGAAGGGAGAGCAGAGAGCAGCGCCTGCTGGCCAGGCACCCAGCTCTGAAGGCAGCACCATGCCAGCAGCAGCACTGAAGTAAGGGTGGCAGTGTGAAAAATGATATTCATCAGTTACTTTTCACAGCAGATTTAGCACCCCAGTGCCCCCCTTAACTTTTGTGCTGCTGCTGGCACTTTGGGGCTGACAGCTGGAGCCCCACCACCTCTAGGTGAGGGATTGGTGTAAGGGGGAAGGAGAGCCTGAACTCGGGCTTCCTCCTGATGAGAGAATTGGGCGGGGGTGAGTCTGGGCGACAAGACTCTGGCTGTCCTCTTTATTCCCTCTGTCCATGTGTGCACGGCCCTTCTGCACAAGCCCCAGCCGCCTGGGGCTGACAGCCGGAGCTCTTAAAAAACAAACAAACAAAAAAACAAAAACCCAAAAACCCACACACAAGCTCTCCTCCCTTGACACATTCCCGTGCTTCCCTTAGGAGGCCTGTCCCATAGTTTGAGAACCGCTGATACAGAGAATATCTTAGTCCCCAAAAGGGGAAAGTCAGACAGACTCAGCAGTTTTCCCTTCTCTTGCCCAAGAAGATCTCAATCTAGGAAATGCAGTCCTTTTCCTGTGTGTTTCGTTTGCAAACATCTTCCTCAAGCTTAGATAGGCCTAAGGCTTGGAAGCCTTTCTCCACTCCATCTAACTGAAGATTTCTCTGGCTGCAGTCTTTGTCTGCAGTGCCCTTGATGCATTTCAGAATTCAGGAAGTATAATGGGCTTCAGTACTGTGACTCACTGGCATAGGTGTTTGTTCAACTGGGAATTGGATGTGCAGGCTAAACTATTCCTTGCAGCCTCTGTGAATTCAGGTGAAAAAGTATTGGGATACCCGAAGAACAGGGTGGTGGTGGACTTGCCAGTTAAGGCTGTGAAGTTACTGATCCTCGCTAGACACTATAGAAGAGAATACCAGTTTTTTTAGCAGAACCTGTCAGGAAAATTCAAGATCAGAAAGAGAAGCTTCTTCAGTGGAAGATGAAGGCTACTTTCCAAGTAGATCCACATGATCATTTAACCAGTCTATAAAGTTTCTTGCAGCCTAGTCTGGACTGAAACCCTGAGAAGGTGGTAATCTTTTTCAGTTTGTGGATTGTTCTCCACATCAAGCAAATGGATTTTAGAGATGATTCAAAGGGGATATATTGTAAATCTAGCCAAGTCCCGGGCACAGATTCATCCTGTCTCCATGATCACCCAATCCAGAAAAGAACTGAAACAAACCTGAAGCAATCTGTCATCTGCTGCCTAATAGAATGATATAGCCAGTGCCATTACTCTGTTCCATTCCTGGTCTCAAAGAAATCTGACCGGAACAGATCAGTCCTCAGATTCTATTTCTAATTCTAACTCTGCCATTAATTCTCTTGGTGGCCTTGGGAAAGTCTCTTTTCTTTTTCTAAGTTTCTCGATCTAAAAATTGTGGACAACACTTGTTATCCATCTCTCAGTTTTGGGAGGCTTCATTAGTTAATGTTTGTGGTGTGCTTTGAAAATGGTAGGTAAAGTGAAATATAATGCTAAGTATTAAAAACCTATAACTGAATAATTTAATTTTTATCTGAATCATGCCATTCTGTGGTAAAATCCTCAGGAGGAGAATGAAGGATCAAAGAAAATTGTTGTTAATCTCATCGTTTCCAATGAATGGTTTCCTCAGAGGGGAGGACTTTGAATCCCATGTTCCCATGGGAAGTAAGCTACAGACATACAGAGGGAGCTGGTCCTCTGCAGAGCTCTCAGGTGCTCTCTAACTCCCCCTCTCCCTTGCAGTCCAGGTTCTTTGAGCCATGCTGCCATAATTCCTCTGTTTGTGCCTGCACAATATCCGGGTTTTTCATTCAGAGGTTTGTGCATGGAGTGTGATGTACTGCTGCGGTCTGCCTTGTTCTGAGAGAAACATGCTGTGCAGAGCATCAGTCCTCCCTGCCACCACTGTGCCTCTCCAAATTTTTTGGAACTCCCAACAGCACGGTGATGGAGAGGCTGGGCTTTCACTGGTGCAGAGGAAAGGATGTAGTATACCACACTTACTGCATTACCCTCCTTTCTCCTGCTTTGGGGTATTTTTTTCCCCGCCTATTTTATTTGCTTTCCTCACCTCCATAGGTCATAGAGTCCCATGACTGTAAATTATGCAGTAATAATTGGCCAGGCAAATCCATTGAAATCCACTTGAGAGTCACTCTGATTTTTTCAGTAAAAAGGTCAAATTGTTTCCTTTCACCAGCACCACGAGCCAGTTTCAGGCAAAAATGTGAGAAGTGGCACAGTTCCAGGATCCAACAGAAACTTGAAATGCATCTGCTGCTGAAATCTCTGGCTTTTCTATCTTATAACCTAATTATTTACTATTTTTTAAAAGATGCACAGACATAGCTGCTCTGCATGATTTATTAATATAGATACAATTTATGACTTTCCTTTTGACATGGTGAGTTATCACTTTGTTTCCTCATGGGGAAATAAAAACAGTGAAACCTGTACAAGAGATCACCCTAATAAGGCAGCTTCTGTCTTAAAAGATCTCCCTAAGGTATCCTCAAAGGAAGAGTACTATTGTGCTCCACATTGATTGAGAGACTACCTCTCTTAAGCAACTACATTTTGGTTTGCTCCATGAATAGTCACTGAAAGGGGAAGGGTGTTGCTGTACACAAGATGTCAAGTTTTTGTTGAAAATCTCGTACAACCTTAATGAACCATAACTATAGTTTAAAAGGCATCTTATAGTAACCATGTTGGTGCTGATCATATGTAAGTGAGACTGTTTGTTTTCTGTAGCATCTGTGAACCAATATGCAATTGATTAGGGTTCAGCCCTAAAGAAGTCAAGATTATAAAGTAATGCAAATTTACATAAGGCTTCTTGTAGTGTAATAGAGAAGTGCCATCATTTTTTATGCTTCTCACTCCAACTCTTCTGTTCACATCAGAAAGCAACTTAACAAGGCAGCCTATAAAGGCGATATTTTGAGTCCTGATAAAAAGTGGATTGTTGCCCTTAGTCTTGAATTGCCTGACTCTTGTGATTTTTTTTTTTTTAAATTAGAACCATTGTAGGTTCTCAGATATAACTCTGGAGAGCACAATACAAAGCTTATAAATAAAATAATGGCCATGTTTTTAATATATGTTTAGTGGTCTTTAAGATAAATTCCTATTTAATAGCTGCTAAGACAGAAAGACACACAAAAATTGATTTCATTGATAGTAAGGAACAGAAAGGAAATTGAATGATTCTATGGAAATTCATAGAAAAGGAAATTCTATGATTCTAAGGAACAGAATGGAAATTGCACATGTACTAAAAATGGAATTGAGAAGTATTGTTCAAGTTCACTTGATAACCATTGTTGGATTTACCTGATTCCACATTGAAGAGAATTGAGTCCTATAGACTGGTTCTCGTGAGAGAATGAAGCATAGAAGGTCAATACAGGATACAGAAAAAGAGAGGGAAATCAAGCATTCTCTTTTATTTTTAATAAAGTGAAATATATTAATCTGTTAATTGAATGTCACTCAGAAGTACTGTCATTACTGTTGTCCATTCAAACATAGTGGAAAATGATGATACCTATACATGTGCATTGAAGCTACTGAGATTTGGAATTTGTCTGAAATTGTAAGCTGGAGATATACCTTTCAGCTATTTGGCTTTGTGATTTTTGGAGTGGGTTTTTACAGTCATTTTTTGGTATTTCTGAAGTCTGCCATCCAAAAATAGCACAAGGAAATTTAAGAACTTTACAGCATTTTAAAAAAAAGATCCAAATTCAGCCTTGTGGAAAGTGCAACTATGTTGGCTTCAGTGGAGTTATTGCTGCAATGCTAGTGATGAATTTGGACCTTTATTCCTATTGGCCACATACTGTAAGAAACCTTATATCAGAGCACTTTGAGATCTTAAAGGTCACTGTTTCTGGAATTAGATGTATAGATTTTCCAGACAATCTTAACAGTCAACGTGTGGAGCCAGAGTAAACAACATTTGTGAAAGAGATCAATACAAATAGTAGTGGGGTTGGAATCCATAGACTTAGTAATGTCTATGGCCCACTGCATGTCCCCATCGTTCAGGGTTTGACTGCGGGATCTGTAACCTGTGAGAATCCAGGGGCTGTAACCTTCCCAATACCAGGCCTGCCCAGCAATCACCACCTCTACACTCTAAAGAAATCAGTTTCAGAATTCCATTGTATGACCTTCCCCACTTTGTTGCCCTGCTGGGTAGCAGAATCATAGTGGGTCTGTTGTATTTTGGTCTCTTGTGGCTGTAGAGGGGTCAAAAAAAGTTCAGTCATCTACTACAATGGGCTTAAGGGTGTATATGAGAGTTTTTGATTTAAAAAAAAATCAATAATGTAGCCATATAATATAATCCAGTACATGCCACATGTTCTGTCTGTATTTATTTTTTCCTTTTCAGGACAGGCATAGAGTAACTTATATGTAAGAAGGTGACTGTTTAGTTCTCTCATCAGTTATGGATCTAGTATAGATACAGCTCTCTGTAGATTAATTTTAATTGTGTTTATGCTGACTTTGAGAGCATGTTTGGAGAGGGGAAAGGGGTTAAATAATTAAACACTTGAGATTTGATTTATTTGGACTCATTATAAATACTTTCATGGCCGCCTTTGGTTTTGGTTGTGGAAGTAGAAGGTTGACAATGGATTGATATCAGGCAAGTATATTACTAAAGATTTATAGTATTTTTTTCTGTAGACATTATAGTTGAAGAACCTAGTGTAATGGAAAGTAAATTTACTTCCCAGTGACATTATTTGCTACATCAGTGTTGACACTGACACTTTTCATGGCTGTCTCAGCTGTTAAGTCAAGGCTTGAATGTGTCATAGTGGCTAGACCTTTCCTCTCTTCCGTAGAGATGGTGCCTACATGTCATCGTAGAGGCATATTTAACACTGCAGTCTAGGGAATCCCTTACTGTGACTCCTGTACCTATTCTATAGATTAAAAACAGGACTTATTTTTCTAGTATCTTTTGTGTTTTCTTTTTTCACAAATTCATTTAATTTGTATTTGCTCTCTGCTTTCTGCATTCGTAGATAAAAATAGCATGAGGTGGCCTAGAAGCAAAGTTAAATTTAGGCTAAGTCTACACTGCCGTGTGGTTTGGACTATGGGAGTATGAATAGCAGTGTGCACCAAAGTGCTATGATGTAACTCCCCTGTGTGGATGCTGCAGGCGCAAACTGAAAGTTGAGTATGTTAATGCAAACTAGGAACCTTTTTTAGTTCGCGCCTTCAGCGCCCACATGGGGACGTTACAGCGCAGCATTTTGGTGCACACTGCTGTTCACTCCCCCGTTGTCCAAACTGCAGGGCAGTGTAGACGAGCCCCTAGTCTTAGTTCTATGATTTTGAACCAGTGGTCAATATGTGGGGTTATCATAACGAAAGTAGAACATTATGGGTTAAAAACTCAAATTACTGAAATTAGTTCAGAAGCTGTGTCTTGTATAGTAGTAGTAGTAAAGTTAATTTACCCACACCTTGCACGTATATGTGCAAATTATGCCCTAAAATGCATCTGTGCAACTCCCATTGAAGTCAGGCCCACAAATTCCAACTATCTTAGGGCAGGTTTCGCACATCATATATTGGTTTTACATCAAAGAGTGTAACTAATAATTTAAAGAGAATCCATATGCACAGCTTAGTTAAGGTTACTGAGAGTCTGTTTAGAATACTGAAATACATTGATTCATTTTCATTCTCCTGTATGTCACTTTATGTATGACAGCATTACATCACGTCTTGCTGGATAATAACAGGGTGTAGCAGATGAAATATTAAGTAAATACCCTAATTTTAGGGCTAAATGTTCTGTTTTCTCAGATACTGTCTATCTGACTTTTAGATTATATCAGTGGACAGGAAGGAGTCTTTGTATTTGGAAATTACTGGAGCCTTTGGTTCACAGATTACTTACGTAATTCCAGCACAGTGCATGTGGGTGGATTCTTGAGGAAGAAGATTAGCCACCAATCTAATCTAGATATTTTTAAGGGACAACAAACTTTTCAATTGCCCAGTTGAAAAGCATTAAAGATCTTCTCCTACAGCAAAGGCTTACAGGATTAATTTAAAAGTTGCTGCACTTGTAGCATTTTTTAAAAAATTTAAATCCCTTAGAACATTACTTTGAATTTGAAATGTGTGTCGTCAGGAATTTGTGAGCTCAAATTAGCCTTAGTGGAAGTCAAGCCTTCTACATTGGGAACAAAATAACGAGTATATTAAATGCATATTTCTGTCCAGTCCTCTTAGTTAAATACTGAGCCCCCCCAATATTTAGTTTAAATAATGAAACACTTAAATTATACATGATTGTAGTCATGTGTATTAGTTAAAATTATTAGAGTTTATTAATACACTTTATTCAAGCAAGAATTTGAAATTTTAAATGCTTTGAAAACTACAATATATTGTCTACATCAATTGCAATGTAGAATAGGGCCAATTAAGATATTTTAACACTGTGAATTTTAAAAACTTTATTATTGACTAGAATCGTTATTTTAAAATATAATTATGTACTCACTGTGACTACCTCTCCCACCCACTGTAATCCACTTCTCCATTGTTTTAATTTGTGCCGGCTGTGGCGGAAACATTACCTATAATATAATAAAAGAAAAGAAAGGAAAAGGCAAAATAAATGAAACTCTTCTACCAGCTGATTACAGGTTTGGAAACCTTACTGGAAAAAAAATAAGGCTTCAAGTTTTCCATTAATAAATACTAATAATTAATTAAGACAGCCTGGTCTATAATTTTCAGAATATAGCACTGGTACTAGTAAATCAAGTTTACTAGGTGTTTTTCAGTTTGTATTCCCTGCTTCTGATCTCAGCGCTTCTTGTTAATTTCCTACCACTTGAAGGTGTTAAATTGATGGTGATATAAACTAACTGTGGGAGGCATGGGAGATCAAGAACAGTACAAAACTACAAAGAGCTAGTATGTGAAATTGTAAAGGAGAGGCAACAATTTAATTACAATTTACACTGGCATTTTTTTTTTCATTAGACACCTCCCTGCACTTTCAGATCCAGATCACTGGGTTGCCACTTTTGCTCTCACAAGATTGGGCAGCAGTGTTAATGAAATTGCTGTCCAAAAGAATTATTTCCATCTGAGATCCCAAATCATGAGCAGAATATATGTATGGACTTAAACATTCCAGGTAAATCAGTTTTATATGTGAATTGAAGGACACTGTACCTGTCAAAACCCAAGTTCATGGTTCTATCTCCCACAGAATGGCTGATGGCCTCAGTAACAATTAAAATAATGTAAAAAAACCCTGCATCCTTTAAATAGCTTTTGTGATGGTATCGACTGTTTTGCGGAAAGTACAGAATCCTGAACGTAATTTAGCGGGAACTGGGGAAAAGGGGGAAGGAGAACTGATTTTTTGTGCGCGAGGGCTTATAACTTCATACACAGATTTCATATACTGCGACAGTTAAACAGTTCTCTCCACACTCAACATGTAGACTTTGTTACTAACAGATTTGTGCTGAGTAGAATACACCACAGTTTCTGTAGCACAGTTGTCTTTAGTAATCCCCGTCGACACAGGCATTGAAACTGTTCGCTACTGCCATGTTCTTAAACAGCTGTCAAATGTGGCTCTGGCTGACAGCCACCTTCCAACATTGTTGTAGCTAACACAGAAGTGCTTCCAGTATAGATTGTGATCAATCAGGAAAAGAGTGAGTTTTTGTCACTATCTAACTAATCAGAAGAGGATATATCAGGAAGAGGTCCTGTGTTACTGAGATGCAAAGATACTCCTTTCAAAATAAGTGCCAATGAGACCTAAGCACATGGATGAAGTTAGGTACATGCTTAAGTGCTTTCCGAAATAAGGACGGACTTATGTGCTTTCTTGAATCTAGGTTGAAGATCCTATTTATGATTGTCACTCAGTTAAGATAACACACACAATATTAGCTGTAGCCATGCTATAAGATCTTTTCCAGAAACCAATATAGAAAGCTTATGCTATTTTCACAGACTCTTTCTTATTGTCAACAGCAAAAAGAGATGGTCGACCCGCATGGCAAAATATAAACATGAGTTTTAAAATAAAATAAATGGGCTTTGCAGAATTTTATTTTTATTTTTTTATAATTTTGACTGATAGTAGTAGTTTAAAAAAACTCCTTTTTAGATTATCAAATAAAATTTTCACAGTTGTTGGAAAATTTGGGAATGCCAGACAATAATTATTTAATGACAAGACATTGAGATTCAATAATTTAAAACTTTAACTGTTAAAACACAAATTGTCAGCATCACATGTCAAAATAAATCAAACTAATCAATTCTCAAGCAGCATTTTCTAACTTTGTCTATCTGTAAATTTCTGTTATCACTGATGGAAATATTTGATGGTTTGTGTGTGTATGGTGAAATAGACATTTACTGATAAAAATCTAATCCTTCCAAGCCTAAAAATAAATTCAGCATGATACAAGAAACTATTTAGGAGAGATCCTGAAAGGGGCAATATTCCTTTCAGGGGAATATCCCTGAAAGGGGCGATAAAGCCTATAATTTCTTCCCAGGAATTCTAGTTTGACAGGATGGGAACTCTACTCAAATTCTGATGGCAAAAAGTGCAAACTGTAATTTTTCTATGTCTATATTAGTGTGAAAATAAATATTTCAAGTATTGCTTAAAAAAACCCACAGCAATATTTAGTCTGTGTTTAATTCTTCCCCCTCCCCAATCACTGTGCAGGTTTTACTCATCCTTAACAGAGCCCTTTCATTTTCCTAGAACCATAACAATTAAAAATGGAAAAGGCCTAGATTGAGGTCATCTAGTGCATCCCCCCTGCCAATGAAAGATTTTTCACCAGATTGTCTACCCTTGTTTTCCTGAAGTTACTCATTGTAATCATCAGCTTTTTGTCAGAGGAAAACTGTATGAGGACTCCTTTTGGAGTCTGTTAATGCACTTTACTTGGCTAGAGCACTGTCACTTGGCTACTAGATCAGCCTAGCTTTGTCTCAGTTCTGATGTGAGGCCTTGTATTGAATGCATCATGGTACATAAAAAGAATGATTAACAAGGAGCATTTGGCAGATATGTTGTTGTT
The DNA here is from genome assembly GCF_016161935.1 of Mauremys reevesii. NCBI lineage: Eukaryota > Metazoa > Chordata > Testudines > Geoemydidae > Mauremys > Mauremys reevesii. The sequence goes on along the minus strand of NC_052625.1, from coordinate 56,006,192 downwards.
TGTATTGCCCTTGCATATTTAACATAGTGTCAATCTACTCTAAACGTCTACTTAGAGGTAATGATAACCTGTTATGTACTCTTAGCTAATCAGTTTCACTAGTTCATATGGATAATTGTAAAACCATATGTGACTCCTATTAATGGCTTTTTCTCATGTAACAATTAATATGGTAGAATTTAAGTGAATTACAGGGCTTCTCCACATTGAAAAGACTGTACACCAATTATGTGAATTTTAAATCAGTTTTAATAGTTGTATTTTTTTAACTAAATTTTGATGCAGCATTGCCCTGTAGAAAGTGCATCTGGTGTGGCTTGAAGCCAGATGATACAGACATCTATCCTAGGTAATGAACTGTGAAATTGGATTATACTTTGTGGCTAATAGACACTTATTCGCCCCCTCCCATTTTTTTAAAAACTTCATCTGTGGTGATGAAAATAGACTTGACATTTTTTATGGCTTTGTTTGCTACTTATTTCATAGTGTGTGCTTCTTTGGAAGACTGTTAATGTCACATGTCTAGCAGTACTATAGTGCTGACCTTGTCTAATTTACCTCGCAGTAAAATTAAAGTGGTTTCCACTGTGTCTTTTACATTGAGAAAGCGTGCGTGTGTGTGTGTGTGTGTTAGTTACTCCATGATAAAAGCACACCTTTTTTAACCACTGAAGACAAGGCCCAAAATTGCACTGACTATTTTTTCCCATCCACTTTGGGTTTGAAATGTCATTTTTTCAGGGACATCATCACTCCTCAGTCTCTTTCAGGGTTGCTTCTTCACTGCTCACTCCCATTTAGTATAAGTTGAGGAATATTTTCACCTCATATTTGTTATCCTTTTATTTTTCCAGAGTCATTCTCATTTTGTTGTTTTCTGCCATTTGTTATTCCCCTGTCCTCTGTTTGAAATTCTTTCCAATTTAGTATACTTTGTGAATTTCATTTCTGTTGATGCAAGGGCTTGTCTACACAAACACTTAGTCTCCAGCAAGTGAATCTACCCCTTACTAGCTTGCGGTGCACTAGTTGTCCATGTGAACTCTGTAAATTAACAGTTAGTTATTGCGCTTTGATTTAGTCCTCTTTGCATAACTAGATTGAAGTGAATTAACGAGCTGTTTTTGCGCGTCATAGTCCATACAGATAATTGATCTGTGGCAGGCTAGTGGGGAGTAGATTCAGACCCCAGTTTGTGTAGACAAGGCCTTATATAAGACCTGTCCTAATGCCAGTCCTGATATACTCTGCTGTTCACTTCATCCCAGCTGTAAACAAAGTTCTTCCTCCCATTCTACTCTGTTGATTTCCTATGGATACAATGTGGATTTCTACTGTACATTCCTCAATTAAAAATTTCACTATTGCTAGTTGAAGTTCTTAATGTGCAAAATATGCACTAGAGATCCACTATGTGGATCAGAGAGAACTTTGCCCTGTATATCTACTTTTTAAAAATAGGCTTTGTCTCCATAAGCATCTTTTCTTAAAATTTCTTATTGTTGTACTATTACTGGTGCATTTTCATTTGTGGTAGCAACAGTTGGAGCTCAGGTTTAGATGGTGTGATTAAAATGCTAGTGACTCAGTCTACACCAGCACTCCTGGCATTGCTATGTCTGATGGACCTGCCAGTGCAATTTTGGGATGTATTAAGAAAAATACTAGTATACACAAAGCCATAATTTATACATACTCCTAATCTGAATCTACTGTCAATACTGACGAGCAATACTGTTTTTGTTGTTGTTTGTTTTTTTTAAGTGCATAGAATGAATCAACAGGACATCCTTATGTTTATAAATTACATAATTAGAACAGTCATACCTCAGTCTATTAGATGAGGTAAGTACTGTATTTAGAATAAACAAAATTTCTTAATGTTTTGATATCTGATGACTTGCATTGTTTGACTTGCAGCCGTTGTTTCCTTGGTTGTATATTGAATTTTGATGAACCCACAAAACTGAATCTCTTAAAGCAATACTTTTGAATTGTAGAATATTTATAATCTATGCTATCATTGGTAGATAATCTTTCTTCAGGCAATGCCTGTTGTCAAATGAGTAAGTTCCTTCTGGTTTCCTCCTGGTTTGTCATAGGAAGTCACATTTAATTGATTATGTGACTGTGTGGTAAGTGAGACAACCTCAGGAAATCCTGTGGCTAAAAGACTGGATATGTGCCTTTTTATTTTTATTATAAAAATATAGTGATTAAAAAATATTGCATTTGATTTAAGACTGAAGGACATTAAAAAAGCACTATATAATATCAATAAAGCACATATTGATTAGATTAAGAGTTGTCTGACTGATCTCAAAAAGGGGTTGCCAGTGGGAAATCCTCATTGAATGGGGTATTTCTAGTGGGGTTCTCTGAGATTGGTACTAGACTTGATGCTGTTCAACATTTTCATTAATCTGGAAGTAAATATAAAATCTCTACTGATAAATTCAAAGATTGACTGAGTGGTAACTAATGAGAAGGACAGAGCAGTCATACAAAGTGATCTGGATCACTTGGTATGCTGGGATCATTCAGAGAAAATGCATTTGAATACAGTCAAATGCAAAGTTTTGCATCCAGGAATAAGAAATGCAGGTGATGCCTACAGAATGGGGAACTTGTACAGCAGTGACCTGGGCCCTCAGCATTGGGGCAGAGTCTATGGCCTCGACTCAAAGTAGGAAACTGGGATCATACTTTAAACTTAATACAGCACACACTAAATTGTCTCAGAGTAGCAGCCGTGTTAGTCTGTATCCGCAAAAAGAACAGGAGTACTTGTGGCACCTTAAAGACTAACAAATTTATTTTAGCATGAGCTTTCGTGAGCTACAGCTCACTTCTTCGGATGCATAGAATGGAACATACAGACAGTCGATATTTATACATACAGAGAACATGAAAAGGTGGAAGTATGCATAACAGGAAAAGTCTAATCAATTGATGATAGCTCATCTCAATTGATTAGACTTTTCCTGTTGTTATGCATACTTCCACCTTTTCATGTTCTCTGTATGTATAAATATCTTCTGTCTGTATGTTCCATTCTATGCATCCGAAGAAGTGAGCTGTAGCTCACGAAAGCTCATGCTAAAATAAATTTGTTAGTCTTTAAGGTGCCACAAGTACTCCTGTTCTTTTTACTAAATTGTCTGAATGTTATGAAATATTTTGCACATTGAAATAACGTCGAAGAAGTTAACTAGTATACTTGGGAAACATAAAATGGAACTAAGTGTTGCAAGATGGACAAAACTCAGTCCATTGGTTGCCTCAGCTTCTGTAATTTGACTGGATGGTTTCTCTTGCTTAGCCTTAAGGAAAATCCTGGCTTCCTCAGGTGACTGAAAGAAATAAGTATTATCTGCAGAATCCAAATGTGGTCTTGGTGGATACAGAACTACCACAGTGACATCTAATAGATGGGTAACTTTCTTGATTTATGCAAAACTTTCTTCATTTTAGCAGTGAGAGAAAGTAATCTGGATATATCCCAATATGGGGCCCTTCATATTCAAGTTTGTTAGTCTGATTGCTCTTAAACATTTATTAATTTGACTACTGTTTGTGCACACATAATTAGAATTGTTCTAGAGTCAATTGGAAGTAGACCTTTTACCTTAAAGACACTCCAACTAGTTTAACTGTTGCTAAAATACATGGGCTAATAAATCACTTAGTCATGTTACATACTTTACAACACAAACATTTGCAGTGTTCCCAGGAACACTGACCAGTCAAAAGTTAATAGCTCTCATTTTATTCTCTTCAGTGTCCTTGTTTTTAAAGTTTTATTCTATGCCATGAAACTTGTAAAGATTACATCTTGCCCTGAAGCTTTACTTTAAAGACATGTTACAGAAGTTTCCATTTCTAGTAATTTAAATATTTTCCACTTTGCTTTAACAGTATTAAGAGAGTCCATTTCCCATTCAATCATTTTTATGCATTTTGTTAAACTCCTGATGCTTGTAGTTTTCAGATCGCACAATTCTGCTTCCCACTCAGGGTCCGCTTTCCTGCTGCTTTGGTGGACAATGCCACCATTTTGGGGCTTCAATCCCTGTTGCCTAAAGAAATTTTCCATAGGAATTGAAGACCTTTTTTTGTTTTTGTTTGTATGTTTGTTTATACTTTCAGCTGCTTCAGTGGAAGTTCTATTGAAAAGCCGTTTTGCTAAGATGAACAAACCGAGGAATAGATACACACTGGCAGAGTTAAAACAGAATGCATCTGCCTTCTTTCCTGCACATGCCTGTGCTCATGCATTATGTGGTGTTTATTTTTTAAACAAGACAAATTTTTTAATGAAGGATAAAATAGCTTTCAGTATGTTGTTCCTAGCATTGTAATGTGCATATTTTTTTTTACTCTTCCTTGATTGCTGTTATTAAAGGAAATTATTGTGATGATTGGAAATGGGCTAAAGAAAATATGCTGCTGGTTCAGGAAAAGTGTCAGTCAAAATAAAGAGTAACAAGTGGTACTATTGTACCTGTCTTACTAAATGAAAGGTATAAAGTCTCTCTCTCTCTCTCACTCTCTCTCTACTCCATTTAAATCTCTTCAAAATAAAATTTTCGGGCAGCCAAGGAGACTGACACACGGTGAGGGGTATCTTAAATTCTTCTTTCCTAGTAATAAAGTCCATGGTACAAAATACATTAGAGTAAAGTACACACAGCCTGAAAAAAATGCTGTAGCAATATGTAAGAGCAGAATAACTTATTTATCCAAATTACAAACAAAATAATATTCCTTTAATTGTAATACTAACAGTACTTGCAATCTCCATTAAAGTAAGAATTCATATTTTAATAAATTGTTCTCATGCCCAGACACTGCAGATTTTAAAATGAAATTCATGAACTTAGAAATAATGTAGATTAATTCAAGAGGCTGCTAATATCTGAACATTTTGTGGGATGGCTTGAAGAAAGTGTTATCAGTGTTTCAAAATAGCTGCAAGTAGAAAAAAATTACGGGTTTTATGGTGTGGTTTTTTTTTTAATCAGATTGCCAGAAAATGAATGAACGCTTTAAAAAAAATCTTGTGTTTAAGATATGACTTTGCAGAAGACTGTTAATCAATTTAGTAATAAGAATTTAAAAAACTTCAGACCCTAAAGTTACCATTGTTTGTTACTGTCGTCACTAGTAAATTGTGGAAAAGAGCGTGCTATTTGATAAGTGCTGAGAGTAGGTTCATGATTAGCAGTTCTCTAACTTAGTGTTGTAACTCGTTGGGTAAGCCAGATTGTTTGGCTCCGAGAAACCTTTGGACTTGGTCTGGCTTCATGACAGAAGGTTTGTCATAACGTCACATCTGATTTGATCTCTTTTATGCTATGTTGGCTATAAAATTCATGACAGTGGGGGGGAAGGACAAGTGTCGAAATGAACAATTTTGATCATATGATTATCTCCAGGACAAGATAGCCATAACAGGCCCTATCCTGAAAGTTGTTGTCCACCAAGATGTCATTTTTGAAGACCTTACGGAATAAGGCCCATTGCATGTTAATACTTTAGACAAGTTATAAGGCAATCAGAACTCACTCATGAATTTATTGTAGGGGAAGGATCAGGCTTACTAGTTTCTAGGGTACAAAGGGAGCTTCTGCGACTGCAAGTTCTAGTGCTTGTTCACATCCATTCCACATAGGTGTGCGCACTTAGCAGCTCCCGTCTGGTCGGCAGGGGAGCCCCCTAGAGTGGTGCTTCTATGCTGGTGCATATATACCCCTGCCGACCCGACCCCCCCTCAGTTCCTTTTTACCGTCCTTGTTGGCGTTGGAAGAATTCTTTCTCTCGCTTGCGAGTGATCCCTTAGCACAGTTATAGCAGTTATCTGTAGTTAAGCTTCCTTTGTTTTAGGTGTCTGGAAGTTGTTTCCAGCACCAGCCCTGGGCTGCGGGGCAAGCTGCAGGCCCAAGGATTTAAGGCTTGTGCCGCAAGCCTATGCTGATCAGTGATCCCCACGACTCGTGTCTCCGCTGTTTGGGGAAATTGCACCAGATTGAGCGCTGCAAGATCTGTAAGGCTTTTAAGCCAAGAACCAAGAAAGAAAGAGATTTCCGCGTCAAGCAGTTACTCACGGAGGCCGCACTGCAACCTGCGGCCTTGGACCATTTGGCTTCGGTGCTGGCATCCTCGGTGCGAAGTGCCCCGGCATCAGTCTGTGATCTGGCACCAGCGGGGCACTATAAGCATGCAGCACCGAGGCAGCAGGACAAGCCCCGGCACTGCTTGACCTCTCCAGTACGGTTGAAGGGGCAGCCTAAAGGCGATAAAGGGTGCTCTCCACATCACAAGGCAGTGCCTTGCTAGGGACTGAGTACTCAGAGGGGCAGTGTGGCCCCGGAACATACACTGGCACTGGTGGCTCCGGCGCCGCAGGGCCCATCGAGCCCTGGGCAAGTGGGTTGAGTGCAGAAGAAGGGCTGGAGGACATCCTAGGAACAGCCCTCCACACCAGACACCTTTGAGGCGTCAAAAGACCTCATAGAGCTGTCGGTGGCAAGCCCCCTCCCTGGCAAGGAGAAGCCTCCGGCACCATCACCAAGGGTGCCGTCCAGAGGCAAGCCGGCAATGGTGTGCTGCTCGAGGTCAGTGCCCCAGCACCGCTCCTGGCGCCGGTCCCGGTCGAGCTCAGCCTCCATGGACTCCCAGTTACCTTTGACTCATCGGGACTCGATGGCAACTGAACTGAGCCAGCATACGGCACCGGCTCCACTGGCGCACCGCTCCCCAGCACCATCACTAAGCTGGCACCGAGGGGACAGAAGGCCACAGTCCCTGGTCCCCGGCAGAGGGCAGCGATCCTGGTCCCGAGAGCATCGGTATCGATCCCGGTCCCAGTCAGTGAGGAGCCGCTGTCCAGCCTCCTGACGGCACTGTGCCATGGCACCGCCTTGGCCTTCGAGGTCGGTGTCCTCTGAATCCGAGGTTGACTCAGGCCACTCCAGCTATGCTCGCAGAGCACTGGCTATCAGGAAGCCCCAAACCACGTGGCATCCCCAATGGGGCCCGCCAGGACAGTGGCCCTTTTGGACACTGTGGGTCTATCAGCAGCAGCAAGGGGCCTCCTCCAGAGCTTTGAGGTCCAGCTATTCGGTGCATTGGTCCCGGTCCCCACACAGGCACCCCTCCGCACCCAAGGAGGCTACGGTATCCATGCCGCCAGACGCTTCTCCGGAACACCGGTGAGCAGAAGCGATACCAAGCCCACAGCTTTCTTGGGGACAACCAACCAGGCAGGGCTCGGACATGCCCCCAGCCTATGATGAGGGGCAAGAAGAGCAGGTGGAGGAGGCACAGCAGGCCCTCACCTCCTTATCATCCCCAGATGAAGCTGTGGTGGGCACGGCGCTGTCGGGGCCGCCTTCGATTGACCACAGGGCACATCAAGAGCTGCTCTGCAGGGTCGCCCACAACTTGGGCCTACAGGCAGAGGAGGCAGTGGAGCAGGAGGATCCTATGGTGGACATCCTAAGCCCTGAAGGCCCCTCCAGAATTGTGCTCCCGCTCATAAAGACAATTCAGTCTAACTACAAGATGGTCTGGCAAACCCCAGCCTCCAGCGCACCAATGGCAAGGGGGGTGGAGAGGAAGTACTTTGCCCCTTCCAAGGGATACGACTTCCTGTTTTGTCATCTGGCCCCCTGTTTGCTGGTTGTCTCAGCCGTGAATGAATGGGAGCGTCATGGCCAGCAAGCCCTGGTCCCCAAGGCCAAGGAGGCTAAACGTCTGGACCTCTTCGGAAGGAAGGTCTACTCCTCTGGGGGCTTCCAATTAAGGATTGCAAACCAGCAGGCGATCCTAAAAAGGCACAATTTTAATTCCTGGGCAGCAGCTTCCAAATGTAAAGACTCCTTGCCCCAGGGCTCTCAACCTGAGTTCACGGCCCTTGTGGAAGAGGGAAAGAAAGTTGCCAAGACCTCTGTACAGGCCTCTCTGGACTCGGCAGATGCAGCAGCCAGAACAGTCGCCTCAGGTGTGGTGATGAGGCGCTCGGCGTGGCTTCAGGCCTTCCGCCATAGATCCAGAATACCATCCAGGACCTCCCCTCCGAAGGGTCTGGCCTTTTTTTCCGACTGGACGGATGTCAGGCTGCATAGCTTTAAAGACTCCCGGGCAACCCTCGAGTTGTTAGGAATGCACACCCCAGCAACTCAGAGGAAGCCATTCAAGCCCCAACTGTCGCAGCAACGGCAGTACCAGCCTCAACCTAAGCAGGAGCCATATTGCAGGAGGGGCAGAGACAACAGAAGCAGGCGGATTAATCAAGGCCAGGGCCAGGACAAGCCCCAGCCTGGCAACAAGCAGGAGTTTTGAAGGTGTGCTCGAGGACAGCATACCAACCCAGCTCCGGGATCCTTCCCCATGTTTCTTGGACTGCTTGTCCCACTTCTACCTGGCGTGGTCCCTTATAACATTGGACCGTTGGTTCTTACGCATGGTACAAGTGGGTTACACGCTGCAGTTCTCCTCCTTCCCTCCTACCCGCTCCTCTTCTCCGTTCCTCTTCAGGGACCCTTCTCATGAGCAACTCCTTATGCAGGCGGTACAGTCGCTCCTAGAGGCAGGGACGGTGGAGGAAGCCCCTTGGGAACTAAGGGGGAAGGGGTTTTACTCCCATTATTTTCTCATCCCAAAGGCAAAGGGGGAGCCTTCAGCCCATTTTAGACCTTCGCGGGCTCAACAAGTTCTTAGTCAAGGTCCGCTTCCGCTTAGTCAAGGTCTCCCTAGGCACTATTATCCTGTCCCTGGATCTGGGGGATTGGTACACTGCCCTCAACATGAAAGATGCGTACTTTCACATCGCTATTCATCCTGCTCACTGGCGGTTCCTAAAGTTCGCCATAAACCAGCACCATTACGAGTTTACAGTCCTCCTGTTCGGCCCGGCGGCAGCCCCCCACATGTTCATGAAATGCATGTCAGTAGTGGCTGCCTTTCTGCGAAAGAGGAGAATATGGGTATACCCATATCTCAACAATTGGCTCCTTGCGAGTCAGTCTGAAGAGGAGGTCTGCTCCCATGTCATGGTGGCCTTGGACGCATTCTGCAGGCCGGGTCTTCTCGTCAACGTGCCCAAGTCTTCCCTCAGACCAATGCAAAGGCTGGAGTTCATTGGGGTAGAGCTGGACTCAGTGCAGGTGCAAGCGAGCCTCCCAGAATATAGATTCCTGGCTATCCAGTGTGTCATAGACTTGATGCTAAGGTTCCCCACTACCATGGCCAGATGCTGCCTGCAGCTCCTAGGGCACATGGAGGCATGCCCTCACATAGTCAAATACGCGCAACTATGACTCTAGACTTTACAAGCGTGTCTTGTCCGGTCATATCGCCCGGACAGAGATCCCCTAGACCTTGTTGTGACAGTTCTGGCCCAGGTGTTGGACTCCCTGCACTGGTGGCTCAATTGGCCGGTAGTATGTGAGGGTATCCCCTTCGCCGCACCGCAGCTTGCTGTGACGCTGGTGACAGACGCGTCAGACCTTGGCTGGGGAGCTCACTTAGGGGACCTAAGGACACCGGGCTTGTGGTTCAAGGCCGAGATGTCGCTCCACGTCAATGTGAAGGAGCTCAGGGCGGTTCGTCTAGCCTACCAACATTTCATGCTACTCTGGAAGGTCACAGACTGACAGCTCTGACAGACAACACCACCTCCATATTTTATATAAACAAGCGGGGCGGAGCCCGCTCCTCTCCCCTCTGATAAGAGGCCCTTCTCCTGTGGGATTTTTGTATAGTCCGCTCCATCCATCTCATAGCATCATACCTCCCGGGAAAGCGAAACAAGCTAGCAGACAGCCTCAGCAGGTCGTATCGCATGCACGAGTGGCCAATGAGATTGGACATCTTGCAGTCAGTCTTCCAAAAGTGGGGGTTTCCCCAAATGGACCTCTGCCACCAAGGACAACAGCCAATGTCTGCAGTTTTGCTCATTCCAGAACCACAGTTTTGGCTCAGTCGCAGACGCATTCATGATCCCTTGGAGCGGGAGTCTGAAGTACGCCTTTCCTCTGCTCCTACTCATCCACAGAGTCCTCCTCAAAGTTCGCAGGGACAAGGCAATGATAATTTTGATTGCCCCAGCTTGGCCTCGTCAGCACTGGTTTACAACCCTGCTAGAACTGTCAATGGCTGCCCTGATTGCCCTGACCCTGCACCGGGATCTCATCACGCAGGACCGCGGGTGCCTGCTCCACCCAGATCTGCAGTCTCTGCATCTCATGGCGTGGAAGCACTCTGGCTAAACGCTACGGAGAGCCAGTGCTCTCTTCTGGTACGGCAGATTCTCCTTGCCAGTAGGAAACCTTCCACTAGGGCAGTCTACCTAGCTAAGTGGAAAAGATTCTCCTGCTGGTGTGAGCCTAAGCAGATACAGCCACTCCAGGCCATTATTCCAGTCATCCTAGAATACCTCCTGCACCTCAAGCATCAGGGTCTCGCTCCTTCCTCAATCAGAGTTCATCTGGCTGCCATTTCAGCATTCCACCTGGGGGAATCCAGATGCTCTGTGTTTTCTAACCCCATGGTGGTGCGGTTCCTCGAGAGAGTGTTCCCCTACTCTCACCCACCAGTCCCTTCCTGGAACCTTACTGGTTCTTTCCAAGCTTATGGGGCACCCGTTTGAGCCCCTGGCCTCTTGCTCTCTCCTTCACCTCTCCTGGAAGGTGGCATTCCTGGTGGCCATTACGTCGGCGAGGAGGATGTTTTGAGTTGAGGGCCCTAACCTCGGAGCCTCCTTATACAGTTTTCTTTCTTTTTTTTTTTTTTTAATAAGGACAAAGTGCAACTCAGGCCACACCTGAAATTCCTCCCTAAAATAGTCTCACAATTTCATGTGGGACAGGACATTTGTTTGCCAGGGTTCTTTCCTAAACCACACGTGGGCCAAAGTCACCGAACCCTGCACACTCTGGATGTTGGAAGGGCCCTGGTGTTCTATTTGGAGCGAACTAAATCTTTCCACAAGTCAACGCAGTTGTTTGTCGCCATAGCCGATAGAATGAAAGGGCTTCTGATCTCAGCACAACGTATATCATCGTGGATTGCGGACTGCATCTGCGCGTGCTATGAGCTTGCCAAGGTTCTAGCCCCGGCGATCACGGCTCACTAGACAAGGGCACAAGCGTCCTCAACAGCTTTCCTGACGCACGTCCCGATCCAGGAGATCTGTAAAGCAGCCACCTGATCATCAATGCACACATTCACAGCCCACTATGCAGTCAACCAACAGGCCAGAGATGACATGGCGGTTGGCAGGACTGTTTTTCAATCAATTGCTCCATGATTCCTACCTTCCTCCTATGGTAAGCTTGTGAGTCACCTAATGTGGAATGGATGTGAACAAGCACTTGAAGAAGAAAAAATGGTTATCTGCTTTTCGTATCTGTTCTTCGAGATGTGGTGTTCACGTCCATTACACTTCCTACCCTCCTTCCTCTCTGTCAGAGTCTCCGGCAAGAAGGAACTGAAGGGGGGGTCAGGTCAGCAGGGGTATAGAGGCACCAGCATAGATGCGCCACTCTAGGGGGCTCGCCTGCTGACCCAATGGGAGCTGCTAAGGGAAAAAGTTTCCAATGTCCATGCACGTGGTGCGCGCACACCTAATGTGTAATGGACATGAACAATACATCTTGAAGAACAACAGTTATGAAAGGTAGGTAACAGTTTTTTCCACGGGTATGCATCTGAAGGGCTGAATCTTGTCTGTAAGATCACTACATGGAAGCCATCAACAGACACCCTTGATGTTCCTTGTCTCCATCTCCCCAGTGCTCTTACTTAGCCCTCTGTAATTTCTGCACTTCTGAAAGAGATGATTTTGACAATGTATGTGCATCTTTCATATGTTAAGAACAAGCACAGCCTCCCACTTCAGGGATTGAAACCCACCCAGAGACATGAACTATCTTGTGCTCATTCTTCCCTGAGTTCCTTTGAAGCAGGTGAGGTTCCTTTAATGTCAGAACTACACAGAGTATAGACACTGGAGCTAAGGGAGACTTTTTTTCTTTTTCTTTTCTCTTCTGCTTGCATCTCCTGCTCCACACTGGCACAGTGTAGGACTACAAGGTAGTTAACCTTGATCAAAGCATGTCTGATCCAAATGGGGGCAGTGGGTGCAGAAAACAAACACATATTACAGGGGTGCTAATGGGACCATACAGAATCATAGAAATATAAGACTGGAAGTGGCCTTGAGAGATCAGCTAGTCCAGTTCCCTGCATTGAAGCAGTACTAAGTATTTGATGGGTGTTGGTCTAACTTATTTTTAAAAACCTCCAACGATGGAGATTTGACAACTTTCCTAGGTAATTTGTTCAAGTACTTAAGAAAAACATCTTAACTGTAAGGGTAGTTAACGTCTAATCTAAATCTATTGTGCTGCAATTTAAGCCCATTACTTCTTGTCCTATTCTCAGTGGATAAGGAAAACAATTTATCATCCTCCTCTTTATAACAACCTTTTAAATACTTGAAGACAGTTATGTCCCTGCTCAATCTTCTCCTCCAGACTTAAACAAACCCAGTTTTTTCAATATTTACTCACAGGTTATGTCTTCTAGACCGTTAATCATTTTTGTTGCTCTCCTCTGGACTTTCTACAATTTGTCCTCATCTTTTCCAGGGTGATGCCCAGAACTGGATGCAGTAATCCAGTCAAGCCCTTGTCATTGCTGAGTAGAGCGGAAGAATTATTTCTCGTGTTGTGCTTACAGCACTCTTGCTAATACATCCCAGAATGCTGTTCGCTTTTTTTTTTTTTTTGCAACAGTTTTACATTGTCGACCCATATTTATTCTGTGATCCACTATAATCCCCCAGGTCCTTTCCTGCAGTACTCCTTCCTAGGCAGTCATTTCCTACTTTATTTTTGTGCAATTGATTATTCCTTCCTAAGTGTAGGTCTTTGAATTTGTCCTTATTGAATTTCATCCTGTTTATTTCAGACCATTTCTCCAGTTCAAGGTCATTTTGAGTTCTAATCCTATCCTCTAAAATGCATGCAATCCCTCTTTGTTTTGTATTCTTCACAAACTTCACAAATGTACTGCCAAAGTGTCTGGAATGCCACCCCTGAAATAGTGCTGCCCCAAGCACGTACTTGGTTTGCTGGTGCCTAGAGCCGGCCCTGATGATAGGGACACAGCAGTGCTGTGTAAAATTTAAAGCTGCAGCAAGCATAGCAGAAGGCAAGGGAGGCAAATAGTTGCCTCTGGTGCAGAACTGCAGACGTGCTGCTTCTACAATGAGGTGGCTGGGCTCAGGGTGATGGTTAATAGCTCCCGCTTTGAGGTCTGCCGATAGCCTTGTGTTCAAAATGCATAGCACAGTGCTGAAGAGCAGTGCAGGATCCATGCTTTCTGACACAGATGGGTGGCTAGCAGGTTACGAGGGCAGTTGAAAAGCAGCTGGAAACTTCATAGGATGCCCATGGAATGATTGGATTGAGAAACCTGCATCCTGAGACACTGAACCTGCCCCCATGAGGCATTGCAAAGCCTTCCCAAAACATCCTCCGGCCAGTGGGATAGCTACCCATGGTGCACCGCTCTGTGTCAACACCAGAGCTGCTACTATGGATGTGCTCTGCTGACATGAGGATCATGGTGTGGACATGCAATAGTGGTTTAATTACAGCGATGGCTGTACGTCGATGTAACTTTGTAGTGTAAAGAGCCTAATTCTTTTTCTTTCCCTATATCAGCCTCAGGTCCTACCCCATTTATACTGGTGTTCACTATATTAATCATCCGATCACCACTAAAAATCTTTTTGGTGAGAACTGAAATAGAAAAGGCATTACACACTTTGGCTGTTGCTGCATTTTCTATTATTGTCTTTCCCTTCTTATTGAATCATGGGCCTACTCTGCCCATGGGCATTTTCTTGCTTCTAATGTATTTGTCAGATGTTTTCTTGTTACCTTTTATGTCCCTAGCTAGTTTAATCTTGTCTTGTCTTGTGCCTGGGCGTTTCTAATTTTGTCCCTACAACTGTTAGTATTCCACATTTCTCTAATTTAAGCAAAACTTTTGGATGACTGCAGCCTAAAGAAACCTAAGTTAGTTAAAGCACAAGTACATTTACTTCAACATTTTAAAAAAATGAGCCACATCCTCAGCGGGTGGGTTTTGGCATAACTCTACAGAAATAACTGAAACTGCCAGTTTATATTGCCGGGGGGGGGGGGGGGGGAGATAGATTTCAATTTACTAAGCCATCTAAAATCACCTTATTTTCAGTGCTTTCCGCCAATGATTTTAAAAAATAATTTGATAATGGTAATATTCTATTCCATAGAATAAGCTCAGAAGAATCTACAGATGTACAAAAGTTGAAAGTATTTAAAAAAAAAAACAATCCCCCAAATAATCCTGTTTTTGCTACAGTTGATAGAAAAATGGTGTCGATTTTTTGGCACTTTAAAGGTATAAAAAATTATAAAAACAGTAAGTGCTTACTTTTTTGTTTTTAAATTAATTTTCTCTTTGCCCATGTCCTCCTCTTATACAGAGGGGGACAGAGTGCCACACCAAGCCGGCATAAGTTACATAGTCTTATTAGGAAGTTGAAATTTTGGATATCACTGTCATTTGTCCAGCTTTGGGTTGTCTTAAACAAAGGATTATGAGATCAGTGTGGGATACAGTAGACTGTAGCATTGGATGGTTAGGGGGAAGTTGTTATTAAGGCCCAAGTGGTTTATGGTATGGGTAAAGTAGTGGAGATATGGAAAACAACCAGCAATATAAATAACATATCTTGTGTTCATAAATATTTTCTTCTTTTCCAGTTTTGCCTTATGTGACTGTCCATTTTTAAGATTGTAGGAGGACATATTTGCTTCCCCCATTTCTGTCATCAAAAAAAAAAATCAATCTCAGAGCTGAGTTTTGTTGAAACATTTGAGAATGTGCATAGAGAAAGAGAAAAACCTCTCAGCCTATAATTGTGGTTATAAGGCCAAGCAAATGTCAGTAAATGGGGCACAACCCGAGCAGACAAAACAAGAAATCCTAGTTTGGAAGGATTATATTCCTATTTGTAGCATTGTTCTGCTTTGATGTGGAAGATATCTGTCTCCTCCCATGTGTCTGACAAACTGTAGGGTAGAGATGGCTGGAGGGCAGGGAGAGTGAGCAGTACAGTTCTTGACTATACATGGGATGAGAATGCAGTTCTACTTTCAGAAGTATTCCTAAAACAGAATTACAAACCAGTGCCAATATATTTTGCTAGTAAGTGTCTTGGAGATTATATCCAAACATTCAGAAAACAAATGTTTTACTCCCACCTACTATGCAACTAGAATAAGTGCATTGAGAGGAGAAAGCATAAACAAGTGATATCTGAAAGCACAAAGAGAAATCTTATACAGAGCTGCATTTTAGGATTAACAGATCTTGGGATGTAGTATAATTTACTCTTTTTAATTAGGAGGCTGCAGCTGTATATTTACTTTGCTTGCATGTTAATAAAACAGTTAAAGATACATTGATTTTAATTTTTTTGGCCTTTAATGGTGGTCTTAGCTTCTATCAGAGACCTAAGAAGACCTATAGTCCTACCTTCAACCTTTAGGACATATGTTTAATCTGTTCTCCTTTATGTTAAGAAAGACAACCCTGCAATTAGATAACATGATATACGTGTAGTGAAAGATGAGAGAAAATCCTTTTCTGGTAATAAGCTTTGTGTAAGAGACTTTGCCCTTGACTACACGCACAGGTTGTACTGATTTAATTGTACAGGTATAGTTAAAGCAGTACAAACCCAGTAGTATGGATGCAGTTATACTGGTATAAAAGTGCTTATACTGGTACAGTTTATTCCTATATGGGAAGAGAAATAAGCTACTTCAATCTAAGCACTTTTGTACCACGCTATGGGTTCTACCAATGTAGCTATTTAGGTTTAAAAAAAAAAAAATCACCCCTCTTCCCCCTTTCCCCCCCAACTGAAATAGCTACACTGGTACAAAAACTGAGATTAGACCAAGACTTTAATATTTATTTTTTCTCCAATTATTTGTTTTTAAAAAAACTGATGTGCAAGTATGATGATGAGTAATTTGTCTTTTGAAATTACTTTGTTTTAAAGCTATACATGTGGACATGTGGGCTCTTGGTTTTTGAAGAAACTGATCCTAAGAATCAATCTTCCTTGTAGTATGATGTGCAACCGAGTCTGTTAGTAGTGTAAAAAGCAGCAAGCACAGGTACTGGAAATATATGCATACTTCTTTAATAAGAAAGCTGTTCACTTCCTTGGGAGAAATGGACCGTGCTAAACTGAAGGTTAACCTTCAGCTAATTTGCTACTCTCAGCTGTGTCTTCAAGATATTTTCTTCTGGAAATTGTTTTCTGTGTGTGTCATTTTAATGAGTAGATTGAATAGCAGACGTCTCCTACGGAGAGATTATCATATAATCATTTATGGCATTGGGAATATGGTTCAAATGGACTAATTCCCGCCCCTCCTCCCCCAGTTGAGTAACTGGAACTTTGAGAGCTGTGTTCAAGAAACACCACTTAACTGCAGGATATGAAGATGTTTCTGCCTTAACAAATTATTTTACTTCAGTGTTGATGAAGACTGTCAATATATAAAAATGAGTAGCCACTCATCAGGGATAGATAAGTGATAATTGCAAAGTTTTATATAAACAGAATTTGCCCGGTTTAGATGTGGGTGGTTTTTTTTTACCATTTAGTCCTGTATTGAACATTTTAGGGCACAATTCTACAAGGTCTTCAGGGAGATGTTGAGTGCGCTCCATTCCAAGTGGAGGGTACGCAGCACCTGACAAGTTGACCCTTAATTAAATGACTAAATATTAGACTAAGCAGAGAGAGCACTTTTTTAGGGCCTGACCTAAAGCCCAGTAAAGGCTATGGAAAGACTCATCTTTCCTTGTGAGTTTTGGATCAGGCCTTTGCTGAGCTGAGATTGTCAACTCACACAGTAAATTCTGGTCTCCTCTCCTAAGGCTTCTGATCTCAGTCCTAATCTTCTTGCCCAGTGAGTCCTAGTTTCACCCCCTCTGGTCTCTCCAGTCAGTGTCAGTTCCCTCCCCCACTCCTCAATCCTTCTCCCTCTCTCCCCTCTGGCCTCCAGTCGCCTGCTCCCATCACGCCAATGCCCATGTTCCCCGTCCACACTGGTTCCCAGGTTTCTTATCCAATGTCAGTGTCTTCACCTTGTCCAGCTCCTTGTTCCAGTGCCTTTGCCCAACCAGTTCCAGTTCTCCCCTGCCGCCGCCTTGTCATATGTCTCTCCTTTGCCCCACCTGACTGATTCAGAGTCCTCACATGAGCTCAGTTTCTCCCCCGCTGGTGGCCAGACCAAGTCTCTTTGCTCAGCTAATCCCAGTCTCTGCCCCTCTGCCACTGTTCAGTTCCAGTCTCTATCCCTTTTCTCCTCTTCCCCCCTACAATGCCCTAGACCTGGCTTCTGTCCCTCTACATTTGAATCATACAGATTCCTCCCCCCTGTTGCCTGCATGCTAGCAGAAGTGGAACTGAAAGTACAGAAGAGACAGGCTCTCCCTGGCTCAGTTCCTGTGCCCAGTCCTACCATGACCCTGCAGCATCTGGGAGCACAGCCTTTACAGGGAAAGTCCAGATTCACCCCTATAGCCCTAGGCAGGAGGGACCATGCTCATTCACTCTATGGGAATGGTGCACATGCAGCGGGTTAGTACGGGGATCTGTGAGATTTGAGTATGCTCAGTGAGGATGGTATATGAGGAGGTTGTAGCTGTTATATTCTAGTAAGTCTTTCTACTAAGCACGTGCAATGTGTGATTTTATTTCTTCAAAGGCTTGTTACTTGGCCAAACTTGGGGGAATTGTCACAGGAACAGAAAAAGGTACATCCCTGACATACGGGCCACCCTCTGCCAAATTTCAGTTTCTTGCTCCAAAGCATCAGAGCAGCAGTTTAAAAAAAACAAAAACAAAACAAAACCCACCAGAATTTTAACAATGAAAAATGTGGGTTTCCGTAAACTTTTTTTTCTCAGAAATGGCTGAACTGTTTGATGAAAAATTTCAAACCAATCAGCCCAAGTCAGACATTCAGCATGAAAAATTTCAGCCCAAACAGTTGAAATTTGGCAGAGTTCTAAGCAACTGAAAACAGGATTTTATATTGGGAAGTGTTAGGCAACCTTAATAATAGGTGGTACTACCAGCCCTGCCTATAACATCAGTACATCATTTATACAGCACAACAGAAAAGTTTTATATCTTAAATCCTTCATAGCAGACTCTCTACATCCCAGGGTTTTAGCCATTTGAAGAATTTCTTAATTCTGTATATTACCTTTCTGTACAAAATTGTAATAGAATTTAACTGCTATTGATATCAAAGGATCAAAATGTCCATATTTTGTCACAGATACACATATGTATCAATATTCATGCATCTCATTCATTGGAATCTATTTGAGATAATTTTGTTACGATCCAAGGCACCAGGTACAGTATTTCAGAGTTTAAATATAAACAAATTGACGTTTGACAAATTTGTATTCTATAAATAACTTATTTCTAAATCTTTGTCCAGCCAGAAATTCAAATCATCTTCCCTCTGCTGTTCAGTTTCTTGCAACAATTTTAGTCTCCTTGTAAGCAAAGGAATTTAAGCCTTTTTTTCTTTTTCTTCCAGGAACTATCTTTTGTTTGTTTGTTTAATCCCAGACTTGACACTTGATCTTTCATTGTAAGTGATTAAAAAAAAACCTTCTCTCCTTATGGTGTACTGTACACAGATTGTGCACTAATTGTGCTTGTACATTTTAAAACTTGTGTGCTATTTGTTGTCATATTTAGCTATGGTAAATTGAATAAATTGGGATTATGTTGTAATTACTCCTTTACAAATATTGATGTGAATTTAGTGCTGGTGAAAGTTGCAAGATCAACAGTTCCATATACTGAAGTCCTGTCTTTATCTACAGAACAGATACAGTACAGGCTGTCCCAATAATGTGCCAAATATCTTTTTGGGGTCATCTCTGGGGGAGTGAATAATTCAATATCCATGCCTTTTCAGCCTGTGGTCCCTCTGATGAGACTGTCAGCAGTGATATGAATTAATGCTAGCTATGATGTGTGCACTCGAAACTGGGTGACACCACAGAATCACTTCACAAAGATTATTGAACAACCTTCAATTGTTGAAGATAAGTCAATATCGACTTGGTCCAAATTCAAACTACTGACCTGTAGAACTGAAAGGGTCTGTATTCTTTTATGAATCCTCTGAGCTTTCCGGTTTTGTCTTACAGCTGAACCTCAAAGTTACGAACACCAGAGTTATGAACTGACCAGTCAACCACACACCTAATTTGGAACCAGAAGTATTGAATTAGTCAGGAGCAGAATCAAAAAAGAGAAAAAGACCACACACAAAAAAAAGCAAATACAATACAGTACTGTTAAATGTAAACTACTTAAAAAAAAAGGGAAAGCAGCATTTTTCTTCTGCATAGTAAAGTTTCAAAAGCTGTATTAAGTCAATATTCAGTTGTAAACTTTTCAAAGAACAATTATAACATTTTGTTCAGAGATACAAACATTTCAGAGTTATGAACAACCTCCATTTCTGACGTGTTCGTAACTCTGTTAACATTAGCTAATTGTTGTATCTGAATCTGATAATAGCTGATCTTAATCCCCTCAAACCTCAATATGCAGCCTCTCAAACTCTAACATGAAATTAAAATATGACAATCCCATGTCTGATAGCCACAACGAAAGCAAATAAACAGATCTTGTATAACATAGTACTGGCACTGGGAGAATGGGAGGCAGTTAGAGTTTGGCTCCTATGGCATTATTGAGAATGATGGCTTTTGGGAGGAGATGTGTGGATTATATCTTTTTCTTTGTGGGCAGGTACAGAGGTAAGCTGAAAGTTTTTAGGAGATGAGGGCTTGAACTCCTAGTTCCTCACCCCATCAATTCTTGACTTTTGCCCCATCATTTGCCACCAAGTCACTCTTTGCTATTGCATTAATCCCAGAATTGCATATTCTGCATATTCTCTGGGATTTACTTGTGTGAGTGTCTGTCTCTCTAGAGGTTGGAGAGAGAGGTGTGGGAGTTATTGAAGCAGCTTGTTCATGTGAAGGATAGTAACTCAAGGACAAACTAGTCCTCATAAAAACTGTTTTTTGGGTGCCATCCAAGATTTCTCTACAAGCTGTGAGGCCTTTTATGATATAAGATTTCTATAGCTATTTTAAAACAAATAAAATACCAAGATTATTAGTATAACTATAAAACATTGAGGGTCAAATTCTAAATGGGCTCCTAAGCCCATATTTAGTCAACTAAGAGTGGGATTTCCAAAACACCTATGTGACATGGGACCACACGTCTCACTGAGTTCAAAATGGGAACCCTGATGGAGGAGTTTAGCCTGGTTAAAAAATTTCAGTTATCTTGATTTTTGGAATTTCAACATGTTGGAAGGTGATGTTGGTTGCAGATCTGTCATGGGCTATTTGCTTTTCAATTGTGTGTTTTAGTTTGTGGTATTATTGCGATAAGAGTGATGATGAGGCCTGGGACTTCTTTCAGAACATTATCATAAACTCTCATACTCTGAGGCAGAATTAATTTACAGATTAGAATCCTCCTTGATATGAGAAGAAAGTCACTCCATCAAAAGAAATATTTGCTAAAGGCTTGCTAGGAGATGATAGTAGAAGGATCATAAATAGAAACACACAGTGGAAAATATTTTGTTGCAAAAATGTACAAAAACTTAATTTCAGGATCTAAGATGAGAACTCTGATTTAGAATGTATCTTTTTTATTTGTCACAGCATTTTTAACATATTACAGGGTTTGGGGGTATTTAATATATTTTAAGAGGCAGTTATATTAGAAAATTTTCAGCTGTGTTGTGACATCTGATATTATAATAAATTAGTTATCACCATAGTGTTTTTCTCAAACTTAAAATATATAATCATTGTGAAGTCAGGGTTGCAATTAGCGACAAACAGATACATTTACTATTGAACTATATTAACTGTTCAGCATGGCAGCTTTGATTTGGGAAGTGGGAAGTCTTGCTTTGATCTTTGATATCTTTAGCTCTAAATTTTACTAAAAATTGATTGTATTTGAGAGCTATTGCAGGGTAATGCCTATTGTTGTCTTCAGGAGAAGCAGTTGTTTGTTTCCAATTTTGGCACCATCTGACCTTCTCTTAAAGGATTCTGCAGCTGTTATTTACCTAGTGCAGTGTAACTAATTTCATTCTGGCTGCTCTGGAACTAATGAATCCTTATTATTCATTATTGAACACCATACATGTACATAATGTTGTACAAACATTACATTGCTCTGTGTCTTTGGGGGAATATGTTTCTCTGGTACTAATGTATCCTATTTCAGCCATTCTGCATTTTTATTTTGTTTTTTAATTACAATATAAGTTGTAATGAAAAACAGTAATCAAAAGTGTACTGATGGTTATGTGCAACTCATATAGAGTGGAACATTACTTAGATACCATATAACGCCTTGGAGAACCATAAAAAGGCCCAAATCCTGGGAATCAGTGCACATCCTGAGCAATGGACTGTGCGTTCGTGATCGTCCAGGCTATGGGGCAGCTTGCAGCAGATGTTGCTGTGACAGCAGCCAGTCTTTCCAAGCTCTGTGGTAAGCAGTGCTGGCAGATCTACTTAATGGTGGCATCACTGAGCTGCCCTGCTACGTGGTGAAGCCTGTGATGCAGTGCTTCAGTCACTGTTAGAATGGCACCTTCTCCTGGTTGTTATAGGGAATAGCTCACAAGGTTGTCACCACTGCCTGCGGTTGCACACCATCTCTCTGGGTCTGCAGCCCCTCTCCTGCTCCACAAGCTGCTGCTGCCTCTTCGTGACTTGGCCCTCAGGCCAGGTCATTGGAAGTTTTCCTCTTCCAGGGTACCAAAGTCTCTTTCAACAATCCTGGGCAGTCTTCCTGTTCACTGCCTTGTAGTGCCACTGCCTCAGTGGCTGGCAGGGGAACCCAGGTCCACCTTCTACTCCAGGTTCCTGCTCAGGGACCCTCTAGCCAGCAGTCAAGGGCTGATCCTCTTTAGACCATACAGCCTTTCCCTGAGTGCTCTCCTACCATCTGGCATTCCCTGCTCTCTGGGGTTTGCCAGCCTCCTCCGAGTAACTGTGGGCTACCTGTTCCTGTAGCCTCCAAACTCTCCTCCCTTCTCCCGGGAGTGACTGCAGACTTTCCCAGCAGCCCCCTCAGCTGCCAATTTCCTGTCTTTCCTTCCTCCCCACCTGGGCTCCCTCCCTCAGTCAGGGGATTGCTTAGCCATCTGATTTTCCTCATCTCTGACTTTTTGGTTTAAATAGTCTCCGTCTTAGTCTTCATAAACCCTTTGTGGGTAAGTGTGGGGTAAACATCCCATCAGAGAGCTTGACTTGTTATCAATTCTTGACTTGTTATCAAGCCAGTACCAGCTCAGTGAATTCAATTCTTCATTGTCAGCCAAATGGAAGAGGACTCCTGTTGGCTATGCAGAGGACAAAAATCAATTTCAAAGAGGATACTACAAACATAGGAAACTGTTAACATTCATGGAGAAAGAATGGAACCCTTTCTACCATTAATATTTTTGTAAAGCTCTCATTGAACCGTATTTTGGTCCAACCTGGAATTAACATAACTCCAAAAAGGACTCTTTCAACTTTGTGTTGTTTTTTTTAATACCGTACATTTCTTCCTAGAAAGTCTTCACTAAGTGTATTTTTTAAAGGCATAATTGTTGAATTTGTCCAAGTCACAGTGAACAGGCTCCTTTCAGTAAATTTAAACCTATTGTAGTAATTTATTATCTGAGACAAAGTAAATTGTTCTAGGAAGCTGTTTATTATGTACTCTTATTTAACTGGCATCCCAAGCTTTCTTTCCCCTTTTAATTCTTAACAGTTCACAAGGATAATAGTTGTTGGTGGATTAGCTTTAACCACCTCCATAGGAAAATCAATTGTGACCCTTAGGACGTTGTTAGTATAGTAATTTCTTCACAATTACTATTTAGTACCTTAACTCCAGTGTTATTACTTTATACTATGCCATAAATATCGTAGACATGAGCCAGTGGAGGATTAGGCATGTGTGTAGGGGAAAGGAGAGTGGCAATATTTTATGAAGATAAACCCTAAAAAAAATCCAGTTATTATAGTAGTTTGGATGTCAAAAGTAGCACCAGTAACTCTTAGCAATCTAATTAGCTTATTTGACAAATTGTTATTGGTAACCAGTAAAAATCTGCAGAATGTTAGTTAGAAGAATCCAAAATGATTGGGCTTATCAGTGTGCTGCTGTTGTGTATATGTGAGTGTGGGGAAGGAGCGATCTCTCAGCATATCTGACTCCTCTTTTCATAAAACAGTCTTGTGGATGGCTAACTTCAAATTAAATCTGAGACAATTGTTGACTATTTTAAGCTGTAGGGTATCTCAGGGTCACACAGAATAGACTACAGATATTAGTAAAGTGGTCAGAGTTGGATTCAAACTCCCACAGGTCTAGACTCACATAACTAGACTTCATCTATAGGCAATAAATGTTTCTTCAAATGTGGCTTTGTTTGTGGATGGGAGTATAACCTCTTCGGAGACAAACAGTGATGACCTAGTCCTCTTTGCTCTGTAACTGTCATACTTTTGGGTCTTTGTGGATATTCCTTTTCCCTGTGGCAAAGGGTTAGCAAACAAAAAATTAGTAAGTTCTGTGAATCCCTAATATTCAGAGTGATTGTCACAAATTTAGGGATTTTAGTAGATACATTTTCTAATAACTATTTATCCTGCACACGGAGACAATCAACTTCAGTATATCAAACTGGAATGACAAAATGTGGAATCCTGTTTTACAGAACCTAAAATTTGGACTTAAACACCTGACAGTGATACTTTAAATTGCTGGACAATATGGCACTGTCCTTGTGGCAATATTGAATGGCTTTGCTGTTAACACTCACTAAATTAATTAATTTGCTGCTGTTGAATACATTTAGTATTCTATATTCTTCTTTCTGGTTTATAATCACTTAAATGTTTTCACGGTTATATTGCCAGTATGTCTCGTATTTGTTTATTGTGGCTGAATATACCCAGTTGGTCCTTATGTTTCATTCATTTAAATAAGTGTCCCATAGGAAACTGATGCCAGAATACATTCCACTTTCTAGTGGTAGTGAATGGGTTACAACAACAAACTGGGGCAGCTGGATCCTGTTTTGGTTTTGATTTGTGAGGACCCAAGGGATTGGGAAAGTAGGGAAGAGGAAGCCAGTACCAGCTCAGTGAATTCAAATGCGGGGACGGGAGGAAGCAAACTGTCCCCATCTTTCTCTGAATTTCAACTATTAATAGAAGTAGTAAAGCCTATTGAGAGAGCTGGGGTGGGTTTTCCCCCCCCCCCCAGTTTTAGTGTGTATGGCCATTGTATCTGAAGAGAACTCTGACTTATCAGATGATGCAGAATTTTCCAGGTCAGACACCCAGTTTAGTCCTGAGATCTCCTGGGGTGCAGGAAGCAAGCTAAGAAGTTCTCACAAGGAATAACATCCTAGTGGAGAAGCTCCTTCATGGGGGTCACTTCACAGCATGAGAAAGGGGCCCAAGAAGGAAATGGGAATAGAATCCTTTGCACTCTTTAACCCACAGCAATCTTTCAAGGAGCAGTTTAACTATTTGACTCCCACAGTTGTAATTAAAATATTGTCTTTCTTCTTCTGGCAAAATAGGAGCCTTTTCTTTATCCTTTATATTAGTGGTTTTCAACCTGTGATCTGCAGACCACTGGGGGTCTGCAGACTATGTCTAAGATTTCAAAAGGGGTCTGCCCCTCCATTCGAAACTTTTTAAGGGCTGCAAATGAAAAAGGTTGTTCAATTATGACAGTATACTTGAGATCATCAGAGGTAGGTGAAATTATTATATTGAAAAG
Source organism: Mauremys reevesii (assembly GCF_016161935.1). Taxonomy (NCBI): domain Eukaryota; kingdom Metazoa; phylum Chordata; order Testudines; family Geoemydidae; genus Mauremys; species Mauremys reevesii. The sequence goes on along the minus strand of NC_052625.1, from coordinate 55,981,171 downwards.
GATACCCCTATGAATTTGTTCAAAGCGGTGTTGGTCTGACATCTATTATAGGAAGAGCTGTCAGTGACATCTATAGTAAAGGTTGCCTAATGCTTTCCATTATAAGAGCCTGTTTTAACTTGCTTAACGTTTTGAAAAACTTCATCCCACATGGCTAAAATTGGGTATCTCGGTGTCTGCTTCTCACTAATTTTTTTATTTCATTTTTGAAACTTCAGCTAAAACAGCTCTTACTGTTTCCTGTGGCTGCATGAGGTTGGAGAAGAGTAGGGGGAATACTTTTGTTTTACCTATGTTAAAAAAATTCTTAAATTGTTTCAGTGGGAAGAGCTAATATTCCAAAGCAGGGAGACAGGGACTTGAAATTTGGCAAGATAAAGACCCAGGCCTGAATTAGAAGTTATGTGTAGATTACTAAAAACTTGTTGGTGAAAGAGCATTTTTTAATCTTTGGATCTTATATGATGCATTTTGCTGTCCCTGTGATAATCTATTCACATTTGGCCTAATAATATGCTTCTGAAAATCACTCAGAAAAGGTTTGTCAGCAGCTGGCAGCAAAATTCTGTGAACATTCCATCTCCAATTAATATGCTTTACCCCCACAGAGCTCACTGAGCAGGTTCCAGACCAGAGATGAGCAGGATTTTTGCTGCTATTGCTCCTCACTGCTGCTGAAGGCACTTCGGCACAGGCGCTAGAATTGAGAGCAGGGAGACTCTCTCTTCTCTATGCTCACAGTGCTCCCTCTGCCTGTACCTAGGCAGTTTGGGGAAGAATGAAACAGCTCGGGTGGTATGCAGAGGGTGAGGAGTAGAGCTGGGAAGGAAACCATTTGCCTGTCCAATGAAATGTTTTGAGATTTCAAAAAAATGTCCCACTCCACATTGAGGTGAAGCTAAGCCCTTTCAAAGTTTTTTTGCGGAGAGAGAGAGACACCAACTATCCCCAGGGGTGACCAGGGTGCTGGATTGTGAGAGACCCAAGTCAAGGCCCTGCTCTGCCTGATTCATGAACTTGGGTCTTCTGCCTCCCAGGTGAGTGCCCTTACCCCTAGGGTATTGGCTGTTGTTAAATTGTTTCATTACTACACAAACAGGAGACCCTTTGATCTAGAAGATAAGATATTTCAATCAGTACTAAGTAAAGGTTGTCCTAAATGAAATAAAATAAAAGTGATAGAATATTTCAACTATGGTGTCGTATTATGTTATACCATGCATATAGTAGTAGTAGTGCACCGGTATCATGAAGTAATGTTAAAAAAATGAAAAACCCATAAAATAAAATATCAAATATGAAATTAAATTTTAAAATTCTGAAACAAATTTTCTGAAATGAATTTTTTTCAGATATTCCATTTCATGGGAAATCTTTGACATTTGTTTTTAATCCAATGCAGAATTAAAATACATTTGAAAATTTCCCGCAAAACAAAAGTTCCATGTTTTGACCAGCTGTCATTGTAACGTTAATGCTTCTTTAATGTAATTTTTGTAATAATGTTACATCTATGAGTAACCAGAGATTTTCCTCTCTGTATACCCCTTTATATTTTTGGCTTATTTGCTATCTGAACTCAACTAACAGGATTGCCAAAGCAAATATAAATCAATTCAGGACAGGGGTGAAGAGGAGAGGAGATTTATATTTGGAATGTCACTTGGCAATCAATTGCTCATAAAGGAGCAGCAGAGTGAGAAGTAAGGAGAGGGCAGGGAAGAAGAGAAATAACAGGGCAGGAGCTACCTGCAGTGTCGTCATTCCAGTGACCCAATAATTTGTCATGAGTATGAGCATTAAAGTTAATAAAGTCACATCATGAAATTGCAGTCAGAAAAGGAAAAGTAAGCCAGACAGGTGGACAAGATCCTATGATACAACATAGTCTAGACTAGAGACATGAGCATGGAGAAGGGGAGCCAGGATCTCTTGCATTATTATCATGCCTCTTCCATTGATGTGTCTGTGAGCGAGGCACTAGGGTGATATGTTCAGTCACCTGTGTTTGTAGGCAGAGGGGCTTCTACATTTTGTACTAATTGGAGCTGTGTTAAGGTCATAATTTCTAGATATGAATGTGTGGATAACTGTGGCTAGATTTGTGTCTAAAGTCTGTGATTCAATCTTCTGGCCAGTCACAAATTAGCAGGTGTATTTGCTATCGTAACTATTTGAGCATCCTATAGCACTGAACCCAAAGTATTCCAGGGCTGTGGACTGATTTGACAATCATGGGGCAGATGTCCTCAGATTTTACACAGGAGGGAAGCACTTCAAAGTGCTCTTTCCACAAGCATAATCTCCGTCAGGTCTGGGTTCAGTTTTATCCAGCTGATCTTTATCCTCTTTATTAAATGAAGGTAGTACTACCCCCCCCTCCACTCTTCTCCCCTCCCCACGGGTTTTATGGGGAGCAGTCAGTTTTAGTATAGCTGTTTGAACATGAAAAGCTCTATACAAGTACAGTGGACCCTCGCTAGAACGTGGGATTTGGGATCCATGTGCAGCACCGTGTTAACGTGGGGACCATGTTAACATGAATTCCAATGAAAGTAATTAAATTTGGGATCCATGGCCATGACCGCGTTATAAGCAAATTTGCGCTATATAGATGTGCTTTCTAGAGAGGGTCCAGTGTACTAAGTATTATAATTTGCCCAGAAGTAGTAATATTCTTTCAGGCATGAATTGGAACTTATGTGTAGACGACTAAAAACTTGTGGGTGAAAGAGCATTTTTTAATCTTTGGAATTTGTGATGTGGTGTTGCATGCCTTTTCAAATGATTATTCTGCATCACTATTACAACTGTTATAAAGGGTAGTCTTTTTGTTTGTGCCTCATCAGTGTTTTGTTTTGGTTTTTTTGTGTGTAACGAGAGATCATTCTAGAGAACTGCACAGAGCATGTACTAATGTCAATGTCCTTTCTCATAAATTCCTTAGTTTGTGCCATCAGATTAAAAATAAAGGACATAAAATGCACTTCTTGCATCTAAGCAGCTTGTAGCTATAATATTAAGTGCATATGAATGTGTTAATTTTCAGACGATCCTTAGTGGGAAAGAAACCTTCTAGGCATTTTCATGATGGCTTTGGCCATGCAGCGTAACAGCTAGCGGGGTGCCAGGAATTCTACCATCTCCTTGAGTAGGGCTTATCTGGCAGCCACTCTCATGCCTTTTGTCAATATTATAAGTGAAAGTTGAATAATTGGCTCTTCTCTCTAGAGAAGAATTCTGTGGGCTGCTGCTGACCCTCTGTAAATCTTTCCTTTTATTAGGTTTTGCGCCTTTTTGTTTTAATTTCTCCTTTCTTGTGTGATGCATTATTGATTAGCCCCTAGATAAGTGATGAATGGGAAAGAGGGAGTATTTTTGCTTTCTTTTAGTTTCAGCTCCCCAATCTAGCATCATGACAGCTCCTGCATTTCTTTCTCTATCTACATAGTTTCCTAAGGCATCCTTCTGATTTTCAGAATATTATGAGTGGGTGATTTGAAAATATTTGTACTGTAGTAGTACCAAAAAGACATTAACAGAAGCAGGCTCTTGTGCTAAGCAATTCACTGAAATAAGTGTGTGTTTGTAGTTTCCTTAAACATGTGTACTTCTAAACCTGCAGTAAAGTTCCATGTTTATTACTTCCTACATTGGTTGATTAGTCGTATTTTTAATTTGTTGAATGTACTGTGCTTGATCACGTCACCTTTCTCCCCAGTTGGAAGTTGATTCTGAATGTTGGCAGGAAATATGTCCTTAGCAGGAAAATGACTTTTTCTGATACTCCGTAACTGTTGCCTTAAACAATATAGTCTTAATTCTAAATGCTTTGGTACATAGTGAAAACTTCATTTTAGCGATAGAAGTAAATTGACCACTGAGTAGATTTCTTGCATCCTCACAAGTGACTGTGGAAGGAGGATAGTTCTGAACAACCAGACAGAAAGCTAGGACTGTGCAGTAGGGGGCCAGACCAGATAACCTCCTAGATCTCAGTCAAGACAGTGTCTCCAGCTTACTTTGTCCTCCTCCAGAGACTTCTTCAGCTTTTAGGCTTCTCAGGTCTTAAGTTTTAGAGTGCCCTAGGGTACCCATTAGATTTTACTGGGCTGGAAGCTGATTTCCCCTGTGAAGTTTGGACCTTTTTTTTTCTCTTGGATCACTGCTCTTTGATCACTGCTCCTGCAGAAGGATGGGATAGTAGTGGGTTTACTCTCCAGTGGGTCTTTTCTCATTAATATAATAAGGAGCCAGCTCCACGATCAAAAACTACAAGGGAAGTAGAAGGAGTAACTGACAGCCTATGACATTTCCCTACTCCTCTCTCTGCGGGGAGCACTGTTAGGAGTCCTTCACAGGACATGGATAGGCTGTGCCCAAATGCCAGTCTGTCACTGATTATGGTGCAGCGATGACAATACAAAGGGAGGGTGGTGATTGCAGTTCAGATGCTGAGGAATGGGGAGAATGTGAACAGTGACCTGGACCCTCTCCTCCAGCTTCTTTGTTCCCTTCCTGCTCTTGTAGCAGTGCCCCTCCCAGTCTTCATTTTCAGTAAACTGAGCCCAAATGGGATTCACCCTGCAGTAGTGTGCTCCATGCTATCCATTGTATATTCTGGGTTGGAATTTGGATTTCCATCAGTGGGGATATTCTTTGCTTTGCTAGCAAAAACTAGACTGTCTTCTCCAGGAAGGTGGAAGATTGGACCCTTCCTTTGAGACTCAGTGTCATCCCCCTGAGAAGCATTGACTTCAGGTACCTTTCCCACATCCCCCAAAAGGAGCCTCAGATGTGGGGATGGCTACAGGAGAAGAGGGGGCTGACTCTGGAAGACAGCTGGATAAAACTGTATGAGGAGCAAACATTGCTCTCACTCCTCCATCTGCTGCTTCTTTCAAGGAGTTCAAGAGAGTTCTTCTACTTCCCCTTGTAGTCAAGTGATGCTGTGAAATAAAGTAAAATGGGTTACAAAAAGAGATGCTGCCAGAGATGGCACCCAAAAAAGGGTGAGCATCCCATTAACTTCCTTTTCATAGTCCCTTCCCATTCTTCTCTGTTACAGAGCAAAGGGATTGGGACAATCTCAGTCCTCAAAAGAGAGAGAGGAGATGGGCACAAGAGTTTACCTTCCCTCCCTGTGAGATTCTGAATCTAAGTTGACTTATATCTTTTCCCCCATAGATTGTTCATAGATTCAGAAGGGACCATTAGATCACCTACTCTGATTTCCTGTATATCACAAGCCATTAATTAAGTTTCACCTAATAACCTTATTTTCAGCCAAGTAACTTGTTTGACCTGAAGCATGTTGTCAGAAAGACAGCCAATCTTGATGTGAAGACATCAAGAAATGGAGAATCTGTCACTTCCCTTTGTATTTTGTTCCAGAGGTTAATCACCCTCAGGGCTGGCTCTAGGCACCAGCGCTCCAAGCATGTGCTTGGGTTGGCACTTTCCAAGGGGCGGCATTCCGGATCCTTTTTTGCGTCCCAAGCGCAAAAAAAAAAAAAAAAAAGCTGGGAGCCGGCCCTGAGCGGAGGTGAGCTGCGGCTGTGTGGGGTGCGGGGAGGGCCGCAAGAAGTAACCCGGGGGGGGGGGGAGGGGGGCAGAGGAACAGCTTCCCCCCAGCTCACCTCCGCTCCACTGCTGCCTGCTCCCCTGAGCGCGCTGCCGCTCTGCTTCTGCCCCCTCCCTCCCAGGCTTGCTGCGTGAATCAGCTGTTTTGCGGCAAGCCTGGGAGGGAAGGGGGAGAAGCGGAGTGGCGGTGGCGCACTCAGGGGAGCAGGTGGAGCAGAGGTGAGCTGCGGCGGTGGGGGGTGTGGGGAGGGCCGCAGGAAGTAACCCTGTGGGGGCAGAGGGACTGCTCCCTGACCCAGCTCATCTCCGGCTTCTCTCCCAAGAGCGCCGCCGCTCCGCTTCTCCCCTCTCCCTCCCAGAAGGCTAGGATGGGGAAATGCAGTGTGCCCGGGGGAGGAGGCGGGGCTGGGGATTTGGGGAAGGGGTTGGAATGGGGTGGGGAAGGGGTGGAGTTGGGGCGGAGCCGGTGGGGCGCGGGAATATTATTTTGCTTGGGGCGGCAAAAAAATTGAAGCTGGCCCTGATCATCCTCACTGTTAAAAAATTGTGTTTAATTTGCAGTTTGAAATTGTCAGGCTTCAGCTTTCAGCCTTTGTTTGCTAGATTAAAAGAGCCCTTTAGCATACTGTGTTTATCTCCAAGAAAATACTTAGGCGCTGTGATCAAGCCACCTCTTAGTTTTCTTTTTGAGAAGCTAAACAGATTGAACTCTTTAAGTCTTTCACTGTAAGACATTTTTTCTCTGGCCCTTGAATAATTTTTGTGGATTTTTTATGCATCATTTCAATTTTTTACAATGTTGGTACCAGAACTGGATGCAGTATTCTAGTATCGGTGTCACCAATTCTGTTTACATAGAGGCAATTCATCTCCCTACACCTGCTCACTACTCCCCGTTTATACATTAAAGGATCGCAATAGCTCTTTTTGCCACAGCAATGCACTGGAAGCTCATTTCAGTTTCTTGTCCAATATGAACCTTAATTTGTCTCCGGAGTCGTTGCTGCCCAGGTTACAACCTTTCAGTCTGTAGGTATGGCCTGCATTCCTTGTTCCTGGATGTATAGTTTTTGCATTTGGCTGTGTATCAAAACACATTTTGTTTGTTTGAATGGTCCCAGTTTACACCAAGTAATCCAGATGGCTTTGTATGACTACCCTGTACTCGTTATTTACTCTACCAATCTTTGTGTCATCTGCAAATTTAATCAGCAGTAATTTTATATTTGCTTCCAGATGATTGCTGCAAATGTTGAATAGCATGGGGACTAGTACCAGTCCCTGTGGAAGTCCACTAGAGACACTCCCATTCAGTGATTTTTTTCCCACTGACAACTACTTTTTCAGTTCTCTCAGTTAGCCAGTTTTTAATTAATTTAATGAGCGCTATATCGATATCCTATAGTGCCAATTTTTAAACCAAAATGCCATGCAGTATTAAGTAAAATTAAAGGTCACAGGTAACTGAGTTAGGGTTGCCAGGTGTAATGATGCAGAAAAAATACAGTTTTCAACCAGAACACCCGGTCGAAAAGGAACCCAGTGTCTCCGGTCAGCACCACTGACTGGGCTGTTTAAAAGTCCAGTTGGCGTGGGGCTGGCAGGCTCCCTACCCAGCTCTGCGCAGCTCCTGAAAGTGACCGATATGTCTCTCCTGCTCCGAGGCATGAGGTGGCCACGGGGGCTCTGTGTACTGGCCCCGCCCCAAGTGCTGGCTCTGCAGCTCTCATTGGCCAGGAACCGCGGCCAGTGGGAGCTGCGGGGGCGGCACCTGTGGGTGCGGCCAGTGTGCGGAGCCCCTGTGGCCACCCCATGCCTAGGAGCTAGAGAGACATGCCAGCCACTTCCTGGGCACCACCTGAGGTAAGCGCAACCCATAGCCCGCACTCCTCACCCCCTCCCGCACCCCAACCCTCTGCCCCAGCCCTGACTCCCCTCCCACACCCAGACCCCCTCCCAGATCCCGCACCCCCTCTCAGAGCCCAACCCCCTGCCCCAGCCTGGAGTCCCCCCACACTCTGAACCCCTTGGCCCTACCCCCCAGCCTCCTGCACCCCAAATCTCTCATCCCTGGCCCCACCCCAGGGCACGCACCCTCCTCCCCACCCCCCTGCCCCAACCTAGAGCCTCTTCCCACACCCTGAAACCCTCATTTCTGGCTTCACCCTGGAGCCCTCACCCCCTCCTGCACCCCAACCCCCTGTACCAGCCCGGTGAAAATGAGTGAGTGACAGTGGGGAGAGCACTACACTGGAGTCAGTGTTTTCTAAACTTACTCATCTTTCTGGTGTTACCTCTGTCCTGCATGGCTGAATTAAGGGAGACCTTTTAGTTTCAAGGCCCAAACCAGACAGACTAAATTTTGCCTAAGTGGTTTGCTATCTGAGAAAGAGGATAGTCTGGAAAGGCCATCATCACCCTGCTAGATTTAAAGAAAGAATCTTCCTACACTAAGTATATGCAAACATGGCTGACATTCAGAGCTAATGACATATAGACCACAACAATTCTCTGGCATCAGCCATGTTTTGGAATTCCTGCAGAAGGGCCTTATTGGGGCATCAGTGTTTCCACTGAAGGACAAGTCGTCACTTGGTTTTAGTACATAGAACAGTGAGCAAAAAGAGGCCCTCATCTCTCCTAGTCATCAAACACATTCTCAGCTCCCCTGTCTCCTCCCCGGCAAGTTTAGATTCAGAGAGGCCTGAATCTGATTCTTAACGTTCTCACAAAACACCCACTTGAGCCCCCTGAAGAAAATGTCTGAATAGCTCTTATTTCAGTCTATTGTGGAAATCATTTCAAATTGGCTGTGTCTTCAGAGGCTGGATTATCATCCTTCCTGCCAGTGATATTGAGGCTGGTTCTTCCCCCAGAGCTGCAGATAGGCTGATCCTGATCTGTAAATCCTGTAAACTTGGAGAAAGGAAATTTTCAGGTAAACACAGGCAAACTTGGCCATACTACAGCAAATGGAAGTCAATGGGAGTTGTGCTTACCTGTCAGAAGGCAGAATCATTCTCAAAACAGATTAAACAAACATTATTATGCTTGACGTGTTTCCAAGTGTTCTGTAACATGACGGTGCTGCTATTCAGCATATAATATGCATTTGCTAATAACTGCTAGGAACTGTAAATTATTTTGACAAAATAATACCAGATTCTGCTCCCAAGTGTATTTGTGTTTTATTGTGTCTAAATTAGAGGACATATAGGCCTTAATTTTGGGTAAATCAGAATAATTTCCTTTGAGGTCTTTGGAGTTACGTTAATGTAAAATCAGTATTATAGAGGAGAATTAGACTCCGAGAATATTTCACCTTTGCTTTTGTCATTTTTGTTCACAGACTCATAAAAAGCATTAGTATGTGTGTTTCTTTGTATTTATTAACAGGATTACTTTTACCTCATATCTTGTTTGAAAGAACAGACTGTAGTTTTACATTTTCTACATGATTAAAATATTCAGGAATATGAATATTCATAAAATATGGTATTTACAAGATGAGATAAAGTAAAGAATTGTCCTGTTAGTACAGATTTGGATCTTAAATTCATATACCTAATGCTTTTGTCACATTTGCCTTGTACTGTCCCTGATTAAAAATTATGGATAAAAACACTGATCATGAAAAAGCAGATAAAATCAGGAAAACCAATTAAGTAACTGGAATTTTAATCTGATGGATTAATTCTGTCCTGTATATTTGATAATTCAATTTAAATTAGCTGTTAAAATATCTGTGATTCTTATTAGTGTATGCTTCATCAGAGACAATATTAATTTAAACTCACATTTTAATACATTATCTCAGTGGGTCATACAAACATAGAGGCAGTGTGGTTTGTTTTAATTAAATAGTCTTTGTAGAGAGAGAAGATATCGGTGACCTTTTAAAAAGTCAAACTAAAGCAAGGAAGGAAAACTACTGTTACATTTTATGTAATGAACATGAACCATATATTGTCCTTGGTCTTCACACATATGATATCAGTGATGCAACAGCAGTCCTGTGTATGTATAGAGGTCATCATACAGAAAGGGCTGTGAACAGAGCATTCACTTGTATTACCATCTTGATAGCTAACACAACAGGGTTGGAAATAGTGGCGATCAGGTGCATTTTCTTTTTAAAGTAGGAAACGGTGAGGTAGCCAGGAGCATTGAAGATGGAATGGAAATGAGTGGTAAGAGCCTCTTGATTGGGGAAAGGAATGAAGGAAGGGTATGAAGAAACTAGATCTTTTAGGCAGTTCTTGTATTTCTTCTAAGAATATGTAATATCTGCACTGTCAGTAAATATCCTCAATTGCTGTTGAAGAGAAGTCAGTTTTTCTGTATTTTAAACTATGTAATGTTTCACAAATCAAGAAGAGTATTTCCATGTTGTTTGGCTAAATTGTAAGAGAGGAAATTGTTTACTGGAACAGTTATTGTGGTCAAAAGATTTTTGGGAAGAAATCTTCCTTTTTATATAACCTAGCTAGCCCTGAAACCTTCCTGTTTGATGCTATTTACTAGAGATGGGCAGGGTACTTTTTCTTCTTCATGATGTAGCCTTTGCATTGGCTGCTGGCCATTCACACTGCCATGTGGCTCTGTGGAACTCATACAGTTAGTGAACAAAGTTTAGTTGGATAAGTAACCTATTTTTTTGTCTTTGGAAGACATAGGACTTTCTAATGTCTTAAGATAGTGTATTTTTTTAAAAAAAATCTTTCCTCCAGCAGGACAAAAATAGAGGATATCTTTTATAATATGTGAGGTTTGATATTGAATATGATTGATTTTTAGACAACTGTTTGGGTATTTTTTGTATTATACTTCTAGGATTTATTGTTAGAATTGTTCCATTGTAGTTATGTAAGACATTTAGATTTATTTGATGGGATAGGAATTCTTTCTTTATTCCATTTCTATATTCAAATATGCTATCTTCTGAAGTCAGAATGCTCCTCTGAGATGTGAATGGTGGATCAGTTTCATTACCCATCTCTACTCCTATGCACAGAGCTCTCATGAGCATGTTAGAGTTGAGATTTGCATAGAACTGAGAAAATCAGTTTATTGTTCAAGTAACCTGGGAACAAATTAGTAATAACGTGTTCTGCCTATTTTAGTGTATAAGTAGTGTTACTATCTGAAGAGATAACAATCAGTTCCTCCCACAAATGTCAGGAATATTTGCTTCTTAGCTAGGTGAGAGGGATGTTTCAGGTATTTTTTAATGAGCTGGTGAGGAAATGATTTTTTCCCTCCTCAAAAAAAAATGTACAAAACCAAATTATTTTGTTTTTAACCATTTTGGGGAAATGGGGTGGGGTATTGAAAATTCTGAAAACCAAAAAAATTTGTTTTCCTTTTTTTGACAAAACCCCTGTAGAATGAGAAATGGAGACATTTTCTGTGAAAATTTCCATTTAGTCAAAAAGTCACTTTTCCTAAAAATTCAAATGCCTGTACAATTGGATCTGTTTGCTTAGTATCTGTAGAACTAAGGTGTTACTGCAACAAAATATCCACTGGACAGCTAGATTAAAATAAATAGTAACTGCCTCCTTGGTGTTAAGTAGACAAAGTAAAAGACTCATGTTGCCGATGTCAATAATTCTGTCAAGGAATTCTGAACAAGTCAAAAAAGTTTGAGCTTTACCTTTTGCGGAAGTAGTTAGTACATGTAGGACTAAGGACATATCTACCCTACCTAACTTATGTCTGCACACAGCCACCGCAGTTATTAAATTGCTTGTGTGTGTGCATGCTTGGCTCCTTGTGTTGGCAGTGTGCGTCCCCGCTAGGAGCACTTGTATCAATTGCATTGTTAGTATGGGACGTTGTGGGATGGCTCCTGAAAGCCAGTAGCAGTCAATGTAAGCAATGTACTGTCTACACTGATGCAGTGTCAACCTAATTATGTTGACCGTGACTCTACGCTGCTCAGGGGGGTGGTGTTACTAAATCAGCATAGAGAGACACTTATGTCAGTGGGAGCCAAATTTAAGTGATGATACTTCCACAGTTAGGTTGATGCAAGGCAGCTTACATTAACCTAACCCTGTAGTGTAGACCAGGCCTAACTTTTGCTTGTTCTACCTAGATGTGTGGGAGAGGACTGGAGAATAGATGCACAAGGGAACCTTTCCATTTCTCCAGCACCATCATCATCCATGAGTGCTCACATGCAATGTTTAGAAGTGTGCCATAATTAATGCCCCTAAGGTGCTTTCCTGGGGAAAGAAGAGAGAAGAGTCTAGATAGTTCATCCAATAAAACCTCATAGTCCCAACAGCCCAAGGCCAGCTTTCCATCCTTACACTTGGCTTTGAGTGCTGGGGAGAGGACAGGCACATAAAGATCTAAATAGCATTACATATTGTGCTCCCTTCAATTCTCTGAGGTTTGCTGATGCCATTAATCCTGAATAAGCAGAGTGTCTCAGAGCACCTCAGTTCCACACTGCTGCTATTGCCCCACATCACTGCAGAGTTCCAGAGAAGAGGAGGGAACAGTTTGGTCCTTATTCATATGAAAAGTTATGAACAGTTTTCTGTCAGGAGACCTGATGGAGTTTTTCCAAGTTATTCTCAAAATCTCCATACCAGTCTTGTCATGTTTGTCACTAAGGTGGAGTAGTTATGCCAATGGGAAAGTGCTCTTCCGTCGGCATAGTGCATCTTCATCAGACAAATTATATCGATGCAGTTGTGCCGATGTAGCACTGTAGTGTAGACTTGCCTTGTGTAGAGTAGGTTGGCTTACATGTTAGGATTTTGCTTCCAGTTTCCTTAGATTTTTCAGTCATTTTCTTGATAGTATATAATTTGCTATTGTTGTTCATTGTTATTGAGCAACAAAATGTTACTTTACTTCAGTTATTGTTTTAGCATCTTAATGCAGCCATTGAACTTTAGAAGATTTAAAAACAATTGCTGTGTTGTCAAGCAGGGTTCCAAATTTTCCAGGAAAATGCCCATTATAGATTCACATGAAGATACCTATTATGGGTTCTATTCTTGCTTTGTGCCTTTAAAAAAGGTGATAATACAGAATACAAGAGCTGCCAAAACAGCCAGCTTTAGATTTAATAAGACAGAGTTCACCATAGGTGCTCAGATTTAAAGTTGCATTTTGTTCATTAAAGTCAGAATGAAGAAGCCCAATTTTAGCGTACATCATCTTATGCTTATAGTTCTTTTTCGAATGCTTGCTCATGTCCATTTCATGTGCATATTGCTGGAAATTTTTCCCTCTGTGGTATCCATTGGGCTGGCTCTAGCACCTTCTGGTGCCATATGCTTATGCGCTGGTATAAGGGGTGCTGCCAGCCCCGCACCCTTTCAGTTCCTTCTTACCGCCTGTCATGGTTGCTGGAACAGCTCCTCTTTCTTTGGCAAAACGTTCTTCCCAGAGGTTTTATTCTTTGTATCGTAATTTTAGTCTATATTTCAGTTACAGTGTATATATTCTAAATGAGTGTAGCTAGTTAGTACCCCCACCCCTTATCATTCAGGGGCTCCCTTCACCTCTGGGCCCAAGCATGCCCTGGTCTCTGGGCTTCAAAGCTTGTACCTCCTGTGGCAAGCCTATGCCTGGACCTGCACTCCAGTTGTGTGAAGTGTTTAGGAGAATCTCATGTGAAAGACTGCTGTCATATTTGTCAGTACTGTAAGCCTTACACAAAGAAAGACACAGTGATCGGACTAAAGGCTATCCTAATGGAAGCAAGTATCAGAGGGGTAGCCGTGTTAGTTTGGATCTGTAAAAGCAGCAAAGAGTCTTGTGGCACTTTATAGACTAACAGACGTTTGGGAGCATGAGCTTTCGTGGGTGAATACCCACTTCGTCGTGGGTGAATTCATTGCATCCGAAAGCTCATGATCCCAAACGCCTAATGGAAGCCACTCTTTAGACTGGTTTTGGAACCAAGCCGCGCAGATTCGGCATCGAGCACTTCGGCTTGGGTGCGACATGCTCCTCTGGCACTGCACGCCTCCTGGCACTGCTCTCCATCTCCAGTGCTGAGGAAGAAGCATAAAAAGCAGCACACCAACAGAGGGCACTTGCTGGTAACGAAGAAAGTCAAGAAGGGGGAAGGTAGTGGAGTGCAACCCACATGGGGCTACATCACCTCCATATTGGTGCACATAACAAAATTAATTCTGCACATGGAGGTAAAAAGTTAGAGGGTCTCAGTTCCGCCTCTGAGACAGGATCCCTACAAAAGAACGGGTAGAGGTTACAAGCGCCGTCAACTGCTTCCACCCGTGTAATCCTCTCAGCTGGCGTCACATACATCCTCTAGTGGGACCAAGCAGGCCTTTTGAAGGTTTGCCCAAGGGTGCTATATCAGTTCCTACTTTGGATCTTGCCTCCCCTTTATTTTTGGACCGACTGTCTCACTTCAGCTTAGGATGGTCCCTCATCACATCGGACCACTGGGTGCTAAATACTGGTAAGTGGTGGGCAATCATATCCTTCAATTGTCATCCCTCCCTCCCTCCTTCCCACCCCCATCCCTGTCCCTTTTCAGTGATTCTTCTCATGAGTAACTCCTAGCCCAAGAGGTGCAGACCCTCCTACAGATGGGGGCCATGGAGGAGGTACCTCAAAACTTGAGAAGGAAGGGGTTTTACTTATGATATTTCCTAATCCCAGATGCCAAGGGGGCCTTTGGCCCATCCTGGACCTGCCTTGCCTCAACAATTATCTCAAGAAACTGAGGTTCCGCATGGTCTCTCAGGTCTCCATCATTCCCTCCCTCGGTCCAGGGGACTGGTATACCGCCCCTGACTTGAAGGATGCTTACTTTCACACTTGCATCTTCCATGGTCACAAAAGATTCCTCAGTTTTATTGTAAACCAGACTCATTACCAATTTGCCATTCTTCCTTTTGGCCCGTTCGCAGCCCCCCACGTTTTCACAAAGTGCATGGTGCTGGTAGACGCCTTCTTCAGATTGTGTTCAAGTCTACCCATACCTCGATGACTGGCTGATCAAGGGTCGTTCAGAGGCTCACGTAAAGAACAGCATCAGCATGGTCCAAGCCACCTTCCGAGCCCTGGGCTTGTGGATAAATGAGCAAAAGTTGACCCTGTTTCCAGTTCAGAGAATAGAGTTTCTCGGGACAGGGTTTGACTCGACCCAAGACAGAGCCTTCCCTTCTGGAGGCCCGGTTCCAGAATATGTCAGACCTGATGATATCCAAGGTCATGGTCCATACAATCATGACAGCCCAGGTTTGTCTCAAGCTCCTGGGACACATGGCTGCATGCACTTACGTGGTCTGGCATGCAAGGCTATGCCTCAGGCCCCTGCGGACATGGTTAGCTTCAGTTTACTCTCCGAACAGACATCACTTGGACTCAGTGCTTACTGTTCCAGTCCAAGTCCTTGACTCCCTCGACTGGTGGAAGGACCCACGTTCAGTAATGACACATGTCCTCTTTGTTGCTCCCTAGCCATCAGTGTCCCTAGTCTCAGATGCATCAGACCTAGGTTGGGGAGCCCACCATGACAGTCTCAGGACTCAGGGCCTGTAGTCATGGGAAGAAGTCTTCCTGCACATAAACGTCAGGGACATCAGGGTGGTTCTGCTTAGCTTGCCAAGTGTTCCTTCCCCAGATCTCAGGCAAGATACTGCAAGTACTGACAGACAACACCGCAGCCATGTTCTACATTAGCAAGCCGTGAGAAGCTCTATCCTCTGCTCTGTTTCAGGAGGCCATCCGTCTATGGGACTTCTGTGTGAAGCACTCCATCCACCTTAAGGCTTCACATATTCTGGGAGCCCGGAACGCACTGGCTGATCAGCTCAACAGATCCTTCTCTCACCACAAGTATTCTGTTCCCCCAGAGGTCACCAGGTTCATTTTCCAAAGGTGGTGGGTCTCTTCAGGTAGACCTGTTACAACCCAGAATAACAGGAAATGCCTCAGTTTTGCTTGCTATGAAAGGAAGAGAGTCAGAGAGAAGTCTCGCTGGGATGACCATGTTGAGAAACGCAGTCCCTCTCTGATGCCTTCCTTCTTCTATAGACAGAGCCCTTATTCTACACATTCACTCCAGTTCCTCGGGTTCACAAGGTCTTCCTGAAAATCAAGCGGGACAAGGAGAGAGTTATTCTTATAGCCCCAGTGTAGCACACTAACACTGGCTTGGCATGCTACTTGATCTATCAGTAGCAACCCTGCTACCGCTCTGACTTTGCTGGTCGGTTACTCCACCCAGATCTTGACTCCCTTCACCTAATTGCATGGATGTTACATGGCTGAACCTGGGGGATCAGGACTGTTCGGAACAAATTTGACAGGATAGTCATATCTTTGACAGGATAGTAGATAGTTGTTCACTAGGGCTACCTCTCTCGCTAAATGGAAGCGTTTCTCAACATGGTCATCCCAGCGAGACTTCTCTCTGACTCTCTTCCTTTCAGTCTATCCTGGACTATGTGCTCCATCTAAAATAACAAGGGCTGGCCCTCACATCTATCAATTTAGCAGCAATTTTGGCCTTCCACCCACCAGTGAATGGCAGGTCACTGTTTTCTCACAAGACGACAATCCGCTTTCTTAAAGGGTTGGAGAGACTGTATCCTCAGGTTCGCGAACCGATCTCCCCATGGGCATAAACCTGATTGTGTTGAGGCTCACGGGTACTCCCTTTGAGTGCCCTCTGTTGCTTTTCTCTTTGAAGGTCACCTACATGGTAGCGATCACCTCAGCCAAAAGCGTCTTTGAAATCAAGGCTCTTGCGT